>NC_072001.2:13300570-14550570 GCF_028885655.2 Pongo abelii | reverse complement strand
GGGGTTGGAGTATTTCTTAAGAGTCCTGAGAAAAATGTGATTGCCTTGAGCTAACTGACCTTCTGAAGAGGACCTTAAACTGAATTTGCAAGTTATTAATATTGGGATTCACAGACTTTGGAGAATAGCAGGTATGACTTGGAAAGATGTACAGGAAGGAGCCGGAACAATATATATTTATAGGCTCTGATGTCCACAGTGACAACTTGAGCACCATGAATACTAAGCAAAATGGAACTGGAGATAAAGTATAACACAAAGATGGGATTGAGGGCAGGAGGGAATGCGACCTGGTCAGCAACTTGGGAAATCCAACTTGCTATGCTTTTAAGGAAGTTGTTTTCTGATGTTACAGGCAACATCGGAATTACTGAATTGAATTCTGAGGTAGTACTTTAAGGAAATGCGTTCTTCTGCCCCTATTCTTTGGAATACTTACTAAGTATACTTACTATTCCTATTCTTTGGAATACTTGGCTAAGTTCTTAGTTTTGGATATCATAAAAATTCAAAGTATTCTGTTCTAAGAGCCATTTCAAACAATTGACTAGAATTTCAGAGGAATTACATGAGAGTAATACCAATAGAGTTTTTAAGTTACACATAGTCCTATATCCCTAAAAAGTGTGTTCATGCTTGCACTTGCATGTTCTCTTCTCATGTTTACTGTGTGCTTACTTTCTTAGTAATGGCATGTAGAAATTGTTTAAGCAGGAATAATTCTCAAGATAATTTTGTGTGTTTCCTTTTTTCTTTAAGGTATGTATTGGGTGGAGGAGCATTATGTATTGAACTTCTGATGAAACAGGTGATTATTTTCTTATAATACTCAATTTTCACCTTCAATAGAGTGTTTTGATTACGTAAGTTAGGTTGTAAGTAGAAGGTTCTCTTAAAGAAATTGTAGTATTTTTTTTTCATAGCTCCTACTTTCAAGAATGAAAAAGGTAAACCAGTAAAATGAGATTGTACTTGGTGCTGAATCTATGTTAGAATAGGCATTAAGAGTGACCTTTATTTAAGGTTCTAATTTGCTCATGTAGGCCACTTGGAACATCAGTTTGTTGTTTTTGGTGAGATTCTGAAAATTGTCCAATTTTACTTTTTCCCCTTGACTCCAGACTTTTTAACACTGATGTGCTGCTGTTGAGGCATATGCCATTTTGTTAGGCCTTCCCAAGTGGGAATCAGGAATGCTGCTGTTTTCTAGAGATGTTTTCTTCTTTCTGTAGGGCTGAAGCAGTGCCTACTCGACAGAACCAGTCATCGTACAAAGAAATGCCACCTGACTCAAAGGCAAAGCCAGAGTGCAGCTTGGAGCAAAGAAGGTATTTTATTAAGAATTTTACATAAACCATAAGATATATTTTATATTACTTTGTGAGCCTTCTGCCTGTCTTGACTTAATTCTTTTTGAGAGAATTTGTTTCATTTTCCTTTGGTTTGTTTTCTTCTTGTTATACAGATGATCTATAGAAAATATAGAAGTATCATTTCTTTATTATTGCTTTTTTCTCCCCTCTGTGCCTATGATTACGAAGTCTTTTTATTTTTTGCTTTTTATTAACTCTTTCAATCCTCTTAATAACTTAAAAAGAGGGTATTACTAATATCTGCATCTTGTGGATGAGGTAACTGAAGGTAGGTAACTTGTCCAGGGTCACAGGTGGCAGAGCAAGGATTAAAACCAGACCGTCTGGCTGCCCAAGGCCTGAACAAGAGGAGCTGAGAGCCAGCCATGGGGGAGAAGGATGTTGGTCGGGCTGGTTTCCTGTTCAGTTACCATGAAACGCAGGCTTAACCTTAATTCTAGGACATTACCAAGAAAGCCTTCCAAAGCCGTAGGTTTTTTACCATGACCGTGACTTTTAGCAAGAATTTGTGGTTTAAAGGCAACATGGTGCTCTAAGAAGCTTCCGTTCACTCTTACGGAGGGACTGGTAGTTGAGCTAAATAGTGAAATCCTGGAGCACACAGCCTTTAGGGCAGCTTCTGACCTATTTCTATGGTCAGGAAAGACACCTGTCTTTCCCTGCTGCCTACAGCCTCCAGTTATTCACCTTCAGAATTCCCTAGTCTGTGATCACATTCAGATGAGAGATCTGTTTTGTTTTTTCCAGGGTAGGAGGAAGTGAGTCACCACCTATACTAAGCAGTCTAGTCTTGTGTGTATAAATGAGCAAGGTTGAGGAGCCAAATTTGAGAACCTTGTGTAATCCTGACATTCTCCAAGAGAATCCAAGAGAATGTCAGGATTACGTACGGTGGTAAAGTGGCCTCATGTTAGTTGTCTCCACAGCTCTCATCAGAAGCAGACACAGTTACTTTTTGCAGGAAAGCATCTCTAACTTAAGCCTGTAGGATTCCCAAAGACTAAAGGCAGGCAACTATGAATTCAGTGAAATCATAGCATTCAAGTATCAGAAACAATGAATAATATGTTTCCCAAAGACTGTAGGTTTTGGAATTATCAGATACAGAATACAGACTTCAAATATTAGAATTGTGAAAAAATAGTTACATGTGAAATAAATCTATTATATAAAAAAAGATGGACTCATAAAATTGAGCGAGCAGTAAGACCACCAGGAATGATGAGGAAGATCTGAAAGGAAAATGGATGAAATAGAACTTACAGAAATAAAATATATAGCTGGGTATGGTGGCTCACACCTGTAATCCCAGCACTTTTTGCAAGGCTGAGGCGGGAGGATGGCATGAGCCCAAGAGTAGCAGACAAGCCTGGGCAGCATGGTGAGAACTCATTTCTCCAAAAAATACCCCACCACCACCAAAACAAAAATAAATAAATAAAAAGAAAAAAGTTAGCTGTGTGTGGGGCACCTACCTGCCTATAGTCCCAGCTACTCAGGAGGCTGAGGTGGGAGGATCACTTGAGCCCAGGAGGCCAAGGCTGCAGGTGCGTGCCACTGCAGTCCAGCCTGGGTGACAGAGTGAGACTCTGTCTCAGAATAAAATGGAATAAGGAAATATACAATGGAATTGTTGAAATAAGAAACTGAGTGGGTGGATTAGACACCAGAAGAAAGGATTAATTGGTTAGACCATTATCTCCAAAAAGTAAGTCCGTATGTTACACAGACAGACATGAGGATAAATGATAGGGCAGAAGTTGGTGGGGTTGGTGGGGAGAGGGAGATCAGAATGAGGTCTAAAATATGTCTTAGTGGAATCCCGGGAGGAGATATTGGAAAGTGAGAGAAATGGAAGTTCTAAAGGTGACAGAAGGAAGTCCACATTAATCAGTCACAACAAATGTAAATGGACTAATGTTACCAGTTAGACAGATGGAATTAATAAAACAATATCCAGCTGTTTTAATCCATCTTATTGAAAATATGAGGATGTGAAAAGATTGAAAGTTTGTATAAAGGAGAGAGAGTGATAAAGATATGCCAGTATACATTAACCAAAAACAAGTGATGGAGCTTCAGTTTCAAACAAGATAGGATTTTGGAACACAAAGCGTTAGTAACAACTTGATGCTAAATGACTGTTAATTAGGATGTAGCAATTTTCATATTTTATTTACCTATCAAAATAGACTCAAAATACGGAGGAAAAACTGATATAACCACAGGGAGAAACTGACAGGTCTGCCATTTTATTTGGAGATTTCAACATACCCTGCTTACCATAAGTAAGTTACACAGAATGCCCATATATAGATTTGAATAACCCCTGAATGGACGTGATATAATGGACAAATATAGACCTCTGTACCCAATAATCAGATATTCTATATTCTTCTCAAGCATATGTGGACTGTGGGAGAAACATTAATTATATATTAATCCATTAAGCAAGTCAGAAGATTGAAAAATAATTCATACCATCCACACCATAAAACTTATAATTTAAATATGAAGCAATTAAGGTTAGAAGTTAATAATGAAGAGATTAACCAAAAGCTACATGAATTTGGAAGTTAAACACCCTTGTAATTCCTAGTTTAAAAAATCCAATGAAATTGTAGAATGCTTAGAATTGAACCATAGTTAAAATAGGAAACTTCTATCTACCCCTCTCTCGCCCTCTCCCTCCCTCCAAGGCCCAATTCTTATATTTCTGCTTGTTAATTTGCTATAGTTAATTCGGATATATACAAAGACTAAGAACAATTCCTTGAATATGGTGACAACCTGTACCTGGAATAGTCCAAATCCTAATTACCCTGATTCCTCCACCAACAGTTCCCAAACTGGTGTACTAGAAAGTCTTCCGAATGGTCTTTGGAAAAAAAAACAAAAAACATCGTGGCCATATAAATTCATTGTTCTGAGAGGTCCCGTTGAATTTACCAAGCATTTCCCAAATTGATTTATTCATCAATAACCCCAAGATGCTGGGATTACAGGTGTGAGCCACCATGCCCGGCCTTCCATAAGGCATGTAAAGGCACTTCCAAAGGTAGAATCAACAGACTTTCCAAAAGTCAGTGGCAAGATCTCTAGACTCAGACGTGCCTTCAAGTTCCAACCCCCAGCAACCCAAAGCCAATGAATTGTCCTCCCAGAATAGCATCAGATAGCAATTAGAACGTGGTTCTCGAATTCTCCAGATCAGCTCCAAAAACATATATACTATTAACGGGGAAATATTGTGAACTGAAGTCTTTAACAGATAACATTAATCAAAAACTTTTCTATGGGTAAACGATTATATATAAAATAGGTTTCTCACCAACAAAAGCCTCTATAAATTTCAGGCTGATGACAATTTAACTTATGTTTTAAATGCATAATTATGTCAAATAAATGCATCATCTACAAAGGCCTGAATACAATCTCTGAGTCTAAGGTGCCCCCATCTTCTCAATTTCACATTTGATTATATGTGTGTTTGAGAGAACATCACTCATTATTTGTTTTGGGAGTATTGTCAAATATTATCCAGTATTTCGGATATTATTGAAACTAGTTGATTGGAAGTCAATGGCACTGTTTCTACTAAAAGTAGGATCCTAATCAGTAGACAGAGACGTATAAGAATCGTCATTCTACATCGACAAAGTGTCAGTATCAGGCAGTGGCTTCAAAGCCAAAGTGGTGGTTGGATGTAAAGTGGAATTTTAATTGGTGAAGGAGGCAGATAGTGAGACATGCTGATTCAATAATAACGTGAAGTCCAGGAAAGCCTGTGGCTGTAAAGAATGTTGAGCCATAGAGTCCATGGGAGATAGGAAAGGGGGTCTCGAAATATTCAGGCTTGTAGAAGGGTAGAGTAAATATCTAAGGCAATTGTGATGGATACTGCTTGAAGTATTTGCTTTCGACTACCTTCTATCAGGCTGTCTACAAACTTGGAAGTTTCTTGAGGGAAAGAATGAAGTCTTTTACAGCTTCTGGCATGCCTCTGTGTACCCAACGCATCCTCAATAAATAATTGGTTACCCTACTTTGTCATACAATATAGGACATACTTAGCTGGACAGCACTATGTGATTTGATCGCACCTAACCTGTGAGTGGAGAATCACAGCGTTGAATCTGTTTAAAAACAACACTCCCTATTCCCTTTCACCTGCATAATATATTCGATTTGGTTTCTAGTAATGTTGGTTCTACCCATATGTTTTTAGGTAATAGTACCATCTGTGATGTGCCTAAGTAAAATTATACCAAGAATTCTATGGCGGCAAAGCTAATGCACTGCTCTTTGTTTTGATTAAGATTTTGGACGTTTGAAAATATAAATTCAGATATTGGACTGTGAGGGTTTTATTTTGGAGGTTGGAGGAGATTGAAATGTTGGGGTAAAACGGCTAGGCTCCTTTGGGACTTGTCTGTCGGGGTGGGGAGAATATACAAGTTAATCAAATCTTGTAAATTCTAACAGTGCTTAGCTTTGTGACTGTACAAAAACTGGCATTGTTTTTCATAGGTCTCATTGGAGAAATGTAAGCTGTGAGTTTAACATCCTGTTTACTGTGTTTTGGCCAGGATTTTGCAAGCTTTTGTGGAGAAAATTATATTGCTTTTTTTATCCTCTTTGTAACATATATGTATATCAGTATGTTTCCTTGTGTTTTACTACGGTAAAATTGTATCTTGCATATAGAGAAATAAGTCTATTAGGGTGAATTTAAAAAAATCTTTACTCTGAGGTGGCAGCCTTGTATAATGAACCATATGTTTAAGCCTTATAAATACATCACGCTAGAGCCCAGCATGGTGGCATGTGCCTGTAGTCTCAGCCACTTGGGAGGCTGAGACAGGAGGATCGCTTGAATCTAGGAGTTTTAGACCAGCCTGGGCTACATAATGAGATCCCATCTCAGTCAGTCAACCAATCAATCAGTTACACAAAAAAGATCAAGATCTTTCTTGCTCTTTTAGAATGTCTTTCCCAAACATTCTAACAAATGTCTCGGTGTCTAAAACAATGAAAAGGGTTCATGACAGAGTTACAGCAGTCATCAGAGAAAAATCCTGGGCAGATTGCAAATGTATACCAGTTGTGAATTTCTATGACTGCAATTGAAATCCAACATTATTTTTGTACGGTCTTCTTGGGTGTATCTGTGTTTAATAACTTGTTTTCAAATTTAGAGGACTGTAGCTATGGCTTCTTCTTAGAGACCTCGACCTTGAGGGGCTCACAGTTTAATGCAAGAGAGAACTGGAAACCAAGAATTAAATGCGGAGAGTGAGGTTCTGCAGTACAGGGTGTATACAGGGTGCAGAGAAGCACTGTGGCACCATGTTCTGGCCTCATCTTCTACTGCTCTAGACTTCCTGAAATGCCATTTCCTGACCCTACCTGGACCTTCCTCTGTAGGTGCCGTTCTATCTCCTTGTAAACCTTTTCTACACCTTAAGTGCCTGCGGAAGTTCTGTTTCTTCAGAAGCTTCTTGAAGCCTGCCTCTAGCTCATCCAAATAATTGTTTTGTCTACATCTCTGTTATTTCTTTATAAATAATTACAGCCAATTCTTATTATTTGCAGTAGTAATATTCTATAAAGTTGCCTGGAACACTGAGTTAACCAAATAGCAAACCCTCGTTTCCAGGGTAAATATGTACATAAATACATATGTCATGTAGGTTATCATCTTAATTCCTAAAAACAACTCATACTGGTAGATTGAATTTTCTTTATTTCTAAAAGAATAAAGGAAGTACAGAATTGCAAGCGATTTGTATGAGGCTGCTCCACTAACAGGTGCCAGTGTTATGATTCAGACCCCGTCCAACTGGCCCCAGAGCCACAGCTTCTTGCACTATCCTGCAGTGTCCTCTACTGTCGCTGTGCTCAGGTCATCTTTGTATGAGAGTTGAAACAAGCAGACCAAGGTCACTTTATTTGACCTTAGCTTGGGACATGTGCAAAGAGTGACAGAGTTTTCACTACTGTGTGTCTATCCAGGAGCCACCTTGAAAGTGCCACAAGTATTAATTTGGGGAGTACAAAGACATTTTAGCAAGTAAGCTAATTTGCAAATATGGGATACACAAATAATGAGGGTCAACTGTATTTGTAAGTGACTGCTAGGGTCTGTTTCATGATAATCCCTTCCCCCAAGAGTGTGGAATGTTTCTTTAGCTTCTTTGATCATTTACTTATTCATTCATGTATTTATTAAGTACTTACTATAAGCGAGACTCTGCTTTAATCTGTGTGAACAAGCTAGAGATTAAGGTCCTGCCCTGTGGATTTTATATTAGAGTAAGAAAGACAGATAGCTAAGTCTGGAGCTCAGGGGGCGAGGCCTAGGTTGGAATTATAGATTCACTTGGCCAGGGTGAAACCTGGTGTGCCCCCTCCTGCTTCACATGCACAGATATACTTCCAGAATATTTCTGTTCTATTCTTGTGTATAAAATCCTCCTTTTGAGCCTCTCTCCACTGATGCATGTCCACCTTTACTTTTGTTGATTTTGAGGCCACTTGCCCATGTAGCTGGCAGGATATTGAAGAAGAATCATACTGACCTGGCTCTGCTACCTACCAGCTGAGTTACTTTGGTCAAGCTCTTGGACTTCTGAGCCTGTTTCCTAATTTCAAAAGTGGTGATATGATGTGTTAGGCACTGGTGGGTTGCAAGGAAGAGGCACACATGTATTCCCTTTGTGATGAGGGCCGAATGTTAACTTGGATGGAAAGTCATCCAAGCAGCCATATTGTCTCTGGCCCTAGTACTTTCAAAACCTCACAGAACATTAATTTCACAGTATTTAGCATAGGACTTGAGCTCTGAAGACCTATAGTGTGGTTATTTGTTCATATGGCTGTTTTCCATACTAGACCATGAGCTCCATAAGGGCAGGATCTACGGTTTCATCTTTCTATCCTAGGCACTCAGTTGACTGCCTGATACATAGTAATAGAGGCATAAATGTTTCAAAAGTTGAGGAATTTTCAACACTTCCTGAAAGAATAGGAAAATATAAAGGCTTCTCAGAGAAGGTATTATTTAAGCTTTTATTTTTGAGATGATGTCTCAGTCTGTCACCCAAGATGGAGTGCAATGGCACGATCTCAGCTCACTGCAACCTCTGCCTCCCAGGTTCAAGCAATTATCCTACCTCAGCCTCCCGAGTAGCTGAGATGACAGGCCTCTGCCACCATGCCCAGCTATTTTTTGTATTTTTAGTAGAGACGGGGTTTCACCATGTTGAGCAGGCTAGTCTTGGAACTACTGACCTCAGGTGATCTGCCCACTTTCACCTCCCAAAGTGCTGGGATTATAGGCATGAGCCACCATGCCCAGCCTATTTATGCTGATTCTTTAAGGGTGAGTAGAAATTTTTTCCAAGTGACTAAAACCTTGAGACACTATTCCAAGCAGAGACCAGCAGGGTCAAAGACACAGGGATATAGAGATGTTGAAGTTTATCAAACACTGCTAGCTTTAAAAAACAGAAAAGAAATGATCAAAATCAAAAATTAAAATTAAAAATCACCTAAAAAAAATCTATTAATGGGTTTGGCCAAAGGTGACGTCACAATCAAGTTAACTATGACCATAGACACACAGTAATGGATGGAAGTTTTGGGGAAAAAACATAACATTCTCAGGTTGTTGGCAGAGTATCTGGAACAATTTAGAAATACAGACATTGAATTCTGGGAATAATTACGCTGTAGTGAAATCATTTCCTTCTCTGCATATGAAGCATGTATGTGTCGCACACTGTTCAAGGTGCTGAAAATCAGACTCTTCTCAAGGAGCCCATGAGCAATCAAGGGAGATGGATGGGTGAGCCACTGATTATCATGTGACAAGTGGGGTAATAGAGATATGACTAAAATGCTATCCAAACAAGAAGAAAGGAATTATTCATAACATATGGAGTGCTGGGGAAAGAGTTCTAAAATGAAGCTGGCCGGGTGTGATGGCTCACACTTCTACTGCCTGACCTCAGGTGATCCACCCACCTCGGGCTCCCAAAGTGCTGGGATTACAGGTGTGAGTCACCGCACCCAGCCCAAAAGCTTTGTGTTTTTACAGATATTAACCATCTTTCCTGTTTTAAAAAAAAAAGCTTAATAATAATGTAGGAGAATAAGAGAAACATTTTTCCAAAAAAGGAATCATTTTGATTATTTTATCTTATTGGAATGTTGGATAATATAGTCTGCTTCATTAATCATCAAGCATGCTATGGATTTCCCACTTTTGTAGGATCTGTATCTCAGTTCAGGTAATACTGGTAATTTTTGTACAGTATTTGAAGATGAAAGGTATAGGCCAAAATCATAGACCTTGCATAGAAGCTGGTTGATGAAGACAGCTCTGGAGGAACACATAGATACACACAGAGAGACACACACATATATATAAAGTGTACACACATATGTTTTTTAAAGTCTTAAAGGTTTTAAAGCAAAAGCCAGGCCCTCCCCTCTCTCAGAGTGGGTGGGGACAGTGGTTGCATGGGCAGCTTTCCTAATGAGCCACAGGTCCCTCTGGACACACTGCTGCCTGGCCACGCCCCCTTTCCACTTCATCTTTCTCATTGACCAATGGGCTTGGAGCATTAAGGCCACACCCCTATTCTGCATTCTACTGGGGCCCTGGTTACGCCTCCTCTGGCTCAGTTACGCAGCTGCCTGCTAGGTGACTGGAGGTGTTGATCGGTGCTCGCTGGGATTTCGCTGACGTGGCCCCAACCCCGCCTCCCTCCCCACCCCACAATGGCAGAAGAAACTCGACAGAGCAAATTAGCTGCAGCCAAGAAAAAGGTAAAGACGTACCAGGTCATGACTCCCCAACTCAGCCACAGATCCCCTCTGACGACAAGACCGCTGCCAGAGTCCATACTACTCCTGAGGCACACTGGACTTTGCCCCCCAACCCCAGCCCTTCTGGGCTCCCCTACAAAAGTCTTGTCAGTCAGCCCTGCCCCTTCAGCAAACAGCTCAGTCCCTGCCCTCGCCAATCACCCCAGGGTGACTTTGGACGGGTGACTCCTGGGGCTCCCCACTCCATTACTGGGCCCTCACCTCTTGCCACCCCAAGTTGGACCTCCCTGGGCTCTTTGGGCTCACGTCTCCAAGGACCTGGGCCCCCCAGGCCCTGCCCTCACCGCTTGTCCCTGGGTGACTTTGGGCTGGTGACTCCTGGGGCTCCCTGCTGCAGACTCTGCCCTCCCCTCCTGCTGCCTCAAGGTCGACCTCCCTGGGCTCTTTGTGCTGGCATCTCCAAGGACCTGGGTCACAACCCTGTGTTTCCCTCCCGCATCGTGGAGCGGCGACTCAGACATCGCGCTGATGTGGTCCCTCCCCCGCACTAGGAGGAGTGGAATGTAGTGATGTCACAGTCTGCCTACTAACTGTCATTACTGCAAGACTGGCCTTGGTCTTATGACCCAGTCCCCTAAACGTTGTCACACCGTTTCTGGTTCTTCTGGTCACAGCAGAAATTTCCAGCTGGAAGGGGAATGGAGACTATGGGACCCAGGAGCAAGAGGTTTCAGGCTGCCTGACTCCCTTAAAAGACATTGACAGTGGGAAAAGCCTACCTTCCCCCGTGAGCTCAAAACGTTGACAGTATCTCTGGGTGGCGATGGGAGAATGGCTTTGGTTTGGTTTTCTCCCAGGCTTCTACTTTCCAGAGAGATTTTAACATTTTTTTCTGAGTTCTCCACCTCATATTCTAATTCTCCATGGTTCTGGGACCAGACTGCCCTTCAGTCAGTGGTCTCTGAAGTGAGATTTGCTCATCTTCTGTGGAATAGATCTTGGGAAACTGAACTTGACAGCTTGAATCTTCCTCATATTATCTCAACCTTGGGTACTTTGAGTACCACAGGATAAATGTGGGACACCTTTCTGAAGCATCAGTTTCCTCTGATTCTCTTGAGATCAAGAGAAAAAACATGAATGTACTTAGGGATGGCAGTCCCATAGGTTTCTAAGAGTATACCAGACCTCTCTCTGAAATGAGGCTTGGTTTGTCCTCTTTCTGATAAATTCCCAGATTTCACTAAAAGGCTGCCTTCTGCCATGAGGACACATTGATATAAAAGTTTGGGAGGTACTGGGGCACTTCTTCCCACTAACAGACGTGTGAGGATGTACAACTCTAAACCACATGACATACAGCTCCTGCCTACTTAATGTATACTTTTCTACCTCTGCCTCTGGGTTTAGTCCCTGGCAGCTGCTGATTCTTGGCAAAACCCCAGAGCTTAGAGTCAGAAGACTGAGCTTCCAAGTTCCAGTATCACCTTTTTCTTTTTCTTTTTTCTTTTTTCTAGCCATGATATCAATCCCTCTCAGTCCCTAAATGATTGTGACACCTTATAGAGTTGTTGGTGTCATTAAATCAGATGGTATATAAGAGTCTTTTATAAAAACTATAAAGGAGGATGTGGCTGTAGGGGCTGATGTTTCTCATGAGTATTACTGCTCTTCTTTCCCACAGTTAAAAGAATATTGGCAGAGAAACAGCCCTGGTGTTCCAGCAGCAGCGAAGAGGAACAGGAAAGCAAATGGCAGTAGCCCTGAGACAGCCACTTCTGGTGGTTGCCACTCATCTGAGGCTGTGAGTCTCGCCTGGACAGGCTCCTGGGGACAGGGGGCCCAAGGGGCAGTAGAGGGCAGTTGTTAAGACTGTGGATGGACTGTTGGGTAGTGCTTAAGGATTCTGGATTTGGCCGGGCACGGTGGCTCACGCCTGTAATCCCAACACTTTGGGAGACCAAGGCAGGTGGATCCCAAGGTCAGGAGATCGAGACCATCCAGACTAACACGGTGAAAGCCCGTCTCTACTAAAAAATACCAAAAAATAAGCCAGGCGTGGTGGCGGGCGCCTGTAGTCCCAGCTTCTGCGGAGTCTGAGGGAGGAGAATGGCGTGAACCTAGGAGGCAGAGCTTGCAGTGAGCCGAGATCACGCCACTGCACTCCAGCCTGGAAGACAGAGACTCCGTTTCAAAAAAGAAAAGAATTCTGGGTTTGAATCCTGCCTCTCCGTCTGCTAGGGATATGATTTATGGCAAGTTGCTTGAGCTCTTTGGGCCTCTCTTTTCACATCTGTATAATAGAGGTGGTATTGTTGGACTTGTATTTGTGCAGTTTAAATGAGATTTATAATTGTTGATTTTATGTTAATCCCTAGTACATGGCCTGCTGTCAACACCCAGGACACCCAGGATATGGTCTTTGCTGTTTGAGTTTCCTCATCCCCAGTCTCAAGGGGAAGCCAGGACAATGAGAACAGTCACTTGCCATCAGGAGTCACTGAAAGGGCCCCAGGATGGGATGGTGGGGAGATAAGAACCATGAGAGAAGTTAGCATAAAGGAGTTATGGGACAAAGGGTCCAAGACAGGCAGAAAAGAAAATGTTGCCAGTTGATGGGGAAGAAAGAAAGTCGGAGGGCTCAGACAATGATTGGGACAGAACATCTCCGTGTGCACTCTCATGTCTTGTAGTCAGCAACAGGTATCCACGGGGAGGGCCCTACATCATCTGCTACCCTGAAGGATCTGGAGGTAGGAGGCTCTGGATGGAGGTGCAGTGACCCTGCAGGCCAGCCCTCCAACCTCCTCCCACCGCGGGGACTGGGTGCCCCTCTGCCAGCTGAGACAGCGCACACACACCCCAGCCCTAATGATTGTTCTCTCTACCTCTCCCCCAACTCCTCCTCCACCTCCTCCTCTCTGCATGCGCCTCAGAGCCCACGCCAAGAACAAGCAGCAGTCCTGGACTCGAGGTCCGTAAAAATCAGTCGACTGAATAACACCATCAAATCTTTGGTAAGAGTCCAGTGGGGTCCCCTGTTTCCACGCTGCCAATCCTAGGCTCCAGTTTCCCCTTGGGGCCCTGAAGAAGGGGGCTGGGGGCCCCTGGCACCAAGGGCAGATAGGGAGCTGGGGCACCCAGGACTCACCTGGAGGGACCCCAGGGCATGCAGCATGGCTCTTCTTTTGCTGCCCTCTTTGCCGACTCTCTCCTCTCCAGACGTCCCTACTCGAGTCCTTACTATACATGCCCTGGCATTGTTGCCTCTTGGGGAAGTGCTGGCCTGACTGGTTGTCAGGGGCCCTGTATTTCTGCCATGACTCAGTCCCTAATTTGATCTTTGATTCTGGACAAGCCACCTCTCCTTTTTGGGCTCATGTTTCCAGAGGAGGTAGTGAGTATCAAAGGTCTCTGTTAGCTCTGAGAGTCTGAGATTTAAAGGCCCCCTAGAATGGAAACCTCAGGGCCAAGGGCTCCTGTCTGTCCTTTTCATCCTATATCTGCTGTGAAGAACCGTACCTGGCCCGTATGTGCTCAGTAAATGTTTACTGAATGAACGCACTTTTCTAAATCACAAGCTGGCAGCAGGGGGAGCTTTTCTCAAACTCCATCTCTAGAGGTTTATGTTACTGTCTTCTCTAGAGATTCCTGATTCATACTTTGAGTTCTGTGGCTGTGGCTGAAAACCAACAAAGACCCAAATCCTCTGTCCTTGGGAGCTTAGGAACAGTTCCTGTTCCCATTGGGTCTGAGAACTTTGCCTTTATAATCCATTCCTGGCCCCTGCCTACCGCTTCCTGTCTGGGGAATAGAGTTGAGGGGGCCACCCTCCATCACCTTAATTTGACTCTCCCCACAGAAACAACAGAAGAAACAAGTGGAACATCAGCTGGAAGAAGTAACGTGATTTCTTTGTGTGCTCATGACGTGACTGCTGGGTTTGGGGGACACTCAGATGTAGAGGCCCCAGTCTCGTCTCGCCTACTCCCAGCCTGGGGAAGAAGGCTCACTCCTCAGATTCCACCCCATCCCCACAGGGCCCCTGATAACCTGGTCCCATGGGTGGGTCTGTCCTGGGGCATTGGTGGCATTCTGGGGGCATGTCTCTTGCTGTGCCATCTCTGCCTCTCCCTGGTAAGAGCTCTGTCTTCCTCGTCTTATAGGAAAAGGAAGCAAACAGTGAGAAACAGAAAGCCCAAAGGGAGCTAGAGGTGAGTGGAGGGTGTGAAGTTTCCTCCTGTCCTCCGGAGAGTGTTTCTTTCCATTTCAGCACTTGCTTGGCTTTTCTCCCAAAGGTTCAAATCCAGAGATTGAACATAGAGAACAAGAAACTAAATACGGACCTGCATCGCACGAAACGTTCTCTCAGATACTTTGAAGGTGAGAATCTGGGCACCCTGTCATCCTTCAACCTGGCACTTTGACAGGTCTGTAGGGGGAGTCCTTTGAGCACCATCTCAACTCTGTCATTACAGAAGAGTCCAGGGATCTGGCCGGCCGCCTGCAACGTTCATCACAGCGTACAGGAGAGTTAGAGCGGGCTCTCTGTGCTGTCGCCGCCACGCAGAAGAAGCCAGATGGGGTGAGTCCAACCACCTGCGCTGTCCCCTGGGAGCCCGGCTTCGCAGATGGAGGAGTGAGCCTAAAGGTCCCTTCTGCAGGATGGAGTGTCCTGCCCAGAAGGCAGCATGGCCATTTCTCACTGCTTTTGTGTATGGTTGTTAGAGGCAGCCTGAGGCTGAGTCAGCTGCTGTGGGTGAGTTGGGGGGCACGGTGGGGAGCGAGCACTGGATGCAGAGCTTGGAGGCCAAGTGGCTGTCCTGCCCTTACCTGGCCGTGGTCTTGGCCAAGTCCTAGGTGGGGTGTGGGGTATTGGGTACTTATACTGTGAAGGTACAGAAGGGTACCTTTAGTATGTTACCTTTTCTGTAGAGAGAGGAAACGTGTGTGTGTGTGTGTGTGTACACACTATGATAATATACATAAAACATGTCTGCAAGTGTCCATAAACAACTCAGAAGAGAGCAACGGGGTGGCTAGGAGATACTTCCCTTTTATACCTTCTGAGTTTTGGACTATGTGAATGTATCATCCTTTCAAAAAGTGAATAAAAGATTAATTTTTCCCTTCCTGACTCTGCCCCCACCCCAAGCAAGAAAAATGGGCTTAGAGAATCTGATAGACCTGGGTGTTCAAATCCTAGCTCTGCCTAAGTGATCTTAGGCAAGCACTTAACCTCAAATACTCCATGTTTTTTCATCTACCCAAGAGAGGTAATCATAGTAACTGTCTCCCATGGTGGTTGCGAGGATTCAATGGGATTGCTAGCGAGGTACCTGCTGAAGCTCTCCATAAAGGTTCCAACAGTGATAGTCATAACAATAGCAATATTATCTGACCTCTCTCCTCGTCCCTTCCAACTTCACTGAGTTTTTTTCAAAACCAGACCACGGGCTTGGAAATGCCTTGGTCTTTACTGGCCAAGCTGTATATTGGGTTTAGCCCTAGCCCTTTTAAGGGGCACTGTGTGGAATGGCCCAGGCTCCCCAGATCGAAACTTCTCACTCTTCACCATCCAGTTCTCGAGCCGCAGTAAAGCACTTATGAAGATGCAGTTAGAGCAGTCCATAAGGGAGCAGATACTGCTGAAACGACACGTGACACAGGTGAGGTTTTGCAGAGGGAGGGATGTGGAAGGAAGATGACCCCAAGTGGCCAGGAGCAGGTGAGGACCAGTGACAGCCTTTCCTAACTTCTGTGCCCATTCTTGCAGTTGAAGGAGTCACTTAAAGAAGTCCAGCTGGAGAGAGATCAATATGCACTACAAATAAAAGGAGAGAGGGCCCAGTGGCAGCAGAGGATGAGGAAAATGTCGCAGGAGGTGAGATCTGACCCTTCAGCCTCCCGCCCCCCCAACAACTTAGATAGGTCACTGGATCTTTCTGGGCATCTTTAAAATGGGAATAGTGCAGCCAGAGGTGGTCCTGGGTCTGGGCTTTGTGGAGGTGGGGGCAGAGAGGGAGATGGGAGCCTGTCCAGCCACCAGCCCCTCTCTCCAGGGCCCTTTCCCCCTGTGCTTTGGGCAGGTTTGCACATTGAAGGAGGCGAAGAAGCATGATACGCATCGGGTAGAAGAGCTGGAGAGGAGTTTGTCCAAACTCAAAAACCAGATGGGTAAGATGTGACTAGCATGACCTGGCAGCAGGACTGGCATCAGAGGGCTGTGGGGGTGGCTTAGAATGCCCCAGGAAGGTGGGTGGATGGCAGGGCTTTGAGGCAGAGGGAAAGAGGTCTGTGCCAGGAGACAAGTCTTGTCATCTCCATGAGCCTCAGTGTCCTAATGAGCAAAGAGGGCCCATTGTCAGCCACCCACAGTGCTCTCTATCTGAAAGTGGTTTGGAAGATTGGCTACCATCCGGGTGCGAGGAATCATTAGCAGTGAGGCCAAGTTTGGGGGGCCTGAGAGGAGCTGTGCGCCAAGAGGAGGGTGTTTTGTTGTTTTTTGTTTTTTTGTTTTGAGAATCCAGAGGCCCTTATGGTCTGCTTCCTTTCTCAGCTGAACCACTGCTCCCGGATCCCCCAGCAGTGCCCTCTGAGGTGGAGCTGCAAGACCTGAGGAAGGAGCTGGAGAGAGTGGCAGGAGAGCTCCAGGCTCAGGTGGAAAACAATCGGCGCATCAATCTCCTGAACCGTGGGCAAAAGGAGAGGCTTCGCGAGCAGGAGGAGAGGCTTCAGGAGCAGCAGGAGAGGCTTCGGGAACAGGAGAAGAGGCTTCAGCAGCTGGCCGAGCCACAGAGTGACTACAAGGAGCTGGTGGGTTGCCTCACCTGGGGAGCCTGCCCTCCTCCCTAGCCCTCCAGGCCTTTGTTTCCCCACCTGCAAAATGGGGCAGTGCAGCCCTCACATGAAATATTACCTTCAAAGGCACCCGTGAGCCAGAGCTTTGCTCTGGTGGCTGTGGGAGAGAGGAGAGTATTTTTCTAACCTGCCTCCACCCTTCCCGGTGCCATGGGAGGCAGACACCAAGTTCTGGGGTCTCCAGCTGCAGAACTTGCTTCTCTCTGTCCAGAAGAACGAGGACAAGAGCGCCCTGCAGTGGGAGCAGCAAGTAAAGGAGCTGCAGGAGAAGCTGGGCCAGGTGACGGAGACGGTCACCTCAGCCCAGAAGGAGCCAGAGGCAGCAGCCCCAGCCTCGGGGGCTGGGGGCGAGTCTGTGAGTGGGGAGACCCTCCGGGCCCTGCGGGAAGTCATGGAGAAGCTGGAGGTGAGTGAGTCCTAGCATGGGCCAAGAAGGGCAGGGGTGAGGCAGGTCGCTGCTGAGATGTGACCCCATAATTTTGGCTCCAGAGCGGCCTTATGGACCTCCTGGAGGAGAAGGCGGACCTGAGGGAACATGTGGAGAAACTGGAAGTTCGATTCATCCAGTACTGGAGAGAGAGATGCCATCAGTGAGTGGGAGACCAGGGCACGGCAGGGGGAGCTGCAGGGCTGTGGGAGAGGGGCCCCAGCGTCTGAGCCCTTTCCTCCCGCAGGAAAGTGCATCGCCTTCTAACAGAGCCAGGGGGCAGTGCCAAAGACGCAGCACCTGGAGGAGGACATCATCAGGCTGGCCCAGGACAAGGAGGAGGGGAAGGTAGGGTGTGCAACATCCCTGTGGGGGTAGGGGTGGGGGTGCGGGTGGGGGTGGGCATGAGGGTGAGTGCCAGCAGCGGCCTGACAGCTGAGCACCCCTCCCTTCAGGTGAAGCTGCTGGAGCTGCAGGAGATGGTGTTGCGGCTTGTGCCAACTATAACGAGGGGCACGGCAAATTCCTGGCCGCTGCCCGGAACCCTGCTGCTGAACCCGGTCCAGGAGCCCCAGCCCCCCAGGAGCTTGGGGCTGCCGACATGCATGGTGGTGAGTAGAGCCCCCAGGTGGGGTGAGCAGGCAGGAGCATGGGGGACTATCACTCCACTCAGATCCCCGCCTCCCTCTCTCCAAAGATCTTTGTGAGGTGAGCCTCACCAACAGCGTGGAGCCTGCACAAGGAGAAGCCAGGGAGGGTTCTTCCCAGGACAACCCTACTGCACAGCCAATCGTGCAGCTCCTTGGTGAGATGCAGGACCACCAAGAGCACCCAGGCTTGGGCAGAAACCCCTGTGTGCCATGCTTTTGCTGGGCTTGGCTGCCCAGAGGAAGGAGATAAATACCACCATCATCAAAGAGCTGCTCAAGACATTGTTAAAAATGAAACAAAGTTACGGGGTTAATCTCCTACACAATTCATGTACTTCATTTGAATGTTACAGCCACTCATGATTATTTGTGTTTCTAATTTATAGTTTAAGTTTATTTGTAGAAAATTAAAGGAGAGTGGGTCTCTGTGGCTCTCACTGATGTTCACTCTGGCATCCTTTAGCATTTTTCTTTTTTAATTTCATAATTGTAGGGCATTAGCATGCATATTGAGTTTGCCCTTACATGGTGGGAGTTCAAACACACAAAGACCCAGTCGTTGCACAAAACTCTTCTCGCTGGTTTGAAATAGGCTCCCATGCTTTTTTAATGTTATTGCAGTGTGCATATTCATTATAGAATTCAGATAAAATTTGCTTATGTTCTGCTATTGTGTTTGATCTCATCTTAATCACAGTGAGCTCTTCAAGAGCTCAATATGTGCTTTGCCCTCAAGTGTGCACTGTTTATTACTTTGTAATATGCCACTATGAGTACTGACATTTAGAGCTGTTTAAAGGCTGAGAACTGCAAACAGCCTTTCCTTCATTTTCTGTGTATTGGTGATGGGAGTAATAACCTTTTGGGGGAGCTTTTTAAATCTCACAGAAGAGGAAGGTGGCCTGCTCTGGCAGGTATGTGCAGGATAAAGTGTGTTTCATTTGTTCTGGTGCCAAGAATGAGCACTGTACTGTGGCAGTTCCCTTAGGATTTGTATATGCTCTGGGCTCGTGAAGATATTGCATCGTGAGCTGCAGCAGTTGTACTCTTTTCCAATGACCTAACAAGGGCTTATTTCTGAGGAATGAAAGGCTCCCATCATTGGCTGTGGATGTGGAAAACCTTTCCTAGCTTAGAGCATTTGTATCTATAATACATTTTAAAGTCAGAGTTCATGTTACCTGTTTTAATCACATGACTTCCTGTCCCAGTTCACAAAAGGGCGCTGGTTGGCATTCTTCTTAATGTATTTAGTAAAGATCATAAGAAATCCTTTAAGAGTTTAAATGTCCCTGGAACAGGCATACAGGCTCTGGTCAAGAATGAATTAGAGTGAAGGAAAGCTGTGTGACACCTGGCATTCCTCTCTGTTCATGGAGCTTCTTTGAGGCTTGAAGATTGATGTTACCATCTAGACGTCTCTGGCTAATACCTATTCTTCAACCACGTTGGTTACTCTGACATAGGAATTTACTTCTTTTCCTTGAGTGGAAAACACTTTAATAACAAACATTATTATAAACTAATAAATGTGAGAGTACTTAGTTGAAACAAAAAGGAATTTTAGTAGACAGTGTTATGTTATCTTTGAAAATCAAGGAGAAGTTTATGCAACTTAAAATGTTTACACACTGTGGTGCAATCTACCATTTGTGAATGTCAGTGTATTATCAGGAAACGTGTTTATACAATCGCAGAGTTGTAGTTCCTCACAAACTTCTTTATGAAGAGTGAAATATGTTTTTGTACCTCTCACTTTCAGTCAGGGACATATTTTGTGCAATATTTATGTGATTGTGCCTATGAGTGATGAATGAACGCATTTCAGTCATACATTGCCTAAATCATAACTTGATGATGCTTGGGAAAGAATCAACAGTTAAAACTTCATGAAGTTCTAATGTCTGTGTTCCAAAACACATCACATTATTAGGTTGTAGGGAGAGATGTATGTGTGCTCCCTGGGGTGGGGATTTTCTACTCACTAGACCATCTCCATTTTTAGCACTTGGCATCCTCATGATCCTTTTATAAATATGAGATGAACAGGAGAGCAGCAATATGATTTTGCCAATGGAATAACAGATTTGCTGGCATTCAATGAAAGAGGGCACATATTGGGTCCTTGTGACTTCAACTGACTCTTCCAAATTGTATGAATTTATCAATATATTAGATAAACCCAGTTTCAGAATGATAAAGAAAAAATATTAGACCAAATAATGTGGCTAATTAACAGTGGTATGATTTCTAGCCCGTGGGTTTAAAACTGTATCTTAAAGAGTCATTTTAAAATAATATAAATATTTAAAAATGTAACTGCTATCTTTATGTTATGAAATAAGTTAAAATATTTTAAAATATGAATACTGTAGTTTAAAAGAAAGAAATGGTGGGAAGGAAAAGTAGAGAAAGAAATGCCAATTCCAGTCCAAAGCTTTATTTGCCAAGTTTTCTTAGAAGGAATTTTACCAATGTATGAGCTCTTGTTAACAGAATGTGTAACGGAAATACTGAAAACTTTTGCCTAAAGTGGCATTATTGACTGCTGGCATGATGCTACTGTAATGTAATAAATTATTAAATTGTTGCAAAGTGCTGTTTTTGCCTTAAAATTTTATTTTGTGTGTCTTGAAAACTATAGTATTAAAGGTATTGATACTGTGCAAATACTGGGCATGCTTGGCATGAGATAATCTGTTTCATTTTCACGAAATTGTAGTATAACTATGCAAGTGTTTATTAAAAGAACACAAAATAAAAAAGGTATGGGATTTAAAAGTTATGGGGTGAAAAAGTTATCAGATAAAAATTGTAAAAATGTGGCAAAAAAGTAGAAAAAAGCTTTCTGAAAAGTTACCAAAAAAAAGTTATGAAAAAGAAGTTATGGAATTAAAAAAAAAAAAAGTCATGGGAAAAAGCAGACCACTGTCAGCAAAGCCTGGAGAAGTGGGGCTGGAGTCTCACTGCCACCATGTCCCTACCACCCCTTCCGAGTCACCCCTTTACAATTAGGGTAGCAAGACAAGACCTCTGTCTAATGGGGAAAGACAAACAGACCCTTTGCCACCTTGATCAGGGCTGAGTCCTTAAATTTCTGGATGGTGATGATTGTTATTTAAGAGCCAGAGGCTGGTGGAGGTGGTTTGTTTGGAGGAGGCCTGATGGCCCCCTTACTCTCACCATAGCAACTTTTCCCTCGGGGGGCTCCCTTCTTATTCAGAGAGGCAGGACAGTGGGGCTGTGGACCAGGCGAGGGCACCGGCTGCTGGGGTGGCCCCCCTTCCCCGGTGTACATATTGTGTCTGTGTAAGGTTTTGTATATTCCAGAGGGTAGGGCCACCCCTGTATCATACCTAGTGGAGGTTGGAGCTGGCACATGGGGAGGAGGTTCTAATAATTATTTGTGGCTGGGAAACTTATTTATTGCTAGCAAAGGACAGAGGAAGGAGGCGGGGATGGGGTCGTGGCTCCCTGGTCATGCGACTCCTGTTTATTTTGCTTTTTGTTTTGGAATAAACAGATTTAGCCATACTGCCCGGCCTGGTGTGTTCCCATTTCCCTCACTGGGTCCTGGAGTTTGTGCCACCAAATGAGGAGCCCTAGAGTGTCTTGAGTATGTCCAGCTAGGCTGTTAGGGACCTTCCAGGTGTGTTACCTGTATGCTGCCTAGTGGCACCTGGGGGATTCCATGGGGACTGCCATGTCACCTATGGGGCACAGTCCAGCCCTGACAGCCAACAGGCTCAGAAGCCTGATGTAGCGGTGGCTGGGAAGACAGGTACCAGCACCTAAGGGCACTGACTTCCACCCATCCAAGGCGTCTTCCCTTCCGTCCCCTTGCCTCCCTCCCCTGTCTGCACCTGATGGCCTGTTCTGTCTGTCCCTCCAGAGTGCTGGGCTGCCCCGCAGGCTCCCTTCAGGCTGAGTTCGTGGCCCTGCCCCCTGGTGGCCAGAGCCGGCTTCACAGGACAAGAGCCAGCTAAGTTCCAGGGGCTTTCCAGGAAGTGTCCCTTGGAAAGGCTATGGCCTTTTCACCCCTCCAAACAGCACCCTAAAAATGGCTTGGCCTTTCCCCTCCCCTGAGCTCCACAGAGAACACAGCCAGCAGAGGACACACTTCCCCATCATCCAGAAATGGGTTTGATTCTCAGCCAAGGGACAGTAGGACGGGTAGAGACTGTCAGGACACACAGCTGCCTTCACAGCACTCCCATGCTTGGTGGGGGGATGGGAGGGATGGCGGGGGCTGACTCTCCATAGGCCGGGCATGATAGGGAGGCTCACTGGAGGTGGTGCACTTCGGAGGGGCAATGTCAGGGGACAGCTTTCTCTTGTTGGGCCACAAAACTCCAAGAGGACAACACGGTGATGGATTCCCAGCACTAGAGGTGAGGCGGTTGGCCACGTGTAGGTGTAGAGGGGTGTGTGTGTGTGTGCGTGTGTGTGTATGGGTATTTACAGATATTTATAGAACAATGCAGGGGCATACCACAGAGGGGGGCACAAGTTTTCACAACGGTCACACCTGGATGTGTCAGCTCACCACTACAACAGACTAAGTCACAGATGAAGGGGGCTGGCTTTGGGGCTGGGGGAGCCACTGCCAAGTCACAGAACAGCCACCCAGGCAGGCTTGGAAAGGGAGGCCTCTGAGAAGAGGAGGGATCTGTTTAGAGGTCAAAGGGGGGCCTGGGGCTCTCAGGATGGGATGGACTTGCCTGACCTGATCGGCTGGCAGTTGGAGAGAAAGCAGAGAGAAAACAGGAGAGAGAAAAGCGAGCAGAGAGCTGGTGAGGCAAGTGCAGAGCACAGGTGTGCCACAGCAGCTGTGGGAGGGCCAGGGAGGGGAGGGCGCAGGTGCAGGTGTGGCAAGGTTCCTGGAAAAGAGGGGCTGGAAGGGAAAGGGGAGGAAGATGGAGGGAGGAGCCAGAGCTTCACAGGTAGTGCCTGGGGACTGTGGCGGCCCTCCCCACCCCACACATGCTGTCCTCTTCCATTGCACCCAGGCAGTGTACCCACAGGTCAGACCAATGCTCAGCCCCCTTGGGCTTCCCTCTTCTCTGGCCGCCAACCAACTTGTCTTCCAAGTTGTCTTCCAACCAACTGGTCCAGGGCCACCTCTCACCTTGGGGAGCCCAACGCAACAGCCACCAGGCCTGACAGAAGGAACATTGCTCGAACAAGGATGATGAAGCTAAATGGGATGGATGGTTGGAGTGATCACCAGAGCCCCCTCTGGGTGGTCAGAAAGCTCAGGACCCTCTGAAGGGACCCTGGGGGAGGCAGGGTGGTCAGGCAGCCGGGTGCCACTGGCTATAGACTTATAAGTCTAAGAGGGGAGCCTCAGCTTCTTGGGGCTTGCAGGTCCCAAAGGTGAGGCTGGGTCCTTCCTCCTAGGAAAAGAAGAGGGAGACCATGGCAAGGGAGGTGGGTGGGCTTGCTGGGCAGAGCTCAGCTGGGCCAGCAGGCACTGTGGTCCCCTTGGCTGAAGAGCAGGGCCGACCTCTAGGAGCAACAAGCCAAGGTGCGTGAGCCTGCTGGCTGGTGGTCGTGCTTCAGTGGGGCCCAGGGACCCTGCCTTCAGTGCCATGCTAGCAGCTATGATGGTACGTGGGAGGGAGGGAAGGGGGCTGTGTGCCCCTATGTGACCTGTGAGGTGTGTTTTGGGTTGACCATGTGTATGGGGCTCTCGAGGTTTTCTCCTAGATCACCACTGTTTTGCTGACAGATAGAGGAGGTGGGACCCTATCACCCCTGCTCTGCAGTGGATTTGGCTCTCAGCACTCCAAGGCATCCAGGCTGGGAGCTGGATGCCCCACCCTGGCAGCATGGCTCAGACAGCACAACAGGTACGGCATGCCCAGGATGACATTCCTGGGCCTCTGGCCACCTCAGAGTACAGCCCCACACACAACCCCCTCCAAGCTCTCAGCCCTTACACCATAAACCACGAGCTCCCTGACGGCTCCTGAGAGCACCCACAACTGCCAGCTTGGGCACGGAGCCTGTTCCAAGAGGCCCCAGGCTCAGCCATGGGGGCTGGGGAGCTTTGAGGCCATGGGGGCCAGCCCTGCTACCTGCGTCTGGCAAGGACGCTCTGCACCTGCAGCCAGGAGTTGTCCACGGGTCCCCGTGTGCATGCTGATGGTGGTTGTGCTGATGTCACCGATGATGCTGAGCACCTCCTTCAGCACGTGGTGCATGTGCAGCATCTCATCACGCCACTGTGCCTGCTCTGCCAACTCCTCCATCAGCGTGTTCTGGTTCCCATGCAGGTACAGGTTGGACAGCAACTCTGATCACATGAACTCCTTGGTCTGAGAGAGGGCAAAGAGGGAAGGAGGTTGGGACCTGATGCCTGTGCTGCCCTGATGCCTGTGCTGGACACTGTGCTGGACTTGGAGCCCTGAGTATGGCTTTTCACATGCTGCTTCTACACCGCTTAGACTCCAAGATATGCCTCCCCACCGCCCTTTTCTCACTCAGATATGGACACTGAGGTCCAGAGGAAAAGTCACCTGTCCAAGGTCACAGATCTGGGAGGGGACCCAGGACCTATCATGCCACCAGGACACCTGCCTACTCAGTGTTTTTAAAAAAAAGTTTTTGGAGATAGGATCTCGCTGTGTCGCTAGGCTGGAGTACAGTGGGTGAGATCACCACTCACTGCAGTCTCAAACTCTTGGGCTCAAAGTGACCCTCCAATGTCAGCCTGTCAAGTAGCTAGGACTATAGGCACGTGCCACCACCAAGCCCAGCTATTTTTAAAATATTTGTGTAGAGACCAGGTCTCACTATTTTGCCAAGGCTGGTCTCAAACTTCTGGGCTCAAGCTATCCTCCTGCCTTGGCCTCCCAAAGTGCTGGGATTACAGGCATGGGCCACTGTCCCCAGTCCCACGTTATATTTCTATGAGACAGCTCTGCTGTGGACCGTGCCTCCCTCCCTGGACCTGGTCCCATAGGGCTGGTCAGCATCTCCCCCAGGCCAACATGGCCACCTGCATCTCCAGTGCCACAGGAGCCGCCTGCCCCTATGAGGCGGTGCATGCACGTTGTTGATCATGACGTGCATGATGGTCTTGGGCGTGACACCAACCATGAGGTCCCACATGGTCTTGTAGACAATGGCCATGTAGGAGTCCACCAGGTTCTGGGTGGTTTCCATTTGCCGCTCCAGCTGTGGGTCCATGGAGCGCATGAAGCTGTCGGAGCCATTCTCCTCGGCCTTGTTGTCCTGTCATGGAGAACACAAGGGCATCAAAGTGGCCAGGCCATGCAGCCAGGCTCCAGGAATCCCTAGGATCTCAGCCCCTCCAAGGGTACCTGGAACATTGAGGCACAGAGAGAAGCAACTGGCCTGAACATGCACCCAGCTCCCCACACGCTCTAGACAGTTTCAGGTCTCTGCCTCTCAGGACCCCAGACTCCCCTGATTCAGTCTCATCTTAGTTCTGACTCTAGTGCCCAGAATTTGCCTCAAGTTACAAATCCAGAAATTGGAAAAGAACATCTCCAGGTCCCCTGCCTGGAGACCTGGCCAGAGCTTGTGCCAGGCTGCAGACGCCTGGCAAGGGGCAAGAAAAGGGCATACTCACTTTCCCCTTGTCCTGGGAGGCCCATGCACCAACACTGCCACCACCGCTGCCACCTGGGAACACGGCAAAGTAGACACACACAGAGACGAAAACGGGAAGGGTTGAGTGAACCTGGGACACTGCAGCCCAACTTTAATGTGTTGTGGAATTCTGTTAGCTAATATTTTATTGAGGAGTTTTGCATCAGTATTCATCAGTGATATTGGCCTGTAGTTTTCTTTTTTTGTTTGTATCTTTGATTTTGGTATCAGGATAATGTTAGCCTTGTAGAATGAGTTTGCAAGTATTCCCTCCTTCTCTATTTTTGGAATCATTTGGGTAAGGTTGGTATTAGTTCTTGTTTAAATGTTTGCTAGAATTCAGCAGTGAATCATCAGGTCCCAGGCTTTTCTTTGCTGGGAGACTTTTTATTACCACTTTGATCCCATTATTTGTTATCAGTTTGTTCAGGTTTTGGGTTTCATCATGGTTCAATCTTGGTAGGTTAGATGTGTCTGGAAATTTATCCATTTTTAGTACGTTTTCCTATTTATTTGCATATAATTGCTGACCACTAGTGATCCTTTGAGGTTTAGTTTTCTTTTTTTTTTTTTTTTTTTTTTTTTTTTGCTATGTCTTGCTCTGTCGCCCAGGCCGGAGTGCAGTGGCGCGATCTCAGCTCACTGCAAGCTCCACCTCCCGGGTTCATGCCATTCTCCTGCCTCAGCCTCCCAAGTAGCTGGGACTACAGGCGTCTGTCAGCACACCCGGCTAATTTTTTTGTATTTTTTTTGGTAGAGACGGGGTTTTACAGTGTTAGCCAGGATGGTCTTCTCTCCTGACCTCCTGATCCGCCGGCCTTAGCCTCCCAAAGTGGTGGGATTACAGGCGTGAGCCACGCCCCCTTGGGACAGGGACACACACACACACACACACAGATTTAGTGGTTGTGGCGCCCAGTCGCGAGTGTGAAGAAGGGACCAGATGGGTCGGGCAGAAAGGTGCTGGGTCAAGAGAGGAGGGGGCAGCCGGGAGCGCGCACACGCAGGGTGCGCCGGGTTGAGGGGTGAGGGGTGAGGGGTAAGAGGTGAGGGGCCACGAGGACCAGGGCGGGGTAGGGGCAGCCCTTTCCCAGGCGGTAGCGGGGGCGCTGGTGCTGTTGCCCTTTTAAGCTGCGGCTTGACGGAGCCGCGCCTCCTGTCGGTGGAGTCGGTTATAAAGGGAGCAGCCCCCCAGGCCGCCACACAGCTCCCGCCAAGTCCTCGGTGTCCCTTGCCATTTTCCAGCAGCGCTCCCACGAGGGTCACCGCCGCGGGGAGAGGTGGAGCCGCGAGAGCTCGGCCGGGGGCCCCGCCGGGTGGTCGCGGCCATGACAGCGGCTCGGGACAGGCTCCTTTTCCGCGCCCCTCCCGCCTGAGATGAGGGAAAGATGTCCCTGTCAGCGTTCAAGGCCAAACTGAAGTTGCCGGCCTCTATCTTCCACGAGAACCAGGAGCCACAGCCGCGGCTCACGCTCCACCGCAACATCAAGGTGAGTCGCCGGGTGGCGGCCTCGCGGGGCAGGGCGAGGGCGGAAAGGGGGTGCCCAGAGTCCCAGGACAAAGGGGAACCTGCCCCAGGGAGGCCCCAGTTCCCCGCCCCTTTCTCCCGCAACTAGCCCGCCGGGCACTGCTCCAGGCTTGGGTGGGAGAAGGCGGAGGGCGCGTCTCTCCAACTCCTAGCGCGGGGCTGGCTTGGGGGCTGCTGGCCCCTCTCGGCCCCTGTCGCTGCGCTTCGAGGTGGGAGCCCGCGGCTGCCGGAGCCCTCTTGGGACCCATGGTCGCCGTCAGTGAGCCCACCTGCTCTGGGGACCGCGACAGGGCGGGGCAGGGCGACTCCCGAGTTGTTGGAGCCCAGGCGGGGAAGGGGAAAGACCTTTAAGATTTTCGGTTTTTTGGCGGGGCGTAGTGGCTCACGCCTGTAATCCCAGCACTTTGGGAGGCCAACCGGGTTGATCACTTGAGGTCAGGAGCTGGAGACCAGCCTGGCCAACATGCTGAAACCCGTCTCTACTAAAAAATAGAAAAATTAGCCGGTCGTGTTGGCAGGCGACTTAATCCCAGCTATTTGGGAGGCAGAGGCAGGAGAATGGTTTGAACCCAGGAGGCGGAGGTTGCAGTGAGCTGAGATGGAGCCGTTGCACTCAAACCCGGGGGAGAAGAGCGAGACTTCTCTCTCTCTCTCAAGAAAAAGTTTTCTTTCTTTTTTTCTTTTTGTTGAGACAGAGTCTCACTCACTCTGTCGCCCAGGCTGGAGTGCAGTGGCGCGATCTCGGCTTGCTGCAGCCTACCTCTCTTGACAGTCCACTGGTTAAAGCGATTCTCCTGCCTCAGCCTCCAGAGTAGCTGAGATTACAGGCGCCCGCCACCACGCCTAGCTAACTTTTGTGTTTTTAGTAGAGACGGATTTTTTTAGTAGAGACGCGGTTTCACCATGTTAGTCAGAATGGTCTTGATCTTCTGACCTCATGATCCGCCCGCCTTAGCCTCCCAAAGTGCTGGGATTACAGGCGTGAGCCACCGCGCCCGGCCTCTGTTTTGTTTTATACATGTAATGTATTCACAAGTATCTTTACAAAGTGATTTTGATACTCTTTTGTCTTCTCCCTAGAATCTCTTTGTTCTGTAATAATTTTTTTAGTTTATTTTGATCTTATTTTCCTCTTCAAAGCCTTTCCTTAAATATCTATTCTATGTTGCTTATCATTTGTAGTCTTTTTTTTTTTTTTTTTTTGAGAGGGAGTCTTGCTCTGTCACCCAGGCTGGAGTGCAGTGGCGCAATCTGGGCTCACTGCAAGCTCCGCCTCCCAGGTTCACGGCATTCTCCTGCCTCAGCCTCGTGAGTAGCTGGGACTACAGGGGCCAGCCACCACGCCCCGACAATTTTTTGTATTTTTTTGTAGAGACGGGGTTTCACCGTGTTAGCCAGGATGGTCTCGATCTCCTGACCTCATGATCTGCCCACCTTGGCCTCCCAAAATGCTGGGATTACAGGCGTCAGCCACTGTGCCCAGCCCTGATTCTATATTATAGTGAGTTGTACAATTATTTCCTTATATGTTACAATGTAATAATAATAGAAATAAAATGCACAATAAATGCAATGTCCTTGAATCATCCCAAAATCATCTCCCACAACCTTGTCTGTGGAAAAATTGTCTTCTGCAAAACTGGTTCCTGATGCCAAAAAGTTTGGGGACTGCTGGCATAAGTGGTCTCATATAGTATTTGTCCTTTTGTGCCTGGCTTATTTCACTTAGCATAATGTCTTTAACGTTCATCCATGTTGTAGCATGTGCCAGAATTTCATTTGTTTTTAAGGCTGAATAATATTCCCTTGTATGTATTTAATACGCCTTGTTATCTTTTCATCTGTTGATGAATGCTTGGGTTGCATCCACCTGTTGGCTATTGTGAATAGTTTTGCATTGCCTGTCTTTCTCATGATCGCCATCCTATTTCACATCTAGCAGGTGTGAGATTCCATTGATTGATTGATTGATTGAGACAGGGTCTGACTGTTGCCCAGTCTGGAGTGCAGTGGCATGATCTTGGCTCACTGCAACCTCCATCTCCCAGGCTCAAGCAATTCTTCTGCCTCAGCCTCAGCCTTCCGAGTAGCTGGGATTATAGGCATGCACCACTACCAGCTGGCTAATTTTTGTATTTTTAGTAGAGACGGGGTTTCACCATGTTGGCCATGCTGGTCTCGAACTCCTGACCTCAAATGATCCACTTGTCTCCGCCTCCCAAAGTATTTGGATTACAGGTGTGAGTCACTGCGCCCAGCTAGTAGGTGTGAATTTCTATGTCTTAGTGGTTTTGATTTGCATTTACGTGATGGCTAATGTTGTTGAGTATCTTTTTATGTGTTTATTGGCCATTTGTCTATTTTCTTTGGGGAAATATTTATTCCAAAATTTAACCTATTTTTAAGTGGGTTATGTATCTCTTTATTATTTCGTTGTAAGAATTTTTTTACATATTCTAGATAGGAGTTATAACAATTTTCTCCCTTTTTCTGGATTGTCTTTTTTTCTTTCTTGATGGTGTCCTTTGAAGCACAAAGATTTTAAATTTTGATATAGTCCAATTTATCTTTCTTCATTTGTGTTTTTTTGCTCCTTGTGCTTTTGGTGTAATATCTAAAAAAACATTGCTACACCAAGGTCACAAAGGTTTCTGTCTATGTTTTTTTCTATGAGTTTTATAGTTTTGTCAATATCTCTTATATTGAGCTCTTTTATCCATTTGAGTTAATTTTTGCATGTGGCATGAAGTAGGGGGTATAGCTTCATTGTTTGCACCTAGACATCCAGTTATCTCAGAACTATCTGTTGAAAAGCTTATTCTTTCCCCATTGAATTGTCTTGGAACCCTTACTGAAGATCAATTGACTGTATATGTGAAAGTTTATTTCTGGATTCTATTCTTTCATCTCTTCATCTGTCCTTATACCAGTAGCACACTCTTGATTACTGTAGCTGTTTAGTAAGCTTTGAAATCAGAAAGTATGAATCCTCCAGAAAGTTTTTTAAGGTGGGTTTGGCTGTTCTGGGTCACTTGCATTTCCATATGAATTTTAGGATCAGCTTGTCAGTTTCTGCAAAGGAGCCAGCTGGGATTTTAATCAGAGTTGCATTGACTATGTAGATGAACTTAGGAAGTACTGCCATTTTAACAATATTAAGTTTTCCTCCATGAACACAGGATGTATTTGTACTTATTTAGGTCTTACTTTAATTTCTTTCAATCATAGTTGTGTTGAATGCAGACCTACTTTGAATTAATTCTAAGTTATTTTTATGCTACTTATTGCTTGACAAATATAATTGCTTTTAGTTTTTAACTAGTTTTGATGTAATGTGAAGTGTATTTGGACCATGTGAAGCTTATTTCTGCTTTGAACTTTAGTATAAATAGGTTATAATAAAATCTCACTGTGCTAATTTTTTGGTTATGTGAAATAGAAAATCAATGTAAATTTAAAAATTTATTCTGGGCCGGGCACGGTGGCTCACACCTGTAATCCAAGCACTGAGGGAGACTGAGGAGGGCAAATCACAAGGTCAGGAGATGGAGACCATCCTGGCTAACACAGTGAAACCCCATCTCTACTAAAGATACAAAAAATTAGCTGGGTGTGGTGGTGGGCGCCTGTAGTCCCAGCTACACAAGAGGCTGAGGCAGGAGAATGGTGTGAACCTGGGAGGTGGAGGTTGCGGTGAGGCGAGATCGCACCACTGCACTCCAGCCTGGGCGACAGAGTTAGACTCCATCTCAAAAAAAAAAAAAAAAAAAAAAAAAATTCATTCTGAAATGCCATAGATGTTGAAGCTCTTCTGGCAGATGGTTATAAAGAGGAATATATAATCATTCTATTGAGAAAATATAATCAATAATGTGAATACCTAACGTAGTTTATTTTACATATATATCTCAGTATTTATTTATTTTTGAGACAGAGCGTCACTCCTGTCACCCAGGGTGGAGTGGAGTGGCAGGATCATGGCTCATTGCAGCCTGAACTTCTTGGGCTTAGGTGAGTCTCTCATCTCAGCCTCCTGAGTAGCTGCGACTACAGGTGTGCGCCACCATGCATGGCTAATTTTTTGTATTTTTCGTAGAGGTTTCCCCATGTTGCCCAGGCTAGTCTCAGACTCCTGGACTCATGTGATCTGCCCGCCTTGGCCTCCCAAAGAGCTGGGATTACAGGTGTGAGCCACTGTGTTGGCCTTATGTTTTATAATTTTTAAATGATACTTTTTATTCTATTACAAAACATATATAATTGTAAAAAACTTGTAAAATATAAAAGAGGAAAAAGACAATAGAAAAATTGTTTACGATGAAATTCCCAGTTAAACAGCGATTACATTTTTTTTTTTAAAAGCCTGTTGCTCAGGCTGGAGTGCAGTGGCATGATCATAGTTCACTGTAACCTCATACATCTCATACATTTTGATATCATTACTTCTGTTTTTATACATAATGTGTTCACTTTGAAAGAAGAGATTATAATTTTATAATGATTATTTTCGTTTAATGATCATGATCTCATTGCAATTATTGATCATTTAGTTTATTCCTGAACATTTTGTTATATATATTTTTGCTGTTGTGAGTGGGCTATTTCTTATAACTTGGCATTTGTGCCTACATTCAATTTACCTATAGGAAATTAATTTTTGCATATAATTTTTTTAATTGGTGCAGTGGCACAATCTCAACTCACTGCAACCTCCGCTTCCTGGGTTCAAGTGATTCTCCTGTCTCAGCCTCCTGAATAGCTGGGATTACAGGTGCATGCCACCACCCCCAGCTAATTTTTGTATTTTTAGTAGAGATAGTGTTTCACCATGTTGGTCAGGCTGGTCTTGAACTCCTGACATTGTGATCTGCCCACCTCAGCCTCCCAAAGTGCTGGGATTACAAGCTTGAGCCACCGTGCCCAGCCTGTTTGTATGTTTTCTTATATCTTTCATCTGAGTTGCAAGGGGCACATTGGGTTTCCAGGAATTTTCTTAGCTAACTCTGTTCCTTTATCTTTTAAGGTTCTTAAGCATAAATCCTCTTTTTTTTTTTTTTTCTGATGGGAAATACTGGGGCATAGCCCTAGGAATACAAATTATGTTTAAATAGAGCACAAAGTACCATCTCAAAGGAATAACTGATGGTGAATGGTGATTCATTTTATTATGTATCAACTCTTACGAGGCTTAATAAATAATTGAGGTTTAACACTTAGGTAACCGTTCTGTATTTAAGTCTGAAAATTTTTTTATGTTACAGTTTCAACTTCACATTGAATATTCTGTAAAGCAGAAATAAATTGATTAGCATTCTATGAATGAAAAATAAAGCCATGGGTCGGGTGCAGTGGCTCACACCTATAATCCCAGCACTTTGGGAGGCCGAGGCAGTCGGATCACCTAAGGCCAGGAGTTTGAGACCAGCCTGGCCAACGTGGTGAAACCTCGTCCCAGCTACTCAAGAGGCAGAGCCAGGAGAATGACTTGAACCCAGGAGACGGTGGTTCTGGTGAGCCAAGATCGTGCCACTGCACTCTAGCCTGGTGACAGAGCAAGACTCTGTCTCAAAAAAAAAAAAAATTAGCTGGGCATGGTGGCGTGCACCCATAATTCCACTACTTAGGAGGCTGAGGCAGGAGAATCACTTGAACCCGGGAGACAGAGGTTGCAGTGAGCCAGGGTTGCACCACTGCCTTCCAGCCTATGTGACAGAGTGAGACTCCATCCCTAAAAAAACAAAACAAAACAAAACAAAAAAAACCCATGCTGATAATCGAAAAACCAGTTTGCCTCATCACAGTTTAGAACATTGAATTGTAAAGATCTTTTTTCTAGTCCTGGCCAGGCTTAATGGTAACATGAGCAATTCAGTTACTTTCTCAGAGTTTTATATTTCTATCTGTAAAATGGAAATGATGGTATGTACAGTTTAGGATTTTTGTGAAAATTAAGTGAGACTGCAACTGTCTTGAATAGCAGTTGAAGTACATTGATATAGGTGACATTTTACAGTGGTGTCTTCCTCAGCATCTTGTTAGTTCAGTGTTTTAAAGCTCTATATTAGTCACAGAAACAAAGTCTAATTTTTGTTCTTTTGTTCTCATTTCAGATTACAAGTGGACACCTGAGTCAGCAGGACCTGGAATCCCAGATGAGAGAGAGCTTATCTACATGGACTCAGATCTTGTTGTCACCCCCATTAATGACAATCCAAGGGTACAGAAAGCACTCTAACAACTGAGTTGTAGACTTTACTGAGATCTGAAATCTGCATGAGATTTTCATTCAGAATATTATTTACTGTCTAATCTTTCCTTTTCTCTTGTCTGCTTCTGTTTCATTTGTGCTGCATGTCTGCATTTCCAGGTCCCGCTCTGTCTGCAACGCTTTCCTCTGCCTTCACTTCCACTTCACTGGAGTTCTAAGTTTTCTCCCCTCTGTTTTGAATGAGTCAGCTCTGCCTCTCACTACTGCTTTCTTCCACATGCCCCGGAGGGGTTGCCAGCCTCTTGACCTCAGACCTTAGCTCTCAGTCCCATCGTTTCTCCATCTGCACTAATGTGAATCACTCTAAGTATTCTAGTCTCTGACGTATTTTGAAGGCAGAAGCAGTCAGAGGGCACTGCTCACCAGGCTGGGCTGGGCAGGCAGATCACACGGAAGCCCTGCCCTCTCACAGGTTGTTAAGACTGCATGGGAGATGGTGAGGAGACACTATGGGAGCTGGAGGAGTCACGGTTCACAATGTACTTCTAAACCACTGTGAGTTTTTTTGCTTCTTGCCTTTTGGAATATAATACTTTATTGCTAGGGGAAAATGAGTATTTACTTTAAAAAACAGATGCATTTCTAAGTCCCTGTGTTTTGTCTTGACTTCCAACTCCACAACATACATTCCACTACTTACTCTCTATTTTAATTTTCCTGCTTCTGTTACTTTTTTTTTTTGAGATAGAGTCTCCCTCTGTCACCCAGGCTGGAATGCAGTGGTGTGATTTTGGCTCACTGCAAGCTCCGCCTCCTGGGTTCACACCATTCTCCTGCCTCAGCCTCCAGAGTAGCTGGGACTACAAGCGCCCACCACCACACCCAGCTAATTTTTTGTATTTTTAGTAGAGACAGGGTTTCACCATGTTAGCCAGGATGGTCTTGATCTCCTGACCTCGTGATCTGCCCGCCTCCACCTCCCAAAGTGCTGGGATCACAGGTGTAAGCCACCACGCCCAGCCTTCTTTTTCTTTTTTAAATCTCTTTTTCTGTATTAATTCATGACTGTCTTTTCGTATCTCATTGGGAACAATACTGTGGTTTATACCAAAGGGTTCTTGGATTCATGTTTATTTTCTAGACAGACAGCATTTTATATAGATTATTTAGCTATTTTTCATAATGGAGCTAATCCTTTTTGTGAGTTCATATGTGTGGCAGAGTAACTTTATTATGCTAAGTTTGATGTGCATTGGTGCATTTTCAAAGTGGGTTTTCTAGAACAATTTGTGATATCTTTCCCAGGGGTGTCCAGTCTTTTGGCTTTCCTGGGCGGCACTGGAAGAAGAATTGTCTTGGGTCACACATAAAATACACTAACGATAGCTGATAAACTAAAACACAAACAAACAAAATTGCAAAAAACATCTTACAATGTTTTAAGAAAGTTTAGGAATTTGTGTTGGGCCACATTCAAAGCCGCCTTGGGCCGCATGAAGCCCATGGGCTGTGGGTTGCACAAGCTTGCCTTAGACGATATTCTTTGTTTCTTTTTTTCCTCTTATAACCATATTTGATAGTTTATGGGAAGCCTTAGTCAGTGGACATTTTTGTGTTTAACTTTTAATTTTAAACTACTTTTAGTCTTAGAGAGAAGGTTAAAAAATAGTTGAGAGTTCCTGTATACGTTTTGCCCAGCTGCTCTTAATGTTCACATCTTATAGGTCTATAGTATAGTTAACAACACCTGGGAATTAGCATTGGTATAGTGCTAGTCAGGCAGGATAATCCTTACCTGTTCCTCCTTTTGGAGGGCAGTAGAATGTGGTAGTTGGAGTTGCATCATACTTGATTCATATCTCTGTATAATGATGTCATGCAATACCCTGATTGCTCCTTTTGAATTCTTTCTGAAAAAGGAAAAATAAAACATGAGTATAGTGCTGTTAACTAAACTACCAAATTTATTTGAATTCTACCAGTTGCCTCTAATGTCCTTTTTTTGTTGTTGTTCAGGATCCCACATTACAGTTAGTTGTTATGCCTCCCTAGTCTCGTATAGTCTGCCGTAGTCTTTCATGGTTTTGTCAGAATTTCTCAGACTTTTCTTGCCTTTCATGACCTTGACAGTTTGTCTTTTTTTTTTTTTTTTTTTTTTGAGATGAAGTCTCACTCTGTCACCCAGGCTGGAGTGTCGTGGTGTGATAGCTCCCTGCAACCTCTGCCGACCGGGTTCAAGCTATTCTCCTGCCTCAGCCTCCTGAGTAGCTAGGATTACAGGTGCCTGCCACTGCGCATGGCTAAGTTTTGTAGTTTTAGTAGAGATGGGATTTTACCATGTTGGCCATGCTGGTCTTGAACTCCTGACCTCATGATTCACCTGCCTAGGCCTCCCAAAGTTCTGGGATTACAGATGTGAGCCACCGCACCTGGCCTTTGTATGTTTTTGTAATACAGGTTATAAAACGTATGACTCAAGTCCTTGACACTTTGAAGAGTAACTGGTTCAGTGTTTTGAAGAATGTCCCTTAATTTAGGCTTATCTAAGGGTTTCTCATGATTAGAATGAGATTATTAATTTGGATTATGAGATTAGAATGAGAATATGCATTTTAGTAAGAATACTACCGTAAATACGGTAATGCTGGTTACTTAATTGGTAAAGGTTTTAAAAATACTACATATAGAAATTTTGCAGGAGTTAGGTATAGAAATGATGGTTGAATTTTTAACTAAAAGTCTCAAGATGCAGTATCTGGCCATCCTAAGCTCATGGATCCAACTACATGGTTTCTTCACATTTCTCAAATAAATTGTGCACTTTCCAGTTCATGCTATTATGGCTTCCTTGAATGGTGTCTTCTCTGATATAACCATAAAGTTCTAACCATTCTTCAAGACCTCAACCCACCCCCTACCTCTTCTGTAAACCCGGTCTCAACTATATCAAGTAAAGTGCTTGCTGTATTCTCTAAACTACTATTTACAAAAAAATTCTTTCTGTCCAGGGTTTTGTCTGTAGTTATGTCCTACCTCTTTTCAATTGTGAAATATTTTGTTGTTTATCAAATGTTTGTCTCATCTTCCCAACCAGAATGTCAGCTCTCTGAAAATAGGATTGTGTGTTTTATATTTTTGTATCCCCCTTAACCCTTGACATAGAGCCTTACCTTGGCAGGTACCCAATAGATATTTGTTGAATGACTGAATTTCTAATTAGAGGTAAATTATCTAAAGAGTAAGCCAAGATAGGGGTGAATTTTTTCTTTGAGGCTGTATTTTATTACAGATATCAATTGAAATTATTTTAGAAAATAAATTATTATCTATATATGTATGTTTTAATCTGAAAAGGCATCGTTCTTATTCTTTTTGGTAACAAATTTTACACATTCTTTTTTTGTCCTCATTGATTTATTATTTGATATAAGGGACATATAAGGAGACAGATATCCATCTTAAAAATTGTCTCAAAAGTTTTTTTTTTTTAACCACAGGTAATGAAAAAACCACCATCAGTTAAATTTGATCCAAAAATATTGCATCTACCAGCATTTTCAGGTAAGATCATAAAGGAGTTATCGAACATGTAGACTCTTTGTATACAGATACAAATGTGAAATTTATTCAGAAATGGAATATTTGTATGTGAATAACTAAATTTTTTTTGTCTTGACAGTTGGTTATATTCTTGGAGCAGTGTTAATGTGAATTGTAAATAATCTGTAATTCATTTGTGCCAGCTGTGGACATTTCTCAGCTGAGTCTGGGCTGTCCTGTCCTCTTGTGTGTGGGGAGGTTCCTATAGATCTGGGCAAGTTTTCCTGTACAGTGGGTTGGGGGAGGGTCTCCTCCCTTCCCTTCATAGAGCTGGTTGAATTTCCACCATTTATGGCAGGTGTAGGTGCACAGGGTTGGGGACAACAAGGAAGGATTGGGATTCTATTGGTGGGACCAGAACATTTGAGAATGGGACTAGGTGTTTCATGACTGTGGAGATGGTGTGGTAGTGGAGATACTTAAGGGATAATTATTACATTTCTGTTGAGCTAATGAAAATCTTATTTAGGGTGAAAGTCAGAAATTTTTACATACCTTAAACTTTTTTTTTGTTTGTTTGTTTAACAAATTATATTTTAAGCTGTTGAACTCAATTTGGGGAAAATTATTCATTGTGGCTAGAGTAGAATCTATGATTTGAAGTAAATTTAAAATATATTTAGGTTTCAATAAACCAGCTAAGGGTTTATATCAGTCAACTTAATTACCGATAAAAACAACCAGAAAAACCTGTGGAGAAGGACGTTTAAAGACCAAAGTGAAGCCAAATATTAATAATAGTGCTTTCATTGCCAAGTAGGTCTATTTATGCAAACCTAGAGAATTATTACCGGGAAATACTATTTCCTTTTTCTTCTTTGAGTTATTTGGGAAATTATATTTATAATATGTTTTGTCTAAAGATTGAGATCAGCCAAAAATATGTTAATTTTAGGGGGTATCACATTTCCTAGATTTTGCCCTTTTTTTGTATACGGATTTGGAGGTAGGCATTTCAGGTGATTTTAGCTATCATGTTTTCCTCATCATTTTTTACAGTAATTTTATTGGAACTTTTTAATAACTGTGGGATTTGTGCTTTTTGCAATATTTGCGGGTTGATTTATTTATACAAAGGCTCTTTTGTCTTTTACTCCAGTTGTATTCAACTTTACATTTTGTTATAGTCTAGGTTGTGGGACAATTCTGCTTTAGACATCTGCTTGGTTTGAAAGCATAGTTTTCCATTGAAGTGGTTAAAAAGTTTCCATGGATAGATAAAGAGATGGGAAATATAGAAGGACAAATAGAAGTAGTGTCATCTTTGGAGTATTTTTGGTTTTGACAGTGTCGTGTTTTCTTTGTCCTCATCTTAGCTGTCATAATTCTGTGTTTATTTCTCATGTAGTGTTTCCAGTAGTTGTCTTTCTCATCATTCATACTTCTGTTATTTTCTTTCCTTGGCAGTGGATAAGTTATAATTTCTGAAAGACCAAGATTGGAATGACTTTTTTGCAACAAGTGTGCTCACAGATCGACTCCATTGCGAAGAGCTCGAGGACCTCCTGAGCCAAGCTTAATCTCCTTTGCTGTTTGTGCGTGGTGGCTGGTCACCAGGAGGTGGCCACCAGGCTTCTCCATTCCCCACTGGTAGGCCTCTGTGATGTGACTTATGCATTTAAATTTATGTTTTTTAGAGGCTCAAACAAGTGCTAAAATAGCAATTTGATTTAACTACCATGAAAAAACTGATTTATCATGATTTTAGGTTTATGGAAATTATCCTCTGCTTAATCCTTAGGTCTTACAGTAGATGAGAGTAGATGGTGATTTTGAACTTTCTGTTGTTGTTGTTGTTGTTGCTTGTAATACTCAGATTTCCATTTTATGTTAACTTGTAAGATTTTAAAAAAATATATAGGCTGAGGCAGGAAAATGGCGTGAACCCCGGTGGGGGGCTGAGCCTGCAGTGAGCCAAGATTGTGCCACTGCACTCCAGCCTGGGCGACAGCGAGACTCCGTCTTAAAAAAAAAAATATATATATATATATATATATGAAATTGGGCCAGGTGCAGTGGCTCATGCCTGTAATCCCAGCACTTTGGGAGGCTGAGGTGGGTGGATCACCTGAGGTCAGCAGTTTGAAACCAGCCTGGCCAACATGGTGAAACCCCGTCTCTACGAAAAATACAAAATTAGCCTGGCATGGTGGTGCACTCCTCTAATCCCAGCTACTGGGGAGGCTGAGGCAGGAGAAACACTTGAACCTGGGAGCCAGAGGTTGCAGTGAGCTGAGATCGCGCCATTGCACTCCAGCCTGGGCAAAAAGAGCAAAGCTCCATCTCAAAAAAAAAAAAAAAAACACGTGATATCATAAGACCTTTTCCCTTCTCATCAGTGACTGGAATGAACTGCCCATGTGGAATGGGTTGTGGGTGTTGGTTCCTTTACTGGGTCATCTGGTAACCTGCAAGGTTTCTGCTGTGACCTTGAAGGAAGACATCAATCCTCTAAGAAATTTTTTTCCTATCCTCTGGGAATATTACTTTTTGGACTATCTTGGTCCATTGGTAAGCTCATGGGAATTTGTCAGAGTTTTTTTTTGTTTTTTGTTTCTTTTGGCTCATGTTTAGCATCGGTTGGCAGAGTGTTTGGAGTCATCCTCAGAAAGGAATTATGGTGGTTCAGAGGTGTTTTCTGTAGTGGGCCCTCATTTGGGAATTGGCTTGAAAGAATTTAAGTTCATTTGCTTCCAGGATATTATTAAGTTTACTTTTTTCTATAGTTGGTGTGTGTCTATCAGGTAAGGGCAGTCATTTAGAGAATATAAAGTGTTAGGAGAAACTAAAAGTACTGTTCTTCGTTTTTATTTTAATCTTATTCATATACAAGTGCCTTTGTAATTTCGTAAATATCACTTTTGGTGTACAGTATAAATTTCCTTTTTATGAAGATCTGAGCTGTTAACTTTGCTGTCACTTTCTGTGTTTCGTGACTTAAATATTTTAATTTTTTCTTTTTTTACACTTACATTTTTTATTCTAGTTCCAATTGCTAATCCAGCATTCGCAGATAGCTCTAAACTGCGATATGTAAGTAACATTTATATTTTAAAATTTTTTTTCATGACTTTATTAAGTAGTTACAGCATACATACTTATCAAAAGCAGAGTCCCAAATAATTATCATAAATTTTTCTGACATAATGATGACTCTACTCATAGGCAATTTTTATGGGCATTCCAATTATAAATTCTAGAATATTTAAAAATAGCCCTTCTCCTAATATACAATGCTGGGATTATCTAAGCTACTCCTGGAAACTTTATTAAGTGTTCTTGTTTTTTTATTTTCATAGAGACAAGGTCTCTCACTATGTTGCCCAAGTTGGTTTTGAACTCCTGGGCTCAAGTGATTCTCCCATCTCTGACTCCCAAAGTGTTAGGATTACAGGTGTGAGCCACTGCGCCAGGCTGTTAACTGTTTTGAGTATTGGTTATAAAATACTTCAACCCTGATCCCTGTGTATTAATTTAGTTATACTTCCTCAAAATTTCCCTTGGCCATGCTTATCTGTCCCTCATGTAGCATGTAGCTTCCCTATGATGTTATTTATAATCTAATGAGATTATGATTTATAAACTCCCAATGGAAGGAAGTGTCCTTGCTTTTTATAGAAGTGACATACCAGGTAGAAAGCACCATAGATCAAGTGTTAGAAGGCTCTGGGTTCCGGTTGCCTATAAGACTCAGACAAATGATTATCTTTTTCTCATTCTCTGTTTCCTGGGGAGGGTAGGTGGAACAAGGAAATGGCATAGGTTTAGGATTCAGACAGACCTGGGTGTGGATCAAAGATCTGCTTTCTGGGCCAATTACTTTAATTGCTGAGCCGCAGTTTCCTCATCTATAAAATTGGGATGGGGATGAGATAACCACTTCATAGATTTTTGGTAATTATTCCACTTTGAATGAGGTAAATATATGAGATACTTTATATAGTGCCTGATTCTTAGTGGGTATTTCATTTACAGTGGGGTTGGGGTTGTAGAAGTTGCAGTTATTATCATGAAGCTTGCTTATCTCATGATTGTTAGGACAAGCACATGAAAAATCGGAGGTGAAAGGATTTTGTGAATTGTGGCAGTAGTATAATAATTATTCTTCTATGCTGGTAAAATATGGGTGAAACAATAGGAGTTTAGAAAATGCTTAATAATAAGGGTAATTCTTATTATACATCTTGTAATGTTACTGTCCCAAAGTAAAATCTGGTAATAGAAAGTAGGATTTAATACTTTGAGCATTTAATACTTTGAGAAGGCTGATGGTATGCTCATTAAAAATGAATCAATGAAATATTTATTTAAACACTTTTATTTAAAACGTGTTATATCTTTGAATGGGGTGCCCCCTGCTAACATTTTCAAACAGATATCCCAAATCATTTCCAAGTACAGTTATCCCTCTGTATCAGCCCGGAGACTGGTTCTAGTATCCCCTTGGATACCAAAATTCACACATACTATTTTTCCTCTGCTTTTAATGAAGTTTGATTGTAAAACTGTTTTAATTTGAATAAAATGATACTGAGGTAGACAATTTCTCTGGTAGGAATCTTCTTTTATTCTCCTTCATTCAAAGCCACTTCTAGTGAGGTTTTCTCTGATCTCAGGTTATATTACCTTCATAGCATATGATAAAGGGTCCTTAACTTAGTCTGGGAGATAATTATTATTGAAGTAGGTATATTTATTTCTTAGTTTTGTTTTTCCTATAAAAATTAGAATCACATGATATAATTTTATGTTTGTTTTCCCCCATAACACATATATTATGTATTTTTAATGTTATTAACATTTAAAAATAAAATACATAATAATTAAGGTAAACTTTTTATATGTTGTGAATATCTGATCATTTTGCTTACTAATTTTGGATAGTATTATAATGTTGGAAACAACATTGCGATGAACATTTTTGAGATTAAATCTTTGTGCCCGCTTTTTCTTTTTCCCTTTAGGGAAGATTCATAGAATTAGAACAAATTAGAACAAATGGGTAGAAGGCAGTAAATATCATTGTGACTTCTGAAAAATTGCTGAAGTGCTCAAATAAATTGTGTCAATATATAATCCCAGTCAATGTGTTTAAAATGCCTTTTGTTAGAACTTCCAACATTGAGTATTTATCAAATTGTATATCCTTCTATCCTTGCCAATCAACTTTGTGAGGTATAATTCATATATAGTAATAGTGTAATACTGTAATTTTTAAAATGTGTTCATTGTAAATTATGCATAATTTAAAATGTTCCATTTTAGCCATTTTTATGTGTACAGTGGCATTTAGTTCATTCCCATTGTTGTATAACCATCACCACTATTCATTTCCAGAACTTTTTCACCATCTTAAACAGAAGCTCTTTACCCATTAAACGGTAACTTTCCCTTTCCCTTCCCCAGTCCTGGTGACCTGTACTCTACTTATTCTATCTTGGTGAATTTGCTTATGGTGAGTACCTCATATTGCTACCAAAACATCAAGGAGTTTGGTCTAGGTCCTGTTGCTCACAGCACAGAAAGCCAATCACGGAGACGATGAGTGTTGCTAGGGAAGAAGGCTTCAACTGGGTGCTGCAGCTAAGGAGATGGGAGATCAATCTCAAATTTGTCACCTCAACTGACTAAAACCAGAGGTTTATTTAGCAGGGAAGAAATGTAACCATGTATGGGAAAACAGGAGTTAGGGAAGGGTGGGGAAGAGAAGTTGGTCGACAGGAAGCAGGTAGTTGGTTAGGCAATTGTGATGAGTGAGGTGGTCTGGTGTCTTATGGTCCAGATGTGGTGATCTGGTAAGTTTCAGTTCCTTGATAACTATCTGGGAGGCCTGATGGTTGGTTTCCCAACAAAGGAATTCAGATAAGACAAATGTAACTTTCTCAAGTTTTAAGACTGGGAGGCTCAATTTCTATCTTTATTTTAAAAGACTGTAAGCATCAGTTCTATAGGACAATTGGGCTGCATTCATTTACAAGTTTCATCCATGTTGCAACTAACGTGTCAGCATTTCATTCCTTTTTAAGGCTGAATCATATCCCTTTGTATGTATATACCACAGTTTGTTTATTTTTTCATCTGTTGTTGGGCACTGGCTTGTTTATATCTTTTGGCTATTGTGAACAATGCTGCTATGAACATTAGTGTTTTCTGTTTTTGTTTTTTGCTGACAGCTATCCCTATGGGTGTGAAGTAGTATCTCATGGTTTTGATTTGTATTTTGTGACTAGTGATGTTGAACATCTTTTTGTTTGATTGTTGGCTATTTGGAGAAAGGTCTAATCAAGTCATTTGCCAATTTTTATATTGAGTTTTATGTTGTTGAGTTGTAGGTATTTTTTATATATTCTAGATATTAACCCCGTGTCAGATAAGTGATTGCAAATATATTCTCTCATTACACTGGTTGCTTTTTACTGTGGCAAGTGCCTTTTTGAGATATGAATTTAGGAAGAATTTTTCTATTTTTTAAATAAGAGTTTTATACTTGAATAAGGTAAAGTAAATGCTCATCCATCATTAATTTTTTAATAAAAACACAGTTTTCCTGTTTCTTTGCTGTAGTTCTCCTCTTCGTTGATTATATTTTATCATTGGATAGGGTTTTTTTGTTGTTTGAGACGGAGTCTCGCTCTGTCGCCAAGGCTGGAGTGCAGTGGCGCAATCTCAGCTCACGGCAATCTCTGCTTCCTAGGTTCAAGCGATTCTTCTGTGTCTGCCTGCCGAGTAGCTGGGATTACAGGCACCTGCCATCATGCCTGGCAATTTTTGTATTTTTGTAGAGACGGGGTTTCACCGTGTTGACCAGATGGTCTTGAACTCCTGACCTCAGGTGATCCACCCACTTCGGCCTCCCAAAGTGCTGGGATTATAGGCCTGAGCCACCATGCCCGGCTGGTAGATTTTTTGTTTTGCTTTCTTTTGAAGAAGACCTCTCAGTGGCTTACCTCTTTGCCATGCTTTGGTGTTTGAGCTCTCTTCCCTGTACTAACTGTAGCTCTGTAGGACTTGGGGGTCAACCTTACCTTTTTTTCCCCCGCTTTTGTGTGTCTTGTTTGAGTTAGCATTTCTTTTTATTCCAGACCTGTAGATTTTACTAGATTGTCTCTAGGAATCTCTTTTACTAATTTGCTTCAGCCTGCCTTCCTGCCATCTCTTTTTACTAATTTGCTTCTGCCTGCCTGCCTTCCTGCCTCCCTCCCTCCCTCCCTCCCTCCCTCTCTCCCTTCCTCTCTCCCCTTCTTCCCCTTCCTTCCCTTCTCCCATGCCTTCCTTCCCCTCTCCCATCCCTTCCTTCCCTTCTTTTCTTTCCATTTATATTGAGATAGAGTATTGCTCTGTCACCCAGGCTGGAGTGCAGTGAGGTAATCTTGGCTCACTGCAACCTCCACCTCCCAGGTTCAAGTGATTCTCCTGCCTCAGCCTCCTGAGTAGCTGGGATTACAGGTGTGTGCCACCATGCCCAGTTAATTTTTGTGTTTTCAGTAGAGATTGGTTTTCACCATGTTGGCCAGGCTGGTCTCGAACCCCTGACCTCAAGTGATCCACTTGCCTTGGCCTCCCAAAGTGCTGAGATTATAGGTGTAAGCCACAATGCCTATCCTCTTCACTCCTCCTTTAGCTTTTATATTACTTCTTAGATTTCTTCCTCTCTTATTTCATCCTTTTTCTGTTCCTGAAACCCCTACAGGATGGGTGTGCGGGTTTGTGTCTCTTGACTCTTTTTTCAAATTTTCTTTTGCTTTCTCACTTTCTCTTGTTTATTGAGATATAATTCACATACCATAAAATTCACCATTTTAATGTGTGCAGTTCAGTAGGTGTCAGTATACTGAAAGTTGTTCAACCATTGCCACTATCTAAATTCAGAACAGTTTTCTCACCCAGTGAAACCCAGTACCCATTCTTCTCCAACCCCTGGCAACAACTAATCTGCTTCCTGTTGGCTGATTTGCCTATTCTTCATATTTCATATAAATGGAATCATACAGTATGTGGCCTTTTGTGTCTAGCTTCTGTCACTTAGCATAATGTTTTCAAGGTTCCTCCATATTGTGGAATGTGTGAGTACTTCATTCTTTTTCTACCTGAATAATCTTTGTATGGCTGTTCCACATTTTGCTTATGTGGTCTTGATGGACATTTGGGGTTGTTTCCACATTTGGCTATTATGAATAATGGCGCTCTGAACATTTGTCCACAAGGTTTTGTGTGAACATATACAATTTTATTTCTCCTGCAGTAGTGAGATTGCTGGATAAAATGGTAACTCTGTGTTCAGCTGTTTGAAGAACTGCCAAACTCTCTTTGTTAAACTTTTATTTTAGGTTCAGGGGTACATATGCAGGTTTGCTATATAGGTAAACTCATGTTATGGGGGTTTGTTGTACGGATTATTTGGTCACCCAGGCACTAAGCTTAGTAAGGAGCAATCGTTATTTTTTCTGATGCTCTCCTTCCTCCCACCGTCCACCCTAAATAGGCCCCAGTGTCGATTGTTCCCTGTTTGTATCCATGCAAACTTTCTTCTTTTATTGCTCTCCCTTGACTTTATCTTTGAGCTCTCAAGCTTGGTATTTATCCCCACTCATTTTATTATTTAGGATTTCCAGTTAATTTTTTAATTTGAACAATCATATTTGAAAGTTTTTGTTCATGTTCTTTTTCTCTGATTGGTCCTTTTTCCTAGCTGCCTATATTTGGCGTGTACTTTTGAATTTGAGGATAAATATTAGGATTATAAAAATTCTCTTCTTGGAGCAGAATTTAGAATTAAATATTGTTATTAACGTTTAAGGCTAAACGTTAGGATTATATAATATAAGCCTGGAACCTGGACTTTGATAAAAAGGGAACAAAATTTGGATTATAAACATTGTATTCTTCTCTCTTGAACTTATAGGTCACTTCTTTTTCATCATGGTCCTGCTTTTTAACGCTGTTTATTTCTCAAATGCCTGGTGATCTCTGGTTCTTCGTTTATATTATGAATAAATGATGAAATTGATTGGTATAGAAGTTGGCAATACGAGTTTGCTTTATTCTTGCCTAAGTCTCTTTCTCCAATAGCCTCTCCTGTAAAGAAAGGGCCGGTATGTGGGTAGGTGAGGCCTGTTGACTGGTAGAGTTTAATTTGGGGTTCCAGCTGGCTGAAGATCAGATAGGCAGGCTGGAGGCCTCTGCAATTGCCAGGGTGGGTTTTTCTTTGCAGTGGAGCTGGCTTTCCTCATTTAACCCCTTCCCCGCTTCAGTATGTGGAGGACCACAGTCGCTGCTTCCTGCATCCATCCATCCAGTGAGCAAGGTGGATTGCTCACTGTAGGAACAATTTTCCGCATTTACCCAGGAGGCCAGGGCTGCAGGGTTTATTCCATGTACCAGGGAAGGGAGATGGAAAAGAGACACGGTCTGATTGGCTCAACTGTTCCTTGTACAAGGACACAATTTTTCCTTGTGCAGTTGTTTAATCTGATGATTGTCTTGTGGCTCATTCTTTCTTTTTGTCTTAGTTTATTCCAAGTCCCTGAGGCTTCCTTGGGAACGTCTGTCTACCTGTGGTTCTTAGACAGGGGATTCCTTTGTTGATTCTCTGTCAGTCTTAATTTTATTTTTGCATGTCTGCATCTGAGATTTTCTCAAACTTTCTAGTCCACTTTTAGCCCTCCTTTTTGTTTCCAATTTTCCTTTAATAAAAAGAGCTTGTATTTTAGAGACTCTAGAGGGTTCGGAAAAGTGAGTGTCGAGTGTTTAGTCTGCAACCATTAAAGGGAGAGAATGTCTCATAAGTTTGGATCTGTGTTACTTACATGATTGTGATTTACAGACGCTTGCTTTCTTTCCCTTTCCCTTTTATTTTTTCTTTTCTTTCATTTATTTATTTTATTGTTATTATTTTTAGAGACTTACTCTAAAAAAAATAGGGTCTCACTGTGTGCCCCAGGCTGGAATGGGACTACAGGTACATGCCATCATGCCTGGCTAAATTACAATTTTTTTTTTTTTTTTTTTTTTTTTTTTTTTGGAGAGACAGAGTCTCACTTTGTTGGCCAGGCTGGTCTTGAACTCCTGGCCTTAGTGATCATTCCATCTTGTCCTCCTAAAGTGCTGGGGATTACAGGTGTGAGCCACTGTACCTGGCCAAAGTTTTCACTTTTTAATATGAGGTATAAGGTATATAGAAGTGCTTTATTTACTTATTTATTTATTTATTTATTTATTTATGAGAGGGAGTCTTGCTCTGTTGCCCAGGCTGGAGTGCAGTGGCATGATCTCAGCTCACTGCAACCTCCGCCTCCTGGGTTCAACAATTCTCCTGCCTCAGCCTCCCGAGTAGCTGGGATTACAGGCACCCACCATTACACCCAGCTAATTTTTGTAGTTTTTAGTAGAGATGGCATTTCACCATGTTGGCCAGGCTGGTTTTGGACTTCTGACCTCAAGTGATCCACCCGCCTCAGTCTCCCAAAGTGCTGGGATTACAGGCATGAGCCACCATGCCCGGCAGAAGTGCTTTTAATTCCACAAGTGTTTAGGCTTTTTGGGTTATATTTGCTATTTTTACTTTTCTCCTTTTACTACATCAAAATGAGTCCTTTATAATTTCTGCCCTAGGGAATTCTAAAAATTTATCTTTGTGGTCTAATATAAAATCATTTTTAATGTATGCCATGAATGTAGTCAACTATCTATAATAATGTAGTAATAGTAGCTTGCTCAGTCAGCACCAGTTGTCATGACCCAATGGTAATTTCTGCATGTGGATTATCTCCTGATTCTTAGAACAACATGAGGTACATATTATTATTGGTCCTACTTGTTGTGCCTACCAGGCCCATGAAAGATGAGTAATTATCCCAGGGTACTGTCTCCCTCACCTCCAATGGTGGGCCAGAGCTAGGTCCAAGACTTTGAATTCTAGAGTGTTAGACACCATCCTATGCAGCCTCCCACTGAATAAGGGTGGTCACTGTTTGTAGGGTGTAGAGTTTGATACGTCTGTTACTTTGACTTCATTAGTTTTTATTTAGGATACCTGAATGTGTGAATGTATTGATTAATATATTCATTATTGCCTTCTCTCTGTGCTTGGAGGAGAAGAAAATTGAAGTTTACCACTGCTATGGGTTTACATTGCATGCTTTGTTATTTGGTGTATAAAGATTCGCACCTTAGATCTTCTGTAGGTCATACAGTTTTTAGTTTAAAGGGAATCTTTTTCTGAAGAGTTTAGCCTTGAATTCTACTGAGATTTACATTGGCAATCCTGTTTGCATTTTGTTTGCCTTGTACAGCCATACTTTTATGCACTCCTTTCCTACTAATATGTTTATTTTGCTTTTGATGTTGATACGTTTGTTCAACATACATTTTCAGATGCCCGAGTGTGCTCCAAGCACTGTCTAGGTGTCACAGTGGTGATCGGGATACAGCCCTGCCTTCATGGATCTTCTGGGCTGCTGGGGAGAGAGATAATAAACAAGTCAACGAATGAAAAAGTAACAACAAAATTTTAGTTCTGCTCTAATGTGGTAGCCATTCACTTCATGGGGGCTATTTAAATGAAAAATTAATAGCTTACTCATTCAGCACGTATTGTCAGACACAATGGTACTTTCTGCACATGTATTGTATCCTTTGTTTCTTTTAACAACATGAGGTATGTATTGTTATTCGTCCTATTTGTTGTGCCTACCAGGCCCCAGGGTACTGTCTCCCTCACCCTCAACTGTGGGGGTAATTTTTAAAATAAAAGTTAAGGCCAGATGCAGTGGCTAATGCCTGTAATCCCAGCACTTTGGGAGGCCAAGGTGGGCAGATCAGTTGAGCTCAGGAGCTCAAAACCAGCCTGGACAACATGGCAAAACCCCGTTTTTACTAAAAATACAAAAATTAGCCAGGTGTGTGACACACACCTATAGTCCCGGCTACTTGGGAGGCTGAGTTTGGAGGATTACTTGAGCCCAGGAGGCATTGCAGTTAGTGGAGACTGAGCCACTGCTCTCTAGCTTGGATGATCCTGTCTCCAAAAAAAAAAAAAAAATTAATTTAAATAAATATTTTGTTCCTCACTTGCATCTGTCATATTTTATGGGCTTGATAGTCATGTGTCTAGTGGATACTGGATTGAACAGTGCAGATGTGGGACATTTGTCAGTGCATGAAGGTTTGGTAAACAGTGGTGCCTTAGACGCTGTCATGGAGATGGGTTGTTTCTGAGGTACAGTGTCAAGTCACTGGGGGCACCTGGAGTGGTGACCTGAGAAAACCTGAATTTTGAGAAGGTATCTGTACTGTGAGGGTGTTGCCTACAGGGCATGTGGTACTTGTATTTAGGATTTTGGTAAAAAGTGACTATTCATAAGCTATTTAAAGTTTCTATTTTAAAAATATAGGATTTTTAGGTAGTGCATTTTCTTTTGTTGTAATAGGAATTGTTTTGGTCATATTAGGAAAAATAACTGGCATGTTGATACATTTTTATTTTAGTTGATTAAATCTGGTAGCCGTTTTACTTTCATAGATTAAAAAATGGTTCAGTGTTTCAAAATATTTTGAGCTTGTCTTTGAAAAGAGATAGGCAGGTGCAATGGCTCAGTCCTGTAATCCCAGCAGTTTGGGAGGCTGAGATGGGAGGATTGTTTGTCAGGAGTTCAAGGCCAGCCTGGGCATCATAATAAGACCCCAATCTCTACAAAAGCTGAAAAAATTAGCTGAGCATGGTGGTGCACGCCTGTAGTCCCAGCTACTTGGGGGGTTGAGGTGGGAGGATGGCTTTTCCAATTATCCTACAGATATTTTTCAAAATGATTACTTTTAAACTATAATCTTTTTATTCGGAGGTGGGATGCTAACTCTACAATTGCCTAGAACTTCTTTAATTTGTGTACGTTAAGAAATTTTAATGGGCAATTTAATAAGTGTTGAAATTTCTAAGAATTATCTCTGTATGTTAGAGTTGTGATAACCCAGACCTTTTCCCTGTAGTGCTTCTCTGAGTCTGATTTGTTTTCCTCCATGGGTGCCACATAGGTTTATTTATTTATTTATTTATTTATTTATTTATTTTGAGACAGAATCTCGCTTTGTTGCCCAGGCTGGAGTGCAGTGCCGCGATCTCGGCTCATTGCAAGCTCCGCCTCCCAGGTTCATGCCATTCTCCTGCCTCAGCCTCCCAAGTAGCTGGGACTACAGGTGCTTGCCACCACACCCAGCTAAGTTTTTTGTATTTTTAGTAGAGACGGGATTTCACTGTGTTAGCCAGGATGGTCTCGATCTCCTGACATTGTGATCGCCCACCTCGGCTTCCCAAAGTGCTGGGATTACAGGCATGAGCCGCCACGCCTGGCCACACATAGGTTTACTTTAAGAAGGTAAAAAATAAAAGCTGACTAAAGTACATACTGATTATCCCAGACAACATGCAGACATCACTAAATGAGTGCAGTTCTCATCAACTCACCATTCATTTCAATTAGAAAAAAAGTCATCAAAACTAATTTTTCTGTATGAAATACCTTTTCAAATCACACTGAATGTGATTTATTAATAGTGATTTATCAAATTCAGTTTTCTGCTGGATACTAAAGGAACACCTCATTAAGACTAGTGTTTATGCAAATAGTACAATACTGTAAAAAGTTTGGATTGTAAAAATTTCTTTTAAACTTAATGCATACAGATATGTTATTGTTCAGATATTTAGCACTTACATAGAAACTCACTGATCTACTAATAATTAGAAAAGAGACCTTTAGCCAAATGTCTCTGTATTCAGCAATAAAATGATTAATTACTGTTTTGCTCTTTTCTCTTGTTAAGGCTTTTAAAAAATTTTATTTTTCCTTTTACTATTACACCACAACTTGTTTAAATTTTGTTGCTATTGCAGAATTGCAGCAGACATTACAGTTCGTGTCTCCCTGTGTATACGAGGGAGAGATTCTCTGGGCTGTGTAGATGCCCAGTGAATGGGGAATGTGGGCCTGACCTGTCACATTCAACTTTTGTTTCACCGTCTTATATCTAATGCTCATCGTTGCATAATGTAACTAGCTGGGGTTAGTTTCCTCAGTACCTACTCTTCAGAGCCTGTTTTCTCTCCATTTACAGACGGGCCAACGTTGCTTGGGTGATTGGTTTACTGGCTTCTCACACAACTGAGCTCCAGGAAAATACACCTGTTGTTGAGGTAATGTCTTTTATGACTGAAATGTGATGAATGACAAGAAATATTGTTGTTGATTCTGTAATTTAGAACATGCAGCTTTCCTTGACCTTCACTTGATTTTTCTTTGTGGGATTGTGGAAATTGTTCTAGAACTATCACCTCAACGGACCTTTAGGCTTAAACACAGCAGCTCATTTACAATGTAGTCCATCATGAAAATGGCACAGCAGAGTTAACAACGCTTGTGAACTCTACTCATCATTATTTCATTTGTTTTTCAATAAGACTTTTCATTTCCAGTTTTCTTATAGTCTGTCCAACATTTTGTTACAGCTAATGTATTTGCTAGTTAAATCATAGCTTATAATTCAAAATTCAAATTCTTCTGGCTTTTCACCTTGAATTTAGTGTTTTAGTATAAAAGATTACTTTCTACCTATTCTGTTAATGTATATTACACTTAATTGGTAATAGAGTTTTATCCCTTGAACTGGGAGAGGCTCAAGAGTCAGTGTAGGTGAAAAGAACCAAGACTTTTTATGGGACATAGCAAGAGGTCCTGAAGGAGGTTAAAAAGGGGTAAGGAGAGGGTATTTTGTAGAGCTGAAGCTGGTTGTGTGGTATTTGGGGCTTTAAGAGGAATTGGAAAACTTTCTGTGTCTGTGTTGTTATTGGGGGACCTGCCCCGATAATCACGTAGGTTCTTTTCTATTTTCCTAAGCGTCAGCTGGCTTGAGAAATAAAAGGACAGAGTACAAAAGAGAGAAATTTTAAAGATGGGTGTCTGGGGGAGACATCACACATTGGTGGGATCCGTGATGCCCCACAAGCCACAAAAACCAGCAATTTTTATTAGGGAGTTTCAAAAGGGGAGGGAGTAACGAATAGGTGTGGGTCACAGACATCAAGTACTTAACAGGGAAATAGAATATCACAAGGCAAGTGGAGGCAGGGTGAGATCACAGGACCACAGGACCGAGGCGACATTAAAATTGCTAATGAAGTTTTGGGCACCATTGTCATTGATAACATCTTATCAAGAGACAGGGTTTTGAGATCAACCGGTCTGACCAAAATTTATTAGGTGGGAATTTCCTCTTCCTAATAAGCCTGGGAGTGCTATGGGAGACTGGAGTTTATTTCACCCCTGCAGTCTCAACCGTAAGATACAGGTACGCCCCAGGGGGCCCATTCAGAGACCTACCCCTAGCTGTGCATTCTGTTTCTCAGGGATATCCCATGCTGAGAAAAAGAATTCAGCGATATTTCTCCCATTTGCTTTTGAAAGAAGAGAAATTGGCTCTGTTCTGCCCGGCTCACTGGCAGTCAGAGTTTAAGGTTATCTCTCTTATTCCCTGAACAATTGCTGTTATCCTGTTCTTTTTTCAGGGTGCCCACATTTCATATTGCTCAAACACACATGCTGGACAATTTTTGTAGTTAACGCAATTATTACAGGGTCCTGGAACAATATACATCCTCCTCAACTGACAGGATTAAGAGATTAAAGTAAAGACAGGCATAGGAAATCACAAGGGTATTGATTGGGGAAGTGGTAAGTGTCCATGAAATCTTTACAATTTATGTTGAGAGATTGCAGTAAAAACAGGCATAAGAAATTACAAAAGTATTAATTTGGGGAACTAATAAATGTCCATAAAATCTTCATAATCCATGTTCTTCTGTCATGGCTTCAGCCGGTTCCTCTGTTTGGGGTCCCTGACTTCCCGCAACATGTTGTCCACTATAGTAGCCAGCTGGTATTTGGAGCCTTAAGGGAAATTGGAAACTTTTCTCTCTGTGCGGTTCACTGCAGTAGCCAATTGCTGGGATAGTATCCCAGCTGTCCTTACAGTGTCTGGGTGGAGATTAATTTAATTTCATTGTATTTCCTTTGCTTACAATTCCATCTCTATTTCCTGCAAATTGTTGGATATCTGAGCTACTAGTAAAATGCCACTAAGTCTAATTTTTTCCTTTTTGGTGGGGGCTTAAAATAAATGAATTGTGACCTATATGATTACCAATGGTACCCAACTTTGTTCCCAGAGATGTGTCGAGTAGATTTTTATCTAAAAGATAAGAGCATGTACGGCAGTATTACCAGGAAGGTAAGAAGGCTTAGCATCTCAAAAATGGTTCCTTCTGATGGCTCAGAGCAAAAGGTCTCCAGTGAGATGGAGTAGCTGTAGGAGATGGGAGAGAACATAAAATCCAAGAGAAAGTCTCAAGATTTTAGAGGATATTCCTGCATTGTCAGAGCAGGCATGTGTTGCTCAGGAGCTGTGAAGAAAGAGTCTCCGAATGTGTAAAATATGACTGTTGAATTAAATGATTCAGTAGTTGCAGTAGAGTATGGATACTTCAGGAAGCTGAGTTAGTGAATTTGAAGATCAGTTGGATGAATTCTCTGAGCATTCAGAAAGAAAGAGGATAAAGATTATGAACTAAAAAGGCATGAATGGTAGTTTCAGATTTGTTGTGCTATCTACTATAGTAGCCACCAGCCACTGTAGGTATTGAGCACTTCAAGAACAGCTAGTTTGAATTGAGATGATCAACTTATAGAAAAGAATACTATGGGCACCCTGTAATTTCCAAACCCCATTGTTCTACTTGATCTTTTTCACAGCATATATCACCACCTGGCATTTTATGTATTTATTTCTCTTTCCACACTAGACTACAAGCTCCATTGGAACAGGGATTGTGAACTGTCTCATTCCACACTCCACCCCAGTGCCTAGACAGTGTCTTGTGTATATCTAGATACTGACAAATATTTCAGAATAAGTGAATGAAAGTGTATCAGTATTCTTGGGACTCCCTGTAGCAGGGCCTGGAAGATGGTATGTTTTGCTGCTGCATGAATTCTCAAGGGACTGGGCAGAGGGCACGTGAAGTAACCTGGGACCTGCTGGTCACCCTGGGTGATGTGCTGCCCTCATTCTACTGGTACTTGCTGTTGCGGCTGCTGCACTCCCACTTGGAGAGTTTGGCCCAGCAGTTCCTGAACCATATTTGTTACCTGTGCTCACTCAGGTTGAGTTCTGTGGCCAGTGTGTATTCTCAAAGTGTTTCTCCTACTCCAGTTGTTGTACTTTGTCGACGTTGTATTATTTCTGGTCCTGCCTCAACTGAAAGGAAAGTGTGGGTGTTAATTCCCGAGGTTCTTGTTATATCTTTTATTCCGGTACTGTTCTCTTCATGCGTGTTTGCTGATGCTTTATTAATTTGAAATGCAAGAACTTAGGGAAAATCATACTTATTTCATTTAAAAAAATGGTGTGTACTGAACTATCTGGTGGACTGTTTTGTATCACACACATTGTATTGTGAACTACATTTGGTTGGATAGTAGGGAGCTTATATAATAACTTGAAATTGAGCCAGGTGCTCCCTTGTGATGCCGTCTTAATTTTGTTATTTCTCAACACCTTTTAGTTCTTTAGTTCACTACTTTTAATGGCAAAAACCGTAATAACTTTTGCACCAACCTAATTCTTGCTGTGAGCAACTGGCTGTGATAATTTAAATAGCCACTAGAGGTCATTCAAGCACTAGAAAAAAGGTTGTGCAAGTTTTAAGAATTTATGTTTCAACTTCCAGAAGCAGGATCTGTGGAGGCTGAGCAGTTACATGGTACCATGTTTTATCTTTTTCCTGTTTTTTTAGAAGTTTCTGCTACAGGATGTGTGGCTCCATTCCATTGGTGATTTTTACTATTTGAGAGGAATCAGATGAATGAAAACCATTATAGCCTCTCCAGAAAAATTCAGTCAGCACCTAGCACATGATTTCAGGGGATCTGAAAACCCTGTGGAGTCCACTGGTGAATCTTTGGTTCAGAACTCCTGAGGCCAGGTTTCTGTAAAACTCAGAGTTGGGTGCTTGTAGATAATTCTTCAGTAATCAGTAACAAAATTTCAAGTGTAAGATAAATCCTGAATTCTCTATTAGGTTTACTATCAGTGAACAAGAAAAATTGTGGTTGAAGATCTCATAAGCACTTTATTTTAGTTTTTATTTTACTTATTTACTCATTTATTTTTTGAGACAGAGTCTCTCTGTGTTGCCCAGGCTGTAGTGCAGTGGTGTAATGTCAGTTCGCTGCAACCTCTGCTTCCCGGGTTCAAGAGATTCTCAGCCTCAGCCTCATGAGTAGCTGGGACTGCAGGCTTATGCCACCATGTCCCACTAATTTTTGTATTTTTACTAGAGATAGGTTTTCACCATGTTGGCCAGGCTGGTCTTGAACCCCTGGCCTCAAGTGATCCACTTGCCTCGGCCTCCCAAAGTGCTGGGATTACAGGTGTGAGCCACTGCACCTGGCCCCTATAAGCATTTTAAAGGCGTAGAACCTCATTTTGTTACTCACCTTTGTACCCCACAGTGCCGAGCCAGCAAAGTAATGTGTATTTCAGGCACTCAGTCAAAGCTGAAGGGTTTAATGAATGATTAAAAGAATGTTAGAAGAGTATGATGGTGTAATTTGTTACAAAGAGAAAGAAAAAATGAAGCAAAAATCTATTTTACTGTCCTTGTAATATAATTTAAGTCTCTTTCATCTTATTCTCTCATCAGCAGCTACAGAAAATAACTAGCCGTGATCTCCTTTATGCATTTAGAAGCCTTTATTGGCATCTGTATCTTTTTCACAGGAAAATATAACTATCTGAAGCTTATTTTCCTAGATAACACATTTACCAGTGTGTAATCATTGTGGTTTCTATATGTAATAATTTAAATAAATATTTCTCTTATTAAGCCAATATATTTAGTGTGAAGCATGCAGTGGATATATTATAGGAAATTTAATACAGACTCATCAAATGCAATAACTGAAAGGAATTTTTTTTTTTCCTTTTTTGGTGACCAAGTCTCATTCTGTCAGCCAGGCTGGAGTGCAGTGGCGCGATCTTGGCTCACTGCAATCTTCATCACCCAGGTTCATGACATTCTCCTGCCTCAGCCTCCCGAGTAGCCGGGATTACAGGCATGCACTGCCATACCCAGCTAATTTTTTTAGTATTTTTAGTAGAGACAGGGTTTCACCATGTTGGCCAGGCTGGTCTGGAACTCTTGACCTCAAATAATCCACCCATCTCAGCCTCCCAAAGTGCTGGGATTACAGGCGTGAGCCACCATGCCCGGCCAAAAGGAATATTAACAGACATTTTAGGTTAACCCATTCACTAAATTTCTTTATTATTGGTTGGGCATGGTGACTCATGGGTGTAATCTCAGTACTTTGGGAGGCTGAGGTGGCAGGATAACTTGAACCTAGGAGTTTGACACCAGCCTGGGCAACATGGTAGAGACTGTGTCTAGAGACCCTGTCTCTAGAAAAAATAGAAACAGTCTAGCGTGGTGGTGCGGATCTGTGGTCCCAGCTACTCAGGAGGCTGAGACATGACCCTGGGAGGTTGAGGCTGCAGTGGGCTATTATCATGCTACTGCACTCCAGCTGGGTAACAGAGCAAGAGCCTGTCTCAAAATCTTTTTTTATTATTATGGAAAATTTCAACATATATAGAAGTAGAGAGACTAGAATAATGAGGTAGCATCATTCACTTCCAGCAATCATCAATACTGGCTAATCTTGTTTCATCTATGTCTCCTGCTTTCATTCTCCCTCTCCCTTTTTCTCCCCCTCTCTCTCTGACTGGAGTATTTTAAATAAAATGATATCATTTCATTAGCAAATATATTTTTGTAACAGAAAAAGATTAGAAAAATATATAACCACAATTTCATTATCACTCCCAATACGTTCAACGGTAGTCCCTGAATATCATCTAATACCCAGTTAGTGTTCAGATTTTCTTGATGGTTTCATACATGTCATTTTGTAATTTTTCTTTGAGCCAGGATTGTGTTTAGGTAATGTGATCCTTAAGTCTCTTAATTCCTGGTCTCTTTTTTTAGTGTCATTTATTTGTTACAAATTATCCCTTGTCTTGGCCCAAATGGGAACATCAGAAGCTTTATTGCACCCTTTTGGTGTTATTTAACAGAGTCCTTTATCACCTGCCTCTCCTTTCTTGCACGTGGCTGCTTATACGTGGACCCTTGGTTCAGTGCTCTTTTGGGGGAATGGCTTAGGGAAATAGGAATTTTTCATAGTTGGTGCTGTATTTTTCCTATTACTTCATAGAAAGTGAGACAACTAAACATTATATGCCCCTATTAGAGGGGTTAAAGTTGATCACTGGAGTCAGATGTTGTCGGCCTTATTATAAATATTCCCATCACTCTTTTCTTTCTTCATATCTTCATCTGTGAGCCAGGAACTCATCACTCTTTTATAGTTTTAACATCAATCGATTATTGTCTACATGTAATAATCCTTTAGAGATGCAAAATGATAATTTTCTTATTCTGTAATTTCCTTTCTATTTGTAGTTGGAAGTTTTCTTACAGAAGAGCTTTCCCTGATCAACTATTTGGTTATCCTAAAATAGAATTTGTTTCTCAAGGCAGGATAAATGCTTGATTGTTTCTCTTGGTAGGTCAGTTTTCAGAATAAAGAGTTGGTACCATAGAAATCTCCGTAAATGTCCAGTGAGTTGGTACCTTAGAAATCTCCATAAATGTCCAGTGAAATTGATTTTATAGTCTTAAGAACTTATAGATGTATATATGTATATGTATGTCATCTAGTCCTTTGCAGTCATTAGTCTTTTTGATGCTTAAATTGTTTCCTCTCCATCCAGTGGGAGCCATTCAAGTTTGCTCCTTTTTCCCTTTGACATGAGCCTACTCCTGTCTCTGATAGCTTGCGGGCTTCTTGGCAGTGAGCTATCACAGGCTTGTTTTGGGAATAGTCAGCTCCTAGTTTTGAAACCACTTCCATAAGGAATCTCATTTACTTTTTTTTAGAAGATGTAGTTAGAGAATGCAGTCTGGGTTCTCTAGGATTTTTTTTTTCTTCTTGTAGAGATTTTCAGAAGTCAGGTCTGGGTACTGTTGTTTCTTAAAAAGAGAGAAATTCTGAGTTTATTGATACCTTTCCAATTCAGATTTTTTTATTGAGATGGAGTTTCACTCTTGTTGCCCAGGATGGAGTGCAATGGCACGATCTCGGCTCACCGCAATCTCTGCCTCCCTGATTCAAGTGACTCTCCTGCCTCAGCCTCCCGAGTGTCTGGGATTACAGGCATGCACCATCATGCCTGACTAATTTTGTATTTTTAGTAGGGACAGGGTTTCACCATGTTGGCCAGGCTGGTCTCAAACTCCTGAGCTCAGGTGATCTGCCCGCCTTGGCCTCCCAAGGTGCTAGGATTACAGGTGTGAGCCACTGCACCTGGCTCCAATTCAGATTTAAAATTTGTTTGTACCTCTTGATTTACAATTTTTATTTTTCTTTTCATAAGCTAAAAATCCTGGCTGGGCACAGAGGCTCATACCTGTAATTCCAGCACTTTGGGAGCCGAGGCAGGTGGATTACTTGAGTTCAGAAGTTCGAGATCAGCTGGTCAACATGGCAAAATACCATCTTTACTAAAAATATAAAAGTTAGCTGAGCATGGTGGTGCACACCTGTAATCCTGGCAACTCGGGAGGCTGGGGCATGGGAATTGCTTGAACCCAGGAGGCAGTGGCTACTGGGATCACACCACTGTATTTGAGCCTTGGTAACAGAGTGAGACTCTGTCTCAAAAAAAAAAAAAAGAAAAATCTTGACCATTAATAACATTAACATAATGATCTATTTTTTTTAGCTTAAAGTTTAGAATAGTTTAAAAACAGTAGTACATGTATTGTTACTAACAACAAAACTACAAAGTACATTGTAAGTACTTTTTTTCCCTGGTGATATATCCCACTGGATGATACATACAGTCAAAACACTGAGTTTTGAAATCAATTTAAATAATTCTTCACTTCCTACTTCTGTCACCAATATGATATATAGTTATATATGTTTCTTTTCTTTTTTTTTAGATATTTAGAGATGACTTTGTACTTTCTTTCTGGTTGAAAATTTATAATTCTTTTTTATTGAAGTGTTAGAAATATACAGAAATATGTACAAGAGGTAAATGTACTGCTTAATGAATTATTGGCAAGTGTGAAAACCTAAGAAACTGCCACTGGGTCAAGAAACAGAACATTGAGTATGACGTTGCCAGCATACCCGGGGACCCTCTTGTGCCCTCTCCCAATCGCTGTTCTCTCCGTTTGTGCCAAAGGAAGTTACCATAACTTCCAACTCTATGATGATTTTGCCTGCTTTTGAATTTTATTTAAATTGAGTCATATGATATGTATACTTTGGTATCTGGCTTCTCTTATTTCATATTATGTTTATGGAATCATCCTTGTTGCAGGTATCTGTAGTTCATTTTTAGTGCATGAGTATACTACATCACTGGCAATGGGCATTTGGATTGTTTTCTGTATTTGGCTATTATAAACCTTGCATACACATTTTCATGCATTCGCGCAAGCTCTCTGTTGGGTATGTGTAGGAATAAAATTGGTAGATTATAGGACATGTGTGTGTTCAACTTTAGGGGGTAATCTAAACTCTTTTCCAAAAAGGTTGTAGAAGTTAAAATGCTTTGACTAATGAAAGAATGCTCAGTGCTCTATATTCTCATTAATGCTTGGTGTTGGCATAAAATCATGTTAAATAAGTATTTACCAGTTTCCTCTTTGTTTTCAACATTAATGGTTATTGAGTTTGGTATGACATCTGAAGATACGAGTATAGAATTTTTCTTCCTATCTCTATTAATAGGTGGATTATATTAATGGAATTCTTAAAAATAAATCTCCTTTGCATCTTCAGAAGAAACAACTTGGTGCTCTCTATAATTCACTTTTGGAGTCTCTTTCCTAATGTTTTTTTCTAGAATGATTCCTCTATTTTTTCTTGCCACATTACATTGACTCTTGGAGAGTCCAGGCTGTTTGTCCTGTAGAATGTTCCACATTCCAGATTTGTCTGCTTGCTTTTTCTTGGTATTGCCAACTTATTCCTCTAGTCCACACATTCCATATAAAGTGTAAGTTAGGTCTGGAAGCTTCATTAGATTCATGTTAAACCTTTTTTTTTTTTTTGATAAGAACATACCATAGGTAATATTGTGTACTTCATATTTCAACTCATCAGGAAGCATGCAGTGTCAGGTTTTATTAGTTGTGCCTACTTTGACCATTTGATTAAAGTGGTGCTGCCAGAGAGCTCCATTGTAAAGGTACATCTTTTCCTTTGCAGTGCCACTTTACCATTCATGTGATGTATGCAATAAGAACATAATATTAAAAATCATGTAGATTATAACTGCTGTTTTAACATTTTTCTAATATAAAACATACAATTTTAGTTCAGGAAATGTTAATCATTATATTATCATTAATCACCATTGCATTTTCTCTTTATTTTCAACAGATTATTACTATTTTTATTTTTGAGCTGGAGTTTCATTGCGTTGTTCAGGCTGGACTACAATGGCACAATCACAGCTCACTACTTGGGCTTAAGCCATCTTCCCACCTCAGCCTCCTAAGTAGCTAGTACTACAGGTGTTTGCCACCATGCCCAGCTGTTTTTGTTTGTTCTTTTTTTTTGTAGAGATGTAGTCTTCCTATGTTGCCCAGGCTGGTCTTCTTAGTTTTAAAAATATCATTTTAGCCAAGCTTTATTGAATGCTTACTGTGTACCAGGTGCCAGGCTGGTCTTAAACTCCCAGGTTCAAGTGATCCATCCATCTGAGCCTCCCAAAGTATTGGGATTACAGGCATGAGCCATCACACCTGGCCTCAACAGATTATTAATTCACTATCACTATGATTGTTTTTGAAATTAATCTAACTTAATTTTTGTTTTTTGAGGCAGAGTGTTGCTCTGTTGCCCAGAGTGCAGTAGCATGATCATGGCTCACTGCAACTTCACACTCCTGGGCTCAACTGACCCTCCCACCTCAGCCTCCCTAGCAGCTGGGACTACAGGTCCCTGCCACCATGCGTGGCTAATCTTTTAATTTTTACTTTTAGTAGAGATGGTGTCTTGTATTATATCCCAGGCTGGGAAATAACTTCTGGTGACAAGCAATCCACCTGCCTCAGCCTTCCAAAGTGCTGGGATTACAGGCATGATCCATTGCACCTGACCTCTAATTAATTAATTAATTAATATATTTTAATGTATATTTTTTATTTCATTTTCTTTTGGAGTACAAGTGGTTTCTGATTACATGGATAAGCTGTATAACAGTGAAGTCTGAGTTTTTAGTGCACTGGTCACCCGACTAGTGTAGATTGTGCTCAATATGTAATTTTTTAATTCCCTCTCCCCTCCCTCACTTGTGAGTCTCCAGTGTCCATTATAACACTCCGTATGCCTTTGCATACCCATAGCTTAGCCCCCACTTATAATTGGGAACATAAGATATTTGGATTTCTATTCCTGAGTTACTTCCTTAGAATAATGCTGGCCTCTAATTTAATTTGAAAAATTTATTTTACATTCTATGTCGTCATTTTTTTTTGTGGGATGGTCACACTTTATGATTCAGTTCTTTAAAAGAGTGAAATATCATAAGAATTAGTGACTTAAGTATATTGGTACTGTGTTCTTTATCTTTCTACTGAGTTAGTTATAGAATTGAATTTTATGTTAAAAGTGGATATATGGTGATTGGAAGCATTATTTAACTTAGTTCTTTCTGAAAAGTGTGTGCTTTTGGAAACTCTACACATAGCATATGACGAATCCGTTTCAAAGGCTGTGAGACTGTGGGCTCCACTTTGGGCTCTTGCTCCATGTTAAGATGCACAATGGCACTACTTCCTGTTCTCTGTCTCCTAGCTTGACTAGTGTTGCTTTTCATTTCTAGAACAACTACACAGTGTCAGTTCTGTCATTCTCCTTATTTTCTATAGTCCTCATTTTCAATTTATAATCTTTTTTAAGAACAAACAGCACTTGTTGCACTTTCTGAGATGTATGAATTATATATACATATATACAGACTTATTTTTCCCTATAGTTTTTCCATGTAGCATTTATTATGATTTTGTAAATATTCTAATTATAAAAATAACATGTGGTCTTCTAATTATGGCAATTTAGCTATTGAAATAATCTTGCAAATTATGTGTGATCCTCCCACGTCAAAAGAAAAAAAACCACAAAAACAAACATAGAGGGTGGGCTCAGTGGCTCACACCTGTAATCCCAGCACTTTGGGAGGCCAAGGCAAGTAGATCAACTGAGGTCGGGAGTTTGAGACCAGCCTGACCAATATGGTGAAACCCTGTCTCTACTGAAAATACAAAAATTAACTGGGCCTGGTGGCATGTGCCTGTAGTCCCAGCTACTCAGGAGGCTGAGACAGGAGAATTGCTTGAACCTGGGAGGCAGAGGTTGCAGTGAGCCGAGATCACAACACTTCACTCCAGCCTGGGTGACAGAGTGAAACTGCATCTCAAACACAAAAAAACACAAATCAAACAAACCTAAAAATGCAAGGTAAAATGTAACAAAAAGACTTTGGAATACACATGGGAATGAACAAGAAAGTGAGGGAAATTTTCAAAAGTCAGAAATGGGGGCAACTAAAATCCTGAAATGGTAACACTTTAAGGCTGCCTGGGACAAGATGAGATGGTAGTTATTGCTGTTGTATAATAGTTTTGAGGTTTGATGCAATTTAAGAATAGAAGATGAGGTCTGAGGTTTGCCTGAAACAGTTAGGTGGAGCTGAGAGCCTTGAAGGCTATTCTTTTAATAAAATGGGGAATTTGAAAAAAAAAAAAAAAGCAACTCACTTATTACCTACACAGAGAGATAACAAAGAAGTTTGTTTGTTTATTTATTTATTTAAGACTGAGTCTCACCCTGTCACCCAGGCTGGAGTGCAGTGGTGCAGTCTTGGCTCACTGCTACCTCTGCCTCCTGGATTCAAGCAATTCTCTGCTTCGGCCTCCCGAGTAGCTGGGATTACAGGCACCTACCACCACACCCGTCTAGTTTTTGTATTTTTAGTAGATACTGGGTTTCACCATCTTGGCCAGGCTGGTCTTAAACTCCTGACCTTGTGATCCACTCGCCTTGGCCTCCCAAAGTGCTGGGATTACAGACATGAGCCATGGCACCCAGCCAGTTTGTTGATTTTTATCTTCAACTCTAGAAAGAGAGAAAAAAAGTCTTCCATATAAATTTTCAACTGCAGTTTTTTGTTTTCAATTTTCGTCATGTTTTGGGGTATGAAATTATACTTCTCCCAAACTGGGAAATTAACATAACAACCACACCTGGGCTTCTGGTTCTGGTAATGGTCGAGGAGCTGTATTGGGCTTACCCTCTTGCTAATAATAATAATAATAATAATAATAAAAGATCTGCATGGAATATAAAAACAAAAGTAGATGGAAACTGGAGGCAACACACTACTTGAAGGAAGGGAAGTGACCTGGCTGAGCTGTACATTTAACTGGTTTATCCTGCAGATGCGCTAAGTTCACACCAAGGGAATAGAGTTTAGGCAGGAAGTGACTTCTTCCTGGGGCAAGGAGCTGAGGTTGGAATTTGTCCCTGCTGGGAAAGAGTGGTGGAGAATGAGTAGGGAAAAATCATAGTGAGAGCAGAGTCACAAAATATGTGTACAAGTTCCTCTACAGTCATTGGCTAACTTTGACATTGTGCATGTGCTGAATGACACCCTGTGGAAGCCAGCAGAAAGCAGCAGCTGGGAGGTTAAAGATTTGAGCAGAAATTCCAGCAGTTGCTCGAGCTAGGGAGATAGAGTTTGGAGGTGAAGTCTCACCAAGTTAAGAGGGGCTTGGTAAACACCTTGAATTTTCCATTGAAATGTGAGAAGGGCCATGCCACACTTTAGGACTAAGAATCATGTAACGGGACTAAGGGTTACATCCTAGGGCTAAAGGAAAAACAAGAAAAGACTAGTACTAACAAAAGCGAAAAGAAGCCTTCACAGGATTGAGGTGACTGGCCAGACGCTACTTGCCAGAACACAACTCAGTGCTCTGTGGAGGAAAATAAGGTTATCGAGAGTCTTTAGTATATATTATCCTGAAGGTTCAGAGGAGAAACTCTTGGTGACTGTGACTTAGATAAAGAGATTTTAGACTTAACACCAAGAGCATCATCTATATAAGAAAAAAGTTAATAAATTTGTCTTCATCAAAATTAAAAACATTTGCTCCACCATAGACCCTGTTAAAATGATGAAAAGACAAGATAGACACATGGATAAAATCTTTAAAAGCTACATATCTGACAAAGGACTCATATCTGGAGTATGTCTCAAACCTCAACGCAAAAAACATTCAATTAGAAAATGGGCAGAAGACATGAGAAATATTTTACCAAAGAGGCTATATGAATAGCAGATGAGTACATGAGAATATATTTGTCATTGTTACCTGTTAAAGAAAAGCAAACTAATTCTGCAACTATATGCCTATTAAAACAGTATAATAGTGGCAGTACCAAGTGCTGTCAAGGATGCTGAAAAACTAGCTCTGTACATTGCTGATGGGAGTGTAAAATCGTACAACTACTCTGGAAACATTTTGGCCATTTGGTAAACTAAACATTTACTTACCATATTTTAACTCCATATTACATATCCATATGAATATACATATTACATATTCACTTTGAGCTTTTTTTCAGAGGTATGAAATCTTATGTTCATGCCAATATCTATATATGACTATTCATCCTAGCTTTATTTGTAATAAACTGAAACTGGAAACACTAGAATGTCACTCAGTTTGTGAATGATTAAACAAACTGTGTTACATCCTTGGAATGGAATACTGCTTAGTAAAGTGAAATGAACTATTGATACCCAACAACTTGGATGGCTTTCAAGGGCATTAGATGAGTGAAATGTCATATTAATATACCATTCTTGAAATGACAGTGTGAGAAAACAGATCAGTGTGTATTAGTCCATTCTTATGCTGCTATGAAGAAATACCCAAGACTGGGTAATTTATAGGGAAAAGAGATTTAATTGACTCACAGTTCCACGTGGCTGGGGAGGCCTCAGGAAACTTACAATCATGGCAGATGGCACTTCTTCACATGGCGGGAGGAGAGAATGAGTGCCGAGTGGAGGGGGAAGCCCCTTATAAAACCATCAGCTCTTGTAAGAACTTAACTATTGTGAAAACAGCATGAGGGAAACCACCCCCATGATTCAGTTATCTCCACCTGGTCCCAACCTTGACATGTGGGGATTATTATGATTCAGGGTGAGCTTTGGGTGGGGACATAGAGCCAAACTATATCACAGTTGTTGCCAGGGGTTAGGTATATTGGGGGAAGAGGGAGAGTTTGAGTGCATAAGGATTACATGAGGGAGATCTTCATCATGATTGATTGGTTCTGTACTTTGATTGCAGAGGTGGTTGTGTGAATCTACACATGTGGTAAAGTGATGTAGAATTATATATGCACATTGTACCAATGGCAGACTTTTGGCTTTGATATTGTTCTATAATTATGTAAGATGTTACCATTATGGGAAACTGGAGGAAGGGCATATGGGACTTCTTTGTACTGCTTTTTCTATTCCCTGTGAGTTTATAATTATTTCACAATAAAAGTTCAAAAACACTTATTGGATGGACATCACAGAACATAATAAAAGAAAGAATCAGTGAATTATAGGTCTGTTTAATAGAAATGACTCAAACTGACACACAAAGCAAAAAGAATGAAGAAAACAGAACACAGTGTCTGAGACTTTGTGGAATAATATGATATAAAATTATCTAACAGTCACATGATTTGATTCTCAGAAGGAGATGAAAGAATGAGATAGAAGGAATATTTGAAGGAATAATTGTTGAAAATGTTTCCAAATTGATGATAATGTCAGCTCACATTCCCAAGAATCACATTGAACCCTGACCAAGTTAAACCAAAGAGGACTACATCTAGGCTTATCATAGTCAAACTGCTTAAAATCAAAACTACAGAGAAAAATCCTAAAAGCAATTAGAGAAATCCTATATAGTCCATGTTGGGAAACAGTTGTATGAATGTGTGCTGACTTCTCATTTGAAACCATAGATGCCATTAGACAGTGGAACAATATTTTTAAAGTATTCAAAGAAAAAAATTGCTATCCCAGAATTCTATATTTTGCCAAAGTATTCTCAAAAATAAAAAGGAAATAAAGAATAAAATGGGTAAATTAGTCTCCAAACTGAGAGAATTTGACTGGAGATGTTAAAATGAATTTTTCATGTTAAAGTTAAATGAGCAAATATAAACCTGGGTTTACAAGAATAATTGAAGAGTGCTATAGTGATAAATATGTTGGACAATAAACAATTTTTCATAACTTGTTAAATCTATTGTTTAAGGCCAGAAAAATGGATTGTGTGTTTTATAACATAAGTAGAAGTAAAATATATGACAGCAATTGTATAAAGGGTTGGAGGAACATATGTGACGTGTTTAATGTGAATTTTATCGTATCTCTATATTTTATGTGTATATTGTTTTATGTATATATTGTATGTGTGAGGTTTTTTTTTTTTTTTTTTCTGTTATTTTTTGAGAGAGTCTCACTCAGTTACCCAGGCTGGAGTGCAGTGGCATGATCTTGGCTCACTGCACCTCTGTCTCCTGGATTCAAGTGATTCTTGTGCCTCAACCTCCTGAATAACTGGGATTACAGGTGTGTGCTACCATGCCTGGCTAATTTTTAATTTTATTTTTTAGTAGAGTTGGGGTTTCATCATGTTGGCCAGGCTGGTCCTGAACTCCTGGTCTCAGGTGATTCATCTGCCTTAGCCTCCCAAAGTGCTGGGATTATAGGCACCAGCCACCATGCCCTGTATAGCCCATAATACAGCTAATATTGTATATGTACTTACACGTATGTGAAATAGTATAATGTTGATTAAAGGTTACTTCTGATAATTTATGCATACTATTATAATTGGAAGACTATCCAGAAAAAAAAAACAAACTGAAAAACGAGAGTAATTACTGAATAGTGAGTAGAAGAGATAAAAAGGAATACTTGGCTAATCATAGTGTGGTGGTGTTTACAAATGATTGTAACTAGTTACAGATTTGTTTCTTCTCCACTCCCACTGCTTCACTTGACTAGCCTTAAAAAAAACAAAACTGATCTGTGGTCTGTATCCCTGGCTTTATGGGATGTATACCTCTCCAGTGTCCCCAGGACAGGAGCTTGGAAATGCCATAAAACCTGGAGGACACTACAAAACTGTCAACGTCAGGCTAGCAAATGTGATAGGATTAAATAGGTTTTTATAAAAGTTTGATAAGTTTTTTTAATAAAAGAAAAAGAAGAGCTATCTAATTATCTATGGAGAATAATATAATCTTGGTACAAAACTGGAACAAGGATGTCCAAGGAAAGTTCACGATGGAACAGTCTGAATGGCGAGTCTTTGTCACAGGAGAGGGCACAGGGCAGTGCTTAGTGCTCGGCCTCTGGAGCCAGGCAATCCGGATTTGTATTCCTGCTGCCACTACTTATCTTCCCTGTGACCTTCGGGAAAATGACTCGCCTTCACTGCACCTTCACTTCCTCATCGATAAAGGGGGAAATAACCTTTACAATAAGCCTTCTAGGATGAAATGAAATAATTCAAGGAAAGTCACTTAACAATACCCAGAACATAGAAAACCAAATAGATGTTAGCTATTATTAACTTTTAGGAACATGAATTCCAAAATTTTAAGTAAAATAATACCAAGTTGAATACAACAATGTACACACACAAATAATGCATCATGGTGAATTAGGTTTTATTACAATAATGCAAGGGCAGAGTCAACATCAGATACTGCACTATTAGCAAGCTAGCTTCCTTTTGTTTTAAGACAAGTTCTGACTGCCACTCAGGCTGGGGTGCAGTGTCAACATCTTGGCTCACTGCAACCTCCATCTCCCCAGCTCAAGCAATCCTCCCCACAGCCTTCCAAAGTGCTGAGGTTACAGGTGCGTGCCACCACACCCAGCCCTATCTTCCTTAGTGTAAAGCAATTATCATACTTAATAGTAAAATTTTAGAAGTGCTTTTCATCAAAGTTAGGCAATAGACAATGGTACCTTCTATCGATGTCTCTACTGAACATGGCACTGGAGACCCTAGATAATGTGTTAGGCTAATGCATATGAAATTGCCATTTTTTTTAGGTTATGGAGTGCAATGGAGTGCAGTGGCATAGCATCAGAAATGTATGTAATTCAACCTATAATAGAAATAAATCAGCTGGGCGAGATGGCTTATGCCTATAATCCGAGCACTTTGGGAGGCTGAGGCAGGCAGATCACCTGAGGTTAGGAGTTGGAGACCAGCCTGGCCAAAATAATGAATCCCCGTGTGTACTAAAAAAAATACAAAATTACCCAGGTGTGGTGGCGGGTGCCTGTAATCCCAGTTACTTAGGAGGCTGAGGCAGGAGAATCTCTAGAACTCAGGAGGTGGAGGTTGCAGTGAGCCAAAATCGTTCCACTGCACTCCAGCATGGGCAACAGAGCAAGGCTCTTCTCAGAAACAAACAAACAAACAAACAAAAATAAAGAAAATTTCAAGTTTTCTCTTTACACAATACAGATGTACTTCATAATGGACTTCCTCAACATGATTCATGAGTTAAGTGACATTCAAACTTGGTAGCTTTTCAGTAGAACTTCCTTTCCCAACAGTTTTTTCTGTTCCTTTAATTATGGCAATATCTCAGAGCTCTGAACATATGTCAAGGGTTTGAATATTTTTCATGTGGCTGGAAATTTTTTCCCTCTGCCAAACTTGGAACTTTTTTCCTCTGCCTGGAACTTTTTGCCCCGCATCTTCCAATCGCCCCCTGTGTCCTCTTGCCATGCCACTACCCTTTCTTGAGTGTGTCTATTTTCTGGCATACAAGACATTACACGCTCATCTTGTGTTTTCCCTACCCTGACCCACAATCAGCCATTACTTCAAGGAGCCCTGCTTCCGTTACTGGAGAATGCTGTTAGAAACCAGGATCTGGTGCTAGGCATGCTCATTTCTATTGGAGTGTCATATAAACAATTTGTCAATTTTTTGTAGGTCCTCCCAGTGAATAGGATTAGGAAATAAAACATGCATACTAACCACACATACACACACATCTACATCTGTTTCTGTATCTGTCTGTATACATATTAAAATAAACATGAGTTGATAACGAATGTTTCTGCTTTAATCCAAGCACAGATTTCATCCTAGCCTCCCCCTCTTCCTTCTTTTTAGCCTTTTCAACAGTGGGAAGTGTGGCTCTTGTTATGTACACTTTATTCACTTATTTGGTTGACCCTAGTATCATAAAGTAGTTCCGTATGCCTGTGACAGATTGACTAACTGGAGTCCATTGTTTGTGGACAGATATTTTCACCCTAAGCCTCACAGCAGGGGTGGCCAAACTTTTGGCTTCCCTGGGTCACACTGGAAAAAGAAGAATTGTCTTGGGCCACACATAAAATACACTAACACTAACAATATCTGAGGAGCTAAAAAAAAATCACAAAAAAGTTTCATAATGTTGTAAGAAAGTTTACTAATTTGTTTTGGGCCACATTCAAAGCCATCCTGGGCTGCAGGTTGGACAAGCTTGCCTTATAGTATCCAGTCAAAATGCTGTTTTCCAAAATCAGTTATTTTCTTCTTCATCCCTTTCAGTGTGGCCATTATTTATAATGCAGTTTGGTTCATTAGTGTTTCTATTCCAAAAACACCCTCAGCCTTCCTATCCTAGTTTTAATGAATTATTAGGGTGAAACATAAAAAGAGTTGGAGCTATACAGAAATGTCTACTCAGAGGTGCTTTGTTCCCTCCTATTCTGTTCCCACCACTCCTACTTTCCACTCCTTTTTCCACTGACCCTGTGAGCATCATATTTATTGTTAATGGCAGTTACATTTTTACCAAGTGCATACTATCTATAGGCACTTGGTGTGTATTGCTTCTTCTGGTGTTCACAGCAACCTCTTGAGGTAGGCACTATTATTATCCACCCCTCCCTTTTTTTTTTTTTTTTTTTTTGAGACAGAGTCTCACTCTGTTGCCCAGGGTGGAGTGCAGTGGTGCGATCTCAGCTCACTGCAACCTCTGCCTCCCAGGTTCAAGCAATTCTCCTGCCTCTGCTTCCCAAGTAGCTGCAAGTACAGGTGTGAGCCATCACATCCATCTAATTTTTGTATTTTTAGCAGGGACGGGTTTTGCCATGTTGGCCAGGCTGGTCTCAAACTCCTGACCTCAGGTGATCAACCCCTCTCCACCTTCCAAAGTGCTGGGATTACAGGCATGAGCCACCGTGCCCGACTATTATCCCCATTTTTTAGATGAGAAAGCTGAGTCCCAGAGAGCGTAAGGATCTTGTCCAGAGTGACATCTCTGATGCATAACCAGTACTCAAACCAGTATTTTTCTGACACCAAGGCCTGTGTGTAAACTGTAAAAGGGCTGTTTGGCACCTACTTTCCTAAAGTTGTCTGATCCCTTCTCAGTCCAGGTCTTCCTGAAGTGTGGCACTTCTGAAGTCACCTTTCTGAAAATATTCTGGTAACTGTTAGATCCCTTGTTCTAGCTATTTGTGTGTTCTGTGTGGTTAAACAAGGTTCACAGTGGGCCACCTGGCCTTTGGAACTTGGGTGAAGAGGCTGCCTTCAGTTCATCCTCCCCACCCCCATTTTCAAAACATGGGTTTCCACGTGTTAGTTGTAAATTAGGAAACATAACCATGTTTTGAGGCTTCATAGAAAACAAACGTCTGGGGTCACACAGGTTAAAGGAGGAACCAAATTCAACACTATCACTGTTCTATTCAGTAGGCAATTCTGGGGCCTTCCTGTGTCTCAAGTTCTGTACTAGTTGTTTCAGGTCTTTGGGATAAACACAAACTATCCCTGCCCTCGGGGGATTAAGGTCAGGTGTACAAGTGACTCTAATTTGAGGCAAGGCTGGATTCAGTGCTGGAAGAGGAGGGCACACCAAACGCTATGGGAATTCAAAGAGGAAATGATCAGAATGAAGAGGGAGAGATGGGTCATTCCGGGAGAAGCTTCAGGGAAAAGTGACATTTGAAATGAGACTTTGGAGAGTGAGGGAAGTTTGGACAGATGGATATAGAGGATGCAAGGTCAGGGGAAAGGTTTTAGCTGGAAAGTCTGCTTTGGCAAATGTATGGGTAAAAAAAGAAAATCCACTTTGGGAGACCAAGGCAGGTGGATCGCCTGAGGTCAGGAGTTTGAGACTACCCTAGCCAACATGGTGAAATGCTGTCTCTCCTAAAAATACAAAAATTAGCTGGGCGTGGTGGTAGGCACCTGTAATTCCAGCTACTGGGGAGGCTGAGGCAAGAGAATCACTTGAACCCAGGAGGCAGAGATTGCAGTGAGCCGAGATCACACCACTGCACTCTAGCCTGGGCAACAAGAGTAAAACTCCATCTCAAAGAAAGAAAGAAAGAAAGAAAGAAAGAAAGAAAGAAAGAAAGAAAGAAAGAAAGAAAATCGCAAGGCAGTGTGGGGAATGGTGAGTAATCTAATTTGGTTGTTGAAGAGAGGATGTAGAAGGAAGTGACAATAGAGAAAGCCAGACAGGTGGATTGGGGTCATCTTAAGGGCCTTTGTGCGAGTTAGGATGTTCTAGACTTCCAGTCAGGCTGCCCAGCTCAGACTGGCTTCAACAATGAGGGGGTTTATTGGCTGTGTAATTGGGAAGTCCAGAGGTTCTAGGACTACAGAAAATTATTATTTAGTATTAGTTTGACAACAACACCTTCTGTTTTCTGGGAGTAGGAGATGCTTGTCAAGCTGTAGGTCACTGAGTTGAATATTATCATGCTTTATTAAATTGCCAAGGGCACAGTAATTGTTGAGGGGAGAAGTACACATGAAATAAAACATGAACAGCTCAGAAATGTCAAATGATTATGACGTTGTTGTAAATTATTATAATTCTTTGAGCGTCTACTAAAAGCAGAGAAACTTGAGTTCCAGGTTGTGGGCTCAGTTCCACCAACAATAAGGAATGCGGTTTTGCACGAAGCCCGTCTTACTTCTATACTCCTCAGTGTCCTCACCTGCAAAATGAGGCCTTTATATATATAATATATATATAAAATATAATGTATAATATATATTATATAATGTATAATATATATTATATAATATATATAATATATATAATATATAATATTTTATTATATTATATATATTATGTATATTATATAATATGTATTATATAATATATATATTATGTATATTATATAATATGTATTATATAATATATATATATTATGTATATTATATAATATATATATATATATTTTTTTTTTGAGACGGAGTCTCGCTTTGTCGCCCAGGCTGGAGTGCCGTGGCACAATCTCTGCTCATTGCAAACCCTGCCTCCTGGGTTCACACCATTCTTCTGCCTCAGCCTCCCAAGTAGCTGGGACCACAGGCACCCACCACCACGCCCGGCTAACTTTTTGTGTTTTTAGTAGAGACAGGGTTTCACCGTGTTAGCCAGGATGGTCTCGATCCCCTGACCTCGTGATCCACCCGCCTCCACCTCCCAAAGTGCTAGGATTACAGGTGTGAGCCACCACGCCTGGCCAAGGCCTTTATTATATTAGGGTTCCCACTGTTTTTTAAAATACTTTTATTAAGTCCAACATTTTTATTAGGGTCATTGCTTTTATACATGCCTATTTATGAAAAGGTTTTTCGAGTATTTACCACTTTTTATTAGAAATAGAGACAGTAAGAATGTTTGGTTTAATTGACACAGGCGTAATTGAATGGGTATAAATGGCCATAGGAAGAGAAAATTAAGTTGATTTACTCTGTTTGTTTCACTGATGAGGGAATATATCATTCAAACACCCAGGAATGAAATCTGTCCAACTCACAAATGGGGAAACCAGCTGTGTCTGTACCCATGGCCAGCCAGATTGAACACAAATCAGGAAAGTCAGTAACTTTTCCTCAGTTCTGAGGGACTTCAATGGCTGTGGTTCATTTTCCTTTTGCTTCTGAAACAGTGCAAGTTGATGCTCACCTGGACAGAGCAGCAGTGAGTGGTGGAGTCTGAAGGCCAGGTCTGTGTTGAGATGACTACACATCATCTCCCAGTGCCCAATGCATAGAAAAGACACACTGATAAGTGTGAGATGCTCAGTGAAAAATAAAATGGGGGGTTGAATCATGATGGGGGATACTGCATACTCTGTTTCCCCCCTGCAGATTTCCAATGCTCATTAGTTTATAGAGACTCTGAGAATTCTGGCAGCAAAGGCACCTGCTGAGTTATTTATGAACTAGTTTAGCTAAACCAGACTTTCAACAATTCATTACTAAAGACCACTCAAAATCTGTCAACACTCTGTCATCTCTATGTAATGATAGAAACATAGAAATTCAGGGTAAAGGTTTAGAAATTTCTATAGAAACTTGTCATTCTCCCAGCATCTGTATGTGACATCAGGGGACTTGTCTCAATGAGCAGTTACAGACCAACTCAGGTTTTGTCAGACTCGATGGAAACATGCAGAGTCTGTGAGCTGCAAACGAGTCACATGCACAGGGACCACATTGCAAGCTGCGTTCTTTAAGGATAGTTTGTCAACTATAGTATAATCTCACACATCTGAAAAATGGGAACATCTACTCTATAAAGTCTTATTTTTGCAATAATTTTAATTTTAAATCAAGCCAGTGTTAGCATTATTAGTGAAAACAAAAGAAAGTTGTATTATTTATTATTAAACCTAATTTGAGAGTGAAACAAATTGTATTAATTTTTTTAACCAATAAAAGATGCACCTTGTAAACCAAGAGATGATTATGAAAGTGATTCTGAGGAAATGAAGACCAAAAGAGTTTGTCCTGGTTTTACTCAGAAGTACTATTTCTAATGAACAGATGATCCCTGACATACAATGGTTTGACTTACAATTTTTTGACTTTATGATGGTGTGAAAGTGATATGCATTCAGCAGAAACCATACTTCTGTATTCAATAAACTACACAAGATATTCAGCACTTTAAAATGGGTTTGTGGGAGATAATTTTTGCCCAACGGAAGGTGAATGTAAATTTTCTGAGAATGTTTAAGGTAAGCCAGGCTAAGCTATGATGTTAGCTTAGGTGTATTAAATGCATTTTAATTTAATTTAATTTAATTTAATTTTTTGAGACAGTGTTTTGCTCTTGTCACCCAGGCTGGAGTGCAATGGTGTGATCTCAGCTCACTGCAACCTCTGCCTCTTGGGTCCAAGCGATTTTCTTGCCTCAGCCTCCCCAGTAGCTGGGATTACAGGTGCGTACCAACATGCCTGGCTAATTTTTGTGTTTTTAGTAGAGACAGGATTTCACCATGTTGGCCAGGCTGGTATCAAACTCCTGACCTGAGGTAATCCACCTGCCTCAGCCTCCCAAAGAGTTGGGATTACAGGCTGAGCCACTGCACCCGGCCTTAAGTGCATTTTTGGCTTAGATTTTCAACTGATGATGAGCTATAACTCCTTTGTGAGTTGAGGATCATCTGTCTTGAATTTGGTTTTACAGGCATAACTAAAGGTGGAAGGATAGAATCACAGTGTGTTACTGGCACAGGTGCATCGGCTAGTGAAGAAAGAAGACATTCAAAATGTAAGTTGCATTCATGTGGGAAGCACAAAGAATTAAATTCAAAACAATGAAACATTAGAGAAAAGCCTGGAGTTAAAAGACAACAGAATCAGATGTTTACTATTTCTCATTTTAACACTAGTGCTTTACTGGCTTCTAATAAAGTTGTACTCCAGGAGGCTAAGACTGAAAAGTGACACTAGTGAAAAATAGCGTTGAAATACTTCCTTAGAAAAGTTGGGTGAATGTGGGGCAAAGATGCCAGTAAATTTTAATTTTCCATCGACACACAAATTCAAAGTTTTCCAGAGCTGGTAAGTGAAATGGAAGATCCACTCACAGGACACATGCAGCATGCGAGGGGAATGCTTTTCAGCACTTCTTGATGGATGCACAAATAATGCCAATGTGGTAAATGTCTTTGGTAAATGTGCAATGGAATGTAGTTGTTGTGTGAAGGAAGAATTTTGTTTTCAGCTTCATTTTTGATAAACACAAGCAGCTCTGGACTGTGTGAAACCATGGAGCATTGCATAGTTAACAGAGGTGGTTTGGAGTCTTTTAGCTTTGCATAAGAGGATGTTCTGATGCAGAATCTACAGTGACAGGGAACCATTCTGGACAAGTTACAGAATTAAGGAGCTTGTGCCATGATGGAAATAAATCAATGACTTCTTTCCTTCAGAAGGTTTTTCTCTGCCCCTCTGTGATGGTTAATTTTTTTTTTTTTTTTTTTTTTTTTTTTTTTTACATGGAGTCTTGCTCTGTGGCCCAGGCTGGAGTGCAGTGGTGCCATCTCAGCTCACTGCAAGCTCTGCCTCCCGGGTTCATGCCATTCTCCTGCCTCAGCCTCCCAAGTAGCTGGGACTACAGGCACCTGTGGCTAATTTTTTGTATTTTTAGTAGAGCTGGGGTTTCACCATGTTAGCCAGGATGGTCTCGATCTCCTGACCTCATGATCCATCCGCCTCGGCCTCCCAAAGTGCTGGGATTACAGGCATGAGCCACCGTGCCCCAGCTTTTTTTTTTTCTTTTCTTTTCTTTTTCTTTTTCTTTTTTTTTTTTTTGTTAGTCCTTCCCTCCAGTGTCATGGAGATAATCAGAAAATGTTTTAGAGCAAAAAAATTTATTTCTCCTTCTTGTTGTTAGCAAAGAAATTTATTTTTCCTTCTTGTTATTATTTATTGGCCTTGGAGACATACACCAAATAGCTCATTCTACTTCTGAAATTTTGTTTTGATTTCCCTGGCCCCTCCCCACAAAGTATTTCAGATTAGCAGGGAGTCAAGCATCGACTATCTGTGAATAAAATATTTCAGGCTGCTTTTGCATAATATACATGCTCTTGCCTTTACGAGTCACACCTACATCTTCTGGTGTTGTAAAACACCAGGTAAGGAAGAAAACAATGTTTCTGAGTTCTGCTTTATCAGCCCAGTAGAGAACTCCTTCCTTCCCTGAACTGAAGGCCACGTCTAAGGGGTTGAAACAGGGCCAGTTACATTCTATGTTCCCAACATAATTGTCCATGCACAGATCCAATCAAGTTAAATGAGAAATAGGATATTTATTCTAAAAACAAGTTATTGCTACAATAAAAACAATACTATAGTAATATTCTAATAATAAGATATTAGAATAAAAACTGGTTATTAAAGTACTAAACAGTTGAAAATCTAAATGTCTCACAAGGTCAACCGTATAGCAAGTATATAAGATTTAGTATTAGTCACACGTTAAAAATTATATCCATAAAAGTAATGACATAGGAAAACAGTTTATTGACACAGATATAACAAATATAACTAAACTATGCTAAAATGCATTTTAAAATAATATATGCCAAAATATTATTGATGACTTTGGATGATGGTATTAATACTAAGGTTTCAAATTTAATTTGCTTCTTACATTTTAGTACTTTTATAAATTTTTAAATAATAAAATTAGTGTCTTACAAATATCAAGTAATATCTAGAAATCAGAAAAAGGCATATTGCCAAAGGAGGACCGAGTTAGGAGATTTGGGGCTCCATTAAGTTTTGTTTATCATCAAAAAACAAACAAAAACCAGGCAAAAGTGGCAAAAAATATCTCACTCCCTTCCTGGAAAAGTAAATGAAACTATAAAGAATTTCCAAATTTAAAAACTATATGTCTCAAGTCTGTTCATAACTAGTGAAGTCACAGTTTCTAAAAACAATGATAAAGTTTTAATCGATATTTAATTCATATTTTTTGTTTAAAAAGCTATCAGTATTGAAAGATAAATTTCATGGGAAAAGCATTGAATCGTTAAGTTTTGCAGTCACAAAGGTAAATATAATTTGCTTAATGCTGTCCTCAGTTTACAATGAGTCTTTAGTATTTTCTAAGCTATGAGTTCACCAAAATATAGGATTGTTTTGCTACATATAATTTGCTCAGTGATAAAACACAAAGGAGTTACCTATATTAAGATGTGAATAATAAATTTATGCAAAATTTATGAAAGTGTACATTGTAAAGACAATAAAACTTTCCCTTAAATTGGTGGGAAAGGAGCTCAAAAGCTAGCCGGGTAATTCATTATTTTAATGACTTCCTGCTTTACTGCAAAACCTCTCTGTTCATTCGGTGTTGGCAGTTTGAGCCTGTGTTAAGGATTTAGGCTCACACTGAAGCTTCTATAAATTTCTGGATATCTGTCATGCTGGCATGTAGGTCATTCTCCTTTAGGAATGATGAGGAGGCTGGCAAGCGGTTGCTCCAAGGGAAGGGGTAATTTTCCAAACCTGAGCTGTCCAAGCTCAGCATGAATTGGAGTGGGCTGCTGGCTCAGGCTAGCAGAGGCAGCCATGAAACATGCAAATCTGCAATTCGTTCTGCCAGGTCGGTCCCAGCAGGTGTCACTAAAAGGCAGCCCTGTGTGCTTCTGTCACTGTGGGGCAGCCTTGACAAGGAAGGTGGAAAGGAAAAAGAGACCCAGTGCTGAACTCCAAGCAGAGATGGGGATTTTCTCTCTGCATATTTTCCCTCCCCTCCCAGCCTGCATTTCCAATAACATATTGATTTATATTTGTATTATGAAACAAAAATGGTTGTAAGCAGATGTTCTTTCCTTTTACACACGTTAGCTCCTATTTACATTCCTAACTGAACAATGTCTAAAGAGGTACTTAAACTGATGTAAAACACAGATAATCTTATGACCAAATGCTTAGCACAAGAAAAAACTTCAATTTGCAAGAGAAGTCCCTCCAAATACAGAAAGGGCCAGTATTGTACGAGGTACCTTAACTAAAATGTGGCAATGTAAGGAGCAGAGCAGGAAGAACCTTTAAGTCCAAAACTTGCAACAAGTCAATTCCATAGTCAGTTTCCCTGGCCCTTCCACAGCAACCTGGGCATCTGTTTTCTCAACAATGGAGGTAACAATAGTAGGTATTTCAGAGGAGGAAATGGCTTAGAGCAGTGCTAGAATATGGTCGTGGCTATATAAAGTTTAGCTATTTGTATATTGTAAGAAACCTACAATGTATTCTTTTATCGGTAGTCAGTAATGGATTTCTTGTGGGAAAGTAGCAGCCTCCTATGGGGGGAACACCTGCAGTTCCCACTAAGTGAACACTGGTGTCTGCTAACCTTTGCCTCTATTTATCTCAATAATACACTGTCAAGCTGTCCCTTGAGTTAGCAATTTTATTTACATTCTTTTTCTTTTTTTTTTTCCTTTCCCTTTTCCTTCCACAGAGTCCCTCTCTGTCACCCAGTCTGGAGGGCAGCAGCGCCATCATAGCTCACTGCCACCTAGACGCCTGGGTTGAAGCAATCCTCCCATATCAGCCTTCAGAGTAGCTGGGACTACCTGCACGGCCCACCACCCCCGGCTAATCTTTGTGGGCTTTGTTTTGTTTTTCCCTTCTGGGTTTCCGCCGGGCGCAGTGGCTCACCCCTGCAATCCCAGCACTTTGGAAGGCAGAGGCGGGCGGATCACCCGAGGTGGGAGACCAGCCTGACCAACCTGAAGAAACACCATCTCTACTGAAAAAAAAAAAAAAAAATTAGCTGGACATGGTGGCTCATGCCTGTAATCCCAGCTACTAGGGAGGCCTAGGCAGGAGAATCACCTAAACCCAGGAGGCGGAGGTTGCGGTGAGCGAGATCACACCATTGCACTCCAGCCTGGACAACAAGAGTGAAACTCCATCTCAAAACACAGACCAGTTTCACCATGTTGCCCAGGCGATCTGGAACTCCTAGGCTGGAGCGATCTGCCACTCTCAGCCGTCCAAAGTCCTGGGATCACAAGGGGCAGGCACTACACCAGGCCAATCTATTCCTTTGTGATTAATAAATTGGACCGGGTGTGGTGGCTCACGCCTGCAATCCCAGCACCCCAGGAGGCGAGGCGGGCGGATCACCTGAGGTCCGGAGTTCGAGACCAGCCTGACTAACAGAGAGAAACTCAGTCTCTACCAAAGAAAAAAAAAAAAAAGCCGGGCATGGTGGCTCACGCCTGCAATCCCAGCACCCAGGGAGGTCGAGGCAGGTGGATCACCCAAGATCAGGAGCTCGAGATCAGCCCGACCAACACGGAGAAACCCCGTCTGTACCAAAAAAAATAAAACCAAAATTAGCTGGCATGGTGGCTCATGCCTGCAATCCCAGCCACTCAGGAGGCTGAGGCAGGAGAACCACCTAAACCTGGGAGGCGAAGGCCACGGTGAGCTGAGACCGAGCCACTGCCCTCCAGCCTGGAAAACAAGAGCGAAACTCCACTCAAAAAAAAAAAAAAGAAAAGACCATGTTTCACCACGTTGCCCAGGCCGGTCTGGAAGTCCTAGGCTCAATCGATCTGCCGCGCTCGGCCATCCAAATTACTGGGATCACAAGCGTGAGCTACCACGCCAGGTTGATCTATTCCTTTCTGATTAGTAAATTGGACCAGGCGTGGTGGCTCATGCCTGCAACCCCAGCACCCCGGTAGGCGAGGCGGGTGGATCACCTGAGGTCCGGAGTTTGAGACCAGCCTGACCAACAGTGAGAAACCCTGTCTCTACCAAAAAAAAAAAAAGCCGGGCATGGTGGCTCACGCATGCAATCCCAGCACCCAGGGAGGTGGAGGCAGGTGGATCACCCGAGGTCAGGAGCTCGAGATCAGCCCGACCAACACGGAGAAACCCCATCTGTACCAAAAAAAAAACCAAAATTAGCTGGCATGGTGGCTCATGCCTGCAATCCCAGCCACTCAGGAGGCTGAGGCAGGAGAACCACCTAAACCTGGGAGGTGGAGGCCGCAGTGAGTCGAGACCGTGCCACTGCACTGCAGCCTGGAAAACAAGAGTGAAACTCCACTCAAAAAAAAAAAAAAGACCGTGTTCACCATGTTGCCCAGGCCGGTCTGGAACTCCTAGGTTCAAGTGATCTGCTGCGCTCGGCCGTCCAAAGTCCTAGGATCACAAGGGTGAGCCACCACGCCAGGCTGATCTATGCCTTTCTGATTAATAAATTGGGCCAGGCATGGTGGCTCATGCCTGCAATCCCAGCACCCCCGGGAGGCTGAGGTGGGTGGATAACCTGAGGTTGGGAGTTTGAGACCAGCCTGACCAATATGGAGAAACCTGTCTCCACCAAAAAAAAAAAAAAAATCAGCCAGGCATGGTGGCTCACTCCTGCAATCCCAGCCACTTGGGAGGCTGAGGTGGGAAGATCACTTAAAACTGGGAGGTGGAGGTTGTAGTGAGCCGTCATTTACTCCAGCCTGGGCAACAAGAGCGAAACTCCATCTGAAAAACAAACAAACAATAACAAAAAAACAGGTTTCACCATGTTGCCCAGGTGGGTCTGGAACTCCCAGGCTCAAGCGATCTGCCTCGCTCCTGGGATTACACTGTGAGGGTTAATTTTATGTGCCAACTTGACTGGGCCACAGGGTGCTCAGATTAAACATTGTTTCTGGGTGTGTTTGTGAGTGTTTCCAGATGACATTAGCTTTTGAGTCAGTGAATTCAGTAACATAGATGGCCCCATGGAGATGGACATCGTCCAACCTGGTGAGGGCTTGAGTAGAACAAAGGGAGGAAGGGGAAATTTGCCCCCTTTCTTTCTGCCTCTTTGCTTGTGCTGGGACATCTCATCTTCTGCCCTGGGACTGGGATGTACACCATCAGCTCTCCTGGTTCTCAGGCCTTCTGACTTGGACAGAATTAAATCACCAATTTTCCTGAGTGTTTCAGCTTCCATAATAAATCTCTTTTTAAGAAAATGTGGGACATATACAACATGGAATACTATGAAGCTATAAAAACGAACAAAACCATGTCCTTTTCAGCAACATGGATGCAGTTGGAGGCCATAATCCTCAGGAAACTAACACAGAGACAGAAAACCAAATACTGCATGTTCTCACTTATAAGTGGGAGCTAATAATTAAGTCCTAATTCCTAGAACCTGTAAATGTTACCTCATTTGGAAAAAGCATATTTTCAGGTATGATTAAGTTAAGGATCTTGAGGAGAGATTATCCTGGATTGTCTCTGTGGGCATTAAATCCTGGCACATATATCCTTATAAGAGGGAGATAAAGGAGATTTAACTTCAGACAGAAGAGAAGGAGGCCCTGTGACCAAGGAGGCAGAGCCAGGAGTGGTGCAGCTGCAAGCCAATGAATGCCAGCAGCCACCAGAAGCTGGGAAAGTCAGAGAATGGATTTTCCCCTCAGCCTCTGAGAGCACTGGCTCTGCTGATACCTAGACTTCAGCCCAGTGATACTGACTTTGGACTTCTGATATCCAAAACTGTGAGAAGATAAATTTCTGCTGTTTTGATTCACCAACTTTTTGGTAATTTGCTCTAATAGCCACAGGAAACTAATGTACATGCCTACTGGGGTCCAGTTGTGTCCGGTGACTCCTGCTTTCCTGGGACAGGCAGGCTGCTCCATGCCTCCTGGCCATCCTACTGGGTGCTGGACACTGCAAGCTGCTCCATGTGTGCTGGCCATCCTCCTGGGTGCTGGATGCTGCAGGCTGCTCCTCCATGCCTGTTGGCCATTCCCTTTGGTGCTGGACAGCACTCACATTGTGAAATCCACTGGCCCTGTGAAAAACACCTGCAAATGTTACCAGGAGAGTGGTTAGTTCTCTTTTTGGCAACTCTTGTTATTGCTTATGGCTTAACATCTGTGCCTCCAAGATCCCTTCTCTCTGCCTTCATCGATGCCAGGAAAGCAATCACCTTTTGCCTTTCTTTGCCTCTCAGCAAGTGGCATGTCCCCATGTCACTTTAAGCGTCAAGCACACGGAGCCCAATAAGATGCTGAAAAGTGTCTGCCTACAAGGTTACAAGGTGGTGGAGACATTCTGAGCTGGTAATTCCAGGGCTCAGTAAAACAGCTACAGGAAATCTGAAGTTCAAAATGCTGAAGTGAAAAATGAGTGATCACAACGAAGGGAAACACAAGCCCCTTCTTTTAAAAACATTATGATAATAACACACAACATAAAATTTACCATATTAACCATGTGTATGTATACGGTGCAGTAGTGTTAAGTATATACATGTTGTTGAGTAACAAGTTTCTAGAACTTGCTTCTCTTGGAGAACTGAAACTATAGCCACTATACAACAACTCCCCATTTCTCTATCCCCTGGCTTCTGGAAACAACCGTTCTATTTTCTGTTTCTATGAGTTTGACTAATATCGAACCTAAGGTAAGAGAAATCATACACTATTTGTCTTTGTGTGACTGGCTGATTTCTATTAGTATGATGTTTTCAAGGTTCATCTATATTGTAGCATGTGACAGGGCTTCTTTCTTTTTTAAGGCTGATAATTTTATAATATTCTGTTGCATGGATAGACCACATTTATTTATTTATTTATTTATTTATTTATTTATTTATTTATTGAGACAATCTCACTGTGTTGCCCAGGCTGGAGTGCGGTGGCATGATCATGTCTCACTGCAGTCTGAATCTCACATTCTCAAGTGCTCCTGCCACCTCAGCCTCCTGAGTAGCTGGGACCACAGGCACATGACACCATGTCTGGATAGTCATCTTTCTGTGTAACTGGTGGAGAAATGGGAGGAACAGTAAAGAAACTGTCTTAGAATAAATCTGGTGACAGCAGAAGAGAATATGAGTCACATTGTCCTCACAGAGCCTTGAAGAGTGTGACAGTGTTTGAGGGCCACACTGTCGTCTTAGAGTGAAGTGAGGAGAACCTACATTGGTTTGGTAGTCATGGGGATGGAAGGAGGAAAGAAATGTGAAAGCTCATTGGCGGCAGAATCAAAATGGCTTGGTCTTTGTAGTCAACTATTAAGTGAGAAGGAGGAATTACTGGCTGACTTAGAAGAAGTAAAAAATGTGAAATATCGATAAAACACAAAGCTCGTGATTTTAGTCAGGGTAAAGACTAAGCATTGTGTAATTCTAGATAGATTATTAAGCAGTTTTGTTCCCATATTTTATATCCCATATGTTCTAGCTATGACCCTATTTCTTTGTTTCTTGACATAGACAAACATTTTTTAAACTAAGAGCTTTATTGTGATACAGTTTTTATATAATAAGCCTCACCCTTCAAGTGTACAGTTCAGTGGTTTTTAGTATATTCAGAGTTCTGCAGACATTATCACTCCCTAATTTCAGAACATTTTCATCTCCCCAAAAAGAAACCCTGTACCCACTAGCCATCACTCCCTGTACCCATCTTCCCCACTGTTGATCCTGGCAACCTCTAATCTAATTTCTATCTCTGTAGGTTTGCCTATCCTGGGCATTTCATATAAATAGAATCATACCAAATGTGGCATTCTGTGACTGGTTTTTCTTTACAGAGATTATAAATCAAATGCCTGAAGATGCTAAGCTTAGGAGAGTGTTTGATGTACAACTTGGACAACTGAACTTTTTTAAAGTTGAAAATATGGCTGTGTCTGTATATGTGGCATATTATCCTTAGATGACCCTAACTTCAATTATTAAGAATTTTTTCCCCTAGTAATCTTCAACTGTCTCAATATTCAGCAGGAACCCCTTGGAGACAAAGATCAGTATGAATTTGGAACACATGTTGACAAAATGAATGTAATTTAATTTAGTACAGTAGTAAAGTCAACCACTTTTAGGTGTTGATGCTGCTGAAAGTGTACATTAAGGAAAAGTTTACCTACCTTACTTTTTGTGGAGGTGCTAGAACTACTTCTGTCTTGGGTTTAGATTTCAACAAACCTTTGCATGGGCATTATGTGGTTGCACAAATGTACTTTGTTTTGACCCAAAAATGCAAAAACTTCCTTTCTTCCCACTTTCTGAGACTCTGCAACCTTAAAGGAAGAGTGGGGTACTTTAAAGGAAAGGTGGTGGTGGTTGGATCATGGGTAACAATGTCTACTGTGTACTTCCTTTCCCAAAACAAGTCCCTGTCTACCGTCAGCATTTCCAAAATTTGAAGATCAGGTGTGGTGTTAACTCATTAACTAATGACTAGATTTTGAGCGGTTGTGGAAGCAAAATCTCACCGAGTGCCTGGATGTTCTAATTCTGTTAAGTCAGTGAGTGCATATTCCATACAACACTCTCTTAGCCCGGTGGCAGATTTAAGGAGTGGGTGATAGATTTCTATGTTTCAGAAATCAAATACACAAAGAATAAACATTTTTAATCCCATGATTCTTTGCCCAAGTTTAATTTTTTGGAGAGTTTTTCTTTTAGATTTTCTTTCCCTTCCATTAAACTTCTACTTTGAAAGGTCCCAGGGTTTGGGCAAAGCAAGTGAGAAAGACACTTGCTTCGATTCTCCAGGATAAGGGATTGAAGAGGACTTCTTTCCCTCATTTTATTATTGAATAATGTCACAATAACAGTTATTAAGGTGAATAGTCTACAGTAGAAGTTTTTAGATGCCTTCTCTGCAAAATAATTTGGTTTAGTCAACCCGAGGATGCCTTTGGTTAGCTGGAATGGAAGATGTGCAGGCTAGAGTGGTCTTGGTAAGTCTTCCAGGGGGAAATACAGCATTTGGAAGGGTAGGAAGCAGAAGGAATCTCAGGCAAGGGAAAGGTGTGGGCAGAGCCCCGGAGGACAGAACAGGTTGTGGTGGACTTGGTGTCCACATAGACCTAATTAGTGGTCTTAGCTTTTGTGTTTTCAAAATTACCACAGTTTGTGTTCTACAACTGTCATTCCCTTGATTTTATTTTAGACATACTATCTGTGTATTTTGAAATTTAAAATAACAGTAAAGGAGAAATGAAATTATTTTGTTTGAGAAAGAGTTAAAAAGTTAAAACATATGGATCTAAATAATTTTCTAATGGGAGATTTGGTACACCCCCAGAAGTTGTTTTTGGTTCAGAGAATAGTCTTTCAGATCTAGAAAGGACTTGAGGAGTCCCAGAGAGGTGCTGCCTGGTCTGAACCATTTGATGCTCACGACAGAATGGATAAAAACAATTTGAACCAGGAAACCATGCAGATGTTCATATTTTGGATAGGGTAAGGTCAATGCCATTGTCAGAGGAAAAACTCTTGGCCATCACAGGATGGGAGAGAAAGTTTGAGTTGTAAAGAATACTCAAATGCCATTTAAGGAAAGGGGTTCTTCTGCTCCTATTCTTTGGAATATTTAGAGCTAAGTTCTTAGTTTTTGACATCATAAAAATGTCAAAGTATTCTGTTCTAAGAGCCATTTCAAACAACTGACTAGAATTTCAGAGCAATTACATGAGAGTAATACCATGAAAATTTTTAAATTACCCATAGTCCTATATCCCTAACAAGTATGTTCATGTTTGCATGTTCTCTTCTCATCTTTACTGTGTGTCTACTTTCTTAGTAATGGCACATAGAAATTGTTTAAGCAGGAATAATTCTCGAGATAATTTTGTATGTTTCCTTTTTTCTTTTTAAGGTATGTATTGGGTGGAGGAGCATTATGTATTGAACTTCTCACAGAACAGGTGATTATTTTCTTATAATACTCAATTTTCAACCTCCATAGAGTGTTTTGATTATGTAAGTTAGATAGAAAGTAGAAGGTTCTCTTGGAGAAATTTTAGTGTTTTTTTTTTCATAGCTCCTACTTTCAAGAATGAAAAAGGTAAACCAGTAAAATGACGCTGTTCTTGGTACTGAATCTATGCTGGGATAGGCATTAAGAGTGACCTTTATTTAAGGTTCTAATTTGCTCACGTTGGGCACTTAGAACGTCAGTTTGTTGCTTTTTGTGCGATTCTGGAAATGGTCCAATTTTACTTTTTCCCCTTGACTCCAGACTTTTTAACACTGATGTGCTGCTGTTGAGGCATATGCCATTTTGTTAGGCCTTCTCAAGTGGGAATCAGGAATGCTGCTGTGTTCCAGAGATGTTTTGTTCTTCCTGTAGGGCTGAAGCAGTGCCTACTCGACAGAACCAGTCATCATGCAAAGAAAAGCCACCTGACTCAAAGGCAAAGCCAGAGTGCAGCTTGGAGGAAAGAAGGTATTTTATTAAGAATTTTACATAAACCATAAGATATATTTTATATTACTTTGTCAGCCTTCTTCGTGTCTTGACTTAATTCTTTCTGAGAGAATTCATTTCATTTTCATTTGGTTTGTTTTCTTCTTGTTACAAAGATGATCTATAGAAAATATAGAAGTATAAGAAAATTAAAGATACTAACTCATAACTGCTTAATGATTTAGTATCTGCTTGTTTAGTCTTTGTTGTATTTCCAGTAGGCAAACATGTCTACCGTTGTAAATTTATTATTGGTATGTATACCCTAGTAAGTTAAAAGTTATATGTACTTTGAAGTTTTGCAAAATTGAGTTCATATTATAGAATTAATTCCTGATGAACTTTTATGTGCTAGGCACTGGTCTTTTTATTTAATTATTTATTTTTACTTTTTTTTTCCTCTGTGCCTATGCTTACCAAGTCTTTTTATTTTTTACTTTTTATTAACTCTTTTAATCCTCTGAGTAAATTAAAAAGAGGGTATTATTAATATCTGCATCTTGTAGATGAGGTAACTGAAGGTAGGTAACTTGTCCAAGGTCACAGGTGGCAGAGCAAGGATTAAAACCAGACAGTCTGGCTGCCCAAGGCCCAACCAAGAGGAGCTGAGAGCAAGCCACTTGGCAGAAGGATGTTGGTCAGGCTGGTTTCCTGTTCAGTTACCATGAAACGTAGGCTTAACCTTAATTCTAGGACATTACCGAGAAAGCCTTCCAAAGCCATAGGTTTTTTACCATGACCATGACTTTTTTTTTTTTTTTTGAGACAGAGTCTCACTGTGTAACCCAGGCTGGAGTGCAGTGGTGCGATCTCAGTTCACTGCAGCCTACCTCTCTTGACAGTCCACTGGTTAAAGCAATTCTCCTGCCTCAGCCTCCCAAGTAGCTGAAATTACAGGTGCCCACCACCACACCTGGCTAACTTTTGTGTTTTTAGTAGAGACGGGGTTTCACCGTGTTGGCCAGACTAGTCTTGAACTCCTGACCTCAAATGACCCACCTCTGCCTCCCAAAGTGCTGGGATTCCAGGCATGAGCCACCGCACCAGGACCCAAGGCCCTTAAGTTTTAATGTCTCATTCTTCAGTCAGATTTTCCTTGTTCCCGTGTGTTCAGCCAATTGTTTTTATGTTTGTGTTGAAGGAGAAACTAACAATGAAAATGGACTTGTTGACAGAAGAAAAGTAGGAATGCAGCCTCTGGTGCTGTTTGAGTGATCCCTCTGCCCCAGGCCTGGCTGTGTGCTGCTGTGTTCTGGTAAGGTGCATTGTAACCTTTCTGCGGCAGGTAAGAGTCCTGTACAGGTGCTCTGCCCACTTTACCTTTCAGGCTTCTGTATCAGCTGTTTTTCCCTTGTAGAATGTGCCTCTGACCTGTGCCCCTGACTTCCACCCCTTAACCCTACCCAAAACATCTTTACATGTCTGACCATCAAGCCTCTTCTGGGTCATATTCAGTTCATGCTGATATTTTCCCTTCCTCCCTTCTTTAGTCCTTACTGTTTTTGCTTTGGTCATGTTATGCTATATTCCGTAAGCCTTTAAAAATTTTGTTGTATCATGGCAGGGGAGAATATTTTATAATTATGCTTTGTGCATTTTATCTTCCACTCAATGAATGCTTGGTAAATATTTGTTTTATTGAGTATATGACCCTGTTCTAGCTATACTGTGTTTGAACAAAAATGTTAACTGCCTTGTAAGTTAACTGCTAAGAATTTGTCAAAAGTGCAGAGATAACATCCAGAACTTGTCATGAACATTACAAAAAGCTATCTAAGTGCTTGATGGAAGTCTGCAAATTGACTTCATGTGAAAGAGTGTAAGAAGTGAAAATATGAAGCATGACTGGAGCACCGGAGTGATAAAGCAAGGGTCCCTTTCTCCAGATCCTTTGTAACAGTGTCATGTGACCTCTTCTAGATCATTCTGAAAGACAATGCCAGCTCGGAACCTAGGAAAGCATCCAGTTGGTTTCCGCAGGTTAGGTGGTTCAAACCCTCATTAGCACCTTTGTTTTCTCTGCCTCAGTTTGCTTACAATGATGTTCTCAGTAGCTGTAATTGCTGTCTGTCTTTGAATACTTAAGCATTTTTTTTTTAGGTCACAGGGTATATGTGCATTTTTATTTTACCAAGTGTTAGAATTTTTACTCTGCCTTTGTGGGCTCTGGGTTAGCTACTTGGTTGTTTCATTGTAAAGTGATTAGCAGGAAGAACTGTGTGTGTGTGTGTGTGTGTGCGTGTGTGTGTGGTGTGTGTACTTTAAGTTTCTTAATTGGGTTGGTACATGTAAACCATTTAGAACAGTGTGTGTGTGTGTGTGTGTGTGTGTGTGTGTGTGTGTGGTGTGTGTACTTTAAGTTTCTTAATTGGGTTGGTACATGTAAACCATTTAGAACAGTGCCTGCTGCATACCACATCCCCAGCAGTATTCACGTCTCTCATATTCTATCCTCACACTTGATTGATAGTTTGCTTGATTATGTATTTCTAGGTTGAGGATAATTTTACCTTAGAATTTCAAAGTCTGTGCTTTTGTCTTCTAACCAGTCGTGGTGGTGAAACCTCATGCCATCCTGAGTTTCACTTGTTTATGCATGACTTTCTCCCTGGAAGCTTTTAGGAATTTGTCCTTTCCTTGGTGAGCTGAAATAGCACAACAATGTACTTAGTGTGGGTCTTTTTTCATTCATTGTGCTGGGTACACCAAATGAACAGGCCTATGGATAGGCTCTTTCAAAGTTGGAGTCTTGAATCTTGTCATATTTTTGGTGTTAACTTTCTCTTTTCCATTTTATTTGTTCATTTTGAAGTGTCTATTAATTGGATTTTGGACCTCATGTCTTGAGTCTTGTATTTCAAGTTATTTCTAATTTTTTTTTAAATTTAAAGTTCTGGAATATTTTCTTATCTTTTGGCTTTCAGGAAATTTTATTTGGACTGTAATAACTTTAAGTTTTGTTTTGGTTATTTATTGTTGCTTAACCAATTTTCTCAAAACTTAATGGCATAAAACTACACATCTGTCTATCTGTCACTACTGTATGGATTAACTGGGGCTAGCTGGACAGTTTTTCTTCTGGTCTCATTTGGCAGCTCTCACTGTGCAGTTAGACAGTGTCAGGGACTGGTCATCTGGATGCTCAGCTGTAGTCGAATGTCTGAGATGGCTTCTTCACCCACAGGTCTGCTGCCTTGGTGTTTCTTGATGTGGCCTTTCTCTCTGCATAACATCTCATCGTCTCGGGTCTCTTCATGTGGCTTTTCTTTCTCCAAGAGGGTAGTCAATTCTTATGTTTGGCTTCCAGAAGCACAGAAATGAAGCTGCCAGAGGTTCTTAAGGCTTAGACCTGGAACAGCTCCAGTGTCATTTCTACGACATGCTATAGGTTAAAGTGAGTGTTGGGGCCAACCCAGATTGACTATGGATGGGCCTGTCTAAGGACATGATGACAGGAGGTATGGCTCATTGGCGACCAACTCCCAAGATGAAGCATGAGTTCTAAGAACTTTTTCTTCTCTGATTATTTCTTATTCATATTCTGTTTTGTTTTATACATGTAATATATTCACAAGTGTCCTTATGAAGTGATTTTGATACTCTGTCTTCTCCCTGGCATCTCTTTGTTCTTTAATAATTTTTTTCTTAGTTTATTCTGGTCTTATTTTTCTTTTTAAAGCCTTTCCTTAAATATCTATTCTATGTTGCTTATCATTTGTAGTCTTTTTTTTTTTTTTTTGAGACCCAGTTTTGTTCTTGTTGCCTAGGCTGGAGTACAATGATGTGATCTCGGCTCACCACAACCTCTGCCTCCCAGGTTCAAGCAGTTCTCCTGCCTCAGCCTCCCAAGTAGCTGAGATTACAGGCATGTGCTACCATGCCCAGCTAATTTGTGTATTTTTAGTAGAGATGGGATTTCTCCATGTTGGTCAGTCTGGTCTGGAACTCCCAACCTCAGGTGATCCACCCACCTCAGCCTCCCAAAGTGCTGGGATTACAGACATGAGCCACCGTGCCTGGCCTGTAGTCTTTTTTTCATTCTTTATTTGTTCATTCATATTTGAGAGAGGTACTAAAAGACTGGGAGGTGGGGTGTGGTGACTCACACCTATAATCTCAGTGCTTTGGGAGACCGAAGTGGGAGGATCTCTTGAGCCCAGGAGCTCAATACTAGTTTGGGCAACATAGTGAGACCCCATCTTTACCAAAAAAAAAAATAGCTAAGTGTGGTGACACCCATCTGCAGTCTCAGCTACTTGGGAGGCTGAGGCAGGAGGATTGCTTGAGCCCAGGAGATTGAGGCTGCAGTGAGCTGTGACCATGCCACTGCATTCCTGCATTCCAGCCTGGGTGAAAGAGCAAGACCCTGTCTCAAAAAAATAAATAAATAAAAATAAAAGTAAAAATAAATAAAAATTGATTGGGAGTTCTTTGTGGCAAAGACTTGTCAACTGATAGCTTTTAGGAGGAATGTATGCTGATTCCTAATTGTTATCCTCCATCCCTCTATCTTATCTCCTGGTGCAATCATAAATGATGGCTGGAACTACTCCATTCCTCTGGATGTAAAATCTACATTCTCTTGCCTGAGGTAGATATGTTTGCTTGGGTTCTGTTTAAGGAGATGGGGCCAGCAGTGTGTTTCAGGGCCTGGAGAACGTGTTCTCTGTCTGGGCTTTTGGTTAATCTCTGTTTTCAGTCTTGCCTATCAGTCCCACTCTCGGGGGTACCTCGTGTCTGAGTCTAGATCATTTCCAGGTTGCTGTGGGACAAATTAGCCTCGTTGTTCTCAGTATCCTCCTGACCTCCACCTTTGTTTGCTTTGCTCCATTAATTAACCATTTTCCATTTACTGTCATTGTCTAATGAAGATGAATTCTCTTCTGTTGGTAACCCCATTCCTTTTTTGTAATTGTGTGCTCATACAATGTTTATTCTTCACTGTATTTCTATTGGAGCCTCAGGACAAAGAGTAAATGGTGAAAATATGTGTTCAGTGTTAAGTTTTCCTTCTGTAAGACATCTGCAACTTGTGTTTTTCACCGAATAGATCATGGACCTAATGCATATAGAGCTACTTTGTTTGTCATGATTGTGCCTTCAATTATATGTAGAAATATAATTTGTGAATTGCCTGATGAAGTTTTCCTAATTTTGAATTATCTTTGCATTCCTATAGTAAACACTGTTAGAATGGCTATGGTAATATTTTATTTTTGCATTTTTACTTCTGTATTAAATAAGATTATAGTTTTGTTTGCTTCCTTTAAGGCTGTTATTTCATTTCAGTATCAAGGGTATGCAGGGCTGAGTTGGGAAGCTTTACATCTTTTTTCTAAGATCTAGGATGTAGATCTGGTTTACACAGTAATTTTCAATGGCAGGAGTATTTTGCCTCCTATGGGACGTTTGGAAATATCTGGAGACATTTTTGTGGTCACAACTGGTCATGGTCGGGAGGTCTTATTGGCATTCTGTGGGTAGAGGGAATGTTACTAAATGTCCGACAACATACCAGGAGAACCCTCCACAAAGAATTATCTGGCCCAATATATCAATATTGCTGAGGCTGACAAATTCTGGTTTAAATAAGTATCCAATATGGAGGATGAGTCTTTGTCTTTTTCCTTCTTCTGCGTATTGGTCCCCAGATTTTCCACTACTTCAGTTAGTTTTCATAACTGTAGATTCTTAAAAAAAAAAAAATGAACACTTTGGCCGGGTGCGATGGCTCATGCCTGTAATCCCAGCACTTTGGGAGGCCGAGGCTGGTGGATCACGAGGGCAGGAGATCGAGACCATCCTGGCTAACATGGTGATGCCCCATCTCTACTAAGCCAAAATACAAAAAATTAGCCAGGCGTGGTGGCGGGCACCTGTAGCCCCAGCTACTCGGGAGGTTGAGGCAGGAGAATGGCGTGAACCCGGGAGGTGGAGTTTGTCGTGCCACTGCACTCCAGCGTGGGTGACAGAGCGAGACTCTGTCTGAGAAAAAAAAAAAAATGAACATGTCATCCATACTTCTAAGGTGTTGTAAAGATGTGCAAAGTTTTCACTTTTTGCATCATATTCACATGTGGCTATATGCCTTTTTCTCTTCAAAGTTTTCTTTATCTTGATTACTTATCAGAGGCTTGACTGTTTTAATCTCAGTCTTTTGAAAGAATTCTCCTTTAGTTTTATTTTTTAAATCTAGTGGTTTTTCTTTTTTACTTTTTCCTTATGTCTTAATTATTTCCCCCTTTTTGTTTGTTTTGCTTTTCCTAGTTTAGTGGATCAATGTAATTTAAATTGCTTTTTAAACAAACATGTAAGGGTATACGTTTTCGTTGGGTGCTGTTTGACTTCATTGCACAAGTTTTAAAATCTACTTTTTAATAGCTTGTACTTTCTAAATTATTTCATTGCATCTTTTGTTCACATTGCTCTTACTATTAATTTTTTATTTTAATTAATTAATGAATTTATTTATTTATTTATTGAGATAGAGTCTTGCTCTGTAGCCCAGGCTGGAGTGCAGTGGCATGATCTTGGCTCACTGCAAGCTCCACCTCGGGGGTTCATGTCATTCTCCTGCCTTAGCCTCCCAAGTAGCTGAGACTACAGGTGTCTGCCACCATGTCCGGACATTTTTGTATTTTTAGTACAGATGGGGTTTCACTGCGTTAGCCAGGATGGTCTCGATCTCCTGACCTCATGATCCACCCACCTTGGGCTCTCAAAGTCCCAGAATTACAGGCATGAGCCACTGCGCCCAGCCCAAAAGCTTTGTGTTTTTACAGATATTAGACATGTTTAAGAAAAAAAATCTTAACAAAAACGTAGGAGAATAAGAGAAACATTTTTCCAAAAAAGAGAAATCATTGTGATTATTTTATCTTATTAGAATGTTGGATAATATAGTCTGCCTCATTAATCATCAAGCATGCTATGGGTTTTCCATTTTTATAGGATCTGTATCTCAGTTAAGGTAATACTGGTAATTTTTGTGCTGTAATCAAAGATGAAAACTGTAGGCCAAAATCATAGACCTTGCATAGAAGCTGGATAATGAAGACAGCTATGGAGAAAAACATAGATACACACACACGGACACACATATATATAAAGTATACACACATATATTTTTTAAAGTTTGAAAGCTTTTAAAGCAAAAGCCGGCCCCTCTTCTCTTCCAGAGTGGGAGGCCTCTCCCCTCTCTTAGAGTGGGTGGGGACAGCGGTTGCATGGGCAGCTTTCCTTGTGAGCCACAGTTCTCTCTGGACACACTGCTGTCTGGCCACACCCCCTTTCCCTTTCATCTTTCTCATTGACCAATGGGCTTGGAGCATTAAGGCCACACCCCTATTCCACATTCTACTGGGGCCCTGGTTACGCCTCCTCTGGCTCAGTCACACAGCTGCCTGGTAGGTGACTGGAGGTGTTGATTAGTGCTCACTGGGATTTCGCTGACGTGGCCCCAACCCTGCCTCCCTACCCACCCTGCGATGGCAGAAGAAACTCAACAGAACAAATTGGCGGCAGCCAAGAAAAAGGTAAAAACGCACTAGGTCATAGCCCCTCAAACCAGCCACAGATCCCCTCTGATGACAAGACCCCTGCCAGAGTCCATACAACTCCTGAAGCACACTGGACTGGGCCCCCCAACACCGGTGCCTCTGGGCTACCCCCACCAAAGTTTTGTCAGTCAGCCCCACCCCTTCAGCAAACAGCCCAGTCCTTGCCCTCACCAATCACCCCAGGGTGAATTGGGTGGGTGACTCTTGGGGCTTCCCACTCCATTACTGGGCCTTCATCTCCTGCTGCCCCAAGCTTGATCTCCCTGGGCTCTTTGGACTCTCATCTCCAAGGATCCAGGCCCCACCCCCTTTGGTCTGGTGACTGCTGGGACTCCCTGCTGCAGACTCTGCCCTCCCCTCCTGTTGCCTCAAGGTCGACCTCCCTGGGTTCTTTGTGCTGGCATCTCCAAGGAGCTGAGTCCCAACCCTGTACTTCCCTCCCCTATCATGGAGCGGCGACTTGGACATGGTGCTGACATGGTCCCTCCCCCCACCAGGAGGAGTGGAATGTAGTGATGTCACAGTCCACCTGTAACTGTCATTACTGCAAGACTGGCCTTTGATCTTATGACCCAGTCCCCTAAGCATTCTCACCCCATTTCTGGTTCCTCTGGTCACAGCACAAATTTCCAGCTGGAAGGGGAATGGAGACTGGGACCTAGGAGCAAGCGGTTTCAGGCTGCCTCACTCCCTTACAGATGTTGATGGTGGGAAAATCCTACACTTCCCCCGTGAACTCAAAACGTTGACAGTATCTCTGGGTGGCAATGAGAGAATGGGTTTGGTTTGGTTTTCTCCCAGGCTTCTACTTTCCAGAGAGATTTTAACATTTTTTTCTGAGTTCTCCACCTCATATTCTCATTCTCCATGGTTCTGGGACCAGACTGCCCTTCAGTCAGTGGTCTCTGAAGTGAGATTCGCTCATCTTCTGTGGAATAGATCTTGGGAAACTGAACTTGACACCTTGAATCTTCCTCATATTATCTCAACCTTGGGCACTTTGAGTGCCACAGGATAAATGTGGGACATCTTTCTGAAGCATCAGTTTCCCTTGATTCTCTTGAGATCAAGAGAAATAACATGAATGTACTTAGGGATGACAGTCACTTAGGTTTCTAAGAGCATACCAGACTTCTCTCTGAAATGAGGCTTGGGTTGTCCTCTTTCTGATAAATTCTGATTTAAGAGAAAGGCTGCCTTCTGCCATGAGGACACATTGATATAAAAGTTTGAGGGGTACTGGTGCACTTCTTCACACTAACAGATGTGTGAGGATGTATGACTCTAAACCACATGGCATACAGTTCCTGCCTACTTAATGTTTACTTTTCTACCTCTGCCTCTGGGTTTGGTCCCTGCCAGCTGCTGATTCTTGGCAAAACCTCAGAGCTTGGAGTCAGAAGACTGAGTTTCAAAGTTCCAGTATTGCCTTTTTCTTTTTTTTTTCTAGCCATGATATCAATCCCTCTCAGTCACTAAGTGAGTGTGACAACACCTTGTACTGTTGTTGGCATCATTAAATCAGATGGTGTGTAAGTGTATTTTGTAAAAACTGTAAAGGAGGATGTGGCTGTAGGGGCTGACAGTTCTCATGAGTATTACTGCTCTTCTTTCCAACAGTTAAAAGAATATTGGCAGAAAAACAGCCCTAGAGTTCCAGCAGGAGTGAACAGGAACAGGAAAACAAATGGCAGTATCCCTGAGACAGCCACTTCTGGTGGTTGCCAGTCACCTGGGGATGTGAGTCTTGGCTGGCCAGGCTTCTGGGGACAGGGGGGCCAAGGGGCAATAGAGGGTAATTTTTAAGATTGTAGATGGACTGCTGGGTACTGGTTAAGAATTCTGGCTTTAGCTGGGTGTGGTGGCCCATGCCTGTAATCCTAGAAATTTGGGAGGCCAAGGCAGGCAGATCATGAGGTCAGGAGATCCAGACCATCCTGGTTAACACGGTGAAACCCTGTCTCTACTAAAAATACAAAAAAATTAGCCAAGCATGGTGGCATGTGCCTGTAGTCCCAGCTACTCAGAAGGCTGAGGCAAGAGAATGGTGTGAACCTGGGAGGTGGAGCTTCCAGTAGCCAAGATTGTGCCACTGCACTCCAGCCTGGTGACAGAGCAAGACTCTGTCTCAAAAAAAAGAAAAAAAGGAATTCTGGGTTTGAATCCTGCCTCTCCATCTGCTCTGCTAGGGCTATGATTTAGGGCAAGATGCTTGACCTAATTGGGCCTCTCTTTTCACATCTGTATAACAGAGGTGATACTGTTTGACTTCCACTTGTGAAGTTTAAATGAGATTTGTTATTGTTGTTTTTATGTTAATCCCTAGTACATGGCCTGCTGTAAACACTCAGGACACCCAGGATATGGTCATTGCTGTTTGAGTTTCCTCATCCCCAGTCTCAAGGGGAAGCCAGGACAATGAGAACAGTCACTTGCCATCAGGAATCACTGAAAGGGCCCCAGGATGGGATGGTGGGGAGATAAGAACCATGAGAGAAGTTAGCATAAAGGAGTTATGGGACAAAGGATCCAAGACAGGCAGAAAAGAAAATGTTGCCAGTTGATGGGGAAGAAAGGAAGTCAGAGGACTCAGACACTGTGGGGGACAGAACATCTCCATATGCGCTCTCATCTCTTGTAGTCAGCAAGAGATTTCCACAGGGAAGGCCCTACATCATCTGCTACCCTGAAGGATCTGGAGGTAAGAGGCTCTGGGCACAGGTGCTGTGACCCTTCAGGTCAACCCTCCAACCTCCTCCTCCAGGTGGGACTGGGTGCCCCTCTGCCAGCTGAGACAGCCCACACACACCCCAGCCCTAATGATTATTCTCTCTACCTCTCCCCCAACTCCTCCTCCACCTCTTCCTCTCTGCATGTGCCTCAGAGCCCATGCCAAGAACTAGCAGTAGTCCTGGATTCAAGGTCCGTAAAAATCAGTCAACTGAAGAACACCATCAAAGCTTTGGTAAGAGTCCACTGGGGTCCCCTGATTCCACACTGCCAATCCTGGGCTCCAGTTTCCCCTTGGGGCCCTGAAGAAAGGGGCTGGGGGCCCCTGGTGCCCAGGACAAATAGGGAGCTGGGGTGCCCAGGCCTCACCTGGAGGGACCCCAGAGCATGCAGCATGGCTCTTCTTTTGCTGCCCTCTTTGCCAACTCTCTCCTCTCCAGACACCCGTGCTCGAGTCCTTGCTACACAAGCCCTGGGGTTGTTGCCTCTCGGGGAATTGGTAGCCTGACTGGTTATCAGGGGCCCTGTATTTCTGCCATGACTCAGTCCCTAATTTGCTCTTTGATTCTCAACAAGCCACCTCTCCTTTTTAGGCTCGTGTTTCCAGAGGAGGTAGTGAGTATCAAAGGTCTCTGTTAGCTCTTGAGTCTGAGATTTAAAGGCCCACTAGAAAGGAAACCTCAGGGCCAAGGGCTCCTGTCTGTCCTTTTCCATCCTATATCTGCTGTGAAGAACCATACCTGGCCTGTACGTGCTCAGTACATGTTTATTGAATGAACCCACTTTTCTAAATCACAAGCTGCCAGAAGGAGGGGCCTTTCTGAAACTCCGTCTCTAGAGGTTTATGTTGCTGTCCTCTCAAGAGATTCCAGATTCAGACTTTGAGTTCTGTGGCTGTGGGCAAAAGCCAACAAAGACCCAAATCCTCTGTCCTTGGGAGCTTGAGGAGAGTTTACCAGTTCGTGTTCCCATTATGTCTGAGAACTTTGCCTTGAAAATCCATTCCTGGCCCCTGCCTACCGCTTCCTGGTCTGGGGAATAGAGTTGAGGGGGCCACCCTCCATCACCTTAATTTGACTTTCCCCACAGAAACAACAGAAGAAACAAGTGGAACATCAGCTGGAAGAAGTAACGTGATTTCTTTGTTTGCTCACGAGATGACTGCAGGGTTTGGGGGGCACTCAGACATAGAGGCCCCAGTCTCGTCTCACCTACTCCCAGCCTGGGGAAGAAGGCTCACTCCTCAGATTCCACCCCATCCCCACAGGGCCCCTGATAACCTGGTCCCATGGGTGGGCCTGTCCTGGGGCATTGGTGGCATTCTGGGTGCATGTCTCTTGCTGTGCCATCTCTGCCTCTTCCTGGTGAGAGCTCTGTCTTCCTCTTCCTACAGGAAAAGAAAGCAAACAACAAGAAACAGAAAGCCGAAAGGGAGCTAGAGGTGAGTGGAGGGTGTGAAGTTTCCTCCTGTCCTCCGGAGAATGTTTCTTTCCTTCTCTTTCAGCACTTGCTTGGCTTTTCTCCCAAAGGTTCAAATCCAGACATTGAACATACAGAAAGGGAAGCTAAATACACACCTGTACCACATGAAACGTTCTCTCAGATACTTTGAAGGTGAGAATCTGGGCACCCTGTCATCCTTCAACCTGGCACTTTGACAGGTCTTCAGGGGGAGTCCTTTGGGACCCATCTCAACTCTCTCATTACAGAAGAGTCAAAGGATCTGGCTATCCACCTGCAACATTCATTGCAGCGTAAAAGAGAGTTAGAGCAGGCTCTCTCTGCTGTCACCACCACACAGAAGAAGAAGGCAAACCAGGTGAGTCCAACCACCTGCCCCATCCCCTGGGAGCCTGGCTTCACAGATGGAGGAGTGAGCCTAAAGGTCCCTTCTGCAGGATGGAGTGTCCTGCCCAGAAGGCAGCATGGCCATTTCTTGCTGCTTTTTTAAAAGGTTTTTAGTGGCAGCTTGGGGCTGAGTCAGCTGCTGTGTGTGAGTTGAGGGGCACTGTGTGGAGTGAGCACTGGACGCAGAGCTTGGAGGCCAAGTGCCTGCCCCGCCCTTACCTGGCTGTGGTCTTGGGCAAGTCCTAGGTGGGGTATTGGGTACTTGTACTGTGAAGGTACAGAAGAGTACTTCTAGTATTTTACCATTTCTATAGAAAGAGGAAATGTGTGCATGTGTGTGTTTGTGTACATACTATGATAATATACATAAAACATGTCTGCAAGCATTCATAAAAAATTCAGGAGAGAGCAACAAGTTGGCTGGGAGATACTTCCCTTCTGTACCTTCTGAGTTTTGGACTATGCGAATGTATCATCCTTTCAAAAAGTGAACAAAAGATTAATTTTCCCCTTCCTATCTGTGCCCCCATCCCCAGCAAGAAAAATGGGCTTAGAGAATTGGATAGACCTGGGTGTTTATATCCCAGCTCTGCCTAAGTGAACTCAGGCAAGCACTTAACCTCAAATACTCCATGTTTTTTCATCTATACAAAAGAGGTAATCATAGTAACTGTCTCCTATGGTGGTTGTGAGGATTAAACGGGATTGTTAGCATTGTACCTGGTGAAGCATTCCACAAAGGTTCAAACAGTGGTAATAATAACAGTAATAACAATAGCAATATTATCTGATCTCTCTGGGCCTCTGTTAGCCAGCTATAAATTCAATCTCATTCCCTGTCCCTTCCAACTTTACTGAGTTCTTTTAAAAACCAGACCACGGGCTTGGAAATGCCTTGATCTTTACTGAGCAAGTTGTATATTGGGCCTAGCCCTAGCCCTTTTAAGGGGCACTGTGTGGAATGGCCCGGGCTCACCAGATTGAAACTGGTCACTCTTCACCATCCAGTTTTCCAGCCACAGTAAAGCACGTATGGAGTGGAAGTTAGAGCACTCCATCCAGGAGCAGGCACTGCTGAAAGCGCAGGTGACACAGGTGAGGTTTTCTGAGGGATGGATGTGGAAGGAAGATGACCCCAGGTGGCCAGGAGCAGGAGAGGACCAGTGACGGCCCTTCCTAACTTCTGTGCCCATTCTTGCAGTTGAAGGAGTCATTTAAACAAGCCCAATTAGAAAGAGACGAGTGTGTGCAACATCTAAAAGGAGAGAGGGCCCGGTGGCAGCAGAGGATGAGAAAAATGTCGCAGGAGGTGAGATCTGACCCTTCAGCACCCCCACCTTAGATAGGTCACTGGATCTTTCTGGGCATCTTTAAAATGGCAATAGTACAGCCAGAGGTGGTCATGGGTCTGGGCTTTGTGGAGGTGGGGGCAGAGAGGGAGATGGCAGCCTGTCCAGCCACCAGCCCCTCTCTCCAGGGCCCTTTCCCCTTGTGCTTTCGGCAGGTTTGCACATTAAAGAATGAAAAGAAGAATGATATGCGTCGGATAGAGAAGCTGGAGAGGAGCTTGTCCAAACTGAAAAACCAGATGGGTAAGATGGGGCTGGCATGACCTGGGAGCAGGATTGGCATCAGAGGGCTGTGAGGGTGGCTTAGAATGCCCCAGGGAGGTAGGTGGATGCAAGGGCTTTGAGGCAGAGGGAAAGAGGTCTGTGCCAGGAGATGGCAAGTCTTGTCATCTCAATAAGTCTCAGTGTCTCAGTGTCCCCATCAGCAAGGAGGGCCCACTGTCAGTCACCCGCAGTGCTCTTTTTTTGAAACTGGTTTGGAAGACTGGCTACCATCCCGGTGCGTGGAATCATAAGCAGTGAGGCCAAGTTTGGGGAGTCTGAGAGGAGCTGTGCACCAAGAGGAGGGTTTTTGTTTTGTTTTGTTTTTTTGAGAATCCAGAGGCCCTTATTATCTGCTTCCTTTCTCAGCTGAACCCCTGCCCCCAGAGCCCCCAGAGCCCCCAGCAATGTCCTCCAAGGTGGAGCTGCAGCACCTGAGGAAGGAACTAGAGAGAGTGGCAGGAGAGCTCCAGGCCCAAGTCAAAAACAATCAGCGCATAAGCCTCCTGAACCGGGGACAAGAAGAGAGGATTCAGGTGCAGGAAGAGAGGCTTCGGAAGCAGGAGGAGAGGCTTGAGGAGCAGCAGGAGAGGCTTCAGCAGCTGGCCAAGCCACAGAGCATCTTTGAGGAGCTGGTGCGTTGCCCCACCGGGGGAGCCTGCCCTCCTCCCTAGCCCTCCGGGCCTTTGTTTCCCCACCTCTAAAATGGGGCAGTGTAGCCCTCATGTGAAATGTTACTTCTAAGGGCACCTGTGAGCCAGGTGGCTGTGGGAAAGAGGGGATGATTTTTCTAACCTGCCTCCACCCTTCCTGGTGCCATGGGAGGCAGACACCAAGTTCTGGGGTTTCCAGCTGCAGTGGGTGGCTGCTGATTGCTTCTCTATGTCCAGAACAATGAGCACAAGAGCGCACTGCAGTTGAAGCAGCAAGTAAAGGAGCTACAGGAGAAGCTTGGTGAGGTGAAGGAGAAAGAAACCTCCACCCCATCCAAGAAGGGCTGTGAGGTGGGCAGCAGCCTCTGGGGAGGGGAGGTGCCAAGCCAGGGGCAGCTCCAGCCTGGGGGCAGGTGACCCCAGCACTCTCCAGAGCAGTACTGTGACTGTTTCTTGCTTCCTGCCCTCTGACTTTTAGAGGTGGGTAGCCCTGGGCTCCTCTCAGGTCTGGACATCATCATCCCAGCTAGAGGCATGGAGCCCCCAATCACAGGGGAAGAGACGGTGGTATAACAGGCTCCTTATGCCAGGTGCAGTGGCTCATGCCTATAATCCCAGCACTTTGGGAGACTGAGGCAGGAGAATCACTTGAGGTCGGGAGTTTGAGATCAGCCTGGCCAACATGGTAAAACCTCATGTCTACTAAAATTACAAAAAAATAAAATAAATATTAGCAGGGCATTGTGGCACATGCCTGTAATTCCACCTACTCAGGAGGCTGAGGCATGAGAATCGCTTGAGCTCAGGGGGTGGAGGTTGCAGTGAGCTGAGATTGCACCACTGCACTCCAGCCTGGGCCACAGAGTGACACTCTTGTCTCAAAACAAAACAAAAAGACTCCTTAGATTAAAACTGGATTCCAGCCTGGTTCCACTGGAATGGTTCACCATTCAAGTACTTTTCATCTCAAAGTCTGTTTCTTTAACTTCAAAGGGAAGTTAGCATTTTCCTTACAGAGGTGCTGAGGATTAAATGAGAAGAGGGTATGAGATTTGAGGCTGGGGAAGGAGGCATGGGGTTCTAGGAAAGGGAGGCAGTCACTTAGGCCTGGAGCAAGGGGCCAGGGGCCTGGGCAGGTGACAGAGCCCCACAGTGCCCTCGCTACCCCACTAATGGGCCCAGAATCTGGAAACCAGCCACCACGTGCTCTCATGCCCAGGATCTTCCTGCAGGTGGAGCTGAAGAGCCAAGAGGCTCAGAGTCTGCAGCAGCAGCCAGACCATTACCTGGGTCACCTGCAGCAGTACGTGGCCACCTATCAGCAGCAGGTGGCCGCCTATCAGCAGCTGACCTCTGAGAAGGAGGCACTGCCCAGGCAGTGACTGCAGCAGACCCAGCTCATGAACCAGCTGCAGCAGCAGGAAGCTTGGGGCAAAGCGGTGGCTGAGATGGCCTGCCAAAAGTTGCAGGAGACCCAGGGGAGGGAGCTGTGGAGGACAGGGCCGTGAAGGGGATGACCTGGCAAACTCCATCCCTTCTCACTCTTTCCTGTCCCCTTAGGAGCACCTGGAAGCTACCAGCCAGCAGAACCAGCAGCTAACAACCCAGCTGAGCCTCATGGCTCTCCCTGGGGAAGGTATGGGAGACCGCTCAGAGGAAGAGGAGAGAGCCCCAGGAGGAAGGGGGGACTGTTAGCAGCATAGGATTGAGGAGTTGGAAGAGACCTTTAGAACAGCTGGTCATTATGCCGACCGGGTGCCTGCACTAAGTTCGGCATCAGTGTGTTGACCTCCTGTGAGCAGGGGGCCACCAAGTTGCCTAAGGATGGCTGAACTGGCCCAGGTCAGAAAGAGAGCAGGTCAGAACTCCCACATCGACCAGTAGTGGGAGTGTGCCTGGGTGGAATAGCAAGATTTTGATTCTTAAAAGTACAAATAAAGAAGAGCAGCTCATTCCTCTCTGGGAAGGGGCTGGCTCAGGGTTACACAGTGAGGGTGGAGGCAGAGGTGGGCCCACAGTACCTCCCTTGTTGGGTTGTCTGAAGACCCCTCTGGCCACCCCCCACAGGAGATGGAGGAGGACATCTGGACAGTGAGGAGGAGGAGGCACCTCGGCCCATGCCAAGCATCTCAGAGGACCTGGAGGGCAGGGAGGCCATGGTGAGCCTGACTCCCCCTGCACCCATTTTGCCACCTTCCTCTGTGGTCCCTCCAAGACCCCTTTATGCTCTTAGTTTCCCTGCATTCTGGTTTCTCTGGACCCTCACCCCTTCTGGGAGCCAGTGGTCAGACACCATTTCACCCGTAACAAATGTGTACTCTCTGAGGCCCCAAGGGAAGGGGCTGCACTCCACCTCTCTGCCCCATTTGCTGTGTGTATGCCCCTACAAGAATGCTCATGTCTTGCCCTCAGGTGGCGATTTTCAAGTCCGCTGGAGCCAGTGTCCAGGAGGAGCAAGCACGGTTACAAGAGCAGGTGAAAAAGCAGAGGGTGTGCTGCCAGTGCCTGGCTCACCCGGTGGCCCCTGCCCTGAAGGAGCCAGAGGCAGTGGTCCCAGCCCCAGGGACTGGGGGCAAGTCTGTGAGTGGGGAGACCCACTGGGCCCTGCAGGAAGTCATGGAGAAGCTGGCCCATGCCAGGACTCACCTCCACCTTCTCCATGACTTGAAAATGCCACCTGAGGGCAGGTCGCTGCCGAGATGTGACCGCAATATTTTGGCTCCAGAGCGGCTTTATGGACCACCTGGAGGAGAAGGCAGACCTGAGTGAGCTGGTGAACAAACAAGAACTTCGCTTCATCCACTACTGGCGAGAGAGATGCCATCAGTGAGTGGGAGGCCAGGGCACCACAGGGGGAGCTGCAGGGCTGTCAGAGGGACCCCAGCATCTGAGCCCTGTCTTCTTGCAGGAAAATCCATCACGTTTTAACAGAGCCAGGGGGCAGTGCCAAAGATGCGGCACTGGGAGGAGGACATCATCAGGCTGGCCCAGGACAGGGAGGAGATGAAGGTAGGGTGTGCAACATCTCTGTGGGGGTGGGGGTGGGGGTGGGGTGGGTGTGAGGGTGGGTGCAGGCAGCGGCATGACAGCTGAGCACCCCTCCCTCCAGGTGAAGCTGCTGGAGCTGCAGCAGATGGTATTGCGGCTTATAGCAACTACAACAATGGTCACAGAAAATTCCTGGCTGCTGCCCAGAACCCTGCTGATGAGCCCGGTCCAGGAGCCCCAGCCCCCCAGGAACTTGGGGCTGCAGACAAGCAGGGTGGTGAGTAGAGCCCTCAGGCGGGGTGGGCAGGCAGGAAGAGGGGTTCTCCCACTGTGCTCAGATCTCCGCCTCCCTCTCTCCAAAGATCTTTGTGAAGTGAGCCTCACCTCCTCTGCTCAAGGAGAGGCCAGGGAGGGTCCTCTCTATGACAACCCTACCACACAGCCAATCGTGCAGGACCACCAGGAGCACCCAGGCTTGGGCAGCAACTGCTGTGTGCCATTCTTTTGCTGGGCTTGGCTGCTGAGAAGAAGGAGATAAACACAACTGTCATCAAAGAGCTGCTCAAGAAATTTTTAAATAAGAAACCAAGTTATGGGGTTAATCTCCTACACAATTCATTTACTTCATTTGAATGTTAGAGTCACTCATGATTATTTGTGTTTCTAATTTATAGTTTAAGTTTATTTGTAAAAAGTTAAAAGAGAGTGGGTCTCTGTGGCTCTCACTGATGTTCACTCTGGCATCCTTTAGCATTTTTCTTTTTTAATTTCATAATTGTAGGTCATTAGCATGCATATCGAGTTTGCCCTTATGTGGTGGGAGTTCAAACACACAAAGACCCACTCTTTGCAGAAAATTGTTCTCGTTGGTTTGGAATAGGCTGCCATGCTTCTTTAATGTTATTGCAGCATGTATATTCACTACAGAATTGAGACAAAATTTGCCTATGTTCTACTGTTGTTTGATCTAATCTTAATCACAGTGAGCTCTTCATTAGCTCAATATGTAGTTTGCCCCCAAGTGTGCACTGTTTATTACTTTGTAATATGCCACTATGAGTACTGACATTTAGAGTTGTTTAAAGGCCGAGAACTGGAAACAGCCTTTCCTCCATTTTCTGTGTGTTGGTGATGGGAGTAATAACCTTTTGGGGAAGCTTTTTAAATCTCACAGAAGAGGAAAGTGGCCTCCTCTGGCAGGTATGTGCAGGACAGAGTGTGTTTCATCTGTTCCAGTGCCAAGAATTAGCGCTGTATTATGGTGGTTCCCTTAGGATTTGTATGTGCTCTGGGCTCATGAAGATATTGCATCAGGAGCTGCAGCAGTTGTACTCTTTTTTGATGACCTAAAAAGGGCTTATTTCTGAGGAATGAAAGGTTCCCATCGTTGACTGTGGATGTGGAAAACCTTTCCTAGCTTAGAGCATTTGTGTCTACAATACATTTTAAAGTCAGAGTTCATGTTACCTGTTTTAATCACATGACTTCCTGTCCCAGTTCACAAAAGGGCGCTGGTGGGCATTCTTCTTAATGTATTTAGTAAAGATCATAAGAAATCCTTTACGAGTTCAAATGTCCCTGGAACAGGCATACAGGCTCTAGTCAAGAATGAATTAGAGTGAAGGAAAGCTGTGTGGTGCCTGGCATTCCTCTCTGTTCATGGAGCTTCTTTGAGGCTTGAAGATTGATTTTACCATCTAGACATCTCTGGCTAATACCTATTCTTCAACCACCTTGGTTACTCTGACATAGGAATTTACTTCTTTTCCTTGAATGGAAAACACTTTAAAAAATAATAGAAACATTATTATAAACTAATATATGTGAGAGTGCTTAGTTGAAACAAAAAGGAATTTTAGTACACAGTATTATACTATGTTTGAAAATCAAGGAGAAGTTTATGAAACTTAAAATGTTTCCAAACTGCAGTGCAATCTACTGTTTGTGAATGTCAATGTATTATCAGGAAACGTGTCTATACCGTCACACAGTTATATTTTCTCACAGACTTCTTTACAAAGAGTGAAATATGTTTTTGTACCTCTCTGTTTCAGTCAGGGACATATTTAGTGCAATATTCATGTGATTGTGCCTACGCATGATGAATGAATGCATTTCAGTCATATATTGCCTAAATCATAACTTGATGCTTGGGAAAACTTCATGAAGTTTTAATGTCTGTATTCCAGAACACATCACATTATTAGGATGTAGGGAGATATGTATGTGTGCTCCCTGGTGTGGGGATTTCTAGTTACTAGACCATCTCCATATTTAGCATTTGGCATCCTCATGATACTTCTATGACATTAACAGGAGAGCAGCAATACGATTTTACCGATGGAATAACAGATTTGCCAGCATTCACTGAAAGAGGGCAAATATTCGGTCCTTGTGACTTCAACTGACTCTTCCAAATTTTATGAATGTATCAATGTATTAGATAAACCCAGTTTCAGAATGATAAAGAAAAAATGTTAGACCAAATAATGTGGCTAATTAACAGTGGTACGATTTCTAGCCCGTGGGTTTAAAATGCACTTAAAGTCCTGTTCTTGCCTTTTATTTTCTGAACTTGCTGCTTTTGCATTCTTTGTGTTCAGTTTAAAGACAGTTTCTTTAAGAGCATTTTAAACCCACGTGCTAGAAATCGGACCACTGTTAATTAGCCACATTATTTGGTCTAACATTTTTTCTTTTATCATTCTGAAACTGGGTTTATCTAATACATTGATAAATTATTTCAAAGATACTTTTATCATTGAAATCACTTCACTTTACCCTGATAAACATCAGTGACTACGAATGACCTTCAGATAGCGTTTAGCATCTGTAACCAATCTGACAATAATGTGTTCATCAGGTGCCTATGGATTAAATCACACACTGGCATATTTAAGCTGAAGGTCAGTCTGGAAAATAAATTTACTATATTGACTGAAATACCACTCTTTGTGTAGGTATTTGTCATATATTTAAGAAAAAGCTAAAAAGAATGGAAACTGTATGACAATAACTTAAGTCTTTCTTCAAAGTGCATGCCGTCTTTTGCGATACCCCATTCAGCCAAGTATTTGTGCTCTTCCTCATTCAGTATAAGGCAGCTTTCAGTTTGCTTAGAAGGCAACATTGGAATGTTAGAGTTCATCAGAAACATAGAATTTTAAAATGTGAGTCCCGCTGAATACATTTGAGTTTCTGTAGGAAGAACCAGAACACCTGAAGATTGCAGTATATAATAATCATTTTAAAAGTATTTGATTAAACCTGATAGATTTTTCCAGAAATGAAAAAATATCAGCTCTAAAACCAAAGCTGATTTTTAGAAAATTTGAAAATGTAAATCAGCCCTATCCATAATATATTTTCTGTAAAACTTTATCTTGAAGAGTCATTTTAAAATAATATAACTATTAAAAAATGTAACTGCTATCTTAATGTTCTGAAATAAGTTAAAACATTTTAAAATATGAATACTGTAGTGTAAAAGAAAGAAACGGTGGGAAGGAAAAGCAGAGAATGAAATGGCAATTCCAGTCCAAAGCTTTATTTGCCAAGTTTTCTTAGAATGAATTTTACCAATTTATGAATTCTTGTGAACAGAATGTGTCATGGAAATACTGAAAGATTTTTCCCTAGAGAGGCATTATTGACTGCTGGTGTGATGCTACTGTAATGTAATAAATCATTAAATTGTTTCAAAGTATTGTTTTTGCCTTAAAATTTTATTTTGCGTTTCTTGAAAACTATAGTATTAAAGGTATTGATACGTGCAACTGCTGGGCATGCTTCACATGAGATAATATGTTTCATTTTTTCACAAAATTGTAACATAACTATGCAAGTGTTTATTGAAAGAACACAAAATAAAAAAGTTATGGGATTAGAAAAAATTATGAGGTTAAAAAGTTATGGGATAAAAAATGTACAAAAGTTGTGGAAAAAAAGTAGAAAAAATTTTTATGAAAAGTTACAAAAAAAGTTATGAAAAAGAAGTTATGGGATTTTTTTTTTAAAGTCATGGAAAAAAAATAAAAATTATAAGCAGGCCCCTGTTAGCAAAGCCTGGAGAAGTGGGGCTGGAGTCTCCCCCGCCACCATGTCCCTACCACCCCTTCCCAGGCACCCCTTTACAATTACGGTACCAGGACAAGACCTCTGTCTAATGGGGAAAGACAAACAGACCCTTTGCCACCTTGACCAAGGCTGAGTCCCTAAATTTCTGGGTGATGATGATTGTTATTTAAGAGCCAGAGGCTGGTGGAGTTGGTTTGTTTGGAGGAGGCCTGATGGCCCCCTTACTCTCACCATAGCAACTTTTCCCTCAGGGGGGCTCCCTTCTTATTCAGAGAGGCAGGACAGTGGGGCTAACTGTGGACCAGGCGAGGGCACGGGCTGCTGGGGTGGCCCCCCTTCCCCAGTGTACATATTGTGTCTGTGTAAGGTTTTGTATATTCCAGAGGGTAGGGCCGCCCCGTATCATACCTAGCTGAGGTTGGAGCTGGCACATGGGGAGGAGGTTCTAATAATTATTTGTGGCTGGGAAACTTATTTATTGCTAGTATAGGACAGAGGAAGGGGGCGGGGATGGGGTCATGGCTCCCTGGTCATGCGACTCCTGTTTATTTTGCTTTTTATTTTGGACAAAACGGATTTAGCCATACTGCTCGGCCTGGTGTGTTCCCGTTTCCCTCACTGGGTCCTGGAGTTTGTGCCACCAAACAAGGAGCCCCAGTGTCTTGAACATGTCCAGCTAGGCTGTTGGGGACCTTCCAGGCGTGTTACCTGTATGCTGCCTGGTGGCGCCTGGGGGATTCCATGGGGACTGCCATGGAGCCTATGGGGTGCAGTCCAGCCCTGACAGCCAACAGGCCTAGAAGCCTGATGCAGCGGTGGCCGGGAAGACAGGTACCAGCACCTAAGGGCACTGACTTCCACCCACCCCAGGCATCTTCCGTTCTGTCCCCTTGCCTCCCTCTCCAGTCTGCACCTGGTGGCCTCTTCTGCAATGAGCCGAGATCGTGCCACTGCACTCTAGCCTGGGCGGACCCTGTCGAAAAAAAAAAAAAAGGAACTGCTGCCTCCTGCTGCTGAGAGCATACACTGGTATGACCAGCTTAGAAAACAGTTTGGCTCCATCTCATAAGGTTGAATATTCACACTCCTCCCAGCCCGGCAGCTCTACTCTACATCCAAGACAAATTCTTGCCTATATAAAACAGGGGATGTGGACAAGGCATGCAGCTCTGTTCAAAATAGCAAACATTTATTGCCCATCAACTGGAGGGTAGCTGACTAAATTGTGCTTTTTCTTCCCTTTGATTTCCTGTAGTCTTATGATGCAAGTGGCTTTCCCATGGCTAGCTTGGGGAGGGGGATACTCTTGGCAATCGAGTCTGGGTTGGCAGTCCTGCTTAGCCCTAGGGCAATCGGTGCCGCCCAAAACAAGAATAAACAGAACAAGTTACCAGGTGGAGCCAATGCCTTGGGTCCCTGGAGGTACAGACTTGTACCTGTAGGGAATAGCCATCATATACATCAGTCTTTTCAAATGCTTTTGTCACTGGGCTGAGTCCAAAGGACATCCTCTCCCAAAACATTACAAAGTTTATTTGGGCTACCATTTATCCAGCATTTATCATGTGCCTGAGCATGTACTAGTGTACTAATTGCATGCATTATTTTATTTATTTATTTATTTACTTACTTACTTACTTATTCATTTATTTGAGATAGGGTCCCTTTCTGTTGCCTGGGCTGGAGTGCAGTGGTGTGATCACGGCTCACTGCAGCCTCAAACTCCTGGGCTCAATTGGTCTCACCTCAGCCCCCCGAGTAGCTGGGACTACAGGCATAAGTCACCAAGTGCAGCTAATTTTTAAATAAACATCTTTAAATAAACATTTTAAATAAATGAGGTTTGACTTTGTTGCCCAGGCTAGTCTTGAACTCCCGGCTTCAAGCCAGCCTCCTCCTTCTTCCTTTTTGTTGCATTTAATCTTCACCATCACCCGATAAGAGTGCCTGGGTGTAGGTGCTCCACACGGTAACAATGGAGCAACCTCCTCTCATAGGTGACAACGAGATTCAGTTTAGTCAAACAACTTCTCAAAGGTCACACAGTTGGAGGGTGGCTGAGCCAAGATGAAGACCTAGGACTCTAAAGCTGTTGTGCCAGTAAATGACAAAAATCTCTGGGGGTTCAGGATAGCTTCCTCCCAAGAAATCTTTCTCCAAAGATTCTAAAAACAATCATAGATCCATCTTTCATAAAGCAAACAAAACTAGCAGCCCCTTCATTTTGGGGTGGGGAGTGGGGGGAGGATAAAGGTTAGCTAAGCTCCAGGGCATCCCATTTTAATCCTACGTATTTATAAGGCAACTGCCAGCACAGCACCCCGAACCTAAAGAACCCTGCACAGCTGTCTCTGTGGGGCATGGCGTGTCCATGGATGTAAAGATTTTCCAATGTGTGCTTACAGGCCAGTGGCATCATCCTCAGTCACAGGTTAAAGGGCAGCTAGGCCTGGCCTGCTAGGCACCACCATGAGAATCTGCCGAGCTTTCCAACTAGTTTACCTGTTGGTTGCAGTGACAGACGCCCTGAAAAGAAGGGGTGTGGGTGGGAAGAGTTCTGATTTGAGGTCCCCTGATCCGGGCATGATCTCTTTTCCCAGTCGCAGGAATCAGGGGACTCCATCTGTAAACACGGGCTGAAGCTATGTCCCCCAGCCCCCTCTTTCAACCAGGCGTCACCCTCTGCTTCTCTCCCATAGACAGCCTAGAGCTGCCAGCATTCCCTTAGGATCTGTGCCCTCAGGCCTGGCTTAATTTTTTCCTCTCCAAAGAGCCATCTGTAGGGCCAGAGCCCGGCAAAGCCTAACTCATTACTGGATGCCAGTTCCTTTGCCTGACTTTCAGTGATTCCTACCTTACTCTGGGGTTTTATGTTTCTTGTCTCAACGCGAACATTTCTCATTCCTCCACAAGTTGAATTGCTCACTCCAGCCAACTGAAGCATGCTTTTCTTGACAGTTAGCTTGAGGCACACGGTTGGTGCTTAAAAAAAAAAAAAGCATTATGTCAATTTCATTCATCAACAAAAGTGATGGCTCCACTGCAAAGTTGATAGTGCTTGCACCTCTGAGTTCAAGAGCCTTCTAGACAAAGGGCTCTGAGCTGAAACATGAGCATGCACACATATGCCTCTCTCTCGGTCTGATGAGATAATTTGGATACGTGGTTGTTATCCTTGAGCATTTTCCTGCCTCATTAATGCACGTGTAGCCAACACAATAATAATCATAGCTAATAACGGCTAAGGCTGAGGACTTTCCTTAGCCAGGTAGTGGCTTTACAACTTTAAAGTTTTCACTAGACTCTCATTGAATCATTTCTCTTTTTCAGATCAAGAAACTGAGACTTACTATCACATTTGGGATTAAGTTAAAACAAAAAAAGAAACTGGGGCTTAAAGTTGTCAAGTATTTCACAGCCAGCAAGTGCCTAAGTTGGAACTTGAACCCTGGCAGTCTAGCCCTGGGATCCTGTGTCCTTACCCACTCTCCAGTGTTGGCTACGCAAAACTAAAGTGTACACATTTTCAACTATAGTTTAAATGCGTGACATATTTTTCACTATATTTTATGTAGGTGACTTTCAGTTTGGGGGTATTCTACTTACACAATCTATTAAGCTGGATATTAACTGAGAACAAAAAGAAACTAATGCACTCTGAAAAACATAAAACATGCGCAACATGATGTCACTGCAAAAGACAAATCAACACATAGCCTTCTTGTGACTGTATTTTGCTGACCGTCCACGAGTTAATCATCTGCCTGAACTCAGCAGTGCTCTGTTCCCTTGGGACACACACACACACACACACACACACACACACACACACACACACACACACAGAGTGGCTGTGCCGCCCTGAGCCTCCAGTTGGCGAGTGTGAGGAAGGGACCAGATGGGTCGGGCAGAAAGGTGCTGGGTCAAGGGAGGAGGCGGCAGCCGGGAGCGCGCGCACGCTCTGGACTCGTGCACCCGCCGAAACTGGTGCGCGCAGGGCCCGCCTGGTTGAGGCCTGAGGGGTGAGGGTGACAGGGGCGGGGTAGGGGCAGCCCTTTCCCAGGCGGTAGTGGGGGCAGTGGTTATGTTGCCCTTTGAAGCTTCGGCTTGACAGGAGCCGCCCCTCCTGTGGGTGGAGTCCCTTACAAAAGGAGCAGCCCCGCAGGCCACCACACAGCTCCCGCCAAGGCTTCCGGGCACCTTGCCATTTTCCAGCCACGCTCCCACAAGGGTCCAGGCGGCAGGCAGAGGCAGAGTCGCGAAAGCTCGGCTGGGCGGCCCCGCGGGGTACTCGCCGCCGTGACAGCGGCTCCGGACAGGCTCCCCTTCGCGCCCCTCCCGCCGTAGATGAGTGGAAGATGTCTGTGTCAGGGTTCAAGGCCAAAGTGAAGTTTCTGGGTCTATCTTCCACAAGAACCAGGAGCCGCAGCCCCCGCTCACGCTCCACTGCAACATGACTGTGAGGCGCCCGGCGGCGGCCTCGCGGGGCAGGGCGAGGGCAGAGAGGGGGCCCCGGGAGTCCCAGGACAAAGGGGAGCCTTCCCCAGAGAGGCCCCACTTCCCCGCCCCTTTCTTCCGCGACTGGCCCGGCCCCGGCCGGGACTGCGGGAGGCTTGGGTGGGAGGAGACGGAGGGCGCGTCTCTCCGACTCCTCGCGTGGGGTAGGCTTGGGGGCTGTTGGCCCCTCTAGGCCCCCGTCGCCGCGCCCCGAGGTGGGAGCCCGCGACTGCCGGAGCCTTCTTGGGACCCATGGTCGCCCTCAGTCGGCCTGCCTGCTCCGGAGACCGCGACAGGGCGGTGCAGGGCGGCTCCGGCGTTTTTTGAGCCCAGGCGGAGAAGGGGAAAGACCTTTAAGATTTTCGGTGTTTTGGCTGGGCGCAGTGGCTCACGCCTGTAATCCCCTCACTTTGGGAGGCAGAGGCGCGCGGATCACCTGAGGTCAGGAGTTAAGAGACCAGCCTGGCCAACATGGTGAAACCCCGTCTCTACTAAAATGTACAAAAATTATCCGGGCGTGTTGGCAGGCGACTTAATCCCCGCTACTTGAGAGGCAGAGGCAGGAGAATCGTTTGAACCCGAGAGGCGGAGGTTGCAGTGAGCCGAGATCCAGCCGTTGCACTCAAACTTGGGGGATAAGAGGGAGACCTTCTCTCAAAAAAAAAATTATTTTTTCTTTTGAGGGAGTCTCACTCTGTCACCCAGGCTGGAGTGCAGTGGCGCGATCTGGGCTCATTGCAGCCTATGTCTCTTGACAGTCCACTGGTTAAAGCGATTCTGCTGCCTCAGCCTCCCGAGTAGCTGGGATTACAGGCGCCCGCCACCACGCCTGGCTAACGTGTTTTTAGTAGAGACGGGGTTTCCCCGTGTTGGCCAGGCTGCTGTCAAACTCCTGACCTCAAATGACCTACCTCTGCCTCCCAAAGTGCTGGGATTCCAGGCGTGAGCCACCGTGCCAGGACCCAAGGCCCTTAAGTTTTAAGGCCTCATTCTTCAGTCAGGTTTTCCTTGCTCCCGCGTGTTCAGCCAATTGGTTTTAAGTTTCTGTTGAAGGAGAAACTAACAATGAGAACGGACTCGTTGATGGAAGAAAAGTTGGAATGCAGCCTCTGGTGCTGTTTGAGTGATCACTCTCCCCCGGGTCTGGCTGCGCACTGCTGTGTTCTGGAAAGGCGCATTGTATGGTAGATGCCGCAGGTAAGAGTCCTGTACAGGTGCTCTGCCCGCTTTTCCTTTCAGGCTTCTGTATCAGCTGTTTTTCCCTTGTAGAATGTGCCTGTGACCTGTGCCCCTGACCTCCACCCCTTAACCCTACCCAACTTGTCTTTACATGTCTGACCATCAAGGCTCTTCTGGGTCGTATTGAGTTCATGCTGATATTTTCCCTTCCTCCCCCCAATTTTTGCTTTGGTCACGTTATGCTATATTCTGTAAGCCTTTAAAAAAATTCTTTTATGGTGGCAGGGGAGAATATTTTGTAATTATGCTTTGTGCTTTTTATCTTCCACTCAATAAATGCTTGGTAAATATTTGTTTTATTGAGTATATGACCCTATTCTAGCTATATTGTGCTTGAACCAAAATCTTAACTGCCCTGTAAGTTAACTGCTAAGAAGTTGTCAAAAGTGCAGAGATAACATCCAGAACTTGTCAGGGATAGTACAAAAAGGTCTCTAAGGGCTTGATGGAAGTATGTAAATTGACTTCATGTGAAAGAGTGGAAGAAGCGAAAATGTGAAGCATGACTGGAGAGCTGGAGTGATAAAGCAAGGGTCTGTTTCTCCAGATCCTTTGTAACAGTGTTATGTGTCCTCTTCTAGAAGATCATTCTGAAAGATGATGCCAACTTGGAACCTAGGAAATCACCCAGTGGGTTTCTGCATGTTAGGTGGTTCAAATCCTCATCAGCACCTTTGTTTTCTCTGCCTCAGTTTGCTTACAGCGATGTTCTCAGTACCTGTAATTGCTGTCTTTGAATACTTAAGCATTTTTTTTTTAGATCACAGGGGTGTATGTGCGTTTTTATTTTACCAAGTGTTAGAATTTTTATGCTGATTTTGTGGGCTCTGCTTTAGTCACTTGGTTGTTTAGTTGTAAAATGATCAGCAGGAAAAACTCTGTGTGTGTCTGTGTGTGTGTGTTTGTGTGTGTGTGTATTTTAAGGTTGTTTTGTTGTCAGAACACTTAGAATTTTATTTTATATGGTAATTCTGTCAGTTTACTTTATTCTCCAGCCCACATTTATTGAACAGCAAAGTATGAAAGTAGTGTGTCCCATAACCAGCCTTCAGAAGAATTACAACTGCTGTATGTCTGAACTTTATTTTCTTTTCCTTTTTTTTTTGTTTGTTTTGTTTTTGCTTTTGTTTTTGTTTTTTGAGATGGAGTCTCACTCTGTCACCCAGGCTGGAGTACAGTGATGCAATCTCATCACACTGCAAACTCCGCCACTCAGGTTCAAGAGATTCTCCTGCCTCAGCCTCCTGAGTAGCTGGGATTACAGGCACCTGCCACCCCACCCGGCTAATTTTTGCAGTTTTAGTAGAAACAGCCATCTTGGCCAGGCTGGTCTTGAACTCCTGACCTCGTGATCCACCTGCCTCAGCCTCCTAAAGTGCTGGGATTACAGGCGTGAGCCACCATGCCTGGCTGAACTTTCAAGAAGAAGTTTGTGCATCAATTTTTTAAAAATTGTGATGTCAAAAGATAGCTGTGTCCTACATTTGGAAAGATACAAAAACTGAACATTCTGGCAGGCAGTTTTGCTTACTGGTGCTTGAGATAGAGCCATACATTGGTCTCAGTGGATTTATGGAGAAAAATAGATAGAGAAAGTTATTTCTAAATAAGACCAAAAAATCCTTTTCTTAAGCAGTGACAGGTAAAGAGGTTGTCTTGGTTAACCTTGAAATGTGTTGCTCTTGATTAAGATAGTTTTATGGTGGGGATGGTAGTGGTGATAAACTTGTTTGAAATTTGTCCACTTATAATAACCTTTGTGGTAGCTGTCCCAGACAACTTCATCCTCACAGGCCTTAAAATTACTATAAAATTAATAGAATAGAGGAGAAACAAAGGACCTGAATAATTAGATGCTTAGATAATTGTAATGTGTTTTCATAACCGGTGAGAAAGAGCAGGGTTAGAAGCACTTAAACATTCTATGTAAGGAACACTGCCTGAATTTATATTGCAATTTTTGAGCACCATTCGTTGTTTAAAAACTGGTATATTGTAGGTCATATTTTAAAGACAAATAGAAAACTTTTTTCAAGATGGATATAAAGCTTAAACTTATCAAAATTACAAAATTTAAAGCATATGATTGAAAAACATTAATGCATAGGTTTACATATTGGTCATCATTTTAGATGTCTTTCAAAATTGATTGTCTCTTAAACTGAACAAACTTTGAACATGTTGTAGCATTTGTGCTGAAGGTTAGGTTTCCTGGGGTGGTGGATATTTTATAATATGGATAACAAAACCTTCTTATTTTAAGACATTTAGAAAATTTTAGGCAAAACTAGAAAATGTTGCCGAGAATTCTCCCACTCAGAAGGTACTATTATCAGAATTTTGTATTTTTCCAGTCATCTGCTCATCTTATTTCTCCTGTGCTTGTATATGTTCCCTCTCCCTTGAAAAATCAGATTTTTTTTTTGTAATCTGCTTTTTCACTCAACGATATTGTAGATCCATGTCATAACTTATTCCTCTACAGTAGCTTCAGTTATTGTGTGCTTTCTGTTGGATGACTATACCATCTAGTCAGTCATGTTTCCTGGTACTAAATACGTAGGGGTGTGTGTGTGTGTGTGTGTGTGTGTGTGTGTTGTATTTTTTCTACCTTAACTAATGCTTTAGACATCATTAGGTAGAGCTAAATCCTTGAAACCTTCCAAGTGGTGGCTTTCAGTTCTCATTGCTGAATTGGTTTCTAGAGATGGAACAAATTATATTTTATGGAAACTTTTTTTTTTTTTGAGATGAAGTCTCGCTCTTGTCGCTCAGGCTGGAGTGCAATGGCATGATCTCGGCTCACTGCAACCTCCACCTCCTGGGTTCAAGCAATTCTCCTGCCTCAGCCTCCCAAGTAGCTGGGATCACAGGTGCCTGCCACCACACCTGGCTAATTTTTGTATTTTTAGTAGAGACGGGATTTCACCATGTTGGCCAGGCTGATCTCAAACTCCGGACCTCAGGTGATCCACCCACCTCGGCCTCCTAAAGTGCTGGGATTACAGGCATGAGCCACCGCACCTGGCCTTTTTTTCTTCTAGGTACCAGCTTTTATTTATCAGTTTGGTAAAAATGTTAGAAAGTGTGCAATAAAATGGGCATTCTCACAGTTGTGGCACAAAGTATAATTATCTTTGACTTTCTAGGAAGCAGTTTGGCTTTGTAGAAACTTGCCTAACCTCTCCCCATTGAGGCAAGATGAATTCTGACTACGCCAAGGTGGCCAACCTTGTCCCTGTGATTGCAGATCTCCCAGAAAAAGAGGTCTAGTCTCAGAGAAAACCCAGATTTTCTTGGCTTAGCCCACCTTGACAGCTAATCACTGGAAATGGGGTGGGCTGGTAGAGTCCTTTGGTCAGATTTTGTGTCAAGAGAGGGAAGTGGAAAGATGGGAGGGAGGTAGTAGCAAAACTGGCCTGAATGGAACTCTGTAAGTTAAAATGGCAAAGGGATGTTTCTTCCAAGAAAGAAATTCTAGGGAAGGAAGGAAAGTGGAGGGGAAGGCAGCAGTTCTCAAAGTTTTGGAATCAGGACTCCTTTACATTCTTAAAAATATATTGAGGGCCCAAGGAGCTTTGGTTTATGTAGGTTATATCTATTGGTATTTATCATTAGAAATTAAATCAGAAATATTAAAATTATTCTTTAAAAGTTCACCACATATTGTTATAAATGTTCTTATGAAAAAATTTCTAAACCCAAAGTAGCACAATCTTATATTTTTTGCAAATTTCCTTGATGTCTGCCATGTCATTTTCATCTGCATTTAATTTATTGTGTGATATTTGCTTGAAAAAATGTGAACAATGTCCAATCTCATACAGATAGCCATTTTAGATCACTGTGGATATATATATTTATATATTTATGTATATATAAATTTTTTTTTGAGATGGGGTCTTGCTCTGTCACCCAGACTGGAATGCAGTGGTGTGATCACAGCTTACTGCAGCCTCAGTCTCTGGGGACTTAGGTGATCCTCCCACCTCAGCCTCCAGATTAGTTGGGACTACAGGTGTGTATCACCACACCTGGATAATTTTTTGTATTTTTTTTTTTTTGTAGGGACAGGGTTTTGCCATGTTGCCTAGGCTTCTTTTTTGATACTCCATCAAAACTTGGTTTTTCTTGAACTTTGGATCTTTTACCCTTGCGTGATATTATAACATCATGCATTGGTCATTTAGAAAATAATGGTTCACCGAGATCTTCTACATGTTGATACATTTGATGATACAGTATCAAAATACATTCATCAATATCACCAACAATCTCATTAGAATACATTTGGAAAGCAATGGTAGATATAAGTTTTCTAAAATTCTAATTTTCTGTTCAGAAGCTTGAATCTTATTATTAGCAGTTTTATTATTGAATTTTATTATGGCCTGTCTGTTGTTTTTCTTGAAATGACAGAATCTCATTTTTTGAGAAAGTGTCTCCCAAAAACCCCAGTTGAAATAACATTGTTTGTCAGTACTCTTTTCAAGTAAAAATGATATTCCATTAAAGTGGTTAATTCACTTCATGACTTAGTCACACAAGGGTTTTTTCTCAGGCAGTCTGTAGGAATGCTTATGTGTGCTTCCAACTTCATCACTTGAAATATTAAAAAGAGATATTCAAGGATTAAGATATAGTAAAATTTTCACTGCTTCATCACAGACATTCTTTTTATTTTTGAGGCAGGGACTTGTTCTGTCACCCAGGCCGGAGTGCAGTAGCATGGTCACAGCTCACTGTAGCCTCAACCTTCTGGGCTCAATCCTCCTGCCTCAGCCTTCCAAGTAGCTGGGACTACAGGCATGCAACCACCATGTCCAGCTAAATTTTGTATTTTTTGTGGAGATGGGGTTTCACCATGTTGGCCAGGCTGGTCTCAAACTCCTGACCTCTGGTGATCCTCCCCCCTTGGCCTCTGAAATTGCTGGGCTTACAGGCATGAGACATCATGCCCGGCCTGCCCTTCCATTTCAAACCTTTCCTGTGCATAGTGAAGAATACCATGACTACTAGTAGTTTGGTGTTACTGCCTTTATTTGTGCTAAAGTGCCAGCATTTTTACCCACTATTGTATTTGCACCTTTACAGCAAATGTCACTATGTTAGTATTCCTGTTAAAATAGTTTGAACCTGGATGTCTGAGGGCCCCACTTTGGGAACCATTGAAATAGGTACTTAAACCTACTATATATCATATCTTTTCATCTACAAGATTTTTAAAAACATAATTTCATTTAATTTTTTCTGTAATTTTAAAAATATGTTTTTGAGGAGTTTCAGTTCAGAGCAACACATATTTTATTTTGCTTAAGCTGAAGTTTATTAGACAAATACTGACCTAATAGAATGAGGTCCTAAATCTAGTTGCAGTTTCTTTAGCAAAAAAAAAAAAAAAAAAAAAAAAAAAAAAACCCAAAACTGAAAACATAAAAATGGTCCCGTATGGTGTAGTCCCAATGTATGCTGAAGAATTTGAAGAAGAAAATGCAATACTCAGTAAGTGCTGTTCTTTATGAATAGGATTAATTCTGAACAGTTTCTTTTAGCCTGTAAAGAGATTTGGGACACAGTAAGAGAGGAATGAGAATATAGTAAAATAAACCATTATTGAAGAGATATACTGTTAATGATGTCCTCTTTCAATAAAACTTGCTTTTTTCTTTTTTCTTTTCTTTTTTTTCTTTCTTTTTTTTTTTTTTTTGAGACAGAGTCTTGCTCTGTCCCAGGCTGGAGTGCAGTGGCACAATCTCAGCTCACTGCAACCTCCGCCTCCCTGGTTCAAGCGATTCCCCTGTATCACCCTCCTGAGTAGCTGGGACTACAGGCATGTGCCACCATGCCCAGCTAATTTTTTCTTATTTTAGTAGAAACAGGGTTTCACCATGTTTGCCAGGATGGTCTCAATCTCCTGACCTCGTGATCCACCCACCTCGGCCTCCCAAAGTGCTGGGATTACAGGCATGAGCCACCATTCCTGGCTAACTTGTTTTTCTTAAAAGAACCTTCAGTAAATATTTTGTTTCTGTGGCCTCGGCTATAATTCAGATTACAGTTTTCAAAGCAGTGTTTCCTAAAGTTGTTTGTGCAAAATTGTTTTCCATGACTTGAACCTAGTTGTTCTGAAGCTAATATATAATAATAATGGCTTCTCCCCAATTTATAATAGAAAACAGTACAAAGCAACAGACTATTATATGGGGGATGGAAGAAAAAGGACAAGGGTTGAAAAAGTAACCATTGCATACTATGCTCACCATCTGATTAATGGATACATATGTACTCCAAACCTGCGTATCAAGTAGTATCCCATGTAAAAAATCTGCATATGTACCCACTAAATCTAAAATAGATGTTGAAAGAAAAGTTTTTCTATGTCAGCAATAATTGAATTGAAGGTGTAAAACTGTAATAAAAATTGAGACACTACAAAGTATCTTGTAGTTAAGCTACAAAAAAAAAATTCTAAAGCCATCTATATAGAAAATTTTAGGAACTGATCTTAAAGGAAATCCAAATAAGTGGTGAATTATCATGTCAATCGATGTGATAAATTAATATTAAATTACATTATTTTTTCAATAAATCTAATATGGTCATTGATTTTAAAATGTGCATAGAATATTAATTTTTAATAAATAATGATTAATTTTTAAAAATGCAGAGGGTTGGACTTGCCTTATCAGACATGGGAACGTATTACAAATATATGGGGAAAAATGTGGTAACTGGTGAATTTTTCGTTTTCATTAAGAAATAATGGATCTGGCCAGGCGCAGTGGCTCATGCCTGTAATCCCAGCACTTTGGGAGGCTGAGGAGGGCAGATCACCTGAGGTCAGGAGTTCAAGACCAGCCCTATCAACATGGTGAAAACCCCCTCTACTAAAAAAAAAAAAAAAAAAAAAAAAAAATTAGCCAGGCGTGGTGGTGGGTGCCTGTAATCCTAGCTGCCTGGGAGGCTGAGGCAGGGAGAATCCCTTGAACCTGGGAGGTGGAGGTTGCAGTAAGATTGCACTACTGCCCTCCAGCATGGGCGACAGAGTGAGACTATGTCTCAAAAAAAAAAAAAATGCTGGATCTCACTGGCAATGGAAAGGGAAAGGAAAGTTACTGATGGCAACATATTACAAATGGTAAATAAGCAATGAAAAGATACTCAGTATCATATGTCATTAGAAAATTGCAAACCAAAACAATGAGATGCTACTACATAGCTCTTATAATGGCCAAAATCCAAAATAGTAACACTACTGAGTGCTGGTAAGAACAATGAGCAGAAATAACTCTTATTCATTGCTAGTTGGGATGCAAAATGGTACATCCACTTTGGAAGATGGTTTAGCAGTTTTTTATGGCACTAAGCACACTCTTAGCCTATGATTCCATAATTGTGCTTCTTGGTATTTGCCAAATGAGTTGAAAACTTATGCCCACACAAAACATACACACAAATGTTTATACCAGTATTATTCATAATTACCAAGACAGAAACAACCAAAGTACCTTTCAATAGGCAAATAGACTAACACTCTATGGTGTAGCCATACAATGGAATATTAATCAGTTCTATATAAAAAAAAGAGCTATCAAGCCACAAAAAGGAATGGAAGAACTTTAAATGCATATTACTGAGTGAAAGAAGCCAATATGAAAGCCTACACACTATGTGGTTTCAAGTATATGACATTTTGAAAAAGGCAAAACTGTGGAGACAGTAAAAAGATCAGTCATTTCCAGGGGTTCCTGGGGAGGAAAGAAAGGAGGAATAACTAGGTAGCACACAGGGGATTTTTAGGGCAGTGAAACTATTATTTTCTGTAACATTGTCATGGTGGGTACATCTCTGTTAAAATCCATAAAATGGACACCACAAAGAGTGAACCCTAATATAATTATGAACTTTAGATAAAAATAATTTATCAACATTTTCTCATCACCTGTAACAAATGTAAGATACTAATGTTAAAAATACCACAAGATGTTAAAAATCGGAGAAATGGGGGTGGAGTGAGAGAGTCTACAGACAGGCATTTTAACTTTCACTAATTTTTGCCTGTAAACATAAAATAGCTCAAAAAGTAATATCTATTAATTTATATATATATAAATATATATGTGGTTACTACAATGTCTTATTGAGATTAATACACAGTGAGAGATTGTGTCTAAGAACTGACATGGTCTTTAATTTGAATAACAACATTGAAATACAATATAAGTGTATTTAACTATAAATTAAGAAAATAAATTTTTCATATATGAATTGTTTATAACACTTTATTGAAATAACACCCACATCAATCCTCATCAGTTCTGAGGCCCACATAATAATTAAAGGCCTCCAGCCAGTCCAATTTCATTCATTCCTAGAACCAGTGAGTTTCACTCTTGCAGGCCATGAGTAGCAGTTCTTCAACGGACAATGAGATCTCAAAAGAGAAAGGTGTGTTCTATTTCTTTGTGACTAGTGTCCTAAGTCATGGAGACAGAATCATGGGCTTGGAAGTAGCATCATCTTCCAGGTTGCTGTGTAACTCACATTCCCAAGGAACAGACTGTTGGCAAACCCTTTGGTCTCCATCCTTGGGATTTCTTCTTCTCCTCTACATTTTGTTTCTCTTTCTCATTTTTTCTAAATCATTTTTTCTTTTTCCAACCAATGATGTTTGTCCTTTTGTCCTAGGACTGGATCTCATTTATCTTTCTGGGAATAGCGCCATCTCTAAAGACTCCAGGTCAACCCACTTCATATTTAATCATTCCAGTCTAGATACTAAATATTGCAGCGTCAGTCAACATTCCCAGGGCCAGATCTTACCTCACACCTCAGGGTCATAACTCTCTTGACTACATTGGGTTTTGTCCTAATTTCCTCATTCTTGGCCGTGTGTATTTGTCCTATCCTGGGAACAAGGAGAGGCGTGAAGAGCTTTCTCTTGCATTTCAATATTAACCCTACTCCCGTATTCTTCCAAGAAAGCCAGGAAAAACAATGCCAATGTTTTCCATTCAGTTTATATTTCATGTATAATTAACTTTTGTATTGAACATGAATAAACTGAAAATTTCTTGAAATAGAAACAATTTGATAGAATTTTGTGGGTACAGTGTATACAATCCATGTCCAATAAATTACTGATATCTAAACTTGTTATAGATTTTTTGTTCCATCATGTACTAATTCAGTAATTCGATTGGAATAAAACTAACATTTGTTTGTTAGTTATAATTCATTCTTGGTAAGCCTTTTTCTGTGTTTTGCTTATGCTTCCATTATCTTCTAGATGAGCACTTTTGTATATCTAATTTAGAAGCATTACATTAAGAACAGTAAGAGAGAATAATAAGCAAGTGTGAATATTTTTTCATAACCACTTATGAAGAAACAGAAGGACTCCTATTACATTCACTGTAACAAATTATAAAGTCATAAACACATACTCTTCAAAGTAGCAATAGGCAAATCAGGGAGAGAGAGAGAGGAGAGAGAGAGAGCAGAAAGTTGCTCCCAGAAGACAATGAATTTATTGCTACCACTGAAAAAGTTTTTGGAAGGGATGAAGCTTTTTGCTAACATATACAATAGCAACTGCAAAAGGAATAGGACCTGGAATCTTCAGCTGAATCAGTCTATTTATAATCTCATGTAAGACTGGTAGAGACAAAACATAGGTCATTGCTTTCTCATCATTCATTAATTCACTCACTCATTCAAAACACAAATAGATGCACGCTATGCTACACACTGGGGATACAAATGGTTACAACAATCCCTCAAGTTTCTCAAAGCCAGTGGGAGAAATAGGCATATAAACAACTAATATCATGCACTGTCATATTGGACACTTGAAGACTGCCTAATGGACTGTGGGACTACAATATAAGATACTGTCAGTTTGTCCTAAGAAGGTCACTCACGGGGAAGTGAAGACTGAATTGCATCACAAAGGAATAGTCAAATTTTCCAGGCCCACAGGGAAAATGCTATTCCAGATGGGAGGACCATTGTGAGCAAAGTTAAGGATCAAGGAAAAAATATAAGTCTGAAGAGATGAAAGTAGAGCCACGTTGTTCAGTACAAAGGGTGGAGTATTTGGTGAGAGAAATGAGAATCAGGAGGGAGAGACGGACAGGGTCAGATCACAAATGGTCATGGTCAACCTAAAACTAAGAGGCTGAGAATTTATCATGAGACAAGTAGGTGTCAAAGATGTTATAAGGTGCAACATGATGAGGTTTGCATTTCAGAACCGCAGCGCTGATAGTGGTGCAGAGGCTGGATTACAAGCGGGAATGGAGCAGCTGTGGTGGAGGCCGGAGTAGGAGAGAAAGGAGTATGAGGAGTGGTGGGGTGAGTGGGGTGGGGATGGATTTCCTAAAAAGATGATCAAGGAAGAGAGATTGGGTTGGGGCATTCAGAGGCAAAAACAGAAGGAAAAAGAAATCTAAAAGGAAGGAGAAGGGACAGGCCTGTGTACCAATTTGAATAATACTGCAATTGTTTATTGAGAGCTCATGATGTCCCAAACATGATATTTTAATCCTCACTACAATGAATTTTGGACTTTTTTAAAATTTTATCAATTGATATTCAGAGGAGTTAAATCGCTTACTGAAGGCCATGCCAATTTTAAGTTAAGGGATGAGGTTAAAACTAAATGCTACTAGATACAGGGCTGGTGTCCTCTCAACTATATTCTTTGGCCCTCTTAACTGGATCAGCAACAGGGGAGAAGGCAGAGACTAGAATAGCTCCTCACAGTTCTCTGGATCTGCTTGGATGCTGACCAGTTTGGAGGAAGAAGATGAATTAAATGGAGGTAGCTGAGGGATATCCAGGTGCAAAAGATAAATAAGCAGTTGGATACACCGGTCTGAAGAAGGTTCCTGGTGACACTGGTTGGTAGATAGACCGAGAGTTGAAATTCACCTGCAGTAATTGTTACTCTGTGTCTTCCTGTTGCATTTATGGGCCAGCTCAGTATATCTTTTCCTCTATCTTTTAAAGTTAGAATTTAAAATACCTACCTAATAATTACTTCCTGAAGAGTAAAAATCTTTTGTTATAGTTTTTCATTGGTCATGTTATTTATTAATGCTATCCTCAACAAATATGTATTCATTAACCATTGGGTACATTGTGCAAATTACACCGCACTATTTGATAGAAAGAATGAGGTCTCTTCTTGCTAAATAGTTCTAGTCATCTCCCTTTTATAGTTTCCTTTACTTTGTCTTAAAAGCAATTTATTTTTCTATTCATTATTCATCTTATTACATGTTCTTTTTGCTTCACTTTAATCCTTTTTTGCAGAAGAAAGATTATAAATAAAAATATCTGTATATAACTATAAAGCTTACACTCTCATAGCCGGCATAGAGTTTGTGCAAAAGCAAAAAGATGAAAACTTTAGCTCTTTTGTAGGTATGATTTTTGAGTTGTGATGGCAAGAAAATTAAGTGGGATTTTGATATAAGAGTAACAAAAAGGAGCCTGTAGGGAGAAAACAGATAATACATTGAGAATGAATAGAAATTATTTATCAGGCTGGCTCTGCCACAGCAATTCTTGTCCCTTCCCTAAAATTAATTATTTTCTGGTTTAACTGAGAAAATATGAGACAATCTCAAATTTCCTCAGAGCTAGAATATAATATTCCATTTTATTAGCCCTAGAACAACATGAACGGAAGCTTTAGTGGTAGCGTTATAGTCTATGCTGAGGTTTGTTAGCAGTGCATTATTACCTAAGAGATCGCTGCTTAGTTCAGCCAGTTAACTGGAGGTCACTAAAATGTTCTGCTCTTGAAAGAGAAAGAGGGGGAGAAAGGGCAGGGGTGGGTAGAGAGAGAGAGAGAGTGAGTGATCCTTCTTCACAGAGCAATTTGTGTAAATGCATGGTCCAGTGGCCCTGAGATCCATTAATTAAATTTCTAGACTTCATAGCATTCGCTGATGAATCATGATGAAAAAAGTTGGAAGGGAATAGGAAACACATACACTGCAGTATCTTGTTTCGCCAGAGTTGGGCCCTTGAGAATTAAGTGATACTTTGACATAATTCAGAATTAACAAAATCTGTCTGCTCTCTAAAAGTGTGTATTTTCATAATTTAAGTAAGTCATGCAAATTAGCTTAGATCAAAATGTGAGCTCCATTGTTGCCTGCAAGTCAGCATGATTTCATGATTGGTGATATAATAGTATCATCACCCCAGGGAAGGATATTTCTGTGAAATTAAGTGATATAGTTCTATCTGAGTAGGAATATTGTACCTGAAAAATCCTGCTAATAAATATAGGTCTCATTTTGATATTTTGGAATTTTATAGGGAATTAAATATAATAAAATCATGCATCCTACTGAGGTCAGACATCTGAGAAAAACAGGTCAGTCAAATCCTCATTCCTGTGAAATTTACCAAGGGGCTTTTAAAATGGCCAAACGTTAAAGTATCTAGCATGATGCTTGAAATATAATCTGTGGAAATACACTAAACTAAAATGACATTGTCCAGTCTCATGGCTTCAAATTCCAGCCCCATGCTAATGATCAAATTTTCTATGCATTCAAAGCTCCTGAACTGAGATTTAGATATGTAACATCTCTACTGGTTTCTTCACCTTACTGTTTCCCATACCAAACTTCTATTCTTTCTTTTCCTGATCCATTTCCCTCCACCTTTTCTATTATATTCAATGTAATTAAATAGGGATGTTTGGCTCCAGCTATGAAATTTGACTCACATCCCATGTCAAATTCATCACCAAATCCTGTCAACTCTACTTCAAAAATATTTTCAAAATATGACCACCTCTTACCAGTACCACTCTAGTTCAAATCATCCTGTCTCTTTCCTAGGTGATTGCAATAACATCTCACTACCTAGATCTACCCTTTGTCCTAGAGTCAATTCTTATCTCAGCAGACAGCAGACTATTAAAGCTGTGAACCATATCAGCCTCCATTTCAAGTGCCTTCAGTGGCTTCCATTTCACCTCCAGTAAAATAGAAATCTCCACAATGACATCTAAGACTCTCCATGGTTGGTCCCCTTCTTGCCTTACAACTAAAAACTCTTCTACCATTACCACTGTATTTACTCTGCTGTAGCAGGGAGACCTGTTTGCTGTCCCTTAAACAAAGCAGATGTCTTTCTCCTCTGGTCTTTGCATTTGCTGGTCCTATTACTGGGAGTGTTCTTTTTCCCATCCTCTTGATGACTTCCCTCATCTCCTTCAAGTCCTTGATGGAATGTTCTTACACAGTGAGGATTTCCCTGGCAACCATATTTAAAACAGAATCTTCAGTCCCATGTCCAGCACTCTTTATGCACCTTTCCTGTTTTAGAATAGTTTGAGAAAATGAGTAAGTGTTTTGGGGACACAGCACTTACTATCATCTGACATAATTAGGCATAAAACTGTATTTCTTAATTATTTTCTTATGTATTTGTTTGCCTGCCATCATAACTAAGCATTTAGTAGAGACTGTCTATTTTATTCACAATGGTATTCCTAATTCCTTAAAAGTGTTTGGTATAAAACAAACATACATTGAGCATTTGTTGAATAAAAGAATTATATGTAAAATTATAATCAGACATTATTCCAGGGGAAAACTCTTAGTCTCTAAACAAATTTATTTGGATACCTGGTAAATTATACCATAACTAATTTAGGAAATAAATTTGCTCCTCTTATGTCAATTGAGGGAAGCTTTGGCAAGAGCATTCTGCTTCATCTCCAAGTCTTTTTCTTCAAAGCCTATTGTTATTTTTTTCAAATCTGACAACCCTATGAGACCTACCCAGCTGAAGATTAGCTGGGATGCCCAGTTCCTGTTCTCACTGTGGGGCACCAGATTTTCTGGGCAAGCAGAGTGAGTAGATAAAGCAATGGGATGGGGTGAGGTTACAGGCATCAGCCCATTCTAGGCTTTGCTCTTCAACACACACTGTCCTCCTGAGCCAGGACGCAGACCATGGCTACTTTTGCCCCTGCATGTCTGTTCTGATTTCTTTCTTTATATGGGATGTCTCACTATTCTCCTGCTTTTAATATGGAGTTGCAGTCTCTAAGCTAAAAGGCCAAGTACAGATTCACCTGCCAATGAAGCTCTTTAAATTCTCTCTTCTTTCTCAGGACTCATTGGCTGTAAGTCCATGGAACAAAAACAGAATTTGCTACTTTTCAATGACATTGTTTTAGTTGAGTTGTGTTTAACCAACTTGTTGAATGAACTGACACTGTACATTCTCCCTGTAAAATAACAGTGTGTTTTCTATTATGCCTATGTAAGTCTGTTGCCTCAACTTGGCGTTATGTTAACTTACCTACCAGACAGTTTATTTAGGTTGTATTCAAGTTGGGCTTTTGTGACATAAATAAAATCAGTGATGTGATTATAATATAGTGGTACTATTTATGTAAAAATATTTGGGTCTTGAAAAGATTAGAAAAAGCTAAGTTGATTCATAGGAGGGCAAAGCAATGTAAAAATTTTAAGAAAAAATTATAAAATTAGAATAATCAGAATAGCAAAATTTTAACAAGCTAAAAGGTTTTTGCACCTCAATTACTTTTTTTTGTTCTACTTTAAACAGGTAAAAATTTAGAATTATGACTGACTTGTTATGATCATAATTTATACAAAGAAGACAATGTATAGAAACTCCAGTTAATAGAGTAATAATCAAAGGGTCCTGGACTTATATCAAAATATTGGCCAAATAATTTACATTTCTGGTTTTTTTTTTAACCCCATGAACCTCCTCCTTAACTCACTTTTTAGATTAACTATAAAAAAACTGGTCTCAATTATATTTGAATAGAAGGTTTCTACTCTATTGTTCTCTAACTTGACCATGTTCGGTACCCTTAATTAAAATATATAATTCTTTAGTAAATAGTTTTCATAGATGTTTTCTTTCTAACTGGTTATATGAAAGCTACCCAATAATGGGCAGGTTGAATAGTCGTGGGGTAGGCTCAGTGTTGGTCTGTGGAATGTTACTGTAGGTCTCCACAAACCTAAGACACAGAAACACACCTTTAGAATTATCTACTTCACAGTAGAACTGTGACAGAGCCTGAGGCTTGCCTGACTCCATACTTCTTGGTGTTATTCACAACACCACAGCCTAATTTTGCTTATTTCTTTATTTGAAGAAATCTTGAAAAAGAATTGCGTTCTTTGATTTTTCTACTTAATTAAAAATTTCATCGGAATCAGCAATATCTTTCTGTGATGGCAATTGTATCTCCTAAAAAATCACAGTGGAGATATATTTGGAATAAATATATCCAAATATTGAAGTAGTACATTCTCAAATATCTGAGTAGTATATTCCATAAATTATGTCTGCAGGCTTAGAAATAACCTTCATATAATATTAATAAAAATCAAACTAGCTATTCAAAATATACTCATGGCATTGGACATTTGGAGGTAATTTTCACCAACCATCAATGTCTGTATTCATATATTTATGTGATGGTATTGTTATTTCTGTAGTCTTGGTCAACAAAATTTACTCATGTTTGATATAATTTCCACATACTCATAGCATGACTTTGGAAGTAATGCAGTGCTTGAAATTTAAGGAAAAAAATATCTGGTTAGGATTCCAAAATGTAAATCATTGAATAAAACAGTGCCATTTACTTTAAGATGAGGACAGTATTTTGATGGGAGGACATAGGTGATTTTGTGAACAACAAAATAATCTTGAAGCCACATACATATGGTAAATATTCACACTTAGGACTATGTGGGAATGGCAGCAGTCATTTCCAATAAATAACGTGTGAAAATCAATAGGACAGTTCCAAAAACACCTCCTGCTTTTTCATGGCATAAAGCCAAAGCTCTGCTATATGAATATTACATATGTTTTTGACAAAACATCTAGTCTTGCACCAGACACAATATTCTAGTTTCCTGAAGAGGAAACTTTATTAAAGCATGTGCTAAGTAAACTATAAGATTCATATTAGAAACTTCAGTCCTATAGCTGTTTCTATTTATTTGGGGTTGGAAAAAAAATGGCATTATTGTACATGTACTTGCTTTATAGTTAAAAAAAAATGGAGGGGGGCAAAATAAATCACACTCTCAAAGCATCAAGGAAATTTATAGTGGAATTATGAATCATATCATTGTGGGGTCATTTTCCTTTGTATCATGATATCATATGAGACCAATGTCAAATGGAATAGGTAAAAAATGGACAAAAAGTTTTTTTTGGGGGGGGAAGGCTGCAGACTGAGTTATTTTATTTCACTATTTCCAGTTTGAAGCTACTATCATGGGCGTTTAGAGTTATACAAATAACACTTACAAAAAATAAAAGACCAAGACACCCAGAGTGAGATGCATGTCGGGGACGAGGGAGGCTGGCAGCAGGGGGGCCCCGGCGGCTCACCCCAGGGCTCCCCAAGGGGGTGATGCCTGGCTTCATCCACCCAGGAGGCCCAGGGAGCACCAATCACAGTGGGGGCTCTGGCCTAGGCGTCCTGCAGCCCAGGCCCAGGGCTGGGGCTGGACGGGAAGGACGGAAAGAGAGGGCTGAGATGCACCCGCTGGGGAGGGTGCTGAGACGCCCCACCCAGATCACTCACTACTACAGCCAGGCTTGCCTGGGACGCCTCCAGCAACAATATTTCATCTAAAAAAATACTGATTTGGTCATTTTCCGTTTCCAGTCACGCTAGGGTGAAAGGAAAGAGACAGGAGGAAGACGGCCCCCACACCCCTACCCCCCGCCACCACCACCCTGGCAGAACATGCAGCGGGCAGACCCTGTGGCTGTCACGCCCTGCCGCTCCACCGAAGGGAGCCAGGCTGAGCCTCTGCCACGTGAGAGAGGGGCTGTTTCCAGCCACCACCCAAAAAAACCCAAGGGTCAGTCCTAGTCCACCCGACGGCTTCCCTTCCCAAGCAGGGGTTTCCGGACAGTGCACCAGGGAGGGCCACTGACAGGCTTGGGACACGTGCCCAGCTCCTGGGGGGCTGGGAGGAGGTGGCCAGGAGGGGCAAGAGATTCCAGTTACACTACACGCCCAGGGCTCCCAGCCCCCAACCGTCCCTTAGCCGCTTCCAGAGAAGTAAGGCTCAGAGCCGTCTGAGGTCAGAAGAAAGAGGTGCCAGACTCGCCCCATGGCAGACAAGAGGGCAGGGGCATCTGAAATCACTCCCAGGGCCAGGCTGCAGCCGCTGACCCGAGGGGAGTAGGGAACCCGGGCGGAGGGGAGAGTGGGGAGTCCATAGGGGCGACAGGCGGGGGCACCGTTTTCTCTGGGGTTTCCAGTTTGAAAGGCAAGGGGCTTGCCTCCCGCCCCGGGGAGCCCACCTGGAGGAGAAGGGGTTAGCAGGGAGGGTTGGAAGGAGCCGCCACGTGGGCAGGGGCGGGGAAGTGCGGGGCGGGCGGGCCCTAGTACTGCCAGAGCGAGGCGCGGTCCACGGTCTCCGCGGAGGCCTTCAGGACCCCTGCGTGGTCGCCCTTCAGGTAGCGCCCGCCCACCTTGACGGCCACCTTGTTGTCGCAGAACTCGAAGAAGAAGTCCACAGGAGGGTCGCCGCTGCTGGTGACCGCGGAGTCACTGCCCACCGTCCAGTATTTGCCTGTGGAGTCTTTGATGTTGTAGGCGCCATCGTTGAACTCCAGCTGGAAGGCGTCATAGCTGGAGCGGTTGGCGTCCAGGGTGCCCCTGACCTTGCGGCAGCCGATGAAGCCGTGCTCCACGCGGAACACGATGATGGGGCGGTTGATGAGCTTCATGAAGAAGAGCTCTGAGTCCCCTGCTGTCTCCACCGAGGCGGCCAGCTGCCCATTCTTCTTAGATGTCACAAACTTGCCATTGGACGCCCTCAGTGTGATGCGCCCGTCACGCCGCTCAATGTCGAAGTAGCAGCTGGCATTCTGGGTGGAGGCGGTGGACTGCACGCCCTCAGTGGCCGTCAGCGTCCAGTACTTGCCCGTGTGGGTACGGAAGGCACACTTTTTGGTGTCGCGGTCGATCTCCAGCTGGAAGGTCTCCAGGTCGGTCTCCTCGTCCTGATTGGCAGACAGGTCCCTACCCTGGCGCGTGGACACATTCCTCTCGTTGGCCGCCTGCAGCACGACCTGGGCGCAGCTCTGCTCCAGGGCAAAGAGCTCGTCCTTGCCCACCTTGGTGGCCTTGCCGGCCTTGAGCGTGCTGCTGGGCCCCAACGGCGCCAGGTAAGGACCCTCGCAGCCGCGGAAGGCCACCTTGCCGAAGTGGAACTCCAGCGTGTAGCCAGTGGCCGGCTCGGGGCTCGCCACCAGGCGCCCGTCATGGCGCAGGAAGCGGTGGTCGGCGGTCTGCACTCTGTAGCGCTGGTCCTGGAAGGCGAGGATGATGAGCGAGTCGATGCCCCAGGGCACGTCGCGGTCCACGGCGATCTCGTCGGCCGGCCGCGCGCTCAGGTGCGCCTAGCGCCTACGGGTGACGCTGTAGGTGTTGACCTGAGGGTGCATGGCGATGTGCACGCTCCGCTTCTCGGCGGGGGACACCGTCTGCGCGAAGCACGACAGGCGGTCCTCGGTGCCTCCGAAGTAGCGCCGGTGCTCCTCGGACTGCAGCGACCAGCGGCCGTCCTCGTGCGCCACGATGAGGAAGCGGCAGTCGGGACCGGGCACCTCGCGCTCGCAGGTCACGTTGCCGTCCTTGTCCGCCGCCAGGTAGCGGCCCAGGTGGCTGCGCAGGCACACGGCCGCGCTGCCCGCCTCGTCAGGGGGCTGCTCCGGCGTCCAGATCTGCTTCTTCTTCAGGCTGCTGGCCGACGCGTTAACCTTGAACCCGAATGCCTCGGCCGTCAGGTACTTGTTGCCGCAGTTGATGAGGCCGAACTGGATCTGCACTGCCTCGGCTGTGCCGTTGGCAGTCATGGTGGCGGTGGACGGGAGGCCGCGGTGCGGCCAAGGAGGTGGGTGACGGGTCCCGGCCGCGGCGCCCCTGCTCCTTTGTTCGGCAGGGGCGGCCCGCAGGCGCCCTCCGCAGCGCTCCACCAAAAGGTTTTTAAAATCATTTCAGTTAACAGATTTAAACAGAGTTTAGCTATGAAGCAATGAGTAATGCAATACAAGCTAGTGAAAAAGATGAACAACTAGGGATTAAATGTTGAGGAAAATTGTTTTCTAATGAATTAATTTTGAATTGATAAGAGACAAAGAATAGGGACTTTTAAATATACAACTTTGGTGACAAAGTATTTGTCTACACAAGTTTCTTATGTCTAGTGCCTTCCTTACCTCCCAAATATTATTTTATAACTCTGATAATTTCTAAAAGATACATATGAGATATTCATATCTAAAAAAGTCACCAATATTTTGAACTAGTATCAAAAATAAAGAAGTATTTGACATAGGTTTATATACTGGGTTTATACATAAATAAAATACAAATACAAATCACAACAGCAAAGATAATAATTAAAAACTGCGTACTCACCTTAGGGTTTTTAAATAAGCTAATTGTTTTTCTTCTACACAAATAGCTAAAAATGTACAGTGAATGAAAATGTACTCAATTTCTCTTTCTTTTTCTATATTTGGATTGGTTAGTGAAGTGTCACAAAAGTGATGATGCTGAAGTTTTGCTATTTTCTCTCTAAAGTGATGTTCTGAAAGAAATATATATATAATTTGCGGTTGTGAAGAAGCCCTTTTTTTAGTGCTAATTGATTTCCTTTGTGTACTTTGCAGTAGACATACATGTTAAAAATTCAACAGAAAGAAGAGGATAAAATAATCATGACATTAAGCCCCTTTAGAAATTAGCAATGTTCTCTATTAATAATGGCGTGATGATATGCCACTCCATGAGCTCTTGAACCAAGTTATTCATTATTTCTCTGCCACATGGAAGCAGGATATTTGGTCTTTGTCCTATCTCAATGCAGTGCCTATGGTTTTGTTACAGAAACCTTAATTTTGCCTGCTTTTAAGTAAAGCAGGTTTTATGCAAACTTCTCAGAGGGCAGCCAGATAACTTTCAAGCACATTTGAAACACCAGAGGTGACTCTGCCAAGTGCCTCAGAGAAAAATACAAACTATGACAAAGACACTTCTTCAACCCATCTTTCTAAAGTTGCTGACTCTACAGGTTTATTATAAGCATTAGACGAAACCAGCGAGAGGCATGTGTCAAAGCTTGAATGTGCAGCTCCAGGTTAGAATGTCAGCTTTTCCTTTGGGTTACTGAAGAAGGAGAAAAGCCATTATCCATGCATGAAACAAAAAGGTATATGGCCAATCAAATGGAAGGCATACTTTTGGTAATCCAATCCCAATATATGCTATTTGCTTTAGTGGGGCTTAAGTAGGTCACTTAAGTGGTTTAGTGGGGCTTAAATAGGTCACCTTCTAGAAGTGAGCAGAAAAATATTTTAAATTAATTGTTATTTTGCTATCAACATTTTTTTTAAATTGAAAATGGAACACCGGTTTTATAAGCAGTTTCTTCATTTTATTATTTAATGAGGTGGCTAGCCTTGATTTGAAAGGTTTTTTTTAACATGACTAGCTTTCTGACACTCTAATGCCCATTTTCTAAGACTTCTGTACTGTAAGCTATTTTAACAAAGGGTAAGTGGTATGTCTTTAAATTCTGATTTTAGAGGAATTCCTAAATTCTCATTACTTTCACATATTATTTTATCTACTGTGAAATGATAACTTTGTTAACATGAAGCCTTTGAAGCTGTCACTGTATTGCATCGGGTATTTCTGTTGGTTCATCAAAGTGAAATGAAATGAAAATGCAGGAAAAACAAATGAATAGAACACAAGAGTAATTCATTTTGGCTGGGTACGGTGGCTCATGCATGTACTACCAGCAGTTTGGAAGCTCAGGAGTTAGAGACCAGCCTGGCCAACCTGGTGAAACCCTGTCTCTACTAAAAATACAAAATGTAGCTAGGCGTCATGGTGCATGCCTTCTGGTACTGGAAGGCTGAGGCAGGAGAATCACTTGAACCTGGGAGGTGGAGGTTGCAGTGAGCCGAGATCATGCCACTGCACTCCAGCCTGGGCAACAGAGCGAGATCCCCTCTCAGAAAAAAAAAAGAGTAATTCATTGAAACACCAGTTTGTAAAACATCAGGATGCTTTTCTCTTGTTAACTATAACATTGTTGTTGAAAACTCTGCTAAAATTTCGCATTCTTTTTTTAAAAAAGGTAAATGAATTTTCATAACGTATTGTGCATAAAAATTATTTAAAGTTGACATTAATATAAAACTTATTGAGCTACTTTAAAGTTTTTTTTTTTTTGCTTCCTTTTTGAATTTTTATTTTAGGTTCAGGGGTACAAGTGCAGGTTTGTTACATAGGTAAACTTTTGTCATGGGGGTTTGTGGTACAGATTCTTTCATCATCCAGGTATTAAGCCTAGCACCCACTAGTTATTTTCCCTGATGATCTCCCATCTCTCTGCCTCCTCTCTCTGAAAGTCCCCAGTGTGTGTTGTTCCCCTCTGTGTGTCCATGTGAGTTCTCATCATTTAGCTCCCACTTACAAGTGAGAACATGCGGTGTTTTTCTGTTCCTATGTTAGTTTGCTAAGGATAATAGCCTCCAGCTCCATCCATTTCCCTGCAAAAGACATGATCTCTGTTCTTTTTTATGGCTGCGTAGTATTCCATGGTGTATATGTACCACATTTTCTTGATCCAGTGTGTCACTGATTGCCATTTTGGTTGATTCCATGTCTTTGCTATTGTGAACAGTGCTGCAGTGTACATATGCATGCATGTGTCTTTATAATAGAATGATTTATATTCCTTTAAGTATATACCCAGTAATGGGATTGCAGGGTCAAATGCTATTTCTGTCTTTAGGCTTTTGAGGAATTGCCACACTGTTTTCCACAATGGATGAACTAATTTACACTCCCACCAACAGTGTATAAGCATCCCTTTCTCTTCACCACTTCACCAGCATCTGTTATTTTTTGACTTTGTAGTAATAGCCATTCTGGTTGGTGTAAGATGGTATCTCATTGTGGTCTTGATTTGTATTTCTCTAATTATCATGAACAGACAGTTTTGAAATTTTTACAATCTTATGAAGACAAACGAATACAGAATTTTCTGAGCTGGGGCTTTTCTGGGGCAAGATTATAGAGATTAACAAAATGAGATTGGGAGAAATTGAGCTACATTATTGTCAAATTTAGCTTGCTGGGAGTAAAAAACAAAAAACCAACAAAACTGAAGTCTTGCACTTAATAATAACTATTTCTGGCTTCCTTCCCTCTGCTAAACATGGATTGTCAGATTTCTCTCTGTGAGTTGTCGTCATCCACCACTAGAGTCAGTCAATGGCCCTACATTGTATTCCCTGGCAATGATTTTGCAATGAGTTTTGTTCAGGTTCTTAACACTTTAAGATAATGTCAACATTCTTCCTTAACTTCTCTCTGCTTCCAATGTCTTCCATTTCTAATCCGCCCTGCACACAGAACAGTTTATTTATCCTTCTTAAATACAGAAAACTACTCTCAATTGTCTACAGGATAAAGTACAACCCTTTTAAACTTTACCAAACTAACTTAGAAAAATAATTTCCAGGGAGAAGCGGCATCGGCGGCTGGAGCAGAAGCAGCAACCGGACGAGCAGCAGAGGCGGTCCGGAGCGACGGTGAAGATGGCGGCGGCGGGCGGCGGAGGCGGCAGTGGCCGCTACCAGGGCGGCGGCAGTGAGGGCGGCCGGACCACTAAGCGGCTCAAGACTGGCAACGCCAGCGACCAGCACGGAGGCGGTGGCGGTGGCGGTGGCGGAGGCGGTGGAGGAGGTGGGGCGGCGAGCGGCGGCGGGAAGAACTACGATGACCCGCACAAAACTCCTGCCTCCCCAGTTGTCCACATCAGGGGCCTGATTGAGGGTGTGGTGGAAGCTGACCTTGTGGAGGCCTTGCAGGAGTTTGGACCCATCAGCTCTGTGGTGGTAATGCCTAAAAAGAGACAAGCACTGGTGGAGTTTGAAGATGTGTTGGGGGCTTGCAACGCAGTGAGCTACGCAGCCGACAACCAAATATGCATTGCCGATCACCCAGCTTTTGTCAACTACTCTACCATCCAGAAGATCTCCCGCCCCGGGGACTCGGATGACTCCCGGAGCGTGAACAGTGTGCTTCTCTTCACCATCCTGAACCCCATTTATTCGATCACCATGGATGTTCTTTACACTATCTGTAATCCTTGTGGCCCTGTCCAGAGAATTGTCATTTTCAGGAAGAATGGAGTTCAGGCGATGGTGGAATTCGACTCTGTTCAAAGTGCCCAGCGGGCCAAGGCCTCTCTCAATGGGGCTGATATCTATTCTGGCTGTTGTGCTCTGAAGATGGAATACGCAAAGCCTACACGCTTGAATGTGTTCAAGAATGATCAGGATACTTGGGACTACACAAACCCCAATCTCAGTGGACAAGGTGACCCTGGCAGCAACCCCAACAAACGCCAGAGGCAGCCCCCTCTCCTGGGAGATCACCCAGCAGAATATGGAGGGCCCCACGGTGGATACCACAGCCATTACCATGATGAGGGCTACGGCCCCCCACCCCTCACTACGAAGGGAGAAGGATGGATCCACCAGTGGGGGGTCACCGTCGGGGCCCAAGTCGCTACGGCCCCCAGTATGGGCACCCCCTCACCCCCTCCCCCACCACCTGAGGATGGCCCTCACGCCCACAGCCCTGTGCTGGTGGTCTATGGCTTGGATCAATCTTAAGATGAACTGTGACCGAGTCATCAATGTCTTCTGCTTGTATGGCAATGTGGAGAAGGTGAAATTCATGAAAAGCAAGCCGGGGGCCGCCATGATGGAGATGGCTGATGGCTACGCTGTGGACCGGGCCATTACCCACCTCAACAACAACTTCATGTTTGGGCAGAAGCTGAATGTCTGTGTCTCCAAGCAGCCAGCCATCATGCCCGGTCAGTCATACGAGTTGGAAGACGGGTCTTGCAGTTACAAAGACTTCAGTGAATCCCAGAACAATCGGTTCTCCACCCCAGAGCAGGCAGCCAAGAACCGCATCCAGCACCCCAGCAACGTGCTGCATTTCTTCAACACCCCGCTGGAGGTGACTGAGGAGAACTTCTTCGAGATCTGCGATGAGCTGGGAGTGAAACCGCCATCTTCTGTGAAAGTATTCTCAGCAAAAGTGAGCGCAGCTCCTCTGGACTGCTGGAGTGGGAATCCAAGAGCGATGCCCTGGAGACTCTGGGCTTCCTGAACCATTACCAGATGAAAAACCCAATGGTCCATACCCTTACACTCTGAAGTTGTGTTTCTCCACCGCTCAGCACGCCTCCTAATTAGGTGCCTAGGAAGAGTGCCATCTAAGCAGGAAGACATTTCTCTGTCCTTTATGCCATTTTTTGTTTTTTGTTTTTGTTATTTGCAAAAGATCTTGTATTCCTTTTTTTTTTTTTTTTTTTAATGCTAGGTTCGTAGAGGCTTAACCTTAATGGAAACGCTGGAAGTCTGCAGGGGGAGGGAGAGGGGAACTGATATCTCCCAAAATTAACCTTCACTTTTAAAAAATTGTTGTACATGTGATTTTTTTTTTCCTGTTCATACATTTGTGCTGCCCATGTACTCTTGGCACATTTCAATAAAATTGTTTGGAAAATAAACACAGCGCTTGCTGGGAAAAAAAAAGAAAAGAAAAATAATTTCCCATATTTGTTGTCTCAAAGATACTAGAATATACTGATTTATAGCTACTTATTTTTCCCAAACAAATTAGCCCACTATGAATAACCTCCACAGTCTCTTTTTGTTGTTGTTGTTATCTATCTGAATTCTGCCCATTTAAGGTAAACTGATGTCTATAATTACTCCTGCTCAAGAACTTCTGGAGCCTTCTAACATCTGGTAACCAATTCCGTCTTTAAAGTACTTACTACCATGATTTCAGTTTTCTTGACGTATCCTAACAGAAAAAATAGTACAAAGGGGTCACAAATGCAGAGTAAAAGCTAGAAGGATAGAATGACTAATATTCACAAATTGTAGAGTAATAGATGGTTTTATTGTAATTGGAAGTGCAGAGGATTTCTGTGAATTAGTATACTTTTTTTATATACTTTAAGTTCTAGGGTACATGTGCACAACGTGCAGGTTTGTTACATATGTATACATGTGCCATGTGCTGTGCTGCACCCATTAACTCGTCATTTAGCATTAGGTATATCTCCTAATGCTACCCCTCCCCCCTCCCCCCACCCCACAACAGGCCCCGGTGTGTGATGTTCCCCTTCCTGTGTCCAAGTGTCCTCATTGTTCAATTCCCACCTAAGAGTGAGAACATGCAGTGTTTGGTTTTTTATCCTTGCGATAGTTTGCTGAGAATGATGGTTTCCAGCTTCATCCATGTCCCTACAAAGGACATGAACTCATCATTTTTTATGGCTGCATAGTATTCCATGGTGTATATGTGCCACATTTTCTTAATCCAGTCTATCATTGATGGATATTTGGGTTGGTTCCAAGTCTTTGCTATTGTGAACAGTGCTGCAATAAACATATGTGTGCATGTGTCTTTATAGCAGCATGATTTATAATCCTTTGGGTATATACCCAGTAATGGGATGGCTGGGTCAAATGGTATTTCTAGTTCTAGATCCTTGAGGAATAGCCACACTGTCTTCCACAATGGTTGAACTAGTTTACAGTCCCACCAACAGTGTAAAAGTGTTCCTATTTCTCCACATCCTCTCTAGCACCTGTTGTTTCCTGATTTTTTAATGATCGCCATTCTAACTGGTGTGAGATGGTGTCTCATTTGTGGTTCTGATTTGCATTTCTCTGATGGCCAGTGATGATGAGCATTTTTTCATGCGTCTGTTGACTGCATAAATGTCTTCTTTTGAGAAGTGTCTGTTCATATCCTCCATCCACTTTTTGATGGGGTTGTTTGTTTTTTTCTTCTAAGTTTGTTTGAGTTCTTTGTAAATTCTGGACATTAGCCCTTTGTCAGATGAGCAGATTGCAAAAATTTCCTTCCATTCTGTAGGTTGCCTGTTCACTCTGTACGTTGCCTGTTTACTCTGATGGTAGTTTCTTTTGCTGTGCAAAAGCTCTTTAGTTTAATTAGATCCCATTTGTCAATTTTGGCTTGTGTTGCCATTGCTTTTGGTGTTTTAGACATGAAGTCCTTGCCCATGCCTATGTCCTGAATGGTATTGCCTAGGTTTTCTTCTAGGGTTTTTATGGTTTTAGGTCTAACATTTAAGTCTTTAATCCATCTTGAATTAATTTTTGTATAAGGTCCAAGGAAGGGATCCAGTTTCAGCTTTCTCCATATGGCTAGCCAGTTTTCCCAGGATCATTTATTAAATAGGGAATCCTTTCCCCATTGCTTGTTTTTGTCAGGCTTGTCAAAGATCAGATGGTTGTAGATGTGTGGTATTATTTCTGAGGGCTCTGTTCGGTTCCATTGGCCTATATCTCTGTTTTGGTACCAGTACCATGCTGTTTTGGTTACTGTAGCCTTGTAGTGTAGTTTGAAGTCAGGTACCATGATGCCTCCAGCTTTGTTCTTTTTGCTTAGGATTGTCTTGGTAATGCAGGCTCTTTTTTGGTTCCATATGAACTTTAAAGCAGTTTTTTCCAATTCTGTGAAGGAAGTCTTCGGTAGCTTGATGGTGATTGCACTGGATCTATAAATTATCTTGAACAGTATGGCCATTTCCATGATATTGATTCTTCCTATCCATGAGCATGGAATGTCCTTCCATTTGTTTGTATCCTCTTTTATTTCATTGAGCAGTGGTTTGTAGTTCTCCTTGAAGAGGTCCTTCACATCCCTTGTAAGTTGTATTCCTAGGTATTTTATTCTCTTTGAAGCAATTGTGAATGGGAGTTCACTCATGATTTGGCCATCTGTTTGTCTGTTATTGGTGTATAAGAATGCTTGTGATTTCTACACATTGATTTTGTATCCTGAGACTTTGCTGAAGTTGCTTATCAGCTTAAGGAGATTTCAGACTGAGACGATGGGGTTTTCTAAATATACAGTCATGTCATCTGCAAACAGGGACAATTTGACTTTCTCTTTTTCTAATTGAATACCCTTTATTTCTTTCTCCTGCCTGATTGCCCTGGCCAGAACTTCCAACACTATGTTGAATAGGAGTGGTGAGAGAGGGCATCCCTGTCTTGTGCCAGTTTTCAAAGGGAATGCTTCCAGTTTTTGCTCATTCATTGTAATATTGGCTGTGGGTTTGTCATAAATAGCTCTTATTATTTTGAGATACATCCCATCAATACCTAATTTATAGAGAGTTTTTAGCATGAAGGGCTGTTGAATTTTGTCAAAGGCCTTTTCTGCATCTATTGAAATAATCATGTGGTTTTTGTCTTTGGTTCTGTTTATATGTTGGATTACGTTTATTGATTTGCATATGTTGAACCAGCCTTGCATCCCAGGGATGAAGCCCACTTGATCATGGTGGATAAGCTTTTTGATGTGCTGCTGGATTTGGTTTGCCAGTATTTTATTGAGGATTTTTGCATCAATGTTCATCAAGGATATTGGTCTAAAATTCTCTTTTTTTGTTGTGTCTCTGCCAGGCTTTGGTGTCAGGGTGATGCTGGCCTCATAAAATGAGTTAGGGAGGATTCCCTCTTTTTCTATTGACTGGAATAGTTTCAGAAGGAATAGTACCAGCTCCTCCTTGTACCTCTGGTAGAATTTGGCTGTGAATCCGTCTGTTCCTGGACTTTTTCTGGTTGGTAGGCTATTAACTATTGCCTCAATTTCAGAGCCTGTTATTGGTCTATTCAGGGATTCAACTTCTTCTTGGTTTAGTTTTGGGAGGGTGTATGTGTCCAGGAATTTATCCATTTCTACTAGATTTTCTAGTTTATTTGCATAGAGGTGTTCATAGTATTCTCTGACGGTAGTTTGTATTTCTGTGGGATTGGTGGTGATATCCCCTTTATCATTTTTTATTGCATCTATTTGATTCTTCTCTCTTTTCTTCTTTATTAGTATATTTTTAAAGCATTATTTCAGTGAATCCATGGCTGAGAACCTACTCTAATCTAGGTGCTGCCATCGGCCATAACAAGAAAAGGAGAATAAACCATGTATTACAAGGCCTTCCCTTCAAGGCTGGTGTTGTTTCTTTCTGAATGTCTTTACAGAGAACTCAGTTCTGACTTTGCAGAGTTTTATGTTACATACATAGGACAGAAAATAGGAACTAGGGAAGCTCTGAGATCTCTAGCATGTCTGTTGAATAAATAATACTGTTTTTTCAACTTTCTTACTGCTTTCATCTTAGGATCTACAGCACTCTGAAATACTAGTGAAACCTCAGAATGCCCCTGTACTATGCTTATGGGTGATCTTTTTTTCAGATTTACTAAGGGGAAAATTTGATGGATCATAGACCGCCAAGGAGGTTCCCTGGAAGATGCAGATCAGACCAAGGAGCAGCCTTTTTGCTGCAACAGGTAGTCATGTTACTGCTTCAGGACTGCAAGATGGAATACATGAAAATGTGTTCATGTACGTGGCCTTAAAAATGTCGCACAGAATTTGAAAAGCAAAAGCTTATCCTTAGAAAAAGAAAAAGGCTAAAAGCTGGTAGACACGAGATAGGACTGGACACAGAGAACAGGCTGATATCTTCTTAAATGCTGGGCAGACTTTAAAAAAAATTCTATGGTCTGTTTTTGCTAACTAGACCCTATATTGTCTTCTTAGTAACATCCCCACATGGAAATAACCATCAGTCTCAGATGGAAAGAATGAGAAATCATCTAAATAGAGATGCAGAAAAGATTTAGCAGGACGAAAAGAACTGAACAGCACAGAGAGATGGGTGATACATAGTTCTGGAATTACACATTCAAACATAAGCTAGTGAGACATTTAGAGAAAGCACTTTTGCACGCATTTGTCTTCAGCCCTCTGCCAAGAAAGTCCTCTAGCCCATGAAGAAAAGCAATGTTTCAGGACAACCAAGGGTTCTTTGAATCATCTCCTGTGTTCCTGTGGGACTTCCCTAGCCTTTGGATCCCTCACATTGCTCACTGCTCTGTGTCTCAAACCTCATCTCCTTGACATCCATATGGATTAGCTTTCTGGCTCCCAATTTAGCTCCATTTCCTTGATTCTGACAACTTTACACATAGGTGTGCTGCCGTTTACATTCCACATGGCTCCTCACACATGTGTACAACATCCATTTAATTCATTTCTTTATAATGCTGAAATTCAGTGAGTTCCAACCATATGCTAAGGGCTGTGCTGGGTGCTGGAAATCAGTAGTGAGCAACACACTGATTTTTAGAAGTGTATATGTTGAGGAGAGGGACTAAAATATTAAAAATTATTTAAACAAAAATTATTGCTATAAATGTCATGTAGAAAAACATAGAATATGTGATGGCAAATAACAAAGCTCCTTGTCTAGGGCTTCAGGTACATTGTCCCAGAGGTGTCACCTCTAGACTAAAGCCTCTGGCTATTGAATATGAGGAGACATGGGATGGAATAGAGTGGCAAGGACTCCTGGGTACGTGCCTTGTGTGAAATTCCGAGTTAGGAAGGATCTGTTCTCTTTGAGGAGTGAGTGTAGGCTAATGCCACTGGAGCAGATTAAGCATGAGGTAAGAAGACTTCATCTTGCTTTCCAAGAGGACAAATGCCTGGATAGCAGAAAGGAAAATGAAGGAAAGGAAATGGATTCAACTGCTGGTTAGGACCTGGGGAAAATTAGGTTGAGGGTGTGAGGAAACTGAGGTGGCCATCATGATTCCATGATTCTAGATGAAGAAAGTCCATCTGGGCAGCATCTGCCTGATGTTGGCCAAGCCTATGATATACAGCAAACAGGTGACCAGTTTCATTTGTCAAGAATAATATAAATGTAGCAACACTGTCCCCCTTATCACATATTTGTGAAAGTAAGAGTGTGTGTGTGTGTGTGTGTGTGTGTGTGTAAGGTGTGGAAGTCAAGAAAAGGCCGCTATCGTGCTCTCTGGGTAGTTTTTGAAAGGGGAGGAAAGACCCAGGAAATAAAATGTAAATGAGATGCATAATCATGGTGAAATTTAAAAACAGAGTAGGAAGTAACCATGAATTAGATCCTTAAGGCAGAATGTTCTGGAAGAACATGGAGAGGATAAACAGCTTAGCTGAGTTCTTGATTGCATACAGAAGTGAAACCCTTGCATATATGCAAAATTATATTATCATAAGAAGTCTTTGGTATGATTAAAGTCAAGACATTAAACTTCCTGAGCATATATGGAGTCACTATTTGAAATTTTTGTATATTCAGATTATAGTTTTATTATTTCTCTGGATACAGTTTGATTAAAATGAAGACAAACTTAAAATGTGGGAATACTACCTGGAAAGTAGAATCAAATATGTGATAAATTTCTAGAAATTAACAAATGTTTTTATTTACACTATAAGCAATTATTGATGTATAACCATGAATCTTTTCATTTGTTTTCTGATCTGATAAACACTTCAAATAATATTTATTTTAAAACATTTTAATTGATTCAAAATTAATCTGAATAATTATAACAATTTTTGGATAAAGTTTATGTAATCATTATTATTATCCAAAATGTAAAAAATCCAACTACATAAGATTAAACCTTTACAGAAGACCACAAACTTATTCAAGCATATTTTTGCTTTGTCAAAAATATTTATCCCTTAATGTCAAACAAAAGATTATAGAGCTAAGTAGTACTTTTCTATGAAAAGAAAAATAACAATGACAACAATGAAAATAAAAATCAGGACTTAAGCTAAGAAAGAATGGAAAACCTTAAGGAATATAATAGTGACAGGCAATTTTAGCATTAATTATGTAATCTCTTATTTAAAGTTAAACATAGCTATGGAAAAACTGAAACATTTTCTCACTGAATGTGATCTGCCAGCTGACTAGTGAGAAGTTTTGGCTTCTAAATAGCTTAAACTTAGCCTGGAAATGGAGATTGTCGGTATTTTCTCTGCCCTCCAAAATTGTGATAATGAAATCTTTTAGTCTTCCCATTTCTGTTATACACAAATATGATAAAACAAGAACATGACAATATGTTTGCATTGCCTTAGGATGATGCATTTGAACTCAGAGTCTTCATATAATCATTATATTTTCAGAACTTCTACAATGACAGTAGTCAATGCTGAGAGCAAAAGGAATCTCAAAATTCTTCCATAACGAACTGTATTATTAGCAAAGATTTATCTAAGAATTTCAAAGTATTTTATAGTCTAAAAATCAGATACATTCACACATATGTATTATTTGAAGAAATGCCTAAGAAAATGAAACCAAAGTTTAAAGAAAACACATTTTTAAATTTTAAAGCAAACATCATTTATAGCTCTAACTAAAATGTTAAATGCCTCTTAAGTGTGTCTACCATTCATAGGCCAAGCAGACATTATTCCTGACGGCTTTTATTTCTTGACAATTTTTGCTCACTTGAAATCCCTAGAAAATATGCCCACCAGGTTAACAACAATTTTAGAATAACTTATGAATTGGCTTTTAGGTAAAGTTTCTGAACATTTGTTGTTGAGCTACATCCTGCTCCACACATAAATTATGATATGAATTGTTCTACATGTAATATATATTATTGTTACATGTGATCAAGTGTCACACATGTCCCCAAATACCTGTTCACCTCCTCCACGTGGCTGCATGGCAGAAGTTTTAGAGCAAATATCCCAAAGCAGCAATGTCAGCCGTCTTCTCCAATCTTCCCTATACTTCTTGCAGCTCTCTCATAGATGACAATATGCCCTTCACCAAGATCCATCCTTTCTTAATTATATGGAAAACCTCAATTTCATAACCCATGAACAGAAAGGGGAAAAACCTCTCATTCTTTTACTCTCTGCAGTGCCAAATACACTGTTAGATTTTTCACTTTCTGCCTCTCTGACCCTGTTTTCCTGTGTCTTTTTCTTTCTCTTCTCTCTTTTTTAGTGATCAGGTAATTACCTCTGGTCCATACTGTGGCCTCTTTCCCATAGTTTTATTTTCCAAGTGCTCTCTGCATTATCAATTCCTCTCCCCTCTAGATTACACCAATTCTCTGTTTTTTAGTAGCTTCACTTTGGAAACACCAACACTGGCATTTTTATGAACACAGTACATTTCCGTACACCCACAGACACACACGTGCACACACACACACACATACACACCTCTGTTAAAGACCTTGAAACCCAGAAAGTTCTAAAAAAGTAGATCAGAGATGTACTTTCTTTCAACAATTCAAATTTTGGCCAAAAATATCTTTTTGTGAATACTTTGTAAATGTATATCCTCATCTATTGAAAATTATGCATAATGTTTCCAATTGTGTTGAAATGCTTCAGTATAGGGTAGCATTTTTTCCTATTTTCAGTTAAGAACTGAATAGAACTCAATGCCAAGAAGGAGTGACAAGTGAGATCCCTTCCTGAAGCAACTATGAGGGGAATACAAGGTCCACAATGTAGCTCCTTTTTGAAATATGATTAACCATTGAATTACACTAATCTCTTTGTAAAACCCTGCATTATGGTAGCATGTGTAATACTGGAAATTTAAGAAATATATGTAATTCTTCTATACACTTAGAGTTTTTGTCCAAATGTCAAATGATAAATTATAAATGCTGAACACTGATGTTCTCCCTCCAAATTGCACTAAAAGTGCTCTGCAGCATAGGAAATGGAAATTTTAATTCATTAGTCCACTTATAACTTCAAGTTAATCTTCTTATAAAATTGTCTGTCTTGGATGGGGAATATCACACACCAGGGCCTGTCGTGGGTTTGGGGGAAGGGAAAGGGATAGCATTAGGAGATATACCTAATGTAAATGATGAGTTGATGAGTGCAGCACACCAACATGGCATGTGTATACATATGCAACAAACCTGCACGTTGTGCACATGTACCCTAAAACTTAAAGTATAATAAAAGTAAAAAATATATACATATTATTTACACTATCATAAAAATAAAATACCTATAAATAGAAAAAAAATTGTCTGTCTTACAAAGTATATTTACACATCAATTTACTAAACTGAAATTCGAACATTTGTAAGAATTGCCATATGTATAAAAATATTGATTATGTATAATTAGCATTTTTATTATTGATAGCAATTTTAATTAGAAGAAAAAACAAGGTTTATTATATGATGAAAAGCCAGCAGAAACATGCAATTGCAAGATTACATCCTTAAATATTCACGGATGTCTTGTTTCCATTTTATTTACCCCAGTTTCTTAACTTAGTAACCTTGAATTCAGCAAATATTTATATATGGTGGCTATGTATCATTTACAATACATAGTAAAAATCACTGATAACTTGAATGAAGCATTACAGGAAGTATCCTAAACAACACTAGGAAAAAAAATATATTGTTAATATATTGAAAATTACAAAAGAAAATCCATCCCTGTTATGCTAAAATAATGAAATTTATTCTTTGTAATTTCCTAGAAGTAGATGGATAAGGTAATTTACAAGTTTTTGGTTAGTATATTGTTTCACTTATTTTTTATTTTTTATTTATCTTATTTTTTTAAGTTTTTTGAGACGGAGGCTCTCTCTGTCGCCAGGCTGGAGTGCAGCCTATTTATGATCTCAGCTCACTGCAACCTCTGCCTCCCAGGTTCAAGCGATTCTCCTGCCTCAGCCTCCCGAGTAGCTAGGACTACAGGCATACATCACCATGCCCAGCTAATTTTTGTATTTTTAGTAGAGACAGGGTTTCACCATGTTGGCCAGGATGGTCTCGATCTCTTGACGTTGTGATCTGCCCACCTCGGCCTCCCAGAGTGAACTTATTTTTGAAATGTGAAGCAATCTAACATATAGAAAAGGGAAGCACATAATATTCTTTTCACTCACATTCTAGTGATGCCTTCTCATTTTCAGCAGAGCAATGCTTGGAATTTTATATGATTGGGCATTTGCACTTTATAGCAACAAACTGATGAGTTGGTGGGGTGCCCAGATAATATGTGCTAATATTTCATTTATACTGTACTTAGCAGGAAAATTATTGGAGACATGTCAGCTTATGTGTGAAATACATTCAAGGTCAGAATACAAAAATCACAAGTACACACAAGGCATTTAGCATAAGCTTCCTGACCTGGCTTTGAAGTGTTACAACAGAGATTATTTGCCTCCAATTCAAAATGTCTCTTCCCTTAAATTAGGGACATAAGTGGGACCATATTTTTCAGTGCTTGAGAAAGCATCCTTTTAGAGCAATGGTACTGAATTAAGAAATTCTGGTTCAGAATACAGTGGAATTTAGTGTCCCATGGACAACCCTTCAACATTTCTTATTTATTTATGAACTCAAAATCAATCCTGTATATTCAGAGCAGACACAAATAATGGCTGAGATCTTTTACAGCTCAGTTGGCTTGATTTTTCTAGGCATAGATATACTATTGCTTAGGATCATAGAAAGAGCACTGGGGCAAGGGTCTGGAGAGCTGAATCCTAGTCCTTGTTTGACTCTTACAGGATGTGGGATTAGCTTCTATTTTCCTATCTGTAAGTACTTTTCCTTTCTTAGAGTTGTGACTCTAAGGATTTTATTTTTATTTTATTTCAACAGAATTATATAAAGTTTTAATTTCTCATCTCCTCCTTCCACAAACATGTAAAAACTAAACATTGTCCCTCAATTATCTTGTTAATGCCTCTTTCTTTTCATTAATTTTATGGCCAAATCACTGTTGTTCTTGGGGAAAAAAGTAAATGACGAGAGCAAATCTCCATCATTTTCAAGCCCCAGTGGTAAATAATGTTAGCAGTTTTGGATGGATCCTTTCAGAAATTTTCAGTATATATATATTCACATTATGTGGTGTGAAATTATTCTCTACAAACTCAATTTCTACTCTTCTTTTTGTAGTGCAATATTTATTGACCACATTTATATTAACATATTCTTTATAACATCTGCATAATATTCCATGGAATGGTCATTTTATGGTGTAGCTAATGAGTTTATATTAGTGGACTTTTTTGCTGTTATAAATAATACTGTAATAAGCATCTTCATATATATTCATCTATATTGATTCTTAGTGTAAATTATTAGTGGTGCCATTGCTGGATGAAAGGAAGTGAGTGTTTTAATTTGCCACATATTTGCAATGGCTCTTCAAAAATTTGGACCTATTATACTCTCACAGGTAGTGCATTAGCATATTTCTTTCCTTTATCTTTGCTAAAATTGAATGTTTTACAACTAAGATTTTTGTTAATCTGATATTCTTACTGTTTCAATTGACATTTTTTAAACAGTTATGATTGAGCTTGGACTTTTTTTCACATGTATTTTAATTATCAACATACTTTTTCTGATTAACTCAATAATTTTTAGTAAGTTGTCTATGTGCTATGATTTCATTTTTACCACCTACTCCACTTTCCAAATAAAAGAATAATGTATTGTCAATATGGATAATTTGGAAAATGTACAAAAGTTAGCAAAACAATCAAACAGGAAGCTGAAGAAGGAAGGAAAATGCTGCTATCTTGATAAAGTAAGTCAAAAGAAAATTCTCTCAGATTTGGTGACAGGCAGGGTGATCTAAAGCCTAGAATCTTACCACAGACCCAATCAATCACCAACTACCGCCAATTTCTTCCTCTAATATATCACATTCTCTCTCTTCTCAGTCCTTTGTGCTCACCATGGTATTTGATTTCTGATTATTCTTTCTCCAAACTAGCCCTAACTTGCAACTTCCACATGCAGTCCTCCACAATACTGCCAGAGCAACAGCTACAACTGTATAATTGAAGGCATTGCCCTTCTGGGTTCTCTATATTGTTTGCCATCTTTGACAGATAAACTAGATGAGCTCTTTTTACAACACTCAGAGAATGTTTTGAATTCACATTTCTACCATCTTACTCACCTATTCGAATCAGTTCCCTCCCCCTCCCTTGTATCACATATTGTCTCTGATAAGAATAAGTTGAGTTATTTGTAGTTCCTGAAGAATTTCATGTTCTTATAACATTAAATTTTTCCCACACTATTTGTTATAACCAGTTTACCTATTATTTCTGCCAAAAAAAACTTATCTGAATTTCAGATCGGATATTACTTTAGGTGAAGACTTGCAGTCCGACTTCCCTTACCTGAGATAGGTATTTATTGTTTCCTCATCTCACAGGACTTTGCAAATCTCACTATTATGGTAGATAGCATATTAAAATTTAAATTTCTGGCTTGCATGTCTATTTTTCTACTCAGCATGAATTCATTCGCAGTAGTGATCATGTCTTTGGTTCTTAACAAAAGTGGATTTCTTTGGATTTTCCAGAAGCAGAACCTAAGAGAAGAATTCACGTAAAAATAATTTATTAAGGAAGGGCTCCAGGGTAGATAAATAAGGCAACCAGTGAAGTAGGGCAAGGAAGACAAGGAAGTCAGGCAAGAGTGTGATCACCATGCAAAGCCCAAGAATAGCCTTGAGACTGATTCTGCAGGGAAACTGGAGTGTAAACTAAGCTTCAGAGCTATTATAATCCAGACTATGGATTTGAGGCTTTAGTCAGTATCTTTCAGTCACTGGTTAGTGGAAATCTCAAGGGGATATAAACTCCCAGGCACTTCACACCCTTTTTAAGCAAGGGCCAGTAGCTCCAGTGGCTGAATGGCAGTTCTCCAAAGGAGAAAAAAATCATGTAGGCACTCAATAAATTTTGAATGGCTGGCTGGCAGGACAAATGGATAAATGACAAATTACACAACTTGGGGTTGCTTAAAAGACAACAGGGGGACATTGAAGACTTTTGATGAAGACAGTGGTACCCTCAAAATCATAAACTGAGTAGATTAGTTTAGAAGCATTGAGTAGAATAGATTAATGGAAGGAAAGTCGAAATGCAGGAACAGTATTTAAAAGAAAATTGCCATGGTGATAAAGGCCAGTTCTAGCATGGAAGCAGCAGTATGCAAGGTAAAATATGCCTTGGATTCATACTGCAAATGAAAATTTCATCATTCTTGATGACTGTCCACATTTGTGAGATAAATGAAAAGAGCAAAGAGTGGGGGTTTTGTGCTCAAGTGACAATAGGATTGCTTACAGAAAAGGAAAACCTGAACACATGGGGAGTTGAGATATTAGGATAGGGTGGGGGCAGAGATAATGTTAAAAATTGAGCTCTAGATGTGATGGGAGTCAGTAGGGACGAGCACACATATACAAAGCAGACATATTGGAAAAGTGTTACTTGATCTTGGAAGATATGATGGATTGGAAATATGGATGTGAGATTTAACAGTTAAGACAGAAGAGCTGGGAGGTCGAGGTGGGCAGATCATGAGGTCAGGAGATTGAGACCATCCTGGCTAACATGGTGAAACCCCGTCTCTACTAAAAATACAAAAAAATTAGTCGGGCGTGGTGGCGGGCACCTGTAGTCCCAGCTACTCGGAAGGATGAGGCAGGAGAATGGCGTGAACCCGGGAGACGGAACTTGCAGTGAGCCAAGATCGGGCCACTGCACTCCAGCCTGGGTGACAGAGCGAGACCCTGTCTCAAAAAAAAAAAAAAAAAAACAGAGCTGAACATGGAATGGGGAGAGGGAACCTTTAAAACAGAGGTTATGGAACAAAGATATTGAAGAAGAACAGGACTATGACAAATGTCATATGGTGATACAGAAAAAGAGGAGATAGGAAAAGGTAGAGGAGAAACAGGACTTAAATTCACACTGCATTCTTATCTTACTCTAATGGCAATTTAAGCTGGTATAACTTTTCTGAAAATCAATTTGATAATAAATACCAAAAATGTTTTAATATTTGGATATTTTATTCCAGCAATCTTACTTTCATCTCAATAATCCTAAGAAATCAACTAGAAATAATCATGTTAGCAACAGTGTCAAAATCGTAGTCTAAATGTCGAGTAATACGAGAATATTATTATAGAACCAAAGGGTAATATCTCACATTATCATTACAGTCTATGATTTTAGACAATATTTAATGCCATAAAATTATTTTATAAATATTGTTTGAAAAAATAGGCTATAAAATATATACACCAACATTACAAAATTTATTTTGTTTATATTATGTGCATATGTGTAGATATGGGTGGTATGTATACAATCTCATTTAGTGTATATAATTTATACACTGAATATGAATGTTGACCATTGAGTCTTAATTGATTATGATTGTCTATTTTTTCAAATTTTTCCGATTGAGCACAGTAGTTTTTATGTTTTTTGTGTTTTTTGAGAGAGGGTCTTGTTCTGTTGCCCAGGTCAGAGTGCGGTGGCATGATGTGTCTCACTGCAGCCTTCACGTCTCGGGCTCAAGTGATCCTCCCATCTCAGCCTCCCTAATAGCTGGGAGCATAGGTGCACGCCAATACTCCCCGCTAATGATTTGTTATTATTACTACAGATGTGGTTTTACTTTGTTGCCCAGGCTGGTCTCAAACTCCTGAGTCAAGCAACCTTCCTGCCTTGGCCTCCCAAAGTGCTGTGACTGCAGGCATGAGCCACCCTGCCTGCCCTGAGTGAGTTACGTTTTTTTTTCTTTTAAGTGTAAGTGGATGGTGAAAATAGAATCATAGAAGACCTTCTATCTAATATAGAAGTTGCTACCGATGTTAACTTTGAAATAATTATAAATAAATAAAAATAAAAATTCAATTCTTTAGTCAAGAGCTGAATAGCTATGTGTGGTTGGTTAATACTGTGTTGTGCAATACTGATTTATAGAATATTTCCATCATAATAGAAAATTGTGTTAGATTGTGTAGACTAAGAGATCTGTCAGGCAGATTTTTCAGAAAAGAAAGTAATAGAAATTCTAGAACTAAATGTAATACGTGAAATAGCCTAAATTAAGAATTCAATGGATAAGATGCAGAGAGATCATTAAATGCAAGAAAGGGAAGAAGAAAACATCAATAATGAAAGGAGAGACAAAAACAGAAAATATGTGAAAGGAGATAGAATAGTACATAATTTTATATTAGTATTATGCATGAACTTGTGTTTGCATATGTTCATGTTCTTATATATATATATACTTCTTGCTGTTTATTCTAGAGAAATGACGTGCATATGTGTGCCTAGATGTTTCATCATATATGATTTCTGATCACTAGAAACACAGAAACATCAAAACTGTTCATCGTCAAAGCATTAGGTTCATGAATTATTGTTTATTCAAACAAAGAATCCTATCGAGCATCCAAAATGAATGAAATATGTGACTCAAGAACATAAACAAATTGGAAAACAAAATGTACTGTAGGTAAAATCATACACGAAGACTATATGCTTTATGGTTCCATTTATATAAACTTAAAAGGAAATTCTTAAGAGTGGTAACTAAATATAATAAGGAATTATTGCCATAAATATTTGAACAGTGTAGTTACTATTCCTTCAGTGGAAGAAAGGGGGCTGTGACTGGAAGAGCAGACAGAAGGCTTCTAGAGGGCTAACAGTGATGGTTTCATATACAAGCAGTGGTTCCTTGGCTTTCTTTCCACACGGGTTTCTTTCACTTTCTCTGATTCCTTCCGCTCTGCCTTACCACAGGGGTTTTGCACATGCTTGTTCCCATTCTGGTAGCCTTCCTTCCTTTCCTTTTCACTCTCATATCCCAGATCAGCTTTCACTTCCTCAGAGAACATCAGCCCTACCAGATGTGGAAAAGCTACCTTCGTATATACTCTCTGAGGAGGACATTCATTCCTTCCATCAGAGTATGCTTCAGTTTGTAATTTTGTAATGTCTGACATTATTGAAGAAATTGCACCAAAAATGCAATTGGTATGACTTTCACCATTGAACCTCCAATGTCTTATACATTGGCTAATAATGGCTTATTAAATTAATGGATGAATATGGTTAGACAAATTGAATTTAAAGAGTCTGTATAACATGCACCTCTAGTAAGTGGGAGGATATAGGGACCAGTTGTTCCTCGGAGTTTTCTGTCTAGAGATAGGGAGTCATGAATAAATAAGGGCTGGCATAGCTAATAGTGTATTTAACTGCTCTGGAAGAGGCAAAAAAAAAAAAAAAAAAAAAAAAACAACAACACTCAACCAAATGAAAAGGCAACCCAGGGAGTGAAAGAAAATATTTGCAAACCAGATGTCTGTTAAGGGGTTAATATCCAAATTATATATGAAACTACAACTCAATAGCAAAAGAAAAACCTGGTTAAAAATGGGCAAAGGACTGGAATGACATTTTTCTTTTTTTATTTTATTTATTTATTTTTATTATTATACTTTAAGTTCTAGGGTACATGTGCACAAGAATGACATTTTTCTAAAGAAAACATAAAAAATGGCCAATAGGTACGTGAAAAAATGGTTAACATCACAAACCATCATGGAAATTCGAATCAAAATCATAATGAGATGTCATTTCACACATGTTAGGATGCTTCAAGTTCCGGGATACAGGTGCAGAACGTGCACGTTTGTTACCCAGGTATGCAGCTCAGTGCGCGTGCGCCGGGTAGCGGTGCCCTGCGGGCTTTCCGTACTCCACTCGCGGTAGGTCCCCGCCGCTATTCAGTTGTCGGGCTAAATAGCCGACCGGGTGTGCGGCTAGTCGCGGGCTCTCCAGGAGCTCAGCCTACCGGACGAAGCCGGCGGCGGCGGGGCGGGGACGGCGGCACGGCGAGGACGGCGGCGCACCGGGGCAGCCCCGCGCCCTGGCCAGGTAAGCTGGAGAACCTTGGCTGCCTGACTCGCTGGCGGCGGCAGCCTGGGGCCGCCCGCGGCGCCGCGGGGACCCGGACGCGTGGGGGACGTCGCGGAAGCTGCAGACCAGGAGCGCCCGAGCGCTGCCCTGCGGACTCGGCGGGGCTGCGGGGAGGCCGCCGCTGGGATCTAGGGGTGCAGCCCGGCGGCCCTAAGCCTCTCGGACCGGCCCATCCTCCTCCCACGACGGGCGGGCGGGTGCGGTGGGGACCAGGCGATGGCTTTCGCATCCCGGGAGGGGCTCACCGGGGCGAGGGGCCACCCGGCGCGGGCAAGTGGCGCTGGCTGGCGGGGCCGCCCGCTCGGGTCTCGCCAGGCTGGCCCGGCCGCTGGTGCGTTCCGCTGCCCCGCTTGGCGCCGGCTTCAAGTCCCGGTGCAGGGTGGCGACTGCTGAGTTTGGGGTCGCTTCTGGGTTCGCTGCCCCGGGAGAACCCGAGCCCGGATCTTCGCCCCTTCCCTTTCCCTGTATAATAAGGCCCAGAGGGAAAAACTTCTGAATTAAAAACCCCACAGCTTGTTGCCCTGGGCTGCAGGCGCCGGGTTGGGGGCACGGCGCGGACCTGCCCCTCGGCAGGGCCCCTTCTCCACGCCAGGCACTGCCTGGCAAGGCTGCTGGAGGGAGATCTGGCCGCAGATGGTGAAGGAGAACATCGAGGCCCCCGGTCCCCAAGCAGGGCTCCATGAACCGGGCGGCGGGCCTTGGTAAGCCCAGGCGAGGGGCGAACTTCCTTTTCTCGGGGCCGACGCGGAGGGAGGGTGCGGGGAACGCCTGCTGAGGGGCCTGTCCCGCCGTACCCCAGTGGAGAGCAGAGCCTTAGAGGGGCCTGCTAGTCTTAGTATTTACTGGCAGAAGGAAGGCTTATTTCTGCAGATCTCTTCAGATACGACCTGGCGGGCAGCAGACGTAAATCTGTGGTTGAGTGCAGTCAGCTCCTAAACGGGCATGCGGTGGATGAAGCGCCCCAAACTTGGCATCTTGCGTCTGGCACTTTGTTTTTGGGCTAAACTGCTTCTGGCGTCTTCAACCTCCTGTGCCTCTTTCTGTTTTTGTTTTTGTTTTTTTTTGTTTTTTTTTCTATTTTCTTCTTCTTTGAGAAAGGACAGTGGTTTTAGAAATAATGACCTGAGAGCTTTGCAGGTTGAAGTGGGACAAGTTTCCCTAAGGTGCAGGTTGGCAGGTGCCAGGAGCCTACAGGTGGCTTTTTCTCAGGCCTCTGGGTCAGGGTCCCTCAGGTGAGGTGAGGCAGGGGTTTCTCCCCTCTCAGAGGTGTGGCCACTACGCAGGGGGACAGGAACTGGGTTTCCCAGTCCGGGGAGTCCAGGATGCCCTGCCCTCTGAGCTGATCCGTGGGTTACCGTGGGGGCTGCCTTCCCCCACAGGCTGGGCTGGAGAGGGTCTCCTGAGCTTAGGATCTGTGGGGCAGGAGGGCTGGGGTGACAAGGACACGTGGAACTTGCTGGGGCTCCGTGCAGTGTCCAGGGCGTGAGTAGATAAAGCTGGAGCTTGCAGCTGTGTGCCGGCAGCCCTCGGTGGGCTCTAGCAGTACTGGCAGTGGGGCCCTTGGGCTCCCTGGCTGGGCTGGGACTGGGTGATGGCACTAGCAGTGGGGCACCAAGTCTTCCTGTGTTGAATAGGAGTGGTGAGAGAGGGCATGCCTGTCTTGTGCCAGTTTTCAAAGGGAATGCTTCCAGTTTTTGCTCATTCAGTATAATATTGGCTGTGGGTTTGTCATAAATAGCTCTCATTATTTTGAGATATGTCCCATCAATACCTAATTTATGGAGAGTTTTTAGCATGAAGGGCTGTTGAATTTTGTCAAAGGCCTTTTCTGCATCTATTGAGATAATCATGTGGTTTTTGTCTTTGGTTCTGTTTATATGTTGGATTACGTTTATTGATTTGCATATGTTGAACCAGCCTTGCATCCCAGGGATGAAGCCCACTTGATCATGCTGGATAAGCTTTTTGATGTGCTGCTGGGTTTGGTTTGCCAGTGTTTTACTGAGGATTCTTGCATCAATGTTCATCAAGGATATTGGTCTAAAATTCTCTTTTTTTGTTGTATCTCTGCCAGGCTTTGGTATCAGGATGATGCTGGCCTCATAAAATGATTTAGGGAGGATACCTTCTTTTTCTATTGATTGGAATAGTTCCAGAAGGAATAGTGCCAGCTCCTCCTTGTACCTCTGGTAGAATTCGGCTGTGAATCCTTCTGGTCCCGGACTTTTTTTGGTTGGTAGGCTGTTAACTATTGCGTCAATTTCAGAGCCTGCTTTTGGTCTATTCAGGGATTCAACTTCTTCTTGATTTAGTCTTGGGAGGGTGTTTGTGTCCAGGAATTTATCCATTTCTTCTAGATTTTCTAGTTTATTAGCGTAGAGGTGTTTATAATATTCTCTGATGGTAGTGTGTACTCCTGTGGGATAAGTGGTGATATCCCCTTTATCATTTTTTATTGCGTCTATTTGATTCTTCTCTCTTTTCTTCTTTATTAGTATACTTTTAAAGCATTATTTCAGTGAATCCATGGCTGAGAACCTACTCTAATCTAGGTGCTGCCATCGGCCATAACAAGAAAAGGAGAATAAACCATGGATGACAAGGCCTTCCCTTCGAGGCTGGTCTTGTTTCTTTCTGAATGTCTTTACAGAGAACTCAGTTCTGATTTTGCAGAGTTTTATGTTACATGCATAGGACAGAAAATAGGGACTAGGGAAGCTCTGAGATTTCTAGCATGTCTGTTGAATAAATAATACTATTTTTTCAACTTTCTTACTGCTTTCATCTTAGGATCTACAGCACTCTGAAATACTAGTCAAACCTCAGAATACCCCTGTAGTATGCTTATGGGTGATCTTTTTCTGAGATTTACTAAGGGGAAAATTTGATGCATCGTAGACCGCCAAGCAGGTTCCCTGGAAGATGCAGATCAGACCAAGGAGCAGCCTTTTTGCCGCAACAGGTAGTCATGTTACTGCTTCAGGACTGCAAGAAGGAATACATGAAAATGTGTTCATGTATGTGGCCTTAAAAATGTCACACAGAATTTGAAAAGTGAGAGCTTATCCTTAGAAAAAGAAAAAGGCTAAAAGCTGGTAGACACGAGATAGGACTGGACACTTGGAGAACAGGTTGATATCTTCTTAAATGCTGGGCAGACTTTAAAAAAAAATTCTATGGTCTGTTTTTGCTAACTAGAACCTATATAGTCTTCTTAGTAACATCCCCACATGGAAATAACCATCAGTCTCAGATGGAAAGAATGAGAAATCATCTAAATAGAGATGCAGAAAAGATTTAGCAGGACGAAAAGAACTGAACAGCACAGAGAGATGGGTGATACATAGTTCTGGAATTACACATTCAAAACATAAGCTAGTGAGACATTTAGAGAAAGCACTTTTGCACGCATTTGTCTTCAGCCCTCTGCCAAGAAAGTCCTCTAGCCCATGAAGAAAAGCAATGTTTCAGGACAACCGAGGGTTCTTTGAATCATCTCCTGTGTTCCTGTGGGACTTCCCTAGCCTTTGGATCCCTCACATTGCTCACTGCTCTGTGTCTCAAGCCTCATCTCCTCGACATCCATATGGATTAGCTTTCTGGCTCCCAATTTAGCTCCATTTCCTTGATTCTGACAACTTTACACATAGGTGTGCTGCCGTTTACATTCCACATGGCTCCTCACACATGTGTACAACATCCATTTAATTCATTTCTTTATAATGCTGAAATTCAGTGAGTTCCAACCATATGCTAAGGGCTGTGCTGGGTGCTGGAAATCAGTAGTGAGCAACACACTGATTTTTAGAAGTGTATATGTTGAGGAGAGGGACTAAAATATTAAAAATTATTTAAACAAAAATTATTGCTATAAATGTCATGTAGAAAAACATAGAATATGTGATGGCAAATAACAAAGCTCCTTGTCTAGGGCTTCAGGTACATTGTCCCAGAGGTGTCACCTCTAGACTAAAGCCTCTGGCTATTGAATATGAGGAGACATGGGATGGAATAGAGTGGCGAGGACTCCTGGGTACGTGCCTTGTGTGAAATTCCGAGTTAGGAAGGATCTGTTCTCTTTGAGGAGTGAGTGTAGGCTAATGCCACTGGAGCAGATTAAGCATGAGGTAGGAAGGCCTCGTCTTGCTTTCCAAGAGGACAAATGCCTGGATAGCAGAAAGGAAAATGAAGGAAAGGAAATGGATTCAACTGCTGGTTAGGACCTGGGGACAATTAGGTTGAGGGTGTGAGGAAAGTGAGGTGGCCACCATGGCTCCATGATTCTAGATGAAGAAAGGCCATCTGGGCAGCATCTGCCTGATGTTGGCCAAGCCTATGATATACAGCAAACAGGTGACCAGTTTCATTTGTCAAGAATAATATAAATGTAGCAACACTGTCCCCCTTATCACATATTTGTGAAAGTAAGAGAGTGTTTGTGTGTGTGTGTGTGTGTGTGTGTGTAAGGTGTGGAAGTCAAGAAAAGGCGGCTATCACGCTCTCTGGGTAGTTTTTGAGAGGGGAGGAAAGACCCAGGAAATAAAATGTAAATGAGATGCATAATCATGGTGAAATTTAAAAACGGAGTAGGAAGTAACCATGAATTAGATCCTTAAGGCAGAATGTTCTGTAAGAACATGGAGAGGATAAACAGCTTAGCTGAGTTCTTGATTGCATACAGAAGTGAAACCCTTGCATATATGCAAAATTATATTAGTATAAGAAGTCTTTGGTATGATTAAAGTCAAGACATTAAACTTCCTGAGCATATATGGAGTCATTATTTGAAATTTTTGTGTATTCAGATTATAGTTTTATTATTTTTTTGGATACAGTTTTATTAAAATGAAGACAAACTTAAAATGTGGGAATACTGCCTGGAAAGTAGAATCAAATATGTGATAAATTTCTAGAAATTAACAAGTGTTTTCATTTACAGTATAAGCAATTATTGATGTATAACTATGAATCTTTTGATTTGTTTTCTGATCTGATAAACACTTCAAATAATATTTATTTTAAAACTTTTTAATTGATTCAAAATTAATCTGAATAGTTATAACAATTTTTGGATAAAGTTTATGTAATCATTATTATCCAAAATGTACAAAATCCAACTACATAAGGTTAAACCTTTACAGAAGACCACAAACTTATTCAAGCGTATTTTTGCTTTGTCAAAAATATTTATCCCTTAATGTCAAACAAAAGATTATAGAGCTAAGTAGTACTTTTCTATGAAAAGAAAAATAACAATGACAATAATGAAAATAAAAATCAGGACTTAAGCTAAGAAAGAATGGAAAACCTTAAGGAATATAATAGTGACAGGCAATTTTAGCATTAATTATGTAATCTCTTATTTAAAGTTAAACATAGCTGTGAAAAACCTGAAACATTTTCTCACTGAATGTGATCTGCCAGCTAACTAGTGAGAAGGTTTGGCTTCTAAATAGCTGAAACTTAGCCTGGAAATGCAGATTGTCGGTATTTTCTCTGCCCTCCAAAATTGTGATAATGAAATCTTTTAGTCTTCCCATTTCTGTTATACATAAATATGATAAAACAAGAACATGAAAATATGTTTGCATTGCCTTAGGATGATGCATTTGAACTCAGAGTCTTCATATAATCATCATATTGTCAGAACTTCTACAATGACAGTAGTCAATGCTGAGAGCAAAAGGAATCCCAAAATTCTTCCATAATGAACTGTATTATTAGCAAAGATTTATCTAAGAGTTTCAAAGTATTTTATAGTCTAAAAATCACATACATTCACACATATGTATTATCTGAAGAAATGCCTAAGAAAATGAAACCAAAGTTTAAAGAAAACACATTTTTAAATTTTAAAGCAAACATCATTTATAGCTCTAACTAAAATGTTAAATGCCTCTTAAGTGTGTCTACCATTCATAGGCCAAGCAGACATTATTCCTGACGGCTTTTATTTCTTGACAATTTTTGCTCACTTGAAATCCCTAGAAAATATGCCCACCAGGTTAACAACAATTTTAGAATAACTTATGAATTGGCTTTTAGGTAAAGTTTCTGAACATTCGTTGTTGAGCTACATCCTGCTCCACACATAAATTATGATATGAATTGTTCTACATGTAATATATATTATTATTACATGTGATCAAGTGTCACACATGTCCCCAAATACCTGTTCACCTCCTCCGCGTGGCTGAATGGCAGAAGTTTTAGAGCAACTACCCCAAAGCAGCAATGTCAGCCGTCTTCTCCAATCTTCCCTATAATTCTTGCAGCTCTCTCATAGATGACAATATGCCCTTCACCAAGATCCATCCTTTCTTAATTATATGGAAAACCTCAATTTCATAACCCATGAACAGAAAGGGGAAAAACCTCTCATTCTTTTACTCTCTGCAGTGCCAAATACACTGTTAGATTTTTCACTTTCTGCCTCTCTGACCCTGTTTTCCTGTGTCTTTTTCTTTCTCTTCTCTCTTTTTTAGTGATCAGGTAATTACCTCTGGTCCATACTGTGGCCTCTTTTCCATAGTTTTATTTTCCAAGTGCTCTCTGCACTATCAATTCCTCTCCCCTCTAGATTACACCAATTCTCTGTTTTTTAGTAGCTTCACTTTGGAAACACCAACACTGGCATTTTTATGAACAGAGTACATTTCCATACACCCACAGACACACACATGCACACACACCCACACACACACACACCTCTGTTAAAGACCTTGAAACCCAGAAAGTTCTAGAAAAGTAGATCAGAGATGTACTTTCTTTCAACAAATTCAAATTTTGGCCAAAAATATCTTTTTGTGAATACTTTGTAAATGTATATCCTCATCTATTGAAAATTATGCATAATGTTTCCAATTGTGTTGAAATGCTTCAGTATAGGGTAGCATTTTTTCCTATTTTCAGTTAAGAACTGAATAGAACTCAATGCCAAGAAGGAGTGACAAGTGAGATCCCTTCCTGAAGCAACTATGAGGGGAATACAAGGTCCACAATGTAGCTCCTTTTTGAAATATGATTAACCATTGAATTACACTAATCTCTTTGTAAAACCCTGCATTATGGTAGCATGTGTAATACTGGAAATTTAAGAAATATATGTAATTCTTCTATACACTTTTTGTCCAAATGTCAAATGATAAATTATAAATGCTGAACACTGATGTTCTCCCTCCAAATTGCACTAAAAGTGCTCTGCAGCATAGGAAATGGAAATTTTAATTCATTAGTCCACTTATAACTTCAAGTTAATCTTCTTATAAAATTGTCTGTCTTGGATGGGGAATATCACACACCAGGGCCTGTCGTGGGGTTGGGGGAGGGGAAAGGGATAGCAGTAGGAGATATACCTAATGTAAATGACGAGTTGATGAGTGCAGCACACCAACATGGCATGTGTATACATATGCAACAAACCTGCACGTTGTGCACATGTACCCTAAAACTTAAAGTATAATAAAAGTAAAAAATATATACATATTATTTACAATATCATAAAAATAAAATACCTATAAATAGAAAAAAAATTGTCTGTCTTACAAAGTATATTTACACATCAATTTACTAAAGTGAAATTTGAACATTTGTAAGAATTGCTATATGTATACAAATATTGATTATGTATAATTAGCATTTTTATTATTGATAGCATTTTTTTAATTAGAAGAAAAAACAAGGTTTATTATATGATGAAAAGCCAGCAGAAACATGCAATTGCGAGATTACATCTTTAAATATTCACGGATGTCTTGTTTCCATTTTATTTACCCCAGTTTCTTAACTTACTAATCTTGAATTCAGCAAATGTTTATATATGGTGGCTATGTATCATTTACAATACATAGTAAAATTCACCGATAACTTGAATGAAGCATTACAGGAAGTATCCTAAACAACACTAGGAAAAAAATATATTGTTAATATATTGAAAATTACAAAAGAAAATCCATCCCTGTTATGCTAAAATAATGAAATTTATTCTTTGTAATTTCCTAGAAGTAGATGGATAAAGAAATTTACAAGTTTTTGGTTAGTATATTGTTTCACTTATTTTTTATTTTTTATTTATCTTATTTTTTTAAGTTTTTTGAGACGGAGGCTCTCTCTGTCGCCAGGCTGGAGTGCAGCCTATTTATGATCTCAGCTCACTGCAACCTCTGCCTCCCAGGTTCAAGCGATTCTCCTGCCTCAGCCTCCCGAGTAGCTAGGACTACAGGCATACATCACCATGCCCAGCTAATTTTTGTATTTTTAGTAGAGACAGGGTTTCACCATGTTGGCCAGGATGGTCTCGATCTCTTGACGTTGTGATCTGCCCACCTCGGCCTCCCAGAGTGAACTTATTTTTGAAATGTGAAGCAATCTAACATATAGAAAAGGGAAGCACATAATATCCTTTTCACTCACATTCTAGTGATGCCTTCTCATTTTCAGCAGAGCAATGCTTGGAATTTTATATGATTGGGCATTTGCACTTTATAGCAACAAACTGATGAGTTGGTGGGGTGCCCAGATAATATGCGCTAATATTTCATTTATACTGTACTTAGCAGGAAAATTATTGGAGACATGTCAGCTTATGTGTGAAATACATTCAAGGTCAGAATACAAAAATCACAAGTACACACAAGGCATTTAGCATAAGCTTCCTGACCTGGCTTTGAAGTGTTACAACAGAGATTATTTGCCTCCAATTCAAAATGTCTCTTCCCTTAAATTAGGGACATAAATGGGACCATATTTTTCAGTGCTTGAGAAAGCATCCTTTTAGAGCAATGGTACTGAATTAAGAAATTCTGGTTCAGAATACAGTGGAATTTAGTGTCCCATGGACAACCCTTCAACATTTCTTATTTATTTATGAACTCAAAATCAATCCTGTATATTCAGAGCAGACACAAATAATGGCTGAGATCTTTTACAGCTCAGTTGGCTTGATTTTTCTAGGCATAGATATACTATTGCTTAGGATCATAGAAAGAGCACTGGGGCAAGGGTCTGGAGAGCTGAATCCTAGTCCTTGGTTTGACTCTTACAGGATGTGGGATTAGCCTCTATTTTCCTATCTGTAAGTACTTTTCCTTTCTTAGAGTTGTGACTCTAAGGATTTTATTTTTATTTTATTTCAACAGAATTATATAAAGTTTTAATTTCTCATCTCCTCCTTCCACAAACATGTAAAAACTAAACACTGTCCCTCAAATATCTTGTTAATGCCTCTTTCTTTTCATTAATTTTATGGCCAAATTACTGTTGTTCTTGGGGAAAAAAATAAATGACGAGAGCAAATCTCCATCATTTTCAAGCCCCAGTGGTAAATAATGTTAGCAATTTTGGATGGATCCTTTCAGAAATTTTCAGTATATATATATTCACATTATGTGGTGATGAAATTATTCTCTACAAACTCAATTTCTACTCTTCTTTTTGTAATGCAATATTTATTGACCACATTTATATTAACATATTCTTTATAACGTCTGCATAATATTCCATGGAATGGTCATTTTATGGTGTAGCTAATGAGTTTATATTAGTGGACTTTTTTGCTGTTATAAATAATACTGTAATAAGCATCTTCATATATATTCATCTATATTGGTTCTTAGTGTAAATTATTAGTGGTGCCCTTGCTGGATGAAAGGAAGTGAGTGTTTTAATTTGCCACATATTTGCAATGGCTCTTCAAAAATTTGGACCTATTATACTCTCACAGGTAGTGCATTAGCATATTTCTTTCCTTTATCTTTGCTAAAATTGAATGTTTTACAACTAAAATTTTTGTTAATCTGATATTCATACTGTTTCAATTGACATTTTTTAAACAGTTATGATTGAGCTTGGACTTTTTTTCACATGTATTTTAATTATCAACATACTTTTTCTGATTAACTCAATAATTTTTAGTAAGTTGTCTATATGCTATGATTTCATTTTTACCACCTACTCCACTTTGCAAATAAAAGAATAATGTATTGTCAATATGGATAATTTGGAAAATGTACAAAAGTTAGCAAAACAGTCGAACAGGAAGCTGAAGAAGGAAGGAAAATGCTGCTATCTTGATAAAGTAAGTCAAAAGAAAATTCTCTCAGATTTGGTGACTGGCAGGGTGATCCAAAGCCTAGAATCTTACCACAGACCCAGTCAATCACCAACTACCACCAATTTCTTCCTCTAATATATCACATTCTCTCTCTTCTCAGTCCTTTGTGCTCACCATGTTATTTGATTTCTGATTATTCTTTCTCCAAACTAGCCCTAACTTGCAACTTCCACATGCAGTCCTCCACAGTACTGCCAGAGCAACAGCTACAACTGTATAATTGAAGGCATTGCCCTTCTGGGTTCTCTATATTGTTTGCCATCTTTGACAGATAAACTAGATGAGCTCTTTTTACAACACTCAGAGAATGTTTTGAATTCACATTTTTACCATGTTACTCACCTATTCGAATCAGTTCCCTCCTCCTCTCTTGTATCACATATTGTCTCTGATAAGAATAAGTTGAGTTATTTGTAGTTCCTGAAGAATTTCATGTTCTTATAACATTAAATTTTTCCCACACTATTTGTTATAACCAGTTTACCTATTATTTCTGCCAAAAAAAACTTATCTGAATTTCAGATCAGATATTACTTTAGGTGAAGACTTGCAGTCCGACTTCCCTTACCTGAGATAGGTATTTATTGTTTCCTCATCTCACAGGACTTTGCAAATCCCACTATTATGGTAGATAGCATATTAAAATTTAAATTGCTGGCTTGCATGTCTATTTTTCTACTCAGCATGGGTTCATTCGCAGTAGTGATCATGTCTTTGGTTCTTAACAAAAGTGGTTTTCTTTGGATTTTCCAGAAGCAGGACCTAAGAGACGAATTCACATAAAAATAATTTATTAAGGAAGGGCTCCAGGGTAGATAAATAAGGCAATTAGTGAAGTAGGGCAAGAAAGGCAAGGAAGTCAGGCAAGAGTGTGATCACCATGCAAAGCCCAAGAATAGCCTTGAGCCTGATTCTGCAGGGAAACTGGAGTGTAAACTAAGCTTCAGAGCTATTATAATCCAGACTATGGATGTGAGGCTTTAGTCAGCATCTTTCAGTCACTGGTTAGTGAAAATCTCAAGGGGATATAAACTCCCAGGCACTTCACACCCTTTTTAAGCAAGGGCCAGTAGCTCCAGTAGCTGAATGGCAGTTCTCCAAAGGAAAAAAAATCATGTAGGCACTCAATAAATTTTGAATGGCTGGCTGGCAGGACAAATGGATAAATGACAAATTACACAACTTGGGGTTGCTTAAAAGACAACAGGGGGACATTGAAGACTTTTGATGAAGACAGTGGTACCCTCAAAATCATAAATTGAGTAGATTAGTTTAGAAGTATTGAGTAGAATACATTAATGGAAGGAAAGTCAAAATGCAGGAACAGTATTTAAAAGAAAATTGCCATGGTGATAAAGGCCAGTTCTAGCATGAAAGCAGCAGTATGCAAGGTAGGACATGCCTTGGATTCATACTGCAAATGAAAATTTCATCATTCTTGATGACTGTCGGCATTTGTGAGATAAAGGAAAAGAGCAAAGAGTGGGGGTTTTGTGCTCAAGTGACAGTAGGATTGCTTACAGAAAAGGAAAATCTGAACACATGGGGATCTGAGTTATTAGGATAGGCTGGGGGAAGAGATAATGTTAAAAATTGAGGTCTAGAGGTGATGAGAGTCAGTAGGGACGAGCACACATTTATAAAGAAGACATATTGGAAAAGTGTTACTTGATCTTGGAAGACCTGACGGATTGGAGATATGGATGTGAGATTTAGCATTGGAGACAGGAGAGCTGGGAGGCCGAGGTGGGCAGATCACGAGGTCAGGAGATTGAGACCATCCTGGCTAACACGGTGAAACCCCGTCTCTACTAAAAATACAAAAAAATTGGCCGAGCATGGTGGCGGGCGCCTGTAGTCCCAGCTACTCAGGAGGCTGAGGCAGGAGAATGGCGTGAACCCGGGAGGCAGAACTTGCAGTGAGCCAAGATCGGGCCACTGCACTCCAGCCTGGGTGACAGAGCGAGACCCTGTCTCAAAAAAAAAAAAAAAAAAAACAGAGCTGAACATGGAATGGGGAGAGGGAACCTTTAAAACAGAGGTTATGGAACAAAGATATTGAAGAAGAACAGGACTATGACAAATGTCATATGGTGATACAGAAAAAGAGGAGATAGGAAAAGGTAGAGGAGAAACAGGACTTAAATTCACACTGCATTCTTATCTTACTCTAATGGCAATTTAAGCTGGTATAACTTCTGAAAATCAATTTGATAATAAATACCAAAAATGTTTTAATATTTGGATATTTTATTCCAGCAATCTTACTTTCATCTCAATAATCCTAAGAAATCAACTAGAAATAATCATGTTAGCAGCAGTGTCAAAATCGTAGTCTAAATGTCGAGTAATACGAGAATATTATTATAGAACCCAAGGGTAAAATCTCACATAATCATTACAGTCTGTGATTTTAGACACTATTTAATGCCATAAAATTATTTTATAAATATTGTTTGAAAAAATAGGCTATAAAATATATACACCAACATTACAAAATTTATTTTGTTTATATTATGTGCATATGTGTAGATATGGATGGTATGTATGCGATCTCACTTAGTGTATATAATTTATACACTAAATATGAATGTTGACCATTGAGTCTTAATTGATTATGATTGTCTATTTTTTCAAATTTTTCCGATTGAGCATAGTAGTTTTTATGTTTTTTGTGTTTTTTGAGAGAGGGTCTTGTTCTGTTGCCCAGGTCAGAGTGCGGTGGCATGATGTGTCTCACTGCAGCCTTCACGTCTCGGGCTCAAGTGATCCTCCCATCTCAGCCTCCCTAATAGCTGGGAGCATAGGTGCACGCCAATACTCCCCGCTAATGATTTGTTATTATTACTACAGATGTGGTTTTACTTTGTTGCCCAGGCTGGTCTCAAACTCCTGAGTCAAGCAACCTTCCTGCCTTGGCCTCCCAAAGTGCTGTGACTGCAGGCATGAGCCACCCTGCCTGCCCTGAGTGAGTTACTTTTTCTTTTAAGTGTAAGTGGATGGTGAAAATAGAATCATAGAAGACCTTCTTTCTAATATAGAAGTTGCTACCGATGTTAACTTTGAAATAATTATAAATAAATAAAAATAAAAATTCAATTCTTTAGTCAAGAGCTGAATAGCTATGTGTGGTTGGTTAATACTGTGTTGTGCAATACTGATTTATAGAATATTTCCATCATAATAGAAAATTGTGTTAGATTGTGTAGACTAAGAGATCCGTCAGGCAGATTTTTCAGAAAAGAAAGTAATAGAAATTCTAGAACTAAATGTAATACGTGAAATAGCCTAAATTAAGAATTCAATGGATAAGATGCAGAGAGATCATTAAATGCAAGAAAGGGAAGAAGAAAACATCAATAATGAAAAGAGAGACAAAAACAGAAAATGTGTGAAAGGAGATAGAATAGTACATAATTTTATATTAGTATTATGCATGAACTTGTGTTTGCATATGTTCATGTTCTTATATATATATACGTATATACTTCTTGCTGTTTATTCTAGAGAAATGATGTGCATATGTGTGCCTAGATGTTTCATCATATATGATTTCTGATCACTAGAAACACAGAAACATCAAAACTTCATCGTCAAAGCATTAGGTTCATGAATTATTGTTTATTCAAACAAAGAATCCTATCGAGCATCCAAAATGAATGAAATATGTGACTCAAGAACATAAACAAATTGGAAAACAAAATGTACTGTAGGTAAAATCATACACGAAGACTATATGCTTTATGGTTCCATTTATATAAACTTAAAAGGAAATTCTTAAGAGTGGTAACTAAATATAATAAGGAATTATTGCCATAAATATTTGAACAGTGTAGTTACTATTCCTTCAGTGGAAGAAAGGGGGCTGTGACTGGAAGAGCAGACAGAAGGCTTCTAGAGGGCTAACAGTGATGGTTTCATATACAAGCAGTGGTTCCTTGGCTTTCTTTCCACACGGGTTTCTTTCACTTTCTCAATAAAGCAGGGAAGAAAACAGGAGCAAATCATACATCTCCTATAATTCAACCTTGATGCCTTGCTCCAGCTGTAATGCACTTGACCACTTCCCAAGATCTCCACTCCCAGCTCTCTGGGTTACAGGTCTTTTCTAAAGTATCTCTTTTTTTCCCCTCATCTCTGTTTTCTTACGCTTTATGTCATTTTCCTGTAATGCCTATCTCTTCCTTCTTCAGATCACTGTTTGTCTGACAATGTGTTCCACAGTTTAAAATCCTGAAACAACAGCAACAACAACAGTAAAACCAAAATACCAGCTCTTAAAACTAGAAGATTTTTAAATATTGTATTACACAACAAAACTTGACATGACTTGAACTCATTTGGTGGCAAAACCTGATCTGGAAACATAGGAGGCAAAACGTGGTACCGCCCAGTGCTGGAACCGGTGTGACTTTAAAACGGCATGCAAGTCACATTATCATTCTCAAATCCAAATAAATAGAACTCTAAATTTTGCAACAACATAGATGTCCCCAAATGCTCTCTATAAGATTGAATACACACTTTGTATTGTGTCTTGCTCTTCATAGTCATTGTTAAATATTGCCATGTAGAGTGCTAAGCCAATGAGTGATTTTATGGTTTTATAAGGCTGTCAATTTCAAACAATAGATAAAATACCTATGTCATTTATGATGCTGGAAGCTAGCCAATATAATTACGAATATTGGGATATTTTTACCCCAATAAGTTTCCAGTCTCGTGACTAATACCCACACAGATGATAAGAAAGACAGTGACAATCTGATGAGGATTGTATGTAGAATAAAAATGATAGAATGGAGGTAAATGTATAATAAACACCGAGTAAAGTTCTGTGATATTATAAATTAAAGTAGGTAGTTTTAGAGTTTTCAAAGTAAGAAAAGTAATACATTAAGGAACATATTTGCTTAGAGAAGTATGATTCATACCAGTGTGCAGAAAAATAGAAAAGCAATTCAGATGATCTCAACTTTATGAGTTTTCTAGGAAACACTCAGTATGTGATATAGACTGTAGTAACAGTCTGAAAAGTTAAAAGAATGTAACCTTAGAAATAAAAAATTGCAGAGTGAAGAATCTATTTCCTGTTTTCTGCAGACTCATCTTGGAAAATTTGAAGTATTCATTGTGCAGAGCATGTGGTTACATGTAGGTTACCAATGTTGATGCTACTGAAAGGATGGCCTTTAAAATTGCCCCACAGCTTCACAGGACACAGAATACACTTGTCCATACTTCAATTTTTGAATTTAAGAAAAAAAAAGCCTTCTAGAAAACTAGTAGTTCTGACTCACGCTCTTGCATACCAGTTGTTTCTCTAATTTAGTCATAGTTACTGGTTTTTCCCTTTTGATTATATGCGATTTGTCTTATCCTTGCACCCTGGGATCTGGATTTGGAGTGAAACACACAGGGATCCAGTGTTAGAGCAAACACTTAGAATGAAAAGACTTTAGAACTGAGAGCCAGGTTGAGGCCTCAGGTCAGATCATTAAAGGGTTGCAGTTTTATTTCTGGAATAATGTTTGTACTTTTTATTTGTTTAGTATTTCCAAGAAATTAAATATGACTTTTTCTTTTAGTTTAAATAAATTTATCATACTTAATATACCTTAAAATAATAAATTGAGTTACTACTTCAAGTCATCATGTTTATTATTAGCCTGTCTTTGCCATCACCTACAAAGTTCAGTTAAAGATTCACCATCTAATGAGAGCAAGGAATATTCATGTAGATTTTTAAATTTTACTTAAAATTATGTCTTTTACAATTACCTCAAATTATTTCTTTTATTTTTTAATTATGTTTTGAAAATATCTAGCTGTGTAATACCAAAAACTTTTTTTTTTTTTGTGAGACAGGGTCTCTGTCACCCAGGCTGCATTGCAGTGGTGACAGCATAGCTCACTGCAGCCTTGAACACTTGAGCTCGAGCCATCATCTGTCCTCAGGCTTTGTAATTTGGGATTACAAACGCATGCCACCAGGCATGGATACTTTTTGTTGTTGTTGTTGTTTTGTTTTTGTAGAAACAGGGGTCTCACTATATTGCCTAGGCTGGTCTCAAACTCCTGGCCTCAAGTGATCCTCCCACTTTGGCCTGTTTTTGCTATTTTTGAAAGTTGACTGAACTTAGTTTAGTTAAATAGTGAGCCAAATCCATCAAATGTGTTCATAAATAGAAAGAAGTAGGCTAAAATTCATTTGATAGAATAAAAAAGTGTTTGTGAGTGGGTACGTATAAAAATAACTTGAATGTAAATAACAGAAAATCTGTTTCCTTGAATGTCACCCATTGTACCTGCCTCTCCATTGTGTATCTGGACCCTGCCCTTCATCTTGGGCCTCCTGCCTGGAGAAAACTGCACCATGATGCCACTAGCTTCCACTAACTGGAATCTGCCTTTCCCTTCCCACTCTCTTTCTTTCCCATCTCTACCCCAATTAAATCCCTAAACTTTGCTGATTAACCATTTAAACATCCTTTTATTCCGTCCATTTTTTCACTTTCATTTTTTCATTGCTAACTCTCTATGTGAAGCCACCTCAACTTTTTCTCAAAATGTCAGCTATAATGGCCTAGCTCATCTCCCAGTCATTCCAGGCTTGCATCTGCCCAAACTGCCCTCCACTCTACCCTGTGCTGTTTTCTAAACAACAAATTTTATCCTGTTGCTTCCCAACTTCAAACTCCTCAATGACTTGCAAATGCCTTCAGCATATAGCTGAACATGATATGCCTCATTTTATTTCTGTAGCCTCCTGTTTCCCTTTTCATTGTATATTTCATTGTATATTACAGTCACACTTCAAATTCCTTGAAGTCAGGGAAATTGTCTTATTCAGTGTTGTATTCCCAGAACCTAACACAGTGTTTGCTATGTAGCAGATTTTCAAGATAATTTTTATTTTAAATTTCAGTTTGATGAGTTTAAATCAGATAAATATATGACTTTTTGGCATCCTGAGTCTACTTCTATTCTTTCATTTTAGAGTTTAAGTAAGCTTAGGCTACTATGAGAGTTACTTGAAAACTGTTATCCAGATCCTCTGGAGGTTGAAATACTGGTAATAGAAGCATCTGGTCCGTTGTCAGTTCTAATTTTGCTCAACCCAAACTGGCAGATAGAAAAACTTGCCAATAAAGGCCAACTCTTGATACTCCAAAAGTGGCAATTGGCTGGGTACGGTGGCTCACACCTGTAATCCTAGCACTTTAGGAGGCCGAAGCGGGATGGATTGCCGGAGGTCAGGAGTTCAAGACCAGCCTGGCCAACATGGTAAAACCCCATCTCTACTAAAAATACAAAAATTAGCCAGGCATGGTGGAGCATGCATGTAATCCCAGCTACTCGGCAGGAGAATCACTTGAACCCAGGAGGCAGAGGTTGCGGTGAGCCAAGATTGTGCCATTGCACTCCAGCCTAGGCGACAAGAGCGAGACTCCATCTCAAAAAAAAAAAAAAAAGTGGCAATCAACTCTTCATTTCCAGAATTGATATTCCAAAAAATGTTTGTCAGTGGATGAGAACAGATCTGGTACTGTATTTTATTCTGTATATATTTCTTTGGACTGCTGTAACAAATCACCACAAACCTGGTGACTTCAAACAACAGATATATTCATTCTCTTGTGGTTCTGGAGTCTGAACATTTGAAATGAAGGTGTGAAGAGGATTGGCTTCTTCTGAGGGCTCTGAGGGAAAATCGAGCTCATGCTTCTTCCCTAGTTTTTGGTGGTTGCCATCAATCTTTGGTACTCTTGCCAGTGGCAACCTAACTCCAACCTCTGTCTCCATCTATACACGCATCTCTTCTATGTGCCTGTGTCCGTCTCTAAATTTCCCTCTTCGTATAAGAACATCAGTCATACTGGATTTCAGATCTTTAGCAATCCAGTGTAAATTCATCTTAACTTTATTATATTTGAAAATATCTTATCTTCAAATAAAGTCACATTCACAGAGCCCAGGTAGAAATCAATTTTGGGGGGATACATTTACTTCTACTTTTCTTTGATGAATATAAGGTAAAAAGAGTTGAGTAGAAAAAATAAAAGTAGAAAACTATCTTTAATATGGGATGAGAATATTATTTTCAATGAATCATGTTTGTTAAAACTATTATAATAAAAAATGACAAAATCAAAAATTGTAATAAATGTTTAACAGCTAATTAAATACAGGATCCTGAATCACTGACTGACAGAAATATTCTCTCAAGTTAGAAATATAGAAATGATCAAGTGTAATTTAATATATATTTTTCTGATATATGGTCATCCAATATCAGCACTAGGCAATCTCCTACATATGCCTTTCCTTAAAAGTGATGGTAAATACTAATAAAATATACTTTATCAAATGGAATTATTTTGGGTTCATGGAAGTCAAACAGTTTTTGAATAAAGACTTTATCTGGCAACTCAGGAAAACCATTTTTATTGCTTCATTGAGAAGAGGAAATGAAAATATTGAGTTACAAGAGAAGATGACTTTTTTAAAAAACCAGTCTTTACATCATGATTATTAGAAGATGTGACACTCCCCTATGATGAAGCACTTAAACATTTTAAGGGTATTCATTCACAATATTGAGATATCAATTCATACTTTTCGGAAGGCAAAAGTTAAATGAAGTGCAATCGTGGAATAATTTACAATGAATAGCAAAAGTATTGTGAATGGACTGAAACATTCAACAAAAACCTATTTAGTACTGACTATGTATGAGGCACTGTTCTATTTGTAGGGGGTAGTGCAGGAAACAGAGGGACAAAAATCAGGCTCTCTTGCAACTTACACTGCCCTAGTCATGCTGAATATTCTCCACCTGCTCCTCTGGTTCCACTTCTCATACTTCAGTGAGGTTTGAGCTCTGGCCACTGACTCCTAAGTACTGCTTCACTTTCTATACTCTGGCTTGGTATTGCTTTGACCAACAAAAGACAGAGCAGATCAGAGGTTGGAGGAGAGATCAATCTGATTGTGATTTCTCAGGATCCTTCCCTGCTGAGGCATAGCTTGGCAGTGCCTGATTTCTGTTACTTAAGGCCACATCTAATAGGTTCAATTGTCTGTTCCTTACCCTTGCTCCTTTAGACAATGGAAATAGCTTTAGTCCATCTAGCTTCTTCTAACTTGTGAAATTCTTGAAAACTGCTTACATATTTATAAATAGCCATTTTGTTAAATTCTCTTTAATTATCCCCTTTGACTATGCCTTCTGTTTCCTAAAGAACCTTACATGATGCATAGGGTTAGAAAGGAAATACAAATACATTAGATATTTGAAAAAAAAAGACATTTTAGTAGATGCTGTCAGCAACCCATCCATATCTCCTTGGCTTTCACCATTCTTGGGTATGGTCCCTATTGACAACTCTTCAACTGAGCACTCTCTTTGGCTGCTGCAGTTTTCCAGGCTTAAAGATAAAGTAGATTGGGCATGTTAGAAACTAATGCATTCTTTCCACATCCTTCCCCAAGGCAGCCATCAACCAATAACTGCCAGATAATGTGGACCAAATTCTCAGCTTCTTGGAACCTTGGTTGGAACTCCTCTGGGTCATATTCACCCTATCCTTCTGAGTTTCCTGCTGAGCCTAGGCACCTGGTGCCCACAGCAGTATGCTGCTTGATAACAAAACTTTATTGGCTTCGTTTCTTCCATGCCATACTTTTCCACTCCAGTGTTGTTGATTCCTAGGATTACCTCCACAAATACACATTCTGTCTCACACACACATATACACATGCCATACAAACACTACACAAACACATTCTTGTGCAATAGTAAGCTCTGGAAGGTTCTGAGGAGAGGAGACATGCACAATTTTAGGCTTCAGTGGGCCCACTCTGGATATTGTGTTGACAGAGATTTGAAGGGTTGTGAGGGCAGACACACTGAGACTCTTTAGGGAGGTTAGTTCATCTATAACACTAGTAGACCACCGCAAGAATCTAGAGGAAAGATGATGAGGGATTACATCTTTGCCATGATGCTATGATGAGATTGCTTTTTAGATCATCTGATCAATATTTTTAAAAATATGTTATGTATCAGTTTCTATACTAGAAGTTAGCAAGAAGGATACTGTCCTCATTTTAGACATAAGGAAATTGAGATTAGGAAAGTAAAATAAAATATGCAAATTCTCAGACACAGAGCCCAAATCTGCCCAGAGCTTTACCCTCTCCACCACACTGTCAGGAAGGTTGCCATACACTGGACTGAGTAGAGAGGTAAAGGCAGAAGACAGCCTGTGGTGAACTGACAGAGAAAACTACATAGGGAACTAGAAATAATGACCATAGACAACACCTTCAGGAAATTTGGCAGAAAAAAAATACAGGGTAACTGAAAGGCATAAGGTAGATTTTAGTTTTATTTTGTTTTGTTATTTTCCTCTTTAACCTGGGAGAAACTTATTCTTGTTTACGTGCCTAGCAAAAAGAAGCATTGGAGAAGACACTTGATGTTACATTAATGAAAGGGAATAATGGATTAAGGCAGGCTTGGTAGCAAAAAGAAGTTAAAATATATCTAAGAAAAGCGTTTTAAATCATAAATAACTTACACGTATCTACAAATACATGTTTGTTATAAAATATTCAAATAAGAGAAATGTATAGAAAAAAAGGCCTATGCCCACATTCACCCCATTTTCTACCACCACGTCAATGTTACTGCTATCTTTAAAGTAACCATACTTTAGTGTGTACTCTTCAACTATTTGGGTGTACGCGTATGTGTTCACGTTTTTGCATAAAGTGGGTCACAGCAATCGATGTTTTTGCAATTTGCTTTTTTTAGCATAATGTATCTTTGGCTTTCTTCCATATCAGTACACATGAATCTAATTATATTCTTCTTACTAGTTTAATTATAACATCAGCTGCATAGTTATACTACTTTAATTATCAATCACATTTTAAATTTATTTTTAATAAGCTTCCAATTTTAAAATAGTTTTAGATTTACCAAAAAATTACTAAGATAGTACAGAGACTTCTATACAGCCCACATCAAATTTCTCCTATTATTAACATTTCTCATTAATATGGTACATTTTTTACAATTAATGAATCAATATTGATATATTATTAACTAAAGCCCACACTTTATTCAGATTTCCTTAGTTTTTCTCTAGTATCCTCTTTCTGTTCCAGGATCCCAACCACAATAATATATTCCATTTGTTTGTCATGTCTCTATAGGCTCCTCTTGGCTGTGACAGTTTTGCCAGTCTTCATGTTATTGATGACCATGATAGTTCTGAGAAGTCCTTGTTAGGTATTTTGTAGAATGACCCTCAACTGGGATTTGATTGATGTTTCTCTCATGATTAGACTGACGTCATGTGTTCTGGAGAAGACCACAGTGGAGAAGTGCCATTTCATCACACCATTTCAATGACATATTATCAACAAGGCATATCGCTGTTGATTTTCACTTTGATTACTTGGCTGGGGTAGTGTTTGTCAAATTTCTCCACTGCAAAGTTACTCGATTTTTTTTTTTTCAGTTTTCATGTGGTGTATTCATCAGGGTTCTCTTAGAGGGACACAACTAATAGGATAGCTATACATATATATAAAGGGGAGTTTATTAAGTATTAGCTTACGTGACCACAAGGTCCCTCAACAGGCTGTCTGCAAGCTGAGGAGCAAGGAGAGCCAGTCTGAGTCCCCAACCTGAAGAACTTGGAGTCCAGTGTTCGAGGCCAGGAAGCATCCAGCCCGGGAGAAAGATGTAGGCTGGGATGCTAGGCCCATCTCTCCTTTCATGTTTCCCTGCCTGCTTTATATTCGCTGGCAGTTGATTAGACTGTGCCCACCAGATTAAGGGCGGGTCCGCCTTCCCCGGCCCACTGACTCAAATGCTGATCTCCTTTGGTAACACCCCACAGACACACATAGAAATCAACACCCTGCATCCTTCAATTCAATCAAGTTGACACTCAATATTAACTCTCACATATGGCAGTCTTTGGAAAGATGTCCTTATGCACAGCCCATACTTAAAAAACAAGGAGTTATGCCGTATCTCACTGAGGGCAGAGTATCCACATAAGCTATTTGGACTTCTTCTGACCAGAATATTTATCCGTTTTTCCCATTTATTTATTTACACATCATTTATTGTTTGTATGAATTCATAGTTATTTATACTTTGAGTTATAATCCAATACTACTGTATTTTTTTCTGTTGCTCAAATTGCTATAGCTTTTGTTGAGAACTCCTTCAGTTGGTTTCTTTGTCCCTGACATATCCTCATCACTGAGCATTTTGGGGTATTTTTGTTTGTTTTGTTTTGTTTTGCTTTGCTTTGCTTTAGCACTTCCTTACTTCAGCACTCCCATCCTCCCCACCCTCGGAGAGCTTATAATGTAGTTAGATCCTTTTGTCACATTCTGCATTCTATCCAGGGATGCCCTTGACCTCTAAATAATTTTTATTTTATTTTATTTGTGTGCGTGTGTATGTGTGTGATGGAGTTTTGCTCTTTTTGCCCAGGCTGGAGTGCAATGGCGTTATCTCGGCTCACTGCAACCTCCACTTCCCAGGTTCAAGCGATTCTTCTGCCTCAGCCTCCAGAGTAGCTGGGATTACAGGCACACGCCACCACGCCCAGCTAATTTTTGGTATCTTTAGTAGAGATGGGGTTTCACCATGTTGGCCAGGCTGGTCTCGAACTCCTGACCTCGTGATCCAAATGACTTGGCCTCTCAAAGTGCTGGGATTACAGGCATGAGCACCCGGCCCAACCTGGTTTATTTCACTTAACAATATGTACTTTAATACTTAGCCATGTGCTTACATGGTTTGATAGCTCCTTACTTTTTATTGTTGAATAATATTCCATTGCATCAAAGTATAATAGTGTGTTTATTTGCCTAATTAAGAACATTTTGGTTGATTCCAAATTTGGCTATTATGAATATAGCCACTATAAACATTTACCTGCAGGTTTTTGTGTGATCATGTGTTTAAAAAACATTCAGTAAATACCCAGAAGCATGACTGCTGGGTCAAATGATAATACTATGTTTACCTTTGTTAGAAACTGCCACGCTGTGTTTTCCAAAGTGACTGTATCATTTTACATTACTATCAGCAAGGAATGAGATTTCCTGTTGTTCCATATCATCAGCAATTGGTATTTTCGGTTTTTTGGATATTAGCCATTCTGATAAGTGCATATCTGGTTGTTGTTTTAATTTGCAATTCCTTAATGACAGATTATTAGAGTGTATTTTCATGTGCTTATTTGTTATCTGTATATCATCCTGGGTAAGATGTCTGTTCAGATCTTTTGCCCATTTTTAAATTAGGATGTTTGTTATTTTAGTGTTGACTTTTAAGAAGTGTTTGTATATGCTGAATACCAGTCCTTTATCAGATTTTTGCTATGCAAACATTTTTTCCCAGTTTGTGGCTTGTGTTTCCATTTTCTTAACTTGTCTTTCACAGAACAGGCACTTTTAGTTTGAATAAAGTCCAACATCAAACTTTTCTTCCACAAATTGTGCTTTTGGTATTAAAGCTAAAAGCATAACCAAACCCGTGTTCACGTGGATTTTTCTCATGGATTTTATTCTAGAATTTTTATAGCTTTATATTGTACAGTTAGATCTGTGATCTGTTCTGAGTTGATTATTGCAACATGTATAAGGTTTGCTGCTAGGTTCTTTTTTTTCCTACAGATGTGTATCTGCTTCAGCATCATTTGTTGAAAATATAATTCTTTCTCCATTGAGTTGTCTTTTCCCCTTTTTCAAAGATAGCTGACTATATTTGTGTGTGCTCCTTCTAGACTGTCTCTTCTCTTCCACTGATCTGTGTATTTTATTTTAACCAATACCATGCTGTCTTGATTATGGTAGCTTTATACTAAATACTAAAACCAGGTAGCATGAGTCTTCAAAATTTGTTTCTCTTCAGTATTGTCTTGCCTACTTTAGGTCTTTTTCTTTTCAACATAGACTTTAGAATCAATTTGCTAAGAGCTATTAAATACAATTTTTTTATTGCTTTTATTTTGAATCTATATATTTAGTTGACATCAAACAATATTGAGTCTTCCAGTCCATGAATATGGAATATTTCTCCATTTATTTAGATCTTCTTTTAGTCTTTTATCATGTTTTGTAGATTTCTACATATAGACTCTCTATATATTTATACATAAGTAATTCATTTTTTGGTGCTAACGAGAAAGTTTTTTGGTGCTATTGTGATTGTGTCATTCTTTTTTAAAATTCTGAAATGTTTGTTTATGGAATATAGGAAAGAAATTTATTTTATATATTAACTTTGTATCCTATTGACCTTATTGATCTTGGTGGTATTTTTATTTTTTAACATTTCTTTGGAATTTTCTCCATGGCAAGCCATGTCATCTACAAAGGAAGACATTTTATTTCATTCCTTTGCAATCTATAAACATTTTCCTTCTTTTTCACATATTACATCAGCTATTTCTTCCAATAAAATGTGGGATAGGAGTTATAAGAGAGGGCATCCTAGACTTGCTTCTAAACCTAGCAAAAACACTTCCAGTTCCACACCATTAAGTATAATGCAGGATTTTTTGTAGATGTTTACCAAATCAGTTACTTTTTAAGATGATAGAACGCCTAAGAAGCTATGAATTCAGATGATGGATATTGTTTGTAGATATTAATTCCAGTTAATTATTCTGAAATCATTCCTCTTATCCATTACCTCAATTTAGAAGTTATGGTTTTAGTAAAAATAGACCTTGATTTACTTATATGTGGAAATATTAGCAAAAACAAACAAAACAACCAGGGAACTGGAGGTTGAAAAAAATAAAAGTAAAACTGGCAACAAACTAGTGGTATCAACTTTGAAAAACAAGCATCAGGAAAAGTGAAAGAGGCTGAGATGAGATAACCCTTAGGTAGTTGATGAATGTTGATGGGAAGAGATTGGAATTACTCTAATTGGCTATAACCACAGTTGAGCTAGAGGGAGTCAATATCAGTAAATCATAAAATTAGAAATGGTCTAAGTATTGAAAGAAATATTACATGCATACAAAAATATCTCTAAACATATATATTACTCTCAGTAAAGCAACATATCAACAAAACAATCAGGGAAGTAATCTGGAAAAGTTTCTGGAAATTAAAGGAAGGTAAATAAAAATTCACTGAAAGACAGTTCTCAAGAGAAGATATTTACACAGCCAACAAACACATGAAAAAAAGCTCAACATCACTTATCGTTAGAGAAATGCAAATCAAAACCACAGTGAGACACTATCTCACACCAGTCAGAGTTGCAATTATTAAAAAGTCAAGAAACAATAGATGCTGGCAAGGTTGTGGAGAAATAGGAATACTTTTACACTGTTGGTGGGGAATATAAATCAGTTCAACCATTGTGGAAGACAGTATGGCAATTCCTCAAGGATCTAGGAACCAGAAATACCATTTGACCCAGCAATCCCATTACTGGGTATATACCCAAAGGAATATAAGTCATTCTGCTGTAAAGACACATGCACATGTATGTTTATTGCAGTACTATTTACAATAGCAAAGTCATGGAACCAACAACCCAAATGCCCATCAATGATAGACCGGATAAAGAAAATGTGGTACATATACACCATGGAATACTATGAAGCCATAAAAAGGAATGAGATCATGTCCTTTGCAGGGACATGGATGAAGCTGGAAGCCATCATCCTCAGCAAACTAACACAGAAACAGAAAACCAGACACTGCATGCTCTCACTCATAAGTGGGAGTTGAACAATAAGAACACATGGACACAGGGAGGGGAACAACACACATCAGGGCAAGGGGAGGAAACTTACAGGATGGGTTAATAGATGCAGCACACCACCATGGTACACGTATACTTATGTAACAAACCTCCACGTTCTGCACATGTATCCCAGAACATAAAGTACAATTTTAAAAAAACTTAAAAAAGAAAACCCTAAAAGAAAAATGTCACTGTACATCACCAATTATTATTCATACAAGAGGTATGCTGTCTTTTTTTTAAGTCTATTAATGGGCAAAATCTCCTTAGAGACTTTCATAAATGTGTGCAAATTTTAATTTATCAGGTTTATTCTTCCCAGAAGGTCTTAAACTATTCAAGCATAAGCTCTACTATTATGTGGTTTTTCAAGAATATCTGGCCTATATATGCACTGTATTTCCAGCATAGACCCTAATACTGATGTATAATTGATGCTTTAGTACTAGTATTCATAACACAATTATTAAAATATTAAATTTGAACTAAAATTGGTAACATGTCTAAAACATTTGGAAGCATGTTTGTATTAAGTGAGATTTTCATTTGCAGGCCATTTGCTCTGAAAATCTCTGGAAACAGAGACATTTCTGAGGGCAGAATCCTATAATGGATAAAGGGAATTTCCTTATATAATTATATTTATAAGACATCAAATGGAAAATGAGTCCTTTTGCTGTTTCATTTGTTATCCTGAAAGCCTACGGCATTGACTTCAAAATGCTATAGGCTTTGAAAAATTCCAAACCCTAAATGATCAGCATTGCTACCTGACATAATAAACAATAATGACACTGAAGAATTAGATATATTGTATACTCAGTGAAAAATGAAAAATAACAGACATAAGCAAAGTCAATGACACTATGCTACATTGAAAGTAAGATCTTACAGGTGAACTTATGATGAGAAACAGCAACAAAAAACCCTCAAATCGACATTGCATTTTTATACTTAAAGCTATGCATGTTTTCCTAAATACGACTAATCCATCAACTGTGAATATTTTTGAGGCATAAAATGAGTACAGTGGACATGCCTTGCCTAGCATTTTTAAATTATTCAAAGTATTACCAATAATTAAAGACAATAATCATAAAGTCATAGTTTCAAAGTTTAAGGAAATTAGGTTTTAAAAGTAATAAACTATTTACTGATAGGGAGAATAATGAATTCAATTATTTCTCTCTCACTTTACTGACAAGGAGAGAGACATCAATGAAGCCAACTTTGTTTTACAAAATTATAGGCAGGTGGTTGCTTGGCCAGGAGGATAATGTAAATTTCTTGATTCTTATCAAGGATTGTTTACTTTGTTCTCTACTACAAAGTTTATTTCAAAGACATTTTGGTATCCTTTGTAATTCTACTTGGAACTGAGTCCATTTAACAGAAAAGTGAATTATACTTATCAAGGCTTTAAACTAAACAGTGAGTGTCTCACCACTGGCAGTTTAGACAGTATGACTTGAAACTCAATGCCAATTTTAAAACACAATTAATGGACAATCAAAAATTACCAAGGACTTCAGTGGAGATATACAAATAGAGTTGTGTGTGAAATAAACATAAGGCAATGTGAATAACAAAAGCATCACTTACCATGATGGACAGATTTATTATTGGCAAGAATCACATTATTGAAGAGATGTTATACAGGAAACTTATAGCTATCTGAATTTCCTATAAAACTCCACAGCAACCAAACAAAAACTGTTGGAAGCAATTAAGTTGAACTTGGATTAAATTTTTACATGTATCCTAATGTCAGCAACAAGATTTTGGAATTAAATGTTTGTGGTTTTCAGTGTTCTTATTAATTTAGAAATATTCCATTGTCCGCTTTGGATTAGTGAGGAAATAGAGTTGCATTTTCTGGATATTGTTGTAATATATCAACAACATTCAGCAAAAGCTCCAGCTTTAAAGACCACTATTACACACGAAGGCAGAAGGAAGCCTGTTGCATACTGAATGTGCTAGCTGGTGATTATACACACTTAAATCCTCTTGACTGATGAATAACCACCCTCTCCATGAGAAGGCACTCCTACCGGAAGCTGGCATGTAACAGTGTTAGAGGAAAGTTACACCTAATGAGCAATTCAGAGCCACTCACTCAGTTAACTCTGATGTCAAAAAAATGACATGCCCCAGTTTGATCCTCCCTTCATCCAACAAAACTTAGTACTAAATAGCATGATTTTAACAGGGATTAATGTTTTAATCTATATAGAGAATAATTAGCAAAACAACAACTTGAGTTTTGTTCTGTTAAGTATATTAAAGACCGAATGTAGCTTTCTTAATGTCGGAAATAAATCTGGAAACAACAAATCTAGACATCCACTTAGTTTGTAACTTAGGTAAAATGAGTTTAATTTGAAATTAAATAGTTGAACAAATCAAAATAGGGCAAAAACATTGAAATAACTGTAATTAATTTGGAAATATTTGATAGCAGAGGGGAATGGTGGTTACTCAGATTTGCACTAGGAGGAGGCTTTACTTTGGTGGATAAAATAGCATAAAATATGTCTAATATTGAATATCAGCAATTAAATTTCATATATTTTTATGAAATGATTAGTATGGTGCTATCGATATAAACTGAAGTATGTATCTTAAAATAACCCCAGAAGAATAGATACATTGCAACGACTGAACATGGTGTTATTTGACAAAACAAATAATGTATAGAAGTTGGCTTATTTCATTTGTAGCAACTCAGCATAATTCTATCTAGTAAGAGGTGTATAGAGGATAAATAAATGCAGAAACATTACAAAGCAAAGTAACTTCCAAGAACAAAGCCAGTTTTTATATTATTATTGAAAATAATAATGAAGTGAAGAGATATATATATATAAAATCATATATGTATATGTTTTAGATTATTAGTGATTATTTAGAAAAGGTCTCACAAACATTTTAGGATATAAAAGCACTGTATATCCTAAGGGAGGCTATCATGTTATACTCAGTCAACATGTACTCTAATAAGATGAACACATTTGGCTGCAGTACCATGGAAATAAGAATAATAATCTCCCCTTGGAACAAGACATGGTTTTTCATGTTTTCTTTTCATCATATCAGAGTCTGAAAAACGCTTGGACCCCTAACAGACACATTCCATAAATATCTGTTGAATGAATGAAAAAAATATATACTCTGTCATATATTCTACTTAAATTTCAATACAGTAAGAAGAGTTTAGGAGAGTTAGCTTCCATTATTCTCAACTAAAGATATCATGTGGCCTGTATGGCAGAAATGTCTCTTCAGAACCTTTAGCCTTTGATTCTATAATGAACTCAAAAACAACTTTGATGTTAATGTCTGAAATCAGGAACTCTATTATTATCATTGTATTTCAGATTAGAGTTCAAAATCTGCTTGAGGTTTGATTATCTGCTTGGTGTCCAGAATCAGAGCAGAACCAAGATTCCTTGTCATGTCTCCAACTGGAGAGGAGGAATTTTCTAGTCCCTGTCAACTGAGGGTGCTGCATTTATTCCTGGGCCTATGTAGGCAGCTTAGATTCAGCTTTTTGCTTGAAAGCACATACAGATCTTATTGCCCGGCCCTGCAACAGGAGCACTGCTGACATCCAAGCACCTGGAGGATCTCAATACATGCAGAAATGCACTTGATAAAATTCAACATTTGTTAGTTATAGTTATAAAGATCTTAGCAAATCAGAAAGATAAGGAACACTTTCAAGTTGACAAAACCTACAGTGAATATAATACTAAATTTTGAAAGACTGGTGAGTACCCCCTAAGGTTGAGAACTAGGTAAGGATGTCTTTTCTCACCATTTCTATTCAACATTAGGCTGAGGTCTTAGTGAAAATAATAAGGGAAGAAAAAGAGATAGAGGCATGCAAACTGGGAAAAACAAAACTGTCTTTATTAACAGATGTTATAATTAGCTATTTAGAAAATCTCAAAAAGGCTACAAAAATGCTAAACTGATTTAAACGTGAAAGTTCTATGGTCAGAGAATGCCATGTCAGCATATATATATAATATATGTTTATATTATATATATGTTTATATATGTATAATCACACCCTTGTAGATGAGCTAAAAATAACTGAAAATTGAAATTAAAAAACATAATACCATTTGCAATATATCAAAAACATGAAATTATTCAGAATAGATCTAGTAAAATATAAGCAAGGTTTGTGTGCTGGAAATTAAAGATCGTTGATAAAAAATCAACATAAAAATAAAGCAATGGAGAGATACACTATGTTTATGGAATAAAAGACTGAATAGTATTTAAATCTCAATTCTTCCCAAAATTAATTTATAAATTCAATTCAGTCCCCATCAAAATCCCATCGGGTATTTTTGTTGAATTGACAAGCTGATTTGAAAACTTATATGAAAATGCAAACCTTGAGAATAACTAAAACAATATTTTAAAAGAACAAATGTGGAGGATTCATACGGTTTGACTTAAAGTCACACTATAAAGCTATAGTAAGATAAGGTTGCATTTAGATAAAGTATAGAAATGTACAGAATAATTTGGAACAGAATATAGTGTCTAAACATGGATCTGCACATATATAGTCAACTAGTATTCTACAGTGATTGATTCTCAATGGTGAAAGAAGAGAGTTTTTTACAAATGATGCTTGATTAACTTGGTGATCATACGAAAAAAGATGAGTCTTGATCTTCACCTTTCTTGTTATAAGAAATATTAAGTTGAAATAGATCAGAGACCTGAATGTAACATGTAAAACTCTAGAACTTCTAGAAGAAAATATTTGAGAAAATCTTTATGAACATGGTTAGGAAAAGATTTCTTAGATAAGGCAAGAAAATGGGATAAATAATAAAAATTAAAAATAGAAAAATTGGACTTTATAAAAATTAAGAACTCCTGCTGTTAAAAATCACCATTAAGAAAATTAAAAGATAATCCACAGAGTGGGAGAAAATATTTGCAAATCATATATCAGATAAGGAATTTGTATCCAGAATATACAAAGAATTCTTACAACTCAAGAAGCCAAACAATTTGGTTAAAAAAATTAGGTAAAATATTTGAAAAGACACTTCACCAAAAAACAATGATAGTGATGACAAACAAAAAGATGATCAACATTATTAATCATTAGGGGGATGCAAATTAAAATCTTAAGGAAATATCACTATTTATTGGAGCATTTAAAATAAAAATAAAGATAAGATAACAAAACCATGTTCTGGTAAGGATGAACAACCCAACGCTCATATGTTTTTGATGAGAATGTAAATTACTATAGCCACTTTGGAAAGCAGATTAGCACTTTATGTTATAAATTCATACATGCACTTATTGTATGACTGAGGAATTCCATTTCCAGGTTTTTACCAAGGAAAATAAAAATGTAAGTCTATACAGTATCTGTACATGAATGTTTATAGCAATTTTCTATGGAACAACCCCAAACTGAAAACAACTGTAGTGTCCATTAATTGGTAAATAAATAAACTCATTGGGGCATATCCATGCAATGAAATACTATTTAACCAAAAAAAAAAAGTAATGAAGTACTAATACATATAAAGACAAGACTTACTTTAAAATGCATTATGCTAATAAAAATGTTAGATTTTTACTTACTTCTTCATGTATGATTTCCTTTATATGAAATTCTAGAAAACACAAAACTACCAGGACAAAAATTCATTTAAAGATTCCCAGTCAGGAGTTCAAAACCAGCCTGGCCAACGTGGTGAAACCCTGTCCCTACTAAAAATACAAAAATTAGCCAGGCGTGGTGGTGGGCACCTGCAGTCCCAGCTACTTGGGAGGCTGAGGCAGGAGAATGGCTGGAACCTTGGAGGCGGAGGTTGCAGTGAGCTGAGATCGTGCCACTGCACTCCAGCCTGGGCACAGAAGCTGGGCATGGTAGAAAGGAATTGACTATGTAGGGGCACCAGAGGAGTTTCTGGCTGGGATTGTTTTAAGGGTTGAATGTGGTAGGGCCTATGTAACTGTGCTTTTATCAAAACTTGCTGAACTGTGCAAGTAGAATTAGTGAATGTCACCTTCTGAAATTCTGCAGTAAAGTTGAATAAAAGGAGACTTCCAAACCTATATTTTTGAGAGCCAATTTTGAGTCATAAGTCCAACAAAGTTTACCTTATATGGTTCTCACCTCTTTCCATTTTTTCACAATATCTATGGGTTGCCATCTCCATTTCTTTTCTGTGAACTCCCAGCAATATGCACAAGTTTTATAATTCTCCACCATGTTAATTGTAACAGAAAGCATTTTGAATTAGCACAACTAACCATGTTCCAAAAACAGATGTTCTGTTTTATAGTGTACATGTATTAATGTATGTATTAATATGTTAAAATATTAATGTAACAATAATTATATTACTAATATATTCATTATATAATATATTAATTATATACATATAAATATATTAATAATACATTAATTATATAAGTATTGGTATAAATATATTAATATATAAATATATTAACATGTTAATAAGATAACTATTAATATAAACATATTAATATTGTGTGCATATATATAAATTCTCATGACAAAATTTTGTGTAACATAAAAGGATAGGAAGAGGAAAATGAAGATCTGCTTTTTTTCCCTCCAATCAAATCCTTCAACTGGGGGCAATTGTTGTTAATACATAGTTTTCTGAACATTTGCATAAGTAGGGCAGTTGTATAGTAGGGCAACATATTTTTTTGTCACATGGCATTATGTGTAAGGGAACTTAACATGTCAGCTTATATAGATGGATTTCAATCTTATGATTGTGACATGTACAAAATAGAGCAAATATACTGTAATTTGTTTAGTCATTTCTCTATTGTTGAACACTTACTTAGTAGTTTTCCAATTTTGATAGTTTCCATTGCAGTGCCAAAATAGATCCTATTAGATGTTTATTTCTAAAGATAACAGCTAAAGTACAGGTATTATATTTGGGCTCACCTGCTATCTAAGTAATAGCCTATTACGTGCTACATAGGTGCTGTACCTGTGTATGAATAAAAACACATCATAGAAATCAGCAAGGAAATCCTTTTTTCTTAAACACTGGATGAGATTGCTCCAAGCTTTCACTGAACACTTTCTTAAAAATCCTCCTCAGGATTTTTCCAAATTATCTGTAGGCTTATAATTTTGTGGTCATTCTCCTCCTACCCCCCTGCCCCACTTCCTCTGATTTAACTTCGTTTCAAAATTATGCAACTGTTCTGTGTAGGGTTCTTTTTCTAATTATTTTGGCCTATCATGTAACAAACACAGCATTTTCCTTAGTGTTCATAAAATCAAAATTCTTACTCATGCTATGTGTGTTTTAACTGAACTTACTCAAGTTTTTGAGGGCCAGAAAATTGTATACAACTGACCACTGTAGCACTGCCAACACCTCAAGTTGTGTGTTAGCCATCCTCCTTAAAATCATAAAGTTCCTTGGCCTGGTCTGGATTCTAGCTTCAGTCTGCCGTCATCTGTTGCAGACTGCATTTCTACTTCTCTTTCTTATTTATTCTTCACCTCTTTTCTCCCTTTTCTGTTTCTTTTGTTTCAGGAACAGCAAAAATAACAAGAACATATTTCTCCCACTGCTCTACACAGAACATTTAAGCTTCACTCGGCTAAATTGTGTAACTACAAATTTAACCCAACGCACTTTAGAAACTCAAGGGCTGGGCTAAAACACAAGTGAGTGGTAGCCCATATGTAGTGGCCTACAAATATTGGCCATTTGTAATGGCCTCACACAATTTAGTTGAAAGAGATGGTGTCCTCTTCAATCTCTATCTGGTTGAGGGAGCAGGGAGCTCACAGTCTGATAATGTACAGACCTTTTGAGACACCAGTGGACTACCATGTAACGGAAGAAGAGTCGAGGGAACACTAAGCAGGGTAGGATTAATTCTGCTTTGAGGTAGTCCCAAAGATTGCCAAGAGGAGGCAATACCTAAAGATAAGTCACATGAGTCACAGGTGAGGATGGTTTTCTATGAAAGGTAGAAGCCCTGTAAATTTGAGAAGGAAAATATTCTGGGAGACATCTGCTACCCTGCTGATCAAGAGTCTACTCAGTAAAATTTCACTAGTTTTTTGACTTCAACAATAAATCATCAATCTAATGTAGGTGGGCTCTACCATTCACAGCAAGTGCACACTACTGTTCAGGTAGACCCAAAGCACAGGAAAAGCAGAAATAGTGCCATTGCCATTATATAACTACACTATATTACAAACCTCAGCTTCCATTTTTGAAATATTTTTTTCTGTCAATACCAGCAGTGAAAATTAGACTATGTGCACAGGTTAAACATGCTTTGGAGAGCTACAAATCTGGTAACAGAAATAATAAAATGTTTCAGATCTGCAAATAATTTCAGTTGTCTATTTGATTGATCAGGAGTCATGGCACAGAAAGGAAAAAAAGGAAGGAAAATTAAGGAATATGTCCAGATGAAAGAGAAGTACCACGTGCCTACCACTCCCTTTCTGCCCAAAGTACCAACATCTCTTATTAAATAAACTGCATTTTACTCTATTTATAGAAAAGGATGCTCTGGAACTAGGAACTCCATTTCTATGATACCTGGGAACAGAATAAAAAACATAACTACAAAAACTGCAATATAAAAGCTACTGTAGAAAACAGAAAATATGAGTCAAAACATTTCAGCTGAAGAAATTCTTCCCCCCAAACCAACTAGGAAGAAAGATAAACTGCAATAAAACTCTCCAGACTGAATTAAATATCCTCAAATAAGCATCTGAAGATAATAAAATTCAAGAAATTTAACACTGAAGTAATATTTTCATCTAATCTATGTAGTCCGTATTCCATGTCTAGAATCACATACTGCATTTAGTTTTTATATCTCTTTCACCTTCTTTATTCTATCAGCATTTCTCTGCCTTTCTTTATCAAGGCATTGGGAGTTTTGAAAAATTCAGGCTAGTAATTTTACAGAATGTTTCTTCATTTGAGCTTGATTGATGTGTTCTCATGATTAGACTCGGTTATACAGCTGCAAATGGAATAATGCAACAGTGATGTGGTGTCCTTCTTGGGGTACCATAGTCCCCAAATGCAAGACATCTACATGCTTCTTATTGGTGAGGTTACTTTGCAGCAAAAGGTCAAAGTGTCATTTGCATTCTTCACTGTTTAGTTAGTACTTTTCTCCTTGTAATGAATAGCAGTCTGAGGAGATACTTTGAGAACATGCAAGCAGCCTGCTTCTCATCCAGCTCTTCCCAAAGATAAGTATTCTCCTGATACTTCTTGCCTAAATTATTCTTTACCACCATAGTTGCAAATGGTATTCCCCGCCCCACCTCCCTCCACCCGGCCACTCCATGACTCTTCCTTTCACATGTGTCAGCTGGCATACTAATTTAAAGAAATGTTCTCTTTTCTCTTCTGCCTATTTATCCATTTATGTATGCATGTATCTGTTTGCTTATTATAATAAACAAATACTTTCCTACTTTATTTAATCATCCTATTTTATGTAATTGTTACAATCCATTGCAATCCTCATTTATTTTGGTACTCAAATTGTCCCTGGATTTGGTCAGTGGGAATCCCTTGAAGCTATGGCCTGTTTCTTTTTGACATGTCCCTGTTGTTTTCCTGAGCACTCCCTTTCTTTCTGGCACAAAATGGTGTTCCAGTTTCATCATGCACCTTCTTTGTCCCAGCCCTGGAACCAGACATTGCTCCAAGAGGCTCTTGTTCCTTTCAGTAGGGACAGGTATTAAAAACCATCTGGGCACAAAATTCACTTATGGCTCTTAAGGTATAAGTGCTTCTTTTGTGGGTAGAATTAGGAGAAAAATAATACATATATAGTATGTATATATATATACATGTAAGTATATATGTGTATTGTGCATACATATCTATCTGTCTCATACTGAGACTCTAGTCTGTTTGCTTAGCTACATTTGACTTAGGTGCCAGTTTCAGCCAGAATTAGGAGAGGGAAGACATGAGGGAGGAGGGAGAGTGAGAGAGAGAGAGAGAGAAAGAATTCCTCAGGATCACTTATAAAGTGATTTCTAGAAGCAGTGAGTAGGAGTGGTTGCATTTTACTTCTGGACTCTGAGCATTAACTTTTCCCATTCATGTCTATAAAGATGTTTTCTGTTCAAATGCCAACCTTCAACCAGGCTTCGATGTGGGGAGGGAAGAGTTTTCAATTCATATGCACCTATTTGCTTTTCAATGTCTCCTGCATTTTACTGTATCCTAGAAAACCACTACCCAGGTACAGGTACCTGGTCTGTGCTCACTTCGCTTTAGAAATAAAAATTATAAGGTAGAACTGAAAAGATAGTGTTTGAATAAATGGTTTAATAATGCCCAGATGGGCCGGGCGCAGTGGCTCAAGCCTGTAATCCCAGCTCTTTGGGAGGCCAAGGCGGGTGAATCACGAGGTCAGGAGATAGAGACCATCCTGGCTAACACGGTGAAACCCCATCTCTACTGAAAAAAAATATATATATATACAAAAAATTAGCCAGGCGTGGTGGCGGGCACCTGTAATCCCAGCTACTCAGGAGGCTGAGGCAGGAGAATGGTGTGAACCCTGGAGGCAGAGCTTGCAGTGAGCCGAGATCACGCCACTGCACTCCAGCCTGGGCAACAGAGTGAGACTCCGTCTCAAAAAAAAAAAAAAAAAAGAAAAAGAATGCCTAGACCAACTCAGAGAAAAATGAACACTGTATAGATTATGTTATGCCCACAGATCACTGTGATAAAACTCCATGGCCGGGTGCTGTGGCTCAAGCCTGTAATCCTAGCACTTTGGGAGGCCGAGGCGGGCAGATCATGAGGTCAGGAGATCGAGACCATCCTGGCTAACGTGGTGAAACCCCGTCTCTACTAAAAATACAAAAAATTAGCCGGGCGTGGTGGTGGGCACCTGTAGTCCCAGCTACTCAGGAGGCTGAGGCAGGAGAATGGTGTGAACTTGGGAGGCGGAGCTTGCAGTGAGCCGAGATCACAACACTGCACTCCAGACTGGGCGACAGAGCGAGACTCTGTCTCAAAAAATAAATAAATAAATAAAATAAAAAATAAAAAAAGACTCCATGAACAAACCTTTAATAGTGTGCACATTGTGTGGCCAATTCATTTGCCATTTCAAGATATGCAGCCACTCAAAGGATTTAAATCAGGAAGGATTTCACAGGATCTATGATACAGTCTTTTGTTAAAACACTTTAGATAGTCATTTTATTTTCTCATTTTACTTTTAGCAAGCACAGAACAGGTGAGAAACACAGCTGGAATGGAACAAAGGAAGATTTGATACTTTTTTTAGAAGCTTTTACAATAGAATCTGTTCTTTAATGGATAGCGTTATGAGAGAAAATAAGATTATAATGGAATAAAAAGTGGTCTAATGTTCATCATTCAGTTTAGTGGATATGTTACAAGATTATTTCTAAAATCTTTTGTAGATAAAACTAGATGCCTTTCTTGATTTTGTGACTGGTATTACTCTATCATCATTTCTGAGCCCTTTACTAAAAATTTTTACTGAACATACTAAAGCATATTATGTAAAAGATAGTGAGCTATGATGCAAGATACTATGCAACGTGCCCCTCAATATTATGACTACCTCTCCACCTATTTATACATAGAATTTACGTGGTTTAAACAGATTGGCAAATACTATAATTATTATAAAATGATTTTTCAAAATCTGTATTTGTATCTAACAAAATACTAAAAAAGAACTGTGTCAAAATAAAATATTAGAATTTCATAAGTCTTTTGTGCCTAGAAATTGCTGAGATGTAAACCTTTTTTCATGAATGCTTTCTCTACTGACTCCTCCTCCCCCTGAGTTGATGAGTACTCTGCCCCTTGCTCTTTGTGCTAAACACAGACAAGAGTGAGTGGTGGTGGTCCCTAAGAAATAACTAGATTACAAACATTATTGCATTATCTTTCATAGAAGCCGTAACATTCAGGGGATGGTAATTCATAGGTAGATATAAAGTATATAAGGAAACAACAAAGAAGACGCTTCTGTAGAGCTTAGAGAGAGACTAAGAAGATCTGAGACAGGAGGAGTATAAGAGAAAACAGGAAGCTGACTTGTGGATCTGAGGAAAAGCCCTAAAGATGGGTCTGAATTACAGGGACTGCAGCCAGGTGAGTGGGTAATCCTGTGTTAGAACCATCCTGAGGCTCACAGTCTTCTCACTCCGGACCAAGGGAGTGATGCATTTTTAGTAGAGATGGGGTTTCACCATGTTGGCCAGGCTGGTCTCAAACTCCTGACCTCAAGTGATTTGCCCGTCTCAGCCTTCCAAAGTGCTGGGATTACAGGCATGAACCACCATGCCCAGCCAGTTATTTTTAAATGTACAGTTAATTTTTTTTTTTTTTACTATAGTCACTCTGTAGTGCTAGCAACTAGTACGTCTTATTCATTCTTTCTATTTTTTTTGTACCCATTAACCATCCAACCAACTACCCTTCCCAGCCTCTGGTAACCATCCTTCTGCTCTCTGTCTCCATGAGTTCAATTGGTTTAAGTTTTAGCTCCCACAAATAAGTGAAAACATGCAAAGTTTGTCTTTCTGTGCCTTGCTTATTTCACCTAACAATGACCTCCAGTTCCATCCATGTTGTTGCAAATGACAGCATCTCATTCTTTTTACCGGATGAATAGTACTCTATTGTGAGTATATGTACCACACATCATTTATCCAGTCATCTGTTAATGGACACTTAGGTTGCTTCCCAATCTTGGTTATTGTGAATGGTGCTGCAACGAACATGAGAGAGCAGATATATTTTCGGTAATTGGATATGTACTTAGGAGTAGAATTGCAGGATCATATGGTAGCTCTATTTTTAGTTTTTTGAGGAACCTCCAAACTGTTCTCCATAGAGGTTGTACTAATTTACATTCCCACCAATGGTGTATGAGGGTTCAACCTGGGGAGCTTTTTAAACACACCAATGCCTGGTCTCATTTGGATCTGACTTTTGGGGCTGGGGCCTCGACTTCTGCTCCCCAGGGAACTTTGGTGTGCACCAGCATTGGGACACATCAGACTGTGGACTCTCCCTAAGGTGGCCCCAGACAGGAGTGGTAACCCTTTCCATCCAGGGGCTTTTGGAAATGTGGGAAGGTATTCTTGGTTGTCATGTCAACCAGGTAGGGCTCCTGGCATTTTGTGTATCAGGGAGGCCCAGTATCCTGCAGATCAGCCCTGTGCAGTGGAGAATGGTTCTGGCCCAGATGCCAATAGCATCCCTATGGGTCCTGCACATTCTCCAGCCAGGACTGGGAGTCCTGTACTCCAATGCTGGTACAGCATTCCCCCAGTTTTCCCCTTCTTCTAAAAATTAGGCTGTCTGTGGTTCCAGCGAGCTTGATCACAGGCCATCAGTTCCTGGGGGAGCTGGCCTTTGACAGGGGCTAGGTGGAACTTGCCCAGCAGGTCTGATGTTGGCCATTTCAACCTTTTAAATAATGCCATCAATTTCTTTAAATAAGCAGATGTTGGTGGATACCTAGTATGCAACTTCCTCAATTTGGGGAACTCACAGATCTGAGACTCTGTCTCACGCAACCTGTCCAGAACAGTGCAATTTCCCTGAGTGGTATTTCTAATATCCCCTCTGACTTTCTGGTGTCATTCTAAGGACACTGAAAGCACAAGTCTGGCTGATCTCTGTTGCATTGTCCTGTGTTGTGGGACTCTTAGGATTTTTAGGTCTCAAATTCCAGACAACATCCCCCAAAATGTACTCAAGGAAATCTGGTGTTCACACATGGTCTAGTCTCAGTCCATCTTTCCTAGTGTGGTGTCAAATGCAAAGAAACAAAGCCTGGAAGAATGCTGAGGGATGGCCAGATTTGTAATAATGTTGTGGAGAGAACAGTTGAAACCAACACACAGGCTGATACCTGCAAAAGGAAATTATAGCATTTTTTACTATGTGTAATATTTCACAATAACAAAAGTTAAAAGAAAAAAATGGCAATAGTTTCAGGTTGTCTGCCAGCCATCTTAAAAACATTTTCCCAGGAAATCCTGACATTTAACCCTCCTAATGGATATTATAATTCCAGTGTTACCACTGAGGCAATAGGCTCTGAAGTTAGGTGACTTGGCTAATGTCACACAGCAAATAAATAGCAGGATTAGAATTTATATTCTAATTCCAAAGCTGACCCTTTGGTCTGGGTGCACCTTTGTTCTTAGGAGATAAATATTTCTTGATGTTAAGATGTTTCATTGTGATTAAACCTCTCGCACTTCTGAGAGATTGAAATCACAGAGCGTTTGGTCAGAATGTCCATGGATAGAATCAGAGCATATTAAAGTCATGGGACTTTTTGTTTGAAAGCCCTCCCTGGCCCCCAGATCTCCCCCATGATGGTCACCTGCCAGGGCTCTGACATGGCTACAGACACCTGGAATAAGAGAAGCAGGCCTTTCTCAGGTGTTCCTCCCTTTTATTGGAAGGAAGACAAGAATTCACCCTTGAATTTCCCAATTGTCTTCCTGCTGCCCGTCTGCATAGAAGAGATGGATGGATGTCTTGGGTGCTTTCAGGATCCATGAAGAGGAGTCGGCAGTGGTGTGCCCAGTGATTGACGTGATCGACTGGAACACCTTTGAATACCTGGGGAACTCCGGGGAGCCCCAGATCGGTGGTTTCGACTGGAGGCTGGTGTTCACGTGGCACACAGTTCCCGAGAGGGAGAGGATATGGATGCGATTCCCCGTTGATGTCATTGGGTCAGGAGTTGACTTCTGGGTGACTTGTTTTTTAAGCATGCCTCGTTGCATCTGGCCGACCTGTCAGCGGAGGCCCTCGGGAGGAATGGTTAGCTGTCAGCTTAACTACCTCCCCTCTTCCCACTTTTTTGTCCGGAGTATTTGCTTATTTTTATTAAACATGTCTGCTACACATGTCAATTTTATATGGGTATATTTTATTTATTTAATTTTTAAATTGTGGTAAAATATGCATCATAGAGAATTTACCATTGTAACCATTTTGAAGTATGCGATATTAGGCTGAGCATGGATTACACCACCTCTAATCCCAGCACTTTGGGAAGCCAAGGGAGGAGGATTGCTTGAGTCCAGGAGTTTCAGACCAGCCTGGGCAACATAGCAAGAACCTATCTCTACAAAAAAATAAAAATCAGCTGAGCGTGGTAGTGTGCATCTGTAGGCCTAGCTAGCTGGGAGGCTGAGATAGGAGGATTGCTTGAGTCAAGGAGTTCAAGGCTTTAGTGAGCTATGATTATGCAATTGCACTGCAGCTGGGGCGACAGAGTGAGACCCTGTCTCTATAAAAAATAAATAAATAAAATAAAGCATGCAATTTTAGCAGCATCGAGCACATTCACAGTATTGTGCAAACATGATCTTTACCTATTTCCAGGGCTTTTTCATCATCCCACACGGAAAATATCCCCACTAAGCAATAACTTCCCGTACCCCACTTCCAGCCCCTGGGAACCTCTGTTCTTTCAGGTGCCCCATGTAAGTGGAATCGTACAATATTTGTCCATTTGTACTTGGTTCTTTCACTTATCATCATGTTTTCAAGTTTCCTAGAGAACATCATTCCTTGTGATGGCTGAGTAATATTCCTTTGTACATATATGCTACATTTTGTTTATACATCCTTCTGTTGGTGGACACTTGGGTTGTCCTTTGGTTATTGTTAAATAATGCTGCTATGAACATCGGTGTACTTTTATCTGCTTGAGTCCCTGTTTTCCATTCTTTCGGGTATACACCTAGGAGTGGATTGCATTCTTGAGGAAACATCATTAGGCCCCTTTGACCCGGGGTGTGGGTGGATCCATGGCAGGTGGAGGAGCCCGCTCTGGCCAGTGGGTGAGTCAACGTCTGAGTAGAGTGGGCCCAAGGGAGGCTCAGCAGCTCTCATTCTGGAGGTGTTGAAGTGATAGCCTGGCTTCTTCCCCCCTTCCAAATTCAGAAGCAAGTGGGAGACAGATGTGGGAGTTGGGCAGAAGGAGGTCAGGACTTCAGCCTCACCACTGGTGTGTTGAAGCGGAAGTAGGCTCTTAGTTCTGCATTCACATTTGGCATTTGGGCTTCTGAATCCTTTCACCAGAGTCCTGACCTTAAGATGACCCGCTGCTGGCTGGAGTGGAGCAAGCAAGGAGAGTGTCCAGAGATAAGGCTGGAGAGATGTGAGCGGGGCCAAGGGAAGGGATTTGGACTTGACCCTGAGCAGGTAGAAGCCACTGAAGGGATCCGAGCAGGAAGTGACCTGAGTATGTGCCACGTGCCAAGTGGTGAGGGCCCTGGAGGGACTGTTGTGGGCAGGGATACCATTAGGAGGCTCTGCAGTCCTCCAGGTCAGAAACAATGGTTCAGGAGATGGTGGGCACTGTGGATTCCAGAGATGGTAAGATGGAAGAACTGGAAGAAATTGAGTGGGAAGTGGGGAAGGAAGGAATTGAGAATGGCACCCAGGCTTCTATAGGAGCCCTTAGTGAGAACATCTTGCTCAATCCCTCACTGAATAGGTTTGGAAACTGAGACACAGAGTAGGAGGCTCTAATCCAGGCTACTTAGGCAGCCTGTAATGAATTCATGGGGGGCCATGAATTCTGATTGTCCCCTTACCCCACATGCTCAGGGCACCTATCCTACCCATCCCATAATATCCCTGTGCCTCAGTTATCTCATCTGTATAATAAGTACCAGCATATCCACCCTGCCTATTTCCTAGATTTTTAGGATAATCACACATGAAGGTGCTTTGTAGTCTAGAACCTTCCCTTCCACTGGGGATGTTGCTGTTGTCTTCTCAGTTGGCCCCACGCTTGGAGTCCAGGGCAGGCCCCGATGCTGCAGGATGTTAACATTTTTAGTGGTTGTGCTCTCAATGTTCTCTTTCCCTATTTCTTTTTTTTTCAAGTTGGGGTCTCGCTCTGTCACCCAGGCTGGAGTGCAGTGGCATGATCTTCGCTCACTGCAACCTCTGCCTCCTGGATTCAAGTGATTCTCCTGCCTCAGCCTCCTGAGTAGCTGGGATTACAGGAGCGGGCCACCACACCTGGCTAATTTTTGCATTTTTTTTTAGTAGAGACAGGTTTTCGCCATATTGTCCAGGCTGGTCTTGAACTCCTGACCTCAGCAGATCCGCCTGCCTCGGCCTCCCAAAGTGCTGGGATTACAGGCGTGAGCCACTGCACCCGGCCGCCCTTTGCCCATTTATTAATGGGATTATTGGTTTGTTTTTGACCACTGATTTGTTTGAGTTCCTTGTATTTTATGGATGTTAATCTCCTGCCAAATGAGTAGTTTACAAATATTTTCTCCCATTCAAAAGGGTGCCTTGTCACTCTGTTGATTATTTCATTTGCTTTGCAGAAGGATTTGTTTTTAATATAGTACTATTTGCCTATTTTTGTAGCCTGTGATTTTGAGGTCTTAGTCATAAAGCTTTTGCCTAGACTAATGTCCTGAACAATTTTCCTTATGTTTTCTTCTAATATTTTTAGTAGTTTTGGGCCTATATTCATCTTGAACTGGTTTTTCTATATGGTGAGAGATAGAGGTCCAGTTTCATTCTTCTTCTGGTTATCCAGTTTTCCCAGCACCATTTCTTGAAGAAGGTATCCTTTCCCCAGTGTTTATTCTTTACCGCTTTGCCAAAGATCAGTTGGCTGTAAATATATGGATTTATTTCTAGATTCTCTATTGTGTTCCATTGGTGTATGTGTCTGTTTTTATGCCAATACCATGTTTTCTTATTCCCTGTGGCTTTGTAATATATTTTGAAGTCAGATAGTGCAATTCCTCCAGCTTTGCTGTTTTTGCTCAGTATTCCTTTGGTTAGCCAGGCTCTTTCTTGGTTACACGCAAATTTTAGAATTTTTTTTTTCTATTTCTGTAAAAAAAAAATTGGTGTTTTGATAGGGATTGCATTGAATCTGCAGATTGCTTTTTGCAGTATGTCCATTTTAATGATATTAAATTGAAGAGGACACAAACAAGTAGAAAGGCATACCATGCTCCTGGATCAAAAGAATTAATTATTCTTAGTTTAGACATGCAGCTACCTTATGCTAAGGACACAGTAAACTTAACTGCCATTACAACAAACCGCAAATCTAGGATACCAGGGTCTTTAAGACCAAAATAATGCTATTCCTTATTATACTCAAAGCAGTGTGAGAGGGAAAACATGTTGTGTTCTTTATCTCTCACAGTGACTATGGGAAGTCAGTGGGAGTTGTTTCATGTGGATAATTCAAGAAATAAAGGTTCCAGTGGCTATGTACTTAGAAATGGGATTCTGTGATAACACCTAATATTTTATGTAGTTTAAACCACTTTTTTCTTGGAGAATGGATATTAAAAGTGGAAGAAGGGGTGACTTTTTACTGGTTGTCTTATATTTGTTTACAGTATGGATTTGATGCCATAAGCTTGTGCTATTTTTTATGTTTATTAATATTGGTATAATAATTTATCATTTCCAGTATTTTCAACAATTCTGAATATCTTATATAACATGTTTTTATATTGGATCATAAAGCTCTTCAATAACTATATGCACTTTTGTTTATCAATCATTAGCACTTAATTTAAGTACTTGTGTATACAAAAATAACAGAAAAATAAAATTGAAAAAAGGAAGGAGGGGAGATAGAAAGGAACGGAGGCCTCTAACCAAATGGCTTTGGAAAGAATAAATCAGTCAGTCCCAAAGTAGTTTCATATAAATATGTACTTTTCAAACACCACGCCTAAAGCACAATGATTGAGATTACATTAATAAAATGTTGATTTAAAAGTCCTAACAGTTATTTGCATGAAGAAAAGCATTCAAGATGATATATAGTATTTTATGAATTCTGTTGTTGTTTTGTTAATGTCTACAATCCTCAAAACTAATGATTTCTGATTCACTGGTTATATTTCTTAATTTACCATACCAGCATTACATATTACACATTGCAGAGATTAGCAGTGTATTCATTTATAAGAAAATGTTTTCTCGAATGAGAAAAATAGTTATTTTAGCATATTCTAGAAAGTTTAGGGAAACATGTAAACGTTCATCTACCTCTTAATCATAAGCTGCTAAAATCTTGGAGAAAAATCTATTTTGGGTAAAAAAATAAATCACTTGTTATTACCATCATAATGTAGTTGATAATATTTTATCCATATAGCATACATCTTCTACATTAAAATTATATTATGCCAACATAAACTATACAAATAATATCATATAAAACTTAAGTGTAATATATATGATATTGTTACAAAATTCTTAAAATCGAGTGTGTTCATTTTTTAATGCAGCCATAAAGAATGGCCACAAATATGGTGTCTTAGCACAACACAAATTTATTACCTTAGAGTTCTGTGGATCAGAAGCCCAACATAGATTTAAGGTGTCAGTAGGGTGCATTTCATTCTGAAGATTCTTGGAAAGGAGAATTTGGTCCCTGCCTCTTCCAGCTTCTAGAGTCCACATAGTTTCCTTGGCTCTTGGCCCCTTCCTCCATTTCAAAAATCTGTCGCTTTGAGCCAAGTCCTTCTCATACTGCCATATCTCTGGTCCTCTCTTCCACCTTTATGTGCTCTTGTGATTAAATTGGACTGAATATAATCATGCTAAGGTCAGCTGATTAGCAACTTTAATTTCATCTACGTATCCTTATTTCCTCTTCGCCATTTAATGTAACATATTAGTAGGTTTCAAGCATTAGAATATGGAAATCTTTGAGGGGCCATTACTCTGCCTATGACACCAAGATATATGGGTGTGCAGTTGAAAATATTAACTGCAAAAAGTAATTATTTCATATTAAATTGTTGTATAAGGTCCTTTTCAAAATGTAGCCTGTCTTAAAAATGAGACTATATGTAATGCATTTGAATAAATATGCAAATTATATATATTTCATAAACTGAATAAAAACTAAAATGCACAAAAGCACATTACTAAAAGTTTTCTCTATCTTCTTTTATTATTATTCTAGCTATTATATTTGAAATTAAGAATTTAATTTGGTTTATAAATTTATATACTATATTACTGAGTAAGGAGTGTAACCATGCCATTTGTAGATGCAACTTTAATCATTATGTTATAAAATTATTTAGTTTCTAAGAAACTTAGATTAAAAATACATATTATTTAGTAAGTATTGTATCACTTTGAAGAGTTTTTCATAAAATGTTAGAAAGAAAAGTAGTCATAAAACTTCAATACAGAGTAATTAAAAATTATTTAGTTTACCAATAATCTCAGTATTAGCCCCAAAATACTAAACTCTCTCTCTCTCTCTTTCTTTTTTCTCTCTGTCACAGACACACACAAACACACTCACATACACACACAGAATGTTCAAATATGTAAAGATATTAAGAATAGAGAGCCAGATTTTCTCTTGATTGAAGAAAGAATTTACAAATTTGAAGGGTAAAAACTTGTGTGGTTGGATCAGAATTAGAAATAAGAGAAATAACAAACACATATTTAATACGCAGACTTTTCATCACCTCTGTCCCTTTCTTGATGCACTGATGCTTCTTCCCCTGCATCAAGATCCTCCCTCCCTTGTCCAGATTTCCCCATAATGTGCAGTCAATTGTTTACAAGAAAGCCCTTCTTGAGCTGGTTTGACTTGAACTTCCAGCCCGAGTGTCCCCTAACAGAATGTTCTCATCCTGCTCAACTTCTAACACCCCACACCAGGCTGCACACACATTTCTAGGCCCCTCTTGGACTCTGATTTCCATGCTTGAATGCCATATCGTTTCTCACCTACAGCACTTTTCTACCCAGCCTGGACTCTGACAACATGCCCTCCGTTTTGTTTCCCCCTTCTTTGCACAGAGACACTTTCCTAATCCACCTCATGTTGGTGTGTCCATCTCTTGTAGAAACAAGCCTCACCCTGCTTTCGCTCTGAAATGATGTCCTGGGTCACCATCCTACTCATTACTTTCTCATACTACTCGAAACACACCACTAATAATCTGTCCCCACGGCACTCTTGTCATCTCCCTCCCACTCCTCTGTCACCTCTTCTGTAACACTGTCTTCCCCGTCCTTAACATAATGCTGCTGTATTTGGCCCTACCTAGGAATAGAGTAGTTGAAGAAGAGAAAGGAATAAAAGCGAGGGAAAAGATGAAGTGGTTGTTTAAAAGAAAGATGATGAGGAAAATGAACAGCCCAATATAATCCTGAAAGTCATCAATATTAGTGTTTATTTCAGGTTAAATTTTTAAATGAAGTATCTTTATATCTTTGATGAAGAAGATACATCCAGTGTACAGTATTCAGCTCAGGGTTTTGTATGGAAAAGAAATGTTTCCTCATGAAGATCTAAAAAACTGTGAGCAGGAAGATCAAGTGTGAAGAAAATCATGTCATAGAAATATCTAAAGGCACAAGATGTGGCATAGACAAGTAAAGTGTTTGGAACATGAATGTATGATGATCTGAGTATTAATCGGAATGCCATATGCAAAACCGCTGTATTTATTCTGTGTGGTTTTGAAGGGATAACTGGGTAAAGCATAAACAGAAAAACCTAAACTAGCCTTTCTAAATATAAAAGCCATTAAAAAATAAGAAAGGCTTTTTAAAAAAATACGGAGGTATGAGCACACGCTTCCAACATTTTCCTCACTGGATATGCCTTCCATCATTACCTAACAAAAATATTTGATGAGCCAAAAAGTATGTGGACACGCTGGAAAAACTGGATGTGTGCTGGTGATTTTAGAAGTGTCTATCTTCAAATTCAAATTATGTGAGCATTCTTTTAGATACTGTACCAATGGATCCAGATGAATAGAAATCAGCAAAGATCAAATAAAAACTTGAGTTCCTGAAACAGGTCCTCCATGGCATGAGAATTAAAAATAAGCAACATGAACAGAACTCTACCAGTAACTTCAGAGAGAGAGAATGCTAGGTCCACTGGGCACACGACTGCTCCATAATCACATCTGCTTTGTTTGGTGTGACATCAGATAGAAAGCCTGCAGCATGGTGGCCTTTACTTGTCAGGGCTTTCTCTGATGCTGACCGTTTCTCCATACTTCTCACCCCTGTGAATTTGGAAAACCCACTTACATTTTGTGAGAAAATAAATGGAAGTGACTACTGAATTGGGTAAATACACCGAATTGGCATTTAAAGCCATTAAAAGTTTAATTAACTGAAAACTGTCTAATTAAAACTCAAAACAGGATTCCATTTATTTTTCTTTTCTCCAAATGCTCACATTTACCTTCACTTTGACCCCTTGTTTAAACTTTTTTTTTCTATTTGTTTGCTTGTTTTTGTCTGTCTTCGGCTAATAAATGGAATGAATAGGGGGATAAAAGTGAAATAAGATGGAAGAGAAAGGGGAATAAAGAGAAGAAATGAGAGAAAATCTTTTTGTGAGGTAAGTTTAGATATATAAAGTGAGCACTGATATATATAAGTACTAGGAACAAACTACAGAGAATGCTCCAATGTGTGAAAAGATTTTAATGTGGTGCTAAAGGAAATGTGTAAGACTGAGTTAAAATGGGATGCCATGCACACAGTCTTTATTTGGTGTGGGATCTGGGGCAGGACAGTTAACCATATACAGCCCTTTCTTATGTCAGTGATTACAGCATCAGCTGATGGAAGAGGTAATAAGGAAAATAATTTAATCTCTGTACTTGAAGTCGTGAAATGTAAGGACAGAGAAAGATATGGTATGGACATGACAGAATACTTTTTCTAAAATCTCCTAAAGGTATGAGTTACTAATAAAGAAATAAGGATTTATAGAATTTAAATCAATTCATTCATAGCTGGAAAGAGCTAATATGCCTTATGTATTTTGTTATTTTGTACAAGCCAAACTAATAAATTTATCTTGGTAGGTTTTCAAATAGGAAACCTATTGTGTAAATTTTAAAACCAATTCTGATACCTCATGAACTGTAATTCCCAAGAGCATACTTTTTCTAATTATATCTTCTTTAAGAAAATTTACGATGAATGTAACACCTTAAAATATATTAACATAATCTTTCAGATCCTCTCAACACACATTCAAAGCTAAAATGTTTAAAAGTAACATGTTATAACACAGCTGGATTAGAACTCCTTGACATGACACCTTTTAAAACACCTGTGTTTCAAAGTCTAGTAGTAGGCTCAGTTGGAAGATATAAAGCTGAAAAGAAAACTTAGCACAGGGAGAGGGTTTTACAAACTGGAACTGCTCATGAAAGTATAGTTCATGTGGGTATTACAGTAATAATACAATTTCTCTTTGGCTTGAAATCCACTATGCATTGCTCACATTCTTCGATAAAGAGGCTTGAGTTCCAATAACCCGGTCTCTTCTGTCATCTCTTTGAGATAGTTCAATTGAAGAACAGGTAGTTTTCTCAGTAGGTGTCTTTACACGAGACCTTAATAACTCAGTACATGCATTGGTCCACAAGGTGAGAAATTGAGTTAAAAACTACATGAAAGATGTCGCTATGCTAAAATTTGTATAATGCCAAATTAAATTTAGTAGTGATTTTAAACTAAATTTAACAATGATTTTTTTTGGTCTTATAGTGGCAGAAATGTCAACGGGGCATTGTGATGTTGTGTAAGCATCACCTTGAATACTGTCATAATCACTGGCACAGCATACACAATGTGCTCATGAATACAAAATAGGTGGTAGTTTGATTTAGTTTTTACAATCATATATTAATCATAAACAATTTTATATTCTACTCTACATAAATTACAAGCATAAAGGGAAAATATTTATGCAGTGAGTCAAATATTTTTACCAAAGCAAAAGGTATTCATAAAACACTAGGTAATAAAGAAAATAAATTATGCTTTTTTGCTCCCTTAATAATGCTGGGATGTTAGGAATTCAGTATAATTACACAGATAAATGGAGAGTCAGTATTAGAATTAAAATGTAAGGGAAATATATTAGTGACTCTGACAGCACAACACAACTAATTTAAGGGAAAAAATGCAAGAACACATTTATAAACATTTCAGATTTCCATGAGTTTCAGAAAATAACATGGTACATAGTCATTTGTACTAATATAAAGTAAATATAAAAACTAACAGAATACGAATAAAACATGCAAAAGCTTACAATAATGTACCTTTTACAAATAAGTAGCATATATTTGCTATTCAATTTGTGTGTTGTGTTTGTGTACAAAAACAAAAAAACCCAAAAACGCATATTTAAATTATTAAATTTTATTTTTATCTGGATTGAAATACACACATTGTACGTTACTAATTATTCCCTAATTTGCTAATGTCATGCACTTAGCCAAACTTTGGTTAATAGGTGGTTGTGGTACTGAAGAATGAGAAACAAAAGATCTCCTTCTTCCTTTTATGAAAGTAAATGTAATTTATTTAGTGTATCAGTCTTAAGAACTTACATATTAATAAGTCTTCCAATTGTTGTTTTTTGCATTCCAAAACAAAACTACTGTCTACCATATTTTTAGCCAATTTGAGTGATTTTCCTTATTCATAATCATTTTGTTCTATTGTGGCAAATGGGTACATTTATAAGGTGAAGAGCTGATTGTAAGGTGCCATCTGTTATGCTACATAATAGTCTTTTTGTTTGATGTGCTGTATAAGGATCAGACCCTCAAACTTGACCTCATCAGCATCATGAGATAGACAATGGATCTAGTTAGTACCGATATAACTCATTCATATTCTATTGTGAAACACATTGGAGTCTCAACTCATATTTGATTACATTTCCATTAATCATTATTAAAGATTCCTCTGTGTAAATGAAATGGCATTTAGTTCATTTAACATATAATTGAGTTCTAGTGGAGCAGAAATTGTTTCATAGAATTCTTAAGTACTTTTTGAACGTAAAATAACACAGGTACCAATTTGTCGGTAGTTTTCTGTACCAATGTTTTCCCATTAACTTCAATTTCCATATACTGGACCAATAGCTATTGGTTCATCTTGCCCATCACGGTCCTCATTCCTCATTCAGTTATGTGGTATCATACACTTAATGAAATAAGTTACACCTTTGGATATCTTCTAAATGAAATATTTTTAGTTTTGTATGGAGCGATAAATGTCCTCATCGTGAAAAGAAAGTGTAAGCATGCACTCTTCTGTTAGGGAAAACCTCATATTTAAGAGGATGCTATCTGTAGTTTATGAGTAATTCCTTCAAACAGAATTAAAAGTATCTTATTTACCCTAATCAAAATTATAAATCAGGGTTGGGCATGGTGGCTCAGACCTGTAATCCCACCACTTTTGGAAGACGAGGTGGGTGGATCACTTGAGGCCAGGAATTCGAGACTAGCCTGGACAAAATGGCAAAACCCCGTCTCTACTAAAAATACAAAAATTAGCCTGTCTCAGCTGCTTGGGAAGCTGAGGCATGAGAATTTCTTGAACCCATGAGGCAGAGGCTGCAGTGAGCTAGGGTCGCACCATGGCACTCAGCCTGGGCAACAGAGCAAGACCCTGTCTCAAAAAAAAAAAAAAGAAAACAATCTTCATCAAATGTTTTCTTCTTAATTTTTTGCAATTTATTGCAATTTTGCAATAAATTTTGCAATTTATTCCCAATTTGAGAATTCAGTCCTCTATACAAACCATTTTTGTTCATTTTTACATTCATAACTCTGTAAGTGTAAAACCTCTGTAAGTTTAAAACTTTTAATATAAAAGTTTTATTTGTTCTTAATTTTTAATATCATTTGATCCTCATTAATCTTGGATCCCTTGGAAATTTGTCTACTTCATAAAATTTATTTATAACCTCAAAATTAACACTAGCAGCACTTTTGTGGTCATTTGTGGACAAGTGGTGAGTGGCAAAAACTTTCATTCACATTGTGCACAGGTTCCCAGCTAAAATTAAATGAGCCAAAGCTGTTTGTTTCAACTCTATATTGTAAAGAAATGGCCCTTTCATGATCTAATTGGTGCCATATTTTTCACAACTTTGTCCTTTCTCTTGGTGATTTCACTATTTAAATATCTCCCAAAGATAATGCTGAAGTGCTGCTTGGTTTTTCTGAGGGAAAACAGCTGATATGTCTTAGGAAGAAAATCTATGAATTAGCCAAGCTTTGTTCGGACATAATTTATATAGTGCTGTTGGCTGAGTTCATATAAATAAATCTGTATTTTAACATAGATTAAATAACATGTCTTTAAATAGAAATAGACATAAAACTAGGATATGTGTTGATTGCTTGGTAAAATGTGACCAGAGACTCACAGAAATCTAAGCCTGTGTTTCTCCCAGGAGTAAGCCTTCAACATTTGTTAATTCAGTGTTATCTGTGAATTTATAGAACATAACAACTGCATATAAGGAAAAATGCTTGCATGTGAGAGAGTAAGCTGGAAGAATTTGGAAAATAATATTTTTATCAATCTTAATATTTCTAATCTCAAAAAGCTTATAATTTCACTTATGAGACCTAATATAATCAAACTCATAGAAGCAGAGAGTATATTGGTGGTTTCCAGGAGCTGAGAGAAAGAAATGCAGAGCTATTGTTCAATGGGTATGAAGTTTCAGTTACGCAAGATGAATAAGTACTAGCCATCTTCCATAAAACATAGTATCCAAAGTTAACAACGCTCTATTGTGCACTTAAAGAATTTTTGAGAAGGTAGAACTCATATTGTGTTCTTAAAACACACACACACACGCACACACCAACACACACACCAACACACACACACAGCCCAAAACCAAAACAACAACAGCAATCAAGAAAACAAAGGAACCTGAGGAAGCTTTTGGAGGTGATGGATGTTTATATCCCTGTGGTGGTGATTTCATGGGTGTATGCAAGTGTCCAAACTCATCACATTGTACACGTTAAATATGTGCAGCTTTTTGATGTATCTATTATACCTCAATGAAGCTGTTACAATCACTAATCAAGACAGAGAATATTTCAATATTTTTTAAAAATCAAAATTAATCCAACAAAGCTATGTTGACCAACATATAAAAATTTAATACATGAAATGTAACTCTGCAAAAAAAGAAAGAAAATGCAAGTATTTTCAATCTAATTTCAGTGTTTCCCGTATGACTCTGAATTTCTCAATCACTCGCTATACAAAATAAAAATTCGTGTATATATTTGACCCTTTGTATCTATAACCTTCTGCATCCGTGAATTCAACCAACCACAGAGCAAAAATATTTTTTAAAAAAACACAAAAAATAACAATACAGTAAAAAATACAGATAAAAATACAGTATGCTATTTACATGCATTTATATTGAAGTAGGTATCATAAGTAATCTAAAGATGATGTAACGCATATGGGAGAATGTACGTAGGTTATATGAAAATACTATGTCATTTTATTTATTTATTTTGTTTGTTTTTGAGACGGAGTCTCGCCCTGTCACCCAGACTGGAGTGCAGTGGTGCGATCTCGGTTCACTGTAAGCTCCGCCTCCCGGATTCACACCATTCTCCTGCCTCGGCCTCCCAAGTAGCTGGGACTACAGGCACCCGCTACCACGCCCGGCTATTTTTTTTGTATTTTTAGTAGAGATGGGGTTTCACCGTGTTAGCCAGGGTGATCTCAATCTCCTGACCTCGTGATCCACCTGCCTCGGCCTCCCAAAGTGCTGGGATTACAGGCGTGAGCCACCGCACCCAGCCAATACTATGTCATTTTATATGAGGAACTTGAGCATCCATGGATCTTAGTATCCAAAGGAGTCCTGAAACCAATTCCCTATGGATACCAAGGGAGGACTGTACATTGTTCTAACATTTGCCTTCATTTTCATCCTATTCTGAGCTGTACCATATCTATTATAAACATATGAATGTGTATTCATTTATTGTAAGCATTTTTTTCTGTAAACTGATGCAAAATATTTTTAGTGATCTTGATCTTGTAAATACATAAATAGGAAGCCAATTAGCATTTTAGGTTCACATTTGCTTTTGAAATGCCAAATCATCATGTTTGAGTTATTCATAGTGTCATTTATAATTGGGGTTGTTTTTATTTTCACTTCAATTTTTAATAATGTTTTAACTTACTTTGTATTTTGTTCATGACTCTACCACAACATTCTGTTGCATCTTTGTCTTATGTTTTCTAGTTACGATCTTTCTTGTTGCAGCACAACATGTAGCTGTTTCACTATAGACCTCTTTGTTTCTTATTTTTTCTCTGTTTTACATACCTTTTCATATTTTTATATTTTTAGAGAATTTCCTTTAATACTACTCTCATTTCACATTAGTTTGTATTTAAAATCATAGTTTTAATTTCTCAGAGATGCATAGTTTCTATTTTTTATGGCATTTCTATCTTTTTATATACAGTATCTTCTCCAATAACACTGAGAAAATAAATTAGTAATTTCTTAAATATTATCCATTGTGCACTGATCTACTTCTGTTTTATCCTCAACTTTCTAAATATATTGACCTCCCTCTCTTCTTCCTAGATGCTGATTTTCTTCATATAACTATTGATCTATGGCTATTTGTTCATGGTTTAAGAAATAACTGGGTAGCTCCTTCTTTCATGAAGGATTGACTTTTATGAGATTTGCCCTCATGCTAAATACAACTAGAACCTTCCCCCCAAAAAATGTAAAATGATTTATTTTAAGACAAGGAACATTAGGTAGCACAGGACTGTGATACCTGAGAGAAGGAAAACAGAGTAAATTCAAAATCATTGTCAGGCCTCAGAACAAGTAGGGAGAACCCAGGAGGAGCAGTGTTCTTCTGCTTATATGTGGAGATGAGGGCATTAAGTTCAGGAAGGCAAAGATGGCTAGACTGCTGGGTGGGGTACTAAGAGGAAGAAGCTGATACAGAGAGAGTGACAGCTCAAGGGATGTGCTGAGGCATTTCCCTGAATCAGACCAAAGAGTGATGTACACATGTGTGAGGAATCTCTCTAGAATAATGGAAAGACACACCTTGAAGCACACAACAAACCAACTGGAGCTTCCAGAGGGCTAGGAAACATTTTGTTTCCACCAGCTAGGATGGAGAAAGCTTGTAATAATTCACAGGGCATAAGAAATAATTATAAGGAAGGTCATGTTGTAGAAGGGGGCTGCATTTGTACCAAGTAAAGAAAGGCTGTTATGGATATATTAATTAGAAGATTGGAAAATGATATACCATGGAAAAACAAAGTCTGAAGTAGACTTCAGATAAAATACTATTTCTAGAGATAAAGAGAAATATTCCAAACTATAAATGGTGTAAATTCATTAAGAAAACATAACAATCTTAAATGTATATGTTCCTAACAACAGAGCATCAACAAATACAAAATAAATACAAATATGAAGTAAAAACTGAAAAGAAAAATCCTGATTTTTATCAAGTAATTTAAATTCACATTATATATTTATTTATATTATAAATTTATTTATATTATATATTTCTCCAGTCTCAACTCTGAGTGCAAGTTTTTATCTGCTTTTTTCTCAAAACCTATCTGTGGAAAAAGAAATAAAATGGTATTTTGAAGGAATTTTTGCCCCCAAGGTTTACCATTTCATGTTTGTCCTATCCTTACTTGCTTGAAACCTTCCTATTGCATTGTATGCCTTTAGCACCATTCTAAATTGTTTTTACATTTTCAAGGATGGTTTTAAATTCCTAAGATTTGCCTTTTCCCAAATATTTATCTCAGAATTTTTGAGACCTGGGAATTTCGGGTGTCTAAAGCACAGAAAGGCTTTTACCTCACATGTTGAGATACCGTAAGAAACTTAGGCTGTGGTACTTTTCTCTGAATTATCAGTTACCACCTTTCCATCTGCCTTCTATCTTCCAGAAATGTATTGTTATCTCCCTGCTACTAATTGTCCTAGTTTTATAAATGTGCTTGGTCTAAATTGCCAATGTTCTTTTGAAATAAATTTAATGTGGCCTCTTAAAAAGGAGGAGATTAATATATATAGTGAGGCAGCTATGATAATTTCAAACATTGCCATGTTTAATCCATGTTTAATATATTTTATGTGATTTAGTCTTTTTCTTATTTACTCATAAACATCTATTTTTTAATTGACAAAATTATATATATCGTGTACAATATGTTTTGTAGTATGTTTACATTATAAAATTGCTACATATAGCTAAGTAACATATACATTACCTCATATACTTTTGGTGGCAAGAACACTTAACATCTCTTTTCTTAGCAATTTTCAAGAATTCAAGGCATTGTTATTAACTATAGACCTATGTTGTACAAAACATCTCTTGAACTTACTCCTTCTAGCTAACTGAAATTTTGTATCCTTTGATTAACATCACACCAACACTCATCCGCACCCCCATCTGCAGCCCCTGGGCACCATCATTCTATTATCTAATTCTATGAGTTCAACTTTTTTAGATTCCAAATATAAATGAGATCACGTGGTCTTTGTCTTTCTGTGCCTGGTTTATTTAACTTAACGTAATGTCTTTCAGGTTCACTATGTGTCACAAATGACGAGGTTTTCTTTTTTAAAAAAAGGTTGAATCATATTCCATTGATTAAATATACCACATTTTATGTATTCATTTATTAATGAACAATTATGTTGATTCTATATCATAGCTAGTGTGAATAATGTTGCAATTAACATGGGAGTGTAAACATCTTTTGGCATACTGATACCATTTTCTTTGGATATATACCCAGTAGTGGGGTGGTATGATATGATAGTCCTATTTTAAGACTAAATTAAAAATTTCCATTCTGTTTTCCATTATGTCTATAATAATTTGCATTCAACATACAACAGTATACAAAGGGTCCCTTTTCCCCATACCTTTGCCAATGTTTGTTATCTCTTGATATTTTGATCCTAAAGAGGATGAGGTGATAACATATAGTTGTTTTGAATGCATCTCCCCGATGATTAATGATATCGAGCAGCTTATTATATAGTTGTTGGCCATTTTTATATCTTCTCTGGAGAAATGTCTCTTTAGGCTCCTTGCCCATTTGTTAATTGGGTATTTGTCTTTCTGAGTTGCATGAATTCTTTACAAATTTTAGGTATTAACCCTTTTTCAGATATGTGGTTGACAAATATTTTCCAAATCCCTAGCTTCCATTTTATTTTGTTGTTTCCTTTGCTTTGAAGAAACTTTTTGAATTTGATGTTTTATTTTTATAGCATTGCTTATTGGTATGGTTTGGCTGCGTCCCCACCCAAATCCCATCTTGAATTGTAGTTCCCATAATCCCCACATGTCATGGGAGGGACCCAGTGGGAGGTAATTGAATCATGGGGGTGGTTACCCCCATGCTGTTTTTCTGATAGTGAGTGAGTTCTCATGAGATCTGATAGTTTTATGAGGGGCTTCTCCCCCTCCGCTGAGCACTTCTTTCTCCTGCTGCAATGTGAAGGAGGATGTGTTTGCTTCCCCTTCCACCATGATCGTAAATTTCCCGAGGTCTCCCCAGCCCTGCAGAACTTTGAGTCAATTAAAACTCTTCCCGTTGTAAATTACCCAGTCTGGGGCATTCCTTCATAGCAGCGTGAGAACGGACTAATACACTTATGTAGCCTGAGCTTTTGATATGATATCCAAAAACACAAACAAAAAAAAAATCATTGCCAAGGCTGCTGACAAGGAACTTTTTCTCTGCATTCTCATCTAAACGTTTTATGGTTTCTGGTGTTACATTTAGATCTTTTGTGCATTTTAACTTTTTTTGTGTTTTGTATAATAAATGGGTCTAATTTTCCTGTTTCCATGTGGAAATCCAGTTTTCCCAGAACCATGTATTGAAGAGACTATGTTTTACCTATTGTAACCTCTTATTGCCCTTGTCAAAAGTTACTGGACCATATAAGTTTGGGTTTGCTTCTGTGGTCTCTATTATATTCTACTGCTCCATGCGTTTGTGAGTGAAATAGATGATTGGAAATCAAATTTGAGCAACCATTAAATGTGTTTTCTTCCTCCTTGTGTTTCTTTTAGTATTGAAGCTTTGCATTTTTAAGTAATTGTACATGCATAAGAAGTTGCAGAAAAAGAACACAGAGGCCCCATGTCCTCTTCATCCACTGAAGAGGATGAAATTCCCACCTTTCCACTAATCTTCCTACACCACCACCACAGAGGGCAGCAGAAGTTTCTCATTACCTCCTGGTGGTGGTAGAAGTCCAGGTACCTAGTGCCTCTGAAGGCACTATAAGGTTGGGGGGTGGGGTAGAAGATGTTATTTTTTGGTGTTGGTGAAATTTCTGGTTTTCCAATAACCCCCTTCTCACACTACTTGAGGAAGGAGTGGGACAGGCACCTCTTATAGTCATGCAAAGTTGGAAGTATTCGCTTTCCACTCAGGCTTTGCTGATGTGTGTATAGATGGAGACACAGGTTTAGGTTTTTCTCATGGCTAGGGTAGGAGTAGAGAAGTATCATTATTGAAAAATTTTACTGCTTGCTAGGATCTTCCTTTCCTGGCCCTTTGTCTAGAGAGGACAAGCTTTTCTTTTTTCTTGGTGTGACTCTTTGCTGTTTCTAGGTTGTAAGTTTCTCCAGTATCCAGTCCAGTTAAAATGAAGTGAAAAGAAACCCCAGTGGAACTCACCTTCATGTAATTCTTCTGGCACAAGGCCTTTAGCATGTCTGCCTTCTTCTCTCCACGTTTTTATGTTGTTTTACAATTTTAGCTGTACATAGCATGAAGAACACTGAGAAGTATTTCTATTACATCTTTCCTAAAACTTGGAATCTCTTTCCCTTTTTGAAACATGTTCTGTATATAAAAATTAACTTTAAAAATATTCTGCATCTTTATTTTAGTTTCTTTAAAACATTACAGCAATAAAAAGAATGCAATCTTTAGACAAAAAAAATGTTAACTAAGCTCAAGTGAATATTTACTTTAAAATAAAATTCTTCATTTTGCACAGTAATTCACTTTCAAATTTCAATAATCTCTCTCTTAAATATAATACGTGGTACAATTCCTTTGAATGTAAAAATTTACAGGACTTTTCAGGTACCCATCATTCTATAAAAGGATGCATATTTGTATTGAAAATTCTAAGACTGGCACTGGGAAGCTGATTTTAGATACTGTCTTTATTTATTTTTCTTTGAATTTGTATTAATAGTAGAAATTCACAAGTGCCTCACATTCATAACAGTGTTCTTTGTGCTTTGATCTATAGTTGTAATCTTCCCAGGCACTGGAGGCAATGTTGTTTACTCAACATAAAAAAGTAAGGGTCACAGCTTTGCTTGCATTTTCAGCCTGAATATGCTGAGAATATTCTTATAAGACTCTTGGATCATTATTACATCCATTATGCACATAGCTATTACACTAACTTTAATTTGAACTTTGTTTCCAATGATGCAAAAATCCGAGTCTGTAGTTAAGCCAGCATAGTCTGAGTGAGTGTAGAGATAAACCCATTATAGGAAAAAATACATTCTTACTACTAAAAGGTCACAATGTTCCCAGACTCCAGAAAAGGGTGAAAAAAAATACTCGTCTTTTCCCATGAAATGCTGTTTGTCCAGCTTTGATGGTGATGCCAGGCCAGAGCCCCTTCTTCCATTATCTTCTTCTGTCTTCTTTGCTTTAGTCTTTTATCTTCTCTGCCCTGACCCAGACTCCTAACTTCAATACTCTGAGGTCCTTGTAATCGTCATCACTGTTTTGACTTCATGAAAGTTGGAAGACTGACAGCAGTTATTATTCTGCTTCATTTTGGAGGACTTCACCATTTTGGTTTCATCTTGGAGCACTGACAGCAGTTTTCTACTAAGTCCCACTCTGTGCTATTTCAACTTTGAGGTTCTTTAAGGTAGAGCTTTTAAAAATAAATAAATGTTTATCATGTACACAATATAATGTCTTTGCTATACATAAAAATATATATAATATTTAAAATGTTGAGCACATTGATAGCAAAACTTGATGAATCATGCTCACGGAGTCTTTGTCTTTACGCCCCTCAAAGTCAAGCAGAAACAGAAAAAGAGATGAAGTGGAATGAAAATCTTGCTTTGCCATATGAGGTTTAGAATATTTAACTTAGTCTTAAATTTATTTCTCTTACAAGTAGCTGGAAAGATTAGAAATAGGATTTTCAATGTCAGTAAACATTAAGCATGCTGATATCATATTTACATTCCTGATTGTTTTATGTATGTAAACACATATATTGGAAATACATAATATATATAAATACAGTTGACCCTTGAACAACATGGGTTTGAGCTGCACAGTTTCACTTATACATACATATTTTTTCAATAAATATACTGGACAATGTTTTGAAAATTTGCAACATTTTGAAAAAAATTGCAGACAAACTGCACAAAATATAATTTATCAATACAACTTATGAAAAGTTAGGTAGCTCATGAATGCATAAAATATATGTAGATGCTAGTCAATTTTATTATTTACTATCATGAAATACACACAAATTTATTATAAAATGTCAAAATTTATACAAAACTTACAGACCATACATGGCACCATTCACAATGAAGAGAAATGAAAACAAACATAAAAATCCGGTATTAAAACATAATTGCCTAAAATTATAGTACATTTTGTACTACTGTAATGATTTTGTAGCCACCTCCTGTTGCTATTTTGGTGAGTTTGTGTTGCAGGCATCCACTAAAAACATGGTGTGGCTCTAGTCAACTTCGAGTGAACAGTTCATCTCTTCAGTAAATTGTGTATTCAAGTAAAAAGTGTTCTCTCACAGTTCTTCTGTTATTTTTCACTGTGTTTAGTGCAATATCATAGACTTTGAATAACACAGGGGACCTATAGGCAGTGCTGCCATTGATGCTAGAAGTGCTCCACAGAAGCATGGAAAAGCCATGGCATTACAAGAAAAAGTCAAATTGCTTGGTACATACCAAAGATTGAGGTCTGCAGCTACAGTTGCCCATCATTTCAAATAAATGAAACTAGTGTAAGCACCATTGTCAATGTAAGAAAAAAAACTGCTGCAGCTATGCTAGCAGGTACAGAAACCTTGCACTTTTCATGAAATACATTTTTTATCTCATACCCTTATGCTAGTATAGAAAAATGCAGCTCTTATGTTAGCATAGGATTGTTATAAGGAAAACATACCAATAGACTCTAATATAATTCAAGAAAAAACTAACCATTATATGGAACTTAAATCAAAAGGAAGATGAAGTATCAAAGCTGGAAAATTTATTGCCAGCAAAGGATGGTTTGATAATTTTAGAAAAAAAAGTTTGGCCTAAAAATGTCTACATAACAGGAGAAGCAGCTCCTATCAACCAAAAGGCAGCAGATGAGTACCCAGATGCCATAAAAAATAATTGAAAAGAAAAGGTATCTGCCTGAACAGGTTTTTAATGCAGGTGAAAGGTCATAAGGACTTTTAAGGCTCATTATGCATGGCACTCTATGGAAATAATTTTCAACTCTATGGAAGAGAACCCTGATAGAACATCTGGAAGAATTACACTGTTAAATTTGCCATCATTGTTACAGAAAAGCAATGAAAACCATCAAGGTTGAAACAATAAATTGCTGCTGGAGAAAACCGTATCCAGAAAACGGTGCTTGACTTCACAGGATTTCTGGCAGAGCCAATCTAGGACATAATAAGAGAGATTGTGGATATAGCAAAAAAAGGTGAAGTATGAATGGTTTCAAGATATGAGTCTTGGAGAAATTCAAAAGTTAACAGACACCACACAAGAGGAATTAACAGAAGATTACTTGATAGAGATGAGTGTTTCTAAACTAGTGCCAGATAATGATGATGGGGAAGATGTAAAATAAGCAATGCCAGAAAACAAGTTGACTTTTGACAATCGGTCAAAAGGTTTCCAATTATTCAAGACTGCTTTTGACTTCTCTTACTATAAGGAACCTTCTTTGATATGGGACTGAAACATGATGGAAGACAGATTTTTACCATATAGGAACATTTTTAGAGAAATTAAAAAGCAAAAAAGTCAGAAATTATTATGTATTTTCACAAAGTTGGGCCAACTTTGCCTGCTTCTCCTGACTTCCCTTCTATAGCCTCCACAAATCTGCCTGTGCTACCCATGAGATAGCAAGACCAACCACTCCCCTTCCTCCACCTCAGCCTACTCAATGAGAAAATAAGAATTAATAAATTATGGTGACCAACTTCATAAATAGTAAATATATTTTATCTTTCTTATAATAATAATTTTATATTTTTAGCTTAATTTACTGTTAGAATACAGTACATAATGCATATAACATTTAAAAGATATGTTCATCAAATGTTATGTTACTGGTAAGGCTTCTGGTAAACAGTAGGCTATTAGTTAAGTTTTTCAGGAGACAAAAATTATACACAGATTTTTGCCTTTGTGGGAAATCAGCACCCCTAATCCCCACATTGTTCAAGGGTCAACTGTAATACATAACTCATATAAATATATATATTATATACATAGTAATCCAATACTCAAAAATACTAACCAGGGAAACACGCTTTTCCTGAGAAATTAATATTTTATTAAATTGAAAATATATTGTGTTTTCATTAGTTTTCATTAGTGACTCCTTTTTGTGAGGTCATAATAAAATCCAAAATAAGGTCCATGTGGCAGTGGAACCAGCAATAAAAAATATTTGAATAGCTAGATGAGCACTGAAATATGACACCCAGAAAATATCATGACAGACAATAGCTGGATGTAGAGCGTAGAAAGCAGTCAAGGAGGCAACAGATGACATAGTGGAATTTGGGTAGATTTAGGTGGATGACCAGAAGACTGGAAGACACAATATAGGGAAGTTAAGGCAGACTGTTGTGACAGAAAAACGATAGCTGAAGGTGTCATTCCTACCATGATCATTTAAATTGTAGCAATGGGTTTAAAGCAGGTGTGGTGATTCATGTGACCACATGAAAAATAAAATCCCCTGGGTAACCACATCAAACGTACTCCTACACTCTAGGGAACATACGGGGAAGGAAGCCGATGGACAGTAGATCCCTACAGAGGTTATACAGTAGGCTTGTGGAAAGAGCAGATTGTTTTGTTCAAGACAGAATTAATCTTTTATACTTTTGCTTTTCTGCACAACAAGAACATTATTTAGCTACTATGTATAAGCAGTTAAATTTGATTTCTTTGGTTTATAATAACGTTAAGCATGGTGTGTTTTTGTAATTCTAATCCAGTATTTTAAAGATTATTAAAATTATTATCACAGTTGTGATTGTGCATCCCATTTCATTTTTTTTTTATCCTGATACCTACATTCTGACCTCAAGTTTCAATTTTTTTATAAAACTAGGTTTCTTCTTTGCTCTGGTTCTCTATGTTTCTGTTTGGATAATGTGTCCCTTGCATGATTTTGCCTTCTAACTAGAACCTTAAATGGATCTTGGCACAGAAACGTTCGATAGTTTCTCACTGTTATCAGAGAGTACATCTTTATAATTCTGTGTTTCTACAATTCAAAGAGTCATCAGCCTCACTAGTCTCCATTATTTTTTTCTATATAACTCCAGCCATTTCCTGCCCTTGATATCAAATCACTGATGTCTTGCTGGAATAACCTGCTTGATACCACCAAGTAAATGCCATGAGCCTACTGATTAATTCAAATTTCCCATAAGTCCCCATGCATGTCATATCTCAATGATTAGGTCAGGTTCAAAAAGAGTACATATTTTTTTTTCTGCCAAATTCTCCTTAATTAGTACAGGCTCAGTTATAGCTTCTGGTTTTAGCAGGCAGTTATAGCTGCTGGAATGCAGATTTTAAAATATCCTCTCTGGGATATGTTATGTTTGGAGTAATTTCTTTTTCAGATGCCATTCTTGAAATCTATCAAAAGGCTAACTTAGAGATGACTGATTTTATCTACTATGCTACTCCAGTATTTGTCATGCAGAGGAAGTGTGACCATGTGCTTGCTCATATCTTGACTTTCACTGTGTTATTTTATTTGTGGTTTTTTGTTTGTTTTTTGTTTTTGTTTTTTTGTAATTGAGTAACTGGATGAGGGTTGTGGACTTCTATGAAGATCTAGAAATGGCTATCTTATTTTTTTCAGATAAAACTGGATGTGTGAGTTCAAAGGTCTACATTTTGCATTAGGAGGTAGGATATTAGTGTTAACTTTGTTACCAAGGCATATTTTACTTTTTCATTTTTGAGACAGGCTCTGACTCCATTGCCCAGGCTGGAGTGCAGTGGTGGATTATGGCTCAGGCTCACTGAAGCCTCAATCTTCTGGGCTCAAGTGCTCCTCTTACCTCAGCCTCCCAAGTGGCTGGGACCACAGGCTAGTGTCACCATGCCTGATTATTTTTTGTGTTTTTTGTAGAGATGGGGTTTCACCATTTGCCATGGTTAGTCTCGTACTCCTAGGTTCAAGTAATCTGCCCACTCCACCTTCCAAAATGGTGGGATTACAGGTGTAAATTACCCTAAGGCATATTTTTCAATCAAGCTTTTACTTCAGCTTTGCTCTTGGTCTAAAATTTTTGTTCTTTATCTCGATATGCTCTTGTTTGAGAACCTTGTAGGAGATGAATCCTATTTGGTGCATAAACCCAAAACAAAGTAATCTTTAGCAAGACTGCTATATACAGAACACAGCTCTGTGACTGATAGTAATGACACTCAGCAAGTACAAAGTCAAAATGCAGATATAAAAGTAGCAGTTACTAGTAGTGGGATTGATATTTTTGATAGAAGAATGTATCAGAGGCCAAGATTCTAACCAATTTTTTTCTGAATTAATTTTCAGAGAACAGCTGAATTGAACTAGGGAGACATACATTTGTTATGAATAAATCTGGCAGCAGGAATGTGTTCAAACTATGGAGATATGATATACAGTGAATAAATTTGTGGTTAGCAAAATGATGTTACAGTTTTATGATAATAAATTTCTTAGTATCTTGCACAGTGCTGGCGTGAATTAGATATTAAAACTTCCTACTCCCAAATTTAGCAATACATTATTAGAAAATGTTAGTCAATATTTACCAGTATGTATGCCCCAAACATTTTGCAAAGTATGGGAAATGCAAATTTTAAAAGTCATTGTCTTTGCCTAAGGTCTTTCCATTTTATGAGGGAATAACATCAAGAATGGAGAAAGAAGAGCGGACAGTGTTGGATAAAAGTGACATAGAAGTGGAAAAAAGTATGAGGAATAGAAAGTGTACACAAAGCAAGAAATAACAACAGTGATGAGAAGAAAAAGGAAAGAAGCATAGTAGTGAATACTGAAGAGGCGAGAGGATGATGAAAAAGAAGGATAAATAGATGCAAGTGGAGGATCAAGGCAGAAAGGAAAAACAGAGAAAACGTTAAGGGCAAATTAGACCAGAAAGGAGGACTAAAGGGAACAGGACTACAGCCAAATGTTTCTATATCTGCTATAATTAATTCATTACAATAGATGATACATGCTTTTACTCTAATAGGTTTAGTAGTAACTGATTTGAAATTATTAATATATATATAATTTTGAAATTTGTTTTAGAAATATTAAATTGGTGGCAGCAAATAAATGACCACTATGTAGAAAAATAATCGTTAAAATTTAAAAGGATAAATTCTTGACAGAAACCTGCTGCAATAACAATCGCTATCTTATGTAACAAACACAGAACTTCCATTAGCTCCAATTTAAATCAAACTGACATGTTTCACTCAGAATTTGTTATGACTACTAAACGTTCTTGTAAAATTATGTAAGAAATAAATCTTCTTTATGAAATAGCAGTCATATTCCTGAAATAAAATGTAGATACCAGGTTGTTTTACCCACTCCACCCCATTGGAGATTGATAATTAATTATAAAATATGCATACATGCACAATAATGCAATTAGCACATATAAGCATATTACTCTTTATCCCTCACACAGACGTGCGCACACACACACACGCACAACCATTCATGCACACACACAGAGTTATTGCATATGGATAATTTTAATTGTTGCTACTCTTTTCAACTGTCATTACCACCCTTGTGTCTTTTTCTTTATGACTAATTGCTCCCCACTGTTAGAATGGAATGAAATCTGATAATCAAAAGAGAAACTTCTTGAGGTTTCTCTCCTACGTTCCCCATATCCCTCAGCAAATTTCATCTTTAGTTTTTTTAAGCTAAGAAAAAAAAGATTAGAGAGCATCTCTGTCTCCTGACTGAAACAACATGCATTCATCATCGTTGCACAGTAAACATGTCGCATTGGTCCAGCCCCAAACATTGCTTATTTGTACAGCCTTGGCCTCTAGCAGTGGGTACAAACTAGGCCCAGGTATGGTTTTGTCCTGTGGATCTAAGTACTTCTGCTGCATTTTCAGAAATTCCAAAGTCTAAAATTGTCTAGTGAAAAGGAAAGACATGCAATCTAAGTCGTTATCTTCAGTAGATTGTCATTTCAGAATATACTAAAGCATGTGCAATGAGTTGTTCGTTAATATCAGGAACTGACAAAGTCTGGAAATGTGCCTAGAAATCAAAATCTATCATAATGCCATTATAAAATATATAAAATAAAGGATCAGGAAGTAACTGCTGCTACAATGAGAAAAATAAATGTCGTTTATGATTGTTTGCTAAGTCTATTTCTGAAATATTTTATGATTATAAAATGATTGACATGCAAATAATTCTCATGATTTTCGGGTAAAAGCTAAAAATTAAATTATATTTATATGACCTGAATCAAGACAGTGGAATAAAACAGTAAATATTCATGAATGTACACATGGAGAGAAATGTATTTTTTTGTTTCCTAAGATTTGACTGTGTTCCCTGAAAACCCAGTGGGTTGTTTTAAACTGGCAAGGAGGAATAATCCAGCTTGTTTATGATGTGGCAGCCCATATCAGCATCCTATTCCACGCAGTCCTTGAAAATCTTGAAAATGAACACATCAGCATTATCATTACCTAAATATACATCCTATGTGAATTTATACAGCTAGAATGTAAGATTAATATGAACAATTCAAAAGCATCCTTCCCTTCCTAGAAATTAATTTATATTACCCTCTTATATTCATATCTTCCATAGTATAGTAAAGGTGCCTTCTCACACTTTTCCCCCTATCTTGAGCTTCTGCCTTCCTTTGTTTTTAAACTAAGTTACTCTCTATTTCCTGAAAATGCCTCCACTTCTAACACTGAGTCTTTACCCACGGAGACCCCAAACCCTTCATATATATTAACTCATCAGTTTTCCTAACATCTGGATACTTCTTACTTCTCTAATCTCCTCAGTCTTCATTCCTTCTCAAGAACCCTACGTGGTTAAAATCTTGCTAGACTGAGTCAGGCATTCTCAAAAGGATATTATTGTCCACAATGCGGTTACGATTGGCTCTTGAGGGGGAAAATATTCTTTAGAATTACAATAGTTTGGGCCGGGCGCGGTGGCTCACGCCTGTAATCCTAGCGCTTTGGGAGGCCAAGGCGGGCGAGTCACGAGGTCAGGAGATGGAGACCATCCTGGCTAACACGGTGAAAACCCATCTCGACTAAAAATACAAAAAATTAGCCGGTCGTGGTGGCGGGCACCTGTAGTCCCAGCTACTCGGGGCTGAGGCAGGAGAATGGCATGAACCTGGGAGGTGGAGCTTGCAGTGAGCGGAGATGATGCCACTGCACTCCAGCCTGGGTGACAGATTGAGACTCTGTCTCAACAACAACAAAAAAAATTACAACACTTTGGGTCTCCGCAGTTTAACACTATAGGACAAGATCTTCATTGTTAAAATTTAATTTCATGACAGAATGGTGGTGATTTTATAAAAGCATCTAAAAGGGATCCTGGTAGGGAGAGGAGTGATAATAAAAGAAGATTGGGAAACACTGGGCACAATCATCATCCCAGTTGCCCTCAATATATTTGGAAAACTCTGTACCAATACACATGTTGTTGTATCTTGCCCGGACCCCAAATCTATGTTATCCAATGTGGATTTCTGGTTTCCAACATTGTTCCTTTATTGCCATAAACCAAGGAGTGATAACCATAAACCAAGAGCCTCCAATTTCATTCCTGTAACACTGAAGTTATTCCTTTCAAGTCTTCCCTATCATTTCTCAGAGTGTATGTTTTCCCTATTTTTCTTCCTCTTATTTTTCCCCGGCACAAGCAAATAAGTAGCTTTCTATTCTCTATTGAAAATATTGAGTATCTAAAATATGACATATATTTTAATATTCATTTTTATATAATATCTTATTTAACCATCACAACTCTACTGTGATATATACAGTTTGTTCTCCTTAAACAGCTGAGAAATATCCTCAGTGAAATGAAGTAAATAATCCAAGAACATACTGCTATATAATGTTAGAACTTGGACATATAGATCTTCAAACTTGAATATAGGTAGATAGATAGATACCTCTATAGACACATATCTCCACTATATGTATATGTATGTGTGTGTTTGTGTGTGTGTATATATATATATATATATAAAATATATATATAAAAAATATATATATATAAACTGATTCTATATAACTGATTCCAAAACTTTGCTCTTGAAATATACAGTTATGAGGCAATTACCTAATCTTATTTTTCTCCCCAATTTAGTCAAATTGCTTTAATTTTGATTGAGATCTCTATGCTTTTGGATGTATGTGGCCTAACACATCTCAGGTAGGCAGCCTCCATAGCTCATCTATTCCCTCAGTAACTATGCTGCCGAAATCTTGAACTTCCAGACTTCTCCATCACAACCCAGAGCACACATACACACACAAAATGTATGCTTAGTCTCAGTCTATGTCCTATTCATGGAACAGCCTTTTATCCATTGTTGCTACCTAGAGCCTTCTGACATATTTGGGTCTTGAAGTTTGTCAGCTGGTTGACATACCACACCTCACTTCCCATGTCATTTAACACCTTCCCTTCCCAGGTAGCAAACTCCCTCTTGCTACTTCTTGCTTCTCTTATTATTAAAGAAATATATTGAATTATTTTATAGGATTTATAGTGAAATATTTGTATTTCCTATAATGTAAATAATGTGTACACTTTCCTTTCCATTTTTTAAAAATGCTAATATTGACAGTGGGTTCAAGTGTTAGCCTAATCTTCTGCAGCATTTCTCATAATTTTGGGTAGCCATTGATAATAATTTTTTGTGTCTACAATTTCATTCGTGGTGCAATATGTTGATACTACAATTCTATTAATCTTTTTTTCTTTATCAGCTGGAATTCTTAATTTAAAAAATATTTCATCAATTATTTAGTTGCAGTTGTATAAGAATATTAGGATGAATGCTAGAGTTCTTCCCTTTCTTTCTCAGTTTACAGAATGCATTGGTTACCTAGTATTCACCAAATGTGATTAAGGAATTTTTATTAAGTAAAAAAATTATCACTTTTTATCACTAATTAAGGTCAATCAATTTTTCAGTAACTTCCACTTGTTTTGCTACTAAAATTGCCTCTTCCTAACAATAGAATCCTCTTCCAGTTGTACCATGAGAGTTTTTGATATGAAGTTTTTGAAATCTTCGTTACATTTTTAGGATAATAAGTTGCTTCAGACCAATTCTGTACATTTTTTGCACCGTATCCAGATTTAATCATTTATTTGGGGTCCCTGATTTGTTTTAATGTAAAATGCTACATAAGAGGCTACACTCTGCTTGCCAAGGTCATCAGTGTTACTGGGCTTGTCATTGTTTTTAGGCTTTTTAGAATATGAGGCTTGGAAACATATGGATATAAAAGATAAAATATTTTATGTGTATAATATTTTTTATTGCCAAAGCCAAACTAACAAAATATTACCACCAATAAATGTACTATGGATATTGAAATAGTGATATTTAGTGGTGAGATTTTTTTTCCTTTTGAACCAAGCACTTTTTTACCCACTCCTCCAAAGTCAATCTTTAAACCATTCATTTCCAACATGGGAAAAATTATATTTCTTTTTATTTATATGACAGTGTTATGATGACACATTTATAAAAATGTGAAAATGTTTTAAAAATTAAAATGTTGCAGTCAGCTTTTAATTATCAGAAAGCAGCTTCTTCTTTGGTATATCCTACCTTTGAGAATTATTGAGGAAACTTCTAAATGATTTATTTTATTGGCAAAACTTTCTGAAAATGACACAGACGCAAAAATAAACAAAATCTTTAAACAGAGTTAGCAACCAAGGAGTGTGCATGACAACCAAAGTCAGCGCAATCCCTGCTGACATGTCCTTTGTCCAAACATGAAGGGAATAATTAAGGTGCATATTGATTTCATTGCAAAAAGCAGAATACTATTTTGTGCATCAGACTGCAGCATAAGACTCAGGACCTGTAAAGACCATGCAGAACAACGGGGCCATCTGTAGATGAATGTTTGATGACATTTTTGAAGCACCTGTGATGACATGGGTCGTTCACCCAGACTCCAACTATCTCACACCCTCACTGGGGTTCAGCTGAGTAACTTTGAAGCAACCCAATGAAGAGCTATTATTGACATTTTCTAAAAATAAGACGTGAGAAAGGAAAGTTTCAACAAACGTCTTCCATTCATTTCAACTCAATAAACATTTTTGAAGGCTCACTAATGTGCACTGTCTTTGCTGCTCTATGCATCTCTCTCATCTATTAAATGTTCATCCTGCTTCAGATTCCTGTCAGATGTATCCTTCATGCTGCTGATACAAGAATGTTTTTCAGACATACTCCTGGTAGGGTCACTTCTCCACCTAAAATCCCCAGGATAAAATTCAATAACTTTAGCAAGATATAAAATGTCATTAATTATTTGTTCCCTCCATCTCCTCTCATCATATCTCCTACTTATCCCCATGCACCTGACATGCAAAGCTATTTATATGTCTTCTGGTGTTATTCTCACCTGAGTCATTTGTGCAATGCTTACATTATAGCCTCTTCCTGAAATGGCCATTCTGTCTTAAATGGATTATATGCTAATTGGCTTTTTGATAACTCACACATTGCCTTCTACACAGAGTCTTCCATGATTTTTCAAGCATGCTTAAATATCTGTGGGTTCTTTCTATTAGAATGTGAGTGATTAAAAGGCAGGAGGCCGGCTCATAAGTCTCTTTGTATAACCACCCCCTACTTCTGCAACAGTACTAGGTAAAATAAAATGTAAAAAAAAATTAATGTTTTATTTAATTACTCAACCAACCCTACAATATATCGAACAGCTGCCATTCCATTAGAGTCCTGGGTATCTCAAAGACTTACTCAACATCTCCGTTTCAAGGGGATGTGAAAGAGAACATTTCTTAGTAGAAAGCTTTGTAATTATTTGAAAAGCAAACAAAGAAAATGAAGCACAAAATGGATTACATGGAGTAGTTTTATACTTGTCAGAAAGAAGATTGATTTCTGAATCTTCAGAGTGGCAGTTCATTATTTTATTGATTTCTAGTATAAGTGAGATATCCAAATATAAAAGCAAATAACAAAGGGATTCCATAAACAGATAAATATTATATTTGCATTGACAGTCTTCATTGTCTCATTGCTTTTGAGGGTGCCAAGACATAATCCAGGCTGTCTTCCTACTCAAGCCACTGGAAAAGCACTAGACCTGGAGATGTAGGTGACTCCCAAAGTGAAATAGCTGAATAATAGCAGAAACTGAAAACATCCCTTGGTTTCTGAACTATTAATCCACTGTGCATTTTACTAGAGTAAGGGCTATCAAATTATAAATAATATATATCACAGTAAAACACCTTCATTAAATATTTTGTTTCACAATAAAAAAATTCATTATTGACCAGCATTTAATTTTAGATTCAAAATTCATAAAAATATTAGGTTATACTTTTCTTTTTTGGATAGATATTTAATACCTATTTTTAATTTTTTCAAATTGAATTATGTTTTAGACCTTGTATGAACAGCTTTATAGTTATTTACAAGAGGTAGCCTATTTGATGGTCCAGTTAAGAAAGCTGTGTTTAACTTACAGCACTGAGTAAGGTTAGTATGTTACAAACAAAATTAATGAGGGGAGAATGGAGCAACCAACTTTTTATATAAGAAAATAGGATTATTTGAAGAGAAGTAAAAAATCAAATACAAATGATCAAAAATGTCACAATAAAGAAGATTTGAGACAGAAGAAAATGGAAATGAGAGACATTGTGATGTTCAATACTGATTATAAATATTAAATAGAGAAGATATAAAAAATGATATTGATATATATACTATGGCCTGAATGTTTGTGCTCCCTCAAATTTCATATTAAGTGTAAATTAGGTACTAAAACTCATATAGATATGGTATTAGGAGGTGAGGTCTTTGGGAGGTGAAAGAACCTCTTATGTAATTAGTGCACTTATAAAACAGGCCCAGGAAAGCTCCTTTGTTCCTTCCACCTCATGAGGACACAGGGAGAAGGCATTATCTGTGAGAAAATGGGCCCTCACCAGATGCTGCACATGCCTGCGCCTTGATTTTGGATTTCCCAGCTCCCAGGACTGTGAGAAATACATTTCTGTCGTTTATAAGCCACCCAGTCACCCAGCTGATGTATTTTGTTACAGCAGCTTGACTAGGCTGCAACAATCTGGTAAAAACATAAGAAATTATTTTTATCTCTGAAGGAATTTTTTTTTTTTTTTTGAGACGGAGTCTCACTCTTTCACCCAGGCTGGAGTGCAGTGGCGAGATCTCGGCTCTCTGCAAGCTCCGCCCGCTGGGTTCACGCCATTCTCCTGCCTCAGCCTCCCGAGTAGCTGGGAATACAGGTGCCCGCCACTACCCCTGGCTAATTTTCTGAAGGGACAGACATCCACAAGAGGCTCTCCCCTGACGATGCAGATTTTGTGGATGTCCCCCACACCTACATGCATTCCTTCAGCTTGAGCACTGGTATTTACATGCCCAGGGGCCACATTGACGTCTATCCCAATGGGGGTGACTTCCAGCCAGGCTGTAGACTCAATGATGTCCTGAGATCAATTGCATATGGAAGGGAGTTCCCTCTTTTCTGCTTTGTGTTTGACTCAGTTTATCCCATTTCCTTCTAAATCAGCCAGAGCCTTTAGTGCCGCAGGCACTATTTGTTCATTATTCTCACCTCTCACCACAGTGGCCCTCCAACACTGTGTTTAATGTATATCGTTGTCCTCCAAGACTAACTGACCTAGTCGTTCCTGCCCTGGTTTCTCATGCTTTAAGGTTGCAGTTGTTATTAGTTGTTTTCTTTCTTTCTTTCCTTTTTTTTTTTTTTTTTGAGAGAGAGAGTTTTGCTCTTTTTGCCCAGGCTGGAGTGCAATGGTACAATCCTGGCTCACTGCAACCTCCACCTCCCTGGTTCAAATGATTCTCTTGCCTCAGCCTCCCGAGTAGCTGGGACTACAGGCACGTGCCACCATGCCCAGCTAATTTTGTATTTTTGGTAGAGATGGGGTTTCACCATGTTGGCCAGGCGGGTTTCAAACTCCTGAGCTCAGGTGATCTTCCCACCTCGGCCTCCCAAAGTGCTGAGTTTACAGGCATGAGCCACTGTGCCTGGCCGATTAATTTCTTTTTATGACAAAAGTAATACACACATTTGTTGAAAGAGAAATCAAGCATTATAGACTTGCATAAAGCAAAAGTGCACTCCCGCTCCCACCTCTACTTCCTCTCTTCAGATGTAGCCAGTATGAATGCTTTTGCGTGTATCCTTCTAGTCTTCTTTCTTTGCAAATTTATTTGCATTTGCATGCAAATTTTCCCCCAAATCACATTGTTCTGCAACTTTCTTTATTTTTATTTTTTTCAGCTTCATTTTTTTCTGTAATAATATATTATGGATACTCTTTTTCTTTTCTTTTCTTTTTTTAAAACACAGAATCTTTTTTTGTTGCTGTTGTCGTTGTTTTGTTTTTGTTTTTGTTTTGTTTTGAGATAGATTTTCACTCATTGCCCAGGCTGAAGTGCAATGGCACGACCTCGGCTAACTGCAACCTTTGCCTCCCAGGTTCAAGCAATTCTCTTGCATCAGCCTCCCGAGTAGCTGGGATTACAGGCACCCACCACCACACCTGGCTAATCCCAAAGTGCTGGGATTACAGGCGTGAGTCACTGTGCCCGGCCACATCCTCTTTCTTTCTTGAGACAGGGTCTTGCTCTGTCACCCAAGCTGGAGAACAGTGGCACAATCATAGCTCACTGCAGCCTCAACCTCATGGACCCAAATGATCCTCCCACCTCAGCCTCCCAAGTAGCAGAGACCATAGGTGTGCACCATCATGTCTGGCTACATTTTTTATTTTTGTAGAGATGTGATCTCACTATGTTGCCCAGGCTGGTCTCAGACTCCTGAGCTTAAGCCATTTTCTCACCTGGGCCTCCCAAAGTGCTGGGATTACAGGTGTGAGCCACCATGCCTGGCCTTGGTATTCTTAATAATATGTCTTGGAGATTGTTTCATATCATTATATTTAGAGCTACCTCAGTCTTTCAACAACTGCATATAATTTCATTGCATGAATGCATCATAATTTATCTGGCCCTTATAAGTGGACATTTAGGGTTTTAAAAAATCTTTTTCAGTTATGAACAGTGCTACAATGAATGCCTTGTCATATTTTTAAGATGAGTTTTAGAGCCAACGTACTAGAAGATGGAAGGAAGCATGTTTCTCACCCATTCCATTTCAGACTTCATTTTTAGGGGAAATTGTGCTATTTGGAGAACCACATTTGGCTTAGAGGTTCAGGAGTACTTGGATCCTACCCTGGTGTAACTCTTCCCTCCCCTACGTCTGGGCCGATGAGAGATGGAGAAAAAAAGCAAGAACCCTCATTCTTAGAGGGGCTGAAAGCCTAAAGCCGTGCTCTCTGGAGGACACCCCTTCCCCTAAGCCAGGGCTTCTCTTTGACGTTTGGGACTAGATAGACCTTTGTTCTGAGGGCTGTCCCATGCATTGGAGCATGTTTAGTAGCATCTCTGGTCTCGACCCACTAGATACCAGCAGCACCTTCTCCCTAGTTGTGACAGTGTCTCCTGGCTGAGATCTACTGCTCTAACCCAACGTGGACCTCAGAATCGTACCACCCACAGGCTGGCACAGGGCAGGAGCCTGAGGCACCAGAAGTGCTTGGCCCAGAATAGAAGTGGAAGTGAGATGACCAGGCTTAGCACAGCAGGATCAGCCTGTCCTGCCAAAGCAGGCTCATGGAGACAGGGGTACTCCTGAGGGCCCCAAGTGCACAGCCTTTTCATGGTGGTGCCCCCCACCCCGCCCATTGGCAAACGTGGCCCCACGACACCCTGGAATCTATCCAAACATATAGTGACCTCTGCAGGAAGGATGGGTGGGAAGCCTGGGAAGATCTTGAGGCTATATTCATGCATGCGCAGAGTGAACCAATGCACCCGCCGACCACGGGTGGCCTCCATCAGAATGGAGACAGTAGATGTGAACTTTGCTTCCACCTCAGGGTCTAAGGACAAAGCTGCTGGAGCTGGCATTTTTTCCCCCACACTTCTGGATCAGGCTGTATTTGAGTCCATGATCAGCCTGCATTTCTTTAATTAACTTGAACCAGGGGTGATAATCTATACCCTTTTTCCTTGGATGGTTGGTCTTCACTTTTCCCCTGGTTGGCTCCTAGGAATTATGTAATTTTTGGTATTCATCTGATTTGTTGCTGCGGGACACCAAAAGGGAGGAACTTGGCACTCAGACATCAAGGTGAATGTCACAAACAGAGGCCAGTGGAGGGTGGAGGCTCCCAGGGGAGGCACGGGGTACAGATCACAATGTCAGGCTTAGGCTTTCTGATAAAGCTCCCGGTTGTCTTGTGATGGGGGAGGGGAGAGCTGAAATCAGGATTGTGAGCTGTGACTGAAATATCTGCAGCAGCTCCAGGTAAGAGAGGCCCAAGACCTAGGATGGCAACAAAATCTCCCAAGATCTAGCCAGCCAAGCAAGCCTCTATTTTCTTCATGTTCTTCCCAATCCATAAAGATCACAGCTTTTGCCAGCCATAATCCCCGCCTATAATCGCAGTACTTTGGGAGGCCAAGGCAGGAGGATTGCTTGAGCCCGGGAGTTTGAGACCAACCTGGGTAACATGCGAGACCCCATTTCTACAATAAAAAATACAAAAATTAGCTGGGTGTGGTGGCATGCACGTATAGTCCCAGCTACTCAGGAGGCTGAGGTGGGAAGATTGCTTGAGCCCAGGAGGCAGAGGTTGCAGTGAGCTAGATCACACAACTGCACTCCAGCCTGGGTGGCAGAGTGAGACCCTGTCATAAACAAAAACAAAAATAAAAACAAAAAAAAACCCACAGCACACAGCTTTTAAAGAGATGGAGTGACAAAGATCACACAACAAAGAGTTAACAAAAGAACTGGGTTGTAGGGCTGGGCAGCAATTGAAGCTGTTTTTCCTCCTAGATGATTGGACGCCTCACCTTTTAGGGATGAGGGGTCCTCAGGGGCAGGGTCTGGGTATGAGTAGGAGAGAAGCCTCCTTCAAAACCAACTTTCAGAGAGTTGGATGCTTTTTCTTTTTGAGATGGAGTTTTGCTCTGTTGCCCAGGCTGCAGTGCAATGGTGTGATCTAGGCTCACTGCAACCTCTGCCTGCTGGGTTCAAGTGATTCTCCTTCCTCAGCCTCCTGAGTAGCTGGGATTACAGACACACCACCACGCCTGGCTAATTTTTTATTTTTAGTAGAGATGGGGTTTCACCATGTTGGTCAGGCTGGTCTCAAACTCCTTACCTCAGATGATCTGCCCGCCTCGGCCTTCCAAAGTACTGGGATTACAGGCATGAGCCACAATGCCCGGCCAGAGTTGGATGCTTTTTGGAGAGGAATGAATTTGGATTAGGCATTCACATTTATTTATGCCCTTACATGTTAAAGAAGGTGAAACTGAGGCCAGGTGCAGTGGCTCACACCTGTAATCCCAGCACTTTGGGAGGCTGAGTCGGGTGGATCACGAGGTCAGGAGATCGAGACCACCCTGGCTAACATGGTGAAACTCCATCTTTACTAAAAATACAAAAAAAATTTAGCCTGGCGTGGTGGTGGGCACCTGTAGTCGCAGCTAATTGGGAGGCTGAGACAGGAGAATGGCGTGAACCCAGGAGGCAGAGCTTACAGTGAGAGGAGATCACGCCACTGCACTCCAGCCTGAGTGACAGAGCAAGGCTCTGTCTCGAAAAAACCAAACAAAACAAAAAACTCAAGCAAATTCGATCTGAGGAAAAGCCCAGTTCTCAGTGATGAGGATTCTGATCTTGACTTTGATATCAACAAATTGGAACAGCAGAGCAAGGTGCAAAGCAAAGGACATGGAAAACCAAGAGAAAAGTCCATAGTAGATGAGAAATTCTTCCAGCTCTCTGAAATGGAGGCCTATTTAGAAAACAGAGAAAAAGAAGAGGAATGAAAAGATGATGATGAGGTGGCAGATACTGATTTTTCTGAAGATACTGATTCTGATGAAGATGAAGGGGGACTGTTTGGAAGTAAAAAACTTCAGGTAAAGTTTTGAGAGAGGAGAGAGCACTTTCCTCCTCCTCAAATTAGCTTTTGTTCTGTTTTTCTAGGAGAGATGTAATTGTGGTTAGAAGATTTGAAGCTAAGAAATGTTGTGCTCTATCTTATCAGTTATAAATGAATCTGTACTTCCATTCAGTTTGTGTTCCAGTTGTTCTTATAACAGTTTTATGGTAATGTTTTTAGTTGCCAATTTCACCTAATAACTATTTTTGGTTTGTAGTGTTATTAAGTTAGAAAGTAATGTAGACATACAGTATACACACAAATATATATGCATGTGTTAATGATGTATTTTTCTATTCCTAGTTAATAGTTTTAAAAACTTTTTATTTTTGTCAGATAAAAGTTCCAGAAATATGAAGTACAAAGATTTTTTTGATCCAGTTGAAAGTGATGAAGACATAGCAAGTGATCACGATGATGATCTGGTTCAAACAAGATGATGAAATTGCTGAAGAAGCAGCAGAAGAACTAAGCATTTCTGAAATGTATTTAGAACCATCCTTTACATTGTTAGCTGGAATTGCCCAATCATGTATTGGTACTTGTGGTTTTCACATATGTTTGTTTTAAGAAGTTAGATTCTCTCCTATCAGATATTCTCAAGATAGCCAGAGGAAAGTCTGGATTTAAAGGGACATTAGAGATCATTTAATGAAGAAAAATATTACTGGCAGTAGCAATCAAACCTTTCTTACCAGGAACTTTGATTTGGTTTTGTGCCCAAAATATCCTGTTATTTTTGTGAGATAGGAGGTTTGTATTATAGATTGATGAATAATTTATTTTCTATATATTGGACACTTTTTGTTCTGTTTCTTACATAGCATGTCACTTAAATGATACCTTCTCTTCCTCCATACCTGAATGATTTTGGAAGTTCTGAGCATTTGGTGGCATTAGGCATATAAAAGAAGAACTTTATTAAGGGAAAATATGTTTCCTTTTGTTTTTCTAATGGAAAGCAGTATATTTCTTTTTGTAAGAGTTTTGGTAGTGCAGGGATGGAGACGATGACCTGGAAGAAAGTGAAGACAGTAAACAAGGTAAAGAAAGCTGGAAAAGAGTGACCTTTGCTTCACCGGATGATGAGGCAACTGAAGATGCAGGTGTTTTAAATGTAAAGAAAAATTCTGATGAAGATAAATCCTCTTTTCAAAAAAGACAGGAAAAGGTAGTTAGGAATTTGAGGAATTTTTAATATGCTTGACATGATTGTGGAACTCACAGACTACTAACAAATCTTCTCTATTTTTCTTTTTTTTTTTTTTTTTTGAGATGGAGTCTTGCTCTATCACCCAGGCTGGAGTGCAATGGCACGATCTTGGCTCACTGCAGCCTCCGCCTCCTGATTTCAAGTGATTCTCCTTCAGCCTCTTGAGTAGCTGAGATTAGAGGTGCATGCCACCAAGCCTGGCTAATTTTTATATTTTTAGAAGACAAGGGGTTTCACCGTGTTGGCCAGGCTGGTCTTGAACTCCTGACCTCAGGTGATCCTCCTGCCTTGGCCTCCCAAAGTGCTGAGGATACAGGTGTGAGCCACTGTGCCCCAGCCTTCCCTATTTTTCTTGTGGTAACTAGTAACCATCCTTTGAAAACAAATATGTTGGCCAGGTGTGGTGGCTTACACCTGTAATCCTAGCATTTTGGTAGTCTGAAGCAGGAGGATCGCTTGAGCTCAGGAGTTCAAGACCAGCCTGGGCAACATAGTGAGAACTTGTCTCTACAAAAAATACAAAAATTAGTGGGACACGGTGGTGTATGCCTGTAGTCCAGCTACTCAGGTAGCTGAGGCAGGAGGATCACTTCAGCCCAGGAGTTCAGTGCTGCAGTGAGCTATGATCACATCACTCTCTCCAGCCTGGGTGGTGGAGCAAGATCCTGTCTTCAAACAAACAAAGAAACAGAAAACTGAAAATCTTGCTGCTACTCTCTAATGCAAAAGCACAGTATATAGAGTTGCCATATGGAAAGCATGTGATTTGCAAAAATCAGTGCCCGCATTACCCAGCCTATAGCTTTCAACTTGGGGCCTGTGTGTAAAATGATTGTTGCTTTTCTGTCTCCCTTATGTCTTTATATGCATAGCATATCTCTCCTGACAAAGCTGTCCTGAGAACCTCTTCTTGTAACTGTTTTGACTGCTCCGGAGGATGCCGCCTACGTCTTTAAGGTGCTCCACAGATTTTGATGAGTTCCAAATAGTCATAATTTTAATTAATACCATGAAAAAGATATCTTCCAAAGTATGTCATGATTTCAGACAAGTGAAATTTCATTTAATTTTAGTAGATGTAGTCCGGCTCCAATAATTGGGCTATATTATTTATCCAATCTTAAAATTTTATTATAATAAAAATGAGAATCGCGCCAGGCACAGTAGCTCACACTTGTAATTCCAGCACTTTGGGAGGCTGAGGAGGGAGGATTGCTTGAGCCCAGGAGTTCGAGACCAGCCTGGACAACATGGTGAAACCCCATCTCCACTAAAAGTGTAAAAAATTAGCTGAGTGTGGTAGCGTGAGCCTATAGTCTCTGCCACTCGAGAGGCTGATAGGGGATGATCACTTGAGTCCAGGAGTTCAAGGCCACACTGAGCTATGACTGGACTATGGCACTCCAGCCTGGGCAACAGAGCTGGAGAATAAGCAAATAAATGATACCAAGAATATCAAAAGAATTATTTTTAAAATCTGTGAATCTAAGTTAAATTCATCATTGTCAGATTGTCCCTGGAAGATAAATTCTAAAGGAGAAAAAGAAACATAAAGTATCAATGAGATAGTGTCCTCCCATCCTGCTCCTCCCACCCTCCCCCACAAAAAAGAAAGAAAGGTTTGGTTTCGCTATGAAATTATATCAGAGCTTCAAGCAAAGTTTTCAGTAAATCACAAGTAATTTATTGCAATTTCCACATATAAAGAATAAAGTAGAACTTTCAAACTTTTTTCTTTTGAAACTGTTAGAGCATGAAAACCCAAACCTGACAAAGGTACCTGACAAACAAAGCATTAAAACCCACACACTCTCTCATTCATGACTAGTGATGCAAACGTAGCACAGTGGGAAAATTATGCCACACAACCACATGAGCCTTATTCTCTTGAATCACTATTAGAAGATCTGGTATGATTCCTGCTGGCAAGATGTTAAGGAGAGAATACACGGTTCCATCCATATATGTTAGAAAGACCTTTGATAAAATTCAATATTTATTTCTAATTTTTTTTTACTCCTAGTGGATTATAAATACATCTATCCAAAAGCTGCCATCATGCATGATGGGTGAAATTCTAAAAACATCCCTTTAAGATCAGGAATAAGACAAAATGTCCAGTATTACTGTTACCGCTGTTAATTAACATTAACAGTTAATAACCAAATAAGCCAGTGCAGCTACAAAAGATAAAGATAAGAGATTAGGAAAACTGCTGGGAGCAGTGGTTCTCACCTGTAATCCCAGCACTTTGGGAGCTCAGGAGCTCCCAGCACTTGAGCTCAGGAGTTTGAGACCAGCCTGGGCAACATAGTGAGACCTCATCTCTGTAAAAAAAAATACAAAATTATCTGGGTGTGTTACATGTGCCTGTGGTCCCAGCTACTTGGGAGTCTGAGGTGAGAGACTGCTTGAGCCTGGGAGGCAGATGTTGCAATGAGCTGAGATTGTGCAGCTGTACTCCAACCTGGGCAACAGAGTGAGACTCTGTCTCAAAAAAAAAAAAAAAAAAAAAGATTAGGGATACTAAAATGAAAACACTAGTGTTTGGAGAGAAAACTGAATGGATAAACTGAATTGACATTAGGAAAATAAGAGCATTCTGTAAGATAGCTGAAAAAGCTGGTATTTATACACTGAAGTCATAATTGTTGTCTTTTAGAAGTTAGAGATAATAAGAATTTGAGTTTAGAGTCAAAAGGGTCAACCTCCATCAAATACTAATATTCTAATCAAAGAATTACTTAGGCGGACATGATGGCTCATGCCTGTAATCCCAGCCCTTTGGGAGGCTGAGGCAGGCAGATCACAAGGTCAGGAGATCGAGACCATCCTGGCTAACACGGTGAAACCCCATCTCTACTAAAAATACTAAAAATTAGCCAGGCGTGGTAGCGGGTGCCAGTAGTCCCAGCTACTCAGGAGGCTGAGGCAGGAGAATGGCATGAACCCAGGAGGTGGAGCTTGCAGTGAGCCGAGATCACGCCACTGCACTCCAGCCTGGGCGACAGAGTGAGAGACTGTATCTCAAAAACTAAAACAAAAACAAAAACAACAATTACTTAACTTTAGGATGCTCTAATAATCAGAATTGATAGTGGCTTGTGAAGAGATAAATCACTTGAATAGAAGAGAACCCAGAAATAAACCCAAATGCTTCTGGGGGAGTGTAGTATATTATAAACATGACATTTTAAGCCAATGAGGAAAAGAAATCATTTGCAGCTCACCCCACCATAGGCAGCAGGAATAGGAAGTCATTGGAAGAATAAAAAGACGGTAAGAACAGAACAGAATTGTAGAACAGTACGTTTCTTGCTTCCCCATTTTTCAAAGTATTTTTTGCTTTTTCACAAATGTAAGTGTAATTTTGTTTTCTAAATGAATACTAATTCTTTTTTCTCTTTCTTAGATGAATGACAAAAATTACATCTTTAGAAAAAGAGTTGTTAGAAAAAAGCCTTGGCTGCGTGTGGGGGAAGTGACAACACAGAAGAGACCAGAGAAGAGCCTCCTGGAGGAGAGCTGCGCTTTGACCATGCTGTCCGGATGGGTGTGGTGCACTCTTCTGCAGAGTGTTCACTTCTCTGCTTTTTCTATGGTCCCATTTCATAGAAAGATTTGGGGTGATGTTTCTTTCCCTCAACTTTTTATTTTAAAAACTTGCAAACACAGAAAAGTTGATAAAATCATGCAGTGAACATATGTATGCTATTCAACTGGATTCACTAGTTAACGTTTTGTCATATTTGTTTTCTCTCTTCCACGTATGGAAGATTGTATATGTGCCCTTCTTCCCCCTGAATGATTTCAAAGTAAGTTGGCAGTATCAGAGCATTTCACTGTTAAGTACTTTTGCAGATATCATCTAAGAACCAGGACATTCTCCTATATAATCACAATGCCATTAATCCACCCAAAAATTTTAACATCAATACACTAATGATATCTAATGTATGGATTATAATCAGCTTTCTGGCAGTAATCTGTTTAGAAGGCTTGCATCCTGTCACTGTCCACCGATTAAATTTTGAACTCTAACTTGAAACCCTGGTCATCTCATTGCCTTCTTTCTTATACCCATTAAATCCAAAGGAGCTCTCATTTTATTTCTACAGAAAAGAGAATGGAAAAGAGGGGAAGAGTCCCTAGTACCTTGGATAAAGTATGAGCACTTACTACCGTATGTATTCTAGTTCTGTAGTTTTCAAACTTCAGGGAGCATCTCAAGGCTTATTAAAGCACAGATAGCTGTCCTTCCCCACTCTCTGATTCAGGAGGTGTGAGGCTGGCCCAGGAATTTGCATGTCTAACAAGTTCCCACATGTTGCTGATGCTGAGGGTCTAAGGAATACAATGCGTGAACCCGTGGTTTAGTGGATATCCACCTAATGAATACATGTTGTATTTCCTTTTGCACCTGTGATTACAGAGGAAACACCTTTCAACTGGAAGATATCATTAAACAGAGGATAACAGATCAGGTCAGTAAGAATTAAATTTAACTTAATTGAAATGTCACTCAAAAGTTTAGAAATAATATGACAGGCCAGACACAGTGGCTCATGCCTGTAATCCCAGCACTTTGAGATGCCAAGGCAGATGGATCACTTGAGGTCAGGAGTTCAAGACCAGCCTGTCCAAGATGGGAAAACTCCCTCTCTACTAAAAATAGAAAAATTAGCTGGGCATGGTGGTGCATGCCTATAGTCCCAGGTACTCAGGAGGCTGAGGCAGGGGAATTGCTTGAACTCGGGATATGGAGGTTGCAGTGAGCTGAGATGCGCCACTGCACTCCAACCTGGGCAACAGAGTGAGACTCCATCTCAAAATAAATAAATAAGATAAAAATAAAAATAAAGGGAAGATGGGGCAGCTTTGTGTACTGCATGTCCCGAAAATGGGCTGATTTCTCTCAAGAGGCAGGGATTTAAGCTCTGTAGCCTACATGGGATACATACAGGAGAAAAAAGAAGAAAAAGAAAAGAAATGTAAATATAAATAAATGAAAATAACACTTCTCCATGATTATAAAGGAAATCACATTGTTTTTGTAATAATTTGGATGACAAAATATAAAGAAAAATCTTTAATTTTGCCACTCAAAACATTCCGGTTTGTTGCTTTTCACACTTTTTATGCTACAAACATTTTAAAAAGTAGAATCATAGTACATGGTCTTTTGTCACTTACTATATTTTAAGCATGTTTCTATGGGAGAAATATATCCTGGCATCATCACTTTTAATCGCTGGGTGTATGGTAAGTGAATGATTGCCACCCCAGAGGTGAATTTCCTTCTATATATATTTTAATGGACTCGAGTGAGGATTTTTACACTGAATTCATAGAAGTAGAATTTCTAGAGGAAAATAGTATAAAACAGTTTTAGGATTTTTAAAAGAAATGTTGAAATCATCCTATAGGAAAATTGGTTGGGTTTATACTCCCACCAACAGGGACAGAGCTCCAGGTTCCCCCTTCCATTTGTCATCTTCACTGGTCTTTAAGCAGAAAATCTCATTGTTTTCATTACCTTTCTTTGATTTCTAGCGCTTTTGAATCTTTTTCATTTGCTTATTGGCCATCTTTATTCTTGTGGGAGGTGCCGGTTTCTCCATTGTCCATTTTCTGCTGGAAATCATTCATTTTTTTTTCTGAGTAATTTTAAAGATTTCTTTATAGGCTAAGGATACAAACCTTTAATCTGTCATTGAGGTTACAAAGACCTTCTCCCAGTAAGTAATTTGTCATTTCACTTTATTTATTTATTTTTTGCTAGCAAAGCACCAAAGTCAAATTTCAGTTAATTTTTATCCTGCTGAATGAACACATTTTAACTTAGTGATTTTAGTGGAAACAGGAGCAGGACAGAATGTAATAACTAGATCTTGCTCTGTCACCCTAACTGGAGTGCAGTAGCATGATCATAGCTACTGCAGCCTCAAACTTCTGGGCTCAAGTGATTTTCCCACCTCAGCCTCCCAAGTAGCTCTAGGACTACAGGTGTGTGCCACCAAGCCCAGCTAATTTTTAAATTTCCTTTGTAGAGATATGAATTCACTATGCTGCCCAGGCTGGTCTGGAACTCCTGACTTACCCCACCTTGGCTTGCCAATATGCTGGGAGTAGAGGCGTGAACTACTGCTCCCGGCCAAGAGCTTACTTGTGTTTGCTAGCGAGATTCTTGCTATCTTTTTATATTTGAGGCTTTCGTGCTAGTGCTGAAGTATTACACTCACCATCTGAGGTTTACAGGACTTTTGTTTTAATGTTGAATAGAGGGAACTGTTTAGTTTTGCACCTTTGCAAGTATACAAAATGTGCCTACCAGGACTTTGCTTTATATCCATTGACAAGCAAGAAGTAACACAGTAAAAGTATGCCTGGCTACAGGCTGTGGAAGAATGGAGTATTCTGGTTTAATTCTATTAACTTGGAAGGATGAAGGTGAAAAAAATTCAAAACTTTAATTTCCTGTTGAATGCAATTTGAAAATATAGCCAGTGACTCCACTTTTCTTCTCTAGTAAGTTTGGACATTCAGATCTACATTGCCTTTTATCATAGAATTCCTAGTGCGCCGGAGTCTTATATTGTGAAGATCCTTTTCTAAAACTTTAGATGTAAGAGAATAGAAATGATATTGGATGAGATCAGGCTGGATGAGAACTGATACCTGTAAATATATTTTTTAGATGAAATCTCTGATTGCCACACGTTTTCTTATTGAACTCATAAAAATAAAACACACTGGCTGGAGGGTGGAAGTAGGAAGGAGATTTATGTCTTTTAATTGCATGTCATTGTTTCATATTGAGACAGAACATATAGTATCCCTGGCTTTGGACCTATAGAAGGAAACACATTTTTCTACCTGCTGTATGGCAGAGGTTCCTGAACACCTGGACAGCTTATTGCAGCACGGATTGCTGGGCCCTACTCCAGAGTTTCTGATTCATCAGGTCTAGGGTGGGGCCTGAGAATTTACATTTATAAGAAGTTCCCAGGTGCTCCTGGTCCAGAGACTATATGTTTGAGAGCCACTCTTACATACTAACTGTAAATTGTAGAAGTCTATAAAAAAGCTTAGTTTGGTCTGAGATAAGAAGCACACAGGTAATGGAGCAAATCATGAAAAAGTCAACCCTTGATCCCAGGTAACAAGTAATACACAGTGACAAAACACAATTCTTGGTTTTCATGATTGCAAGTCATAGCCAAGTATCTAGTGAGAAATTCAGTTTCATTTTCAGGGCTTAGAGGCCAGGTGATTCTAGAAAAATAGGATTTAGTGATTAACCTCATGAGAGTGGGAGTTATTTATGTCCTTTTTCTCTCCCCCATCACTTACCATTTAGCCTTACATTAGAAGGGTCCTGTATTTGCTTTAACCCTGTAAAGAACTTTGAGTGCTTATTAAACAGAAAGCTTTGTGTGTGTGTGTGTGTGTGTGTGTGTGTGTGTACGTATATATTTAGAGACAGAGTCTCATTCTGTAACCCAGGCTGAAGTGCAGTGGCATGATTTTGTCTCACTGCAACCTCTGCCTCACAGGTTCAAGGGATTCTCCTGCCTCAGCCTCCCAAGTAGCTGGGATTACAGGCACCTGCCACCATGCCCAGCTACTTTTGTATTTTTAGTAGAGACAGGGTTTCATCATGTTGGCCAGTCTGGTCTTGAACTCCTGAATTCGGGTGATCCACCCACCCCAGCCTCCCAAAGTGCTGGGATTACAGGCATGAGCCATCACGCCGGGCTCAAAAGCTTTGTGTTTTTAAAGATATTAGACATGTTTCTTGTTTTTTTTTTTTTTTAAACTTAACACTAATGTAGGAGAATAAGAGAAAGTTTTTCTAAAAAAGAGAAAACATTGTGATTACTTTATCTTATTGGAATGTTGGATACTAAAGTCTGCTTTATCAATCATCAAGCACACTATAAAATTTCCATTTTAATAGGATTTGTACCTCAATTGAGGTAATAAAGTTTTAAAGTTTTTCAAGTGAAAGCCAGCCCCGCCCCTCTCCTGGAGTGGATGGGGACAGCAGTTGCATGGGCAGCTTTCCTTGTGACAACACAGGTCCTTCATGACACGCTGCTGTCTGGCCACAACTCCTTTTCCTTTCATCTTTCTCATTGGCCAATGGGCTTCAAGCATTGAGGCCACGCCCCTATTCTGCATTCTAGTGCAGCCCTGGTTACGCCTCCTCTGGCTCAGTCACACAGCGACGTAGAGGTGACTGGAGGTGTATAGTTGTCCTCACCTGGATCATGCTGATGTGGCCCCAACCCCACCTCCCTGACAATCCCCTCCTCCCTACCCACTCCCACCTCCCTACCCACCCCCACCTCCCTACCCATTCCCGCCCCCCTACCCTCCCCCACCTCCCTACCCACCCCCACCTCCCTACCCACCCCCACCTCCCTACCCACCCCCACCTCCCTACACACCCCCACCTCCCTACACAGCCCCACCTCCCTACCCACCCCCACCTCCCTACACACCCCCACCTCCCTACCCACCCCCACCTCCCTACCCATCCCCACCTCCCTACACACCCCCACCTCCCTACCCAACCCACGATGTACAAAGAAACCCGACAGAACAAATTGGCCGAGGCCAAGGAAAAGGTAAACGCACCAGCACCCCAACCCAAGTTGAGGCTCCCTCTGACAGCCGAACTGCTGCCAGTCTGTGCCACTCCCGAGGCACACCGGGCTGGGCCCCCCCCAGTACCTCTGGGATCCCCACACCAAAATCTTGTCAGTCAGCCCAACCCCCACATGAGTCCTGCCCCTGCCCTGCCTGGCACCCCAGGGTGACTTTGAGCAGGTGACTCCCAGGGCTTCCAACTCCATACTCTGCCCTTACCTCCTGCTACCCCAAACCCGACCTCCCTGGGCTCTTTGGGCTCACATCTCCAAGGACCTGGGTGCCCCAGAACCTGCCCTCACCAGTTGCCACAGGGTGACTTTGGGGACGTGACTCCTGGGGCTCCTTGTTCCTTACTTGGCCCTCACCTCCTGCCGCCCCAAGCCTGACCTCCCGGGGCTCTTTGGGGTCACATCTCCAAGGATCTGGGTCCCAATTTTGTGACCCCCCTCCCCAGTCTCAAAGCGGCAACTTGGGCATTGCACTCATGTGTCCCCCCCACCCCCGCCACTGCACCGAGGAGTGGAATGTAGTGATGTCACAGTCCCTCTACAAACTGTCATTACTACCACGAGACCGGCCTTTGGTCTTAGGACCCAGTCCCCTAAGTGTTCTTGCCCACTTCTGTTTCCTCTGGTTGCAGCACAGGTTTCCAGCTGGAAGGGGAATGGGGACCATGGGACCTAGAAGAGAGAGGTTTCAGGCTGCCTGACTTCCTTACCACAGACGTTGACAGTGTGAAAAGCCTACACCTCCCCCATGAGCTCCACATGTTGACAGTGTCTCTGGGTGGCAATGGGAGAACGGGTTGGGTTGGATTTTCTCCCAGGCTTCTACTCTCCAGAGAGACTTTAACATTTTTTCTGAGTTCTGCACCTCAGATTTGAATTCTCCATTGTTCTGGGACCAGAGTGCCCCTCAGTCACTGGTTTCTGGAGTGAGATCTGCTTATCTTCTGTGGAACAGATCTTGGGAAACTGGACTTGACAGCTTGAGTCTTCCTCATCTCATCTCAACCTGGGGTACTTTGAGTGCCACAGGATAAATATGGGGCATCTTTCTGAAGCATCAGTTTCCCTTGATTCTATTGAGAGATGAAACATTAATGTACTTAGGGATGAAAGTCACATAGATTTATAAGAGTATACAAAACTTCTCTCTGAAATGAGGCTTGGGTTGTCCTCTTTCTGCTAAATTCCCGGATTTAACAGAAAGGCTGCCTTCTGCCATGAGGATACATTGATGTAAAGGTTTGAGAGGTACTGGTGTACTTCTTAACACTAACAGACGTGTGAGGGTGTACAGTTCCTGCCTACTTAATATTTGCTTTTCTACCTCTGCCTCTGGTTTTGGTCCCTGGCAGCTGCTGATTTGTGGCAAAATCCCAGAGCTCAGAGTCAGAAAACTGAGTTTAAGTTCCATTACTGCCTTTTTTTTCAGCCATGGTATCAATCTCTCTCAGTCACTAAGTGATTGTGACAACATTTCCTACAGTTGGTGGCATTAAATCAGATGGTCTATAAGAGTATTTAGTATAAACTGTAAAGCAGGATGTGACTGTAGGAGCTTGTAGTTCTCATGAGTATCACTGCTCTTCCTTTCCACAGTTGAGAGACCATCATGCCCAGACCAACCCTAGTGTTGGTGCAGGAGCAAGCGACACCAAAAAGAAGAAAATAAATAATGGCACTAACTCTGAGACAACCACTTCTGATGGTTGCCCCTCACCTGAGAATGTGAGTCTTGGCTGGCCAGGCTCCTGGGGACAGCGGGCCCAAGGGGTGGTGGAGGGTAATTGTTAAGATTGTGGAAGAACTGCCAGGTACTGGTTAAGAATTCTGGATTTGAATCCTACCTCTCCATCTGCTAGGGATATGATTTAGGGCAAATTGCTTGAGCTCTTTGGGCCTCTCTTTTCACATCTGTAAAACAGGAGTGGTATTGTTTTACTTGTATTTGTGAAGTTTAAATGAGATTTGTCATTGTGTTTTTATGTTAATCCCTAGTCCAGGGCCTGCTGTAAACTCTCCTTCTTGGGCTTGCATTTCCTGAGGTAGAGTTAGAGAGTATCAGAGGTTTCTGTTAGCTCTGAGAGCCTGACAGTTAAAGGCCCACTAGAATGGAAATCTCAGGGCCAAGGACTCCTGTCTGCCTTTTCTAACCTCTATCCCCACTGTGAGGAACTGTCCCTGGCTCGTATGTGCTCAATGTTTGCTGAATGAATCCACCTTTCTAAATCACAAGCTGGCAGAAGGGTGGGCTTTTCTCACACTCCATCTCTGAAGGTTTCTGTTACTGTCTTTTCAAGAGAATCTAGTTTCAGACTTTGAGTTCCGTGGCTGTGGGCAAAAACCAACAAAGACCCAAATCCTTCTTCTTTGGGAGTTGAGGAGAGTTTACCAGTTTGTGTTCCCATTGGGTCTGAGAACTGTGCCTTTTAAATCCATTCCTGACCCCTGCCTACTGCTTCCTGGCCTGGGGAATAGAGTCAAGGAGGCCACCCTCAGTCACCTTCCTTTGACTCTCCCCACAGAAACAACAGAACCGAGCTCAGCTGGAAGAAGTAACGCGATTTCTTTGTTTGCTCATGACATGACCGCTGGGTTTGGGGGCACTCAGATGTAGAGGCCCCAGTCTCATCTCCCCCACTCCTAGCCTGGGGAAGAAGGCTCACCCCCCTTATTCCACCCCATCCCCACAGGGTCCCTGATGAACTGGTCCCATGGGTGGGCCTGTCCTGGGGCAGTGGTGCCATTCTGGGGGCATGTCTCTTGCTGTGCCATCTCTGCCTCCTCCTAGCAAGAGCTCTGTCTTCCTCTTTCTATAGGAAAAGAAGGCAAACCACCAACATCAGGAAGCTCTAAGGAGGGAGCTAGAGGTGAGTGGAGGGTGTGAAGTTCCCTCCTGTCCTCTGGGGAATGTTTCTTTGCTTCTCTTTCAGCATTTGCTTGTCTTTTCTCCCAAAGGCCCAGGTTCATACCATACGAATCCTTACATGTCAGAAAACCGAGCTTCAGACGGCACTCTATTACAGCCAGCAAGCTGTCAAACAGTTGGAAGGTGGGAATCTGGCACCCCATCATCCTTGAACCTGGCACTTTGACAGGCCTTTAGGGGGAGTCCTTTGGGCCACATCTGAATGTCTCTCATTCCAGGAGAGGCCAGGGATCTGATCGGCTGCCTGCATGATTCATGGAAGTTTGCAGGAGAGTTAGAGCAGGCTCTCTCTGCCGTCACTACACAGAAGGAGAAGGCGGATAAGGTGAGTCCAACCACTGCCCCATACACTGGGAGCCCAGCTTCGCAGATGGAGGAGTGAGCCTAAAGTTCCCTTCTGTAGGATGGAGGTGTCCTGCCCAGAAGGCAGCATTGCCATTTCTTGCTGCTTTTGTGTGTGGTTGTTAGAGGCAGACTGGGGCTGAGTGGGCTGCTGCAGATGAGCTGGGGAGCATTGTGGGGAGTGAGCACTGGACATAGAACTCAGAGGCCAAGTGCCCGCCCTGCCCATCCTTGGCTGTGGCCTTGGCCAAGTCCTAAGTGGCGGTTAGGGTACTTGTACCATAAAGGTACAGAAGAGTATCTTGAGTATGTTATTATTTGTGTGGAGAGAGGGAGCAGGTATATATGTGTGTGTGTGTACATATTATGGTAATATACATAAAACATGTTTGTAAGGATTCATAAAAAAAACTCAGGATAGAGGCACAGTGTGGGGGGGAGATATTTCCCTTCTGGACTTTCTGAGTTTTGGACTATGCAAACGTATCACCCTTTCAAAAATTCGACAAAGGATTAATTTCCTCCTTCTTAACTGTGCCCCTACCTCCAGCGAAAGAATGGGCTTAGAGAATCAGATATACCTGGGTGTTGAAATCCCAGCTGTAGGTGATCTTAGGCAGCACTTAACCTTTAATACCACATGTTTTTCATCTACACAATAGAGATAATAATGGTAACCATCTCCTATGGAGGTTATGAGGATTAAATAGGATTATTAGCATAGTGCCTGGTGAAGCACTCAATAAAGGTTCCAACAGTGGTAGTAATAAGAATAATAACAATAGCAATATTATCTGATCTCTCTGGGCCCCTGTTAGCCAGCCCTAAATTCAGTCTCTTTCCCTGTCCCTTCCACCTTCACTGAGTTCTTTGAAAAACAAATGAGGGCCGGGTGCTCTCGCTCATGCCTGTAATGCCAGCACTTTGGGAGGCCGAGGTGGGTGGGTCACCTGAGGTCAGGAGTTCAAGACTAGACTGACCAACATGAAGAAACTCCATCTCTACTAAAAATACAAAATTAGCCGGGTGTGGTGGCACACGCCTGTAATCCCAGCTACTCGGGAAGCTGAGGCAGGAGAATCACTTGGACCCAGGAGGGGGAGGTTGTGGTGAGCCGAGATTATGCCATTGCACTCCAGTCAGGGTAGCAAGAATGAAACTCTGCCAAAACAAACAAACAAACAAACAAATGAAAAACAAATGAGACCATGGGCTTGGAAATGCCTTGAGAACATGTCAGGTGTGATTGAGAGTGAGGGAGTGTTACTGTGGAGTAGTCACAGTAGCTGTTGTTCCTGGTCATCCAGCTACTCCTCTGCCTGCTCTGTCTTGACTTAACCTTTCTCTATTTGCAGTACATCGAGGAGTTAACAAAGGAGAGGGACACCCTGAGTCTGGAACTGTACAGGAACACGTAGGATGGGGGAAGGTGGAATGGGAGGTCTGGGGGCCCTTAGCGTGGGTGGTGTGCTGGGAGGTGGGGGGTACAGGTGAGCATGGGGAGAGGCTCCTACAGGTTTTCATGTGTGCACAGGGAAGCTCTAGTTCCGGCTGTGCCACTGACTCATGGGGTAGCCTCAGGCAACTCATGTCTTCTCTCTGGCCTGCCACCTGTGACCTTTAATTCCTGGGGTCCCTTCCAGTGCCACGGTTCTGTGGTTGTGGGCTGAAAGTAGAGGGTTGATCACCAAAGCGGTCCTTTCTGTTCTTCGTTCATTCCTTTCTCTACTGCCTCTGGCCATAGCATAACCGATGAGGAGCTGAAGGAGAAAAATGCCGAACTACAAGAAAAACTTCGACTTGTAGAATCTGAAAAGTCTGAGATCCAGCTCAACGTAAAGGAGCTAAAAAGGAAGCTGGAGAGGGCCAAGCTCCTGCTGCCACAGGTGAGCGGCTGCAGCCCCGGGGGTTGTGGGAGCCCCACCCAGCTGGGACCATGGTCTAGGGATCATGCAGGGTATGGGGAGGCTCCCGCCAAGAGCTGGAAAATTTGGGTTCCTGTTCTGGTCCCACCATAGAATCCTCTAGAGTGTGCTAAAAATGTACAAATTGGGGCCCTGCCTGGGGAATCAGAATCTCAGAGTTAGTGCTTAAAATATTTTTTTAAAGGATACTGGATGAAAACCATTATTTTATAGATTACATTTATTTATTTATTTATTTTGAGTTGGAGTCTCACTCTTTTGCCCAGGCCAGAGTGCAGTGGCACAATCTTGGCTCACTGCAAGCTCCGTCCCCCGGGTTCACGCCATGCTCCTGCCTCAGCCTCCCAAGTAGCTGGGACTACAGGTGCCTGCCACCACACCCGGCTAATTTTTTGTATTTTTAGTAGAGACGGGGTTTCACCGTGTTAACCGGGATGGTCTCCATCTCCTGACCTCGTGATCCACCCACCTCAGCCTCCCAAAGTGCTGGGATTACAGGCGTGAGCCCCCGTGCCTGGCCTATAGATTACATTTATATGGCTAGCTCATGAGTCTGTTTCCTTCTGAGGTTCAAACCAACACTTTCACTATTCCAGCAGCAGCTGCAGGCGGAGGCTGACCACCTGGGTAAGGAGCTGCAGAGTGTGTCAGCAAAGCTCCAAGCCCAGGTGGAAGAGAACGAGTTGTGGAACCGCCTGAACCAGCAACAGGAGGAGAAGATGTGGAGCCAGGAGGAGAAGATACGGGAGCGGGAGGAGAAGATACAAGAGCAGGAGGAGAAGATACGGGAGCAGGAGGAGAAGATGCGGAGGCAGGAGGAGATGATGCGAGAGAAGGAGGAGAAGATACGGGAGCTGGAGGAGAAGATACATGAGCAGGAAAAGATATGGGAGGAGGAGGAGAAGAGGCAGGAGCAGGAGAAGATATGCGAGCAGGAGAAGAGGCAGGAGCAGGAGGAGAAGATGTGGAGGCAGGAGGAGAAGATACACAAGCAGGAGGAGAAGATACAGGAGCAGGAGGAGAAGATGTGGAGGCAGGAGGAGAAGATGCATGAGCAGGAGAAGATATGGGAGGAGGAGAAGAGGCAGGAGCAGGAGGAGAAGATGTGGAGGCAGGAGGAGAAGATACGGGAGCAGGAGGAGATGTGGAGGCAGAAGGAGAAGATGCACCAGCAGGAGGAGAAGATACGGGAGCAGGAGGAGAAGATGTGGAGGCAGGAGGAGAAGATATGGGAGCAGGAGAAGAAGATGTGGAGGCAGGAGGAGAAGATACGGGAGCAGGAGGAGAAGATGGGGAGGCAGGAGGAGAAGATACGGGAGCAGGAAGAGAAGATGCACGAGCAGGAGGAGAAGATGTGGAGGCAGGAGGAGAAGATGCACGAGCAGGAGAAGATACGGGAGGAGGAGAAGAGGCAGGAGCAGGAGGAGAAGATATGGAGGCAGGAGGAGAAGATACGGGAGCAGGAGAAGATGTGGAGGCAGAAGGAGAAGATGCACGAGCAGGAGGAAAAGATACGGGAGCAGGAGGAGAAGATGTGGAGGCAGGAGGAGAAGGTGCGGAAGCAGAAAGATATGATGCGAGAGCAGGAGGAGAAGATACGTGAGCAGGAGGAGATGATGCAGGAACAGGAGGAGAAGATGCGGAGGCAGGAGGAGAAGATGTGGGAGCAGGAAGTGAGGCTGCGGCACCAGGAGGAGAAGATGCAGGAACTGGAGGTGAGGCTGCAGGAGCTGGAGGAGAGGCTGGGGGAGCTGGGGCGGAAGGCCGAGCTCTGGGGGGAGCAGACGAAGGTGCGTGGAAACCCTGGAGATCATACAGAACGACCTCACCACAACTTAGCAGATGGTGGTTGGCTCCCTCTGCTTTTCCACCAGTCTGTGGCCTACAGTTTAAATGGTGGGAAGAAGGGTGTGAGATTTGAGGCTGGGGAGGGAGGCATGGGCCTCTAGGCAAGGGAGGTAGTCATTTAGGCCTGGAGGAAGGGGCCAGGGCAAGGGGCCTGGGCAGGCGACAGAGCCCCGCAGTGCCCTCGCCACCCTGTTTATGGGCCCAGAATCTGGAAGCCAGCCACTACCTACCCTGACGCCTATCCTGCAGGTGGAGCTGAAGAGCCAAGAGGCTCAGAGTCTGCAGCAGCAGCGAGACCATTACCTGGGTCACCTGCAGCAGTGTGTGGCCACCTATCAGCAGCTGGCCTCTGAGAAGGAGGCACTGCCCAGCTGCAGCAGCAGGAAGCTCAGGGCGAAGCGGTGGCCGAGGTGGCCCACCAAGAGTTGCAGGAGACCCGGTTGAGGGAGGTGATGAGGGCGGGGCCCCAAGCGGGATGACCTGGCAACCTCCGTGCCTTCTCACTCTCTTTCCCGGCCCCTTAGGAGCACCTGGAAGCTGCCATCTACCGAGCAGATGACAAGAACGCACAAACAATAAACATGTAAAAGCCGGCAGCAAGGCCTGGAGAAGAGTAAGCTGCCACGTGACTGTTTAGAATAGAGTCTGAGCACAAACCTGAAAAAAAACATTTATTTATTTTAAATTGTGGCAAAATACTAGCCAGGCACGGTGGCTCATGCCTGTAATCCCAGCAACTTGGGAGACCGAGGTGAATGGATGACCTGAGGTTAGGGGTTCAAGACCAGCCTGGCCAATACAAAAATTAGCCGGGCATGGTGGCGCGTGCCTGTAATCCCAGCTACTTGGGAGGCTGAGGCAGGAGAATCGCTTGAACCTGCGAGGCAGACGTTGCAGTGAGCTGAGATCGTGCCACTGCACTCAAGCCTGGGTGACAGAGCGAGACTCTGTCTCAAAAAAAAAAAAAAAGTTCTTCCTTACATGTATGTTTCTATTGTGTTTTTTCTTGGTCTTTCTCGTTTAGTCTTGTGTTGTCTTATGGCATTCCTAATAAACTTTGTTCTGCCTCCAGAGAGTATTGACTTTGACTTTATGGCACACAACTGGAGTAAGGGCACATCGCCTTCATCTAGTTTGGGACTAAGCTGGTTCAAAGCAAGTTTTAGGTTTTATGATGGCTGGTCTATGTTTTATTCATTTGGACTCCTAGGGGTGGCCCTTCCAGGGTCCCCACCGAGGTCCCATCTCCTTCCTGGGACCCAAATTCTCATTAGATCATTTCAGCCCTGTGAGAGTGCCAAACATTCAGGTAGGCTCTCCAGCCCCTTAAGTACTACTTCATACTCAGTTTCTTAGCCTCTTAGCCCTCTACTGTTGACCAATCACCAAATGTGGGAAAAGCACCACAGACTGTCAGGGTCACCTCCTAGGCATGGTCACTCAAGTTCTGGCTGAGGTTTTCAGTTACCTTTCAACAATTGTTTTTGATTGGGGGCAGGGCACACTTTTGTCCAGTTTTTCTAACTGCTCTTGTGGGGAGGCGAATCTGTCACAAGCTCCTCTGCCTTTAGTGAAAGTTGAAAACCTCCATCTGTCCTTTTTTTGTTGTTTTTGAGATGGAGTCTCGCTCTGTTGCCCAGGTGCTAGTGCGGTGGCACGATCTCTGCTCACTGTAACTTCTGCCTCCTGGGTTCAAGCAATTCTCCTGCCTCAGCTTCCCAAGTAGCTGGGATTACAGGCGTGTGCCACCATGCCTGGCTAATTTCTTTGTATACCTTTAATAGAGACAGGATTTCACCATGTTTTCCAGGCTGGTCTCGAGCTCCTGACTCAGGTGATGTACCTGCCTCAGCCTCCGAAAGTGCTGGGATTACAAGTGTGAGCCACTGCGTCCAGCCCATCTGTCTTTTAAAAAAATGTTTTTAATTGGAGGTATAATTTATATTCAGTGAAATGCACAGATCTGGTTTACATTTTGATGAGTTTTAACTCATTTAACATTACCCATGGAACCTACCTCCTTTGAAGATACAGAGTATTTCTATCATCCAGAAAGTGTTCCTGTGCTTTCATCCTGTCCGGCACTCCCCCAGCAGCTGATGAACATGCTGAGGATATTGGTACTGGATTCTGGCCACCCCAAAAGAGCTGCTTTGAGAAGGTTTACCCAGCACTAAATCCCTGCCTGCTCTCTCAAAATTTCCATCTTTAAGGTGGTTGTACCTATAACCCTCCCTCATCAACTCAATAGATAGATAAACAAACCCTGAAAAATAAACTCCCCTTCCTGGCCCAGCAGCCCACAGCCTAATATTGACTGTATTCCCAGGCTTTCAGAAATGGAACTCACCTGCCGGTTCACCCTCACTAGGGCGGCAGCTGCACAGGAGCAGCTGGGCTCACCCATTAAGCCAGAAGCCAATAGCTGGACAGTGACACTCAGACCCCAGCCTGGGCCAGCCTGGCTGAAAGCCCCCTTCTTTCCGTCCCACTCTGGAGAGAGGGGGCGGAGCATACACAACTCTACTGCCCTCTGCATCCTTCAGCTGTGCTTCCTCCTGGGAGAGGGAGCCGCTCATTAATTTGGCCAAAGCCTTCTTGAGGGCTGTAGGTTTCACAGGCTGGGTGTGTGGGGCCCACCGTTCTAGAGAGAGAGGCTGGTGTGTCAGAAGGCAGCCACCTGGCCAGAGGAGGGTCAACCCCCTTGGTGACCTCCTTCCCCCGGCTGGACACAGCGTCCTGCACTCTCTACATGTGACTGTTCCCCTCAGAGCTGCTTCCAGGGGAGGGGTTCTAACCCTGTGGGTGGGGACATTGTGTCACTTTACAGTGGGCCATGGCTCCCTCTGACATCGCCAACTCAGAGGCAGTAGAGAGAAGATGAGAAATTCCCTGGCCCCTCCTCCCTCAGCACCCCCACCTCTGCACACGTCCACATATGGAGGCCCTGACAATGGGCCCTGGGAGTGCCACCACCTGCGCCTCCTTTCCATGCCTGCAGCAGCCATGTCCACTCTCCAGACCCTCACCCGCCTGGCTCAGTAGACGCTGCACTGCCTGTGGTCCTGCACCTACACCTGGGCCTCTGTACCCGTCAGTTCCCCCAGTCTGGTTCTTATTTTCCCCAACAAGTAGGGAGCCTGTAAGGACACCTGTTGAGCAAGCTGGGGGAGAGAGTAGGGTGGGGCTGGGGGGATGAGGAGGAGAAGCTCATGGTCATGCTGGAGACTCAGCTGAGCGGAGTCTCTGCAGGCCCCTTGGCTGCCTAGCCAGTGGTGATCCCACCCCCACCCTCATTTCTTCTTTGTTAACAAAACCATGACCTCATTAAATACTGGACACCTATAAACCTCATGGACCCTCCTCCAGCCTCCCCACCGTGTACTGGTCAGTCTAAGTCAACTCTAGTCATTTCATTCCTCTGGACATTGACTGCTTGGGGCTTGGGCATGAGCTGCCTCTTTGCCTGAGCCTCAGCCACAGGTATCCTCTGCACCTACCACGCTGATGCACTGGGCCAGGGAGAGCTCCGTCTCGATGGAGATGAGCTGTGAGGAGGTGGCGGCTGGGTGGATCAGGTTGTGGTAACGGGTTTTGTTCAGAAGGTCATCCATCAGTTTCTGCTCGGCATGGGCCACGCGGCAGTCCCCTGGGTAAACACACAGACATGCTGGGCCCTTGTGCAGCTGTCCCCCACTGCAGCTGACAGCTATGAAGCAGGAGCTGAGAGGGCCAGGGAGCACAGACACCCTGAGAGCTGGCTGAAGCAGTGAAGGCGCTGGTGGGCCTTTCTTTCCCTGGGGACTTCAAATGACATTAATGACAGAGCTCAGCTACCTCCTCCCCATGCCATACCTCTTCCTCCTCCCCCTCCCTCGATCAATGAACAGCATCCCACGCTCTACACATCTGATACAAAACTGGGTGTCTCTTCCTGACTCCCCCCTTGGTTCATCCAAGTAGCCCCCAAGTCCTGTCTGTCCTCCCATCTCCACGGCTACAGCCATGTCCCTGCCTCCCCCACCCTGCCCACCTTCTATTCTCTCCACCTGCACTCGGCCCCTGCCATCCGTGTGCCATACAGTGGCAGACTGGTCTTTCTACAGCAAGCTGGTGCAGAACTGGGTCTGAGGTGGTACTTTCCCTATGAAGAGACAGGGCCTACATGGGGGGATTTTCTGGGTTCAGAGTTAGACCTACAGAGTGCAAGGTTTCTCTGAGGCACCAAATGGAGGGGTCGAGCTAGCAGCTGGCTCCTGGTCTGGAGCTTCAAGGAGGGGTCTCAGCTCAGAGCCACATTCAATAGCCGGCTTACATGCAGCCTCCGGCAGGGAGCCCCTGGAGCTTCCACAGCCTCAGATCTGCCCCTCTGCATACCCCAGATCTCTTGCCAAGGGGCGTTTGGGTCTTCATGTCATCTCCCTCCCATGTCTGGGAGTAAAGGTGAGGTGCAGGGACTTGCGCTTGTGTACTCTGGTGTCTTAAGGGAGAGTGTGTCAAGTAGAGTGGAGGCGGCTTGGAAAGAGGGAGACTCAGAGGAGAGTGAAAGACACATGACCAGGCGAGCCTGGGAGCAGGAAAAGAGAGTGAGCAGAGGAAACCGCTGGGTCAGGGGAGCAGATGGGAGGATCAGGGAATGAGGGTGGCTGGAGATGTGGGGGTGGGGACACTGGTGAGGGGCTGCCTGGCTCGCCAGGCTCAGGAGTCAGTTACATCCTCCCACAAGGGCCAGGTCATCTAGTCGCCCCAAAGCCCTCTCTCTGTGGGTGGGACCAGAGGGCCAAGAGCACAGATAACCCAGTTGAGCAGGACTGAGGCGGACTCAGGTGGGTGCTGGGCTGGACTCCTGGCTCTGGGGAGCAGCCGCCACCCTGCCTACTGCATCCACTTTCCAACTCGCTGCCTATCTGAGCAGATGCAATATTGGGCACCTTGTGAAACATGCTCCTGGTGCACCTGCTGCCTGCTGCCCCTCCTGCAGAGCGCCCAGGCTCTCCAGAGGGGATTCCTGTAGAGGCTTGGCCTAGATTCTGAGTCCTGCCTCTCATACCCGGGGCTGCTACCCCAGAGGCCAGCTGCTTGAGTACCCTGGAAACTAGTCTGTAGCCCCAGGCTACAGCTGGGTCCATCCCACAGCCCTTCTTTAGTGTATCTATTTGGACTGACTGCTCAGTTCATAGAGAGGGGTGTGTCTTGCCCCAGCCCATCTGGCATGTCTAAGGCAGCTGTGGGGTCAGAATCTGCAGCTCCCAGCCCCCAGCCCTGCAACAGTAGGAGAGGCTGGACCCCACATCTCTGAAGTCCCACTGGGCTGGTGCGAGCGGGCTCCCGAGTCCAGAGCTGCTCTGCAGGCTGTGGGGCTCATGCACCAGCTTTGAACCCACCTGATGTGCTCAGGTTGCTCACCTTTGGGCCTGTCCTGACTCTCAGGCATTCGGCTGAGCCTGAGGGCCTCTCCCTCATCTTGACCACCAGCTACAGGCTCTGACTTAGAGGTTCCCAGAACCTTAGACCATTTGGCCGGTCCCCCATTTCTCACCTGAGGAAACTGAGACCAGAGAGGGGAAGCAACTTTCTCAAGGACCCCCAGCAATTCAGAGGCAGAACCAGGTCTAGGAGCCTCTTCTCGATAGATTTTCTCCCTGTCCCCAAGCCTTCTTTAGTGCCTCATTAACTTCCCTGTAAGGAAACTGCCCCCCTGAGGCTGGAAATGGTGCTGTCCAGAGTGGTGTGCGACAGTGACTGCGCCTGTGTTTCTACTTGTGAGTGTGTATGGGGGTGGGGATGGGGGGGGAATAAACGGCAGGGATTCTGGGGGCTGGATGCACTCCACCTCACCCCAAAAAGGGGCGCAGGAGAGCCCAGCCAAGCACAGCACATGCTTCGACTTTCCAATCTGCTGAATGCCTGTGAGGCCGGCTGGGCCCAGAAGACAAGGGACAGGCCTTACCCCATAGATGGCAGGGGGGGCCCAAGATGGGTGGAAGCTTCTGCTGCAACTTTGGGGGTCACATCCCAGCCCATGGGCTGACACTTAAGCAGAAAAAGCCACCTCTAGGAGTCAGTCATGATCTAGTGATTCTGATGAGGAGGGGCCCCACCAGCCTGTGTCCAGGGTCTTGTCTGGGAAAAACTGCTCCCTGGCAGAAAGAGGCTAATAATTTGAGAGGAAGCCATAGCTGAAATCCTAAACTGTGTGACTGTGTGTGTCCAGTTTGAAAAAGCGTATCTGACCTAAACATTTATATTGAAAAAATGGAAAGATATTCCCCTTGTTTTGGAATACAAACTACAGAAAGCAACACTTAACAGAATCTCATCAGAAACGTCAGATTCTGCATCTGGAAAGGCACAGTGATTTTCAACTGCGGTGTGTGTCCTCAACTGAGGAAGGGAAGGTGAGATTTATACTTAGTAAAAGGCAGCTATGAATTTACCTTTTATAAAGAGCTTGCTATATACTATTAGTGCTTTTCAATCATGTCAGAATCAGCCAGATGCTTGTGGAAATGCAAATTCCCAGGCTTCATTCCCAGAGATTCTGGTCCTGTGAGCCTAGGGTGGGGCCCAGAAATCTCTATGGGGTGGTGCAGGCTGCCCCAGGACCACACCAACAAACACTGCAACTGGCCCCCACACATCCCAGTCCACAAATATGCAGGCAGGCATCTTATCTCCACAGAACAGATAGGGAAACTGAGGTCCAGAGTGGGGAAAGAAACGTCACGGGGCCACCCAGCAAGTAGTAGCAGAGCCACGATACACCCACTGTCTGCAGACACCATCTCTGATGACAGCTCCACCTCCCCACAGGAACCTTGCCTACCCCCACCCCTACCTCCTGCTGCCCGTATGGTGGGTCTCTGTCCAAGGAAGATGTATCCTAGGTCCTCTAGGCTGACTGGGGCTCAGAGGAAACCTTGGCCCAGAGTGTAGGAGCTAGAAGGGTCCTTGGAATTCATGTGGGGAATTTGAGGCCCAAAGAAGGCAGTGCACATTTGAACTCTGTCTGGAGAAGGGCTGGGTCTCCTTCCTGAGTGGTACGTTTGACTTCACCAGCCTGGCCCTCAGTCAAGCTGGCTGTCCAGGCCCGCCACACCTCAGGGTGGGTGACCAGAGGTGGTGGTGCCATAAAACACATTTCCTGGGAGATCCACCCCCAAAGCTCAAAACATTCCAGGGCTGGTGAGTTGGGCAAGCCCCCTTCCCTCTCAGCCCAGTTTCCCCATCTCTACAACAGCTGTGCTGGTGGAGACTTCTCCCTGAGACTGAGCCACAGATTTTCTCCTGGGTGCCTACCCCACCCACGTTGCCAGCTCCTCTGTGCCCACTCTTCAAGAAACTCAGCTCTCAGGTAATTAAGGTGCCTTGGCTCTATCAGGAGCAGGAGCTGGTGCACCCCCAGCCTCCCAGACCAGTGGGGATGGCCCGGGCTGCCTATAAAGCTGCTGCCCAGCCCAGAGACACCCACCTGGGAGGGTGGCCCTGGCCCTCACAGCGGCTCTGAGAAGAGGCGGCCCCCACTCCAAAACTGGCAGAGCCACCCACGCCTTCCCTCAGCCCAAAGAGGCTTTTAGGAAAATGAATCATCTCAGGTTCAAACCCATGGGGTTGCTGAAAGACAAGAAAGTGCGGGGCGAGCTGGCGCGAGGGAGCGCTGCTCCATGCAGACTTTGCAGGGAGGGCACTTAGGAAAAGGGACTGGAGTCTGGGAGGGTGACTAGCTCAGGGTTAAAGGGAGGGGATGGAGCTGGAGTGAGCTGGCCTCGTCCTCCCCCTTGGGCCTTCCAGCCTGGGCTCAGGCGATTCAAAGGAGCGAGCACCTCCCTCTCCCGGCCAGGGAGTTCTTGCCACATTCTTCAATCAGTACCATTCCCTTGGGGGCTGAGTGACAGCACCCACCTCCAGACCTGGCTGGAACTGCTGTCTCAATTCTAGATCCAAAAGAACCTCTGGCAGCTTCTCCATCTCCCTCTCAGTCCAGCCTCACCTCTTCGCCCGTGGAGGAGCTCCAACAGCTGCTCTCGCAACTGGAGGAACAAGGCAGGAAGGGCAGGGTCTGAAGAAGGAACCACCTTCGAAACGCAGCTCTGCCACCTTCTCTCCAGGACTCTTAGGCTTGCTATCCTATTGCGCCCTCGACATCCTTTTGCTATAATCTGGCATGTTGACATATAGTCTTTAAAAGCAACAACACTGTTGACGTGGAGCAGACTTCCCATTTGGGATGGTCTGGAGAAGTTAGGTTTGAGGGCATCCTCTCTTCTGCAAACTGCAGCAGTAATAGATGAGATATACAAAGTAAATAAAGGCCACACGCGGTGGTCACGCCTGTAATCCTGTAATCCCAGCACTCTGGGAGGCTGAGGTAGGAGGATCACTTGAAGCCAGGAGTTCGAGACCAGCCTGGCCAATATGGCAACACCCTGTCTCTACTAAAAATATAAAAATTAGCTGGGCATAGTGGTGCACACCTGTAGTCCCAGCTACTCAGGAGGCTGAGGCAGGAGAATCACTTGAACCCGCGAGGCAGAGGTTGCAGTGAAACGAGATCCCGTCACTGCATTCCAGCCTGGGTGAGAGAGTGAGACTCCATCTCAAAAAATAAAAATAAAAAATAAAGTACATAAAAAAGACATGCCCAGGCTGAAAAATAAGTTAATCTTTATCTCCATGAACGAAAAGCAGAAAAGAAATGCAAAGTGGTTGGAGGCTGAAGAGCCTGGACCCTGCTGGGCTTTGGGAACCAATGATGGTGGCAGGTCCTTTGGGATAAAGAGGGACCAAATGACTCCTAGCTAGAAGCTGGGAGCTTGGGTGTACCCCAGTACTTGAAAGGATGCTGGCCGGGCGCAGTGGCTAATGCCTGTAATACCAGCACTTTGGGAGGCCGAGGGAAAGTAACTCTTACATCAGTGTGAAAGCAAATCAGACAGGACAGGGGAACATGGAGGGGAGGAGAGCCAAACCAGGGCCTGGTTCCACCCGCCCCATTGGGCCAGAAGCACAAGTGGTTCTCTGCACAACATCAAGAGTGAGGACATGCTTTCAGCTCCACTTTAACTCAGGTTCCTAATGTGACAGCAGGCTTGTCAATCCCACTTGCCTCCGTGGCTCACACCAGAAAACCACCAGCAGTGTGAGTAAGGACAGAAGCAGGAGACAGAGGAGCCAGGGTTTGGGAATCCCACAGCAACCCACAGGCCCTCATCACACACGGCAAGGATGTGCCCTCACTGGGCTCACCACCACCACCAGACAGCACCTTCACTACCTGATAACCTGCCTGGGTAACACCACTGTAACACAAGAAACAGGTCTAGAATCTAGCATGTATGCTATACCTGAAGGAGTAAAAGATGGTAATAAAATACGATAAAATTTTTATTTCTTTAATATAAAATTTAGAGCCATAATCAAAATGTGTAATTCTGACGGGGTTCACTACTTATGAAAACTTCACAGCCCTCTATTTTCAAATGTAAATGGTATTCCACGGCTCCTCGCCAGCATGTAACTAGAGTTACTCTGAAATCCATATCACAGCTTATTTTTGGCAAGCGGCGATTTCTTCAACCCATGTTTTCCAAGGGAAAAAAGGACATGAAATGTTTCCAAAAGTTTCTTACAATCTTTAGATAACCTACTGCTCAACAACTGCATCCTCCAAGTCAACACATCAAGAATCCTTCAATCACAAACACTTAAGGTGAGAAAACGGTGTCTATCCATGCGGGAGAGGGACACGTTATCCATGCTTATGAAGACAGCCTGGATATCGGCTACTGAAAAACTGTGAATGCATCTTCCTTTTTCTACTTTCCAAAATTTTTGTGAGGTGATACTTATTTCTATGTTTGTTTCTATTCTTTTTATTTTGTATTTTTTAGTAGGTACATCCTTATTATAAATCTACTGTAGAACCAATGTCCCATACAGGACTCCACATGCCACAGGAACCAAAAAGTCACATGCAGCGAAGATGAAGACACAGCAGACAACCTGTGTGGACACCACAGAGCCACCTGCCCAGGACACCAGTGGAGCCACAAGTGCAATTCAAAATGTTCTTAGTCATATTAATAAACATGGCCAGGTGCGGTGGCTCATGCCTGTAATCCCAACACTTTGGGAGGCTGAGGCGGGCAGATTACCTGAGGTTGGGAGTTCAAGACCATCCCGGCCAACATCGTGAAACCCCATCTCTACTAAAAATACACAAATTAGCCAGGTATGGTGGCATGCATCTGTAGTCCCAGCCACTCAGGAGGTTGAGGCAGAAGAATCATTTGAACCTGGGAGGCAGAGGCTGCAGTGAGCTGAGAATGTGCCACTGCACTCCAGTCCAGGCAACAGAGTGAGTCTCCATCTCAGGGGGAAAAAAAATTGTTCTTAGTCACATTAATAAAAGTAAACACACACACACACACACACACACACACACACACAGATAAAATTAATTGTAATAATGGCTGGGTGCAGGGGCTCATGCCTGTAATCCCAGCACTTTGGGAGGCCAAGGTGGGCAGATTACTTGAGATCAGGAGTTCGACACCAGCCTGGCCAATGTGGTGAAACTCTTGTCTCTACAAAAATACAAAAATCAGCCAGGCGTGGTGGTGTACATCCATAGTCCCAGCTGCTCGGGAGGCTGAAGCAGAAGAATTACTTGAACCCAAGAGGCGGAGGTTGCAGTGAGCCAAGATTGCACCACTGCACTCTGGCCTGGGCAACAGAGCAAGACTCCATCTCAAAAATAAAAAATAATTTTAATAATATATCATACTTATCCCAAGAGATTGAAAATATTACCATTTCAACATGAAATATAAGAAAAATGATTGAGATATTTTACATAGGTTATTTCATATTAAGTCCTCAAAAACCATCAGCATAGCTTACATATGTAGCACATTTCAATTTGCAGTGAAATTTGCATTGAAAATATCTGATCTGCACTTAGACTCATAAAATATATAGTTGACAAAGGAGACTCACGTGGCCAAGTGACATTCTTAAATGCTTTCTAATAACAGAATCAAGTTTTTAAACCTGCATTTTAATTAATAAAAATTAGATGAAATATTCAGTGTCTCAGCTACGACGGACACACTTCAAGTGCTGATCAGCAAACGGTGTGAGTGCCGGCCAGACTAGCCAATGCAGGCTACACCGCTGCAGCTGAAACAGGCCAGTCTCTCTGCGCACGGGAACAGTCTGGGCAAGCAGGAGATGGGAAACGGGCGCTGCCCTCGTGAGAACAAAGGACCCACAACAGGAACCCTGCACTCACCCCCTGCCAAAGACACCAACAGCCCACGACGCAGCCTCCTCACAAAAGGGAGAGGCATTCAAGAACTTAGAAAATCACCTCTTCCTGGAAAATGCTCACTTTAAAACTTTGCACGTAACTTTACACTTTAATTACAAGGTTTTTAACATCCATTTTCTCATGTCTTCTGAACTCTGTGAAAGTAAACACAGCTTTTATTCTTACTCCTATAGTTACTGTGTTAGAAGTTCACCTATGTGAACAAGCTGTTGCAACTGAAATTTTCTGAGAACAAATCTCCAGCTCTTTCCATTAACACAAACTATTAAGTTTAGTTCTCTAATTTCCATTGCTTAAAGGCCAGAATGTGTGAAATATGCATTATCAGATTAGAAAAACAAAACACCAGAAAAATATTTTGCAAAATAGCATTTGCTAAACTCTATGATAGAAACTAGCTCTAAAACTTCCTGTTTCAAAATTTCACTGTGTGTCCACTAAGTTAGTTTTTCTGGCTGTGGACAGCAGGCCCACCGCACGCCGCAGGCCCACCGCACACTGCAGATGCACCCCATGACACAGGCCCGCCGCACGCCGCAGGCCCACCCCACACCACAGGCCCACCCCACGACACAGGCCCACCCCACGACACAGGCCCACCCCACGCCGCAAACGCACCCCACGCCGCAGGCCCCCCGCACGCCGCAGGCCCACCCCACGCCGCAGATGCACCATGCCCCCCATGAACAGGCCAGCTGAGAGCTGCGGCCACTGCCCAGGGCTCCCTGCTCTGTGCTCAGCTGCCTGATCCAACCTGCCAGGGCTCTGCTTTCTATATGTGTAGAAACAAAAAACCAGGAGCATGATGTGACAAAAAGCAGATTTTTATTAAACAGAGGTACAAATGTGTTTCATTTTCTAATAAATCTCTTTCACAAATCACCTTGTTTTTTCGCTCTTCTTGAATGATCATTTTAGACAACACTGTCTGACTGTTTTGGCTTCTGCCAAAGTTAGTCTCTGTTCACAGGCTGAGTCTGACTTCTTCCCACCTCCTCCTAGTCGGGCCTTCCAAAACAATGCTCACCATTCTTTCACATTGACTTTGGTTTTGAAAAGAAAAGTTATCTTACAAAGTAGTATGTATAACTCTGTAATATATGAAGTGAGGCAATGATACAACCAGTTTTAAAAATAACCTTCCATGATGATTTTCATTTACATCCACCTGCTTATTAGCAAGAATCTTTTTACAGGTTTACTGCACACCCAATTTCTCTTCTGGAAAAACTTTTGAACATCATCATGCCCTCCAACTTCTCCTCTCACCTATATTTAAAAGGGTCTGCTCTTTACCCTAAAATCTATACTAGGTAATTTTCAGAATAGTCCTTCAATCATCAAACAAAGTTTTGAGATCCTCGTGCTGGATTTCACTATCTTAATATGAAAACCAATAATCACCTATTAAAATTCAATACAGGCCAGGCACAGTGGCTAACGCCTGTAATCCCAACATCTGGAGAGGCCAAGGCAGGTGGATCACCTGAGGTCAGGAGTTTGAGACCAGCCTGACCAATATGGTAAAACCCCATCTCTACTAAAAACACAAAAATCAGGCAGGTGTGTTTGCAGACACCTCTAGTCCCAGCTACTCGGGAGGCTGAGGCAGGAGAATAGCTTGAACCCAGGAGGTGGAGGTTGCAGTGAGCCAAGATCGTTGACACTGCACTCCAGCCTGGACGATAGAGAGAGACTCCGTCACAAAAAAAAAAAAAAAAAAAAGTTAGTAAGTAAAATAAAGAGGCCAGGCGTGGTGGCTAATGCCTATAATCCGAACATTTTGGGAGGCCAAGGTGGGTGGATCACCTGAGGTCGGGAGTTCAAGACCAGCCTGACCAACATGAAGAAACCCCATCTCTACTAAAACTACAAAATTAGTGGGGCGTGGCGGCGCACGCCAGTAATCCCAGCTGCTCGAGAGGCTGAGGCAGGAGAATTACTTGAACCTGGGAGGCGGAGGTTGCGGTGAGTCAAGATTGCGCCACCGCACTCTGGCCTGGGCAACAAGAGCGAAACTCTGTCTCAAAAATACAAAAAAAAGTAAATAAATAAAACACAATACAATACAGCTAATATGATTTACCTAAGATGCTGTTGTATGAGCTGAACCAGAGGCAAACAATGTTTGCCAGAAGACTCACAGATCCCCGTATTAATAAGGTCTTTATCCAATGGAGTCCTGCTTCTATGAAATGCTGAGGCATTTGCTTCCTGTTCATCAATTTCTTTTTCCTTCTGTGCTTCTTTCTTGGCTTCAATATCCTGTAATTCATAAACAGAAATTGTTTACAAGTGATCTCATTAGCAGGTGTGAAGACACACAGGCTGGCTGAGCCCTGACCCCAGTGCCAAGCTATCCCAGCCTCTGTGGCTGCCGCACACACCTACCCACAGGCCTCCACCTGCCCTGTTGGAAACCCCAACTCAGTTGTGCAGTTTCAAACAGTGTCTTCTGTTTACAGATCCAAGGTCCAGGCTGCCTCTGCTGATGCTCTCCAGCCTCCTTCTGTGAAGTCCCTAAAATCCTTAACCCTGCATACTGGCTCTCACAAAACCCAATGTGATCTGCCCCACACATGCAGCATCCAGCTGCTCTGCAAGGACAAGAAGGAGCTAGAATTCTCACACACAGAAGTCCTGGCTCAAATGTAAATGGCAGAGCCACTTTGGGAAACTATGAACACACACTGACCCCAGAACCTAACAAATTCCACTCCAAGTGTTTACCCAAAGGGAGGACATATGTTCACTAAAGTACTTGTTCACAGCACAATCGTGGCAGCTCTACACGGCCAAAAACAAGAAAGCCTGGACGTGGTGGCTCACGCTTGTAATCCCAACACTTTGGGAGGCCAAGGTGGGGGGATCCCGAGCCCAGGAGTTGGAGACCAGCCTGTGCAACACAGTAACACCTTGTCTCTACAAAAAAAAATCAAAAAACTAGCCCGGCATGGTGACATGCCTGTGGTCCCTGCAACATAGGAGGCTGAGGTGGGAGGATCATGTGAGCCTAGGAGGACAAGGCTGCAGGTCACTGTATACAGCCTGGGTGACAGAGCAAGACCCTGTCTCAAAAAAAAAAAAAAGAAAACAAAAACCAAAAACAATTTAATGTCCTTCAATAGGAGAATGAACTAACAAAGAGTACTACACCCAGAAAATGGAAAACTTCCCAATAATAAAAACGAAGTCACAATAGACACATCAGTGAGTGAATCTGAAAATCATTCTCCAAGGCCAGGCGGGAAAGAGTGCATACTATACAGTTATATTGCTGCGACACTCAGAGCAGGCGAAATGCATCTCATCTGAGGGCAGGGGCGTATCCTGGCTGCAAGTGCCAAGGGCATAGGGATATTTCCGGGTGACGGGAATGGTCTACCTGAGTAACAGGTTATCTGTTAACTTCACTGAAACAGGCAACATGCAGTATTTTATCACAATTAAATCATCTCAATAATTTTTAAAATTAGCACATAAAAGAATTTTAATTTAAGAAAATACTTGGATATGATAAAAGTTGAGTGTTTTACTGTTTTCAGTTATTCTTCACATGTGTGAGTGTGGTATTTCCGATCTCAGCGCACCACCAGGTCACGTGTGCCTCCAAGGCCATACCTGGATCTCCGCAGTAATGGCTGCGTGTAAGGCTGACTCCAACCCTCCAGCAGCCATCAAGCTGCCCACCAGAAGATCAATCATGAATCGACGACCTGGACTTATGTTCACTTCATTGCCTGAAACTGAACTAGAAAGTGTGTGCCAATTTGAGTGAAACTCCATCCCCTCCCAGCACCCTGACCCATGCCCTCTCCTGTTCCTTCCCCGAGCCCACCTGCGCAGGGCAGGAGAGCAGAGAGCGCCCGGGCCTGCTTCTCGGCAGTGGGCAGCAGCACGGACCAGCCGCTCTGCAGCATGGCCTGGGAGGCTGAATGCACGGTGCTCAGCATGCCTGTGCTGCTGGCCAGGGTCACCACCGTCTGCTTCAGGCTGTTCAGGAGGACGCTGCCCAGACCTAAACCAAGGAATTCCGGGTCAACCTGGTGACTAATGGCAGCATGCAACTGAAAGGAGAAAAACAATTTTCACTTAGAACCCCTAAAAATGAGTGAATTTCAAAGTCTTATTAAACACCGAATAAAACTCAATTTGAAGTATTATTTAAATAGACAAAATAACTTCTCAGCTTATGTATTTTTAAAAACTGGACTAAAAAAACTCTTACCCACAATAGTTGAAGTATTTTCTAGGGGAATTTTTGTAACCCCACTATGAACACATACATGGAAAAGCTCAAGATCAGCAGAAGAGCTAAACAACTAGCAACAGCAACCTCCACCCCACCCCAACCATCTGCACCAAACACAAATAATGGCTACAATGTAACCACAAAAGCTGCCACAGGCGGTGGCTCATGCCTGTAATCCCAGCACTTTGGGAGGCCAAGGTGGGAAGATTACTTGAGATCAGGAGTTCAAGACCAGCCTGGCCAACATGATGAAACCCCATCTCTATAAAAAAATCAGCCAGGTGTGATGGTACACACCTGTAGTCCCAGCTACTTGGGAGGCTGAGGCAGGAGAATCACTTGAACCTGGCAGGCCAAGACTGCACCACTGCATTCCAGCTAGGGTGACAAAGTGACACTCTGTCTTAAAAAAAAAAAAAAAGCTGCTAAAAATTAGATTGCGGAGCTGAGAGTACACAAGGAAACTCCTCAAGTGCAAAACCGAAATTCACATGGGCACACACAGCAGGAATCAAGAGGTTCCGGGCTCTGAAAGCAGAGCCAAGCCGCCAGGCTTCAGCACAACCTCCCACACGGGAATGCACACAACAACCCACTGAACCCGAGCTTCCTGCAGAAGGCTGGGAGCCACTCAGGATCACCTGCCTGCCAGCCAACCACAGCCAGGGGGCAACGCACTGCCCGTCCCAGGCTCTGGGTAGCAAGAGGCCCCACGAGAAATGAGAGACCTGGCCCTGCCCTGGGAGTAGAAGTGAAATCAAAAGCACACCACTCATCTAGGTATAGATATCACAGGTCAGGAAATGACCACCGACACTCACCTAGAGTCTGTGAAACCTACAGAACCCTCAGGACCCCGGAGAGGCAAATGCAAAACCATATGCTGGGACACCTCGACAGCCTAAGACATACACGAGGCCACGCCCCACAGCACCGACCAGAACAGAAACATCACTGAAAACCAGGAGGGGCAGCAAACACCTGGGGTGCACCCACGCAAATGCCAGGATGCCACAGGTATGGTGATAAACGCGTGCTACAGAGGACTAGAGAAGCACACTTCAGACCTCTGCTCAGTTCATTACTGCAACTAAACACTACACTCAGTTCTGTACATTCTAGAAGCAGGGCAAAAAGGGGAGGGGCTGGAAGAGGGACATGACGGGTTGTTACACAGAAACCACTGTAATAAAAGGGAAAAATTACTATGTCGAGAAAACTGTGGTTCCTGTCATTAAGTTAGAGGGTTTTATTACAAAGACAAAAGATGATGATCAAACACTTCAGCTTTAGTTTTGCCAGGGAGGAAGACTTTTGCAGCTTTTATTTTGACCGTAACCATAACCTTCATGGTGAGGAAAGGAAGGTATTGCTTTGGGAGCCGAGCTTACTGAGTAGATCAAGCTTGTCCAACCCATGGCCTGAGGGCAGCACGGGGCCCAGGACGGCTTTGAATGCGGCCCAAAGTAAAATTTCTTAAAACATCATGAGATATTTTTGGGATTTTTTTCTAAGCTCATCAGCTATCGTTAGTGTATTTTATGTGTAGCCCAAGACAATTCTTCTTCCAGTGTGGCCCAGGGAAACCAAAGACCGGACCCTCTTGGTGCAGGGTTTTCACAGTACAGAGGAGAGACAGGCCAGCACTGGTGTCTCAGCTGAGCGCTGTCTCTCTCCATCACCTGTGATCTCACCCAGTCATTTCTCCACAAGCAACAACAGTAAAACAGTAACAATGCCAACAAACTAATGATTCTAGCAAAAATAACACAATCCATACACACTCTTCCTGCATGCCGAGGCTGACTTCCAGGACAAACATAAAATAAACAGATCAAGTTTTTTAAGCCTTGCGTCCATTATTAGTGCATTACAATCTTACTTTAAAATACTTCACCCAACAGGCCTTCAAAATACATAAACCTTCTTACAAATTGCTAAGAAACTTATAAAAGGAGCAAGAGGAAGGGAAATCACAAATACCTGAAGTCGTGGAAGATTCAGCGTTGCCACGGCCATGCACTCTTTCTCATGGGGCGGCGGCCAGTCCGCAGAGCCGTCCATCCCCTCACTCACCTGCTGCAGCAGGAGATCCAGCTGCTGAAAAGTCACTGAGCAAATGTCCACCCCCAAAGGGACACGGAGGCCAATGGACCACTCAGAACACGATGACCAAGCACAGCTCTAAGAGGAAACACGCAACAATCTAAAATGAATCTCCAGATGCAGCTGCTGGTCTGTTCCACAGGAGCCACCAGCGTGTGTGATGGAGCTGCCTTATGTTATTACCTATCATCCCTCTAACTGCCCAGTCAAAAAGCATTCATGGGTGTCTAGCTCACACACTATCAGCTTCCAATTTTCGCGCCCATTTCACTAGCCCCATCTCACTTGGCCATACCTAAAAAAGTAAAAACATTTAAAAAAATTTTTTCACTCTCAAAATGATTAATGCACATTAATGGATGGCAGTGAGGCTCTCCATCCACTTGAAGTGGTATAACAGCAACTCTAACTGGACAATGAATTGTTAAGACACATATAACACACACACTCCCTTTCATAGTGAGAGAACAAGTAATCGGCAAAAATCTAGGAGAACTGTAGAACACCATCAATAAACTGGATCTAATTTATAGAACACTTCACCCAACAACAGCAAAATACATATACTTTTTTCCTTTTTTGAGACAGAGTCTCACTCTGTTGTCCAGGCTAGAGTGCAGTGGTGCAATCTCAGCCCACTGCAAGCTCTGCCTCCCGGGTTCACGCCATCCTCCTACCTCAGCCTCCTGAGTAGCTGGGACTACAGGTGCTCGCCACCATGCCTGGCTAATTTTTTTTTGTATTTTTAGTAGAGACGGGGTTTCACCATGTTAGCCAGGATGATCTTGATCTCCTGACCTCGTGATCCACCTGCCTCAGCCTCCCAAAGCGCTGGGATTACAGGCGTGAGCCACCGTGCCCGGCCATACATATACTTTACATATACTTTTATTTTATTTTATTTTATTTGAGATGGAGTCTAGCTCTGTCGCCCAGGCTGGAGTGCAGTCGCGCGATCTCAGTTCACTGCAAGCTCCGCCTCCCGGGCTCAAGCCATTCTCCTGCCTCAGCCTCCCAAGTAGCTGGGACTACAGGCGCCCGCCATCACGCCCAGGTAATTTTTTTTGTATTTTTAGTAGAGACGGAGTTTCACCGTGTTAGCCAGGATGGTCTCGATCTCCTGACCTCGTGATCTGCCCGCCTCGGCCTCCCAAAGTGCTGGACCATACACATACTTTTTAAGCACAAACAGACCACACATATACTTTTTATACGTATATGTATACATATATGTATACATATATGTATATACAGACCATACATACACAGACCATACATGTACTTTTTAAGCACATACAGAATGTTCACTAAGAGAGAACATATCCTGACACATAAGTCTTAACAAATTTAAAAGAAATGAAATCATATGCAGTTTGTTCTCCAATCACAATGGTATTAAACTAGAAATCATTAATAGAACAATCTGCAAACACTTCAAAATAAAACAACATACTTAATAATCCATGTGTCAGGCCAGGCGCAGTGGCTCATGCGTGTAATCCCAACACTGTGGGAGGCCAAGTTGGGGGGATCACCTGAGGCCAGGAGTTGAAGATCAGCCTGGCCAACATGGAGAAACCCCATCTCTACTGAAAATACAAAACAATTAGCCAGGCATGGTGGCGGGTGCCTGTAGTCCCACCTAATCAGGAGGCTGAGGCAGGAGAATCACTTGAACCCAGGAGACAGAGATTGCAGTGAGCCGAGATCATGCCATTGCACTCCAGCCTGGGCAACAACAGTGAAACTCTGTATTGAAGAAAAATAATAATAATGATAATAATCCATGGGTCAAAGAACAATTCTCAAAAGAAATTAGAAAATACTTTGAACATAAATGAAAACGCATCAAAATTTGTGGGTTTAATTAAAGCACTGCTTAGAGGAAAATTTATAGCATCAAATCATTATATATTACAAAAAAGATAGGTCTAAATCAGCAATCTAACTTTCCACCTTAAGAAACTAAAAAAGAGCAAAGTGAACACAAAACAAGCCAAAGGGACAAATGACAAGATAAAAGCAGAAAACCAATGAGATTGAAAGCAAAAAAACAAGCCAAAAATTAATGAAACTTACAGATTGTTCTTTGAAAAGATCAACAAAATTGAAAAACTCTAGCAAAACTGACAAAGAAAAAAACAGAAAAGACACAAATTATCAGTATCAGGAATGAATGAAGGGACATCACTGCAGGCCCCACAGAATTCAGATGATTAGCAAGAGAATGCTAAGGAAAACTTGACATGTAAAAATCAGACAACTTAGATGAAATAAAGCAATGTCTGAGTGCCACAAACCAGGAAAATCCTCCTAGAAACAAACAGGTCACCTCAATAGTTCTATACCTGTTAAATAAATTGAATTTGCAAAATCTTTTCTTTTTTTTTTTGAGCCGGAGTCTCACTCTGTCACCCAGGCTGGAGTGCATTGGTGCAATCTCAGCTCTCTGCAATCTCCGCCTCCCAGGTTCAAGTGATTCTCCTGCCTCAGCCTCCTGAGTAGCTGGGATTACAGGCACACGCCACCAAGCTCGACTAATTTTTTGTATTTTTAGTAGAAACGAGGTTTCAACATGTTAGCCAGGCTGGTCTCAAACTCCTGACCTCTGGTGATCCACCTGCCTTGGCCTCCCAACGTGCTGGGATTATAGGCGTGAGCCACCGCGCCCGGCGTATAATCTTTTAGAAAGAAATCTCAGGTTCAGATGGATTCAAAAACATTTAAAGAAGAAGTAACACTAATTCTACACAATCCCTTATAGAAAATGGAAAAGGAGGGAACACATGCCAATACTTTGTATAAGGTCAGCTTTCCCCTGACAGAAAGTCAGACGAGATAGTATAATACAAAGAAAGAAAACTGCAAACCAACATCCCTGATGAGCATCAACAGAAAAATCCTCAAAAACGTGTTACCAAGTCAAATTTAGCAATACAGAAACAGAATAGGGCTGGGCGCGGTGGCTCACGCCTATAATCATAGGAATTTGGGATGCCAAGGAGGGTGGATCACTTGAGGTCAGGAGTTGGAGACCAGGCTGGCCAACATGGTGAAACCCCATCTCTATTAAAAACAAACAAACAAACAAACAAACAAACAAAATTAGCCAGGTGTGATGGTGCACACCTCTAATCCCAGCTACTCAGGAAGCTGAGGCAGGAGAATTGCTTGAACCCAGGATGCAGAGGTTGCAGAGAGCTGAGATTGCACCAATGCACTCCAGCCTGGGTGAGATTCTGTCTCAAAACAAAAAAAATAGAGTAGTAAATTGTGGCCAAGTGATCCCTATCCCAGTAACACAAGGCTTGGTCAGTATTTAAAAATCAGGCTGGTATAGTGTCTCACACCTGTAATCCCAGCACTTTGGGAGGCCAAGGCAGGCAGATCACTTGAGCTCAGGATTTCAAGACCAGCCTGGGCAACATAGTGAAACTCCATCTCTAAAAAAGAAAAAAAAAAAGTTTAAGAAAAAGAAAGTAAAAATCATCAATGTAATACACCACACTAACACACTAAAGAAGGAAAACTGCATGACCATTTCATTTGGATTGAAAGCATTTAACAAATTTTAACACCCATTCAGGATTTTTCAAAAGCTTCTAAAAGGGGGAATTAAGGCCGGGCATGGTGGCTCACACCTGTAATCTCAGCACTTTGGGAGGCCGAGGCAGGCAGATCACAAGGTCAGGAGATCGAGAGCATCCTGGCTAACACGGTGAAACCCCGTCTCTACTAAAAATACAGAAAGGTAGCTGAGCACGGTGGCAGGTGCCTGTAGTCCCAGCTACTCGGGAGGCTGAGGCAGGAGAATGGCGTGAACCCAGGAGGCGGAGTTTGCAGTGAGCCGAGATCACGCCAGCGCACGCCAGCCTGGGCATAGAGCGAGACTCCGTCTCAAAAAAAAAAAAAAAAAAAAAAAAATTGGGGGGGAATTAAAGAAACTGCCTTAATCTGGTAATAAGGCACCTATATAAATATGCGCAGCTAACATCACAGTTGATGGTGAAAGACTGAACTGCTTTCCCCTACAGTCAGGAGCAAGGCAGGGCACCCACTGTCACCTCTCCTATTCAGCTTCACACTGCAAGTCCTGGCCAGGGCAATCAGGCCGGGAAAAATACATAAAAGGCAAGCAGACTGGAAAGGAAGAAATGAAACTGCCCCTCTATACAGATAGCATTTAATTGTCCATGAAGAAAACCCAAGGAAACTACAATGAAGCTCATAATAAATGAGTTTAGCACTACTGCAGGACACAAGAACAACAAACAAAACTCAGTGGTATTTCCTATATACTGGTAATGAACAACTGGAAACCAAAATCCTCCAAAATACCAAATCAAGCTCTATATTCAGTACCTGGGCAGGCCCACAGGTAACTCCCACTATGTGTTTGGCGTCGAGTCCTGGCAATGCTGCAGGTTCTGGCTTGGTCACGCGCAAGGTGTCAAAGTGCTGGCACTGGTCGTTGCTCCTCCAGCTGTGGACCTCGCTGTCCTCAGTCAGAGCCAGGCAGTGGGTGGAGCCTGCAGCCACATCAATCACCTTCTTCCCTACAAGGAAAGAGGGATGCAGATGCAGCTTCAAGCCTATGACCTGAATGGCCTAGAAAGATATTTCCACTAGGCCATTCAGGTCAGAAAGCTTTTAATATTAACTTCTTGAGGATAATCTGTTGCTTTAATATTAAGCACAATCATTTGCTTTGGGTGTGTTATTAAAACTCCTGTATTTTGTCAGCTACAATTTGTTAGGACCCACAGCCTACAAACATCATAATGCTGGGATACGAAATGGATCTGTTCTTTTTTCTCCTCCTCATTCAGATTTTCATTCCGAAAGAAACAAGGTGCTTTTAATTAACCATTAGATCACATTCTCCCATCCCAGATACAACAATGCACAGCACACTCTTCACTGAGGAAGGCTTCCTAAGAAGAAATCTATTGTTCTCTCAGAGTTAGGAGATATCACTATTTAAAACGTTGTTTCTATTTAAACACTCAGCAAAATATTCTATTTTTCTTTCCTGGTAAATCTAACATGACCAACACAAAGGGTGTTTCACAGAAATGTCAACATATAAAATAATTCAGCTGAAAAAACACACTGCAGTAAGGGGAACAATTCTATCCTAGGAGCTTACCATAAGTTAACATCAGCAACAACAAAAGGTGTTTTCAACAGTAATTTAAATACCCTCAAAGTAAACGATTTCTGTATCTAATAATTGTCATAGCTTTCCTATACTAATGGAGGTGAATATAAACAAGAAGGCAAGTGAAATTCAAATACCATTCAATGACACAGTAAACTTCTTACTCTGCAACTTATCTCAGAAGCCTAGAAAATAATAAATACCATATGGGCACACAAAACTCTTAGACATCAAGATATTAACATGCTTCAAAATAAAACTAATGGAGAAAGGAACTGGCAAGTCTTAGTTAAAAGTCCCACTTCCAAACACACTTGGTAAAGAAGCAAACACACAAAGAATGTATATAGTAACCAGGACATAACGAACTACAGCCCCCCATAGAACGCAGCCCAAAGCCTGCTTCTGTGAAGACACTGGTGTTGGAACACAGTCAGGTCCACCTGCTTCAAATACAATCTGGCCCTTTAAGAAAAAGGCTGCCCACCCTGAGAGAACCCTAAAGAGTCGATCTGATGTACCTACCTCTCACTGCCTTTTCCCTTCTTCCCTACTTTCTTGTCAACTTGCCTGCCCTTCGCCAGTTCTCGACTAGGATGAAGACTATCTCCCAACCACTAGGCCAGATGGTACGGAAAAGTCCAGTTTTACCTTAGAAAAATCCCTCCATCATCATAGTTTTGATGGCCCCCACCCCAACTTCCTGCAGCATAACATCCCTAGTAAGAACACCACAGAAGAATCTCAGGGTCTTCTTGTGGAGGCTCCCATCATCTCTGCCCGCGCTGGCAGCCCACATTGAAGGCGCTGGCACTCATATCTACATACCTTGGCTTCCATCTGTTCCCTCCAACTACAATGCATGCTGGACACCTTTGCAACTGAGCAAGCAGGAATCACCCATCAAGGATGAGTTCACATGAGAGCGACCCAGGTGGACCCAATCCCACCTCCCAATGTGGCCCCACAGCACAATGCACACTCACGGTCCTCAGTGTGCCTGCAGTACAAGTACAGGTGACCTCACCACACAGAAGGAACCCTTACTGAGTCCAGCCTGCTGAGTGAGGAATGCGTGCCTGCCACAGAAAGTGCCAATGTTTGTAAAACTCAATGGGTTTAAATTAAATTTGGTAAGAGTAACTCAAAGTCATTTTTTAATAGAGACACACCCACTTTCCTCTTAGTATCAATACCTACACCAAGCTGGCAGTAAAAGTTTCTAATGACAGTCCATTCATGGAATGTGAGGTTAAGAACATTAAACCTGCAAACTTTAAAACATTACTAGGGAGGAGCCAAGATGGCCGAATAGGAACAGCTCCGGTCTACAGCTCCCAGCGCGAGCGACGCAGAAGACGGGTGATTTCTGCATTTCCATCTGAGGTACCGTGTTCATCTCACTAGGGAGTGCCAGACAGTGGGCGCAGGTCAGTGGGTGAGCGCACCGTGCGCCAGCCGAAGCAGGGGCGAGGCATTGCCTCACTCGGGAAGGGCAAGGGGTCAGGGAGTTCCCCTTCCAGGGGTGACAGACGGCACCTGGAAAATCGGGCCACTCCCACCCGAATACTGTGCTTTTCCGACGGGCTTAGGAAACGGTGCCCCAGGAGAGTATAGCCCGCACCTGGCTCAGAGGGTCCTACGCCCACGGAGTCTCGCTGATTGCTAGCACAGCAGTCTGAGATCAAACAGCAAGTCGGCAGCGAGGCTGGGGGAGGGGCGCCCGCCATTGCCCAGGCTCGCTTAGGTAAACAAAGCAGCCTGGAAGCTTGAACTGGGTGGAGCCCACCACAGCTCAAGGAGGCCTGCCTGCCTCTGTAGGCTCCACCTCTGGGGGCAGGACACAGACAAACAAAAAGACAGCAGTAACCTCTGCAGACTTGAATGTCCCTGTCTGACAGCTGTGAGGAGAGCAGTGGTTCTCCCAGCACGCAGCTGGAGATCTGAGAACGGGCTGACTGCCTCCTCAAGTGGGTCCCTGACCCCTGACCCCCGAGCAGCCTAACTGGGAGGCACCCCCCAGCAGGGGCAGACTGACACCTCACACGGCCGGACAGGTACTCCAACAGACCTGCAGCTGAGGGTTCTGTCTGTTAGAAGGAAAACTAACAGAAAGGACATCCACACCAAAAACCCATCTGTACATCACCATCATCAAAGACCAAAAGTAGATAAAACCACAAAGATGGGGAAAAAACAGAGCAGAAAAACTGGAAACTCTAAAAACCAGAGTACCTCTCCTCCTCCAAAGGAACGCAGTTCCTCACCAGCAACGGAACAAAGCTGGACGGAGAATGACTTTGACGAGCTGAGAGAAGAAGGCTTCAGACGATCAAATTACTCCGAGCTACGGGAGGATATTCAAACCAAAGGCAAAGAAGTTGAAAACTTTGAAAAAAATTTAGAAGAATGTATAACTAGAATAACCAATACAGAGAAGTGCTTAAAGGAGCTGATGGAGCTGAAAACCAAGGCTCGAGAACTACGTGAAGAATGCAGAAGCCTCAGGAGCCGATGCGATCAAATGGAAGAAAGGGTATCAGCCCTGGAAGATGAAATGAATGAAATGAAGCGAGAAGGGAAGTTTAGAGAAAAAAGAATAAAAAGGAACGAGCAAAGCCTCCAAGAAATGTGGGACTATGTGAAAAGACCAAATCTACGTCTGATTGGTGTACCTGAAAGTGACGGGGAGAATGGAACCAAGTTGGAAAACACTCTGCAGGATATTATCCAGGAGAACTTCCCCAATCTAGCAAGGCAGGCCAACATTCAGATTCAGGAAATACAGAGAACGCCACAAAGATACTCCTCGAGAAGAGCAACTCCAAGACACATAATTGTCAGATTCACCAAAGTTGAAATGAAGGAAAAAATGTTAAGGGCAGCCAGAGAGAAAGGTCGGGTTACCATCAAAGGGAAGCCCATCAGACTAACAGCGGATCTCTCGGCAGAAACCCTACAAGCCAGAAGAGAGTGGGGGCCAATATTCAACATTCTTAAAGAAAAGAATTTTCAACCCAGAATTTCATATCCTGCCAAACTAAGCTTCATAAGTGAAGGAGAAATAAAATACTTTACAGACAAGCAAATGCTGAGAGATTTTGTCACCACCAGGCCTGCCCTAAAAGAGCTCCTGAAGGAAGCGCTAAACATGGAAAGGCACAACCGGTACCAGCCACTGCAAAATCATACCGAAATGTAAAGAACATCGAGACTAGGAAGAGACTGCATCAACTAACGAGAAAAATATCCAGCTAACATCATAATGACAGGATCAAATTCACACATAACAATATTAACTTTAAATGTAAATGGACTAAATGCTCCAATTAAAAGACACAGACTGGCAAACTGGATAAAGACTCAAGACCCATCAGTGTGCTGTATTCAGGAAACCCATCTCACGTGCAGAGACACACATAGGCTCAAAATAAAGGGATGGAGGAAGATCTACCAAGCAAATGGAAAACAAAAAAAGGCAGGGGTTGCAATCCTAGTCTCTGATAAAACAGACTTTAAACCAACAAAGATCAAAAGAGACAAAGAAGGCCATTACATAATGGTAAAGGGATTAATTCAACAAGAAGAGCTAACTATCCTAAATATATATGCACCCAATACAGGAGCACCCAGATTCATAAAGCAAGTCCTGAGTGACCTACAAAGAGACTTAGACTCCCACACATTAATAATGGGAGACTTTAACACCCCACTATCAACATTAGACAGATCAACGAGACAGAAAGTCAACAAGGATACCCAGGAATTGAACTCAGCTCTGCACCAAGCAGACCTAATAGACATCTACAGAACTCTCCACCCCAAATCAACAGAATATACATTTTTTTCAGCACCACACCACACCTATTCCAAAATTGACCATATACTTGGAAGTAAAGCTCTCCTCAATAAATGTAAAAGAACAGAAATTGTAACAAACTGTCTCTCAGATCACAGTGCAATCAAGCTAGAACTCAGGATTAAGAATCTCACTCAAAACTGCTCAACTACGTGGAAACTGAACAACCTGCTCCTGAATGACTACTGGGTACATAACGAAATGAAGGCAGAAATAAAGATGTTCTTTGAAACCAACGAGAACCAAGACACAACATACCAGAATCTCTGGGATGCATTCAAAGCAGTGTGTAGAGGGAAATTTATAGCACTAAATGCCCACAAGAGAAAGCAGGAAAGATCCAAAATTGACACCCTAACATCACAATTAAAAGAACTAGAAAAGCAAGAGCAAACACATTCAAAAGCTAGCAGAAGGCAAGAAATAACTAAAATCAGAGCAGAACTGAAGGAAATAGAGACACAAAAAACCCTTCAAAAAATAAATGAATCCAGGAGCTGGTTTTTTGAAAGGATCAACAAAATTGATAGACCGCTAGCAAGATTAATAAAGAAAAAAAGAGAGAAGAATCAAATAGATGCAATAAAAAATGATAAAGGGGATATCACCACCGATCCCAAAGAAATACAAACTACCATCAGAGAATATTACAAACACCTCTATGCAAATAAACTAGAAAATCTAGAAGAAATGGATAAATTCCTCAACACATACACCCTCCCAAGACTAAACCAGGAAGAAGTTGAATCTCTGAATAGACCAATAACAGGAGCTGAAATTGGGGCAATAATCAATAGCTTACCAACCAAAAAAAGTCCAGGTCCAGATGGATTCACAGCCGAATTCTACCAGAGGTACAAGGAGGAGCTGGTACCATTCCTTCTGAAACTATTCCAATCAATAGAAAAAGAGGGAATCCTCCCTAACTCATTTTATGAGGCCAGCATCATCCTGATACCAAAGCCTGGCAGAGACACAACAAAAAAAGAGAATTTTAGACCAATATCCTTGATGAACATTGATGCAAAAATCCTCAATAAAATACTGGCAAATCGAATCCAGCAGCACATCAAAAAGCTTATCCACCATGATCAAGTGGGCTTCATCCCTGGGATGCAAGGCTGGTTCAATATACGCAAATCAATAAATGTAATCCAGCATATAAACAGAACGAAAGACAAAAACCACATGATTATCTCAATAGATGCAGAAAAGGCCTTTGACAAAATTCAACAACCCTTCATGCTAAAAACTCTCAATAAATTAGGAATTGATGGGACGTATCTCAAAATAATAAGAGCTATTTATGAAAAACCCACAGCCAATATCATACTGAATGGGCAAAAACTGGAAGCATTCCCTTTGAAAACTGGCACAAGACAGGGATGCCCTCTCTCACCACTTCTATTCAACATAGTGTTGGAAGTTCTGGCCAGGGCAATTAGGCAGGAGAAGGAAATCAAGGGTATTCAATTAGGAAAAGAGGAAGTCAAATTGTCCCTGTTTGCAGATGACATGATAGTATATCTAGAAAACCCCATTGTCTCAGCCCAAAATCTCCTTAAGCTGATAAGCAACTTCAGCAAAGTCTCAGGATACAAAATCAATGTGCAAAAATCACAAGCGTTCTTATACATCAATAACAGACAAACAGAGAGCCAAATCATGAGTGAACTCCCATTCACAATTGCTTCAAAGAGAATAAAATACCTAGGAATCCAACTTACAAGGGATGTGAAAGACCTCTTCAAGGAGAACTACAAACCACTGCTCAAGGAAATAAAAGAGGATACAAACAAATGGAAGAACATTCCATGCTCATGGGTAGGAAGAATCAATATCATGAAAATGGCCATCCTTCCCAAGGTAATTTACAGATTCAATGCCATCCCCATCAAACTACCAATGACTTTCTTCACAGAATTGGAAAAAACTACTTTAAAGTTCATATGGAACCAAAAAAGAGCCCGCATCGCCAAGTCAATCCTAAGCCAAAAGAACAAAGCTGGAGGCATCACACTACCTGACTTCAAACTATACTACAAGGCTACAGTAACCAAAACAGCATGGTACTGGTACCAAAACAGAGATATAGATCAATGGAACAGAACAGAGCCGTCAGAAATAATGCCACATATCTACAAGTATCTGATCTTTGACAAACCTGACAAAAACAAGAAATGGGGAAAGGATTCCCTATTTAATAAATGGTGCTGGGAAAACTGGCTAGCCATATGTAGAAAGCTGAAACTGGATCCCTTCCTTACACCTTATACAAAAATCAATTCAAGATGGATTAAAGACTTAAATGTTAGACCTAAAACCATAAAAACCCTAGAAGAAAACCTAGGCATTACCATTCAGGACATAGGCATGGGCAAGGACTTCATGTCTAAAACACCAAAAGCAATGGCAACAAAAGCCAAAATTGACAAATGGGATCTAATTAAACTCAAGAGCTTCTGCACAGCAAAAGAAACTACCATCAGAGTGAACAGGCAACCTACAAAATGGGAGAAAATTTTCGCAACCTACTCATCTGACAAAGGGCTAATATCCAGAATCTACAATGAACTCAAACAAATTTACAAGAAAAAAACAAACAACCCCATCAAAAAGTGGGCAAAGGACATGAACAGACACTTCTCAAAAGAAGACATTGATGCAGCCAAAAAACACATGAAAAAATGCTCACCATCACTGGCTATCAGAGAAATGCAAATCAAAACCACAATGAGATACCATCTCACACCAGTTAGAATGGCAATCATTAAAAAGTCAGGAAACAACAGGTGCTGGAGAGGATGTGGAGAAATAGGAACACTTTTACACTGTTGGTGGGACTGTAAACTAGTTCAACCCTTGTGGAAGTCAGTGTGGCGATTCCTCAGGGATCTAGAACTAGAAATTCCATTCGACCCAGCCATCCCATTACTGGGTATATACCCAAAGGACTATAAATCATGCTGCTATAAAGACACATGCACACGTATGTTTATTGCCGCATTATTCACAATAGCAAAGACTTGGAACCAACCCAAATGTCCAACAATGATAGACTGGATTAAGAAAATGTGGCACATATACACCATGGAATACTATGCAGCCATAAAAAATGATGAGTTCACGTCCTTTGTAGGGACATGGATGAAATTGGAAATCATCATTCTCAGTAAACTATCGCAAGAACAAAAAACCAAACACCGCATATTCTCACTCATAGGTGGGAATTGAACAATGAGAACACATGGACACAGGAAGGGGAACATCACACTCTGGGGACTGTTGTGGGGTGGGGGGAGGGGGGAGGGATAGCATTGGGAGATATACCTAATGCTAGATGACGAGTTAGTGGGTGCAGCGCACCAGCATGGCACATGTATACATATGTAACTTACCTGCACATTGTGCACATGTACCATAAAACCTAAAGTATAATAATAATAATAATAAAAGAAAAAATAAATAAATAAATAAATAAAAATCTAAAAAAAAAAAAAAAAAAAAAAAAAAAAAAACATTACTAAAGAAACTGTCCTGAAGGGTTTTAAAAGTTTACATTTGCACTCACCTTGCAAGCCTTCTAAGAGTTTTGGATAACGAACATATTCCTCTGTTCTGTGTCCAAGTCTCTGGTTGTCACCTTTTCCCCATGAATAAACTTGGCCACTTTTCATCAAAGCAATGGAAAACTGACTTCCACAGCGGACTTTGACCACATCCAAGTCTTGAAGCTTTTCAATCAGCTTTGGGGTTTTGCAGCCATCACTACCACCTCTGCCCAATTTCCCATAGTCACCATCTCCCCAAGACCACACTTGCCATAAAAAATACAAATGCATTTAAATAACAACAACTCTGCATTTTAATGAAAAATTTTAAATGACTGAAAATAATATAATGAAAAATGCACACTAATCTAGACCACCCATGTGCATAGTTAACACTACAAGGGTGGCTACTGAGCAAATGAAATCTAGATGACACTTGAGGTTGATATAGAAACAATAAAGACAGGGAAAGCTGAGTTTTCTTTTTGTTTTCATTCCATGAAAAACAAAGTCCTGACTCTTACTAGCCTGGGCTCAATGTTCACTGCTTCACAGAACCAAAGGCCCACTGCCTCCGTAACACATAACTGGGGCCCGGCACACTGCAGACGCTTGCAGACCACCCTCCCATTTGCCTGCTGCTTCTGTTGCCACCGTGCGGACTGCTGGTCAACCGTACCACTGTATGTGTTCCCAACTGCATGTATCAGCATAGTTGATAAAATGCTCACATAGAGATGGTGGCAGCTGCGAACCATCTGACAGGCCCCAGGCAAACAAGCCCAGTAACCACCGGGGCCTCTCCACCAATGACACTGAGCCCCACACCCACTGGACGACAGGGTGGGCGGCTTCCTCCAGGGAAGCTGCCATGCATGTCCTCGAGGGCCTGTCGAGGGTGGCGAGAGCTCTACGTACCGTTCTCAGTGACAGCCAGGGTTTGAGCGTCCCCACTCCCACACGCCACATCGATGACCTTCAGTCCTTTAAGCCCAGCTACCAGCATCGGAATGGCCTCGTCCTCACTGGAGCCTTCAAACAGATAGGACGGCCGTTTATTAAGTCCTGTAAGAGGCCACCTCCTGCTGCATGCTCCCACTGATGCAGACCAGATGTACTGTGGCCCAGCCGGCCATAGTTCCCATGGCCCCAGGTGTGCAGCTCCCCCTCGGCAGTGACGGCTGCGCTGTAAGTGCTTCCGACAAGCGATGTGCACCACGTGCTTCCCGGCCTGCTTTCCAGAGAAGGCGGAGATCACCTTAGGCTCCTCCAGAGGCCTTGGGGAGGAAGGGAACAAACATGAACGCCTTTCTTCTTGGTGTTATTTCTTATTAGTGTTAGCAAAGGAAGTTCACTATCCAAATTTAGACCATCACAGCATCAGGCCAGTTTCACCTTCTAGGTACCTAATAAAATAAGAAAGACAGAATTCAAACACCTAACACATCCATGACTTTTTGTTCAGTTGGAACCCGATGCCAAGCATGGTATCCAGTAGAAATATAAAAACAGTGTTTGTTAAAGACTTGTACAATAGGCCAGGCATGGTGGCTCACGCCTATAATCCTAGCACTTTGGGTGGCCGAGGTGGGCGGATCACCTGAGGTCAGGAGTTTGAGACCAGCCTGGTTAACATGGTGAAACCCCATCTCTACTAAAAATACAAAATTAGTTGGGCATGGTAGCGGGTGCCTGTAATCCCAGCTACTTGGAAGGCTGAGGCAGGAGAATCGCTTGAATCCAGGAGGTGGAGGTTGCAGTGAGCTGAGATCATGCCATTGCACTCCAACTTGGGCAACAAGAGCAAAACTCCATCTCAAAAAAAAAAAAAAAAAAAAAAAAGGCTTGTACAATAAAGTCCATTGCAGCTTTATTCACAATGGCCCAAAACCACGGTCCATCTGCAACAGAAGGAATGACTTACCCACACACCAAACAACATGGCTGCATCTCAAGACATCATGCTAAGTGAAAGACGCCAGAAACAAAACACCATACACTGTATGGCTTTGTTTATATTAAATTATGGAAAAGACAAAATCGTAACAACAGAGGGCAGATCAGAGGTTGTCAGGAACTGGAGGTAGGAACGGGCATCGACTCGAATCCCTGGAAGTGACGGGAGCGCCCCATGTCTTGATGGCAGTGACCCAACTGCGTGCACTTGTCAAAACCACCCAACTCTACATCTGAAACTGTCATCTGGCTGTATGGAAGCCTCATAAAGCTGACTAACATTTGTATGTATTTGTTAAATGAATGGGGATGGAATGAAGCCAGCACTCTGCAATCTATACTTTACAAATGAAAAGTATGAGGCAGTGGGGATTAGGGTAGAGAAGTCTTACTAGTTGAAGAAATTGCAAAGTTAGCAAAATACCCTATTCTTAGGATCCAGAATATGTTCCTATGATGGATGACATTTTCTTGAGAATCTATAGAAGCCAGGCCTCTCCAACGACATGGTTTACTCACTTTGAGACCTACTAGTTTGCAAAATACACACACACAGTGGCACAGGCGCTCACAGGGACAGCCCAATGACTCTACTCAGTACAAACTCTCCCTTACTCAGCTTAAGTTTCAACTTCCCCAAAAGGTTATCTCCAGCTTCTGCCATCTGCACTCATCTCTCTTCCTTCCTTGAAGTCCTAGAATAAGGCCTAAGTTACTCATCCCAGCACTTACTCTCCACTGAGAATTGTTTTACTATGAAATATTTTATATAAAGTCAGTTATAAATACCATAAAGGAAGTAAGCAGATATACCACCCTGTCCTGCACCTCTACACCTTTCAAGTCCCATGTACCCCATGTCAATCCCAGCCTTTAGGATCCAGTGTGAGAGTAACAGCTATAAATTCCATGGAGATCAATCTTTTGTTTTTCACTCATTTTACATTTGTCTGAATCCCTTTCAACACTGTCAGGGTTGGGCTGTTCTGAGCTTGGCATACATGTACCACACAATGCGCATCACTCTGCTTTTCTCCCAGTTTGGGATCTTCCCAGCGGATGCTGTCAGCAATGATGACCTCAACTCCACCCTGTGGTGTGCATGGGCCATGCCCCCCAGGCTCCTCTCAAGGGACACAAGTGCAGTCATGACTTCGCTCATTTCAAGCTCTGCAACTGCCTGCTCCCTGCTCAGGGCTCTGGCCCACATGAAATGGGCTTGCTGAGTTGGTATGCACACACGTCCTTCATTTAAACCTAATGCCAAAGTTCCACGCACAACAGCAAAGTACAAGAGGGTTCCCCATCACTCCATGGGGCTGTCAGACCTCCCAATTCTTACAGCCTGGCATTTATAATAACTTTGTTTTATCTCTGTTCTTTCACAATAAAAGGTTCCACCGAATAGGATAATATTAGGAAGAAACTGCTGACTTTTGTTCCTGTAAAAATAATATTATGGTTCAAGGAAAGGGTGACAACCTTATCTACGGGAGACAGGGTGAACTGTTTGTGAATGAAGGAACAGTGGTGTAGGATTTGTTTTGGCAAACTCCAGAGTGGCGATGCAGTTTGAGTAGATAAAAGGCTGGCCAAGGCTACACGGGGTGGAGAAGAGCCGAAAGGCCAATTCCTGTTGCCCTCCATGCATGGGCAGAGCTCCTAAGCCATCACCAAGGAGGGGGCATATCGTAGTGTCCTGCTCCACCCCAGCGCTACATGTCAGGGTAGCTGGAAAACACCTGGACACACTTCTGCACTCCATCCTGTTTAGGATATAGCAACATAAAAGAAGAGTGTGTCCCCTACAGAAATGAGCAATACATACACAGTGTCCCTGTGGCCCAGCCATCTGCCATCCCCACAGCCCCAGGAGTACACCTCTCCAGTGGCAGCCAAGGCTAGGTAATGGTGACCATCAGAATGGGCAGCAATTTTTACAATGTTTCTGGAGGCGAGGCCTTGGACCAGCTGTGGGACCTAAAAAAGGAAAAATACCAAGAAAAGTAGTCATCAGTCCAAGGAAAATGAAAGCAGCGCAGCTCTCCGTTATCATGTATCCCTGAGCAAAGCCTGCTCTAACTGGAAGTGGGGCATAAGTCCCTGGGGGCCATGGGGCCGGCTCTCCAGCCCTTCCCACGCAGCACCAACAGAACAGCGGGCAGCCTCCAAGTGCTCTGTGCCAAGAGCAGAGCCGATGCAGGGGCAGGACAGGCTAGCCCCATGCCACAGAGACACACAGCCGACAGGGAGGAATACCTCGCTTTAATGAAAACATGCCACGTCCCAATTTGCCACTATCCCCATGAGGCCCATCTCCCTCATCTGTCACCTGTCTGGTCCCAAAGTCAAATGAGTTTACACGTGGAAATGAGTTTACAAATGGGAATCTCATGATTAGCAATGAGTTTCACTGTAAGGACTTCCTAATCTTCACAACCCAAATCTTGACAATATTACAACTGAGATCATTAAACATAATATACAATAAACAGAAGCTCATCAATCTTCAGAAATCAAATGGCTTAAAGAAACACCAGAGCTTGTGCATCTGTAGGACAGACCCTGCTCCACAAGGGAACACTGCAGGCGGTGCCCAGAACACTCACCAGTGTGTCACTATTGTAGGCCTGTGTGTACACACGGCCATTGCGTGACAGAATCAGGAAGCGCTTCTCTGCACAGGCAATCTGTGTGACTCCCAGGTTGGCCAGGCCTTTGCACTGGATTGGACCAATCACATTGGCATAGTATTTCCATCCTATTAACACCCAACCTATGACCTCTTGCAATGATCCCTGCAAGATGAGAAAGTAAATGTTTTCTTTTACAACAGCAAAAAAAAAAAAAAAAAAAAAAAAAATGCTGGGAGTAGCACTGAGATATTATAAGCTAAAAAACAAAGCAAATAAAGAGAAAATATGCTGATTCAAAGCATCAAAATAGCTCGTACCATGCTGTATTACCTCATTTAACAGGTATGATGAAGCAACTGAACAGGTTATTTTTCCGTTTCCATTGCATTTCATTTTAACAGAGACCATTAAAAAGTAGTATAAATGGCCCTTAAATACTAATGTATTTTAAAATGCTCAAACTATATCAGGGTCACCATTTTGTGCTTTAACAGGCAAAATCCCAAAAGCCCACACACAAGGCTGGGAGACCAGCAGCCATATTGGTGGTGAGAGAAATCAAGTTGTACAGGAGCAATCTGGTGACAACCAGCCCACACTAGGTGCATCCCCACCTGTGCATGTGCACAGGCACACACGCATGCACCCATGGAGGACACATGTTCCAGGTCAAGCCTTGCAGTACTATTTGTGTTTTTTGTTGTTTTTGTTTGAGATGGAGTTTCACTCTTGTTGCCCAGCCTGGAGTGCGGTGGCGCGATCTTGGCTCACTGCAACCTCTGCCTCCCGGGTTCAAGCAATTCTTCTGCCTCAGCCTCCCGAGTAGCTGGGATTACAGGCATGTGCCACCACGCCCGGCTAATTTTTGTATTTTTTAGTAGAGACGGGGTTTCTCCAAATTGGCCAGGCTGGTCTCAAACTCCCAACCTCAGGTGATCCGCCCACCTCGGCCTCCCAAAGTGCTGGGATTACAGGCGTGAGCCACCACACCCGACCCTCAGCACTATTTGTATAGCAACACTGTGGCAATAAGCCCAAGTGTCCACCAATAAGAGACTCACTAAAGAAAGATACATAAAAGACACATCCACACACTGAAGACTAAGCTGCTTTATAAAAACAAAGAGCGACACTCTGATAAAGTACTCCAGTATATATGGTTAGTAAAAAAAAACAAGCAACACAAGTAATGCAACATGCTACCACTAGTGTACTCATTCCAGAGAACAAGGTTACAGAGGAGACTGAAAAGTCAGAGGCAGCAGGTGGGAAATGGCTGGAAGGCGTGGGCGGGGAAGCGACAGTGTGTCTCTGCCTAGGTTTGATTTTTGAACCATGTGACTGTATTCCTTTTTTTTTTTTAATGACTGTAAAACAAAATAAATACTCTTCATACTAGAAATAAAATCTTAGAAAAATCTGGATTCAAAACTAGGATTACTGTTATACACTGGCAAAGTTCACTACCATTCCCAAAGGCAGTTTTCTCATTGACATAATGAGATACAACAGCGTGCATGAGGTCCTCAGCAGGCTTGCACCCTACAGGTGCTCCACACATGCAAATCACTACTATTACCATTACTATTACATAACAGATATAATATATAATTATACTGTCACTGCTATAACCAGCATTACATACTAACACAGCCCGTGTTCAGAGTATAAAGAAGGCTGTGGAACCCCCTGCAGGTGGGAGGGCCTGGGGCTGTGGATAAAGGGGAGCTCTCTGGGGCTGTGCCACCTGAACCTGGAATGCGGGCCCCCAGGTTGGGTCCCCAGGCCTGTGTGCCTCAGCTTGCTCATCACTCACTCTCTACACGGATAATACTTTCAACAGCAAACATGTTTAAAAACCATAAGCCAGCTCCCCCCAACAATACCAGAAAAAACAAGTCTCCACATGGGCCCAGGATGAGAACCTAGAAGTGGTACTAGCTACAAAACACATGGAGAACACGGTTCTTGCACACACACCTTATGAGACGTCAGAGAGCTACACAGCGGAAGCATCTACAGGGCGTAGCCAGACGGTCTAAATGGGCCATGACAACAATCACCATTTGTCGCAGATCAATGGCAAGCTCGTTGTCTTGTGGAAGGGTGAGGTACCTCAGGAAACTCTCAATGGGGCTCAGAGGGCCACACAAAAGCTAGAAAGGAAAAGTAAACAAACATTCAGAAATGGTGGGAAAAATTAAAGTAACAATTAGCCTTTAATTATTTTTTTTATTTTGCTATAGACTCATTTGACCCATCAAATGACAATGTCGATGATACAGTTATACTATACAGCTATATATTTATGCAGCATATAAACTGACTGTACAAATGTCTAAATTTGCTGTATACATGTACACAACATTGACTGTGCATATATACATTTATGATACTACAGGTAAGTTGAATCCACACAGATTACTAGCACAACCAAACCACCCTACAGGCCTAGGACCCCCGGAGAAAGGCAGAACCACTTCTGTGGGAACCCAGCACAGCATCTCAAGCTGGCCTTGAAATCTAAAACCAAAAACTTTATTTCCATCTAAACGTTGCCCACTCTGGAGAACACCTACTTTCATTTGCATAATTCTAATTCTTCTAAAGGCAGAAGAGCCCTATTATCATTAAAGACTGCAAATAATAGAAAAACCAAAGCATGATATTGGAATGCCTAAGACTTTCCCAAAAAACCGGCAAAATCCAACTTGTACTTGACCTGTAAAGACCAGCAGTCCTGGAGGTTTAGGCCCAGGGCCCCACATGCCTGCTCCTCCCCCAGCTCGGTGTCCACACCTGTTAAGGGGGGAGCTGGTACTAAACAGAGTGACAGCTCAGGTGACACGCCCTGCACAGAGCCCAGTACATAGGAAGGGCCAACAAAGCAGGCCATTATTTTCATTGTTCTTTTCTGGTATTGATTTAAAAGTGCATGTTTCAAGCTTGGTTCTGTGCTGACAAGGAAGTCAGTGTTCACTGATCCGAGTCTTCTCCACAAACAAGTGGCCTCCCACACCTGTCTCATCTGACTCAATGCTGTTACTACCAAACACACACACACCAGAGAAAAATACTGCCGTGGACACGCACGCCAGTCTTGCTTAAAAAATAACTAGACTCGAGTGTCACCTACACACAAAGTTCCATCATGACACCCACGTGCATGTCGCCCTCGGAGTGGGGCGTATCCTTCCTGCAAATGATGCTCTGGAACCTTTGCAGCAAGGGCAAAAGCGGGGCACTGGTGCCCTGGGCGGAACGCTCATTGTCAGTCTCCTGTGCCTCGCTGTCCCACAGCTGAAGCAACATCAGGATGGCAAACAACATTTGGCCAAAGGAGAAAAGATATTTATTCCTAGTAAAAACAGATTAACTTTTTTTTTCATGGTGGAGCAAAAATAAAAGCAAACAGCTAGATAGAAGTGAAGCAATACTTGGGATATGAAAGGAAACGAAAGTAAAGCCATGGTAATTAAATCACTGAATTGACACCAAGATTTCAGCACACGACATCACCTTTTGCTGATAGGAAAGACCAGTTAAGAAGCTCAAAGAGCATGTTTACATGAAAGATCTAGGATCTTAAATTCATGGAATAAAAATAATTAAATGAGGAAAACTGAAAAAAAAAAAAAATTCCCAGTCTAGAAAACTAAGCATAAAAAAAGGAAGTGAAGAAAAGGAAAAGAGAGAGCGAGCTCTGGGACATGGTTCTCTGGTTACAGAGCACCACATCTGCTGCAGTCACACACGATTCAGTGAAACAAACACAATGCAACAGGTATTTGGACACAGAGCCGCTTCCCCAAAGTGTTCCCAGTCTGTGGCAGCCCTCACCTCAGCGTGCCTGTCTGCACAGCCAGCTCCAGCAGGATGGCCAGGGCCAAGTGCTGGTCCTGCAGGGGGACGCTTCTGGCCCTTTGGTGCCTGGTGTTCCGTGAACATCCCTGAAATGAAAACAGTGGATGCAGGAACAAAGCGACCTCCAGAAAGACAGCATGCTTAAAATCACACTAACACGTTTACTACACGCTCCCTCCCAAGGAAGGATATATTTTTAATATTTAGAATCAAGTTTATGAGACTTGCTACTCAAATTTTTCAGAGATTTTTAAAGTGTAAAATTAGCTTACAGAAATATATTTTATTTAAATTATTCATTCAGACACTATATTACAGTAGATGACATACTCCAAGTTTGTGAAACATAAAATAATTTATCTCATTATCAAAAACATGAGTAGAAGAATATCTAACTATCTTTTCCAGTTTCAATGACTTGTAAGACTATAACAGTATCAACATCCTCCTACGGAATTAGAGAGCCAATCTCCAAAACCACCTGATAATCTGAAGGCAAAATGTCTACACTAATTTTTATCTCTGATCAATGAAATATTTTTAACTTTTCTATGTTACTCAATAATAAATTTTTTAAAATTCTATCCCAAGACTGCGGAGAAAGGATCCTATGGCATCAATATTACAGCTGAATTTTTGAAATCAACTCCATGCCTATGTTCAGGGCCTCCAGCGTTAAAAATTTGTGGTGATGCCTTCACCAGCAGGCTCAGGAAGTGGACTCAGAGCCAGGGATGCAAACGCCAAAGGCCTCCTGCCGGATGGAAGAAGGCACAGTGCTGACCTCTGCAAGGGGAGTGAGGAGTGGCCTCACTTTTCCTCTGCATCTGTCCTCCCTGTTGAATTTTATATTTTCTTTAAATTTAAAAACCTTAACAAAAATGCATAGCACCTAAGACCAGAATTCATGTTTTTCTTACACACAAATGATTCCTATTCAAAATTTTTTACGCTAAAAAGACCAGCTAAAGGACTAAACTATTTGATCTTGAGTAGTTGTTTACTCCCACGTTATCTATAAGACTTCAAACCAAGCGCCACTCTGCACTCAGGACAGCAGCTCCTAATCACAGACAGACACACAATGTAAGTGCTCAACCCTCCACGAATGACTGATGGCCAAATCTCTAAGCATCCTCCCTCGTCCATCTCATTTAGTATCACAGCTTCCTGGGTCTAGTCAGAGTATCATATATCAAATCTCCTGAAAAGCTGAGAACCCAGACCCAGAATCACAGCACTGAGAGCCCGCTGAAAACAGAGGTGAGAAACCAACCTACTAGGCTTCTTAGCTCTAAAGCGAGGGTGGTAAGAACCAGCCTCAAGCAGGCCAGCTGTCTGCGTGCAGAAGGCAAGAAAGGAAAGAACTCACCCCATCACAACGGACCTGAGGAAGCTGGTCGCTCTCTCCACCACCTCCAGCCACAGAGAGGACCCGGTGCTCTCATCGAAGAGCGAGGCCTCGGGAAGTGCTCGCAGGGCGTCCAGGGACTCCTACAACAGCTCACTGCAGAGGTCCGCATTCTCGCCTGGGCACACACGTGTCAGAGGAGCCCGCCCACTCCCCTCACTCTCCTGCTGGGCTTCCCACCCCTCAGCGAGAGATGATGCCACTGTCACCTTTCCAATCCCTCACTCAACAGGCCAAAATCTAGCACAGCTGTTCCAGTCAATTCTGTATTTCACGGCTGTCACATGAGCAATACAGTAACTTCTTATTCTTCTAGAATTAAGTCTGTACTCAGGTGTTCCATGGTAGTGGCTGACGTGGGGGTGAGGGTGCATGCACTCTCTTTTTTTTTCTTTAAAGCACAGACATGAAAAGTGAAACAGCCTCTGCAGCCTCTCATCTCACAAGCAAGGAAACCGAGGCACAGAGAACACAAGGGATCAGCCGAAGGGCACATGGTGGCTGAACCGAGCTCAAAACCCAGACTGTTGATGGATTAGGGAAGCAGAACAACGCATCACACCAGGGACCATACCTGATCGCCAAGCCCTGCACAGGAAGGCGAAGGCGAAAGACAGTGCCGCTCGGGATCCCACTCTGGCGAGCCCCCCCACACCTTTGCTCACAGGCCGGGAACTGCAGACGACACACACGGAACATACAACCAGTCAGCAGCGGAGGGTGCAGATACTACATAAAATCAATACTATGAAAGGGTGTGTACCAAAATCTGACCAATGGTTTTCTTCAAGTGACAGGATCACAAGTGGATTTTTAGTTTCGTTGTTTAACAACTTTGATCAAATGTCTTTTGTAAAGGAAAAGTTTTCTCTTTAAGCATCAAAGAAATGTATAAGGAATTTTAAATGTCTTGGGAAAATGCTCATGAAATGACCTCCCAAAGTGAGATTCTAGTGGGAGGAAGCAGACGATAAACAGATAAATACATAAACAGAGGGAGAATAAACCCCACATGGGAGACCAGGCCGGAGAGGAGCTGGAAGAAGAGCAGCAGAGACGCACAGGCTAGCCTGGCTCACCCCAGCTCCGGCGTCCTCCACTCGGGGTCTGCTCCTGGCCGCGGGTGAAGCCCTGTGTGCTTGAGCCACCCCGTGGGGAGTCGCCCTCTTCTGAGGATGGTGCTCATCACCGTCCTGTGTGTTTTTAAGCTTTTCGCTACTTGCGTATGTTAATTTCACAAGTCAGTTTCATTCCGCATGTAGTAAAAGGTTATGCAAATGGTACACCACAAAAACCATCCTGTACAAGAGAGAAAAGGCTAGAATACAAAAAGGCATAATCTCAACTCAATTATGCATAGAAAATAATTTTATTTTATACTTTATAGTATATCATATTTCTAATATATGTATATTACAGTATTGCTACTATATATTCTCCAAATTTACTAAAATTTGCTTTCATGATCAGGGGATACGCTATAAAAACAGGTGATATGGAGTTCAAGACCAGCCTGGCCAACAGGACGAAACCCTGTCTCCACTAAAAATACAAAAGGTAGCCAGGTGTGGTGGTGACATGCCTGTAATCCCAGCTACTCGGAGGCTGAGGCAGGCAAATCGCTTGAACCTGGGAGGCGGAGGCTGCAGTGAGCCAAGATCGCACCACTGCACTCCAGCCTGGGAGGCAGAGCAAGACTCCATCTCAAAAAAACAAAACAAAACAAAACAAAACAAAAAACAACAAACAGGGATGTTATAGAAGGATCTCCCCAAGATACCATGTGTAATAAAAATGGCAAAGAAGAACATGGCTGGCCGGGGCAACGGTACACGCTTATCCACAAGTGCCTGAATAATGCACCGGGAGCTCAGAGAGGAAACACAAGAACCTCTGAGAAGGGCACTGGGTACCTGGAAGATGGAAATCTTTGCTCCCGAATCCTAAATGAGAAATATGAACATGACAAGACACAGACATGTAACAGGACACACAGTCCTTACAAGAGAAGCACATGGGCCAAGTGTGGTCAGAGGAGGTGGGTGAGTCACTTTAGGTCAAGAGTTTGAGACCAGCTTGGCCAGCATGGCAAAACCCCGGCTCTACAAAAAATACAAAAATTAGCCAGGCATCGTGGCACACGCCTGCAGTCCCAGCTACTTGGGAGGCTGAGGTGGGAGAATCACTTGAGCCCAGGAGGTCAAGGCTGCAGGGAGCCATGATAGCCCCACTGCCCTGGGCAACAGTGAGACCCCCATGTCAAAACAAACAAACAAACAAAATCATCTCTAGATTAACACCTAATACAAGGTAAATGCTCTGTAATTAGTTGTTATATTGTATTGTTATTTGTATTTCTTAATTGTTGTGTTGTTTTTTATTGCTTTTCTTCCAATATTTTCGATCCACAGTTGGTTGAATCTGTGGATGTGAAACCCAGATACAGAGAGCCAACTGTAATGTGATTTCAACTATATTTAAACAGAAGGAAACAAAAAAGGAAAACAAACACAAAAATTAAAACGTAAGAAAACAAGGAAACAAGCTGCAAGTATCGCTCGTGTCTCTGGCGAGCAAGATGATCAGGGCTTTGCTTTGTTTCTTCCTGCCTCCTGTACTTTCTATGTGCTCTCCAGGGAGTCAAAGTCACTATCACAGTCAAATAAAGCCAACACTCCTAACTACACAAAATATAGTTTCATCTGGCAATCTTGTAGTTCAGCCTTCTGAGGACAAAAGTCTGATAGACAGCTTCATTTTGGAAAAGTACAATTTTACATAAGCTTTAAACATTCTAGTGGCTGTCAGCAAATATAGGAAATCTGTAATATATTATCAGGCATCAACAAATTAAAACTCATATGCCCAAAAGCATCCCCACTTTTTTTTTTTCTTTTTGAGACAGGGTTTCATTCTTGTTGCCCAGGCTGGAGTCCAACGGCACGATCTCCGCTCACTGCAACCTCCACCTCCCCAGTTCAAGCAATTCTCCTACCTCAGCCTCCCGAGTAGCTGGGATTACAGGCATGTGCCACCATGCCCTGGCTAATTTTTTTATTTTTAGCAGAGACAGGGTTTCTCCATATTGGTCAGATCTCAAACTCCCGACCTCAGGTGATCCGCCCGCCTCAGCCTCCCAAAGTGCTGGGATTACAGGCGTGAGCCACCGCGCCCGGCCTAAAAGCATCTCTTGTAATAAAAGAATAAGAAAATCACATTAGGAAGGAAAAACATGAAGCATCTAAACTAGATGGGCACTGAACATTACAATCTATCTCCTTACCCAGCAGCAAAACAAAATAAAACGTACACAATGTTCAGAATTCATTTTCAAATTTATACTTGAGCTGATCTAAAGCTTTGGCTGGCTTCCACAGTTACTGACAGAAAAAGGTCTTTAAAATAATGACACAGAGCCAGGCGCAGTGTCTCATGCCTGTAATCCCAGTACTCTGAGCGGTTGAAGCAGGAAGATTGCTTGAGGCCAGGAGCAAGACCCCATCTCCATGCGCGCGCGCACACACACACACACACACACACACACACACACACACACACACACACACACACACACACACACACACACACACACACACACACACACACACACACACACACACACACACACACACACACACACACTATTTTTATTTAGCCAGGCATGGTTGCATGTGCCTGTAGTCCCAGCTACTCAGGTGGCTGAAGCAGGAGGATCACTAGAGACCCAGAGTCCAAGGTTAGAATGAGCTATGATTACACCATTGCACCCCAGCCTGGGTGACAGTGCAAGACGTTGCCTCTCAAAAAAAAAAAAAAAAAAAAAAAAGAAACAAAAAATTTTAATTGAATAAATAATGACAGAGATTACATAGTATGGTCTGTTACTACATGAGCAAATTGGCAAATTCATTCTCCAGATTACATAAAACATACAAAAAGGGAAAGCAAGAATAAATTTCAGAAGGTGAAGACAGACACTATATTGAAAATCTTAATTAAACTTTCTGAAACAAAACAGTCTGAATTTTATATTTAACTGGCATTAGGATTCTTTTTTTTTTTTTTTTGAGACGGAGTCTCACTCTGTCGCCCAGGCTGGAGTGTGGTGACACGACCTCAGCTCACTGCAAGCTCCGCCTCCTGGGTTCATGCCATTCTCCTGCCTCAGCCTCCCAAGTAGCTGGGACTACAGGCGCCCGCCACCACGCCTGGCTAATTTTTTTTGTATTTTTAGTAGAGACAGGGTTTCACCGTGTTAACCAGGATGGTCTCGGTCTCCTGACCTCGTGATCCACCCGCCTCGGCCTCGCAAAGTGCTGGGATTACAGGCGTGAGCCACCACGCCCGGCCCATTAGGATTCTTTCTTTGCGTTATATTACCTTTTTCTGTCCACAAGAGGCAGAGAAATGCCACTGCTTTTCCACTTAACTTTGACATTCTCCTGAAAAATGGTTCAAGGCAATGAAACAGTGCTCCAAGATTACCAGCCTCTGCTTGAGTCACGGGGCTGAGAGTGGTGGTGGCTGACTGGATGGCCAGGGCCTGCTGCTCTTTAACCAGCACAGAAAGACACCCCTTCAGTTCATTCACATCTAGAAAACAAGACAAGATAACATCTCACCTGTGGACAATGTGGCCACAGTTTGTTGTAATGTTGAGAAAATGGATGGTGACAACAGGTAGTACTCAAAGGCATGATATGTGGCAACAACGGTTTTAACCACTTTACACATACGAATTCAGGCAACCCTCACAACCAGCACTGTCAAGCAGTGTTGTAAATCCATTTTATGGATGAAGAAACTGAGGCACCAAGTGGTTAAGCAACTTCTCTGAGGCCACACAGAGGAGTAAAGCACATGACAGAGACTCTGAACCACCATGGCATACTGCCTCTCTGAAAACATCATATAAAAGTTGGCCGGGACAGTGGCTCACGCCTGTAATCGCAACACTTTGGGAGGCCAAGGCGGGTGGATCACTTCAGGTCAGGAGTTCAAGACCAGCCTGGCCAACATGGCGAAACCCCTTCTCTGCTAAAAAAAAATACAAAAATTAGCTGGGTGTGGTGGTGCGCGCCTAGAATTCTAGCTACTCAGGACGCTGAGGCACAAGAATCGCTTGAACCCAGGAGGCGGAAGGTTGCAGCGAGCTGAGCTTGTGCTGCTGCACTCTAGCCTGGGTGACGGAATGAGACTCTGTCTCCCCCAAAAAAAAAAAAAGTTACTAACACAGAACTCTGAAGTCAATATCAATCAATATTTTTCAGCAGCACATCTCCTAAACAGAGAAAAACACTAGCCATTACTTTTATGTTGAAAAACCAAATTCAAAATAAAAACGATGTCTTGATAAAATTACCCAGTACGCATGACTCATGAAACACATTTATGGACATATTTTAGAGGAAGATAAAGTAACCAGTTAGAATACACATTCCAACTAGTAAGTGATATTTCATTATATTATTCTCTTTACTTCTATGTATCTTCAAAAATTTCCATACTAAGAAGTGTTTTGTAAGTAGCTAGAAGGCAATCACATGAGTGAAAATAATTCAAAGGATTCTGGTCTTTCGATTAAGCATGCGTCTACCTCAGAGTACAGATCATTATAGGGGAACTGTAAGTTACCTCCCACCAATCCCCTATAACACCACAGTTCCCAGTGGCAGGGTGAGAGCTGGGCTCTTCTGGGCCTGCCTCTCTGCTGCTTACTAGCCTGGAGGCCAGCAGTCACCAGCCTCGCAGCCCTGGATCCTGACAGGTAATAGCAACACCCCTACTGGCTGCCTCCCCTTGGGCAGAAGACATCAGTTTTCCGGCTACCCATTCCCTGGATATGCTCTCCACGGGACGGGAGGGGCTTAGAAGGCAGGAGAGGGACACATCTCACCACTCCCTGGAAAGGCACAGGGTGACGCACACTGTGCCCAGCACCAGCAGTAGGATGTGAGAGCTGAAGCTTTGCAGCTAAGAGCTAATAGTTATTTAAAATGACATGAAGAATACTGAATTGCACACTGGGCTCAAGATGGAGAAGTGAAAGACTGACAGGTAAAGCAGTGCCCCTGCCCTTCTCAGGGCATCGCCACCGAGCCACCCTTCAGGCAAGGAGGCTGGCCCAGCACTTCAAGGGCTAAGCCCTTCCTGAAGAGTCACTGCATTTTCCGCCTTTAAATAATACATCTCCCTTCTGCTTGGCTGCGGAGCCCAGAAACAACCCCAAAGCTCCAAGAAAGCAGCTCGGCCCTTGAGCACCCACGTGCCCTTCTCCCTGACACCCTCCTGCTTATTCCATTGCAATCCTGACTGCCCAGTCCATCATTCATGTACATTCTAAAACAGTGGGTGAGAAAATACACAAACCATGGACACCACTGGGGAGTCAGAACTCCTACCCCTGCCTCACAGTAACCAGGGGCCTCTAGGCAAAGTGGGAAGCCTGGACTTCGTCTCCAGCTGCCAGCGATGAGGTGAAGCACGCCCTATCCCGGCCAGAGCAGGGTCACAGAAAGATTTAACCACTTACACAGAAGATTTAAGTAAGACCTAGAGTCGCCTAACAACATGTTCCATTGAGAAAGTCACTCATGATACCAAGAACCAGGAAGATCTAAAACCAAATTTTAAACAACAATTATAGAAATACCACAATGAAAGATGTGGGAATAATGTGGCCAATAATTAAAAGCAGTCATGATAAAAAGGCTTCAACAAGCAATTACAAACACATGTGAAATAAATGAAAAAATAGAAAGCCTAAGACAAGAAAAGGAAGACAAAAAAAAAAAAAAGAAACCAAATAGGAAGTTTAGAACTGAAAAATACAATAACCAAAATAAAAAGCTCAGTGAATGGACACAGCAGTAGAGTGGAGGAAAAAGGGCAAAGAATCAGTGATGTAAAAGATAGAAGTTACCCAATGTGAATAACACAGAAGAAATACACGCCCCTAAGGTGGGGCATGGTGGCTCATAGCTGTAATCCCAGCACTTAGGGAGGCCAAGGCAGGTGGATCACAAGGTCAGGAGTTTGAGACCCGCCTGGTCAACATGGTGAAACCCCATCTCTACTAAAAATACAAAAATTAGCTGGCCATGGTGGCGGGCACCTGTAATCCCAGCTACTCAAGAGGCTGAGACAGGAGAATTGTTTGAACTCGGGAGGCGGCGGTTACAGTGAACCGAGATGGTGCCATTGCACTCCAGCCTGGAAAACAGGGAGAGATTCCATCTCAAAAAAAAAAAAAAAAGAAAAGAAAGAAGTATATGTCCCCACGGAAAAGAAAAACAAACAAAAAACAAAACAGTCTCAGGGACCTATGGGACTATAACAACTCCAGTCACTGAACTCACAAAGGGACAGGAGAAACAAGGTGGGGTTGACCGGGAGGCGGAGCTTGCAGTGAGCCGAGACTACACCACTGTACTCCAGCCTGGGAGACACAGCAAGACTCTGTCTCAAAAAAATAAATAAATAAATAAATAAAAAAAGAAGTTGGGGTTGAAAGTGTACTCTAAGAAGTGATGGCTTAAAATTTCCCAAATTTGGCAAGAGACATAAACCTACAGATCTAAGGTAAGCAAACCGTAAACAGGATGAATCCGAAGAAATCCAAACTAAGACATATCATAACCAAACTCCAAAAAACAAAAGACAAAGAAAACATTTCAAAGGCCACTAAAGAAAAACAGTACCTCAACTATCATGGATTAACAGGTCAAATGACAGCAAATTTCTCATCAGAAACCATGGAGGCCAGCTGAAAGTACAAAATATTTTTCAAATGATGAAAAGAACCATTAACCCAGAATTCTTATATCCACCAAAAATGTCCTTCGGGAATGAAAAGGAAAGCAAAACATTCTCAGAGGAAGTAAAACAGAATTTGTCACCAGAAGACCCACACCAAGAGAAAGGCTAATGGAAGTTCTCTAAGCAGAATGGCAACCATCAAAGAAGAAAACCCTGGAACTTCCGGAAGGAGGAGATGACAAGCACACCAATGCATAAATACAACAGACTTTTCCCTCACCTCTTGATTTTGCTAAATTATGTCTGAAGGTTCAACCAAAAATTATAACATTGTCATATGTGGTTATCAATGTAAGCAAATGAAATATTTAAGGCAAGTATATTACGAACAGGAGAACATAAAGGAACGTCAGGGGAGGTAGTTTCTATATCCCTGAAACTAGTAAATGACAACACCAGGTACAATCTAATAAGTGTTCATACATACACAGGCTGAGTGTCCCTTACAAAATGCTCAGGAGCACAAGTGCTCCGCATTTCAGATTTTTATCAGATTTAGGAATATTTGCATATAAATAATGAGATATTTTGGGGATAGGACCCAAGTCGAAATACATTCATTTATGTTTTATATATACCTTATACAGAGAGCCTGAAGGTGATTTTATATAGTATTCTTAATAATTTTGTGCATGAAACAAAATTCATGCTAAGTACCTATGAATGGAATTTTCTACTTGGGGGCATCATGCTGGGGTGCCCAAAAGTTTTGAATTTTGGGGCATTTCTGATTTTGGATTTTGGGTTTAGAGATGCTCAATCTATATGTAATATAGTACCTAGAAAAGCCACTAAAAAAGCTATACGAAAAGATACACTCTAAAACACTACAGAAAAATCAAAATAAAATGCTAAAAATGGTCAAGTAAACCACAGACAGCCAGGAAGAATCAAACCAAAAAAATGAAAAACAAAAGAAATAGAAAATACAAAATAAAATGGCAGTGTTAAGCCTCAATTTAACAATAATGACATTAAATTAAATGTAAAGTCTGAATACATTAAAAGACACTGGGAGAATAGGCTAGAGAACATGATCCAACTACATGTTGTCCATAAGAAAGTGACTTCAAATAGGCAAACTGAAAACAGAAGCACAGAAAAAGAAAGATCATGCAAACATTACTGAAAGGACAGCAGAAGTTGGCTACATTAATACCAAATAAAGTAAGCTTCACAGCAAAGATAATTACCAAGAGGGCTGGGCACAGTGGCTCACGCCTGTAATCCTAGCACTTTGGGAGGCCAAGGTGGGTGGATCACCTGAGCTCAAGAGTTTGAGACCAGCCTGGCCAACATGACAAAACCCCATCTCTACTAAAATACAAAAATTAGCTGGGCGTGATGGCGGGCCCCTATAATCACAGCTACTCAGGAGGCTGAGGCAGGAGAATCACTTGAACCTGGTGGGTTTGGAGGTTGATGAGCTGAGATCGCGCCACTTCAGTCCTGCCTAGGCAAAAGGACCGAAACTCTGTCTCAAGAAAAAAACAAAAAAAAAGAAAAAGATAATTACCAGGAACAGACGGCAACATTACAAAATTAGAACTTGGTCAATACACCATTAAGATGCAGCAATTTGAAACAAAAAACAATGAACAGAACTGAAAGGAGAAAAAGACATTTATACTTTTATAGTTGGAGACCTCAAAATCTCTCTCTACAGCTAATAAAATTAGGAGACAGAAAGGCTGCCAGGATATAGAACTCAACATCACCATCGATCAACTAGATCCAATCAAAATTTATAGAACACTCCAGCCAATAACAGCAGAATACATAATCTGTTCAAGTATCCACAAATACTAAGTTAGAACATATTCTGAGGCATAAAACAAACCTAACAAATTTTTTGAAATTACAATCACACAGCATATGTTCCCTCAAACAATGGAGACAAATTAGAAGTCAACAAGAGAACAATTACAGGAAAATTGCCTAACTCTCAGAAACTAAACTTTAAAACTTCTAAATAACCCATGGATCTAAGAGGAAGTCTCAAGGGAAATTTTAAAATATATTCTGAACTGAGAGAAAATGCAAGTACTATACATCAAAATGAATGGGAAAGAGCTACAGTGGGTGATGAGAGAGAAATTTACAGCACTAAATGAATGGTACGTTAGAAACTTGGAAACAAATCAATAATATAAGTGCCCACCTCGACAACCTAAAAGAAAAAAAAATAGCAAAATAAACCCAAAAGTAAACAGAAACGAAGAAATAATTAAGGTAAGAGTAGAAACAAAGTGAAAACAAAAAAACAATAAACAGTAAAGCAAAAAGCTGCTTCTTTGAAAAGATCAATAAAACTGACACACCTCTCTCAGCAATACTGACCAAAAAAAAAAAAAAAAAAAAAAACAGACATAAATTACCAACATTAGTGATGTCACAGACTCTAAAGATATCAAAAAAGATAATTAATTAGGAATTACTAGGAACAACTCTACACACATAAATTTGACAACTTGGGCAAAATGGACTTATTCCTCAAATAATACAAATTACTACAACTCACCAAATATAAAATAGATCATCTGAATAGCCCTAACTACTATTAAGAAAACTGAATTCATAATTCTAAGAATCCCGAGAAAAAAGAAATTACCAGACCCAAATGAATTCACTGGATAATTCCATCAAACATTAAAAAAGAATTAACACAGACTCAAAACAATCTCTTCTGGAAACTAGAAAAGGAAAAACCTCCCAATTCATTTTAAGAAGCTAATATTAGCATGATATCGAACCTAAAGACAGTACAAACTACAGGACAATATATACATAGACACAAAAATATTCAGTGAATTATTAGCAAGTAGAATTAAACAAAATATAAAAAGAATTACACATCATCGCCAAGTAGTTTCACTGCAGGAATGCAAAGCTGGTTCAACAGTCAAAAATCAATGTAACCCACCCTATTAATAGGCTAAAGAACAGAAATTGCATGATTACAAATCAATTGATTTAGAAAAAGCAAATGACAGGCTGGGCACAGTGGCTCACGCCTGTAATCCCAGCACTCTGCAAGGCCGAGGCGGGCAAATCACAAGGTCAGGAGATCGAGACCTTCCTGGCTAATACAGTGAAACCCCGTCTCTACTAAAAATACAAAAAATTAGCAGGGCGTGGTGGCGGACACCTGTAATCCCAGCTACAGGAGGCTGAGGCAGGAGAATGGCGTGAACCTGGGAGGCAGAGCTGGCAATGAGTCAAGATCACGCCACTGGACTCCAGCCGGCCACAGAGCGAGACTCCGTCTCAAAAAAAAAAAACAAAAGAAAAAGCAAATGACAAAACTCAATACTCATGCATAAAAATTCTCAAAAAACAGTAACAAATGGGAACTTCATCACTTTGATAAGCAGCATTTACAAAACCTTAAGCTAAAACCTATGCTAACAACAATGTCAGAGAGGGTCCTCCTAGACCTACTTTACACAGCAGAGAGAATTATTAGGAATGATTTAGATAGTCACTAAGAGTTTACTCTCCTAAGAGATTACAACACCCAATGGCCAGCAAGCCCTTTTCATTAGACAAAAAGAAAAGCTGTGATTTGTCAACACTCTCAGAAGGTTCACTGTGAAATGTGCACTTCTGAACTCCTGCTGAGGGCCTACACGCTGCAGTGTTGATAAGCAAGTGTCCAGAGGTCTCCTTGGAAACACTGCAAAAAAAATGTGAGGGACTGATGGATGAATAGAGGGACGAAAAGGTGGAGAGAGCAGTGATAAAGCAAGTGGGATGATGCCAGCGGCACAGTCTTAGGTGGTGAATATGTGGGTGCGCACTGTAAAATTCTTTCAACTTTTCCGTATTTTTTTTCATAATAAAATATTGGAAAAAATAAACCTGTGAAAAAGGAAGTTTTAGTCAAACGTATCTAAGCAAAAGAAAAAGCAAGTTTTAAATTCCTATGGCTCAAATTAATGTGTTTTTCTTTTTAGGTTGAGATGCAAAAGCAAAAAAGAAAAAAAGGAATGAAAGGAATAGGAGCTATTCTAAAAGCGACAAATTCCACCTGCAGTTTGACTAAAGATGACGTGGCTGAAGAACATGCTTTGAATCCAAGCCCCTTCAAGGCTGCCAGGTAGAGAGTCGGTTCTGCGAAAGCTCCATACCTGTGAGCAAGCAGGGCTTCCAAGTAAACCCTCTTCATTAAAGCTGCCCTGAGTCAACAAGCTGGGCTTTAATCTGAGCAAGAAAGGTATACTTCGTGGCTAGTTACCCACCCATAACTGTAGGTACTTTGATAGCTAGGTGAGGGGAAAGAAGGAGAAAGGCAAAACAACAGATTTTAAAAATCACAACAAATGTTTATCAAACAGTATGCGCCAGGCACTGACTTAGAAGCTTCAAGTGCATTATTTCATGTCATTTGCACAGCAACTCTCTGATAAGTATTCACTTATTTTATATATATTATATAATTTTAATTATTTACATTATATTATACTTATTCCTTTTTTTTTTTTTTTTTTTTTTTGAGACAGAGTCTCACTCTGTCACCCAGGCTGGAGTGCAGTGGTGTGATCTCGGCTCACTACAAGCTCTGCCTCCTGGGTTCACGCCATTCTCCTGCCTCAGCCTCCCGAGTAGCTGGGACTACAGGTGCCTGCCACCACGCCCAGCTAATTTTTTTGTATTTTTAGTAGAGATGGGGTTTCACCGTGTTAGCTAGGATGGTCTCAATCTCCTGACCTCGTGACCCACCCGCCTCGCCCTCCCAAAGTGCTGAGATTACAGGCGTGAGCCACCGCACCCGGCCACTTACTCCTATTTTATACATGAGAGGCCCAAGGTGAGACAAAGTGATTTGTGTAGAGTCAGAGATAAAGCCAAAATTGATAACCAGACAGACTGAAAAACTTCTCTGCCAGCAGATCTAGAAATGATAAATGAAGATCTTCAAACTGAAGGAAAATGATACCAGAGGGCAACTGGGATATAAACAAAACCTTAAGGGCCCAAAATGATAAACATGTAGGTTAACATAAATACTTTTTTTTTGGCCGGTCGTGGTGGCTTTTGGGAGGCCAAGGCAGGTGGACCACCTGAGGTCAGGAGTTCGAAACCAGCCCGACAAACATGACGAAACCCTGTCTCTACTCAAAAATACAGAATTAGCCAGGCCGTGGTGTTCACTTGGACATATGACACAGCAACACAACCAACCAAGAACAGGTCAGAAGCAGGAAGCTGTGGTCAGAGCATTGCCCCGCAGCTCAGGCAGCATTAATACCATTTGCAAGTGGAGAGTGACAAGTTAAAGATGTACCTGAAAATGCCAGAGATGATAGATTTAAACCCAAGTGGTCTAAAGATTCCAAATAAAAAACAGAGGTTGTCAGGGTGAATAAAGAAGCAAGACCTAATTATATGATACCTAAAAGAAATCCACTTTACATATACACAAAGGTTGAAAGTGAAAAAAGCTAAACCAGGCAAACACACTATGCAAACACCAAATCAGAAGAAAAGAGGGTAGTCAGACCAAGGTTACTTCACAACAAAGAATATCACCGGAGATAAAGGGGGTCAAATTTATGAAAATGACATAAAAATCCTAAAAGTGCATGCACCTGGCTGGGCATGGTGGCTCACGCCTGTAATCCCAGCACTTTGGGAGGCTGAGGCGTGCAGATCATGAGGTCAGTAGATTGAGACCATCCTGGCTAACACGGCGAAACCCCGTCTCCATTAAAAATACAAAAAGATTAGCCGGGCGTGGTGGCGGGCACCGGTAGTCCCAGCTACTCGGGAGGCTGAGGCAGGAGAATGCCATGAACCTGTGAGGCTGAGGTTGCAGTGAGCTGAGATCGCGCCACTGCACTCCAGCCTGTGGGACACACAACACTCCGTCTCCAAAAAAAAAAAAAGAAAAAAACTGCATGCACCTTATAACATAGTTTTCAAATACATGAAGCAAAAACTGCAGAGCTGAAAGAAAATAATCCATAATTAGCATGAGAGATTTCAATTCTCCTCAGAAGAGGAACTAAGCAGTGAAATTGCTCTTCATGCCTCCCCAGCACAATGGAGATACTCCAGGGAAATAAAGGCCAGTCACTGGGGCTCATCTCCCCAGAACGCTGAGATGCTGAGACTGGCTTCTCTGTAAATAAATGACTAGTATTTGCTAGGAAAAAAGTCCTTATCTATGAAATGTTTTTAGCAAGATGTGGTTAGTTGAGGATTGTGTTTGGTAAACATACCTAAAATCCACAGACTTATGGGACATGGCTCCCTGGAAAAGGTTCCCTAAGGTGTATAAACCATCTGACTACAAAATGGGAACACTGCACATCCTTAATGCTCCTTGTTCAGTGAGATGATGACACACCTCAGTGAGAAGACGACACGCCTCAGTGAGAGGGCAACACGCCTCAGTGAGGGGACAACACACCTCAGTGAGGGGACGACACGCCTCAGTGAGGGGACGACACGCCTCAGTGAGGGGACGACACACCTCAGTGAGGGGGCGGCACGCCTCAGTGAGGGGACGACACACCTGAGGGGACGACATGCCTCAGTGAGGGGACGACACACCTGAGGGGACGACACGCCTCAGTGAGGGGACGACAGACCTGAGAGGACGACATGCCTCAGTGAGGGGACGGCACGCCTCAGTGAGAGGTCTCATCTCTCAGGCGGGGTTCAAAGAGGACGGACTTGGGGGAGTTGCACAGCTTGTCCCACATCTCTCCCCACTTTGCCTGAGCACACAAGTGAGGATATTACTTGTATCTTTAAAGTTACTAAGTAATCAGGAACGGGTAAGATCTCTGAGATTCACGTCAAACTAATGTGGTAATCCAACCTTGTGTGTTAGTTCAACTCCTCTTCTAACAGTGAATAGAACAAGTAGGCAGAAAATTATTTCAAGTCAAGGATACCTGAACACTATCAACTTGATCTCATTAAGCTTTACGGGGCAGCAAAATACACATTTTTCTTTTTTTTTGAGACATAGTCTCACTTTGTCACCCAGAATAAAATGCAGTGGCACAATCGAGATTACAGGCGCCCACCACCAGACCCAGTTAATTTTTGTATTTTTCGTAGAGACAGTGTTTCACCATGTTGGCCAGGCTGGTCTCAAACTCCTGACCTCAAGTAATCCACCCACCTTGGCCTCCCAAAGTGCTGGGATTACAGGCATGAGTCACCGTACCCGGCCACATTCTTATTACGTGTGCATGAAACATTCCACAGAACAGATCATATTCTGGGGCTTAAGACAAGCCTCAACATTGAAATCACAGAATATTTTCTCTGACTACAACTAATTTAGAAATTGTTAACAAGAGATATTTGAAAATCCCCAAACATTTAGAAATGAAATAACACATTTCCAAATAATAAGTGGGTAAAAGAAGAAATTAAAAGGGAAATTAGAAAATATTTTCAACTGAATGAAGATGAAAATAAATAAACATTTCCAAATTTGTGAAATGTGGCTAAACAACGCTTAGAGATAACTTTATGTTATAGTTTTGAACACCTGTTAGAAAAGACAAAAAATCTAAAGTCAATGATCTAAGCCTTTACCTTAAAAAACTAGAAGAGGGACGGGTGTGGTGACTCACACCTGTAATCCTAGCACTTTGGGAGGCCAAGGCGGGCAGATCATGAGGTCGCGAGATCGAGACCATGCTGGCTAACATGGTGAAACCCCGCCTCTACTAAAAATACAAAAAATTAGCCGGGCGTGGTGACGGGCGCCTGTAGTCCCAGCAACTCGGGAGGTTGAGGAAGGAGAATGGTGTGAATCCGGGAGGCGGAGCTTGCAGTGAGCTGAGATGGTGCCAATGCACTCCAGCCTGGGAGTCAGAGCGAGACTCTGTGTCTCAAAAAAAAAAACTAGAAGAGACAGAAGAGCAAATGGAACCCAAAGCAGCAGAAAAAAGGAAATAATAAAGAGTAAACAGAAATCAATGAAAAACAAAACAAACAAAATCAATAAAACCAACAACTGGCTCTTTGAAAAAACTCAATTAAACTGATAACTTCTACTAAAACTGACCAAAATGGAAAGAGAGAAAATACAAGGCACATTTCAGCAAACTTCTGGATAACAGGTAGTATATGCTGGTACTTACTACACACAAGATAACTGCATAGGCACTTTGCCTAGCCTACTGTACTGAGCCCATAATAGCCTACAAGGTAGTACTATTATTAACCCCACATACAGACTTTTTCTAAGAGACAGGGTCTCACCCTGTCACCCAGGTTGGGTGTAGTGGCACAATCACAGTTCACTGCAGCTTCAAACTGCTGGCCTCAAGCAATTCTCTCACCTCAGCATCCCAAAGTGCTGGGATTACAGGCGTGAGCTACCATGCCTGGCATCACAAATTATTTTTATATATGTACATTTACACAGGTATGTCCATTCAAGGAAAAGAAAGTCTGAATATCCACACTGAAGGGATAATAGTGGCTAACTCTTAGAGGAAAACTGAAATTGGGGTGGGCAGTCACGTGAAATCTTTATCATCTATACATTTTTATAAGAATCCAGGTATATTTTTAATTGGAACAAAAATGCATCACACATTTAAAAAATTTAATTACACAAAATAAAGTAAGCAAAGAATAAATATATGGGTTTCACCGGGTTGGAGAAAGGGAAGAGATTATGAACTCCATCCATGATAAAGAACTCCTATAACCCAAAACAAAAAACTCAATTAAAAAATGGGCAAAAGGGCCAGGCACAGTGGCTCATGCCTGTAATACCAGCACTTTGGGAGGCCTTGGTGGGTGGATCACCCAAGGTCAGGAGTTCAAGATCAGCCTGGCCAACATAGTGAAACCTCGTCTCTACTAAAAACACAAAAAATTAGCCAGGAATGGTGGCAGGTACCTGTAATCCCAGTTACTCAGGAAACTGAGGCAGGAGAATCACTTGAACCCAGGAGGTAGAGGTTGCAATGAGCCAAGATTGTGCCACTGCACTCCAGCCTGGGCAACAAGAGCCAAACTCCGTCTCCAAAAAAAAAAAAAAAAAAATGTGCAAAGGATTTGAACAGACATTTCTCCAGTAAATGTATACAAATGGTGAATAAGCATGTAAAAAGATGCTCAGCATGACTAATCATCAGGGAAATGCAAATCACAACAACGAGATGCTGTACCTACTCACACAAAAAAGGATGGCTATCATCAGACAAGGAAAAAAAAAGAAAAAGTGTTGGTGAGGGCGTGGAGAAACTGGAACCTTGGTATACGGCTGCAAGAATGTAAAACAGTGTAGCCACTGTGGAAAACAGTTTACTGGTTCCTCAAAAAGTTACATCTACTGCCAGGTGCAGTGGTTCACACCTGTAATCTCAGTAACTCAGGAGTCTGAGGCAGGAAGATCACTTGAAGCCAGGAGTGTAAGACTAGCCTGGGCAACACAGTGAGAGTCTGTCTCTAATTAGTCAAGCGTGGTGTTGTTCACCTGTAGTCACAGCTACTTGGGAGGCTGAGGCAAAAAGATCACTTCAGCTCAGGAGTCCAAGGCTGCAGTGAGCTATGATTACATCACTGCATTCCAGCCTGAGCGACAGAGTGAGACCTAATCTCAAAAATAACAATAAATAATAAGTTAAACATAAAACTACCACATTATTGGCCAGGCGCGGTGGATCACGCCTGTAATCCCAGCACTTTGGGAGGCCGAGGCAGGCGGATCACGAGGTCAGGAGATCGAGACCATCCTGGCTAACACGGTGAAACCCCGTCTCTACTAAAAATACAAAAAAATTAGCTGGGCGTGGTGGCGGGCGCCTGTAGTCCCAGCTACTTGGGAGTCTGAGGCAGGAGAATGGCGTGAACCCGGGAAGCAGAGCTTGCAGTGAGCCGAGATTGCACCACTACACTCCAGCCTGGGAGATGGAACCAGACTCGGTCTCAAAAAAACAAACAAAAACAAAAAAATCTATTGACCAATTCCACTCCTAGGTATAGACACAAAGAATTAAAAGCAGAGACTCAAGACACTTGTAAACCAATGTTCATAGCAGCATTACTCACACAAGTCAAGAGACGAAAGCAACCTGAGTGTCCACTGATGAAGGGATAAAATGTGGCTTACATATATAATGGACTAGTATTGAGCCTTTAAAAGGAAGAAAATTTTGACACATGCGGATGAACCCCACAGACCTAAGAAGTTCAATAACCCAGTCACAAAAGGACAAATACTGTATGATTCCCCTTATAAGGAGACACCTTGAGTAGTCAAATTCTGAGACAAAAGTAGAATGGTGGTTGCTTGGGGGCAGCAAGGAGTTAAGTGTTTCATGGATACAGAGTTTCAGTCAGAGAAAATGCAAAAGTTCTAGAGATGGATGGTGGTGATGGCTGGGCAACAATGTGAATATACTTAATGCCAATGAACTGTGCACATAAAAATGGTTAAAATGGTTAAGTTTTATGGTATGTATATTTTACCACAATATTTAAATTTTTTAAATTACATTTTTAAAAATTGTTAACAGACCAGGTGTGGTGGCTCACGCCTGTAATCCCAGCACTTTGGGAGGCCGAGGCAGGCAGATCACAAGGTCAGGAGATCGAGACCATCCTGGCTAACACAGTGAAACCCCGTCTCTACTAAAACTACAAAAAATTACCCAGGCATGGTGGCAGGTGCCTGTAGTCTCAGCTACTCGGGAGGCTGAGCCTGAGGCAGGAGAATGGTGTGAACCCGGGAGGCGGAGCTTGCAGTGAGCCGAGATCCCGCCACTGCACTCCAGCCTGGGCAACACAGTGAGACTTCATCTCAAAAAAAAAAAAAAAAAAAAATTGTTACCAAAAAATTACTAATAATCCATCCAAGTTATTTAGAAAAGGAGTGTCAGATCAAGCTTTCCAAAGTGCCAAAACTCAGAAGATTACCTGGTTGCTTGCCCCATACCCAGCTGTCCAGAATTCACTTGGCACTATATACAGGTGTAGGAGTTTCTTCTTCATCTTTTTTCTCTCTGTCATCCAGATCTTCTTTCTTTGTTCCACTTTGTTCAACACTATCATCTGCAGAATTAAAAAATTTTTAATCTGTAACCGCTTTTCAGAATGCCATACCATTAGTCAGTCTCTGCAAATGTCCCTCCCCGAAAAGTTAAACACACATCATGAACTGAATGTTTGACAACTTAAAAATAAAATACATCAGTCATATCTGTAACAGATCCAGTAAAATTTTCATAAAGAAACCAAAACATTGGCCGGGTGCGGTGGCTCACACCTGTAATCCCAGCACTTTGGGAGGCTGAGGCGGGTGGATCACGAGGTCAGGAGATCGAGACCGTCCTGGCTAACATGGTGAAACCCCACCTCTACTAAAAATGCAAAAAATTGGCCGGGCATGACAGCGGGCGCCTGTAGTCCCAGCTACTGGGGAGGCTGAGGCAGAAGAATGGTGTGAATCTGGGAGGCAGAGCTTGCAGTGAGCCGAGATGGTGCCAATGCACTCCAACCTGGGTGACAAAGCGAGATGCCATCTCAAAAAAAAAAAGAAAAGAAAAGAAAAGAAACCAATATATCAAATTATTTAAAGCATGTCTTCCAAAATGATATTCCATCAACTTCCTAATGGGATTTTTAAGCCATTCTACTGAAATCAGTTTCTTAAGAGTGAAAATTACGTAGTATAGATGACTTCTATAAGAAACATCAGTTAACATTTAATTATAGTGTACAGGTAGGCTTACAAATAGAAATTATTTAGAAGCAATAAGATTGTTAAACAATTTGATAACACTGGTGATGAAAACAAAATGACACCTAAAAGGTACAGAAATAGTTTGGTGGTAAAACTTTTCATATTGAAATATAGAGACCCCTCTGTTATCTGAAATAAACATGAACAAAAACTGACACAGAAAATCAGTTCAAGTAATAATTAGCAAAATATTTACCAACCGTTTTCATTTGCATAAATAGGGCAGAATCATGAAATTTCAAAGATACAATATTCGTATTAATATTCATAACTATATATAGTTATATGTAGGTATATACACATATATAACTTTAGTCAGAATTTTTATGGTAACAAATAAACTGTGTGCTATTTAAGTCGTATTTTCCAAAGAATAAACAAAAGTGTAATGAAGAAATAGTGGTGCATTTCAAGTTCTTAACACAGATGACACCTTGGTAAACTTTTTAGATCACAATATTTTTAAGTCATTAAGACCATCTAAAACTATGCCTTAACTTGCTTCGGAAAACAGTTCAGCACATGACCCAACTTTCACACTACTAGGTCTTTATCCTAGGGAAATGGAAACTACATTCACACAAAATCTGTACAGAAATGCTCACAGCAGGATTACAATTGGGAAAGAAAAACGGAAACAACCACAAGGTCCTACAATAGCAGAATGGATAAACACCATGTGGTACATCCAAATGATGAAATACTACTATTCAGCAATATAAAGAACCATTAACACACAGAACAACTGGTAAATCTCAAACATATAACTGGGAGTAAATGAAGATGGTTTCAAAATGTTACTTAAAATACGGTTCTACTTACATGACATTCTCAAAAAGAATACCCTACACCGATGGAGAACAGATCAGTGGCTGCCAGGGTAGGAGCCCAGGGAACATGTGATAAAAAGGAGCACCTTAAGGGAGCTTTTGAGGTGATGAAACTTCTCCATCCTGATGATGGTGGGGGTTACATGAATCTATAGAGGTCAAAATTTACTCAACTAGATACCACAATAAAATAAATTTTATATAAGTTTTTTAATTAAAAAAACATCAGCTGGGTGCAGTGGCTCACACCTGTAATCCCAGCAATTTGGGAGGCCAAGGCGGGCGGATCACAAGGTCAGGAGTTCGAGACCAGCCTGACCAACATGGTGAAACCCCGTCTCTACTAAAAATACAAAAATTAGCCAGGTGTGGTGGCATGTGCCTGTAATACCAGCTACTCGGGAGGCTGAGGCAGGAGAATCGCTTGAACCTGGAAGGCAGAGGTTGCAATGAGCCGAGATCATGCCACTGCACTCCAGCCTGGGCGACAGGGCGAGACTGCGTGTCACACACACACACACACAAAAAGTTAATGGTTCTCATTAATATTAAAGTTTCAATGAAATTCTACAAACATGTATTTAACATTCAGCGTATTCAAAGCACTTTTATACTAAAGTAAAAAGATAACATCTAAAAAAAACTTTAGAAAAACCTATCACATACATATAACTAATCGATGCAAATCTGGCTTTGGAAAGGGTCATGAGAAAATATCTAGGTCCAGGGGCTGGGCACGGTGGCTCACGCCTGTAATCTCAGCACTTTGGGAGGCTGAGGCGGGCAGATCACTTGAGGTCAGGAGTTCAAGATCAGCCTGGCCAACATGGTGAAACCCTGTCTCTACAAAAATACAAAAATTAGCTGGGTGTGATGGCCGGCACCTGTAATCCCAGCTACTCAGGAGGCTGACGCAGAAGAATCACTTGAACCTGGGAGGTAGAGGTTGCAGTGAGCCGAGATTGTGCCACTGCACTCCAGCCTGGACCACCGACCACCGAGTGAGACTTCATCTCACAAAAAAGAAAGAAAGAAAGAAAATATCTAGGTCCAGGTTAGGGAGGACAGCTGGAATACAGTCTGGTGGAATCATATCAGAGCAGGGAGCTGCATCTGGAGGGCTGGAGTAGGGTGTGGCCCCACTCTAGAAAGAAACTGAGAAACGCATCCTGGGTGAAGCAAGAGCAGAGTCCCATTCTACAACAGGTGAGCATTTATCCCGATCTGAGAAACTACATGCAAATTTATAAGTCTCACTTAGCCTCTTATTTTCCTTAACAACATGTAAAATGAAAGAACAAACAATTCAGAAGGTTAAGACATGAAATACACTGAATTCAGAAATCATACACAGAAAGGTAGGAAATGAATGGAGGAAAAAAGCAGCTAATGGAGAGTGAAAATGAGCCAGGTGGGCAGCTCACACCTGTAATCCCAGCACTTTGGGAGGCCGAGGCGGGCGGATCACTTGAGGTCAGGAGTTTGAGACCAGCCTGGCCAACATGGTGAAACCCCATCTCTACTAAAAATACAAAAATTGGCCGGGCGTGGTGGCAGCCACCTGTAATCCCAGCAGCTCTGGAGGCTGAGACAGGGGAATCATTTGAATCCAGAAGGCGGAGGCTGCAGTGAGCCGAGATGGCACCACTGGATTCCAGCCTGGGCAACACAGTGAGACGCTGTCTCAAAAAAAAAAAAAAGGAATTTAATATGTATAAATCTATCTATAAATATTTTCTAATAATAAAAAACACACATCATGCCACACTAAAAATAAAGACATTTACTGAGTGCCAAAAAATCTCCCTAAAAATCCCAATCACTTGGGATCTACGTAAAGAACAATTATGCTCTGCTTTCTAACCATGATTTTTAAAAGAACAAAGGGCAAAAAAATTCATCAAATGTGGGCCAAGCGCGGTGGCTCAAGCCTGTAATCCCAACACTTTGGGAGGCCAAGGGGGGCGGATCATGAGGTCAGGAATTCAAGACCAGCCTGGCCAATATGGTGAAAGTCCGTCTCTACTAAAAGCATAAAAATTAGCTGGGCGAGGTGGAGGGCACCAGTAATCCCAGCTACTCAGGAGGCCGAAGCAGAGAACTGCTTGAACCCAAGAGGTGGAGGATGCAGTGAGCCAGGATCATGCCACTGCACTCCAGCCTGAGCGACAGAGCAAGACTTCCTCTCGAGAGGAAAAAACAACAACAACAAAATTCATCAAATGTAATGAATAAAACACATAGTTTAGATTTTTCCATGTACTTAGTTTTTCTAAGAGCATCTTTTGGAACTACTGTTTCACAGAAAACACTTCGGGGAACGTTTTAATTTATTAACAAATACTGGAGGGCTAGGAGGAAGAGGTTAAAACTTTTTAAAATATACAGAGTGAATCACTGATATGTGCCCAAAAAAAAAAAAAAAAGTTGCTGATTCCTGTCATGGAAGGCACTGTCATATGGACACTGTTAGCCTCAGCATGTGGAGGTCCAGAAAGGGAAAATTTCAAGTCAGATAGAATTCTATATATACCATTTATTTGGAGCCTTCAGCCCTCAAGATCCTAACATCATGACCTCAGTTTCAACACAATTGTCCTTAGTCCTTGTATTGGTTACAAATACAAACCAAACAGCTCAACTGAACTAACTCTCATCTCTCCAGAAACACAAACACAAGACCTCATAAAATGAGTGAGTTTCTACAGGCCATAATTACTGAACTTACTTCTCCAATTTTCCCCTCCACAGTTAACTCAACAGCTCAAAAACTGTCAGTAACAACAGTCACTGATATGGTTAGGAGTGTGGCAGATTTCTTAACCAGCAATAATAAATAGGAAAAAAATTTTGCCTATTCATATATCTCAAGTTTCGTGCACTTGCAAGAAACTAATTAAAAGGCAGCCGTGCACAATTTACAAAAACAGCCATAAAGACTGTTAACATTATAAGTTACAGGAAATAAACCTGCTCCTCTAATATAGCAAGATACAACTGACTTCCCCTTACATGCCCTAAAAAAAAAGCCTTACCCGAGAAATTTAATGGAAGCAGAAACACATCAAGAAAAAGACATGTCAAACCCCACCTGTATATCTGTTTGCAACCATTTGGAGTCAAGTCGAGCCTGGGCAGCCAAACAGAAAGATTCAGAGGGCATCTTTTCTCCAGCTTCCTCCCAGTTCTCAGGCCTGCAAGTAAACATACATGTTGAAGACCTAACGCTTTTTAATAATTTACAAAGACACTCCCGAAAAAGTTTAATGCAGAAAAAAAAAAAGAGAGACAGAGAGAGAACAGAAAGAGGGGAGAGAAGAGCTGGGGGAAGGGAGTGAGGGGGAGAGAGGGAAAGAGGGAAGAGATGGAGGGAGAGGGAGGTTCGGGGAAGGGAAAGCCTCCTTCCAAGGTAGGCAGGGTGTGCCGCGTTTCTGCACCACGCTGGCGAGACCTGGAGAATGGACGCTCACATGAGGCCAAGTCACAATGTCATCTGCCCTCAAATCCAAAAAGTACACACACACGACAGGAAGTCCATCGTGTTAACGGACAAATGACAGCAGCATAAATCTGCCGCTTTACCCCACAGCAGGGCACGTGCGTGAAACAAATTACTCAAAAGGATCGCCAGTAGAAAAATCCACAGCCACCACCACCTAGAGACGAAGAGAGGCCGGAGGCTGCGCCGCGGACGGTCAGCGCAGGCCCAGGTGCGGCCGCCGCGCCCACGCCCACCAGCCCCGCGCCCGCACCGCCCCCGCAGCTGGCGTCCCCGGTGTCCCAGGCCAGGACCTGACGCGCTGGGCCGGGCAGCCTCGCCCCGCCGGCTTGCGGACACAGCCACACAGCAGCCGCAGGCTCAGCCCGCGCCCACGATCCCGGCGCCTCTCGAGGCCCGAGGGGCGGGCGGACACGGGACTACCTCCCCCCGCGTACGGCCAATCGCAACGGGGCTGCTCCGCGGGCGCAGCCAAAGGGGAAGAGAAGCCCTTCGCGGCTCCTCCGGACTCTCCGGCTTCCCGCAATCCCGTTTATCTTCCTGCTTGGTGCTCACGGGCTGCGGCCAGGGCCAACCGCGGGCGCCGGAAGGCGGGATTTCCGTTGCACGCACGCCCGCCCGCACTCCCACAGGAGACTGTCTCTCCCCGCCCAGCGCTCTTAATTATGCCGCGGGTGGTTGCGCTCACGCCAACTGGAGCTGTTCAGGGATCGAGTGGCGAGACCAGCTCCCCTGGGGATGAGAACGGATCTTTGTGTGGTCGGCTGGGGACTGAAGAGCTTCCTGGTGTGTGTTCAACTGAATGCAGCAAGAGTCTTGGGCAGATTACATGGAGCAGCTGTGGAAGCACTCGGCAGGGAATCCAAGAAAGAAACACCTCCAGCGACCACGAAACAAAATTGAAGAAATATAAAACAATGTAGGCCCGGCAAAGTGGCTCACGTCTGTAATTTTCAGAGCTTTGGGAGGCTGAAGCGGGAGGATCCCTCAAAGCCTGGAGTTGGAGGATCCCATGTTGCCCGACTGGGCAACATAGCAAGACCCTATCTCTTAAAAAAAGAAATTAACAATTAGCCAGGTGTGGTGGCGCACACCTGTGATCCCAGCTGCTCCAGAGGCTGAGGCAGGAGAATCGCCTCAGCCTGGGAGATCAATGCTACAGTGAGCTGAGATCATGCCACTGCACTCCCAGCCTGGGCAACAGAGTGAGATCCTGCCTCTAAGAAAAATACTGGCCAGGCCTGGTGGTCACGCCTGTAATACCAGCACTTTGGGAGGCCGAGGCAGGTGGATCATTTGAGGTTAGGAGTTCAAGACCAGCCTGACCAACATGGTGAGACCCCTTCTCTACTAAAAATACAAAAATTAGCCTGGTGTGGTGGCACGTTCCTGTAATCCCAGCTACTCGGGAGGCTGAGGCAGGAGAATCGCTTGAACCCGGGAGGCGGAGATTGCAGTGAGCTGAGACTGCATCACTGCACTCCAGCCTGGGGGACAGAGGCTGCAGTGCAGCCTTGACTTACCGGCTTCAGGTGGTTCTCCACCTCAGCTTTGCCAGTAGCTGGACTGCAGGCACATGCAACCACGCCTGGCTAATTTTTGTATTTTTTGTAGAGACAGGGTTTTGCCATGTGGCCCAGGCTGGTCTCAAACTCCTGGAATCAAGTGATCCGCCCGCCTCAGTCTCCCAAAATGCTGGGATTACAGGTGTGAGCCACTGCACTCGGCTAATAGTAATGAACTTAGAACACAAGGAAAAGATGTTATTATTTTCTTAGTTATATTTTATCTATATTTTCTAATTTTTCTAAACGTGTAAAGATGAAATTCTATTCTTAAAACTCAATAAGACCTCAGAACAAAAAAAATTGGAGTATAAATATTTATTTTAGTTAACTTGTACAAATTCAGTTTCTGGAAAAGGAATGGAATAGATTTTCTGAGAAAAAAAAAATCCACCACTTTGGCCGGGTGCGGTGGCTTACGCCTGTAATCCCAGCACTTTGGGAGGCCGAGGCGGCAGATCACCTGAGGTCAGGAGTTCAAGACCAGCCTGACCAACATGAAGAAACCCCTGTCTCTATTAAAAATACAAAAATTAGCCAGGCATGGTTTCAGGCACCTGGAATCCCAACTACTCAGCAGGCCGAGGCTGGAGAATCGCTTGAACCCAGGAGGCAGAGGCTGCAGTGAGCTGAGGTGGCACCATTGCACTCCAGCCTGGATGACAAGCAAAACTCTCTCTCAAAAAAAAAAAAAAAAGAAAAAAAGCAAAGCCGACTGGCTGAAAGTATTAAAAAAGAAAATGATCCACCAATGTGCTATCTACAAGATAAACATTTTAAATTAAAATAAACAGATTGAAAGTAAAAGAATACAAAGATACAACATTCAAATAGTAACAAAAAAGAGCCGAAGTGGCTGTACTAATATCAAATGAAATACACTTTAAATTAAAGCAGGGCTGGGCATGGTGGCTCATGCCTGTAATCCCAGCATTTCGGGAGATGGAGGCAGAGAGATTGCTTGATCCCAGAAGTTCGAGATCAGCCTGGGCAACATGGCATAATCCCATCCCTACAAAAAATACAAAAATTAGGTGGACATGGTGGTGCCCACCTGTGGTCCCAGCTATGTGGGAGGCTGAGGTGGTAGAATCACGTGAGCCGGGGAGGTTGAGGCTGCAGTAAGCAAGAGCCGGGGAGGTTGAGGCTGCAGTAAGCCAAGACCAGGCCCCTGCACTCCAACCTGGGCAATAGAGTGAGACCCTGTCTCAAAATAAAAAATATAAAAAGAGGGTTGAGAGACAAACCTTCTTGTTTGGGATTTGCTTCTCATGTAGTACCTTCTCTGAACACCAGATGGCATGAGATCATTGGTCATATCTGGGCCACTGTATCAGAAAAATTGTCATTCAAGAGCAAATGTGAACCTTTCGAAGACGCAGACACCCATTCTGTAACACACCGTCACTCGTTGAGTTTTGGTAGCTTGCGGATGTCCTGCAGTAAGTGATTGGAGCTGAGTTTTAAAATGGGTTTCTGTTTATATCTTGTTAATATCTTGATGTCTAAGAGTTAATATCTTGATGTCTAAGAGTTTTGTGTGCCCATACGGTATTTATTATTTTCTAGGCTTCTGAGATAAGTTGCAGAGGAAGAAGTTTACTCTGTGTCATTGAATGGTATTTGAATTTCACTTGCCTCCTTGTTTATATTCCCCTCCATTAGTATAGGAAAGCTACGACAATTATTAGATACAGAAATCATTTACTTTGAGGGTATTTCAATTACTGTTGAAAACACCTTTTGTTGTTGCTGATGTTAACTTATGGTAAGCTCCTAGAATAGAATTGTTCCCCTCACTGCAGTGTGTTTTTTCAGCTGAATTATTTTATATGTTGACATTTCTGTGAAACACCCTTTGTGTTTGTCATGTTAGATTTACCAGGAAAGAAAAATAGAATATTTTGCTGAGTGTTTAAATAGAAACAACGTTTTAAATAGTGATATCTCCTAACTCTGAGAGAACAATAGATTTCTTCTTAGGAAGCCTTCCTCAGTGAAGAGTGTGCTGTGCATTGTTGTATCTGGGATGGGAGAATGTGATCTAATGGTTAATTAAAAGCACCTTGTTTCTTTCGGAATGAAAATCTGAATGAGGAGGAGAAAAAAGAACAGATCCTTTTCATATCCCAGCATTATGATGTTTGTAGGCTGTGGGTCCTAACAAATTGTAGCTGACAAAATACAGGAGTTTTAATAACACACCCAAAGCAAATGATTGTGCTTAATATTAAAGCAACAGATTATCCTCAAGAAGGTAATATTAAAAGCTTTCTGACCTGAATGGCCTAGTGGAAATATCTTTCTAGGCCATTCAGGTCGTAGGCTTGAAGCTGCATCTGCATCCCTCTTTCCTTGTAGGGAAGAAGGTGATTGATGTGGCTGCAGGCTCCACCCACTGCCTGGCTCTGACTGAGGACAGCGAGGTCCACAGCTGGAGGAGCAACGACCAGTGCCAGCACTTTGACACCTTGCGCGTGACCAAGCCAGAACCTGCAGCATTGCCAGGACTGGATGCCAAACACATAGTGGGAATTACCTGTGGGCCTGCCCAGGTACTGAATATAGAGGTTGATTTGGTATTTTGGAGGATTTTGGATTCCAGTTGTTCATTATCAGTATATAGGAAATACCACTGAGTTTTGTTTGTTGTTCTTGTGTCCTGCAGTTGTGCTAAACTCATTTATTATGAGCTTCATTGTAGTTTCCTTGGGTTTTCTTCATGGACAATTAAATGCTATCTGTATAGAGGGGCAGTTTCATTTCTTCCTTTCCAGTCTGCTTGCCTTTTATGTATTTTTCCCAGCCTGATTGCCCTGGCCAGGACTTGCAGTGTGAAGCTGAGTAGGAGAGGTGATAGTGGGTGCCCTGCCTTGCTCCTGACTGTAGGGGAAAGCAGTTCAGTCTTTCACCATCAACTGTGATGTTAGCTGCGCATATTTATGTAGGTGCCTTATTACCAGATTAAGGCAGTTTCTTTAATTCCCCCCAAATTTTTTTTTTTTTTTTTTTTTGAGACAGAGTCTCGTTCTATGCCCAGGCTGGCATGCGCTGGCGTGATCTCGGCTCACTGCAAACTCCGCCTCCTGGGTTCACGCCATTCTCCTGCCTCAGCCTCCCGGGTAGCTGGGACTACAGGTGCCTGCCACCGTGCTCAGCTAACTTTCTGTATTTTTAGTAGAGACGGGGTTTCACCGTGTTAGCCAGCATGCTCTTGATCTCCTGACCTTGTGATCTGCCTGCCTCGGCCTCCCAAAGTGCTGAGATTACAGGCGTGAGCCACCGTGCCCGGCCTTAATTCCCCCTTTTAGAAGCTTTTGAAAAATCCTGAATGGGTGTTAAAATTTGTTAAATGCTTTTAATCCAAATGAAATGGTCATGCAGTTTTCCTTCTTTAGTGTGTTAGTGTGGTGTATTACATTGATGATTTTTACTTTCCTTTTCTTAAACTTTTTTTTTTCTTTTTTAGAGATGGGGTTTCACTATGTGGCCCAGGCTGGTCTTGAAATCCTGAGCTCAAGTGATCTGCCTGCCTTGGCCTCCCAAAGTGCTGGGATTACAGGTGTGAGACACTATACCAGCCTGATTTTTAAATACTGACCAAGCCTTGTGTTACTGGGATAGGGATCACTTGGCCACAATTTACTACTCTATTTTTTTTTTTTTTTTGAGACAGAATCTCACTCTGTCACCCAGGCTGGAGTGCATTGGTGCAATCTCAGCTCTCTGCAACCTCTGCATCCTGGGTTCAAGCAATTCTCCTGCCTCAGCTTCCTGAGTAGCTGGGATTAGAGGTGTGCACCATCACACCTGGCTAATTTTGTTTGTTTGTTTGTTTGTTTGTTTTTAATAGAGATGGGGTTTCACCATGTTGGCCAGCCTGGTCTCCAACTCCTGACCTCAAGTGATCCACCCTCCTTGGCATCCCAAATTCCTATGATTATAGGCGTGAGCCACCGCGCCCAGCCCTATTCTGTTTCTGTATTGCTAAATTTGACTTGGTAACACGTTTTTGAGGATTTTTCTATTGACGCTCATCATGCAGTTTTCTTTCTTTGTATTATACTATCTCGTCTGACTTTCTGTCAGGGGAAAGCTGACCTTATACAAAGTATTGGCATGTGTTCCCTCATTTTCCATTTTCTATAAGGGATTGTGTAGAATTAGTGTTATTTCTTCTTTAAATGTTTTTGAATCCGTCTGAACCTGGAGATTTCTTTCTAAAAGATTATACGCCGGGCGCGGTGGCTCACGCCTATAATCCCAGCACGTTGGGAGGCCAAGGCAGGTGGATCACCAGAGGTCAGGAGTTTGAGACCAGCCTGGCTAACATGTTGAAACCCCGTTTCTACTAAAAATACAAAAAATTAGTCGAGCTTGGTGGCGTGCGCCTGTAATCCCAGCTACTCAGGAGGCTAAGGCAGGAGAATCACTTGAACCTGGGAGGCGGAGATTGCAGAGAGCTGAGATTGCACCAATGCACTCCAGCCTGGGTGACAGAGTGAGACTCCGGCTCAAAAAAAAAAAAAAAAAGATTTTGCAAATTCAATTTATTTAACAGATATAGAACTATTGAGGTGACCTGTTTGTTTCTAGGAGGATTTTCCTGGTTTGTGGCACTCAGACATTGCTTTATTTCATCTAAGTTGTCTGATTTTTACATGTCAAGTTTTCCTTAGCATTCTCTTGCTAATCATCTGAATTCTGTGGGGCCTGCAGTGATGTCCCTTCATTCATTCCTGATACTGATAATCTGTGTCTTTTCTGTTTTTTTCTTTGTCAGTTTTGCTAGAGTTTTTCAATTTTATTGATCTTTTCAAAGAACAATCTTTAAGTTTCATTAATTTTTGCTTTGTTTTTTTGCTATCAATCCCATTGGTTTTCTGCTTTTATCTTGTCATTTGTCCCTTTGGCTTGTTTTGTGTTCACTTTGCTCTTTTTTAGTTTCTTAAGGTGGAAACTTAGATTGCTGATTTAGACCTATCTTTTTTGTAATATATAATGATTTGATGCTATAAATTTTCCTCTAAGCAGTGCTTTAATTAAACCCACAAATTTTGATGCGTTTTCATTTATGTTCAAAGTATTTTCTAATTTCTTTTGAGAATTGTTCTTTGACCCATGGATTATTATTATCATTATTATTATTTTTCTTCAATACGGAGTTTCACTGTTGTTGCCCAGGCTGGAGTGCAATGGCATGATCTCGGCTCACTGCAATCTCTGTCTCCTGGGTTCAAGCGATTCTCCTGCCTCAGCCTCCTGATTAGGTGGGACTACAGGCGCCCGCCGCCACGCCTGGCTCATTTTTTGTATTTTTAGTAGAGACGGGGTTTCAACGTGTTAGCCAGCATGGTCTTGATCTCCTGATCTCGTGATCCGCCTGCCTCGGCCTCCCAAAGAGCTGGGATTACAGGTGTGAGCCACTGTGCCCGGCCTCAAGATGCCAGTTTTCTAAAGTGAGAAAAATTAATTTTAAAAATTAAGTTGTATGTTCAATATCGGTGTGAGATCAGATAAACCATGTGTCTTAGAGAAGGAAAGGTTTGAAAGTATAATTTTTATAGTTTCTTATTTATCTATATTTTCCTATATGATTGTTGTTGAAATATCTTAAATTTATTTCACATTACAATTGTCAAATATGTGAATTCATGAGCCACCTGTTGAAGACCACTGAAAGAATATAAATAAATAAAATTGGTAGCTCATTGTTTTTCAATAACGTGTAAGACTAAGCTCTGATTTTTTTATTTTGCCCATATTCCTATCTAAGGGGTCTGGGGAGTCATCCCTTACTAACCATAAATTCTCATCAGATGGATTTTATTTAACCCTATATATCATGGCTTACTTTGCAATCTGACTCTGGCATAACATTATGTGACAAAGAAGAAAGTAAAAAAGAATTTACCCCAAAAGCAAGTTTCTTTGCCATATTTTGAAATGGTCCTGCAAAGCTGCCCTTTGTTGGGGGACATACGCATCTGTAAAGAATCTCTGTTGACATAGCTAGATCTTTTTCTTCCAAGCCCTCCCAATCCTGAAGAAATTAGTAGAAGTCTAGCATTGTTTAAAGGTCTGAATAGGAAATACTTGTCATCTATTATCTCTAAGGGCAGCCACTATAAGACTTCAGAAGAACCTTGGTATCCACAATCTTTTAGCTTAACCTGAACATTTCCTTTCCTTTGATCCCAGGTTTTTAGACAAACTCAACCAATTGTCAATTGGAAAATGTTTAAATTTACCTATAGCCTGAAAGCCCACCCATCCCTGCTTTGAATTGTCCCGCCTTTCTGAACCAAACCAATGTCTTTCTTAAATGTATTTGATTGATGTCTCATATCTCCCTAAAATGTATAAAACTAACCTGCACCCTGACCACCTTGGGCATGTGTTCTCAGGATCTCCTTAGGGCTGTGTCATGTGCCGTGGTCACTCATATTTGGCTCAGAATAAGTCCCTTAAAATATTTTACCGAGTTTGACTCTTCATCGACACTTGTTTTATTGAATGAACTGGATTTCCATTGTTAATATTACCCTAATGTAAAGAGCAGTGAAGTAACAGACTTTTTGTCAGCCTTTTACTTACAGAGCAGATGACCCTGTGATCTGAGCCCTAATTCCTAACAGGGGATGCTTTGGAATGAATAAATCAAGAGGTACCTTGAACTGGAGATTGGTCCTGCTTCATGGTAGCATTTTCCCAGAAAATATGTCTCCATAATAAAAAAGAGTGACTGAATGGCAGATGAAGGTATCCAGTTATAAAGCCAAGAGATAAGCCACCCATTCCAGAATTGCTACTTCCTCCTTTATCTGCAGTGATCAAGTGGCAACTGTGACAGTGTCAACAGGTTGTACAGTGCACAAAAGGGATGTTCTGGCTGAGAACAGAAGGTCTGCAAATGAGTGGATAAGAGAGCAAAAGGAAGAAGTCCTAAATTGAGGAGAAACTGTCCTTTAGGCACAGGAAAAGGAAAATGGGCAAGAAGAATAAAAGATTTTAAAAAGAAATGAAGCTGGAAATCTATCATCATAGCCTAATCCGTAAATACCCCACAGATGTTAGAAGAATGCCAAGCATTCCTGAACTTGATAGACACAGATATAGATAGGTAGGTAGATACATAGAGATAGATTAATAGATAGGCAGATCCATACATACATACATGCATACATAGGTAGCTACATAGACACATAGATGTATTGAATTGTACACATACACGTGTATATATCATATGTACCTATGTATGAGAGAGACAAGTGAGATATTAAATTATAATTAGCTAAAGACCATTTACAATACCCTATACAAAGAGAAATATCTAAAGTGTTTTTGGATAATTAATTCCATATTCTTTAGCAACTCATCCAATTTCCCTCTGGCAGAGATTGAGGGCAAAGACGTTTCAAGCCGTTTTACAATGAGTCTCAAAAAGCAGTAAAATACCTTTATTCTGAGCATCATTTTAAACTTTTTAGCAAGTTGATGCTACTGCGACTCTTATTCCTGTCACCAGAGAAGCAATTCAGAAGAAGTGTTAATATTTCGGAAGTTGCTTAAACTTCCTGTAAAGTGATAGGCCTGACCTTCTGGGGTTAATGTGAGAATCATAACAGTTAATACACGTAAAGTACCTAGAACAATGCTTGACATACGATAAATGCTAGTAAGTGTTAGCCATGATTAGTATTTTCATCAGTCAAAAATGCCTCTTTTCTGTCTCACACCATATTTCCCTAAAGTGCTCTGCCATTTCCTTATCTTTAACCATACTTCCCACTCTTGCTCCAATATTTCTCTTTTATATTTTTATTCCTTCATATACTGCTTCTAATACCTTCCTACTCAAACAGAAAGCTGCCTCTTTCCTTTAAGAATACCCACTAGTAGTCCCTAGAAAGATTATTCTTCAGACACTTACCATAAGGTGGGGTGGGGTTAGCAATCACCTTTTTTCATGCTGCCATTTTAAAAACTACACTATCTCAGTCTCCTTATGTTCAAGATAACACCATTCATAATCTACCCCTTCTTCATTGGGCCTTATGCCATCATGTCCACATTTTTGGAATACACAAACACCTGTCATTTTCCTTGAGACCCCAGAGCCCTGTGCAGGTGTCATCCAATTACCTGGCCTCACTCTTTTGTAACTGATGCGTCAATGACTACCATCATCATTTATGCATTTCTCACCTTAATTAATGGGGAGGGGCTGGGCGCAGTGACTCACGCCTGTAATCCCAGCACTGTGGGAGTCCAAGGCGGGAGGATTATGAGGTCAGGATATCGAGACCATCCTGGCTTACACGGTGAAACCCTGTCTCTACTAAAAATACAAAAAATTAGCCAGGCGTGGTGGCGGGCGCCTGTAGTCCCAGCTACTCAGGAGACTGAGGCAGGACAATGGTGTGAACCCAGGTGGTGGAGCTTGCAGTGAGCCAGGATGGTGCCACTGCACTCCAGCCTGGGCAACAGAGCGAGACTCCGTCTCAAAAAAAAAAAAAAAAAAAAAATTAAGAGGGAGCTTGCCTGAAGGAAATCATTTCCTAGTACTGAATTATGATATAAGTGCCTTTGCTGAGACATTTTATATATATGGGCCATTGAACTATGATACTCTTCAACAATATTTTTGTATTAGGCAACAAGATGGATTTCATATGACTATTTGTTGTATTGTTCTTTTATTAAAAGGAGTAGGGCATGGCCCGAAAACTTAATTCAAGGAAAGAAATTCTGTTGGAGACTAAGGCAATGTAGTTCAAGTTTGTAGCCTCCTGGTGATTCGATTTGACCAAGGCTAAAATTTGTAATACCCAGAGGAGTGACAGCCTTCAAATGATTTTCTGTAAGTATTAAAGTTGAGGTGTTTATTAAATGTCCACTTCTGTTTGGTGACACTTTAAGATTTTCTAGTTATTTTGAAGACTCATAAAATTCTAAAAAAAAAAACTTAGTAAAAAATAGTTTCCTCAAAATAAATATATTGCTCACAATTTTAATGACTCAGCGTTAAAGGTAACAAGGAAAGGGGAATTATCTGTCTTAAACTATTTGTAATTGATAAATAAGAGGTTAAATTTTTCCCTGCAGACTTTTATTATTGAGCCATTATTCAATTATGAGAAAGAGTAAAGTGAAATGTTTGCCAAGTACTTATGATATGACAGATATAGTGCCAGGTTATTTTACATATTGTATATCACTAAATGTCAGAATTAAACTTGTGAAAATCAAAGCTGGCTAAAAGTAGGTATTTAACTTTTGTGGACTTGTTGAAACCCAATACAGAGATGTGTCTACTTAGGATCATGAAATCAAATATTCAGAAGAAATATATTTTTCATGCATATTCTGAAATCAGTGGCTGAAACCACAAGAAATAAGTGAACAGAGCTTATAAATATTGATTTATTGAGTTTATTCCCTTAGGTTCATATCACGGAGATGCTTAAAATACTTAAGCTAGAGTTATATTTCAAGTACTGCTATGTACAGATGTAATACAACTTATTTTACAGAGCTTCCCTTTGGGGGACAAGAATTATTAATGTATGTGGTTATCCTGAGCTCCCTCTTTCTGTGTGCTAATGGGGATTCTGGCTTTGTCTGCTCAATTTCCTCCCCATTGCTCTTCTCTGAAAAGGCACTGCCGGTGGCTGACAGTGATATTCTCTTTCGTTATCTCCACATCAGTACAATGATAAGAGGAAACTGGAACAAAAAGGCAGGAGGGGTGGTAGGTAAAGATTGAGAAGATGCATTTGAATAAGGCTTAGGTGAGCTTTCTTCCAGAAAAGAAAAAATATATATAGAGAGTCAGGAGGTGATAACAAATTTTAACCAAAATGATTTAAAGAAAGAGAGATATGGATAAAAGGATATAAAGATGTGTGCATAATATTTTATGTTTTATTCAGATATTACCAAAATACAAATAGACTCGAGGTATTTTTACATTATGTTTCATTATAATAGAATGACTTATATTTCTTTGGGTATATACCCAGTAATGAGATTGCTGGGTCAAATGGCAATTCTGGTTCTAGGTCTTTTAGGAATTGCCACACTGTCTTCCACAATGGCTGAACTAATTTACATTCCCACCAACAGTGTAAAAGCATTCCTATTGCATCTGTTTTTTGCTTCACTATTCACAATAGCACAGACATGGAATCAACCCAAATGCCCATCAATGACAGACTGGATAAAGAAAATGTGGTACCTATACACCATGGAATACTATGCAGTCATAAAAAGGAACAAGATCATGTTCCCTTTGCAGGGACATAGATGGAGCTGGAAGCCATTGTCCCCAGTAAACTAACACAGGAACAGAAAACCAAACACCACATGTTCTCACTTATAAGTGGGAGCTGAATAACGAGAACACACGCACACAGGGAGGGGAACAAAACACACTGGGACCTATCGGGAGGCTGGGGGCAGGGAGAGCATCAGGATAAATAGCTAGTGCATGGGGGCCTTAAAACCTAAGTGATAGGTTGATAGGTGTAGCAAACCACCATGGCACACGTTTACCTATGTAACAAACCTGCACGTCCTGCACATGTATCCCAGAACTTAAAATATTTTTTTAATTACATTTCAGTTTTTTTAAACCAGAGTGTTGTCATGCTATATCATGTGGGTCCCATCATTATAGGCATTATGTATTCTAATAAGATGGCAAGAGAAAAAATGTTTAAGCTGTTCAGGCTAGAGGTAAAATGGAAGAGTTGAGGCTGGTCTTGGCTGAGAGTCAGTTGAGTCTGGACTCTGGCCCTACCTGGCCATGTCTATGGATAAGTTTCTGAACTTCTTTTCTTCAAAATATAACCAGGCTAAGAGCAGCCTGATGGGAGTCTGACTGAGCAGGGTTTGAATCCCAGCTTTGCCATTTAGCATGATGAGATGTGAGGTAAGTTACTTAATTCAAGCCCCACGTCCTCATCTATAAATGGAGACAACAGTATCCACCTTCAGGTTGTTGTCAGGATTAATATAATTTATGTAAAGTATTTTACCCAACATTTGGCATATATTTTTATACAGTAATTGGCATATCTTTGGTATAAAATAAATGTTACAAAACATGAATGTTTTTCTTGTTATTGGTGTGGTACCTTGCATTTTCAAGTTGTCTTAGTCCATTCACATTACTATAACAAAACACCTTAGACAGGGTAATTTAGACAATTATAAAACAGAAACTTATTGCTCACAATTCTGGAGGGTGGGAGTTTAAGACTGAAGTGTTAGCAGATTTGGTATCTGGCAAGAGCTTGCTCTCTACTTCATAGATGGTGACTTCTGTGTGTCCTTACTTGGTGGAAGGGGCTAGGGAGATTTTGGAGGCCTCTTTTATAAAGGCACTAATCCCATTCATGAGGGCTCTGCCAGTCACATTCCAAAGCCTTCACTCTTAATACTATTGCATTGGAGATTGAGTTTCAACACATGAATTTTAGAGACACAAACATTTAGACCATAGCACAAGTCGGTATGTTTCTCTTTTGTTTAGATTTGCTGACAGAGAGAAATTGAGAGACAGATTGAGATTCAGTAAAGGGTAAAGTTACTGAAGTTGTAAAAGTATATTCAAGAACATTATAAGGGAAATGTATAGGGCATTGCAGCAAATAAAATATAATATGGATACTGTGAATGATTTCTAAAAACTCAAGTTTACAAAAAATATATTTTGAACACTTGAACTGTTTGAAACATTCAGTCCTTGTAGATCATGAGTGGAAGAACAGATTCTCTAAGCAGTGAAGAAAAATAGAGCAGTGGTCCCCAGCCTTTTTGGCATCAAGGACTGGTTTTGTGGAAGACAATTTTTTTCAGAGACCTGGTGGTGGTGGGGATGGTTTCAGAATGATTCAATCCCATTACATTTATTGTGCACTTTATTTCTATTATTATTACTTTGTAACATATAATGAAATAGTTATACGACTGACCATAATGTAGAATCCCTGGGAGCCCTGAGCTTGTTTTCCTGCAACTAGATGTTCCCACCTGGGGGCGATGGGAGATAGTGACAGATCATCAGTCATTAGATTCTCATAAGGAGCACACAACCTAGATCCCTTGCATCCTCAGTTCACAACAGGGTTCATGCTCCTATGAGAATCTAACGCTGCTGCTGATCTGATAGGAGGACGAGCTCAGGGGGTAACACGAGCCATGAGGAGCAGCTGTAAATACACTGAAGCTTCGCTCACTCAGCCGCCACTCACCTCCTGCTGTGCAGCCCAGTTCCTAACAGCCATGGACTAGTATGGGTTTGGAGAGCCCTGAAATAGAGGATATCCAGCAAGCCTTTTAAAAGAGTGAATTATTCCATTCCAACCTCTGGAATATAAAAGATAAATAGTCTCTCAGGAATTCACACTGTGTTGCCTTTTGCATTAAAAGAATCACCTAGGTTATCTGGAGCTTCATGTACATGGGTCAGATGTTGCTGGCATTGTCCTAACTCTGCATGGCTGTTCTCAAATCAGTCCTTCACCACCTCCATGAGATTCATGCCGTGAGACCCTAATTTCCTTCATTTTTTCAAAGATGTCTATTTTCCATGAGGACACATCTGCATTTTTAAGGAAAACTCTGGCTACAGGCCATCAGATGTTTTTCCCCCTGCCAACACTCTGGGTAACGTTAGTGCATTTGTGCAAAATACCTTCAACACCCTGGCCTTACACCTTTTGTTCTCCTTGTCTTCAATAACATGTATTTCTACTCTAATTTAGGCACCCACATTCATTGCCTCATCAGGAATGATGACATCTTCTGTAGTTATTCACATTGTATTTTTGAATTCCAGTGGCCCTCTCACCTTTGACTTCAATACCTGATTCTTTTAGTTCTTTAAAATTTTTATTTTCTCTTCACACATTATTTGATCTCCTGCAGAACACTATTTTCTTCCACCTTTGCCTCAGTTATTTACCAAATATCTCTCCTCCTTTTTTTTTTTTTTCTTTTGAGACGGAGTCTTGCTCTGTTCCCTAGGCTGGAGTGCGGTGGTGCAATCTTGGCCCACTGCAACCTCTGCCTCCCAGGTTCAAGCGATTATCCCGCCTCAGCCTCCCAAGTAGCTAGGATTACAGGCACCTGCCAACATGCCCAGCTAAGTTTTGTATTTTTAGTAGAGACGGGGTTTCACCATGTTGGCCAGGCTGGTCTCGAACTCCTGACCTCAGGTGATCCAACCACCTCGGCCTCCCAAAGTGCTGGTATTACAGGTGTGAGCCACTGCACCTGGCCAACCAAATATCTCTTAAGCACCTCAAGTGCTTTACAACATGGAATGCCAGAATACACCAGTTCCAAGCCAAATCCACATAGGAGTGAAAAATTCTGTTTAGATAAATGCAACTATTCAAACACATGCTTTCAAATAACACTTCCTCCTTAGTGCTGAGGGCCATCTTGATACTTTGTTAAAAGGATTAGATCAAGAGACAGAATAGAGAGATTGAGGGAGAGTGTGATGCTTTCTTTAATGCTCTGATCCTGAGTTAGATGTATCAGCAATGTGTCCTGGAGCTTTTTCTAAACCTCCTGTTTCCGCATCTACCACCTTCTATCACACTGGATTCTTTACATAGTTTCCACCACGACACTGTAAATGTTAAGGATGTCAAATCAAGATTGAATCTGGGTTTTTCCATTGCCTTTATATTATAGCGAAGTACCTGGTACATAGTTTATAGTTAATAAGTATCATCTAAGTGGATTAGTTACCCTACATTATCTTCCCAAATAAATGTTGATTTCAAATAAATACCAAATTTTGCCAACTGTCTATTCAAACCCACATCTTTCATTTTCAGGAAATGACATATTCTCTTTAATGAAAATAAGGACTTAAAGTATCACCTACCTTTATGTAGCTAGTCTCACCCTCCTATAAACTTACCTATAATTGGGTGATGAGTGATCCTTCCTCTTAACTAAATATAATTTTTCACTTGTAGAATTGATCTAGCTCATGCCTTTTATTATATCTTTTATCTTTCCCCATTTGTTATTGTGTCTCATATCCCTGCCTTCACCCCTTCCCACTTCTCTATCTCTTATTTTGCCTGTAAACATGATTGAGGCAAAATGATTGAGGTAGAATGACATAACCAAAACGAGGGTAATTTCAGAATGTCATTCCAATGTGAGAGATCTCCAGTGGGCCCTTTTATCTTCTAAAATCACCTTTTTTGTTATGCTATTCTCTAGCTTCCAACTACATTTTTTTTAAAGAGATGGGGTCTCGCTACATTGACCAGCCTGGTCTTGAAATCCTGACCTCAAGTGATCCTCCCATCTCAGCCTCCCAAAGTGCTGGGATTACAGGCGTGATCCATCACAGCCAGGCCCCAACTACTATCTTGCTGACCCTTTTCTAATTATCTTCTTTTGAAAGGAGTTTTCAATTTGCCACTTTACTTCCTAATATCCCATTCATGCATCAACCCAATGTAGAGTAGCTTCTATTCTAACTACTCTACCAAAGCTGTTCTTCCATACCGTTTCACTCCTTTCACTCAAAGTACCCCGTATTTTTGAAGAATGGTATCATTCATGATACAGTGTTCTCTAGTAAGCAGATTTGGACATGGGGATATATACTAGGGAGTGCCCTTGGATTACTACCTGTGAAAATGAGAAGAAGGAAGCTGGGTTGGGGGAAAGGGAAAAAGCTGGGCTGAAAAAAAGTCCTGGACCACAGCTTTGGCTCATCTCACCAGGGGACTTTGAAGATAAAATGGCCCACTGGCATCCTCTCACATTACAATGACATGACTGAGTCTTTATAGGCCCCAAGTCCCCTCCCCACCTCTTTCACCTGCCTCCTTGCCTCACCTCAATCAGTCATTGGATATGCGCCACAACTGGGAACATCAGGACCTTAGGCAGGGGGAAGCTCTGCAGCTGAGGTGACGTCTGAAGGGGCTCACAGCTGAGTCCTGTCTACTGACACAGCTCTCAGGGAGGACCTAGGTGATGCATCTCTGTGTATATCATATATATGAGTAATGATATTAGAGGTTTTATAATTTAACCTTTTTTCTCCTTTTTATCTTTAATCTTCACTGTATTTCAGTCATGGTCTTCAGGCTTCAAAGTGACCTTTAAGATTCAGCAAAGAAGATACAGCTTTTTAAACACAGGGAATAAAACAAGAACAACGTGATAGCATAGTGTAATGGTGCCATAGAAATAAACAATAAAAAATAATTTAAAGAGAGAACCAGGAATCAATTTCATAAATGCCACCATTACATTACTTAGGTTAAGCTTTTGAATTTATCTAGAAAAATGTCATTGGCCAAGACATTAACATTAGTAGAGGAATGCAAAAGTGCAAAATTAAAGTTCCTAAGAATCAAGTCCAGAAAAATAGAAAATGTGTAAAGGCTATTGTTCTCAGTTTGGCAAATAAAATAAAATAAAAAAAAAAAGCAAACCCAGAATTGGTTAATTTCAAATAACATTTCTAGTATTTCCCACACAATTTTTTTACATATTTTAAAATCACTAATATAGCATTACATTTTAAAAAGGCATATTTCAATACCTTACCTTGAAATCATAAGATGCATTTGTTCAATGAAATCTTACAGTAAAGCAGCATAAAAAATATAAATTGTACAGTGTGATATAAATGCAAACTATTTGATGTTCAATTTAATCATTTTTTTCAGGAACCGAAATATTAGTTATTACTTTAATGACTTAATATTAATTACAATGAAAAGAATATTGCCTTTGAGATCTTCCATTAATGATTCAGTTCCAAGGCCCTGGTTTCTTTATAAACTTCTAAATTCTTAAGAGAGAAATGTACTTGGCTTAAATTTAATCATTTTATAATACAGGTTCTGTATCAACTTAGTTTTTGTAGACACTCTATGGTATAAGAAGACAATGTTTCATTTTATGTCAATTTCTTGCATAAACTTGTTCAATTAATTCATTCAATAAATAGTCATTGAGTTCTTATCATGTCCCATGTCCCAGGTACTTTCTTTTTTTTTTTTTTTTTTTTTTTGAGATGGAGTCTCGCTCTGTCACCCAGGCTGGAGTGCAGTGGCACGATGTCCGTTCACTGCAAGCTCCGCCTGCCAGGTTCACGCCATTCTCCTGCCTCAGCCTCCAGAGTAGCTGGGACTACAGGCGCCCGCCGCCACGCCCGGCTAATTTTTTTGTTATTTTTAGTAGAGACGGAGTTTCACCGTATTAGCCAGGATGGTTTCGATCTTCTGACCTCGTGATCCTCCCTCCTCGGCCTTCCAAAGTGCTGGGATTACGGCGTAAGCCACCACGCCCAGCCATTCCAGGTACTATTAAAAACACTGATATTATATGGTGAAAAAGACTGACGGGGTCCCAGTACGTACTTTATATGGAACATACTGATGTCTTTTCTAAAACCTCAAGTATAGTCTCTGATTTGCCTATATAAAGAATGACAAGTTTTATTTTTACTTTCTGCAAAAATTCAGTTTCTTATTGTTTTATCATCATACATACAACTTTTATTCAAATATTCATCTAAGGGCCAGGTGCCGTGATCTCTACTAAAAATACAAAAAATATTAGCGGGCATGGTGGCGGGCGCCTGTAGTCCCAGCTACTCCAGAGGCTGGGGCAGGAGAATGGCGTGAACCCGGGAGGCAGAGCTTGCAGTGAGCCGAGATCGTGCCACTGCACTCCAGCCTGGGGAGAGAGCAAGACTCCTCAAAAAAAAAAAAAAAAAAATTAAAAAGAAAACCCGATATTAGGGATTTCACAGTGCTGTAGACTGCATGATGGTGCCCCCCAAAATTCAACTGTTGAAATGTAACACCCATATGATGATATTTGCAGGTGGGGCCTTACAGGGAGGGGATTAGATCATGATGGTAGAGCCCTCATGGATGGGATTAGTGCACTTATAAAAGAGTCCCCAGAGAGACTCCTGCCCCTTTCACCAAGTGAGGATGCAGGGAAGAGATGGCAATTCATGAATCAAGAAGCAGGTCCTCACCAAATCTTATGGCAGTTTGATCTAGGACTTCCCACCCTCCAGAACTGTGAACAACAAATTTCTATTGCCTATAATCCACCAATTTATGGTATTTTGTTATAGCTGTTTAAATAGATTAAGACACCTAGGATGGGAAACCCATTAATACTGTAATAGAGAGATGAGCTTTCTTTTCCTCTAACTACTTTTAAAGTCTAAGATAATTAGCAAACGATGTTTTGTGTAGCTATATTTTGATTTAAAATTATCTGCCTCAATTACTGATGAACTAACTTGATTTTTTGCCTGAGTTTTAATAACTGTGATATGTTTGAATCAATGTGAATTATTTGATCAGTTCAAAATATCCAAAAAAAGTGTGTCAGGTTAAGATCATGTGCATCTCCATGATGGGATTAGTGTTCTTACAGGAAGAGAGAGTGAGACCACAGCTCTCTGTCTTTCTCTATTTTGTGCCATGTGAAGACACAGTCAGAAGGCAGGAGCCTGTAGTCTAGGAAGGGGGCTTTCACCAGGGACTGAATCTGCCGGCACCTTGTGGAGGATTTCCCAGCCTCCAAAACTGTGAGAAATAAATGTCTGCTTAAAACACCAGTCTCTGGTATTCTGTTCTGGCAGCTTGAGCTGCCTAAGACACCATGATAATATAAAAATATTAACAAGACTAGCCTGGGCACCATAAGAAGACCCCATCTTTAAAAGTAATACAAATAATAATAATAACAACAAACAAAAACATTTTGAATTTTTAAGTGATAATTTTCTCATTAGATACAGAATCACCTACTTAGAAAGATACAGATCCCAGGGCAGGGCACAGTGGCTCAGCCTTTAATCCCAGCACTCTGGGAGGCCGAGGCAGGCAGATCACGAGGTCAGGAGATCGAGACCATCCTGGCTAACACGGTGAAACCCCGTCTCTACTAAAAATACAAAAAATTAGCCGGGCGTGGTGGTGGAAGCCTGTAGTCCCAGCTACCTGGGAGGCTGAGGCAGGAGAACGGTGTGAACCCGGGACGCAGAGCTTGCAGTGAGCTGACATCGTGCCACTGCACTCCAGCCTGGGTGACAGAGCGAGTCTCCGTCTCAAAAAAAAAAGACAAAGAAAGATAGATACAGATCCCAAACTATTATTCTTAATATTTCTTCTAAAATGTTCATCATTTTGAGGATTAAGATTTCTTAATGCATCTGTACAAACACACATGCATATATTCATACAAATAACTATAGTCATTTTATCAATGTTTTATTCTGACTTTTATTTATTTAAAAATATTAAATGTATTTTATAAATGAATGCATGTGTGTATAATTTATTTATTTATATTTTTATTTTGAGACAGAGTCTTGCTCTTTCGCCCAGGATGGAGTGCAGTGGCGTGATCTCCGGGGTTCATGCCGTTATCCTCTCTCAGCCTCCCGAGTAGCTGGGACTACAGGCGCCTGCCACCAAGCCCAGCTAATTTTTTTGTATTTTTAGTAGAGACGGGGTTTCACTGTGTTAGCCAGGATGATCTCCATCTCCTGACCTCCTGATCCACCCGCCTCGGCCTCCAAAAGTGCTGGGATTACAGGCGAGAGCCACTGCTCTGGGCCTCATTTAAGTATATTTATATAGGAATGTCTGAAATACTGCCACCTAATGTTTAGCAATTATTTTCATTTCTGAGCAGTAGAATTTGAGTGATTTTTATTATTTTGATTCTGCAATGTGATGTATTCTTTAATTTTTTCATAATGTCTTTCGTATTTATTAAAAGGTTAATTAAATCATCCTAAGAATATTTTATGCATATTTTTGTTAAAATGGGATGTTTAATACTCAAAATTCTCCATTTACTAAATCCTTCTCGGTCAATGCTTCAGACTTACCTTTTCTACATTTACTAATAATAAATTTAATTTCAATGTTATATAATAGAAGAACATAAAGTTATCTATTTTAAATTTTACCTCCACAAACATCTTTAACCAGAAAATGAAATAAGCATTTAAAATATCAAATAAAATACTAGTTTTCAGGTCTGTTGCTTTGAAAATGTGCTTCCTCATTGAGCAGTATCTGAATTTTTATTACTATACCAGGGTATAGATGAAATATCTAACTAGTATATTTTTAAATTAAAACTGCAAAAAATATATACAGAATTCAGTAGTGCATATTCAGCATGTAAAACATTTTGCCTATTACATTCTTCATGTTGATGGTAGTTATGGCTAGAGTTTGTAGATACTTGGTTTCATTAGCTTTTAGAGTTGCTTAGGTTAAATATGCTATATACCAGTCCCTGTTGGCTTTGAACTACTTGGAATTCTAAGAAGTGGAGTAACATAGTACAAACCTATAGAAAATATGATAAATGTACCACGAATGACACAAAATATTTTCTGCATGTCACATAAGGAGTCATTCTCTATTTTGTCAATTTCCTTACTTATTTTGTCTATTTTGTCTATTTTGTCAATTTCCTTCAAAAGTTCCTGGCCAGATGCAGTGGCTCAGGTGGGCGCACACCTGTAATCCCAGCACTTTGGAAGGCCAAGGCAGGTGGATCACAGGGTCAGGAGGTCGAGACCATCCTGGCCATCCTGGCTAACATGGTGAAACCCCGTCTCTACTAAAAATACAAAAAATTTGCCAGGCGTGGGGGCGCCCACCTGTAGTCCCAGCTACTTGGGAGGCTGAGCCAGGAGGATGGTGTGAACCTAGAAGGTGGAGTTTGCAGTGAGCCGAGATCCCACCACTGCACTCCAGCCTGGGCTACAGAGCGAGACTCCATCTCAAAAAAAAAAAAGTTCCGAATGCACCAATCAATCAAGAATTTCACCCTCAACAGTGAAAAAAAAAATGTGAAAGCAGTCAGGTTTTAGTCACTGTAAATCACAATTTCAATTCCACCCCATCCAAAGAAAGCTGTGTACGTCCTTCTCATTCCAAATACATACAGGCCATGAGTTAATAATCTTTCATTCTTCTAAAACACCAACAGATTTGCTTTTTTACTTTCATTTGTAGTTTATAGTACTCATGATTAAATTGATCCAAATGTATTTGACGTATATATCTAAATATATATATATATATGGATCAAAGGTCAACGCTATTGTCTATGCATTAGCCACTCCCATTTATGAGAATTTTCTAAACTTGTTGCTATATATCTCTTAAATGGTGTCAGTTGGCCACACTTCTTTCCTGAGAAACAACTGAGCAGCTGACAATGAAAATGAAGCTCTCTGCATTCCTGTTAGGCATACTGCACACATCTTAGGCTCTCTGCATTCCTGTTAGGCATACTGCATACATCTTAGGCTCTCTGCATGCCTCTTAGGCACTTACACTTACATACATTTGTATCTCATTACATAGTGATACAGTCCTAAAATAAATAATGAGTTATTTTCTAGACAAATTTGATCAGGCTTTTGATAACAAATTAAAATTATGCCACCAGATGCCTATACTTTGACTTATAAAATGTGTTATGTTCTGCATGGGCAAACAGAAAGTGTAGAAACGGCTACCTGGTAAAATTACCTAAATCCACAACGCCACTGGACAACATTGAACTAGATATTTAAATAAGTGAAAGTAATCAAGTAGTTGAGTTCACTGATAAAATTATACTTAGAATCTTACATCATTCCCAGATTAATATATACAATGTATATCAAATGTCATTGCTATGGGAATGCAAACTGTTACACATGAGGTTAAATTTTTATAAAGAATTTTTTTTTCCTCTAGAACTGACCTTGAGAAACTTGATATCCTCTGTTTATGGCATGTCTTAAGAAAATGTCAACCCAATGTCAAAGGATAATTAATTTTTTAAAGAAAAGAAAAATAATGGTTCTCCTACAAATGTAAAGTGGATATATGTTCATGATTTTATTTAACTGATTAATAAATAAGAGTGCCACAGGATGTTTTGACTGGTTCAAAGGAGAATACAAAGAGCAGAGAATATATAGGCAGACATTCATGCTGAAATGAATTTGCTTAATAAAGGCAAAATTAGCCAATATCCATAGGGTGACGGTCAAATATATCTACAGTGGATAATTTGCATTTTCATGGACAAGAGTTATTTGCAATTTACACAGTTGTGAAATAGGTAAAACAAACAAAAAGTGAAAGGTTCAGAAACCCCATACAATCAGCTAAACTAACATTTAGTTTTCCATTGAAAATATTTAGTAATTTTTTGAGACCATTTCAAAGTTTTTCTTAATTTTTCTCTGCTCTAAAAAAGTCTATAAATTATTTCCAATGAACATTAGAGCTTTTTCTTTGTTGAATTAGTATTTTGAAAAATTTATGGAAGGAGACAACATAAAAGCAGTCGCCAAGTTTATCAGTTAAGTCGGTACGATTACAAATTCCAATTGAGAAATATTTTTAAGTATATTTTTCTTTCCAAGACAAATAGACATTAAACAGTCCTAATGTTCATATCCTTTATGTTACATATATATGTATGTGTAAGTATATGTATACCTACATGTATATAAAAAGACACAAACTCACATAGTTATTTCAGAGAATTATTTATGCAAATGTGTTGGATTTTCTTTTTGTGAAGCTATGTTATCAAGAAGTTATTCTTAGTTTTACAGAAAATAAAACAGCTCTAGCTTTTGGAATCATAAGATAAATATCTGTTTATAAATATCAGTATTTTCTAATACTTCTAATGTACTCTTTTGGAGGTAATGGTATATGAAACCCTATAAGAGCAATTCTACTTCATTAATTCGGAAGAAACACAAGTTTTTAAGACCCAGTGTATGCCAACAATTGACAAAGTCATTAAGGTAGACAAAGATGGGTAGAGCCTGGGCTTTGGCTATGAATGTTAGAAAATGAATCACTGAAAGTAAAACATGTTTAAAAGATTAAAATAACAAAAAACGGTTTGAAATTGATTTCAGTTATTGGCCATCAATTGGTTAGAAAGAGTAATTAAGAATGAGTCAAAGCTTTTTTCTCTTCATTTAGGCCAAATATGTCATAAAAATAGTCAGTTTTAGATTATTATAAGTCGATTATGTCAAAATGGTTGATGACATGTCATTGAAATTAATCTTTAGCTCATAATGCTATCATTTGAGTTTTAATTAATATTGGGGCCAAAATGTTCATTAGATACTGTTTTTAATGACCAGTTTTTATGCAAATGATTTATATAAGGCAGAACTTCAATGTTTGGTAGCTGTTTGATTTTTAGGACATTATATGTTGAAATGTACACTGATTATCCTAAAGTTGTAAATATTTAAGAAACTTTTCAGCAAAAAGTCTAAAATATATATTTATATTACTTCCAAAACAGAAAATTTAAATTGATTCCCTAGTCAAAGAAACTGTTTGTAAATAAAATGTAACAAACTATATATTGCTTGGCCCCCAGACATTTTAAAGTCACTTTTCCTTTTTATATACATGTTCTAATATTATAAACAGTGAGCTCAGAAATATCCTAATTTGTCTTTTGTATATTTTCAGCAGATTGTGCTGTTTCAAATTCTATTATTTTACTCCAATTCTTTTGTTTACATATTGCTTTTTTTGCTAGCGTTTTTCATATTTTAAAATACATTACTATATTGTATATAGTAATATTGTGTTTCTATTTCTCTTTCTTCATGTTTTATTTTGTTCCATAACCTTTGGTTTGTCCTTTTTATTCCATATTCCCATTTGTAGATGTAGTTTTCAAAGGTGCTTTTCTTATTTACACAAACATAAGACTTTTGGGCCAGGTGTGGTGGCTCACGCCTGTAATCCCAGCACTGTGGGATGCAGAGACAGGCAGATCACGAGATCAGGAGATTGAGACCATCCTGGCTAACACGGTGAAACCCCATCTCTACTAAAAATACAAAGAAAAATTAGCTGGGCGTGGTGATGGGCGCCTGTAGTTCCAGCTACTAGGGAGGCTGATGCAGGAGAATGGTGTGAACCCGGGAAGCAGAGTTTGCAGTGAGCCAAGATCGCGCCATTGCACTCCAGCCTGGGCAACAAAGCGAGGCTCTGTCTCAAAAAACAAAACAAAACAAAACAAAACAAAACAAAAAAACCACTTTTGAACCAAAATATTCTGAATGAGATCAAAGTCAAAGCTCAAACATTTCTTAAAAATGAGGTTTTTCTGAGTTGGGAACCGGAGTCATCTATTGCCTGATGCAATAGGCATTGAGAATAGAACTTGTGATAACTCTGTGCATTAACAATAGAAAAAATGGGATAAGATAGAGGCAAGGAATATACATTCACGGAGCAAGAAGAAACACTGAGGGACTAATAGAAATTGGGCTTATTAAAATAAACTTACCAAGTTGTGGTACCAATTCTCCTTTTTTTGTTCAGTCTATAATAGAGTTCTTAATGCTTTCAATTTTTTTCTTATAATAGTTTTCCTAAATATATTTTATTTATTTCTTTGTTTGTTTGTTTGTTTTTTACATGGTGTCTCACTTCATCGCCCAGGCTGGAGTGCAGTGGCGTGATCTCGGCCTACTGCAACCTCCGCCTTGTGGGTTCAAGCAATTCTCCTGTCTCACCCTCCTGAGTAGCTGGGACTACAGGTGCCCGCCACCACACCTGGCTAATTTTTATATTTTTAGTAGAGACGGTGTTTCACCTTGTTGGTCGGGCTGGTCTCAAACTCCTGACCTCAGGTGATCCACCCGCTTCGGCCTCCCAAAGTGATGGTATTACAGGTGTGAGCCACTGTGCCCGGCCCTAAATCTATTATTTAAAAATCCACCTGTACAATTGGTATTCACAGAAATCTCCCATATATGTTATTATTTTATGCTCATAACTCTCTATGCCAAGTATAGATACATTTTTGATGTGGAAAATTAGATCACAGAGATAAAGTGACTTTCCCAAGGTCAGTGCAGAAAGGGAAAGGTGAAAATTTGAAATTGTACCTGAAGAGTAAGAGAAAAGGGGTTAAGGAGTTACTCATAGATCTTTGTGCCTCGGAGGTCCTTACTGAGAGTTTTAATCCAAATGGTTTGGTAAATTTGGGGCGACAGGTATAACATGGCTTATGTGATGCTTAGAGTGTTTTGGACCCATCAAGATCTTTGCAATGACATCACAGATAACAACCCCATCATCTTGTAAAACATGGACATGTTGGGAAATAATGTTTTAGTTCAGTCATCGAACTGACCCAAACTTCTGTGTTCATATTTTTATAGACCTCATGATTGTTAAGGTATAAAGCAGCATCAGAAGTTTTGTTTTTGTTTTAATTACAAAGGAGTTAGGATATTCCTAACATCCAAAGCGAATTAAAATAATTCACTTTGATGTGAGAAAGAGCTTATTGTCTTAGGGGCACTGGTGAGGTGAATTCACAACTATGGGTTGTTTTAATTGAATTACATCCTCAGAGCTTTAGTTTTGAGCTCTGAATCTACAGTCTGTATTTTGCAAGTAATCAATGGTATTTATTTAAGTGCTCTTGCTAAAGATAATGTGAATAGAGAAATCTGCTTATTTCTAGCATAAAATTGTTTATTAAGCAAAATAATAGAGCACTACAAATTAGTAAAAAAATTGAAATCTTTGACTTTCACACCTTCATTTGATATTTACTGAATATTTTGGGGACTAGCTTATATGTAATTTAGCTCAACTTTTGTTTAAAATAGGAAACTGAACTTTGAAAATAAGTACTTTTAAAAATATTTTAGAATGCAAGATAGTTTTCATGGAAACTTTCATGGAATCATATTCTTTATATTTTAGAATGAAGGTATGTTCCTACTTGGTACTTAATCAAGGAAATACCTAAATCAAGAACCATTCCAAATGGCTGTTTATTAAGTGTGATGGTTTACTAATGTCAACAAAAGTGAAAAAAATTATATTGAAGTATAAATTATAAATAGTAATCTTGTTTAACATATTTATATATTTTTGTACATATTTGTATTTTGTACCTATTTATATAAAAAACAAATATTATTATCTTTTGTACAAATATTTTTAAGATCTGGCACTTTTTTAGCACCCCAGAAAAATATTTTTCAGGCTCTCAGCTGATGCTGAGAAAAGAAGTCACTCTCACATGTTACCATAGATTAATATTGCCTATCTTTGTCTTCATATAAATGGAAGCATACGGTATTTATTTTTTTCTGGCTTATTTCACTCAAAATTACATTTGTGAAACCTATTTATGTTATGGACCAGTGATTCATTCCTTTGTGTTTTGTGTAGCACCCTGTTGAATAAATACGGAGCTTTCCAATCCATTCTATCCTGATGAACATCCAGGTGTTTCTGTTGAAACTGCTGGTCATAAATTATGTGTTTAAATGTAGTAGATAATCATTATTTTTTCAAAATGGTTGTATCAACTTAATAACTCATTCAAATATGTGAAGACCCCCTAACAATCTAAAAAGATGGACCTCCAATTTCAAATAATAAAAAGATTAAGTACTTGAACAGGCAGTATATGCACATTTTTAAAAATAAAAGATTGAGTTAAATTTTGAAAAATGTAGGCCAGGCGTGGTGGCTCAGGCCTGTAATCCCAGCACTTTGGGAGGCCGAGGCGAGTGGATCACGAGGTCAGGGATCGATACCATCCTGGCTAACACTGTGAAACCCCGTCTCTACTAAAAATACAAAAACTTAGCTGGGCGTGGTGGCGGGCACTTGTAGTCCCAGCTACCTGGGAGGCTGAGGCAGGAGAATGGCATGAACCCACGAGGCAGAGCTTGCAGTGAGCCGAGATTGCGCCATTGCACTCCAGCCTGGGCAACAGAGTGAGACTCTGTCTCAAAAAAAAAAAAAAGAAAAAGAAAAATGTAAGTAAGAATCTCATTTGAGTTACATGTGTGAAAATATTTCTTTTACCTTATTATATAACACAGATTTTGGATATGACAAGTGCTGAACTGAGGCTTTTCACTTGATATGCATTACAAATTAGAATTTTTCACTCACAAAACATGCTTATGACAATTTTATATGTGAACAGAATTGTAAAAATTGCCTCGAGTTATTGAATAAAATGTTTAAAGTACCTCATAGGATGAGGAAAAAGTGGAAGAGTTAAAAGGATACAAAGCGTAAAAGATAGAGAATAAGAGTTCAAATAAAATCGAATGAAAAGGCATCATCTTGTGTAACTCCGTAGTTAATTGTGCATGTGTGCTATTTTTCATGACTTGGAGCACGTTATTTTTGGCCAAGAGTTTCCATTCTATCTATGGATATGCCAAAAATTTCCTATTTTAGATCTTCTAGTCTCTAACTCTCAAGATAAAAAATAAAAATCATTAAAACCTCTGACTCTGATATTGAACGCCTGCATAAAAATCTCCTCCCATCCCCGTGCAACAGATGACTTGCTCGTACACCTTTTTCACTACCACTCCCCAGCAAGGGTTCTCTCCTTCGAGACTACAGTAATTCTCTCTGTATTTCATATTATGTGCAAACTTTACTTTCAAAGAGTTGTTACCTATATTAATGTATTTACATCATTCACTTAATATATTTTCTCTATCAGTAAAATTGGTTTAGATATCTTGGATTAGGACAGAACACATCACAATTTTTCTCACCTTTATGATCAGTTTTTTTTTTTAAGTTGGACCGTTTTTCAGTGGGTGACTGTCAGAAATGAATTAAAGTTGTTAAGAGAATAGGTAAGGGTAAAGAAAAGGGTGTCCTTACGTATCAACTTTATTTAGTTTTTTCAAGTTCAACAAGACCCTCCTCTCCCTTCAAGGAAGATGATTCCTAGGCATGTTTGTTATTTCTATCAAAACAGCTGAGTTTTTTTTTTTTTCATTCATATTGTTAAAATACCTATTGTGGAGCGAAAAATGCTTCAGCTGGGACTGTCCTCTGACAGGCCATGCGACGAGGTCAGGCCCGCGCCCGCCGAGCCCTAGGGCCGCTGCCGCCTACGACCATAGAGGACGAGCAGCCCGACAGCCTGGAGGGCTCGGCGCCGGTCCGGGAGGGCCTCTTCGCCGGTCCCGAGAGGCACCGGCTGCGCTTCCCGATGGCTTGGAACGGCGCGGAGGGCAAGTTCGCTGTGACTTGTCACGACCGCAACCGCGCAACAGCGGCAGCGGCACGAGGGGGCCCGGCTGGGGCTGGAGCCCAAGCCCGAGGCCGCCGTGTCCCCGCCCAGCTGGGCCGGCCGGCTCTCGGCCGCGGGGTTCCGTGGCGCGCGCCGGCAGCTAGCGGCGCCGTGGCCGCCTCTGGAACGCTGCTTCCTGCGGCTGCCGCCGGAGCTGGACATGGGAGGCGGGGCCTGGGGTCTGGGGCTCCGGCTGTGGGCGCTGCTCTGGCCGGCGCCCGCGGGCCCCTGCGAGGAGGCGCTGCAAGAGCTTTGCGGGCAGCTGGAGCGCTACCTGGGCGCGGCGGCACACGGCTGCGGCGGCGCCACCGTGCGCGACGCGCTCTTCCCGGCTAAGGGCCGCGCGGCCGACTGCGAGAGCCCGCGCGAGTTCCGGGAGCAGGGCTTGCGCGCGTGATGGGTCGAGGCGGACGCGCGGCTGCGTCAGGTAAGCGAGTCCGGGCCGCTGGCGTGAGTCCGGGCTTCGGTTACCTGGGACCCTGTGGGAGGCTCCCCCCGCGCCGAGAGCCCTGGCTGACGGGTGACGGGAGGCGCCGGCGGGCGGAGAAGGCCAAGGGCTCCCCGGTGCCCTCACCTGCGCGGGACCGCTGCGGGAAACCGGGGAGGGTGGGGGGAGCTCCGGGAGGGCCTGCAGAGAGGACAAGCGAAGTTAGAGCCCAGTGTACTTGCAGCTGGGAGCTGGGCTAGGCCCCCAACCTTTGCCCTGAAGATGCAGGCAGAGCAGGATGTTGTAACGGGAAATGCCAGAAATACTGCAAGCAAAACTCAAAACAACCCATCCATGTAGGAAAGAATAACACGGACTACATGTAAACAATTCCACGTCTGTGTATGAGGGGACGTCGCAAGTGGGATAAAATGGTTTAAAGGAAGAAATGGCTTTTAGGAGGTAGGGTGTTTTGTTTTAAGTAATATAGACTTGGTCAAATGGAAAGCCGGTAGAAAGTGAACTTTATTCATGAGTTTAGAATAACCGCATTAGTGCCCTTTTAAGCTGGAAAGAGGTAGTTTGAGAGAGGAATTATTTGAGTGGTAAACTTACTGAACCTAAGGGGACGGGGAAGTACGTGTTCATAGAAGGGTTTAGGAGAAAATATGCCTTCTAAATCCACACCCACAGTTTACTATAAGGAGAGCCAGGCTGGAGTCTCGGCTCACTGCTCTTATTAACCTGAATGATATTTTTCTGTGCATTCTTTTGAGGAAGAGGAGGTGAAAAGAAGAATTCAGCCTAAGCTAAATATACAATAAGCTTTCTAAATTAAAATAGTTTTATTAAAGGAGCTTGTTAGTGGGGTCATTTTTGTACTGTGAGCTTTATGTGTAAATGTGTACACACCCACTTAACGTGTTGATTTCACTTTAGAATGTGAGGAAACCACAGGGGAGTTTCAGGCCAGTCAGCTTTTGAGCTTCATTTTCACCTTAGGATATGAGGAACCCACACGGGAGTTTCAAAAATGGTATCATTTTGTATCAGACTTGTTTTTTAAACACTTGGTTTCTCACAGAGATAGGCGGTTTCTCCTTAAAATTGAACATTTATATGATGCATTTTACTGTAGTTACTATCAGAAAAGTTAGTTTTCCCAAATTTCAGTTCACTCTGGGGTCCTGTAGCATGAATGTCGTTCATTCTGTTGAGCTAGCTGTTCACATTAGTGTAGTTCACATGTTTATCTGGAACTCAAAAATGAGGGGTTGAGGGGGAAGCTAAAATTCAAAACATGTCCAAATATATAATTTTAATATTTACTTTATATTTAGAATAGAAAAGCAATTGATTCTAGAATTAGACCAATTGCTAGCATTGCTAGGATATATAAAATGAAGCTGAATATTTTAACTCTGGAATTTTTCTGAATAGTTTAAGAAATAAGGCTGAAATGTATCACTTGCCTTAAGTTTACTTTTGCGTGTGTGTTTTAATATTGTTCAGTGAGGCTTTCACTTAAAAAAAACCATAATATTATTACCTGGATAAAAAATACAGCTGAAAGTAGATCACTTTATCCTTAAGCAGAAGGATGGAAATAGAAGAATTTAAGAATGTATTGGTTGAAAAACATCTATATTATTTGATTTTATTTCTCTTCTTGTGGGAGTAAAATAATTTCCAACCAAATCAGTCCACCTAGATTACATACACTGTTCAGTTTGTTTTCTGCCTTGCAGCACAAGCAATAACCAGCAGAGACTGGAAGCACAGCTGAGGCTCTGTAAATGAGTTGACTGCTAAGGACTTCATGGGAATATTAACCTGGGGCATTAAGAGAATCAACATGCTAAAGTACTTGGAGACAGCTCTGTGATGTTTTATGAGGTTTGTGTGTGTGTGTGTGTGTGTGTGTTTTTTTTTTTTTTTGAGACAGAGTCTTGTACTGTCGCCCAGGCTGGAGTGCAGTGGTGCCATCTCGGCTCACTGCAAGCTCCGTCCCCTGGGTTCACGCCATTCTCCTGCCTCAGCCTCCCCGGTAGCTGGGACTGCAGGCCCCTGCAACCACACCCGGCTATTTTTTTGTATTGTTAGTATACACAGGGTTTCACTGTGTTAGCCAGGATGGTCTCGTTCTCCTGACCTCGTGATCCGCCTGCTGTGGCCTCCCAAAGTGCTGGGGTTATAGGCATGAGCCACCACGCCTGGCCCTGATGAGCTTTTAAAAAGGAATACAGCCTCACAAAACCTTTACAGTCAGAAAAGTCAAATGAAAAAATATCCACAATCTCAAGTGTTCTTTTGAGTCCTTTTCACTGCATACTTAGTGCATAGTTGAGATTAAATTTTGTACTCTGCCTCTCCATTTAATTATAAAAGTCTCTTTTTTTTTTTTTTTTGAAACGGAGTTTCATTCTTGTTGCCCAGGCTGGAGTGCAATGGCACTATCTCAGCTCACCGCAACCTCCGCCTCCCGGGTTCAAGCGATTCTGCTGCCTCAGCCTCCCCAGTAGCTGGGATTACAGGCATGCGCCACCACGCCCAACTCATTTTGTATTTTTAGTACAGACAGGGTTTCTCCATGTTGGTCAGGCTGGTCTCGAAGTCCTGACCTCAAGCGATCCACCCGCCTCGGCCTCCCAAAGTGCTGGAATTACAGGCGTGAGCCACGGTGCCTGGCCAAAAGTCTCCATATTATTAAACAATCTTCAGAAGCACAGTGCTGAATGACTATAGTAATAATATTCTGCCATGGATATATCATAATTTATGTAACAATTCTTGTTTTATTGGACATTTTTGATGGAGGATGGTAACATTTTCATATTTAATCAATATTTTAAATTGATGTATTGAAAGTTGAGAACATGAAGGGTTCCTTTGTTTAGTTTTGTTTGTTGGGTATGTATTACACTGTCCTGACTTGAGCTTTATTCACATTTGCTCTCTAGGTTATTCAAGGACACGGAAAAGCCAACACCATGGTAGCATTAATGAAAGTTTACCAAGAGGAAGATGAAGCGTACCAGGAATTGGTTACCGTGGCAACCGTGTTCTTCCAGTACTTATTGCGGCCATTTAGGGCTATGCGAGAAGTTGCAACTTTATGTAAGCTTGATATTTTGGTATTTTTTTTAATTTTTATTTTATCAAAGTTACTATTTATCATATATTATTTCTGTATTTACACTTAATGTTCAATCTCTGTACTTTGTTTGGGTTTACTCTTATGTTTATTTACTTATTTATTGATAGAGATGAGGTTTTGCCATGTTGCTCAAGCTGGTCTCTAACTCCTGAGCTCAAGCAGTCTGCCCACCTCGGCCTCCCAAAGCGTAGCATTACAGGTGTAAGCCACTATGCCTACTTCACCCTTATGTTTAAATATTGAATTTATATTTAAAATTGATAGAAAATGAAGACATTTACATAGGTTAGCTTGATAGCTTAAGATTCCTACAAATTTTAAAGACTTAAATGTTTTTTCTGGCGATGAATTTTTTTTTTTTTTTTTTTTTTTTGAGATAGGGTCTCTTTTTGTCAGCCAGGTTAGAGTGCAGTGGCACAATCTTGGCTCACTGCAACCTCCTCCAGGTTCAAGTGACTCTTCTGCCTCAGCCTCCTGAGTAGCTGGGATTACAGGTGTGCACCACCACACCCTGCTAATTTTTGTATTTTTAGTAGAGACGGGGTTTCACCATGTCGGCCAGACTGGTCTCGAACTCCTGACCTCAAGTGAGCCACCCGTCTCAGCCTCCCAAAGTGCTGGGATTACAAGCGTGAGCCACTGCGCCCAGCCTGATGAATTGTTTTTGATGTGATGTTTATTTGCTTCAGCTGTTTTCCTCTAAGGACTCATGCAGATTTCTTAAAATAGGATGAAAATTTAAATAGCAGGACCCTAGATTGTAATTCAGTAACTTAAATTTTAGTAAATACAGTTATTGCTCTTGCTTCATTGAGCCATCAAACAACTTTGTGACACCATTCAGAAAAGGCATTCTTATTCCAGTGTTACAAATGAATCTAGAGTCCAGAGTTGTTAAATAGCTTGCCTTGGGTCTCAACAACGGGAATCAGAAGACACCTAAGAGGTCTCTTGATTTCTGCCCCCTGCACTGGGCCATCTTTCCACATATAATCTCATGACCCCTGCCAGATGATTGTACTATAAAAATAGTGTCACATTTAGGTGAAACTCATGCCACTCTAACCTGTGGATAAAGTTGTTCTGTTCATTATTTTGAAAGTCTATTATTTGGAGAGTCTACTTCTTGCATATATTTTGCTTTCTTCTTCTTTTTTTTTTTTTTTTTTTTGACATGGAGTTTCGCTCTTGTTGCCCAGGCTGGAGTGCAATGGCATGATCTCAGCTCACTGCAACCTCTGCCTCCTGGATTCAAGCGATTCTCCTGCCTCAGCCTCCTGAGTAGCTGGGATTACAGGCATGTGCCACCATGCCCAGCCCGGCTAATTTTGTATTTTTTTAGTAGAGACGGGGTTTCTTCATGTTGGTCAGGCTGGTCTCGAACTCCTGACCTCAGGTGATCTGCCCGCCTCAGGCTCCCAAAGTGCTGGGATTACAGGCATGAGCCACCGCACCCGGTCTGTATTTTTCCTTTCTTTAAGTAACAGCTGTTTTAAGATACCATTCACAGATTTTATGTATATACGTATATATATATAAAATACATATACGTATATATGTGTATATATAAAATACATATACGTATATATGTGTATATATAAAATACATATACGTATATATGTGTATATATAAAATACATATACGTATATATGTGTATATATAAAATACATATACGTATATATGTGTATATATAAAATACATATACGTATATATGTATATATAAAATACATATACGTATATATGTGTATATAGAAAATACATATATACGTATATATGTGTATATAGAAAATACATATACGTATATACGTATATATAAAATACATATACGTATATATGTATATATATAAAATACATATACGTATATATGTATATATATAAAATATATATAAAAAATGTACAATTCAGTGATTTTTAGTATATTGAAAGTTGCACAATGATCATTACTATGTAATTTCAGGACATTTTCACCCCCAAAAGAAACTCTGTACCCATTAGTCACTCCCAACCCTGGGCAACCACCAGTCTGCTTTCTGTCTCTGTGGATTTCCCTGCTCTGGACATAGCAACAGCATTATTCAATATGTGGTCCTTTCACTCAGCACAGTGTTTGCAAGGCTAATCCATGTTGTAGCAAATATCAGGATTTCATTTCTTTTTATTGCTCAGTAATATTCATTGTATGAATATATTGCATTTTATTCATCAGTTGATGGACATTTGGGTTGTTTCCACTTTCTGGCTATCATGAATAATTCTGCTTTGAATGTTTGTGTGTAAGTTTCTGTGTAGACATATGTTTTCATTGCTCTTGTGTACGTACTGAGAAGTAGGATTGCTGGGTCCTATGATTACTCAATGTTTAACCTTTTGAAAGACTGCCAGATGGTTTTCCAAAGTGGGTGCACCATTTTATACTCCCAAAAGCAGTAAATGAGGGTTCCAATTTGTCCACATTATCACCAACACTTGTAATTGTGTGTCTCTTTGGTTACAGCCATCCTAGTGGGTGTGAAGTGGTATCTCATTATGGTTTTGACTTGTAATTCCTTGTTGGCTAACTTGTACGTATTTCTTATGCTTTGTAGAAGAAAAATTGCATATTGGATGACATAGCAGTACATGTCTTAGTTCAGGCTGTTATAATAAAGTACCATAGATTAGGGGCTTATAAACAACAAAACTTTTTTTCTCACAGTTCTGGAGGCTGGTTAGTCTAAGATCAAGGTGCTGGCAGATCCAGTGTCTTGTGATGGCCAGTTTTTTAATTTGTAGATGACTGTCTTGCTGTGTCTTCACATGGTGAAGAGCAGAGAGAGAGATCCTGTGTCTCCTCTTCTTTTTATAAGGGCATTCATCCCATTCTTGAGGGTTCCACCCTCATGACCTAATTACCTCCCAAAGGCCCCATCTTCAAATACCATCACACTGGGGATTTAGGCTTCAACATATGCATTTTGGGGGGATCCAAACATTCAGTCCAATACCAGTACATGTTATAAGCATGAATATACAGATACTGTCTTTCAGGTGATTATATTACATATCCCTGAAAGAAATGATAACAACAGCTAACACTTAAGTGCTGTGTTCCAGGCCCTATGCTGAGTGCTTGACAACACAGATGACTCATTTAAACAATTGTGTATTATTATTAATAGAGAGAAGCATAAGTTGACAACATTCCTCTCTAGAAAAAGTTATTCTAGGCATATGAAGTGAAAGTAAGTTTTTTCCCCCCCCTTTATGCCCCAGAGTGTCCTTTTGTCTTCCAGGTGGTGCTCAGCTTAGAGCCTTATTCATATGCAGTAAGGGACTGCTGAATGAATGAAAATTTAATTGAGTAGTAGTGTAGTTAAATTAATCCATGTGACCAATTTCCTTTCAATTTCCTAATGGTTCTATATAACTATTAGCTTTTACTAAGATAATTTTCCCTTCTGTCTGTAGAAGTCCTTGGATGGGGATGACCTAGGTCCTAGAAGGGTAGTTGCCCTGGAGAAAGAAGCTGAGGAATGGACCAGATGGGCTGAAGCAGCTGTCGTCTCTATTCAAGATATCACAGTGAATTATTTTAAGGAGACAGTAAAAGCATTAGCAGGTGATAATCTAAAAAATGCTATATGCAGATACGTGTAATTGATTGTCATTTTATTCAAATACCATTTGAGTCCCTCTTAACGCACTAGGCACTGTGTTTTCTAAGTGGCGAGATTTCAGTGTCAAGCATTAAGAGACATTGTACAGTCTGGTGAAGAGAGAGAAATCTTAATTATCTATTCACTGAAGCACATGGAAAATGGCAGTGACAATAAATGGCACAAAGAAGAGAGACATGGGGCTCTGAGGGTCTGTGAGAGAGAAATTGGGCTTGATCAGGGTGGTCACTGAAGGCCTCTGAGAAGTGGCGCTTGCCCCAATATCTGAAGGGTAAATGGAAGTTGAGAGAATAGAAAAAGTGAGGAGTGTTCCAGGCAGAAGGAATAGCACTGGCAAAGGTCCCCTGGCTTGAGGGAAGTTGGCAAATAGGAGCTTACAGAAAACCTGCGGGGCTGGATCGCAGAGAGTGCAGGACAATGTGGTATGAGGGAAAATGCTGGCAAGACAGGCAGGGATCAGACTGTGCAGGGGCTTGTGGGCTGGGTGAAGGACTCTTTTTCAGTCTTAAATAATTTTTTATAAAAACACCAAGTAGGACACAACTTAATGTCTGTCAGTTTGTTAAGTTATGGTACATTCATAAAAGAGAAAACTACATAGCTATTAAGCATGATTCTTGATGTTTTTTTATGAGTGGCAAGAGTTTCTGATATATTGTGCAGAATCAACAAGATATAAAGCAGAATGATGATCCTGGTTTTTTGGTCAAACTATCCATATGAGCCTGTCTGTCTAGCTAGACATAGAAACGATATGGAAGCAAGTGTGCCAAAATATAAGAAGCAGTTGCCTCAACTAGGTGAGATCATGACTTCTTATTGTCCTTTTAAAAATTGAGTACCTAAAATTTTATATTAATGACCACGTATTATTTTTATAATAATAAAAAAGTTAATAAAACAAAATTTCTTTTAAAAAAGATGTTCTGTAGGTAGTATGGAGGCAATAAAAAAAGGATTAGCTCATGATCAATGTTTCCCTTTTTAATGAGGTGTAATTATATTTTATCTTTATAATCCAACAGGAATGCAGAAAGAAATGGAACAGGATGTGAAGAGATTTGGCCAGGCTGCCTGGGCCACAGCAATTCCCAGGTTGGAAAAACTTAAGCTAATGCTAGCTCAGGAGACTCTGCAACTCATGAGAGCGAAAGAGTTGTTTAAATCACAAAAGAGCTGAAATTCAGGGAAAGGTAAGACGAAGATAAATATAACTTTGTTTTAAAAATACACTTTTATTTTTTTTTATTTTTTTTTTATTTTTTGAGACGGAGTCTCGCTGTTTCGCCTAGGCAGGACTGCAGTGGTGCAATCTCGGCTCATTGCAAGCTCCGCCTCCCGGGTTCACGCCATTCTCCTGCCTCAGCCTCCCGAATAGCTGGGACTACAGGCACCCGCCACCATGCCCGGCTAATTTTTTGTATTTTTAGCAGAGATGGGGTTTCACCGTGTTAGCCAGGATGGTCTCGATCTCCTGACCTCATGATCCGCCCATGTTGGCCTCCCAAAGTGCTGGGATTACAGGCGTGAGCCACCACGCCCAGCCCCACTTTTATGTTTTAAAAATTTTGTATAAATAAAGGATACAAGTGCAGTTTTGTTCCATGGATATATTGTGTAGTGGTGAAGTTTTCACTTTTAGCGTAATCATCACCTATATAATGTAATTGTACCCATTAAATATTTCTCATCCCCCCTCCCACCCACTTACTCTTCTGAGTCTCCAGTGTCTATTATTCCACACTGTCTGTGTATACACACTACTTAGCTCCCACTTATAAGTGAGACCATGTGGTAAAGCACACTTTTATTTTTAGATAGCACTTTTCTTTCCAGGCATCATTAAGGAGCTTCTTTTCTTCACTTATTCCAACACCGTCTTCTATGGAAGGTTAGACATAAAGTTTTCCTTTGGTTAAGATGTTTCAAAATACCATATTGTAGGATTCACTTTATAGTAACACTGAACCCAGTATTGAAGTGGGTACTGTACTTGAAAATCAATCCAGCAATGTTTTCAGTACAGCTTTAAAATAATCAAAGAGATACTTCACTGAAGGATCATAGACACTTTTTTCCTATAATCTTATGACTTTAAAGCAGAAAACACTGTAAACACCTGTCTTAGTTGGCTAAGGCTGCTATAACAAGATTAAATATCACAGATTGGGTGACTTGAACAACGGACATGTATTTCTCACAGTTCTGGAGGCTGGGAAGTCCAACATCAAGGTTCCTGCAGATTCACTGCCCGGTGAGGATCCTCTTCCTGTCTGGTAGACAGCTGCCTTCTTAACTGAGTGCTCATATAGCCTTTTTTCTGTGTGTATGTTTAGAGAGAAAGAAAGTGATCCTTGTCTTTCTCTTCTAATAAGGGCACTAATCCCACGATGGGGGTGCTATCCTTTTGACATAATCTGAACCTAATTACTTCCAAAGGACTCACCTCCAAATAACATCACATTGGGAGTTAGAGTGTCAACATATGATTTTGGGGGGACACCAATAGGCAATACATAATAATACCTCATTGCTATTTATGTTTCTCAAAACCTAAATGTTTTTCTGTGTTTCAAGGATGAGATAAAGTATTAGCATCACTAGATGAAATGAAAAAATGTTTCTTTCCTATTTGATCTTTTATATTTAGTACTGAACAAGGAATAGAAAATAGCTAGAATGCTTCTAAAGTTTGTTTTTAATATACTATTTATTTTAACTTATTTTTCTTTTTTCTATGAAAATAAGATGGAAGATCTTCCAGAACAAGAAAAAAATATAAATGTTGTAGATGAATTAGAAATACAATTTTATGAAATTCAGTTAGAACTATATGAAATTAAATTTGAGATATTAAACAACGAAGAAATACTGCTTACTACACAGTTGGACTTTCTTAAAAGACTTATAAAAGGTAAAGTTTATATTTAAGTATATAGATTACAATGTTTATAAATTTAAGGAAATACAGACCATATTGTCAATTACTTTTTGTAAACTGTAACATCTGAAAATTTCCTAAAGTTTTCCTTCAGTGGTTTATTATTCAAATAATATATTCATTGTTAGCACATAGCAAAACAAAGAAAGAAAAATGATTATTATCCCAATCCCATCATCTAGAGATGCTTAATGGTTGGCTGGGCACAGTGGCTCACGCCTATAATCCCAGCACTTTGGGAGGCCTAGGCGGGCAGATCACTTGAGGTCAGGAGTTCAAGACCAGCTTGACCAACGTGGTGAAACCCTGTCTCTACTAAAAATACAAAAATTAGCAGGGCGTGGTGGTGGGCGCCTGTAATCCCAGCTACCTGGGAGGCTGAGGCAGGAGAATCGCTTGAACCTGGGAGGTCGAGATTGCAGTGAGCTGAGATGGCAGACTCTGTCTCAAAAAAAAAAAGAAAAAAGACACTCCCATCAGCAGAATATGAGTGTGTATGTTTCCCAGACTCATACCATTCTTTTGCATTTTTGCTTACTTGACAGAGAAAATGGCAATCTTCCAATTTTCATTTATTTAATTATGAGTGAATATTGAACAAAATTTTGTATGTTTACAAGCCATTTGTACTTATTTTATGAAATGCCTATTCATAGTCTTTGTCCGTTTTTCTTTAGAATATTTCCTTTCGACATTAAGAATAATATCCTCTATTGTCTGTCATGTATTGCAAATAATCTCTCCTTGTCATTTGCGTTTTCTTGCCTTTCAGAAATATTTAATTTTTATGAAGTCGTGTTTATCGATTTTTTCCCCTATGGCTTTTGCTTTTAGTATTATGTCTGGCAATAGTCTCCTATCCCAAAATTATGTCAATATATACTTATGTTTTCTTTCAGTATGTTTATGATGTTACTTTTTAAAACATTTAATTCTTTAGTCCAGGTGGAATTTATTTTGATTGTGGTAGGAACTGAAACTTTCACTCAAATTGTTAAGCAGTCCCAATCACTGATTTTAAAAACATTTTCCCTAAATGTTTAACATTTCTCCAGTTAAACATTAGATTGACTTTGGTCTGTTTCTGAGTTGTTCTCCTCCATTGGTTCGTGAGTGGCTTCTGCTGCTGGCTCCATACTGTTGTCATGACTGTCTTGGAGGCACATTTTAGGGTCTGGTAAGGCAAGTACCCTCCCATTACTTCACAAGTTTTCTGACTATTTTCACTCCTTTATTCTTCCAGATGAAATTCAGAATCAAGTTCAAAACAAAAACTCGTTGGAATTTTGACTGTGATTTTGCTTCAAATTAGAGATTACTTTGGGGAGAATAGTGGTCTTTGCAATTTTGAATCTTCCTACCCAAGAACATGGTATGTCTCTCTCCATTTATTTAAATCTTTTTTCCTAAAGTTCCTCCGAGTTTAATAAATTTCTTCACATAGATCCTGAACTTTTAGTTTAATCCTGAGTATTCAGAATTTTTTTCAGTAGTTTCAGGTTATAAGCATTTTACATATTTAGGAAAAAAATTACATTAAAAAAAGAAGTTAATCTGGAAGGATGCATGCCAAATTGTTCATAATGTTTTTCCTCTGAGAATGACTCAGAAGGTTTGGGGAAGAAGCAATAGAATTTCACTGTTTATTTAATGTACTTCAGGAGGGTTTGAATTTGTTACAGTAAGCATGACTTTTAAAAAATCAATATGAAATCAAGATTAAATATCACTAAGGCATCTTAATAATATATTGCTGATAGAATATAAGTTGCCTTTCTGGAGGGCATTGTGGCAATGGGTATCAAGATCCTTAAATACTTATCTGCTAAGGAAGTGATAAAAAGTGTACACAAAGATCTATACAGAGATGTTCATCACAGTGAAATGAAGAATGGAACAGTGGAACAGCCTAACAACATGGATTGCTTAAATTAGAGAATACTATGCTGCCATTAAAATTTATCTTTTTTAATTTCTTTTTATTTTTGGAGATGGAGTCTTGCTCTGTTGCCCAGGCTGGAGTGCAGTGGCACGATCTCGGCTCACTGCAACTTCTGCCTCCCAGGTTCATGCTGTTCTCCTGCCTCAGCCTCCTGAGTAGCTGGGATTATAGGCACACGCCACTGTGCCCAACTAGTTTTTGTATTTTTAGTAGAGACGGGGTTTTGCCATGTTGGCCAGGCTGGTCTTGAACTTCTGACCTCAGGTGTGCCACCTGCCTTGGCCTCCCAAAGTGCTGGGATTACAGGTGTGAGCCACCGCACCTGGCCTAAAAATTTATTTCCATCCCATGGAAAATGTTCTTTTAGAACTCCATTGATATGTGTAGCTATGTAAGTAGTATGTGTATGTGTGTGTGTGTGTGTGTATATACGTATGTCTATACAGGTATGTATACATGCATATACTACTTACAGGTATATGCACACATGCTACTTACATACATGTGTATAGTCATGTATATATACATGTGTATATGTATATTACATTTATACACATACATTTTTTATATGTTAATAGCGATTCTCAGTGGTGGGATTACAAGTGATCTTTATTTTCCTTACATTTAAAAAAATTCAGTGCAGTTTTACAAATAATAAAATATGTTTTAAACAATCATTAATACGTTTTTGGAAAAACAGGATGAAGTTGTCTATTATGATCCATGTGAAAGTCCAGAGGAACTTAGTCATTGACTGTGGTGGGGCTGTAGGACGATAAGAATTCGGAAGTGAAAGAACTCAGAAGGCAGTGCCAGCAGCTGGAGTCTATTAAAACGGGCAGGATCTGTGTCAAAAGAGCTTCTCTCCAGAGTAGAAAGGTAGGTACGCTCAGAGCGGCTTTCTTTTCTTTTCTCTTCCAGAGATTTATTCTTGTATGAAGGATAAAGAGGTATTGAAATAAGGTTTTTACCCACACGGTGATTAATTTTTTGTGTGCTTATGCACTTATCCATGGCTATAGTTAAAATGATTTTAAATATTTTTCTTAAAAATATTATTTTTTTCTTTTGGGTTTTAAGCATTTAGCAGATCTCAAGGTTTTAATTTATTCATTCAACAACTATTTGTTGAATGCCCACTGCATACACAGGCACTTTATTTTTATTTTTTTGAGACAGAGTCTTGCTCTGTCACCCAGGCTGGAGTGCGGAGGCACGATCTTGGCTCACTACAACTTCCGCCTCCTAGGTTCAAGTGATTCTCATGCGTTAGCCTGCCAAGTAGCTGGGTTTACAGGCACGTGCCACCACGCCCAGCTAATTTTTGTATATTTTGTAGAGACGGGGTTTCGCCATGTTGGCTAGGCTGGTCTTGAACTCCTGACCTCAAGTGATCTGCCCACTTGGCCTCCCAAAGTCCTGGGATTGCAGGTGTGAGCCACCGCCCCTGGACCATGGGTACTTTAAAAACTACAATAGGTAGAAACTCTATTTCTAATAACCAACTATAACAATTCTAAATATATTTTACTGTAAATTATTGAGTACACAAAACAATTACAGATAATATTCAGCTCACTTCAGATCTTGTATTTGGTGATTTTTTTCTTAATTTTTAAAAATCCATGAATACATAAAAAGATAACACTAAGAAATTTGTTTCCGACAGAAAAGGAAGCTTCTATATATCATTTTTATACAGACTTTTATATGTATTTACTCATATTTACTATACTTTTCTCCCTTTTTTTTGTTTTGAGACGGAGTCTTGCCCTGTCTCCCAGGCTGGAGTGCAGTGGCGCAATCTTGGCTCACTGCAACCTCTGCCTCCCCAGGTTCAAGCGAGTCTGCTGCCTTAGCCTCCTGCATAGCTGGGATTACAGGCGCCTGCCACCACGCCTGGCTAATTTTTGTATTTTTAGTAGAGATGGGGTTTCACCATGTTGGTCAGACTTGTCTTGAATTCCTGACCTCAAGCAATCCACCTGCCTCAGCCTCCCAGAGTGCTGGGATTACAGGCATGAGCCACTGTGCCCAGCCTACTATACTTTTCTTGTTAGAATTAAGAAAACGTGAAAATTGTGACTTTTGTAGCTTACAAAAATGTTGATTACTCTTCTATGTAAATACGAATACTTAAAAAAAACTTGTCTAGGTGCTGTGGCTTATGCCTGTAATCCCAGCACTTTGGGAGGTTGCGGTGGGAGAATCACTTAAGGCCAGAAGTTCGAGACCAGGGACAACACAGTGAGACCTCATCTCTGTGATGCGCACCTATAGTCCCAGCTACTCAAGAGGCTGAGGCAGGAGGATCGCTTGAGGCCAGGAGGTTGAGGCTTCAGTGAGCTGTGATTGTACCACTGCACTCTAGCTGGGGTGATAGAACAAGACCCTGTCTCTAATAAAAAATAAAAATAAAAAATTTTGTTAGAAGAATATATTCTTTGCATGTTCGTGTTTAAGAATTGTACTTCTGAATTTAGGAACGGTTATTCAGAGGATTTGAAGATCTACAGGCATTTGCCCTTTGCTCCACATTTCAGAAAACCCATGAGCCCCAAGAGGAGTCTCCTTTGGCACTCCCATGGTGCTGTGGATGAACAGATACCTCCACCTCCTTGGCAGTGTTATATGTATATGTATATGTATATAAAATGCTCCTGTGCCTTCTCTTATCCAGACTTGGAGCATTAACCTTCACTCTCAAGATATAATCACTCCCCTTACCCCATTTAGAGGAGCTCTTTCCACTGATTCTGGAAATGTTGGAATTTGGAAGGCACTCGGTTCATAGAATGGTAGTTGAGGTGAGCTCTTAACTTGGGTTCAGATCACAGCCTGGCCACTTAGGTAGCCATGTGACATTAGGCAAACTACTTAAATCTCTTTTCGGCTCACAGTTTTCTCCTCTGTTAAAAGACGATGACAGACCGGGCACGGCACCCGTAATCCCAGCTATTCAGGAGGCTGAGGCAAGAGAATCGCTTGAACCCAGGAGGCGGAGGTTGCAGTGAGCCAAGATCACGCCATTGCACTCCTCCAGCCTGGGCAACAAGAGCAAAACTCAGTCTCAAAAGAAAAAAAAAAAAATAGTGGTAATAATACAGATTTCATGTGAAGATAAAGTATCATAAGGCATGAAAAGTACTTGTCATTGAAGCTAAAACCTACTCAATAAATGTTAGTATTATCTGTGAGTATTACTGTATTATTTTTTACATAGATTAAGGATTTTATGTACATATAGCATATTATATATTGGTATAGTGAGTGGTTAAGCACAGGTGAAACAGTGATAACAATTTTTCAGGTTTTTTTAGATTGCTCTGTGTTTGTAGGTATGCTTGGAAATGTAATTAGTATTTATAATGTTATGGGGAAATGTGTTTAAAACAATCACATTAAAACATTGTTGGGACACATCCCATTTAAGAATGGGGGCTGCCTGTATGTCCTCTCATGGTTGGAGGATTGTTTTCATCTCTTAAAGCACTCTGCTGGGAACAAATTATTTCCATAAGCAGCCAGGCAACTCTCATCATAGACTCTGAAGGAGACAGTACCATTGGGCCGCGCCAGAACTAATATTAATGAATGCCTTACCCTATGCCAAAATGCAGTGCTTTCTTCTTTTAACCTTTTATGCTATACCAGGGTAATATTAAAAACCATGTAGGTGATTTGTATTATTCCACCAGGATCAGTGCAAAGAAAATCATCGGCTCAGATTGCAACAGGCTGAAGAAAGCATAAGATATTCTCGTCAGCATCACAGTATTCAGATGGTGAGTGTCCTCTGAAGGAAAATGTTTTGTTTGTGTAGCATGACATGCAGGCCTAGACTTGTGGAAACTGGAGTTGCGTTGCCCTGGACCTGCAGCTGTCAGCCATCTCGCCTCCAGGCCTGCAGTCTGGGTGCAGCCTTGGGGTGGTAATGTTGGGGTACAGCCTCTTTCTTTGTCAAGACATTTTTATTGTATGCCAAGACATTTTTTGTAATGTTGAGCAATTTACAAATATACATTTGTTTAAATACAGAAAAGAGACAAGATAAAAAGGAGCAAAAGAAAAAAGAATGGATCAACCAAGAACGTCAAACACTCCAACGATTGAGAGCATTTAAAGAGGTAAGTTCTATAAACCATCACCTCATCTACACTTCTGGGGAAATAAATGAAGACTGCTCTAAAGAGGAAAGTATAAAGTATTAAGAACAGGTCATTCAGAACAAGAAACATTTAAAAATAACATTATTTCTGGTATATCAATAAAAAGCAACAACAAAAATAGAATATCAGTGATTCAAAACCCATGACATAAAATAACTGCTGTTTTTGACATCACAACACACTTGGGTTCCTGCTCTGCACTCCTCACTGAGTAGTCCTAACTGGCACTGATGGTTTAGATTGGCAGGGAAAACTGAAAACTGTTCAACTCCCTTGACTTCAGCTGGCATTTCCTCTCATTTGTAATAAACAGTTCTTTAAAATGTTATCCAGGCAGCATTGTGATATAAGTGTAGTGAAAGTGCCCAGTTAAAAGTAAAATGTGGTTTTTTTTTTTAATATCTACAACTTTCTTTTTTCTTTTTTTTTTTAAAGTATATACTTAAGAGGGTAATGTTATTTTTTTATGTCCTCTGTTCCAGGCCTACATTTGTATTTCCTCCACAAAATGATCCTGAGTCTGTAATTTTTGTTCTATTTGACTTTATTATTAGAGATAAATTTGTTTAATTAAAAAAAGCTGCTATGAAGATTCAAAAAATAATTTTTTGCTTTTATTTTTAATTGACACATAATTGTACATATTTATGAGGTATAGTGTGATGTTTTGATACAGGTATATAATGTGGAATGATCAAATCAGGATAATTAGCATATCTATCACCTCAAACATTTATCTAAAGGTAAATAGGTTTTTTTAAATAATGTAAATAGGGAGTCCGGCACGGTGGCTCACGCCTATAATTCCAGCACTTTGAGAGGCTGAGGCAGGCGGATTGCTTGAGACCATGAATTTGAGACCAGACTGGGCAACATGGTGAAACCCGAGCTCTCCTAAAAATACAAAAATTAGCCGGGCATGGTGGTGCATGCCTGTAGTCCCAGCTACTTGGGAGGCTTAGGCACAAGAATCATTTGAGCCTGGGAGGCAGAGGTTGCAGTGAGCTAAGCTTGCGCCACTGCCCTCCAGCCTGAACAACAGAGTGAGACTCTTCTGCCTCAAAAAAAAAAAAAAAAAGTAAATAGGGGCTTATTAAAGAATATCATTGAATTTACCGACTATAAAACATAGACCTGCTTTCATTCCCCAGCCTCTTCACAAAGACCCAAGTTTATTGTAGCCCCAAAAAAGGAAACAACCCACTTTATCCCAGAAAAGATTCTGGAATAGGTATCAGATGCCTTCCATATACCAGGCACCATGCTATGCACTTCACATTCACTCTTAGTTCTTGAAACAGCCTTGTGAGATAGTTTCATCACCACTTTACAAATGAGTAACCAAGGTTCAGAATGGTTGGTTACACAACTTAGTTCAAGGTTAAACAGGCATTGAAGCCAGGTCTTACTCCAGAGCCAGACATGGCTTCTCAGCGTAGGCAACACATCCAGATTCCCTGGAGAGCTTCTTCTAAGTACTAACGCCCAGCCCCACCCACAGAAATTCTGATGGTTTGGGTTTGAACTGCAGCGGGAAGCATGAATTGAAGGAGCTGCATGAATACCAGATGAACGCAGAGCTAGTGAGGTGGAGAGGAACTGGCGGGTCGCCGTCACAGAGTTTCGATGAACAGAATGGAGTTAGTGTGGAGGAAGGGATCCAAGGGCGGCCAGCCCGTCTCCTCAGCTGTCACTCAGATCAAGGAATTGTTTGGCAGTACAGAAGATTACTTTTTCATGTGTGGGTGATACGAAAATGGGAGGGGTAGGCAGATTTAAGATGACAGAATCAGGCCTCCTAACCTCCCAGTGAAACTGGAACAATTAGTTAAATGCTAACAAGTTCACCCAAAATTTGGATAAATTACTGGTTTTCTAGTGCAGAAAAGCCCATGTGGAGCTATGCACTTGCATGGGGTGATAGGAAAGTCTGTGTGGCTTAAGTTTTGGGTAAAAGAATTTGAGAATTCAATTTCCTTCAGCTTAATGAGCCATCTGTGTGATGAAAGCTCATGGGCTTTTGGGATGTATGGACAGCAGCATCCTGTGTAGAATAAGGGAGTTCTGTGTTTACCAAGAAGTGCCACCCTTGAAGGGGACATAGCCAGTTTGAGCACATTTAGAAGGGAGGAAGTAGGAGAGGGAGAAAACTAGAAATAAAATCTTGTGATACATGATATCTGTTGAGATCAAGGAAGTTCTTTGAATATCTGAAGGGCTGCACGAGGTAAAGGATTTAATTTATCGTGGGTGGACAGACTGCCTGTGTAATATAAGGCAGAACTTGGCCAGGCACCGTGGCTCACGTCTGTAATCCCAGCACTTTGGGAAGCTGAGGCAGGCAGATTGCTTGAACCCAGGAGTTTGAGACCAGCCTGGGCAACAAAGCGAGACCCCGTCTCTGCAAAAAAAACAAAGGCAAACTTAATAGTTCAGAGTCACAGTGACATGCTGCAGCCGGGATGCCACAGAGGGCATCCTTGAGTGGTTCAGGGAACCCCAACATCAGGGATGACCTGATCAGTTGGATGGAGATCAGCTGGATGACCACTGCAGTTTAGCCCTCTGGCCCAGTTTCTGGGATTCTAATTCTGCTGGCATGCTCTCTGACAGAAGGCTGCAGGACGGCAGCTGCATGGCTGTGTCTGCATCGGGGAAGTTTGGGGGCTTGTTGCCATGACATTGCTATTTGTCCTGAAAGGAGCAGAATGTGAGGGAAATGGAAATAGTCCTTGAGTTAATCATGGATTGCATGGTGTGTGTGTGTGTGTGTGTGTGTGTGTGTGTGTGTGTGTTTGTTTTAGGTTTGCATTAATAGGATCATATTGAATGCATCCTTTGCCAGTGTCTTTAACTTAGGTTTTTGAGATATATTCATGTTAATATGTATAGCGCTAGTTCATTTTAATGAGTTCATAGTATTACATTTTATGTTTTATTGGCTAATCAGCGCCTTCTTTAGGGACCTCCTCTCAAGATTAGCTCTTTGTAGGGCTAGGTTTTTCTTTATCAAATGAATACCTGAAAGACCAGAACTTTTTCAATTTACATTTTTTAAATTATGAAATTAACTCTAAGCCTAAAAGTTAGAGAAAATAAATATCCACAGGCTCTGTAATAGCTGCCACTCAGATGTCCACTGTGCTGGCATTTTTCATAGAACTTTTCTCGTTTTTAATTGTAATACATACTATTTTATATCTGGTTTTCATTGAACACTGACTGTATCATCTGATTTTTTCAGGTGTTTCAGGGGTTGTACTATTTATGACTTTTTATGACTACTTAATATTTTGAATAGATTTGTCATTTTTTCAACTAGTATCCTATTATTTGTATTTTAGCATTTCTAATTTTCCATACTAAAAATTGATGACTATTTTCCTCTATACATATGCTTTCGTGTCTTCATTTTACTACAGAGAAGGTAATACTTGATCAGAGGATATAAATGCTTATCTTTTAGCCCATGAAAAATGGACTCGGTAGCAAGGATGGCTGTGCAAACAAGAAGGAGCCACTTTGTGAATTAGACCATCCGTGCATAGAAACGCATGTGTTTATAGATTTCTAGAAAGTTGCAGCATTTTGATGGTTTGCACTTGTGGCAGATTCCCTCACCATGGTTTTTCATTTTCAGAAATGCCTAGCTCAATCTGTCTGAAACACCTCTGGCTCAGAATCTGTGGCTCCAAACCTGCCAGGTGACCTTTCCCAGCAGACGTGCTTGCCAGCTTCCCAGGTGGTGTCAGTAATTCACCCGTCCTCTAGGAAAACTAGAGGTGTTCCCCTATCGGAAGCTGGTAAAGTGATAAGCCCCAAGTGTCGACTGTCATGGAAATATCCCTGTCCAGCTTTTTGTTCCAGTTGGTGATCAAACACATTCCAAATCCAGTGAGGAACTGCCACTGCCACCACCTCCTCCTCCACCACCACCACCACCCCACCCCCTCCTCTGCCTGCTCTGTCCTCATCCTTTCAAGCTGCAACTCATCAGAACTTAGGCTTCTGGGCTCCAGTGAAAGATGACCAGCCACTTCCTCTAGTGTGCGAATCACCTGCTGAGAGACCACGTGACTCCTTGGTAAGTTTTCCATGTCCAGGATCTATGGACGAAGCGTTGGCCTCCTTGAGGCACGGCAGAGCTCCTCTCCAGAAGGTGGAAGTGCTGGTGGTGTGTCCTCCCCGTGCCTCAGTCAATGAGCACATTCTGGCTGCCATAAGGCAAGGGGTCAAACTGAAGAAAGTTCACCCTGATATTGGCCCAAAACCCAGCAGCAAACCAACCAGCAACAGATGCAACAGTGATCTTGAGAGGAGAATCAAGGCCGCACTCCAGAGGATCAAGAGGGTGTCTGCTGACTCAGGAGGACAGCGACGAGCAGGACCCTGGCCAGTGGGACTGTTAGGCTCAAGTTTGACAAAGGCATCCGCCACTGTAGGCTTGAATAAAGTGGGTGAGGCTAAGACCTATTGAAAAGCACACTAACAGGGTGCTGGTAGTTGGGCCACATAACATTCCGGAAGATCAGCAGGGCCTTTTGTGGGATGCTGCAGCATTTTTTTTTTTTTTTTTTTTTTTTGAGAGATGGAGTCTCGCTCTGTTGCCCAGGCTGGAGTGCAGTGGTGCAATCTTGGCTCACTGCAAGCTCCACCTCCCGGGTTCATGCCATTCTCCTGCCTTAGCCTCTCGAGTGGCTGGAACTACGGGCACCCGCCACCATGCCCAGCTAATTTTTTGTATTTTTTAGTAGAGACGGGGTTTCACCATGTTAGCCAGGGTGGTCTCAATCTCCTGACCTCATGATCCACCTGCCTCGGCCTCCCAAAGTGCTGGGATTACAGGCGTGAGCAACTGCACCCGGGCTTTTTTTTTTTTTTTTTTTTTTGAGGTGGAGTCTCACTCTGTTGCCCAGGCTGGAGTGCAGTGGCACGATCTTGGCTCACTGCAACCTCCACCTCCCGGGTTCAAGCAATTCTCTGCCTCAGCCTCCCAAGTAGTTGGGATTACAGGCACGTGCCACCACATCCACCTAATTTTTGTATATTTAGTAGAGACTGGGTTTCACCGTGTTGGCCAAGCTGGTCTTGAACTCCTGACCTCATGATCCACCTGCTTTGGCCTCCCAGGGTGTTGGGATTGCAGGTGTGAGCCACCGCGCCTGGCTGATGCTGCAGCTTTTATGTGACGCGGTGACTCTTAAAACTGGGGAAGGAAGTAGAGATGAGAGTTTCATACACCACCCCATACGTGGGATGTCAAGACACATCGGATGTGTCGCTGGCCTAACAGAAGAGCACTTATTTCTCACCATGGGTGATCTAGAATTGTTCCCTGGTTCTGAAAGAAGTTTACTCTACTCTGGTAAGCAGCACTATTAGACTACTGACTGTGGCCTCCTGTGCATATGGAATAGTGATTTCTCAGATTTATAGGTTTGAATGTGAATGTTATCAATAATCAGAATAAATTGCTTATATTCAGGAAAAAAATACCAATTGTGCACATATTTTTATAAAATTATACATAAACACTTTATTTTTATGTCATTCTAAATAATTTTTTGTATGTTTCTATTTCCAAATGTTTGGTAATAGATAGAAATATGATTGATTTTATTTATTGAGTTTGTGTATAACCACGTTACTAAACTCACATATTGAGCATTTTAATAGGTTATTTTGAATAGTTTTACATAGACTGTTGTCTGAAAATAGAAACAGGTTTAATTCTTCCTTTCTGATGTGGATGTTACTGATTTTTTTCCCTACATTACTGATCTGGCTAGCACTGTCAGTATAAAGTTGAATATAAGTGGTAAAAGAGCTGACTTCTTGCCTTGGACCCAGTTTTTAAATCAGTCGGAGAGTCACCATTAAGGGTAATTTAGTGGTATTTTTGGTTTTTTGTTTGTTTGTTTTGTAGATGGCCTCTATCAGGTTAAGTTCCCTTTTCTCATTTTGCTGAGAGTTTTTATAAAGAATAGCTATTGAATTTTGTCAAATGCTTTTGCTGCATCTGCTGAAATGATGCATTTATTCTTCATCTACCTAATGTTGCAATTTATATCTGTTGAGCTTTGAATGTTGAACCAGGCTTGCATTCATGGTATAAATCACTTGTTTGTAAAGTATTGTTTTTAAATATTGCTAGATTTGATATCTTAGTATTGTATTTTTATATTTGTCTTCATGTGTTTTTCTTTTCTCATAAGTGTCTGTACCCCCTTTTTTTTTCTTTAAAGAGTAATGATGAGAGAGATTGTCTCTCTTGAAGTTCTCAGTGCCTGTGCATTACTGCCACTACACAGCTAGTATCATGACAACAGCTTCAGAACCAGAGCTGGCTTCCAGGCAAGGCTGGGTGGGGAAGAAAGAGAAAAACAAAAGAATTATTTCGCTATGCCGAGACCCTAACCTAGCGGTGCTAGAGGAATTAAAGACATACACACAGAAATATAGAGGTGTGAAGTGGGAAATCAGGGCTCTCACAGCCTTCAGACCTCAGCCCTGAACAGAGATTTACCCACGTATTTATTAACAGCAAGCCAGTCATTAGCATTGTTTATATAGATATTAAATTAACTAAAAGTATCCCTTACGGAAACAAAGGGATGGGCCGAATTAAAGGAATAGGTTGGGCTAGTTAACTGCAGCAGGAGCATGTCTTTAAGGCACAGATCGCTCATGCTATGGTGTGTGGCTTAAGAATGCCTTTACGCGGTTTTCCACCCTGGGCGGGCCAGGTGTTCCTTGCCCTCATTCCTGTAAACTCACAATCTTCCAGCGTGGGTGTTAGGGCCATTATGAACATGTTACAGTGCTGCAGAGATTTTGTTTATGGCCAGTTTATAGCCAGATTTTGGGGGGCTTGCTCCCAACACTCTACATGTGCTCCATTTTACAGAGGCTTCATTCTTGGTTCTCTAGCTAAAAAGAGTAGAAATTTTGCACACCTGGGTTAGAAAAAAAAATAGCCATTAAACCCACCCCTGTTACAGGTCACTATTGGTATTTTGATTTTGCTTTCAATCCATCTGTTATTGTTTACTTTTAAGAGTTCTTGATAGTTGCTTTTTATGTCCAGAGTTTTAATTTCAATCAGAAGGAAAATAGGCCTTGGTGAGCATGGTTTGTCTTGGCTGGTGCCAGAAGTCTATACTCAAATATTTTTAAAATAATTTTTAGTTGAATAACAAGTTAGACCTGTGCTTAGCTTTCTCATTGTTTTCCTAAAAATAGAAAAAGTTTTAAATACTTTAACCACGAAATAATTTAAAGCAGGTTTAAAATAAACTCCTTCGTTTTGCCTATTGTATTACTCTGTTCTCACACTGCTAATAAAGACATACCCAAGACTGGTAATTTACAAAGTAAAGAGGTTTAATTGACTCACAGTTCCACATGGCTGGGGAGGCCTCCCAATCATGGCAGAAGGTGAATGAGGAGCAAAGTCACTTCTTACATGGTCGCAGGCAAGAGAGAGCATGTGTGCAGGGGAATTCCCCTTTATAAAACCGTCCGATCTCATGAGACATTCACTCTCATGGGAACAGCATGAGAAAGACTCACCTCCATGAGTCAGTTACCTCCCACTGTGTCCCTGCCACAACATGTGGGAATTGTGGGAGCTAAAAATCAAGATGAGACACAGTCAAACCATATCTCCTATATACATTCACACTAGCGTTTTAGTTTTAGAACTAGTTCTATGTTACTATCTGAATTAATTTTTCCACAATTTTGTAAGGAAAAATAATGCCTTCTTTGAATTTCATGTGTAAATGATATTTTTAGTTTTGTGTCATTTTGTCCAATAAATTCTGAAAATCTTTGTATTGACAGTGTGTTATCTCTGCACAACCATCTATGTATAAGAGCGCTCAGTAAAAAGAATAAAGAGGAAAAAGCACTGGATCTATATTTATACAAAACAAGCTACCAGCAGAGCCCACTGGGAGTGGTCATGATATAATCAGGAATGTTATATTCACAGGTTGTAGATCTGCATATGAGAAGAGGGTTTGCAGATAGCAGATTCTAGAAAAGTTGTCTAATCAGACAGTAAATGCAGGTGTCAAAGCACTGAACAAAAATAAGCTGCTTTAATTACTTATAAGAGGGAAGTACAAGTCATTATTCCATCTGCTAATTTACAGCCTGTAAGATACCCTTTAAAAGCAGCAGTAAGTAAACTCTTCATAAAAGTTAGACTCTATGACAAATCCACTGCCTTTCTTCTTTTGTAGCAGGGCCTTTCTTTTTAATGACTATTTTTTGTTTTTGGAGATGAAGTCTCTGTCACCCAGGCTGGAATTCAGTGGCATGACTGATCACTGCAGCCTGGACCTCCAGCTCACATAATCCTCCTGCTTCAGCCTCCTGAGTAGCTGGGACTACAGGTGTGTGCCACCATGCCTGGCTTTTTAAAAAAAAATTTTTTGTAGAGATGGTGTCTCGCTATGTTGCCCAAGCTGATCTCAAACTTCTGGATTCAAGCACTTCTGCCCAAAGTGCTAGGATTATAGGTGTGAGCCACCGTGCCCAGGCTAGTGACTATTTTTGAAAAAAGAAACACATTACCCTCCCTTGTTAATCACTTATGTACAAAAATGCATGTTTTGCTGTTGATCTGTTTTAACTAACTCTTTCTACATAAATAACACATTTGTACATGTATATGTGCAGATCCATTTATAATGTTAAAATTGTGTTTAAGTGATGTTTACTAAACAGGATAAAATTTTGTTTGGAAAATTTGAGATATGAAATTTTATCTAGTTAATCTATAGTCCTTTCCCTTATGGTGTCCAGCTCTATGCAGGCTCTGCCTCACTCCAGATTATGTAAATATCAATTCATATTCAAATGAATTTGAAATTTAGCTTTCAACATCTGCCTTTTCAATTCATCTTGAAATTATTGTGGTAATATTATTTCCTATCCACTAGCATACTTTTTAATCCCAACAGTAATGTTTCTGAAAAGACCACTAGTTCTTCTGTTGAGCAGTTACTGATACCTTGCCATTCAAGAGGAGGATAGAGATGCCCACAGCCCCTCTCCTTCAACCACATATGTCCAAGTAAAACTAGTATTTCTTCCTTTTAAAAAGATAAGACATAATTATTTTCCATATTATTGAATACATTTCTGTTGTAACCTCAGTTCTACTCTTCAGAATCCTTTGTTCGATTTTCTTGTAGTTGATTTGATGATCCCACTCACACTTTCCTACCAGTTCCAGAGACAATGGACTTAGTCACACAGTGGGGAGACACGTTTGTGGGGGTTGGGTGGAAGTTCTGGTTCAGGTCTGCATCTCTGTTCACCATAATTTATGATGATGCTGTAACTCACATCTGCTCTTTGATGAGAAGTCACACAAGTAATTGCTAAATTAACCCGTCAAATCTAACTATCATTCAGCTATGTCTCACTGAGCCTTTTCTGGACAAATCATGTTCTCAAGAATATTTATGTGACTTTATCCTTTGGGCAAAGGCTATAGGCAACGGAAGCGATAGGGGAAGTATGTGGAAGGTTGACCCACATAGCTGTTTCCATATGCAACTTTTCAATCTTCTTGATTTCTGCTTCTCTTCCCAGTTCTTATCACCCATAGTGATTTTTGGAAAAACTGCCACTACGTTGGCATTGTGAGTACTCAGAGTGGTGAGTCTCTTCTCCTTAGCTAGACTGTCAGGACAATTCTATTCACTTTCAGACTTCCAAATGTCATCACATCTTCTTAGTGCCTGACCTCCTTTTCTCTCATTCACAAGATATTCATGGCTCCTTTTAAATAGGATAATGGCCCAGTGAAAAGTGTGTATTTTCTGAAAACATTGCTGAAAGGTGATGAAAGTGCCAAATGTATTTGCTTATAACATTTTTAAAGAAAAAAATTAAGGTTGAAATGAAAGTAAGGATATTTTCATCCAATTACCTCATTCAGTTATCATAATCAAGGTCAGAGAAGAAAGAAACTTCAGCCTTTGCTAGAAGCAACTTGCAACAAATCACATATCTACTGACTCTGTGACATTCGTCCAGTGATAGCAGCAATGTTCCACTTATCACATGGTATACAGAAATACAGCAATTAAAATAGTTTTAGATGCAGATCAAGCAGTAATTACTTTTGCCCAGAAATCTTAAAAAATAAATTGTATGTGGAGAACAGGAAGCTTAGGAAATTAGGGTGCCTTTTATCTTTGCAGTGACAATTTACCTTGCGCTCGCAGTGACGTTTTCTAGATTTTAAAAATCAATGTTTTTTATTTTTATTTTTATTTATTTATTTATGTATTTTTTAAAATCTGCTAGCCCTTTTGCTTTTAGCAGCCACAGACTTCTTGGCCTCTTAAAGGCCCGGATGCCTGAAACTTCTGAAGAGATACTGCCTTCAGCTTCTCAGTCACAGCGCGGTGTGAACACGTAGCTCCAATTATGCCTCTGCTTGCTTCAGCCTGCTGGCGCTTAATTAGGTGCTTATCCTAACACCTTAGAACATACTTTCTGTAGATGGTTTAATTCCAACCATCATATATGCTTTTTCTCAGAGTTTCTCCAGCTTCTCCAAACTTCCCTGTAAACGAGGCCTTGTAGGCAGTTTTCTTGCTATGACCTCACCTTCCATTCAGCGCAGAAACAGCATCCATTGCTGTTATGCAGTGGATAAAATTGTGTAACAATGGTTATGGTTTCATATCTTTAACGTTACCGGCAGACTTTACTCCTGGCCTTCTCCTAATCAATAGGCCAGTCTTCCCCTCCCCACCCCCACATTTTTAGCCATCTAATTTTATTCCGTACATTCGTTCTTAAAAAGGCAAAAACCTGGCCGGGCGCGGTGGCCTAACGCCTGTAATCCCAGTGCTTTGGGAGGCCGAGGAGGGTGGATCATGAGGTCAGGAGATCAAGACCATCCTGGCTAACACAGTGAAACCCCGCCTCTACTAAAAATACAAAAAAATTAGCCTGGCAGCGGGCACCTGTAGTCCCAGCTACTCAGGAGGCTGAGGCAGGAGAATGTCATGAACCTGGGAGGCGGAGCTGCAGTGATCCGAGATTGCGCTACTGTGCTCCATCCTGGGTGACAGAGCAAGACTCCATTTCAAAAAAAAAGAGGCAAAAATCTTTTTTAGCCTTCTCTTCAGGATGGTTAAAATATATGGGCAACAAAAACAATTTTTACAAATGATTTAAAACACACAATTTGCTTAGTATTTTTCACACTAATAACACAAAGAATATAGACACTATATATATTCCAATCACATTGATCATGCAGAAAATAAATATTCTTTGATACTGGTTTTCCTTTGATCACAAATAGATATGAGGGCAAAATGTCTTATCACTTATTTACAAATAACTGATGGCCAAAATAGATAATTGTCATGATAGAAGTTATTGACACTGGCTGGGTGGGGTGGCTCATGCTTGTAATCCTAGCACTTTGGGAGACCGAGAAAGACAGGATCACCTGAAGTCAGGAGTTTGAGACCAGCCTGGCCAACATGTAGAAACCCTGTCTCTACATAAAAAAAAAATAAAAAATAAATAAACACACTTTGGTTTTGGTGGTGGGCACCTGTAATTCCAGTTACTTTGGGAGGCTGAGGCAGGAAAGAAGTTATTGATACAAATATTTGCAAAAATAAAAAGTTATTTCATAACCACAAATAATTCCAAAGTATGTCCATGTGCTAATTTGTAAATAGGAAGAAAGTTCTTATTTTGAAACTTGCAGCCTGGGAAATATTTATAAGATTGTTATGGCATTGATAACTGGAGTACTTCCTATATCAACTTACTAGAATTTTGGAGACTGACTTTAAAATATAATAAAAAGGGAAAGACAGGGAATTGAACTTTCTTCTCATGTTTTTTACAAATTTTACAGGGAGCCAGAGTCTCATTTATGTCATCACAGATTTATTTTACAAGTTTGGACTTGCAAAAATGTGCCAAAATTTGAATGCCTTACACATTTTTTTGGGAAGCAGCTAAAATATATAATGCACTGACCTTTTAATGTTCACTTTGACTGGTTAATGGTTACACCTTTGCAGCTCAGTTAGATTGTAAACAAGGGGACAAAACTGAATATATAAGGTCAGAGAAGTATAGTGACAAAATTTATGAACCCCTATACATTTCCTATGAATAAAAAATGATTAAAATTCATACATTTGCTTTTTAAATATATATATAAGAAACATCAAAAATTAATTCAAAGCATATATTACCAAATATATTCTTAATTTTGAATAACCTTATTTAGGTGTACCTTTTTCTACAAAGTTATGTCTTCATTAAACATTTTTCAAATTATTAGTATTATTATTTTTAACTGATGCTTCATATTTTATTTCCCCTCTGCTCTCCCATCCCACCCTTGGTGATGGTTGTGCCCATTTGAGCATTTCGGAGCACATGACCGTAAGTAAATCTTGAGAGAGGAGCGGAATTACTGTCTAAACAGTAACAGAAGGGGATTAGCTGTAAGGATAGCATAACTGTTGTGCAGGAAGAGAAGCTGCCCAGATCTTCTTGGTGGACAATGCATAGAAGACTTAGAATTATGAAACATCTGTCCCCGCAACCACCCTTTCCCACCCATCCCCCAAACCCCCACTCCCACCCTTCCCCCGCCCCATTTAATAGTGTTAACAAAAGCTTAATCTAACTTTTTTTTTTTTTTTTTTTTTGACGGTGTCTTGTTCAGTCGCCCAGGCTGGAGTGCAGTGGCGCAATCTCGGCTCACTGCAAGCTCCACCTCCCGGGTTCGCGCCATTCTCCTGCCTCAGCCTCCCGAGTAGCTGAGACTGCAGGCGCCCGCCCCCACGCCCAACTAATTTTTTGTATTTTTTAGTAGAGACGGGATTTCACCGTGTTAGTCAGGATGGTCTCCATCTCCTGACCTTGTGATCCACCCGCCTCAGCCTCCCAAAGTGCTGGGATTACAGGCATGAGCCACCGCGCCCGGCTTCCAGAATATAAAAAATGAGTTCCATGACGACCGGGCCCTCACTGAGCTGGCAGGCCCCTCCATGGATCACGGGCACCAAGGCTCTGTCCAAATCATTCATGTACTGTGAGGAAGGGGGCTGGCCATGGCTCCCTGCTTGATAGCCAACCTGATCTGAGGCAAGTGTCACACGTAGTCCCAGTTTGGTCATTCCATCTTCCTTCAGAAGCTTCAGGAGCAAGGCAAAAAGCCTTGGCAACATGCTCAATCTACTGTGATCTGTAGGATCACCGAGGCAATTGTGCTGGTAACCGTTTTCTTGTAATCCCAGCACTAGGATTTCTAGGAAATCCTGGGAACCGTTTTCTAGGAAAAACACCTCTGTCCATCTGATGACTTTTCCATTTGCTTTATATTCTGATCCATGGAATATCTTCACATTTGTTAACAGTCTCCATGGACTTCCCATCTATAGGACTTAGGACACCCTTGCTGACGTTTTTGTCATCATCCACCCACTGGATGTGGATGTGCTCCTGGGGTTCCTCCGTGTCTGCCTTCCCACAGGTGATGGTGAAGTCCCTCATCTCTAGCAGTGCCTGCCTCAAGGAATCCATGTTCTCTGCAGTGATCTGGACCATAACGCCATCTTCCACAATACTGGACTTGGCAAGGTATCCAGAAGAGGATTTCAGAGCGCCACTGAACACAAAAAAACTGCTTTGAGTTTGCATATAGTTATAGTAGTACTGAAAAATCCTCCTAATTTAGGTTTTTGTTTTCAGTTTTGTTTCTCTGTTTTCTAGTGCATAAGGACTTAATAAATATTCATTTAACAAAATTGAAATCTCAAAGGTACATATAAATAAACAATATAAATAACCATCCTTATTACAGTTAACTTTGTGCTTTAAAAAAAAAAGGCATCCGAAGAAAGACAGACGTATTCATGCAATAAAATCTTAGCAATCCCTGCAATAGTTTTCCAGAATTATCAGCCCTCCCATCTTACTCTGGACAGAATGAAAAAAAAAATTAGTTCTCTTGTGTTGCTCTTTGAGTTCCAACTAGGAAGAATTACTGAAAAGAGCTGGATGTTACAACTGTTTCGGGCAGAGAAGTCACACTGTTCAGGAGGACCCCATAGTAGAAACTGTTTTAAAAAAGTTCTTTTTACTTGAAATTACACAAGAAAGCAGAAAATGACATTGCAAAAAGGAAACAAGTATAGGCAGGAACATTGTTACAGAAGCCAGGTGACAATAAGTAGAGAGTAGAAAGCAATCAACACTTTTGACCATTGAGAATGAGGAAAGTGGAAATTGAATGGCTCACGGATAAAAATAGTCACCCACATGTCAATAACATGGATTCTGAAGAGTCAGACTTACGCACACACAGAGCATCTACCGCATGCACGAGTTGTGTGTGAGTTTGGTGATAATGAAGAGAGACTAACTGCTGCATCAACTAATATACTCTGGGAGTGAAGAGCAGGATAAAAAAAAACTGTAGAGACCGCTACTCTAGGTCATTTACGTGTTCTAAGGAGAGAAAAATAACATGATAGAAGAAAGTGATAACTATCTGGAATGGTGGGATGGGTGGCTTCTGACACAGCTCCCATGTTTCTGATTCCACCTCCCGATATCTTGTATTATCTCCCCTTCTTGAGTATGAGCTAGACCTGGTGCCTTGCTGCTAAGAAACAGAATTCAACAAAAGTAATGCTGTGTTACTTCCTTGGTTAGGTAACAAGGAACTATGTCTTGCCCCTTGCTAGCCACCCCCAACTCTTGCTGGCATTCCCTCTTGCACTCTCGCTTGCTTGCTTTGATAAAGAGTTACCATGTTGTGTGATGCTTTGTGGAGAGGCCCACGTGACAAGGAACCAAGGGAGTTTACAGCACAACACCTGGCATAAAACTAAAGCCAACAACTATGTGAGTGAGTCTGCAAATACATTATTCCCTGTCCAGCCTTAAGGTGACTGCAGACTTTTAAAAGAGTGAGAGTCAGAGGCCACAGTTAATCCACATGTGGATTCCCACCAACAAAAATTGAAATAATGTGTGTTTTAAAATGCTAAGTTTGGGGGTGATATGTTACATATAAATAGATAAATAATAAAGATGGTTTCGCATGGAGATAATGACAGAAAGGAATTTGACTATTTTAATAGTCCAATGAAAAGGTATGAAAGATCTGAATTTGGATGGTAGCAGTGTGAATGATGTAAAAGATAAATGTGAGATTCTATAAAGTAAGATTTTATAGGACCTACCAATGATGGGGGTGAGAGGAGGATAGAGAGATGGGAGAGAGAAAGGCAGGGGGAAAGGGAGAAAAGGAGAGGGAGAAGCGGTAAATGAACAAGATTTTTAGTTCAAGTCAGTAGGAAAACCATTGGCAGAGTTGTTTTATTTAAGCATTAACAATTACTTTCTGAGCATCTGTGATGTGTAAGACATTATGTTATCTGTACTAGACACCGAGATGAACCCTCAAAATGGTGATGCCCTCAAAATGGTATAGTGCAAAGTAGAATGTTGTGAAATTTTTCCTAATGGAGAAATTCATCCAATTAGCATTTGAGGAAAGGTATATGTGAGTTGGACTTTGGATAGTAACATATAGAGATTAACATTAGAAAGGAAGCAAAATATTTCATTAGACATATAAAGAAGTCAATAGTTTATTTTCACTAGATTGCAAGCATATGAAAAAGACAATGGGAAAATGTGTCTCAATTGTCAGCCTAAATTTAACATCTTATTCTATAGTGAAATCACAGGACAATTAAATAGATGTCTTGCACTTAGGACAAGTTATTTAAGTTTGTTGAAGAAATGAGATGATTGATTTTATTTTTAAGTAATAAGTAATGTGAGAAAATCTGCAATCAGTAGGGTTTATGTAGATCCAGCCTCAACAAACTACTGCCGATGGGCCAAATCTAGTCTGCAGCTCATTCATGTAAACAAAGTTTTATTGGAATATAGCCATCCTCATTCATTACATAATGTCTATGGCTTTGACAGAGACTGTGCCACCTGCAAAGCCAAAAATATTTACTATCTGTCCCTGGACAGGAAACACTTCTCAATCCCTGGTCTACATCATAAAATGGATTTGAGTAGAGAGAAAGAAAAAAAACTCATTAAAACATATGGGGTGTTACTGCCTTAAACAAGTAGGATACTAACAATAAAAATGGAAAGGAAAAGTTGGAGTGTGCGTGTGGGTATGCGTCTGTGTGCATTTGTGTGTATGTGATGAAAACTGCTTAAATGCAAGGTACAATATAGAAGAGGAGGCCGTCGTGGTGCTTAGATGGCTGTGAATTCACAGTCTCCTCCATTAATATTTAAGTGCAATTTTGGAGGAATAAGCCTTTCCACTCAACTCTTAAGTGGTTTAATCAACTGGTCATATTTTTTTCCTAATGGTTAGAAAGGATAAGTTACTCAGAAGGAAAAGTAGTATTGCTTGAGAAAGAATTATAATGGAAGGGAGCGGTGATTGCATACTTCTAGGAAAGCTGGAGGGAACAGCTAAAAATCAGTATGATACCGAACACTTGGATGAATGCATGAGTGAAAGCAGGTGAGAGCAGCCCTAAAAGGAAGCCAGTTTGCACCAAAAGTAAACACTGGTTTTCATGCTGCCTCTTGTATATATGTATCAAAAGATACTGGTACTTAATGTATAAATTAGAATATTAACTTTTTTAGTATGAATTGAAATTATATGGGGTTTAAAAAAATCAATGATTTAAAAACATCACCAGGTTCCTTTTGTTGTTTAAATTCTCTCCTGATAGAACTAAATAGGGGTCTCCTAAATAGGGTTCAAGAAGCAGAAACTTACATAATGGTACTCAGGATTCAATGCATTAAAGATTAATATTCCTTGAATTAGAAGAGCCGAACTAAGCATCTAAACACCAGATATAGGTCTAGAATAGCAGATACATCTAAGTAGGTTTCAACTGTCTAAGGGCACATGCCTGGTGCAGGGACATGAACAAATGGTGGGTAAACAGTGATAAAAGCCCTATGAGGGATGTTTAGCATTGAAATGTGTAAAGTTTTTATTTAATCACAAAGTTTTCTATATTAGCTTAAATTTTATAATGATGATGAATTACTCATGTGAAAATTAAAAACTTTTTTTTGTATTTTTAAAGAAAAAAGCACAAATACACCCATAGAACACTGTGAAATATTATCTTTCACAATGTACACCAGGCCAGGAAATTATTGGGCTGATCTGAGTCTTCAACAAAATTTTACTTTGTGAAGAAATAAGACAATGCTAGAGGGACCAAGATTTCCATTTGCCTGTGCTCCTTCTGATGCCATCTTTACTCTCCAGGTGAAAGGATGTTTGTGAGATCAATATTCCTCTCCTTTGATAGTTACCTTCTTTTAAAACCTACTGAACACTGACTTACTCAGCTCTTCTCTATTCTTTCCCATTTCCTCTGGGTCCTTTGATAATAGATGCTAGTATCCCTGTCTGTCATTCACTCCTATATGGTTCTCAGGGTTTGTTTGCTGTTCTTCCCTCTGTTAACCTGAGCCTTACAGGCCAAAGTAAATTACTCTCCCAGCACCTTTTATACAGAGTGGTTCATAGTAGTTTTCCTGACACCTATGTTATTACACATTTCTCCCCAAGACCATCTCTAAAGCTTTATGATTTACACATGAGTTACCTTAGACCAACTGACCTAAACACAAGATATGCTGTCACATTTGAAGCTGCTTCCTCAGAATATGTTGGTTGAAATCTACTGCTTCTCCCTTGTCCAGGGTTTCTAAATACCTGTAGGGCAGCTTCTCAATAATATGCATTACTAATATCTCAGAATCATTATTATACCAACAAGAACTTTTTACTTTCATTACTGTGTCAGACGACTCGGAATATCATTAGCAAAACCTGTTTAGAACAGCCGTCTTAAATCCTTGTTGAACCAATTCCAGCATGCTTTTAATTTAAGAAGCAATCCTGGCGCAGTGGTTCATGCCTGTAATCCAATCACTTTGGGAGGCCGAGGCAGGCAGATTACGAGGTCAGGAGATCGAGACCTTCCTAGCCAACATGGTGAAACCCCATCTCTACTAAAAATAGAAAAATAGTTGGACGCGGTGGCATGTGCCTGTAATCCCAGCTACTCAAGAGGCTGAGGCAGGTGAATCTCTTGAACCCAGGAGGCAGAGGTTGCAGTGAGCTGAGATCGTGCCACTGCACTCCAGCCTGGTGACAGAGTGAGACCCCATCTCAAAAAAAAAAAAAAAAGTAATCTTGAGTAGTATATTCCTTCCCAAGATGAGCATGCAAACAAAGATAACATGACTTTTTATTCTATATGTACGTTTGAAGGATCTCTTTAGTTCTTTAAAAACTGCATGTGATGTATAATTTTATAAATATTGAGATGCTTTGGAAAAAATATTGAAGAAAGGCCATTTGATTAGGCATAAAGCACTTAAAGTGAATGCCAAGAAAGTTGCATAGGTCAAAATAGGTCCACAAAAATGTATGGATTAGTGAAGCTTCCAACGTGAACTGACCGTTTCTCTGAGTGTCTTTTATAATTATGGGTGAAGGCTGAGGATTGGGCCTGGCCCAGATGTAGATTAGGGGTAAAATAAGCAGTGGCACACAAAAGATATTTTCCCTGAGGCATATTGATTGCATTATTGTGTTATATGCAAGAATGATGGGTTATTCCAGAAGATTTCAAAAGACAGAATAAAATCTTCAAGAGTATCACAGCAACTGGGAGACAAACTCATTGCAAAGAAGACAGCCTGCCTCAAAAGCATGGCTAACTCCCTTGTTCAACACATTTCTAAGATTTTGAATCTGAATAGGGTGCATTGGTAAAGGGCTAGGCCCAATACCCCTGAAATTAAAATTTAATCTCCAACAGCATTTTTTGAGACTAATGAGTAGTTCCAACCAGCTCTCAATCAAAAGCTCAAAAGGAACATACTTCAGAAACAGAGATAAGCCAAAGATGCCAGTCTTACTGAAACTAAAACTGAATCCTGACTGCTCCAATATCTGATTATATTGGTAATGACTTTCTCCCAATACTATCTGCTTAATAGAGAAAAGTGGGAATACATTCTAAAACTATTATTATCAGAATACTTTATTATTCTTGTATACACAATGTCCAGCATGATACAAAAAATGTCTAGATATGTGAAGTGGCAAAAATTTTATTAATCAAAACACAAGTGCACAATAAGCACAGCTCCACTGATTCACAGTTCAGAATTTAGCAGACAAATTTTGAATGACCATTGCTAATATAATAAAAGTAGGCAAACTGGATGAAATGATGGAGATTGCAGCAAAGATTTAAATATCTATAAAAAGTCGCACAGATATTCTAAAACAGAAACATAATAATTGAATTTATGTCACTGAATAGGTTTACTTTAGAATAAATGTAGTAAAACAACCTGAAAAGAGATTCATAGAAATATAAATTGATCTATAGAAATAATCTCAACTGATGAGATTTAAAAAAGCAGAACAAAAAAGACATGAGGCACAGTCAAAACATCTACTATAACTGAATTGGACATAAAGACAAGTGAGAGAGAATGGAGAAGAAGCAATATTGGAAGAGCTGTTGGTCAAAAATTTTGTAAAATTGATAAAGAATATCAACCTACTTGCAAGAAACTTAACAAAACCTAAGAAACATAATACAAATAAAACTTTACCTATCCAGATTATAAGCTGCTGAACCAAAACGAAAGTCTCAAAAGTAAGTAAAAGAGCAAAAATAAGTATTCCAACAAAAACAATAGAGGCTGGAGACAATGAAATGGCATTTTAACATGCTGAGGGGCAAATTTGCCAGTCTAAAATGTAATAACCAGTGAAAAAACACATAAAAGTGAAGCGCAGTAAAATATATTCAGACAAGTAATTGTTGAGAGAATGTTTGCCTAGGAGAACTGAACTACAGAAATACTAAGGAAAGTTCTTCAGCTAAGAAAAAAATTATCCCAGAGAGAAGCATACAATTAGAGGAAGCAATGAAATTAACTGAAATAAAAGCCTTAAAATATTGGCACAAGAAGTTCTAAAGATCTGAGTAAGTTCTCTATGTATTATAGAAACTATATTTATGATTAACACATTTTACACACACACACACAAAATTCCAATCACATGTGGATTACCTGGTGACTCCTTACCAAAACTTAAGGAACTAATTGGACTAGTCTTACACAAGTATTTTCAGGAAATAATACAAAAAAAAGAACACTTTAATTTTTTTGTAGGAAGCCAGTAATCATTGATACAAAAATCTGAAAGATATTAAAGAAAAGTAATTTATAAGGAACATTCACCATGAAAATAAACCTGAGAAGTAAGGATAAATATAATTAACTTGTCTTTTACAAAGTTTAAATGTTGAATAAAATATATGACAAAGAGTGGGAGTAGCTAAATAGTGTTGAACTGTTCTAAGGTCCTTATATTGTTGGAGAAGTGGAAAAAGTACGAACATACTTCAGAAATAGTAGTCCACAATAGTCGAGAATAAATATTATATCTTCTAGGATAACCAAGGTACTTAAGATAGTCCACAATAGTCTAGAATAAATATTATATTTTGTAGGGTAACTAAAGTACTAAAAAGGAATTACAAGTATTTTAATAAAATGAAAAATAAATAATTATTCTAAAAATGGGAAAAAGGCTGGGTGAAGTGGCTCCTGACTGTAATCCCAGCACTTTGGGAGTCTGAGGCGGGTGGATCACAAGGTCAGAGTTCCAGAGCAGCCTGACCAACATGGTGAAACCCCATCTCTACTAAAAATACAAAAATTAGCCAGGCGTGGTGGCACATGCCTGTAATCTCAGCTACTCAGGAGGCTGAGGCAGGAGAATCACTTGAACCCAAGAGGCAGAGGCTGCAGTGAGCTGAGATGGCACCACTGCACTCCAGCGGGGGCAACAGAGTGAGACTCTGTCTCAAATAAATAAATAAATAAAATAAAATAAAAGCCAAAAAAAGGAAATAAGAATAAAAAAAGATAGTACAAATATAAAAATATTAAATCCAGGATTTTAAAGATTAAATCCAGAATTTTAATATAGAAGATTGTTTCAGAAGATGTGGAATAACTACCACTCTTATAGACTGTTGTGTAAATGTAAATCTGAACAACCATCTTGAAAATTCTTTTGGCAATATCTACTACAGTTAAATGTTTGTGTACCGTTTGACCCAGCAATTCCACTCCTGGGTATATATACTCAAGATCAATGAGTACTTCAGTCTAACAAAAGATATGTATAAGATATTCAATTAGCATTATTTATAGTAGCCCAAAATTAGAAACAGATGAATCATCCAATAACACAAAAAGTTATATATTCATAAAATGGAATACCCCTATTAAAATTATAAGGTATGAACTATAGGTATATACAAGAATCTCATAAATGTTTAAAACCTAATGTTGAATAAAATCAGCCATACGCAGGAGCATATATACTGCATGATACTATTTTTATGAAGCTCATTAACAGCCTATTAACATTAATTCATTAATGGAATGAATCTATATAAATAGAGGTCAGTATAGGAGTTATCTTTTTTTGGGTTGTGGTTATTGACTGAGATGGCAAGAAAAAGGTTTATGGGGTATTTGTAAGTTTTTTCTTTTTTTTTTTTGAGATGGAGTCTCTCTCTTGTCACCCAGGCTGGAGTGCAGTGGCGCAATCTCAGCTCACTGCAACCTCCGTCTCCTGGGTTCAAGTAATTCTTCTATCTCAGCCTCCCGAGTAGCTGGGATTACAGGTGCCCGCCACCACACCCAGCTAATTTTTGCATTTTTAGTAGAGACGGGGTTTCATCACATTGGCCAAGCTGGTCTTGAACTTCTAAACTCAGGTGATCCACCCGCCTCGGCCTCCCAAAGTGCTGGAATTACAGGCATGAGCCACCACGCCCGGCCTGTAAGATATTTTTTATCTGAGTTGTTCCACGTGTATGAAGCTATGTGAAAATTCAATAAGGTGTATACTTAAGATCTGTACACTCTGTTATGTGTAAATTATACATTAGTATTTAAAAGAAAAATAAGTGGATTAATAAAACACAGTTTGGTGTTACAGATACCTATCTATGACCCAACCATTCCACATTTAAGTATATACCCAACAGATACGACTGGGAATTTTTTACACCAAAAGACTTTCATTACAATATTATTTTTATATGCAGACACTCAAAACAGTTCAATTGTCCACCAAGAGCAGAATGTAAAAATATTTTATGGATCATTGATAGAGTGGAATAAAATACAGCAGTTAAAGAACTGCTGCTACATCTGTGGTGTCACAAATATGCCTGCATTCATATAAATTTCCTCAGGAAAAATGAATCTATTGTAGAGGAAGTCAGAAGAGTGTTATATTTGGTAGAAGAAAATTAATGAGGCATGAAAGAGGCTTCTGAGGGGCTCTTGTTTATGGTAGTCACATGACTCAGTCCATATTGAAAGATTATAAAAATTGTACACTTATGATTTATGCACTTTTTAGTCTATAACAATGTATTCATTTGTAGGAGCTGCTCTCCAAGGTACCACAAACTGGGTGGCTTAAAACAACTAACATTTATTGTGTCACAGTTGGGGAAGCTAGAAGTCTGAAAACAAGATGTAGTCAAGGTAGTTTCCTCCAGAAGGATATGAGGGAGGCTGTCCATGTCTCTTGCATCTCTCCCAGGTTCTGGTGGTTTGTTGGAAATCACTGGTATTTCTGAGTTTACAGATGTGTCAGCCCAGTCTTCCATATAGTGTCTGCATATCATCTTCCCTCTGTGCATGTTCCTCTTGTGTTCAATTTTCCCCTTTTTATAAGAACACTAGTAATATTGGATTAGTACCCACCCTAATGACTCCATTTTAACTAGATAACCTCTGTAAAGACTCTTTCTATATAAGGTCACATTCTAAAGTATTGGGGGTTAGGGCATTTGCATATATTTTCGGGAAAAACACAGTTCAACCCATAACAACATATAATTCCATTTTTAAAATCCCAAAATTACATCTAGCCTAAAAAGGAATGAAATTGAAATACAGATCACAGAGGCCTGCAGTAAGCCTTGACGATGTAATACCTATTTATAAACCAAATGTTAGAATGGCTTGAAACAGAATTGAACATTTTTGAGCTATAAGACACATAGGAGAAATTTTAAGTTCATTTTTTTTGGATGAGACATTTATTAGTCTCCACAAGACTGAATGATTTTCTTTTAAGGTCACACATTTAAATAGTTAACAGGAGAAATAGCAACCTGAATCATAGTCAAATACCCACCTACCCGCTTTCCAAGACAACTAAGGTCTCAAATTGTGCCCATTTTTCTCAAATTATTTCTAGAATATTTAGCAAAAGAGGCTTTTAATTTGGCATATCTTCATCTACAATTTTGTTGTTTATGTAAAGAAAGGTAGATTAAGGGAATTTCATTTTAAAGGTGAGAATCAGAATGACGTTTGTGAAGCTATGATGCCTGTGCCATCTGGCATACACGAGGGTGTTGTACTAAATGGGATCAGAATGAGCTCCTTTTGGAAGGAAAGCTTTAATAGACTGGGAAACATTAAGGGAATCTTCACTTTTTAATTTTAATTTTATTTTCTTTCATTCTTTTTTTTTTTTTTTTGAGATGGAGTCTTGCTCTGTTGCCCAGGCTGGAGTGCAGTGGTGCGATCTCGACTCACTGCAATCTCCGCCTCCTGGGTTCACACCTTTCTCCTGCCTCAGCCTCCCAAGTAGCTGGGGCTACAGGTGCCCGCCACCACACCCGGCTAATTTTTTGTATTTTTAGTAGAGACGGGGTTTCACAGTGTTAGCCAGGATGGTCTCGATCTCCTGACCTTGTGACCCACCCGCCTCAGCCTCCCAAAGTTCTGGGATTACAAGCATGAGCCACCGTGCCCGGCCTTTTATTTTTAATAGAGCATTGGAAAATGAATTCTGCATAGCTGGCTAATGAAGGAAATCCAGAGTCATTGCCAAAACCAAGTTTTAAAGGAATTTGCAATCCTTCACATTTCATTCAAGGAGGCAATGGAAATTTTGATGAAGAAATTTTTAAAAATCTTTCTTAAAAGGAGCCCTTACATTGGCATTGTATCATGACTAAAATCTTCCTCCCTCTCTCTCTCCCTTCTATGCTTTTTGTTTCTCTTTTCTATCTTTCAATGACATCAGTTTCATGGAGATAAATGGTTAAAAGATAATGATTACAACACATGCAGTTGAGTGACACAAATCTTGTTGTAGTGTTAGAAATACATCAATACATTGGGATCATAAAGAGAAATGGCAAGAAAAAAATCTAAGTTAATAACAGAAAATGCTGATTCTCACAGTCCGTGTAGAAAATAGACGTTTTTTTTCTGTCAGTGGAGATAACTGAGACTAGTTAATACTGTCAATTCTGTTCCTTCTGAGTGAGCCAGGTGAGGCAAAATTTAGCAGATGAGTTGAAGGACAAAACTATTACCTTGGCAACATAAAAATTAATACTGTCTACATTGTTTACTAGGAAATGCATGCAAAATTAATACACTCTTGGTAGTACAGGTTGGTTTCACTTCTATAGTGTGTGGTTAATAGAAAGCTGATTCAACAGACGACAGATTCAACAGACGATGTAGAATTGTCTAAAATCCGGCCGGGCGCGGGGCCTCACGCCTGTACTCCCAGCACTTTGGGAGGCCGAGGTGGGCAGATCACAATGTCAGGAGATCGAGACCATCCTGGCTAACATGGTGAAACCCCGTCTCTCCTAAAAAAACAAAAAAATTAGCCGGGAGTGGTGGTGGGCGCCTGTAGTCCCAGCCACTCCGGAGGCTGAGGCAGGAGAATGGCGTGAACCCGGGAGGCGGAGCTTGCAGTGAGCCGAGATCGCGCCACTGCACTCCAGCCTGGGCAACAAAGCGAGACTCCATCTCAAAAAAAAAAAAAAAAAAAAAAAAGAATTGTCTGAAATTCATCTTCAGTGAGTCCATGGCATGTTTTGGAATTTACTCACTTGTTTGCCTCAGGAACAGTAGCTGTTCAGATTTGTTCTGTCTTTGATTTTGGAAATGAGGTTACCGTGCTCTGTAGTGTCGGGAAGATGACATGGCATAAGTAGGCAAACGGCTAGGCATTTTCTCAGCAGTAAATTACCAGTGCCCTTACTTGCCATGATACCCACAACAGGCAGAGGCAGTTTCCTGAGGCAATCCAGGCCACAAAGAACTGTACGTTTGGGGAAAACATATCTTCAAATATATATGTTAAAATCTAGAAAACTGGTTAGTATGTATTACTTTTGTGGATATTTAAACATTCCCTATGCATAAAGACCTAGTTAAAGAGATGCAGGCTTTTGGCATGTTAAGTAACTCCTTGATGAGAAATCACACTACGAATAATAAATATGACTTAATAAAAATGAAAAATAATGAGATTAGTTACTATTGAATTATTCTTGCTTAGAATGCCCCTGAATTTCAGTCATAGAAGTTCACTTGTACCTGGGTAAGTTACAAGTTCTTATTTGTGCTGGTTTCTGTTCCGTTGGCAATTAAAATTTTGGTAAGTTGAATAAAAGATCTTTCTAAAAAGGGAGTTCTTTTTTTTTTTTCTTTTTTGGGGGGACGGAGTCTTGCTCTGTCACCCAGGCTCGAGTGCAGTGGCGCCATCTCGGCTCACCGCAAGCTCCTCCTCCCGGGTTCACGCCATTCTCCTGCCTCAGCCTCCCGAGTAGCTGGGACTACCGGCGCCCGCCACCACGCCCGGCTCATTTTTTTTTTGTAATTTTAGTAGAAACGGGGTTTCACCGTGTTAGCCAGGATGGTCTCCATCTCCTGACCTCAGGATCCGCTCTCCTCGGCCTCCCAAAGTGCTGGGATTACAGGCGTGAGCCACCGCGCCCGGCCAAAAGGGAGTTCTTATATTGGCAATGTATCATGATTAAAGTTATCCTCCCTCTTTCTCTCCCTCCCACATATGTATTTTCGTGGAAGTATATGTACATGTGATTTGTGCCATTTGTGTGTGTGTAGGTAAATGAAAGTGGCATTGAGAAAATCTCACATTAAGAAAAATTTGAGATAGTACAATTCTTATGCATCATATGTTGCATAATGTTTGACTATTAAGAAATTTGCATCACACGTCTACTTATTTCATTAAACATGTTACAGGCAATTAATTTACTTATACCCTCCATTTCCTTTTTTCCCCTCTCTGGTTCTCCTGCTGCAGGGTCATTATACATTCCTACTCACAAAATGTCCTTGTTTTTTCCCTTACTCCTGTCATTGATCTTCTGAATCTTTCCGGTGAACTTAGCATGGATGTTTTGATAGAAAGCTCTGGCATTAACTCTGGAGTTGTTTTGCAAGGAAGGTTGTTCGCTTTTTCACCATTTTTTTTTTTCAGGTCCTTGAAGTGTTTTCACATAGATATTTCACAAGGGCCATTTCAGAATTGAGAACATTTGGCGTGCACTCTTCCTCTTTTGGTCCCAGAGTTATTATGAGTCCTACTTGAAATTATGTTTGCTCCCCTGTTTCAATTGTAATATTGCACTTACTCATTAGTTTTTAGTTTGAACTCTCCTGGGAGGTCTAACGTAGAGTTTGGACAAGGACACAGATTCATAATAAACCTACCCAGTCAATTTGGTATAAAGGCTTAGAAGGTGGAACTGGCCACATTTTGAATTGGAGGTAAGGATCAGGAATGGTAATGGAGAGACATACAGGATTTTCTTATGGGAACAAGAAACAACCTCTGGACAGTATTAGAGCCCAGAGAGTGATAAGCCTCTTCTAACTTCAATATTCTATGTACAAATTCACGAGACTTTTTTTTTTTGAGATGGAGTCTCACTCAGTATCCCAGGCCGGAGTGCAATGGTGCGATCTCGGCTCACTGCAAGCTGCACCTCCCGGGTTCATGCCATTCTCCTGCCTCAGCCTCGCGAGTAGCTGGGACTACAGGTGCCTGCCACACCGGACTAATTTGTGTATTTTTAGTAGAGACTGGATTTCACTGTGTTAGCCAGGATGGTCTCCCATCTCCTGACCTCGTGATCCGCCCGCCTCGGCCTCCCAAAGTGCTGGGATTACAGGCGTGAGCCACCGCGCCCAGTGGAGACTTTTAATTGCCAGACTGCATTGCATAAACCAAAGGCCAACAGAGAGGTGACGTTTCAAATTACTGGCACAACAAGAGCCGAGATCAGAAAGCTCCAACTTAATGCAAACAGCAACAAGAAATCCGACAGAAATGACTTCTGTATCTGCTCAACTTAACATAACATGACATATTGTCAAGCGCATTTGGCTTTTTAGGTAGAATTGTCTAAAAAGGTTTAACTGCTTTAGAAAATATAAATGTGAAGATTTGTGGTATTCGGGTTTATATACAAGATATTTCTACATTTAAAAGAGACAGAGTGGAAAAGCTTGGTATAAGATTTGTAAAATATGTTTGTAATAATGCTAATGGAAGAGGTGAGAGTTGGGTGGGGTGGGGTGTAGATGGGAACATGGTTTGGGCATTGGGGAAAGGGAAGTCATGCTGTGAATGAAATAGTGAGGCATGTTATTAAAGTGTGTTTTATGTCTCAATTGAAATGTTATAGAGAGAAATTTAAAATAGATCATGATGGGTTTTGAATCTGACTTCTAATTTTAAAATGTTATGAGCTTTGTCGCTTTTCTATTTCATACACATTTCTTTATGGGTTTCACTTAGACTGCATGAAATTGCAGATGCCAATTGCCTTTTAACAAAATTAAATTCACATATATGTATAATTTGCATGTATATATTCATGGAATTTTTTATTCTACACATGATATATTATTTTAAAATGGTTTATCAATGACATAACGTATAATTTTTCTATACTTTCTGTTTCTGGTTTGGATTTTTTCTGGCAACACTAATTTTCACCTACCTATACTCATTGATAGTATAAAATTGTACAAGTGCATATTTTACCATGATTACATTTGAATAGATGACTGGAGGTACATCTATGATGACTAATACTTTCTAAACACATATTTACTTCTTATATATCTGTGTAAATGATTGTAAGAGGAAGGGGAAAATAGAGATGTATCATTATGTATACCGTCTTAAAGCACATTCAACTGCTCTCATGTTTGGAGAATTTTGAATGTGATGAATGTTTCTCTTTCACCGCTAACAGGTTGTATGTGTGAGCCAGATTTTATTGCAAGTGTTTGAAGGACTATTGCAAATATCGGATATTGCCAGACAGTTGGTAAAAAGCAAATTGAGTCTATTGAGAAATTAATTTACCAGCTGAAAGAAGTACATTTGCCTTAGAGTCATCAGATATTCTACCCACCAGACTCATCTCCAAGATAGCATCCCTAATGAGCTTCCTAAACCAACTAAACATAAGCAGGAAGCATCAGTCATCAAAAGTGACTATTTTCAGCCAATCAGCTGACTGCACAAACTGCATGGCATTGAGGAAAGGAAGAACATTCTGAAAGTTTTTTTCTTTTTTCATTCTGCCCTCACTTTGTTGGTTTCTCAGTTTTACGGATGCAATGTCACGCGCAGAACCCTGTAAATGAGCATAGTTCATTCAAGTATATAAAGTGCTTTCATGTATTATTATTCAGTGGAATAAAATGAATTTTAACAGGCTTAAGTGATTTTCCTGAAGGCACACAATTAATGTGTGGCTGGAATTCAAAATCGTGTCTTTTCCTCTGTTCTGATTGTTCTATAAATAGGGGTGTAGTGATTGATTTTCTACCCACCATGACAGGGAATAGGTTCAAAACTTAAAACCCTGTTCGTTTCATAATTAGGTAGACTCAGATGACAGGTTCAAGGTAGGGAGGGGAGCCAGTCATTTTTACTCCCATATGGGTTTGCTCCTTCAAAGACAGGATTGGGGTAGCAGTGTCAGTTCCTACAGGTTATAACGATCTTAATGATAAAGTTAACTAACCATAACTGAATATTCATAATGTGCTAGCACTTTTCATAATGTATCCCAAATAATACTCACAAAACCTTCCAAATAAATATTGCCTTTTTGTTGTCTTTGTTCTATTTTGTTTGAGACAGGGTCTCACTGCTGCCCAGGCTTTAGTGCAGTGATACAATCGTGGTTCACTGCAGTGTCAAACTCCTGGGCTTAAGCAATCCTCCTACCTCAGCCTCCCGAGAAGCTGAGACTACAGGCATGCACCACCACTCCCAGCTCCAAATAAATATTCTTATCCCATTGTACTGATGCAGAAAAACGTATGGCCCGGAGAAGTAATGTTAAGTTTATTGGGGGATTTAACTTGTAAAAAATTATTTTATCGAACCCTAATGTAAACTGTGGACCCTGGGTGATAGTGATGTGTCAGTGTAGGTTCATCGATTATAACAAATGCATCATTCTGGTGCAGGATGTTGACAGTGGGGGAAGCTGTGTGTGTAAGGGGAGTAGGGAGTTTATGGGAACTCTTCTACTTTCCACTCAATTTTGCTGTGAGCCTAAAACTACTCTAAAAAAATTAAGTTTATTAATCAAGAAAAAAATTCTTATATTTTATGAATATATGGGACAGCTATTCATGTATGTGGTAAAAATGAGATTTGTTACAGTACTCAGCAGGAGTGTGTCTAATACGACTGATATTCATGTGTCACTTATAAAAACTGGCTTCATTATCAATCTATAGATTCATTTCATTTGTGTATGTTCGCTTAAGGGCGCACACATGGAAACCCTTTGGTGTTATTAGAGGTCTGTTGGGAGGGCTCCTTTTTGGTGGAAGCTATGTCTATTTCTCAAAAGTGATTTAAGAGTAAGATGTGAAATAGCGCTTGCCCCCGAGGATGGAGCCAACAGAGCATAGGGGATTTATTTGATGCTATCTCTGAGAGACTGGAGAGAGGAATATAAAGAGCTTATCCCTTAAGAAAGAATAGGGGAGGACTTCCTTACCTGATATCTCAGATCATGAAGCTACAGTTCTCTCCCTGCTTTAGGGAAAAATAATAATAACAGACTTTTTGCAAAAATCAATTACTGAACATATTCCTATATTCTAGATTTATAATGAAGCATTTTTGTACATATTCATTAAAAAGAGTAATTAGAACATTTTTCTCTGGTTTATAGTAACTAGGATGACAACACATATATCTTGGAAGTATTTTGTGGTATGATTCTTCAACATAAAATTATTCTTAAAAACTTCTTAGAAGTCTCCAGGTGCTCAGGAATAAGGTCATTTTAAATCATTCCTTATTGACCATAAGAAAAATAATTAGGCAAGACCACAAAACTAAATGTTTAGACTGTTTCTCCTGTTTCCTGATTTTCAGGTTATTTTTTATCCCAATTTTATTTTGCTGTATAGTCATACATTTCATCTTTGAAATAAAGTATATAATAATCACTTTTTTTTTTTTTTTTTTTTTTGAGACGGAGTCTTGCTCTGTCACCCAGGCTGGAGTGCAGTGGCATGATCTCGGCTCACTGTAAGCTCCGCCTCCCAGGTTCACACCATTCTCCTGCCTCAGCCTCCCCAGTAGCTGGGACTACAGGCACCTGCCACCATGTCCCGCTAATTTTTTTTTTTTTTTTTTTTCAGTAGAGACGGGGTTTCACCGTGTTAGCCAGGTTGGCCTTGATCTCCTGACCTTGTGATTTTCAAAGCTGTTCGAGGGCATTTATCAGGCTTTTAACTCTAGGTACTCTTTCCCACAGTGTGAAGGCCAAGAGAAGGGATCCTAGGCTCTCTTCCCTGGCCCCAGGATGGGAATTCAGGGGGAAAAGTTCACCTACTCTTATCCCACAAAAGAAAACTTATTCATCAGTTGTCAAGCTAAGGAGCTTCAGAGTCCATAAATAGGGAAATTGCTAAGAGCTTATCAGTAGCGTCTACCCCTCATCTCCACCTGGGGTCACATGGAGAATGATGGTGGGGGCACCGATCTTGTCCTACTTCAAGTGAAAAGCAGGGTTGTGGGGGGGTTTCTTTGTGAAAGGCTCCTTTGTTAAAATTCCTTCCAATTCCAGGAAAAACATGCACTCCAAAGCCATTATCTCTTTTACTTCTTACTAGGGGACTTCCAGGAAAGAGACAGAGAGAGGAGAAAGAAGAGGGCAAAACAGCTTCAGTGAATTTGGTCACCTCTCCAATTGCTTTTCTTGTTGCAGAATATTTCACATCCCAGGATTTTCCTTCTTGACCTCTGGACTGTTGATACACCCAAGATCTTAATATGCTTTCAATCACAGGTTAAAGACATCAAGCGCCAGATCGGTTGGGCCTAGGAGTTCCAGACCGGCCTGGACAACATGGTGAAACCCAGTCACATTTTTTTTTTTTAAGGGGGAGATCTGCTTTTGTTGCCCAGGCTGGAATGCAGTGGCGAGGTCTCGGCTCCGGGAACTCTGCCTCCCGGGTTTGGGTGGTTCTCCTGCCACAGCCCCCCGAATGGCTGGGATTGCAGTGTAAGCCACCATGCCTGACTAATTCCCTAACTGTGCAACTACAAGGTCACTAAGCAAATAAACTCAAGTCACAAAACATATTTTTCCTTAAATGGTAAAAAATAATATAATGTATGTTTCAATTAAATAAGTATCTTTGTTTCTTGCTTCTATAATATGCTTCCCCCTGCACAGATCTGCCCCCTCACCCCACATAATGCTTGAAAGATAACTCTTGGTTCAGTACTCAATCCTTTAAATGTTAATCCGACTGGGCCAGTGCACCTAAATAATTAATAATGTCCTCCTAAACCCCATGAGTCTATCTAATTCCTTAAAAATCCCGCTACAGGATTGCAGCTGTGAGCCACCACGCCCGGCCCACTTTATTAATCAGAGAGGAATAGATGGGCCTGGCGTGGTGGCTCACGCTTGTGATCCAGGGACTTTGGATGGCGGAGCGCGGCAGATCGCTTGAGCCTAGGAGATCCAGACAGGCCTGGGCAACATGGTGAAACTTGGTCTCTTTTTTTTTTTTTTTTTGAGGCGGAGTTTAGCTCTTGTTGCCCAGGCTGGAGTGCAGTGGTGCAGTCTTGGCTCCCCGCCACCTCCACCTCTTGGGTTTGGGTGGTTCTTCTGCCTCAACCTCCCTAATGGCTGAGATTGCAGGTGTGAGCCACCATGCCCGGCTAATTTTCTTTTTTCTTTTTCGTTTTCTTTTTTTTTTTTGGTACACACAGGGTTTCTCCCTGTTGGTCAGGCTGGTCTCAAACTCAGGACCTCAGGTTATCCGCCCGCCTTGGCTTCCGGGGCTGCTGGGATTGCAGGCGTGAGCCAGCGCGCAAGGCCCAACTGATTAATCAGAAAGGAATAGATCGGCCTGGCTGGTGGCTCACGTTTGTGATCCCAGGATGTCAGACGGCGGATTGCGGGGGATCACTTGAGCCTAGGAGTTCTACACCGGCCTGGGCAACATGGTGAAACCCGGTCTCTCTTCTTTTTTTTTTTTTTTTTTGGTACAGACAGGGTTTCTCCATGTTCATCAGGCTGGTCTCAAAGTCCTGACCTCAGGTTATCCGCCCGCCTCCTCGGCCTCCGGGGGTGCTGGGATTGCAGGCGTGCGCCAGCGTGCCCAGCCCAGTTTATTAATCAGAAAGGAATAGATCGGCCTGGCATGGTGGCTCAGGCTTGTGATCCCAGGAATTTGGATGGCTGAGCGCGGCAGATCGCTTGAGCCTAGGAGTTCCATACTTGCCTGGGCAACATGGTGAAACCCGGTCACTTTTTTTTGTTTTGAGGCGGAGATTCGCTCTTGTTGCCCAGGCTGGAGTGCAGTGGTGAGGTCTTGGCTCAACCGGCCTCCGCCTCCCGGGTTTGGGTGGTTCTCCTGACACAGCCCCCCGAGTGGCTGGGATTGCACGCCTAAGCCACCATGCCCAGCTCATTTTGTTTTTTGTTTGTTTTCATTGTTGTTGTTGGAGATGGGGTTTCTCCATGTTCATAAGGCTGGTCTCAAACTCCCGACCTCAGGTTATCCACCCGCCTTGGGCATCCGGAGGTGCTGGGATTGCAGGCTTGAGCCAGCGCCCAAGGCCCAATTTATAAATCAGAAAGGAATAGTGTGGGGAATCCCTTGAGCCTAGGAGTTCCAGACAGGCCGGGGCAACATGGTGAAACCCGGTCTTTTTTGTTTTTCTGAGGCAGTTTCACTCTTGTTGCCCGGTTGGAGTGCAGTGGTGCGGTCTCAGCTCCCGGCGGCCTCTGCCTCTTGGGTTTGGATTGTTTTCCTGCCTCAGCCTCCGGAGCGGCTGGGATTGCAGGTGTGAGCCACCATGCCTGGCTAATTTTTTTTTTTTTTTTTTTGTACAGACGCGGTTTCTCCCTTCGTCAGGGTAGTCTCAAACTCCTGACCGCAGGTTAACCGCCTGCTTCGGCCTCCCGGGGTGCTGGGATTGCAGGCGTGAGCCACCATGCCCGGCTAATTTTTTTTTTTTTTTTTTTTGGTACAGACGGGGTTTCTCCCTTCTTCAGGGCAATCTCAAACTCCTGACCTCAGGTTAACCGCCTGCTTCGGCCTCCCGGGGTGCTGGGATTGCAGGCGTGAGCCACCATGCCCAGCTTTTTATTTTTTTTCTTTTTTGGTAGAGACGGGTTTCTCCATGTGGATCACGCTGGTCTCAAACTCCTGACCTCAGGTGATCTGCCCGCCTCGGCCTCCCAGGGTGCTGGGATTGCAGGAGTGAGGCACCGCGCCAGGCCCAATTTATTAATCAGAAAAGAACAGATGCGCCTGGTGTGGCGGCTCACCCTTGTGATTCCCAGGACTTCCGATGGCCCAGCGTGGCCGATCGCTTGAGCCTAGGAGTTCCAGGCCGGCTGGGGCAACATGCTGAAACCCAGTCTCTCTCTCTTTTTTTTTTTTTTTTTTTTTGAGAGGGAGTTTCGCTCTTGTTGCCCAGGCTACAGTGCAGTGGCAGGGTCTGGCTCCCAGCAGCCTCGGCCTCCCAGGTTTGGGTGGTTCTCCTGCCTCAGCCTCTGGAGTGGCTGGGATTTCAGGCGTGAGCCACCATGCCCTGCTAATTTTGTATTTTGTATTTTTTTTTTTTTTTTTTGGTAGAGATGGAGTTTCTCCATGTTGGTCAGGCTGGCCTCAATCTGACCTCAGGTTATCCGCTGGCCTCGGCCTCCCGGGGTGCTAGGATCGCAGGCGTGAACCACCGCGCCGGGCCCAATTTTTAATCAGGCAGGAATAGATCGGCCTGGCGTCATGGCTCACGCTTGTGATCCCAGGACTTTGGACGGCTGAGCATGGCAAATCGCTTGAGCCTAGGAGATCCAGACCCGCCTGGGCAACATGGTGAAACCTGGTTTTGTTCGTTTTTGTTTTGTTTTGTTTTTGAGGCGGAGTTTCCCTCTTGTTGCCCAGGCTGGAGTGCAGTGGCCTGATCTGGGTTCCCCGGGCCTCCGCCTCCCGGGCGAAGGGTGATTCTCCTGCTTCAGCCTCCTGAGTGGCTGGGATTGCAGGTGTGAACCACGATGCCTGGCTTATTTATTTATTTATTTATTTTGGTTGAGATGGGGTTTCTCCATGTTAGTGGGGCTGGTTTCCAGCTCCTAACCTCGGGTGATCCGCCGGCCTTGGCCTTCCGGGGTGTTGCGATGGCAGGCGTGCGGCACTGCACCTGGCCTGAAACCCAGACCCTTAACGGAAAAACAAAACAAAAATCACAAAGATTAGCCAGGCCTGGTGGACCCCGCAGCTAGTCCCAGCCACTCTGAAGGCTGATGTAGGAGGATTGCTTGAGCCGGAGAGGGGTGGGGGTGGAGGTGGCAGTGAGCCATCATGGCGCTGCTGCAGTCCAAACTGGGCAATAGAGCGGCACCATGTCTCAGGAAAAGGGAAAGGAAAATAATAATAAAGAAAAAGAAAGTATACAAAATTGCTAAATCCAGGAACAGCTTCACAATATATTGAGAGAAATAGAGGCAAAGGTTAGCAGACACCAATGCTCACTTAGTGGAACTGCAGGTGTCCCCAAACAGAAGGCTGCTAGTTTTCCAAAAGAAATATATTATTGACAAAAAAAAAGGTTGGTTTGCTACAATATACAAATAGCTAAACTTTATATAGCCACGACCCTCTTGTAGCACTGCTCTAAGCCTTTTCCTGCTCTGAAATAGCTACTATTGTTACCTTCATTGTAGAGAAAACAGATGCCAGAGGTTGTTGTGGAAGGACCGCGAAAACTGACTAGGAAATTGACTTCTAAGTTTAGGACTTAAAGGTTCTTCCTGCTCTGCTCCTTACATTGCTACATTTTAGTTAACATACCTATTAAAATACTGGTCCTTTCTATATTTGGAGGGACTCGTCCTGCAGTTTGAAGTTTTTTCTTAGGCTAAGCATTTGGTCAGAAGATCATCTGCGTTTTATGTCAGTTTAAGTTTAGACATTGTTCAGTAAGGAATGTAAATATGAGCAAACAGTTATCTGATTAAATAGAAAACCTAGAAGAAAAATCACCTATGAGGAAGTCAAGAAAATGTGAACTCTGGATTTGTGGCTATTTTCAGAATACTAATTTTTTGGTATTTAATGGCATTGTGAATATATTTATTTTTAAAAATTCCTTGTCTTCTACAGATACATATAAGGTAATTAAAAAATGATATGATGTACAGATTTTACTTCAAAATAATTCAGAAGAAGAAGGACTGTATATAAATGAAGTGGGAATATAAATGAAACAAAACTGGCTGTGGCCAGGTGTGGTGACTCATGCCTGTAATCCCAGCACTTTGGGAGACTGAGGCAGGTGGATCACTTGAGGTCAGGAGTTCAAGACCAGCCTGGCCAACGTGGTGAAACATCATCTCTACTAAAAATACAACAGTTAGCCAGATGTGGTGCCGGGTGCCTGTAATCCCAGCTACTCGGGAGGCTGAGGCAGGAGAATAACTTGAACCTGGGAGGCAGAATTTGCAGTGAGCCAAGATCACGCCACTGCACTCCAGCCTGGGCAACCATAGCAAAATCCCACCTTTAAAAACAAACAAACAACAACAAAAAATAACAAAAACAAAAAAACTGTCCATGCCATGAATGAAAAATTGTTGATGATGTGTATCTGTAGGGCAATTATATTATTTTTCTCAACTTTTTTTACGTCTGAAACTTTTTATTGAACACATGCACACGTCCCTTGTAACTGGGGCTGCTTCCCCATTATTCTCTCAGTAGCCCTTCTGATTTTCACTTCATCTTCATTCTTAGAGACTCTGGATTTTTTTTTTTTTTTTTTTTGGCAAGTTCAAATATGTCTTTGCAAGGACTATCCAGTATGTCTACCTACTCAGCCATATTATCAGAAACAGAAAAAGTGTCTAGATTCTTTTCTTGTCCTGTTAAGATTTTTTAAATTCCAAGAACAGTCACCTTCTACCAGACACTCTGATGTTGGAAGACAAAGCATATTTTGTAAGTGGCATGATTTCTGGGCTCAAATTTAGAACAAAGCCACAGATTTCAACAACCCAAAAATAACTTACTGTGACTCACCAAATTTAGAAAGATGGAAATTATTTAAAGAAAGAAAACCTTAATTTACTATGTGACCTCTAAGTATCTGGGCTGAAAATTGTAAAGGTAGAAAGGTAAATCAAAAGATATAGAGACTGTAATCATGCACTTAATGAAGTGCTAAATCAAAGTATTTTTGGCATACGTGGAAGAGTTTAATTTTATCACATTTTTTACTGGTACTATAGCTATTTGCAAGTACATATAAAACTACAGTGTTACATATAAACTACAAAAAAACTTTTTAAAAAAATTTTATTATTATACTGTAAGTTTTAGGGTACATGTGCACAATGTGCAGGTTAGTTACATATGTATACATGTGCCATGCTGGTGTGCTGCACCCATTAACTTGTCATTTACATTAGGCATATCTCCTCAGGCTATCTCTCCCCCCTCCCCCCACCCCACAACAGGCCCCAGTGTGTGATGTTCCCGTTCATGTGTCCATGTGTTCTCATTGTTCAGTTCCCACCTATGAGTGAGAACATGCGGTGTTTGGTTTTTCGTCCTTGCGATACTTTGCTGAGAATAATGGTTTCCAGTTTCATCCATGTCCCTACAAAGGACATGAACTCATCCTTTTTATGGCTGCATAGTATCCCATGGTATATATGTGCCACATTTTCTTAATCCAGTCTATCATCGTTAGACATTTGGGTTGGTTCCAAGTCTTTGCTATTGTGAATAGTGCCGCAATAAACATACGTGTGCATGTGTCTTTATAGCAGCATGATTTATAGTCCTTTGGGTATATACCCAGTAATGGGATGGCTGGGTCACATGGTATTTCTAGTTCTAGATCCCTGAGGAGTCACCACACTGACTTCCACAAGGGTTGAACTAGTTTACAGTCCCAAGAACAGTGTAAAAGTGTTCATATTTCTCTTCATCCTCTCCAGCACCTGTTGTTTCCTGACTTTTTAATGATCACCATTCTAACTGGTGTGAGATGGTATCTCATTGAGGTTTTGATTTGCATTTCTCAGATGGCCAGTGATGATGAGCATTTTTTCATGTGTTTTTTGACTGCATAAATGTCTTCTTCTGAGAAGTGTCTGTTCATATCCTTCACTCACTTTTTGATGGGGTTGTTTGTTTTTTTCTTGTAAATTTGTTTGAGTTCATTGTAGATTCTGGATATTAGCCCTTTGTCAGATGAGTAGGTTGTGAAAATTTTCTCCCATTTTGTCAAAAATCAACTTTTTAAGAAATGAGACTAATCTAGCAACTTTATTTAAAAGTTTATCTTAAGGAAATAATTAAGGATGGCTGTACAAAAGGATTTAGCCATGACATGAGAATGTTCTCCCTGGCAAATCAATGGAAATTATTAAATGTGCAAAAGGGAACTGTTGGAATAAATTGTAATACCTTCATATGATCATATGATCATATATCATAACCTTTTAAAATGATATTGAAGAGCTGCATAAATTGACTTAAACACATCTTTGCAACACATCACTGAATAGTAGAAATTTGGGCCAGCAAAGAACATAGAGTTGGTCCAATTTCTACAAAAAAAAAGAAGACTCTAATAGCATGACAGCAGGGAAGAGGGAATATGTCAACGTATGTGTGTATATGTATGTATATGCATAGCAAGTATGAACTTGAAAGGATATATTTCAAATTGTTTACAGTGATTACCCCAGAGAGGTAAATAACTTTGGCCTTTGGTGTTCTATATTCCACATATTCTGAATTTTCTTTTTTTATTTAAATAGAGATGGGATCTTAGCCAGGAGCAGTGGCTCACCCCTGTAATCCCAGTACTTCGGGAGGCTGAAGAGGGCAGATTGCTTGAGGCAGGAGTTGGAGACCAATCTGGCCAACACGGCAAAACTCTGTTTCTACTAAAACTACAAAAATTAGCCAGGTGCAGTGGCTCATGCCCGTAACCCCAGGTACTTGGGAGGCTGAGGCATGAGAATTGCTTGAACCAGGGGGTGGAGGTTGCAGTGAGCCGAGATCACACCACTGCACTCCAGCCTGGGCAACAGACCAAGACTCTGTCAAAAAACAAAATGAAACAAAATGAAACAACAACAACAAAACAGTAATAAAGAGAAAACCTCATGGACAGAAGCAATGTCTCATGCCTGTAATCCCAGTGCTTTGGGAGGCCAAGATGGGAGAATCGCTTGAGGCCAGGAGTTCAAGACCAGCATAGGCAACATAGCAAGACCTTTTCTCTACAAAAAAATTAAAAATTAGCCAGGCATAGTAGTGCATGCTTATACTCCCAGCTACCTGGGAGGCTGAGGCGGGAGGATCACTTGAGCCTGAGAGTTGGAAGTTGCAGTGATCTGTGATCACACCACTGGGAAGCCACGACCCCATCCCTGCCTCCTTCCTATGTCCAATGCTAGCAATAAATAAGTTTCCCAGCCACAAATAATTATTAGAACCTCCTTCTCAAGTGCCAGCTCCAACCTCTGCTAGGTAGGACACAGGGGCAGCCCTACCCTCTGGAATATACAAAATGTTACAGACACAATATGTACACTGGGGAAGGGGGGTCACCCCAGCAGCCCGTGCCCTCACCTGATCCACAGTTAGCCCCACTGTCCTACCTCAGCTACTTCTCTGAATAAGAAGATTGGAGCCCCCACTGAGGGAAAAGTTGCTATGGTGAGAGTAAGGAGACCACGAGGCCTCCTCCAAACAAACCAACTCCACCAGCCTCTGGCTCTTAAATAACAATCATCATCATCCAGAAATTTAAGGACTCAGCCCTGGTCAAGGTGGCAAAGGGTCTGTTTGTCTTTCCCCATTAGACAGAAGTCTTGTCTTGCTATCCTAATTGTAAAGGAGTGACTGGGAAGGGGTGGTAGGGACATGGTGGTGGTGGAGACTCCAGCCCCACTTCTCCAGGATTTGCTGATAGGGGCCTGCTTTTAATTTTTATTTTCATTCCATGACTTTTTTTTTTTTTTTGAGATGGAGTCTCGCTCTGTTGCCCAGGCTGGAGTGCAGTGGTGCAATCTCGGCTCACTGCAAGCTCTGCCTCCCGGGTTCATGCCATTCTCCTGCCTCAGCCTCCCATGTAGCTGGAACTACAGGCACCCACCACCACGCCCGGCTAATTTTTTTTTTTTTTGTATTTTTAGTAGAGATGGGGCTTCACCATGTTAGGCAGGATGATCTCAATTTCCCGACCTCATGATCTGCCCGCCTTGGCTTCCCAGAGTGCTAGGATTACAGGCATGAGCCACAGCACCTGGCCCCCATAACTTTTTTTTTAAATCCCATAACTTCTTTTTCATAACTTTTTTTTGTAACTTTTCATAAAACTTTTTTCTACTTTTTTGCCACAACTTTTTTACATTTTTTATCCTGTAACTTCCACCCCATAACTTTTTTATCCCATAACTTTTTTATTTTGTGTTCTTTTAATAAACACTTGCATAGTTACATTACAATTTTGTAAAAATGAAACAGATTATCTCATGCCAAGCATGCCCAGCATTTGCACGGTATCAATACCTTCAATACTATAGTTTTCAAGACATGCAAAATAAAATTTTAAGGCAAAAACAGCACTTTGCAACAACTTAATAATTTATTACATTACAGTAGCATCACACCAGCAATCAATAATGCCACGTGAGGCAAAAGTCTTTCAGTATTTCCATTATACATTCTGTTTACAAGAATTCATAAATTGGAAAAATTCATTCCAAGAAAACTTGGCAAATAAAGCTTTGGACTAGAATTGGCGTTTCTTTCTCTAGTTTTCCTTCCCACTGTTTCTTTCTTTTATACTACAGTATTCATATTTTAAAATGTTTTAACTTATTTCAGAACATTAAGATAACAGTTACATTTTTTAATAGTTACATTGTTTTAAAATGACTCTTTAAGGTAAAGTTTTAGAGAAACTATATTATGGATAGGGCAGATTTACATTTTCAAATTTTCTAAAAATCATCTTTGGTATTAGAACTGATTTTTGTTCATTTCTGGAAAACCTATCAGATTTAATCCAATACTTTAAAAATGATTATTATATTTGCAATCTTTAAATAGGTGTTTTGATTCTTCCTACAGAAATTAAAATGTATTCAGTGGAACTCACATTTTAAAATTCTGTTTCTGATGAACTCTAACCTTCCAATGTTGCCTTCTAAGCAAATTGAAAGCTGCCTTATACTGAATGAGGAAGAGCACAAATACTCAGCTGAATGTGGTATCACAAAAGACTGCATACACTTTGAAGAAAGACTTAAGTTATTGTCATACGATTTCCATTGTTTTTAGCTTTTTCTTAAATGTATGACAAATACCTACACAAAGAGTGCTATTTCAGTTAATATAGTAAATTTATTTTCCAGACTGATGTTTAGCTTAAATATGCCAGTGTGTGATTTAATCCATAAGCACCTGATGAACACATTATTGTCAGATTGGTTACAGATGCTAAACACTATCTGAAGGTCATTCCTAGTCATTGACATTTATCAGGGTAAAAGTGAAGTGATTTCAATGATAAAAGTACCTTTGAAATACTTTATCAATGTATTAGATAAACCCAGTTTCAGAATGATAAAGAAAAAACATTAGACCAAATAATGTGGCTAATTAACAGTGGTCAAATTTCTAGCCTGAGGGTTTAAAATGGACTTAAAGTAACTGTCTTTAAACTGAGCCCAAAGAATGCAAAAGCGGCAAGTTCAGAAAATAAAAGGCAAGAACAGGACATTAAGTCCTGTCATGAGGATGCCAAATGCTAAAAATGGAGATGGCCTAGTAACTAGAAATCCCCACCCCAGGGAGCACACATACATATCTCCCTACATCCTAATAATATGATGTGTTTTGAAACACAGACATTAGAACTTCATGAAGTTTGAACTGTTGAGTCTTTCCCAAGCATCATCAAGTTATGATTTAGGCAATGTATGACTGAAATTCATTCATTCATCATGCATAGGCACAATCACATAAATACTGCACAAAATATGTCCCTAACTGAAACCAAGAGGTACAAAAACATATTTCGCTCTTCGTAGTTTGTGAAGAAATATAACTCTGTGATTGTGTGGACGCATTTCCTAATACACTGACATTCACAAATAGTAGATTGCACTGCAGTTTGTAAACGTTTTAAATTGCATAAACTTCTCCTTGATTTTCAAATATAGAATAATACTGTTTACTAAAACTCCTTTTTGTTTCAACTAAGTACTCTCACATATATTAGTTTGTAATAATGTTTATTATTATTTTTTAAAGTGTTTTCCATTCCTTCTTTCTTATATCCATTAAGTCCAAATGAGCTCTCATTTTATTTCAATGGAAAAGAGAATGGAAAAGAGGGGAAGGTAACTTGGATAAAGTATGAGCACTTACTACCATATGTATTCTAGTTCTGTAGTTTTCAAACTTCAGGGAGAATCTCAAGGATTATTAAAGCACAGATAGCTGTCCCTCTTTTGCACTTTCTGATTCAGGAGGTGTGGGGCTGGCCCAGGAATTTGCATGTCTAACAAGTTCCCACGTGTTGCTGATGCTGAGGGTCTAAGGACTACGATGTGAGCATCAGTGGTTTAGTGGATATCTACCTAATGAATACATGTTTTATTTCCTTTAGCACCTGTGATTATAGAGGAAACATCTTTCAACTGGAAGATGTCATTAAACAGAGGATAAGAGATCAGGTCAGTAAGAATTAAATTTAAATTAATTGAAATGTCACTGAAATGTTTAGAAATAATATGACAGGCCAGGCACAGTGGCTCATGCCTGTAACCCCAGCATTTTGGGAGGTCAAGGCAGATGGATCAGTTGAGGTCAGGAGTTCAAGACAAGCCTGTCCAAGATGGTAAAACTCCCTCTCTACTAAAAATAAAAAAATTAGCTGGGCATGGTGGTGCACACCTGTAGCCCCAGCTACTCGGGAGGCTGAGGCAGGGGAATTGCTTGAACTCGGGAGATGGAGGTTGCAGTGAGCTGAGATGCACCACTGCACTCCAGCCTGGGCAACAGAGCGAGACTCCATCTCAACATAAATAAGTAAATCAGTAAAGTAAAAATAAAAAATAAAGGGAAGATGGGACAGCTTTTTGTACTTCACGTCCTGAAAATGGGCTGATTTCCCTCAAGAGGCAGCAATTTAAGCTCTCTAGCCTACATGGGATACATACAGGAGAAAAAAGAAGAAAAAGAAAAGAAATATAAATATAAATAAATGAAAATAACACTTCTCGCTGATTATAAAGGAAATCACATTTTTTTCTAATAATTTGGAGGACAAAATATAAAGAAAAATCTTTAATTTTGCCACTCAAAACATTCCAGTTCATTGCTTTTTACACTTTTTATGCATATAAACATTTTAAAAAGTAGAATCATAACATATGGTCTTTTGTCAATTCCTATATTTTAAGCATGTTTCTATGGCAGAAATATATCTTGGCATCACCATTTTTAATAGTTGGATGTATTTTTTTTTTTTTTTGACACAGAGTCTAACTGTGTCACCCATGCTGAAGTGCAGTGGTGCCATCTTGGCTCACTGGAAGCTCCTCCTCCCAGGTTCATGCCATTCTCCTGCCTCAGCCTCCCGAGTAGCTGGGACTACAGGTGCCCATCACCACGCCTGGCTAATTTTTTGTCTTTTATTAGTAGAGACGGGGTTTCACCTGTTAGCCAGGATGGTCTCGATCTCCTGACCTCGTGATCTGCCCGCCTTGACCTCCCAAAGTGCTGGGATTACAGGCGTGAGGCCCCACACCCAGCCTGTAGCTGGATGTATGTTAAGAGAATAGTTGCCACCCTAGCGGTGAATTTCCTGGTATATACATTTTAATGGACTCGAGTGAGGATTTTTGCACTGAATTCATAGAAGTAGAATTCCTAGAGGAAAATAATATAAAACTGTTTTAGGATTTTTAAAAGAAATGTTCCAATTATCCTGTAGAAAAATTAGTTCAGTTTACACTCCCACCAGCAGGGACAGAGCTCCAGGTTCCCCCTTCCATTTGTCATCTTTGCAGATCTTTAAGCAGAAAATCTCATTGTTTTCATTACATTTCTTTGATTTCTAGTGCTTTTGAATCCTTTTCATTTGCTCATTGGCCATCTTTATTCTTGTGGGAAGTGCTGGTTTCTCCATTGCCCATTTTCTGCTGGAAATCATTTTTTTTTCTGAGTAATTTTAAAGATTTCCTTATAGGCTAAGGATACAAACCTTTTATCTGTCAATGAGGTTACAAAGACCTTCTCCCAGTAAGTAATTTGTCATTTCACTTTATTTATTTATTTTTTGCTAGCAAAGCACCAAAATCAAATTTCACTTATTTTCTATCCTGCTGAATGAACATATTTTAACAGTGATTTTAGTGGAAACAGGAGCAGGACAGAATGCAATACCTAGATCACACTCTGTCACCCCAACTGGAATACAGTGGCATGATCATAGCTACTGCAGCCTCAAACTCCTGGGCTCAAGCGATTTTCCCACCTCAGCCTCCCAAGTAGCTCTAGGCCTACAGGTGCGTGCCGCCATGCCCAGCTAATTTTTAAATTTTTTTGTAGAGAAGTGAATTTGCTATGCTGCCCAGGCTGGTCTTGAACTCCTGACTTACCCCACCTTGGCTTGCCAATATGCTGGGAGTAGAGGCGTGAACTACTGCTCCCGGCCAAGAGCTTACTTGTGTTTGCTAGCGAGGTTCTTGGTATCTTTTTATATTTGAGGCTTTCGTGCTAGTGCTGAAGTATTACACTCACCATCTGAGGTTTACAGGACTTTTGTTTTAATATTCAATAGAGGGAACTGTTTAGTTTTGCACCTTTGCAAGTATACAAAATGTGCCTACCAGGACTTTGCTTTATATCCATTGAAAAGCAAGAAGTAACACAGTAAAAGTATGCCTGGCTACAGGCTGTGGAAGAATGGAGTATTCTGGTTTAATTCTATTAACTTGGAAGGATGAAGGTGAAAAAAATTCAAAACTTTAATTTCCTGTTGAATGCAATTTGAAAATATAGCCAATGACTCCACTTTTCTTCTCTAGTAAGTTTGGACATTCGGATGTACGTTGTCTTTTATCATAGAATTCCTAGTGTGCCTGAGTCTTATAATGTGAAGATCCTTTTCTAAAACTTTAGATGTAAGAGGCTAGAAATGATATTGGATGAGATCAGGCTGGATGAGAACTGATACCTGTAAATATATTTTTTAGATGAAATCTCTGATTGCCACGCGTTTTCTTATTGAACTCATAAAAATAAAACACACTGGCTGGAGGGTGGAAATAGGAAGGAGATTTATGTCTTTTAATTGCATGTCATTGTTTCATATTGAGACAGAACATATAGTATCCCTGGCTTTGGACCTATAGAAGGAAACACATTTTTCTACCTGCTGTATGGCAGAGGTTCCTGAACACCTGGACAGCTTATTGCAGCACGGATTGCTGGGCCCTACTCCAGAGTTTCTGATTCATCAGGTCTAGGGTGGGGCCTGAGAATTTACATTTATAAGAAGTTCCCAGGTGCTCCTGGTCCAGAGACTATATGTTTGAGAGCCACTCTTACATACTAACTGTAAATTGTAGAACTCTATAAAAAAGCTTAGTTTGGTCTGAGATAAGAAGCACACAGGTAATGGAGCAAATCATGAAAAAGTCAACCCTTGATCCCAGGTAACAATCAATACACAGTGACATGACACAATTCTTGGTTTTCATGATTGCAAGTCATAGCCAAGTATCCAGTGAGAAATTCAGTTTCATTTTCAGGGCTTAGAGGCCAGGTGATTGTAGAAAAATAGGATTTAGTGATTAACCTCATGAGAGTGGGAGTTATTTATGTCCTTTTTCTCTCCCCCATCACTTAGGATTTAGCCCTACTTTAGAAGGGTCCTGTATTTGCTTTAACCTTGTAAAGAACTTTGAGTGCTTATTAAATGGAAAGCTTTGTGTGTGTGTGTGTGTGTGTGTGTGTGTGTGTGTGTACGTATATATTTAGAGACAGAGTCTCATTCTGTAACCCAGGCTGAAGTGCAGTGGCATGATTTTGGCTCACTGCAACCTCTGCCTCAGAGGTTCAAGGGATTCTCCTGCCTCAGCCTCCCAAGTAGCTGGCATTACAGGCACCTGCCACCATGCCCAGCTACTTTTGTATTTTTAGTAGAGACAGGGTTTCATCATGTTGGCCAGTCTGGTCTTGAACTCCTGAATTCGTGTGATCCACCCACCCCAGCCTCCCAAAGTGCTGGGATTACAGGCATGAGCCATCACGCCGGGCTCAAAAGCTTTGTGTTTTTAAAGATATTAGACATGTTTCTTGTTTTTTGTTTTTTTTTTTAACTTAACACTAATGTAGGAGAATAAGAGAAAGTTTTTCCAAAAAAGAGAAAACATTGTGATTACTTTATCTTATTGGAATGTTGGATACTAAAGTCTGCTTTATCAATCATCAAGCACACTATAAAATTTCCATTTTAATAGGATTTGTACCTCAACTGAGGTAATAAAGTTTTAAAGTTTTTCAAGTGAAAGCCAGCCCCGCCCCTCTCCTGGAGTGGATGGGGACAGCAGTTGCATGGGCAGCTTTCCTTGTGACCACACAGGTCCTTCATGACACGCTGCTGTCTGGCCACACCTCCTTTTCCTTTCATCTTTCTCATTGGCCAATGGGCTTCAAGCATTAAGGCCACGCCCCTATTCTGCATTCTAGTGCAGCCCTGGTTACGCCTCCTCTGGCTCAGTCACACAGCGACGTAGAGGTGACTGGAGGTGTATAGTTGTCCTCACCTGGATCATGCTGATGTGGCCCCAACCCCACCTCCCTGACCATCCCCACCTCCCTACCCATCCCCACCTCCCTACACACCCCCACCTCCCTACCCACCCCCACCTCCCTACCCACCCCCACCTCCCTACCCACCCCCACCTCCCTACACACCCCCACCTCCCTACCCACCCCCACCTCCCTACACACCCCCACCCCCCTACCCACCCCCACCTCCCTACCCATCCCCACCTCCCTACCCACCCCCACCTCCCTACACATCCCCACCTCCCTACCCATCCCCACCTCCCTACCCACCCCCACCTCCCTACCCATCCCCACCTCCCTACCCACCCCCACCTCCCTACACATCCCCACCTCCCTACCCATCCCCACCTCCCTACCCACCCCCACCTCCCTACACATCCCCACCTCCCTACCCACCCCCACCTCCCTACACACCCCCACCTCCCTACACACCCCCACCTCCCTACACACCCCCACCTCCCTACACACCCCCACCTCCCTACACACCCCCACCTCCCTACCCACCCCCACCTCCCTACACACCCCCACCTCCCTACCCACCCCCACCTCCCTACCCACCCCCACCTCCCTACACACCCCCACCTCCCTACCCACCCCGACCTCCCTACACACCCCCACCTCCCTACACACCCCCACCTCCCTACCCACCCCCACCTCCCTACACACCCCCACCTCCCTACACACCCCCACCTCCCTACACACCCCCACCTCCCTACACACCCCCACCTCCCTACACACCCCCACCTCCCTACCCACCCCCACCCCCCTACCCACCCCCACCTCCCTACACACCCCCACCTCCCTACCCATCCCCACCTCCCTACACACCCCCACCTCCCTACCCATCCCCACCTCCCTACACACCCCCACCTCCCTACCCACCCCCACCTCCCTACACACCCCCACCTCCCTACACACCCCCACCTCCCTACACACCCCCACCTCCCTACCCACCCCCACCCCCCTACCCATCCCCACCCCCCTACCCACCCCCACCCCCCTACACACCCCCACCTCCCTACCCACCCCCACCTCCCTACCCACCCCCACCCCCCTACCCACCCCCACCTCCCTACACACCCCCACCTCCCTACACACCCCCACCTCCCTACACACCCCCACTCATCTACCCATCCCCACCCCCCTACCCACCCCCACCTCCCTACCCAACCCACGATGTCCAAAGAAACCCGACAGAACAAATTGGCCGAGGCTAAGGAAAAGGTAAACGCACAAGCACCCTAACCCAAGCTGAGGCCCCCTCTGACAGCTGAGCTGATGCCAGTCTGTGCCACTCCCGAGGCACACCGGGCTGGGCCCCCCCAGTACCTCTGGGATCCCCACACCAAAATCTTGTCAGTCAGCCCAACCCCCACATGAGTCCTGCCCCTGCCCTGCCTGGCACCCCAGGGTGACTTTGAGCAGGTGACTCCCGGGGCTTCCAACTCCATACTCTGCCCTTACCCCCTGCTACCCCAAACCTGACCTCCCTGGGCTCTTTGGGCTCACATCTCCAAGGACCTGGGTGCCCCAGAACCTGCCCTCACCAGTTGCCACAGGGTGACTTTGGGGATGTGACTCCTGGGGCTCCTTGCTCCTTACTTGGCCCTCACCTCCTGCCGCCCCAAGCCTGACCTCCCGGGGCTCTTTGGGGTCATGTCTCCAAGGACATGGGTCCCAATTTTGTGACCCCCCCTCCCCAGTCTCAATGCGGCCACTTGGGCATTGCACTCATGTGTCCCCCCCACCCCCGCCACTCCACCGAGGAGTGGAATGTAGTGATGTCACAGTCCCTCTACAAACTGTCATTACTACCACAAGACTGCCCTTTGGTCTTAGGACCCAGTCCCCTAAGTGTTCTTGCCCACTTCTGTTTCCTCTGGTTGCAGCACAGGTTTCCAGCTGGAAGGGGAATGGGGACCGTGGGACCTAGAAGAGAGAGGTTTCAGGCTGCCTGACTTCCTTACCACAGACGTTGACAGTGTGAAAAGCCTACACCTCCCCCATGAGCTCCACATGTTGACAGTGTCTCTGGGTGGCAATGGGAGAACGGGTTGGGTTGGGTTTTCTCCCAGGCTTCTACTCTCCAGAGACACTTTAACATTTTTTCTGAGTTCTGCACCTCAGATTTGAATTCTCCATTGTTCTGGGACCAGAGTGCCCCTCAGTCACTGGTTTCTGGAGTGAGATCTGCTTATCTTCTGTGGAACAGATCTTGGGAAACTGGACTTGACAGCTTGAGTCTTCCTCATCTCATCTCAACCTGGGGTACTTTGAGTGCCACAGGATAAATATGGGGCATCTTTCTGAAGCATCAGTTTCCCTTGATTCTATTGAGAGATGAAACATTAATGTACTTAGGGATGAAAGTCACATAGATTTATAAGAGTATACAAGACTTCTCTCTGAAATGAGGCTTGGGTTGTCCTCTTTCTGCTAAATTCCCGGATTTAACAGAAAGGCTGCCTTCTGCCATGAGGATACATTGATGTAAAGATTTGAGAGGTACTGGTGTACTTCTTAACACTGACAGACGTGTGAGGGTGAATAACTCTAAACCACAGAGTGTACAGTTCCTGCCTGCTTAATATTTGCTTTTCTACCTCTGCCTCTGGTTTTGGTCCCTGGCAGCTGCTGATTTGTGGCAAAATCCCAGAGCTCAGAGTCAGAAAACTGAGTTTAAGTTCCATTACTGCCTTTTTTTTCAGCCATGGTATCAATCTCTCTCAGTCACTAAGTGATTGTGACAACATTTCCTACAGTTGGTGGCATTAAATCAGATGGTCTATAAGAGTATTTAGTATAAACTGTAAAGCAAGATGTGACTGTAGGATCTTGTAGTTCTCATGAGTATCATTGCTCTTCCTTTCCACAGTTGAGAGACCATCATGCCCAGACCAGCCCTAGTGTTGGTGCAGGAGCAAGCGACGCCAAAAAGAAGAAAATAAATAATGGCACTAACCCTGAGACAACCACTTCTGATGGTTGCCACTCACCTGAGGAAGTGAGTCTTGGTTGGCCAGGCTCCTTGGGGACAGAGGGCCCAAGGGGTGGTGGAGGGTAATTGTTAAGATTGTGGAAGAACTGCCAGGTACTGGTTAAGAGTTCTGGGTTTGAATCCTACCTCTCCATCTCCTAGGGATATGATTTAGGGCAAATAGCTTGATCTCTTTGGGCCTCTCTTTTCACATCTGTAAAACAGGAGTGGTATTGTTTTACTTGTATTTGTGAAGTTTAAATGAGATTTATCATTGTGTTTTTATGTTAATCCCTAGTCCAGGGCCTGCTGTAAACTCTCCTTCTTGGGCTTGCATTTCCTGAGGTAGAGTTAGAGAGTATCAGAGGTTTCTGTTAGCTCTGAGAGCCCGACAGTTAAAGGCCCACTAGAATGGAAACCTCGGGGCCAAGGGCTCCTCTCTGCCTTTTCTGACCTCTATCCCTGCTGTGAGGAGCTGTCCCTGGCCCGTATGTGCTCAACGTTTGCTGAATGAATGCACCTTTCTAAATCACAAGCTGGCAGAAGGGTGGGCTTTTCTCACACTCCATCTCCGAAGGTTTCTGTTACTGTCTTTTCAAGAGAATCTAGTTTCAGACTTTGAGTTCCGCGGCTGTGGGCAAAAACCAACAAAGACCCAAATCCTTCTTCTTTGGGAGTTGAGGAGAGTTGACCAGTTCATGTTCCTATTGGGTCTGAGAACTTTGCCCTTAAAATCCATTCCTGACCCCTGCCGACTGCTTCCTGGCCTGAGGAATAGAGTCGAGGGGGCCACCCTCAGTCACCTTCCTTTGACTCTCCCCACAGAAACAACAGAACCGAGCTCAGCTGAAAGAAGTAACATGGTTTCTTTCTTTGCTCATGACATGACTGCTGGGTTTGGGGGGCACTCAGATGTAGAGGCCCCAGTCTCATCTTGCCTACTCCCAGCCTGGGGAGGAAGGCTCACCTCCCAGATTCCACCCCATCTCCACAGGGTCCCTGATAACCTGGTCCCATGGGTGGGCCTGTCCTGGGGCAGGGGGCCATTCTGGGGGCATGTCTCTTGCTCTGGATCTCTGCCTCCCCCTAGTAGGAGCTCTTTCTTCCTCTTCCTATAGGAAAAGAAGGCGAGCCATCAACACCAGCCAGCCCTAAGGAGGCAGCTAGAGGTGAGTGGAGGGGGTGAAGTTCCCTCCTGTCCTCTGGATGAGGTTTCTTTGCTTCTCTTTCAGCACTTGCTTGTCTTTTCTCCCAAAGGCCCAGGATCACACCATAGAAATCCTTATGTGTCAGAAAATTGAACTGGAGACAGTGCTCTACTACAGCCAGGATGCTGCCGGGAAATTTGAAGGTGGGAATCTGGGCACCCCATCATCCCTCAACCTCGCACTTTCACAGGCCTTTGGGGGAGTCCTTTGGGCCGCATCTCAACCTCTCTCATTCCAGGAGAGTCCCAGGATCTGGCAGGCCACCTGCATCATTCCTGGCACTTTGAAGGAGAGTTACAGCCGGCTCTCTCCTCTGTGTCCATACAGCACAAGAAGGCAGACAGGGTGAGTCCAATCACCTGCACGGTCCCATGGGAGCCCAGCTTTGCAGATAGAGGAATGAGCCTAAAGGTCCCTTCTGCAGGATGCAGTGTCCTGCCCAGAAGACAGCATGGGCCATTTCTTGCTGCTTTTGTGTGTGGTTGTTAGAGGCAGGTTAGGGCTGGGTCAGCTGCTGTGGGTGAGTTGTGGGGTGCTGTGGGGAGCAAGCACTGGACACAGAGCTCCGAGGCCAAGTGCCCACCCTGCCCATACTTGGCTGCACCCTTGGTCAAATCCTAGGTGGGGGTTAGGGTACTTGTACCATGAAAGTACAGAAGAGTATCTTTAGTATGTTACCATTTGTGTAGAGAGAGGGAACACACATACGTGTGTGTGTATGTATTATGGTAATATACATAAAACATGTTTGTAAGGATTCGTAAAAACTCAGGAGATAGGAACAGTGTTGGGGGGAGATATTTCCCTTCTGTACCTTCTGAGGTTTGGACTATGCCAATGTATCGTTCTTTCAAAAATCAACAAAGGATTAATTTCCTTCTCCTTATCTGTGTCCCTACCCCCAGTGAAAGAATGGGCTTAGAGAATCAGATATACCTGGGTTTTGAAATCCCAGCTCTAAGTGATCTTAGGCAGCACTTAACCTTTAATACCCCATGTTTTTCATCTACACAATAGAGATAATAATGGTAACCATCTCCTATGGAGGTTGTGAGGATTAAATGGGATTGTTAGCATCGTGCCTGGTGAAGCACTCAATAAAGGTTCCAACAGTGGTAGTAATAAGAGTAATAGGAATAGCAATATTATCTGATCTCTCTGGGCCCCTGTTAGCCAGCTATCAATTCAATCTCTTTCCGTGTCCCTTCCACCCTTACTGAGTTCTTTGAAAAACAAGTGAGAGCCAGGTGCGGTGGTGCATGCCTGTAATCCCAGCTACTTAGGAGGCTGAGGCAGAAGAATCACTTGAACCCAGGAGGCGGAGGTTGCGATGAGGTGAGATCATGCCTGTGCACTCCAGCATGGGCAACAAGAGAGAAACTCCATCTCAAAAAAAAAAAAAAAGAAAGAAAGAAAGGAAAACAAATGAGACCATGGGCTTGGAAATGTCTTGAGAACATGTCGGGTGTGATTGAGAGGGAGCAAGAGTTACTGTGGAGTAGTCACTGTAGCTGTCATTACTGGTCGGCCAGCTGCTCCTCTGCCTGCTCTATCCTGACTTGACCTTTCTCTATTTGCAGTACATCGAGGAGTTAACAAATGAGAGGGACACCATGAGTCTGGAGCTGTATAGGAACATGTAGGATGGGGGAAGTTGGGATGGGAGGTCTGGGAGCCCTTAGTGGGGGTGGTGTGCTGGGAGGTGGGGGGTACAGGTAAGCATGGTGAGTGGCTCATACAGGTTTTCATGTGTGTGCAGGGAAGCTCTAGTGCCGCCTGTGCCACTGACTCATGGGGTAGCCTCAGGCAACTCATGTCCTCTCTCTGGCCTGCCACCTGGGACTTTTAATTCCTGGGGTCCCTTCCAGTGCCATGATTCTGTGGTTGTGGGGTGAGGGTAGAGGGTCGATCACCAAAGTGGTCCTTTCTGTTCTTCATTCATTCCTTTCTCTACTGCCTCTGGCTATAGCATAACCAATGAGGAGCTGAAGGAGAAAAATGCCAAACTACAAGAAAAACTTCGACTCGTAGAATCTGAAAAGTCTGAGATCCAGCTCCACATCAAGGGGCTAAAAAGGAAGCTGGAGAAGGACAAAATCCTGCTGCCACAGGTGAGAGACTGCAGCCCTCAGGGTTGTGGGAGCCCCATCCAGCTGGGACCATGGTCTAGGGATCATGCAGGGTATGGGGAGGGTCCAGCCAAGAGTTGGAAAATTTGGGTCCTTGTTCTGGTCCCACCATAGAATCCTCTAGAGTGTGCTAAAAATCTACAAAGTGGGGACCTGTCTGGGAAATCAGAACCTCAGGGTTAGGGCTTAAAATTTATTTTTAAAGAATCATAGATGAAAACTGTTATTTTATAGATTACATTTATATAGCTAGCTTATGAGTCTATTTCCTTTTCAGGTTCAAACCAACACTTTGCAGGAGGAGAAGATGTGGAGGCAGGAGGAGAAGCTACAGGATCAGAAGGAGAAGATACGGAAGCAGGAGGAGAAGCTACAGGATCAGGAGGAGAAGATACGGAAGCAGGAGGAAAAGATGCGGAGACAGGAGAGAAGCTGTGGGCACAAGAAAAGGAGCTGTGGGAGCAGCAGGAGCAGATGTGGGAGCAGGAAAAGGAGCTGCAGGATCAGGAAAAGAAGATGAAGGAGCAGGAGCAGCAGATGAGGGAGCAGGAGGAGAAGATGTGGGAGCAGGCAGAGAAGATTTGGGAGCAGGAGGAGAAGATGTGGAGACAGGAGGAGAGGCTGTGGCAGCAGGAGAAGCAGATGTGGGAGGAGGAGGAGAAGATGTGGGAGCAGGAGAAGAAGATGTGGAGACAGGAGGAGAAGCTGCAGAAGCAGGAGAAGGAGGTGCATGAGCTGGAGGAACAGATGCGGAAGCAGGAGGTGCAGATGCGGAAGCAGGAGGAGCAGATGAGGAAGCAGGAGGAGCAGATGAGGAAGCAGGAGGAGCAGAGCGGAAGCAGGAGGAGCAGATGAGGAAGCAGGAGGTGCAGCTGTGGAAGCAGGAGAAGGAGCTGCGTGAGCTGGAGAAGCAGATGCGGAAGCAGGAGGAGCAGATGAGGAAGCAGGAGGAGCAGATGCAGAAGCAGGAGGAGCAGGCGTGGAAGCAGGAAGAGCAGAGGCCCGAGCTGGAGGAGCAGATGCGGAAGAAGGAGGAGAAGATTTGGAAGCAGGAGGAGCAGATGCAGAAGCAGGAAGAGCAGATGAGGAAGCAGGAGGAGCAGATGCGGAAGCAGGAGAAGGAGCTGCGTGAGCTGGAGAAGCAGATGTGGAAGAAGGAGAAGCAGATGGGAGAGGTGGAGGAGCAGATGTGGAAGCAGGAGGAGCAGATGCACGAGCTGGAGGAGCAGATGCGGGAGCAGGATGAGAGGCTGCGATTGAAGGAGGAGAGGCTGTGGGATCAGGATGAGAAGATGCGCGAGGAGGAGGAGAAGATGTGGATACAGTAGGAAAGGCTTCGGGAGCAGGAAAAGGAGCTGCGGGAGAAGGAAGAGGAGATGCAGAAGCAGGAGAAGATGTGGGGGCAGGAGGAGAAGATGCGGGAGGAGGAGAAGAAGATGCGGGGGCAGGAGGAGAAGATGCGGGAGAAGGAGAGGATGGGAGAGCAGGAGGAGAAGATGCGGGAGAAGGAGAGGATGGGAGAGCAGGAGGAGAAGATGCAGGAGGAGCGGTGCTCAGAGCCCTGCCTCCCTCCCTCCAAAGACCTTTCTGATAGGAGCCACCCTGGCAGCGTGAAGCCTGCACGAGAGGCCGGGAAGGGTTATTCCCATGACAACCGCACTGCACAGCAGATCATGCAGCTGCTTGGTGGAAGGAAGAATGCCCAGGAGCGCCCAGTCTTAGGCAGCACCTCCTGCATCCCATTCTTCTACCGAGGAGATAAGAAAAAGATGAAGATCATCAGTATCTAAAAGCCGGCACTGTCAACAAGGCCTACAGAAGTGTAAGCTGCCGTGGAACTTTGTGAATATAGTCTGAGAACAAACTTGAAAAAAAGAAAAAAAAAAAAGAAAATTTATTTTAAATTGTGGCAAAATACTCACCTGGCATGGTCGCCCACACTTGTAATCGCAGCACTTTGGGAGGCCTAGGTGGGTGGATCACCTTAAGTCAGGAGTTCAAGACCAGCCTGGCCAACATGATGAAACCCCGTTAAAAAAGTTAGCTGGGCATGGTTGCACATACCTGTAATCCCGGCTACATGGGAGGCTGAGGTTGTAGTGAGCCTACATCACACCACTGCACTCCAGTCTGGGTGACAGAGTGAGACTACACCTCAAAAAAAAAAAAAAGTTTCTACCTGAGGACTATAATATCTATGTACGTTTCTATTGTTTTTTTCTTGGTCTTTCTCATTTAGTCTTGTGTTGTCTTGTCTTATGGCATGCCTAGTAAACTTTTATCTGCCTCCAGAGAGTAGTGACTTTGACTTTATGGCACACAATTGGAGTAAGAGCAGACCGCCTTCATCTGGTTTGGGACTAAGCTAGTTCAAAGCAGGTTTTAGGTTTCATGACAGCTGGTCTATGTTTTATTCATTTGGACTCCTAGGGGTGGCCCTTCCAGGGTCCCCACCAAGGTCCCATCTCCTTCCTGGGACCCAAATTCTCATTAGGTCATTTCAGCCCTGTGAGAGTGCCAAACAGTCAGCTAGGCTCTCCAGCCTCTTAACTATCACTTCACACTCAGTTTCTTAGCCTCTTAGACCTCTACTGTTGAACAATCATCAAATGTGGGAAAAGCACTACAGACTGTCAGGGTCACTTCCTAGGCCTGATCACTCAAGTCCTGGCTGAGGTCTTCAATTACCTTCCAACAACTGTTTTTGATGGTGGGGGGTGGGACACATTTTTTTGTGAGAGTCTAAATAGTTTCTGTGGCATAAATGCATGGTTTAATGGTGCCTGGGTTGTAACAGAAAAGTGTATGGGCAAAAATCATAAGGGAAAAATGATTCATATTTTATGTCTGTCTACATTAGACCTGCTCAGGGAATAGAATTTGGGAATCACATAATAAATAAGAAACTGCATGCTTGATTGAACATTTGCTTTCTTCACTATCAGGACATGGGGACATATATTTTAAGGCTTTTAAAGGCATTTGGGAGAGATTTTATATAGGCCATAAAATGCATTACCCCTCAAAAATAAGAATCACTGAAGAATATAGTTGACTCACAGAAAAAAAAAATCCTCTCTAATTTTAAGCCGCTATTAGTTCTCTTTACAAAAAACTTGGGAAAGTTATTATTTTTATTTTTTTGCAAACTTTAACCATGACCTCACTTTACTTCCATGTATTTAATTTCACTGAAATGATATTTCAAAGAAAAGCCTTTCTGGAAATTGTTTTTCTTTTAATACCCAAAATTGGAACAACAGCACTCACAGGAGTGAGGCTCCAACCAGTGGATCAGCTGTTTGGCGTGGATGTAGAAGAAGGTGCATTGAAACTCAGTACAGCTGTGTTTAGCCTTAGGCAGGAAGTGTGTTTCTTCAAGTAAACCTAATATACTAAAGATACTCCTGGCAGATGTCTCGTTTCCAGCCCACGGCAAGGTAGACAATCACACAGTTTTAAAGGCAAAGCCATCTTGTCTGTCTCATGGGGACATAAGAACAATCGATTGTTGAAGGAATCCTAGGGCTTTTGGCTTCCAGTACAGACAGACAGATGTGCCTCTCTCGACCTTGCTGAAGCAGGCCCCAAATGTTCACACCTAGAACATGGAGACAAAGAGAGAAATTGAACTTTCCAATATATTCCAGTTTCTTCTAGATTCACATATAGCTCTAAAATGAAGATGAGATTGTTTGCATTGTTGCATTGTTTTGAAATTTTATTATTAAACCCCACAATTCGAAGGCACGGAAATGTTTGCCTAGCATTCAGCACACCCCAAACATTTCCAGATGGGTTGCAAGAAGTCAACCTCATCCAGATTTTGTTTCTGTTGGAGAGGTCATCCCTTGCCATATGTCCTTGCATATTTTTCCTGCCAGCTGTGGGAAGTGACAGGACATGGTTTAATTTGGGCTGCTGTTCTGTTTCTTTAAGCCTGCAGCAGACAGCCCTTTTGAAACTCACCCTTTGCCTCTCCTCCCTCCTATAATTCATTTTTTTCTCACTTTTTTTTTCTGATAGTGCATATTACTTGAGATTTTCCTGGAAAGATTATGATTATCTGGAATTGGATCTTCCGCCACCTTCAAAAGCTTGAATCCTTGTAGGCTAGCAGCTAACCTAGAGCTGGCAGACTCAAATGGAATCTTGATCTCTTCATATTTAAGGCTCAGAAAACTCAAAAGGGGTGCTTTGTAAAATACTTCTGTTTATATTATATGTATGATAATTAGCATGAGTACAAAATGGTTAGGCAAAATTTAGCTGGGCTCAGGTAGACTTTCCTGTGGATCAGATAAATGGAAATGAAAAAAAGTATGAGGACACAGATTTGCTGATTGTTCTCCATCTTTTATATTTATTTCTTAACTTGTCTTGGTTTACTGTAGAATGTTCCAGAAATATCATTGGGTATAATGTCTGATTTAGCACTGACTTATTTGTGGGTTTGCTTGGAGTGTATTTTCCTTGGGCTTTGAGTATATGACTGCCACAAATTTTAATTACACTAATTAGACGTAGGTGGATGCTTAAGCCCAGTTGGAGTCCTAGCCCTGTTCAGCTGCCTCTGTCATTAGTTTTTCTGGTGACATGGTTTGGCACCATCTTCCAACACATTTTCCGGAAATTAGTTTTAAGTTTGAAAATAACTTGTCTAATAAAGCTACTGACATTCAACTAGTGTCTTTACCTTGTTGAAGTGGACTTGAGTAAAATGCATACATTTAAACTGTAACTTGTGTACCCATTTCTTTCCTTAACTGTGGGCTTTCAGATTCGTTTGGTGGCTAGAGAAGGAGTCATGCCCGATCCTCATGAGTCCCTGTCCTCGTGTCTAGTTTAGGTGGAGCCTGACTTGGCTCAGGGCTGGGTGGCAGGTTTTAATGTGTGTGGCAATGCTAGTCAATTGGGGATGTCCACATTGCTCATAGTGTAGAGAAGGCTTCTGAGGTCTAGACCCAGCAGGTGGGAAGCCAGCCTTGATTAGTGCCATGGACCGCGGGCACAGGAGGAGTCAGTCTCAGGAGCACCTCTGCCTTGCATCTCCCTCGGAGGATATAGGGCCATGTGTGCCTGCCACTTCCCTGTTCTCACAGCTCTTTGTGATCTCAGAGAAGCCTTTGGATTTTGTTTTTGGGAGAGTATTCCAAACTATGGCCTCCACAGCATGGGGTTCAGGTTGAGTTTGCCATTCCTAGTTTCTCCCTGGAAACATATCCCTCCTCTTTAACCCTACTTAAAGGGCTTAAAACATTCTACTCTTACTTTTAAAGGATGCTTTAAAAATACAGGCCACATCTGTTTCACTTAATCTGCATTCAACAGCACCTCATGACACAAAAAGTAATGCAGTCTGTTTGCCAAGCAAGCATTTGGAAATTTCGAGGCATGGAAACTGATAGGAGCCTCTGTTTTTCCACCTTGAGGATTGTTGTGCTTTGCATCCACCCAGGTCATCTCTCAGCAGCATCCACACTCACAGGGCTGCCTCTCATCCTCTCACATATTTTCAGGCGTGTTTGTTCACTGTTCAATACACTCAGCTTTTGTCAAGTGCCCACTTGCTCTCTGCAAGGTGTTTTGAATTCATGTATGGCCAGGGGCTCTGGCACAGGAAGGAGCACACAGAACCAAAAGACATGGAGCATGGGGCTTCGAAGGTCTTCCCTTCAGGAGGCCAGATGATGAGTGCATTTCTCCTTTGTTACTTTGCTAAAGTGGCTGACAGTGGTTAGACACAGCTGAGGAGGCGGGAGGCTGGCAGCACTTCTGGGGGTCCAGCATGCTGTTTAGCTACTGATGAGGGTGGGCAGAAGAAACAAGCAGACTCCCTCCTGCTCTGGGACAGTTTCATATAGGAAACCAGGAGTCTGAGCCGCCCAGAGTATGGGCATGTTGAGGGCTGCTGGCCTTTTTGTCAGGTCTTCGGAACAGGCACGATGGGGTTATTGTCATCTCGAATCTCAGGCTAAGGGAGCTTCAGGAAAAGATTTCTGCACCATTTTTTTAGGACATTGTTTCCAAATCCTTTAAAGTGTAAGGGTCACTTGGTGCAATCATTTCACTACTTATTTGGCAAAGGGAGTTTACAGAATCAGTGTGGAACGTGGAGACGATGTGAAGATGGCGTTTTCAGTCCGCTGATGTCCTTGTTTCCTCCCTGTCTCTCTTGCAAAGTCACCAACATCCAGCAGCAGCTGGCCCAGCTTGACAATGAGTCCCGGCCAGGCATGGCCGAGGCTGACAAGGACCAGCTGCAGCTCATCAAGGAGAAGGAGGCCCTGCGGCAGGAGCTTCAGCTCATCATTGCACAGCGCCGCTCCGCGGGAGATGTGGCCCTGCTGGAGGAGGAGCGGGAGCACCTGCAGGAGGAGCTGCGATGTGCACGGGCCACCTCCGCACAAAGCGCCATGGAGAGATGGGTCAGCGGGGACAGGACCTCCAGCGGAAAGCCTGCTGGAAAAACTCCACGGGGTGGCTTGTGTGTGGCTGAAGGGTGTTCCTGATGATCGCTCAGGGCTTCTCCTGCCTGGATGTTCCCTGGTCTAGGAGGGGCATGCGGTGGGGGACACTGCCTTCTGCTCCCTGGGTCTCTGGAGCCTCTGCTCTGACGCAGGAGGTGATAAGGGGGAAGGAGTGAGGGAAGATGGGTGACCTCCACCTCCCACCATGCCCCACCCTTCCCAAAGTTTGTGCTTGGTGCTTTCACCTGCCTTTGTGGGACAGTGCCCTGAGCAGGCTGTGGTCCCACTCCGGCCCGGGCAGCTCTGTTGCATGGGGGGAAGAATTCCCTGTTCCTGACATGGTGAGCATGGTGGGTATCCACCTACTGCTTTCCTCTCCAACTTTGATTTCTAACCAGGAGAGCCTGCTATTCTCTGGCATTGGGAAGCTGGCCACCTGTCGTGCATCTGTCCCAAGGCTCCTTCACCACGCAGGACAAGCAAAGCCAGCATGGCGGCTTTGGTATTCGGTGCCACTGGGTTGTTCAGCCTTTCCTCGTGTGCTGTGTGTCCTGGTTTCCACTTGCTGTGTGAGATTGCAGATTGTGTCAAAGGCTGGGCCTGCCTTCCACACTTAACAGCAGTTTCTCTGTGGCTATCAGCTGGGCTTTGGAGAGCAGCCCCTCCCCCACGTGTTAAAGTCTCGCCCCCGGAGCTCACATGAGCAGCTCCACAGAGACTCTAATAGACGCTTGGATGATTGGATCTGTTCAGATGCTCTTACTCCTACTGTTTCACAATGGGTGTCTGTATTGTTGGCGTCCTTTATGCTTGGATGTTCATGGGTCATCTTCATAGGAGACAAGTCTGTGGCTTGGCACGAGGGGCTCACGGCAGCCTCAGGGAAGCAGTGGTGTCTGGAGAGTTGAGCTCAGAGCCCTGGGCAGGTGAATTTCATTTTGCCTGAGATGGTGGCATGCCCTGTCACTTCACCTGGAATCAACCACGAGGAGAATCTGAATGTAAAAGGGACTGTGCAGCTGAAGTTTTCTACTGTGCTCTTGCACGGCTGCATTTGTTTTCAGCTAAACATTTCCTTCTGTTCCACCCCTGATATTCTTGTATGTGTGTTCTGCATAGGAGGACCTGGGAGTTGCTGTTGCTTCTCTGTGAAGGGGGGAGGACTTGGCCCCACAAATGTCGCCTGCATCTCAGGGCCCCACACCCATGCTCCTTTGACTGTGGCTGCTGTCAACATGTGGAAATCCAGCACACACACGTGCTGTGGCCCCTGAGTACAAGTCTGCAGCCCTCCATGGAGCCAGTGTTAGCCCCGATGCCTGGGTTCAAGGGTGGGGACAGCAAAGCCAGACCAGCTTTGACACATGGGGGCCTCACATGAGACCAGCCCAGGTGCTGAGTCCTGGGACTCAGAGCCCTCGACCAGGACCTAATCGCCCCAAGCGTGTTTCCTGAATCTGCTGCTAAATGACCTTGGTGGGAGAAGCACATCCACATGTGCTAAGCACTGGCACGCACATCTCATGGGGGTGGGGCGCTTGTAGCTCTGGGCCTTCTGTGCCGGTACACACAGGGCCCATTTCTCCACGCCACCTCCCTTCAATGGAGGGGTGCTTGCAGTGTGCAAGTATGGGGCCACATGGTAGGAGGCTTCCCCCAGCACAGGCTGGCAGCATTAGGAGACTGGCGTGGGCCAGGTGCAGAGAGAGTGAGGTTGGCGCCTTAAGGCTGAGCTGTGCCAGCTGTAGAGCAGGGCCCAGTCTTCCTGTCTCACCTGCAGTGTTATCAGCAGCAAATGGGAGGCGTTTGCTGGGCTGGGGTGTCATCCGGGGGGAGAAAGAGAGAGATGCTCACCTCCTTCAAGCCTCCCGCCCTGGCAGATGATACGTGCAGCGGCCTCCCAGCTGCTCAGAGCCGGCATCTCTGGAGGGAGCTGGTGCACATCTCCTGGGCTGAGGGAGCAGGCTTGAGGTGAAGGACACATACCTAGATAATCTCTCGGAAGGCTTGTGTCAATGCTTGTGATATCCTTTGTTATTTTAGCTTGCTCATGTTAGTGTGTGGCAGGCATTTATACAAGATGCTGATGTTCAACAGAGAACCCCACGTCTCTATTGCAAGATGCCTGTCATCCTGAGAAATCCTCTTTCCAAGGATGACTGCTTTTATTATAGGGGTGATTATAAAATGAAAGATCTATCAAAAAGCAAAAATTTGGTTCTGCGGAACCTGAAGTCACGTTTTCCTTTGTCATAATTTAATGGCATCTTTACAATAAAGTACTTTATGTAAAGTAAATGAAGACAGTAAATTAGACTTTATATTTTCTTAATCTGTTAGCTTACTTTTCTACTCCTTTTCATAGCAGTGGTAAATATTCTTTGAAGTTAGTTTCCTTTGAATTGGAGACACAAGGCTATGTGCTTTAGGAGTTGGGCCCTGGCCAGTTTTCTGCCAGGAAACTGTAACCCCTTTTCTTTTTGTTGAAAATATAAGTACAGAAGTCAGGCAAATGTCTAAGACTCTTATTCTAGCAGTTTATGTTCCAGCCAGTTTTTAGATGTCTCAGTTATTGCCAGCGTGGCCCCTGTTTGGTAAGGAAGTTACATTTTTAGTCATCTGCAACTTTCAGAATAACCAGCATAAAATTAGACTGCACATGTGGCACTCATGGGCACTTGTGTGTGATCTTGTATCCAGATGCACTGTCTCTTGCACACTCCAAAATGCACCTATTTGTATAATGACAAGTGTGTTGTATTGGATAGAAGGGGGGAATTTGATCTAAAACTTTTTTCACTACAGATAAAACAATCTGAAAATAAGTCATGACTAAAGGCAGTCTAAAACCGAGCCATACATATGAGTGTATCTGTATGTCATCTGTGTGAAAACAGAGCTGGAATGTGCTGACGGATTTAGCGATGGGTTGGAAATTCTACCTGGTCACTCAAGAGTGGAGCCAGTTTTCAGTAGGAACTCAATTTAGATTCTATTAATTTGGGATTTGAGCTAATAGAATTCAGGTTGGGTTAGAATTTCTGAAAAGCATTAAGAAAAAAGTTAATAGCCTTGGACCAGGCTTGGGTAAATTCCCTACAACAAATCGCTTCCTGGGGCTGGTCACTGTTTGCCACTGGATACGCTCTGCTGGTGTCATCTCTGCCCCTGGGGTCCTCTGTGACTTAATAGTGTCCTGGTGCTTGTGAGAGTGGGTTCCAAGTTACAGCTCCAAAGCCCAATGAGGGATGTATTTTGAACTCACTTTTAAACTCCCTTTGAAAACTCTCAGCTCCCCATCTTCTGAAAAAGATGGGGTTTTTGAGGATATCGCCCTTGATAAGCATCAGATAGGATGTGAGTATCACAGAAAATTGGGGAAATGTTTTTCAGTAGTAAAGGAAATGCCTGTTTGTTGGTAATGTGCCTTGGCTTTAGGGTCAAGCCAGCCTGACCGAACTTTGAACTTGTGTAGCAGAGGCAAGCTACTTTATGTGAGTTTCTTCATCTGAAAAGCAGGGATACAACCCAAAGACCGGTAAGGAATGAGGCAGTGCATACAAAGCAGTGTGCCTTTCTGTAAGCCCCTCAGTGGAACTTCAGAATTGCTTTTTCTTTTTTTTTTTTTTTTTTTGAGATGGAGTCTCGCTCTGTCACCCAGGCTGGAGTGCAGTGGCATGATCTCGGTTCACTGCAAGCTCCGACTCCCAGGTTCATGCCTTTCTCCTGCCTCAGCCTCCCAAGTAGCTGGGACTACAGGCACCCATGACCACGTCCAGCTAATTTTTTGTATTTTTGGTAGAGACAGGTTTCACTGTGTTAACCAGGATGGTCTCGATCTCCTGACCTCGTGATCCGCCCACCTCAGCCTCCCAAAGTGTTGGGATAACAGGTGTGAGCCACCACGCCTGGCCCCAGAATTGCTTTTTAAACATTACTTTTATCTGTACAAGCTATCAAAACATTTTCCTTAAAAATTAAAATATCATAGGTAAGTGGAATCTTAGAACATTCTACTCAAGAGTTTATTACACGTGTTCTCAAATATTTTGGTCTCAGAACCTCCTTCCAATGTTAAAATGCAGTGGATTCCAAAGAGCTTTTGTTTGTGTTGGTTTTTTTAAAGTTCTTTTTTCTAACTGTTTTGTTTTGTTTTTCATTTTTCCCCACCCAGGGACCTGTCAGTGTTTACGTGGATTTTTATCTGTCAGTATTTACTAATTTAGAAGTTAGCCCTGGGGAATTTTTTAAATATTTATTTATTAAAGATAACAATAGGCCAGGCACAGTGGCTCACGCCTGTAATCCCAGCACTTTGGGAGGCCAAGGCAGGAGGATTACTTTAGTTCAGGAGTTCGAGACCAGCCTAGGCAACACGACAAAACCTCTTCTTTACAAAAAATACAAAAGTTAGCTGGGTGTGGTGGCACGTGCCTGTGGTCCCAGCTACTTGGGAGCCTGAGGTGGGAAGATGGCTTGAGCCCGGGAGGTGGAGGTTGCAGTGAGCTCTGATCACACCACTGCACTTCAGCCTGCACAACAGAGCAAGGCCCCATCTCCACAAATAAAAAAAGACAATAAAAACCCTATTATGTGTTAATATTAGTAACATTTCTATGACTGATAACTTTTTTGAAACAAAAAACTATAGTGAGAAGAGTGGTATTATTTGCCCTTGCTGTCCATCTCTTTAGCATCTGGCTTGCTAGAAGGCAGCTGCTTTGGCCCTTGGTGCATTTGGCCTGTTGAGATGGGGTCATTTTGAGTGAACACATGAAGACCATCTAGCTGCCTACTGAATGCCATTGGGAAGGAGGAGAACTCATGGGACCCTTGAAGGCGTTTTAGGGATCCGCAGGGGTCTTTGGATCACGCTTTGGAAAGCATTGGTTTCAATATATGATATTGAACTTGAAAGTGGGTTGTGTCATGGCTCCATGTAGGACGATGCTTGTACTCTCTCACCAGCTGACCTCTGCATGGCACCATTTGGAATTTTGTTTGCATCAAGAGAAACAAAGGCTCATCAGAATTTCTGGCATGTGGTTGAAACTCATAAACAAACTCAGACTGGTTTGTCTTCCTTATCCTAAGTTGGTGGCACATCTGTTTCCTTTATGGGTGATAGCAGCTCTTTGTCGATCACGTGTCATTTGCAGTACATTATTTTATCTATGCAGCATCAGTTCCCTGAGCTGGAGATTGTGGACTCCATTTTTACAGGTAATGAAACTAAGGGCTCAGAGAGGGTGAGACATTTGCCTAAGGCCACACAGCTTGTGAGTGACCGGCCAGGTGGGATTCTCTGAATCCCAGGCTGCTGTCGGACACTGTGTCTGGTTTCCTCTCACTCCCACCTAGCCAAGCTCTTCAAACCCCTTCAGCATGTTCCGTTCCCTGTTGGTGGAAAGAGGAAGGTATTAAAGGGGCCTACTGTGGCCACACGTCACAGTGTCATTTCCATTTGTAAACCAGGAGTGTTTCCTTCTAGAGGTGAACATATTTATTCATGGAGTTGTCCAACAACTGTTTATTGAGTGCCTATCCATGGTAGGCTCGATTCTAGGCGGTGGGCTTTATTGCAGTAGGAACAAATTTTATTCTAGAAAATTACTAAGTAGAAAAAAGTAGAAGGAAGGAAAACAAAAATACCTCCAACCCCGTAACCTGGAGATGGCAATGGCTGCTATTTTGTTTCATTTGCTTCTAATGTTTTAACTGTATACATTTAGAATGATATTTGTTCTTGTCTAGAAGGTGGCCTAGTATGAGGGAATCTGATTTGTTCCAAGGAATTTGAACAGATGACTGCGTGCTCTGCATTTGAGCTCATCTGCTAGTTATCTGTCCTTCTGCTCACTTACCCCTCTTCCCATCCATCCAAGCAGCCATCCCCAGACACCCGTCCAACCACCCACGAAGCCACCCACCAAGCCACCTACCCAGTCAGCCATCCACCCACCCAGCCACCCACCCACCCACCCAGCCACACATCCAGCCACCCACCCACCCAGCCACACATCCAGCCACCCATCCACCCACCCAGCTACCCATCCACCCATCCACCCACCCAGCCACCCACCCACCCAGCCACCGATCTAGCCACCCAGCCACCCATCCAGCCACCCACCCACCCATCCACCCATCTAACCACACATCCAGCCACCCACCCATCCAGCCACCCACCCACCCAGCCACCCATCCAGCCACCCAGCCACCCAGCCACCCATCCAGCCACCCACCCACCCATCCACCCATCTAGCCACCCATCCAGCCACCCACCCATCTAGCTGCCCGCCCATCTGTCCACCTGTAGCTCACCCACCCAGCCACCCACCCACACATTGACCCATCCCCGTGCCCACTCCTCTTCTCACGCATCCCCTCCCCCGTGCACTGTGCCTGGCGCTTTCACAGAGTAGCAGGCCCTGCTCAGGGTGCCAGGGATGTGTGATCTTAGCCCTTGTGACCTGGGTGCTTTGAGAATGGGGGGTCATTGCAACCTGATTCAGCTAGAGGGAATTCATAGTGGAATGTCTTGTTATGAAAATATTCTCCCTGTCTTTGAAATGTACTAATCGACTGTTTTCTTACCTACAGGATTCTGCTTCAGGAAAAAAGGAATTGTCTACTTATGCAGCTGGAAGAAGGCACCCACTTAACATCCTCCCTCCAGTCCCAGTTAAAAAGGTAGGTTACTTTCAAAGAGAAAACTGTATTTGTTCATAGCATTCCAATGACTGGTTCGTGAACTCGTTTCTTGTAGCTTGTTTTTCTCCTGCTGGAGCTCGACCTGAAATGTTGTTAACACAGAATGGATACATTATATGTGTAACATGCTACTGCTGTATGACTCAAGGAGTATGGAGAGAACCACATTTGGCTTCAGGGTAAGTAAGAGGCCTAAAGTCAAATGTATTCAAGGATTTTGTAACCTAATTAACAGTTTCAGAAGTGTACATCTATACACATGCACATTTTTCTTTTGAGTTTTTTTTAAAAAGCATATGAATTTTTTAAGCTAGTAAGATTTGGCTGCTCAAGAATGGCCCTGCGCACATTCTTCAGCCCTGACCATATGGTAGAGTGCAATGTCAAGGGCCTTACATGTGTCATTTTCTCAGATATTCCTCCTAACAATGCCCGAGGTGGGAACTATTCTCACCCCAGCCCCAGTGAGCCCGTGGGAGCCCAGAGGGGATGAATGGCTTGAGCAAGTGTACCTGGCTAGTAAGTGTTCCAGCCAGGACTGGGACCAGGACTTGGGCACGGGTCTCTGCTATTGCCCACTGCTCTCTGTCACCCTTTCCATGCTCACAGGGTGAGCAGGGCTGGCTGCCCTGCTATCTCAGATGGCCATGCTCTCTCATTCCAGCCTGTGTGCCAGCACCCTGACGGTGTCCTCAGGGAGCAGCCATGGGTCTCTGGCCTCCAGCCAGGGCTCCCTGAGCTTGGTCAGCTTCACGGACATCTATGGCCTCCCTCAGTAGGAGAAGCCCGATGCTGAGGGTGGCCAGCTTCTTCACTTCGACCTCATTCCCTTTGACTCGCTGGGGCAAGATGCCCCCTTTTCAGAGCCCCCAGGACCCTCGGGCTTCCACAAGCAGAGGCGGTCCCTGGACACACCCCAGTCCCTGGCATCACTGTCCTCCTGCTCCTCCCTGTCCTCGCTGTCACCCCCAAGCTCGCCCCTGGACACACCCTTCCTCCCTGCCTGGAGGGACTCACTGCTGGCACAGCTGGCGGACAGCTGGGAGGACCAGGCCTGGGTGCCCTGGACAGACTGTGGGCACATGCCTCGGCTTTGGGGGACGAAGACTTAACAGGCGTGGCGGCCCTTCAGCCACACGGGGTCCCCAGGGATGGGGAAGGGCTGCACGAGCGAGGACCCCCACCAGCCGGCACTCCTGTGTGTGGAAGTAAGTGCGGATGCGGCCTCCTGCGGGGCGAGGGTTATGTTCAGGGAGGAAACTGTGGGGTCCAGACTGAGGACAGCTGGCTTTCCAGGTCCATGGTGAGCTCTACATTTAGGAATATTGATGTGATCGGGAAGAGCACACACCTGCTCTTTCTGATCTGTGTTGGGGAAAGATCATTGCAATAGACAAAGATGTCTTTCCTAGGTATTTGGCTTGTTTTTAAAAAATACTTAATTGTTGAAAACTAGGGCAAGAACCACACAGTCTTCCACATTCAGAGGCTGCTAGAGATGGATCAGGGCGTTCGTGACCTTTACAGCGTGCATGCGGAGATGGAACCGTCAGTGTGTGCCCATCTGAGACCATTATGCCAACAGGTGTCTGCTTGTAGCTAGTGGAAATCTCGACTTCTTTTGTTGCTTTGACATCTCTTTATCTTTTATAGTTTTCAAGAACATAATTCTATCAAATGTGGAAGTGAAAATAATTGTGTAATTTCAAAAGACATGCCTGTAAGTATCAGTCATTTCTACTGAATTGGTTTCTCTGGTGGTTCTTCAAATGGAAAAACATGGAGCTCTGTGGAGCCTCATCCATTCAGATGGTGTTGGTTCAGCTCCTCCTTGGAGCTGGGGTCTTTCTGCTTGTAGCCTGCTTGGAAGACCAAACTGCTATGGAAGGGAATATTGATCCCATGTGCTTTTGTGAGCCACCCATGGCAACTTTATCTTCCTTTGGTTTTAAAGAGGATCAAGAACAAGGTCTCCCGTTCCTGAAGTTCAGCCCATTTAATTGACTTTTATTTGCACAGCAAAAATGTTTTAAATGTTCCATTGAGGCAAACACTAGATAATTTGTGTAGCATAGTGGATCTCAGCCAGGGGTGTTTTTGCCTCCTGCCCCTGGGGAACACTTGGCGATGTCTGGAAACATTTTTGGTTGTCACAACTAGGGGATGGGAGATGCTCCTGGCATCTGGCGAGTGTAGGCCAGGGATGCTGCTAAGCACCCTACCATGCACAAGGCAGCACCCCCTCCCCCTCGAGAATGGTCCAGCCCCAAATGTCAAGAGGGCTGAGGCTGAGAAACCCTAGTCATGTACTATGGAGTATTTATGCGGCAAAGGGTAGAAATAAAACTAGAGAGCAGAACCAGTGTGGTGTAGTGGAAACAGCTTCAAACTAGCACCTGGGAGACCAAGCTTTTGTTCCCTGCCCTGCCCACTTCTAGCTGTGTGACGTTGAACACATTCCTGGACTGAGTCTCACCTTTTCCACCCTTGAATGCAGTCATCTCTGTGACCCCCTCCATTCACCACCGTTCTGTTACCCAAGAGATAGATGGATTGGTGGATCAATAGATAGGTTCATCACTCTATAAAATAGTAGTCTGTTGGCACTTATGTGCGTAACCAGAGGCCATCATGTCCTCAGACTGTCCCATGGCTTTTTGGCATCTCTATTTTGGTGTCTGCCCCTGTGTTTGCAAACACACTTTGGTATCCCCAGATACATTATTTCTGAAGTCCATACATGCAGGTATCCTTCATTAGCTTTGTTCCTCTTTATAACCACACGTTGATTGCTCCATGTTTATTCTGTTCAGTCAAAAAAGAAATATCCAATTAGGACTTTTTTCTTAGTCTCCCTCCTCTCTCCCACCACCTTCTCCTTAAGGGATTGAGATTCCAGAATGTCGGTCTAGTTAGGCATAAAATCTGCACAAGGCCCAGGGGCCACTTTGGGACAGAGGAGAGACAGAGTGGGAGAGAGAAGCGCTGACTTAATTTCACATCCTGATTTCTTTATTTTTTCCTTTGCTTTCCGTGGCAGGTGCTATAATGGTTGAAACTTCTTAGACTGGGAAGTATTTGCTTACGTGTGTAGACACTGCCATCTCCTGGTGGAGTCATAAGTCATTCGTGATTATTTCTTGTATGGCACTGCCATCTTGTGGCGGATTCGTATATGACATTGGTGATGAATTCTTGTATGGCACTGCCATCTGGTGGCAGATTCTTATATGACACTGCCAATAAATTCCTGAGTGACACTGCCATCTGGTGGTAGACTGGTATATGACATCGGTGGCGGTTTATTGGGTGACACCGCCGCCTAGCTGTAGCTTTTTTTTATGATACTGCCATCTGGTGGTGGTTTTATATGTTACATCTATTACATTGTTTCAAGGACACAAGAACAAAATTTATTTGTGTCCTTAGAAACTTGAAATAGTTGACCCTGCTGGGTGTCCCCAGAGGGCTGGGTTGGGTAGCCAGCTTCAGGCATGGACACAAGGGGGCTCCTCGCCTCCCCTGCCCCATCATGTATCAGCTGTGCTGGGAAAATTGCGGTCTAAGTTTGGCCCCCAGCAAGTCTTAGTAAGACAAAATTTTTGTAAGATAAAAATCAAAGCTGTCCAAACTTGCAAACCAGCCTCTGAATGATTTTTTCCTTGTGTTTTCAATCAATTGGAGGAAACAGAAGGCAGGTAAGAGGAGTGGGGCAATACACTGTGATCTTTTGTGCTATTTACGTTTTTGTTACCGTTTTGTCTTCCCTGGATTTTAAAAGTCAAATGTGTTATGATTATGAAATACTTAGCTATTTTCATCTACCCATTAGTATTTGCTAATCAAAACCCATAAAAATCTTGACTTTGCTCATATCGATGTTTTTATGATATTGATACTCCGTTTAATGTTGTTGGCTTAAATTCTGCAGTGTTTTCACTTTGTGCCTTTTTTTTTAAAATCTGTTCTCATGCGGCTCGACAGAAGTGCTCACTGTAAGTGGCCTTGGGAGTCCCTTTGCTCAGTGTTGTTGCTCAGGCCCCAGGCATACCTTTGTGCTGTGGATGGATGTGTTCAGGATGGCTGGGGTGTGGCCATTGAGGGTTATCTTATAGCTGCGCTTCAACACAACTTAGCAATTGGCCGTATCGTTATCTCATTGTTAATATTCATGGCGGCTACAAAAGCTGTTTAAGAACTTTCCTAGAAGCTTTCACTGTTCATTCCCTGTATGTGTTTTTTCTGGAACGTAATGGCGTTCATTACTGTCCTATGCCACCTGGCAGATTTGCTATGCTGTGGTTTTCACTATATTTTCTTCCTTTTTACCAAGCAGTGTTCACGTCCTTGGCTTTTAGTGTCTGTCTGTCTTGAATGATGAAAAGGGAGTAAAGAGATTTTCTCATGAACATGGGGAAGATTTGACCCTTGTCTCCCTGACACTGCTCGTGAGGGTCCACTTCTGTGCCTTGAAGCCTCAGGGCAGGCGTCCTGGGTGTGGAGCGTGGAGTCTGTGCTTTTTCTCAGCCGGGGCAGTTGCCGATGGGCCTTCCTCCTGGCAATTCCTACTTCCACCCACCCTGTGGGTCCAGTGACTCAGCCTGGGCTTCGAGGATTAGCTCCTTCATTTCTTTCCTCTCTGCATTGACTTCTATGGCGATGATGAGAGAGAAATGTGGCCAGACTTGTGCCTTGGGCTGGGGTGGTTGCAGTGCTTAGCCTCGTTACCTGGTGATGTTTCCTTGCAGGCATCTACAGCTGAGTCTAGGGACCACGCGTGTCAGGGCTGGGAATGCAAATGGTAGTGGTGGTTTCCTTTGCTGGGGGTTGATGCAGTGGATGGGGGTGCTTCCATTTGCAGTTTAGGGCCAGGTGTTTGGGTCCTTCCACGTGGCGGGGATAAAGAGAAGAGCTGGCGTCTGGAGTCCTGATCTGTCTGAGAGGCAGTGACTCCGGCCACCCCAGGATGGAGGCCAGCTTCCAGCCCTGGCTGATGGGGGAGAAGCAGCGAATTCCCCGGATGTGGCATGGCGGATCTTTGGAAGATTCACTCGGCCTCCACTTGACCTCGCGAGGCCAAAGGCCACAGCCCCATGTGCTCCGTGTGCTGTTAAACATGTTCGTATTTCATTGGCGTGGATGATAGTTTGGTTGAAAGGAGAGATGGTCGCCAGTGGAGTCAGTTTAGGAAGGCACAAAGGTCAACCCTTTCCGTTTCTAGAACTCAGCCAAAGAAAAGTGCAGAGACGGAAGTGGTAGCTGGCTTTGAGTGACAGTGGAGTGCCCAGCTGGGGCTTCCAATTTGATTCCGTGTTCCAGCTGAGTGCGCCCCTCCAGAAAGCAGACTCCTGGGCTCACAGGTGCATTTAGCGTGGGAAGATTACATACACGTTTGTATTGGTTTTGTTAAAAGGAACTTATTGCTATGAGGAAATGGGTAGAAACAGCTGATGAAATGTTAAAAGGAAATGTTTCAATGGCTATTTTTGGCTCTTGAATAAAATTGATGTGAAAGATAAAAATAAGCGTGCCAGGAATAGCAGCGTGCTAACCCAGAAGGGCGGCTGGAAGGCTCCTGCCTGCTGTCACTGAGACGACCAGGCTTGAGCCCCAGCTTCCTCCCCCCGGGGCCGCAGGCCTCCCAGGTGGTGTTTTCAGAGGATGAGTGTGGGTTCAACTGTGTCCTCTGCTTTGAAGGTTGCTAATTTTTCCAGCGTTTATTTGGATAACTAAAATGTTTTTTTCTTGAGTATAAAAGCAGTATTTGTTGTATAAAACATGGGAAATATCCGACAGCATAAAGAAGGCAGTGAAAACCATGACCTCTTGGCGAGCGCCACTGCTGTTCCCATCAGGCTAATGCTGCTTTCGTGTCTCGTGGGTGTGCGCGGCTTTCAGAAAGTGCCATTTGAGGGGCTTCTCACCATCATCTTATGTTCTGTGTGTTCATTAAGGGGGTGGAAATAGATTTATGAATCCAAGAGGTAGCCAGAAGTTCATTTCTTCAATTTTCCAATGTGAAAAACAACTAGAGCGCAGCATGTCACCGTGTGTGTGTCCCAGTGAGTCTCTGGAACACTCAGTGATGAAGTGTGTGCTCCAGCGTCAAGGACCCCGGTCCCCGGTGCTGTCATTTCCTGACCCTGTGTGTGTCCCTTACTTGCAGCAGTGACTCTTTGAGAAGACAGTGCCAAGAGGTTGGAGAGGAGGGTACGCTGCATCTCCACATGCCTGTCGGATTATTCACTAGCCAGCGACAGTGGGGTGTTTGAACCTCTAACCAAAAGGTCTGAAGCCAGTCTTACTATTTTGTTCTCCGTATGCAGAATCACCTGTGTTACTGGAAATCACAAAAAGATTCTGTACTGAACCTTTCATGCATTGACACTTTGTTCATTTTTTGAGCGGTAAGATATTTTTCTAGCTTCTTTCACCTTTGGGTGATTGGGTTTTAGAAAGAAGTCTTTCTCCCTGGCCCTGGGGGCCTAAGGCTTGAGTCTGATGGAGCTCAAAAAGGAGAATCAATGTATGCATCTTTTTATATATTTTTTATTTTTTTGAGATGGAGTCTTGCTCTGTCACCCAGGCTGGAGTGCAGTGGAGCTGCCTCGGCTCACTACAACCTCCGCCTCCTGGGTTCAAGTGATTCTCGTGCCTCAGCCTCAGTATGTTACTCTATTTTTTATTTAGGAAAAGAGTTGGTAAACTTTTCTTAAAGTGCCAGATAGTAAATATTTTAGGTTTTATGAGCCATAAGGTCTCTGTCACCTAATAGATGCACCCAGTACGGAATTTCTCACTTTAATTTCCAGTCTTTTGTGCTATCTGCTGGTTTCATTGTGAGCTGCAAGGAAATAGAGAGCTGGAGGATTGAAACCTAGTCTGAGAAGTTACTCTGTGAGAGAAGCAAACCCCAAAGGTAGAGTGGAAACAGCAATTATAAGAGGAAACGCGGCCAGTTGTGGTGGCTTAAGCCTATAATCTCAGCACTTTGGGAGGCTGAGGCGAGCAGATCACCTGAGGTCAGGAGTTTGAGACCAGCTGGGCCAACATGGTGAAACCCCGTCTCTACTAAAAATACAAAAAATTAGCCAGGTGTGGTGGCATGTGCCTGTAGTCCCAGCTACTTGGGAGACTGAGGCACAAGAATCACTTGAACCCAGGAGGTGGATGTTGCAGTGAGCCAAGATCATGCCATTACACTCCAGCCTGGGCGACAGAGCGAGACTCCGTCTCAAAAAAAAAAAAAAAAGAGAAAACGCAATAAGACACAGCCTGTGGAACCTGCCAAGAAGAAGACAAAAGAAGGAGACTGTCTAGGATTGAGATCCAATTTGTGTGAGGAGGGTAGTGATGGAGGGGGCTAAGGGGCATGATGTGACAGCATAGGGACCTGTTTTAATGAACAGTGTTCATGGGGAGTTTTGAGAGACGTTGGGATGGAATTATGACCTTGCCACCTCAATAATTAACTAATTTGTCGGGCGCGGTGGCTCACGCCTGTAATCCCAGCACTTTGGAAGGCTGAGACGGGCAGATCGCGAGGTCAGGAGATCAAGACCATCCTGGCTAACACAGTGAAACCCCGTCTCTACTAAAAATACAAAAAGATTAGCCAGGCAAAGTGGCGGGCACCTGTAGTCCCAGCTACTCGGGAGGCTGAGGCAGGAGAATGGCGTGAACCCGGGAGGCGGAGCTTGCGGTGAGCCGAGATCGCACCACTGCACTCCAGCCTGGGCGACAGAGTGAGACTCCATCTCCAAAAAAAAAAAAGAAAACTTAACTAATTTGATGGGTTTGTGTAAGTCACCACCCTGCTCCCACTTTGAGACAGGGTTTTGTTCTGTTGTCCAGGCTGGAGTGCAGTGGCACAATCCTAGCTCATTGCAGCCTCGTACTCCTGGGCTCAAGTGATCCTCCCGCCTCAGCCTCCCAAATAGCTGGGTGGGACTACAGGCGCTTCCCACCACACCTGGCTAATTTTTTAAGTTTTTGTAGGGACAGCATCTCGCCATGTTCCCCAGGCTTGTGTTGAACTCCTGGACTCAAGTAATCCTCCGGCCTGTGCCTCCGAAAGTACTTGGATTACAGGCGTGGGCCACTTTGCCTAGCTGTTTTCATCATTACTTTGAAGAAAAATATATACTTTGATATTTTGATCATAAAACATGATAAGATTTTGCTATTTTTTTTTTTGAGATGGAGGCTAAAGTTCAGTGGTGTGATCTCGAGGGGTTCAAGCAATTCTCCTACCTCACCCTCCTGAGTAGCTGGGCCTACAGGTGTGCACCACTACACAATTTTTGTATTTTTAGTAGAGATGGGGTTTTTCCATATTGGCCAGGCTGGTCTCGAACTCCTGGCCTCAGGTGATCCGCCCACCTTGGCATCCCAAAGTGCTGAGATTTCAGGCATGAGCCACTGTGCCCGACCTGTAACAAGATTTTTTAAAGGACATACCCAAAATTCCATTTTTAATCTTTCAATTTTTTTCTTTTCTTTTGATCCATAAAGCAATTGCATATATATTAAATCTTATTCTCCTGCATTTTGCCTACATGACATATACTTTTATCTTATAGAGATAATGACATATAATCAATTATATATATTATTATTATTTTGTTTTTACAGATAGGGTTTCGCTGTGTCATTCAGGCTTGAGTGCAGTGGCACTGTCTTGGCTCACTGCAGCCCCTATCTCCTGGGCTGAAGCCATCCTCCTGCTTCAGTCTCCCATGTAGCTGGGACCACAGGTGTGTGCCACCACAGGCAGCTATTTATTTATGTTCAGTAGAGGCACGGGCTCACTTTGTTGCCCAGGCTGTTCTTGAACTTCTGGGCTCAAACCATCTGCTCACCTTGGCCTCCCATGTCTGTTATATTTTTTGATAATTCTGTTTAGATGTACAGTTCTCAGTTTTTTAGCATGAGACAATAACACAACCATATGACACTAAATTGATGAAGTGCTTATAAAGTGGTTTTGAAATTCACATGGTAGTGCCAATTATATAATATTCTGTTGAAATGTCATTCTGATATTCTACATAATCCACAGAGATGTTGTTTAAAATGCAGGTTGAGCATTCCTAATCTGAAAATCCAAAATGCTCCAAAATCAAAATCTTTTTGAATATTGACATAATGCCACAAGTGGAAAATTCCACAGTTGACCTCATGCAATGGGTCAGTCAGAACACAGGAACACAGCACAGTTTATTCAACATCCCCCAGGGAAAAACTATCCTTCCAGCTCCCTTCAGCTTAGATGTATCTTTTACGTGCATGGCCAGATTTTCCCATGCAATTATAGCCATAAAAGGTGATAAAATGGCACACGTGCAGGCTGGATGCATCAACAGAAAGTTTTCCAAAATAACCCACATGGGGCAAAAGCCTCCTTGCATTATTCATTGTGTTTTGAAATTAAAAACAATTTTTTTCCTGCTTTGTGGTATAAATCTTTTGTTGAACTTTTCAGAAAGCCTGCAGATATCCCCATGGATAAGAGTAATAAGAAAAGAGGAAGAATTTATGTTTATGTATAGTGCAGAAAGTAAGTCAGGCTCTTGGAGAAACTAGACAGTGGTGTAAGTGTGAAATATCTTACAGAAGAGTATGGTGTTAGAATGACCACCGTGTATGATATGAAGAAACAGGAGGGTAACTGTTGATGTTCTGTGCTGAAGGTGATTAACAGAAGTTAATGAAATATAGAAAAACACCACATGAAGCTAATAATGAAGATCTCCATTGTGTATTGAGAGTGGCTCCATCAGCAATGCAGTGAACACATGCAACTTACTGTGCACTAATCATGAAATAAAGATATATCATGATGAACTGAAAATTGAAAGGAACTGTGAATATTCAACAGGCTGGTTGCAGAAATTTCTGAAAAATCATGATATTAACATTTTAAACATTTGTGGTGCTAGGGCCGGGCATGGTGGCCCATGCCTGCAATCCCAGCACTTTGGGACGCCAAGGCAGGCAGATCACCTGAGGTCCGGAGTTTGAGACCAGCTTGGCCAACGTGGTGAAACCCCGTCTCTACTAAAAATACAAAAATTAGCTGGGCATGGTGGCGCGTGCCCGTGATCCCAGTTACTCGGGAGGGTGAGGCAGGAGAATCAGTTGAACCCGGCAAACAGAGGTTGCAGTGAGCTGAGATCATGTCATTGTACTCTAGCCTGGGCAACAAGAGTGAAAAAATCTCTCAAAAAAAATGAAAAATAAAAAATAAAAATAAAAAAGATTTGTGGTGATAAAGCATCTCCTGATTTTTTTTTTTTTTTTTTTTTTTTTGAGACAGGCTTTCACCATATTGGCCAGGCTGGTCTCGAACTCCTGAGCCACCGCACCTGCCCCAAAGGCATGAATTTCTTACCAGTTAATTATTATGCTAACAGAAAGGCATGGATATCTAGGGACATCTTTTCTGGTTGGTTTCACAAATATTTTGTAGCAGTAGTTGGTGCTTATTTCAGGGAAGCTGGACTGGATGATGACTGTTCCTCCTTAAAACTCTTCAGCTCATCCTGCAGCTGCAATTTTCTCAAAAATAATGTTTATGCTGTGTGCTTTCCCTGAAGTGTGACTTCACTGCCATGTGACCAGGGAATCCCTAGATTGATGAAGAGTAAACATAAAAACACTTTCTTGAACAATACGCTGGCAGCTGTGAATAGATGTATGGGTGTGAAAGGGTTTCAAAAGGAGTGAAGGATGCCATATGTGCAGTTGTCAGGGCCTGCAACACAGTGACTAAAGGTACAGCTCTGCATACCTGGCACAACTTCTGACCTTCAACTGTATTCACTGATGATAATGAACAAGGTGGTGATTTTGATGGTTTCTTCAGGAAAGTGAGAAAAATATGTAACATCCTTACATATGCAAAAAATATACCTTCAGTTTGTCAGTAAGCTGGAAGAAGCGGATAACAAGAAAGCTTTTAATATCGACAGAGGCTCCGGTTTCTTCGTTCACCCATGGTGATAGAGCTGACATTGATCTGAATCAGGGTGATTGTGATAATGAAGACGACATTAACACTGCAGAAAAAATACCTATAGATGACATGGTTAATGTATGTGACGGGTTTACTGAAGGACCAGAACAGTGTTCATTCATAACAGAAAAAGAAATCATGTCAGTTTATAAAATGAGAGCCTTGGGCTGGGCACAGTGTCTCACGCCTGTAATCCCAGCACTTTGGGAGGCCAAGGCGGGCAGATCACTTGAGGTCAGGAGTTCAAGAACAGCCTGGCCAACACAGTGAAACCCTGACACTACTGAAAATACAAAATTAGCTGGGCCTGGTGGCAGGCGCCTGTAATCTCAGCTACTCGGGAGGCTGAGGCAGGAGAATCATTTGATCCTGGGAGGCGAAGGTTGCAGTGAGCCGAGATCACACCACCGCACCCCAGCCTGGGTGACAGAGCGACACCCCATCTCAGAAAATAAATAAATAAATAAAACGAGATCCTTCTAGACAATACTCATTGTTAATGAGACAGATGACTTTAGAGGAAACATTTTAAAAAGCCATCCCTCAGAATGCCTCTTTATTCCTAGAGGACTCCCTGGAATTCTTCTCAACTGCTTCTGATGATGTTTCTGCTTACTTTTTTTTTTTTTTTTTTTTGAGAAGGAGTCTCGCTCTGTCGCCCAGGCTGGAGTGCAGTGGCACGATCTCGGCTCACTGCAAGCTCCGCCTCCCGGGTTCACACCATTCTCCTGCCTCAGCCTCCTGAGTAGCTGAGACTACAGGTGCCTGCCACCATGCCCGGCTAATTTTTTGTGTTTTTAGTAGAGACGGGGTTTCACCGTGTTAGCCAGGATGGTCTCGATCTCCTGACCTCACGATCTGCCCACCTCGGCCTCCCAAAGTATTAATTTTTTTTTTTTTTTTTTTGAGATGGAGTCTTGCTGTGTCACCCAGGCTGGAGTGCAGTGGCCTGATGTCTGCTCACTGCAAGCTCCGCCTCCCAGGTTCACGCCATTCTCCTGCCTCAGCCTCCCAAGTAGCTGGGACTACAGGCACCTGCCACGATGCCCGGCTAATTTTTTGTAATTTTTTAGTAGAGATGGGGTTTCACCGTGTTAGACAGGATGGTCTTGATCTCCTGACTTTGTGATCCATCTGCCTCGGCCTCCCAAAGTGCTGAGATTACAGGGGTGAGCCACAACGCCCAGCCAAGTATTAAATTTTTTATTTGAAAAATCTCCTCTCTCCAAAGATCTCCCAGTGTTTCTGCAGAGGTCTTTACTTAGGTAAAGAGAAGAAGCAATTCTTGGCTGGGTACAGTGGCTCACGCCTGTAATGCCAGCACTTTGGAAAGCAAGGTTGGTGGATTCCTTGATCCCAGAAGTTCCAAGATCAGCCTGGCCAACATGGTGAAACCCCATCTTTGCCAAAAATACAAAAATTAGGCGTGTGTGGTGGAGTGCACCTGTAGTCCCAGCTACTCGGGAGACTGGGATAGAAGGACCGCTTGGGCCTGGGAGGTCAAGGCTGCAATGAACCAAGGTGGTGCCACTGCACTCCAGCCTGGGGAACAGAGTGAGACCCTGTTTAAAAAAAAAAAAAAAATTATTTGTGAGGGTGAAAATTAAATGCCTTTGATTGTGCATAGCTATCAGTTATTCCTTGTTTTAATATTTAGTTTATTGTGAAATATAACACATATAGAAATGTACATAAAACAAAACACAGGGCCAGGCCCGGTGGGTCAGGCCTATAATCTCAGCACTTTTGGAGGCCGAGGCGGGCGGATTACTTGAGGTCAGGAGTTTGAGACCAGCCTGGCCAACATGGTGAAACCCCATCTCTACTAAAAATACAAAAATTAGTCGGATGTGATGGTGCATGCCTGTAATCCCAGATACTTGGGAGGCTGAGGCAGGAGAATCGCTTGAACCTGAGAGGCAGAGGTTACAGTGAACCAAGATCGCGCTACTGCACTCCAGCCTGGGCAACGGAGTCAGACGCTGTCTAAAAAAAAAAAAAAAATAGTCTGGGTGTGGTGGCTCATGCCCGTAATCCCAGCACTTTGGGAGGCCGAGGCAGGCAGATCACCTGAGGTCAGGAGTTCGAGACCAGCCTGACCAACATGGAGAAACCCCGTCCCTACTCAAAGTACAAAATTAGCTGGGCGTAGTGTTGCATGACTGAAATCCCAGCTACTTGGGAGGCTGAGGCAGGAGAATCGCTTGATCTGGGAGGCGGAGGTTGTTGTGAGCTGAGATCATGCCATTGTACTCCAGCCTGGGCAGCAAGAGCGAAACTCCGTCTCAAAAAAAAAAAAAAAACAAAACAAAAACAAAAAACACAGTGTAACATGTTATTATAAAGTCACTGCTCAGGGACCAACTTGCCCACTCCTGTGCCTCTAGAGGGAAGCTCCCTCCTCCCACTGTTCTTTAGAGTTTTATATCTTAAGCACAGGAGTCAACAAACTAGGCCTATGCATCACATCTGGCACCCAGCCTTTATTTTTTTGAGATGGCATCTCACTCTGTCACCCAGGCTGCAGTGTGGTAGCACAATCTCAGTTCACTGCAATCTCCGCCTCCCAGATTCAAGCAATTCTCCTGCCTCAGCCTCCTGAGTAGCTGTGATTACAGGTACGGGCCATCATACCCGGCTAATTTTTGTATTTTTGGTAGAGACGGGGTTTCGCCATGTTGGTCAGTCTGGTCTCGAACTCCTCATGTCAGGTGATCCACCTGCATTGGCCTCTCAAAGTGCTGGGATTACAGGCATGAGCCATGATGCCTGACCCAGCCTTTTTTAAAATGAAGGTTTTGGCTGGCGTGGTGGCTCACGTCTCTAATCCCAGCACTTTGGGAGGCCAAGGCAGGTGGATCAGCTGAGGTCAGGAGTTTGAGACCAGCCTGGCCAACATGGTGAAACCCCATCTGTACCAAAATACAAAAATTAGCTGGGCGTGATGGCAGGCACATGTAATGCCAGCTACTCAGGAGCCTGAGGCACGAGAATCACTTGAACCCGGGAGGCGGAGGTTGCAGTGAGCTAAGATCACACGATTGCACTCCAGCCTGGGCAACAAGAGCAAAACTCCATCTCAAAAAAAAAAAAAAAAAAGGATGTCCTTTTTTGTCTCTCAACCCTGTGTTTTATTTTTTTTTATTTTCAGACAGGTTCTCGCTCTGTTGCCCAGGGTGGAGTGCAGGGGCCCGGTCTTAGCTCACTGCGGCCTCAACTTCTCCGGCTCACATGATCCTCCCACCTCAGCCTCCCAAATAGCTGGGACCACAGGTGGGTACCACCATGCCCGCCTAATTTTTGTATTTTTTGTAGAGATGGGATTATGCCATGTTGCTCAGGCTGATCTCTACCTTCTGGGCTCAAGTATCTCTCTGCCTCCACCTTCCAAAGTGCTGGGATTATAGGCGTGAGCTACCATGCCCAGCCCTGCTTTAATTTAAAGTGTATTACATTTGATATTAGTACAGCCCCTTCAGCTCTTTTTTGGTTACTATTTTAATTGTATCTTTGTATACTTTGACTTTCAATCCGTTTCTGTATTTAAAATATTTATCTTGTAGATAGCACATTAGTGGATCATATTTTGTTTTTTAATCCTTTCAGCCAGTCTGCTTTTCTTTCTTTCTTTCTTTTTTTTTTTTTTTTGAGACAGAGTTTTGCTTTTGTTACCCAGGCTAGAGTGCTATGGTGCGATCTCAGCTCACTGCAACCTCTGCCTCCTTGGTTCAAGCGATTCTCCAGCCTCAGCTTCCTGAGTAGCTGGGATTACAGGTGCGTGCCACCAGGCCTGGCTAATTTTGTAATTTTAGTAGAGACACGGGTTTCTTCATGTTGGTCAGGCTGGTCTTGAACTCCTGACCTCAGGTGATCCACTGCCTCGGCCTCCCAAAGTGCTGGGATTACAGGCGTAAACCACCACACCCGGCCAAAGTGGTGTATTTTTTTTCTCAGGAAATCTATTCCATTCTTTTTCCAGAAACCAAATTTGTACAAGTTAACTAAAATAAATATTTATACTCTAATTTTTTTGTTCTGAGGTCTTATTGAGTTTTTAGAATTTTATCTTTACATGTTTAGAAAAATTAGAAAATATAGATAAAACATAACCAACAAAATAATAACATCTTTCCTTCTGTGCAAAGTTCATTACTATTAGCCAAGTGCAGTGACTCACACCTGTAATCCCAGCATTTTGGGAGACTGAGGCGGGCGGATCACTTGAGCCCAGGAATTTGAGACCAGCTTCGGCAACATGGCAAAACCCTGTCTACAAAAAATACAAAATTAGCCAGGCGTGGTTGCACGTGCGTGCAGTCCCAGCTAGTGGCAAGGCTGAGGTGGAGAACCACCTGAACTCAGTAAGTCAAGGCTGCAGTGGTGCAGCCTCTGTCCCCCAGGCTGGAGTGCAGTGGTGCAATCTCGGCTCACTGCAACCTCCGTCTCCTGGGTTCAAGCGATTCTCCTGCCTCAGCCTCCCGAGTAGCTGGGATTACAGGCATGTGCCACTACACCCAGCTAATCTTTGTATTTTTAGTAGAGAAGCGGGTCTCATCACGTTGGCCAGGCTGGTTTTGAACTCCTGACCTCAAATTATCCACCTGCCGCGGCCTCCCAAAGTGCTGGGATTACAGGCATAAGAAACCACACCCGGCCGGTATTTTTCTTTCTTAGAGGCAGGATCTCACTCCCAGGCTGGAGTGCGGTGGCACGATCTCAGCTCACTGTAGCATTATTGACCTCCCAGGCTCCGGCGATTCTCCTCTCTCAGCCTCCCGAGCAGCTGGGATCACAGGTGTGTGCCACCACACCTGGCCAATTGTTAAATTTTTTTATTTTTATTTTTTAGAGATGGGGTCTTGCTATGTTGCCCAGTCTGGCAACATGGGATCCTCCAACTCCCGGCTTCGAGGGATCCTCCCTCTTCGGCCTCCCAAAGGCTGAAAATTACAGACATGAGCCAGCATGCCCAGCCTATATTGTTTTATATTTCTTCAATTTTGTTTTGTGGTCGCTGGAGGTCTGTTTCCTTCTTGGATTCCCTGCACAGTGCTTCCACAGCTGCTCCGTGTAATCTGCCCAAGACTTTTGCTGTGTTCAGTTGAACACACAGGAGGAAGCTCTGCAGGCCCAAGCGGGCCGACCGCACAAAGATCTGTTCTCATACCCAGGGCAGCTGGTCTCCCCACTCGACCCGCGCCCTGGATAGCTCCAGTTTGTGTGAGCGCAACCACCTGCCAGCGCGTGATTAAGAGCGCTCTGGGCCAAGCAGTCTCCCGTGGGAGTGCTGGCGTGCGGAAATCCCGACTTCCGGCGCCCGCTGTTGGCCTTGGCGCGGCCAGGGCGCTCCAAATAGGAAGATAAGCGGGATTGCAGGAGCGGGAGAGTCGGGAGGAGCGGCGAAGGGCTCCTCTTCCCCATTGGCTGCGCCCGCGGAGCAGCGTCGTTGCGATTGGCCGTACGCAGGGGGGCGGCAGTCCCGCGTCGGCCCGCCCCTCGGGCCGCCAGAAGCGCCGGGATCGCGGGCGCCGGCTGAGCCAGCGGCTCCTGGGAGGCTGCGTCCGCACGTCGGCGGGGCGAGGCCACTGGGCCCTGCGCGTCAGGTCCTGGCCTGGGGCACCTGGGCGGCCGGTGGCGGGGGCGGTGCGGGCGCGGGGCTGGCGGGCGGCGGAGCACGGGAGGCGGGCGTGGACGCGGCGGCCGCACCGCGGCCTGCGCTGACCGCCCGCGGCGCAGCCTCGGGCCTCTCTCCATCTCTCAAGTGGTGGCGGCTGTGGGTTTTTCTGCAGGCGATCCTTTTGAGTGATTTGTTTCACGCACGCGCCCTGCTGTGGGGTAAAGCGGCAGATTCATGCTGCTGTCATTTGTCGTTAAAACGATGGGCTTGTGTGTACCTTTTGGATTTGAGGGCAGGGAGATGACATTGTGACTTGGCTTGCTGTGACCGTCCATTCTCAAGGTCTTGTCAGCGTGGTGCAGAAACTCGGCACACCCTGCCTACCTTGGAAGGAGGCTTTCCCTTCCCCACCTCCCTCTCCCTCCATCTCTTCCCTCTTTCCCTCTCTCCCTTTCACTCCCCTCCCCAGCTCTTCTCTCCCCCCTTTCTGTTCTGTCTCTCTCTCTTTCCTTTTCTGCATTAAACCTTTCGGGAGTGTCTTTGTAAACTATTAAAAAGCGTTAGGTCTTCAACATGTATGTTTACTTTGCAGGCCTGAGACCTGGGAGGAAGCTGGAGAAAAGATGCCCTCTGAATCTTTCTGTTTGGCTGCCCAGGCTCGCCTTGACTCCAGATGGTTGAAAACAGATATACAGGTGGGGTTTGACATGTGTTTTTGTTGGTGTGTTTCTGCTTCCATGTTTAAATTTCTCGTGTAAGGCTTTTTTTAGGGTATGTAAGGGGAAGTCAGTTGTATCTTGCTATATTGAGGAGCAGGTTTGTTTCCTTTAACTTAAAATGTTAACAGTCTTTATGGCTGTTTTTGTAGATCGTGCAAGGCTGCCTTTTAATTAGTTTCTTGCAAGTGCACGAAACTTGAGATCTATTAATAGGCAAAATTTTGTTCCTATTATTACTGGTTAAGAAATCTGCCACACTCCTAACCATATCATGGTGACTGTTGTTTGTTACTGACAGTTTTTGAGCTGTTGAGTTAACTGTGGAGGGGAAAATTGGAGAAGTAAGTTGCAGTAATTATGGCTGCTAGGAACTCACTCATTATGAGGCCTTGTGTTTGTGTTTCTGGAGAGAGGAGTTAGTTCATTTGAGCTGTTTGTTTTGTATTTGTAACTCCTTATTAAGAGGAGTGCTCAGATTTTCACATCAAGAATATGAGGAAACAGTGTTGGCCTTAGGTCCTAATTTTTTGATTTAATGAGGTAATTGCAAGCTTGTCAGGACGTTATTAAATAAATAACAGTAATATTTCGATAGACAATTCTTTACACCTAATCTACTTTTATTTGGAAATAGCTTGGAAAAACTACTTTTGGAACTCCTTATCAGCAGCAAAAAGAAGTGTTTGAAATATTTTGTGTGTGTCTGTGTATTTTCCTACTCCCTAAGGTTAACCATTTTAAGTATTAAGTAATCTGCCTTGACTGTTCATCAAAAGTGGTGTAGGCTGTTAAGCAGTAGTTGATCATGGATACTTACACTGAAGTGTTATTGCCCCTTCCTAATTTTTCCTTTTGTTTTTAAACAGGTATTGAGTGTTGGTAGATATGAGAGTCCAGTGTTTAGAACTGTGTTGTGTGGCCGGGCGCAGTGGCTCACGCCTGTAATCCCAGCAGTTTGGGAGGCCAAGGTGGGTGGATCCCCTGAGGTCAGGAGTTGGAGACCAGCCTGACCAACATGGTGAAACCCCGTCTCTACTAAAAATACAAAATTAGCCAGGCACGGTGGTGTATGCCTGTAATCCCAGCTACTCGGGAGGCTGAGGCAGGAAAATCGCTTGAACCTGGGAGGCGGAGGTTGCAGTGAGTCAAGATCACGCCATTGCACTCCAGCCTGGGCAATGAGAGCAAACCTGTTTCAAAAAAAAAAAAAACTGTTGTGGATGATGGGATTGTTATTCATAGTGTAATGTTACATAAGACAGAGCACAGAGAATTGGGTCAAGAATTGGTGTAGTTACTCTTTGGGTTTGCTTCTCTTTAAACATGTCCTTTGATTTAGCTATAATGGTCTGTTTTTGTCATTTTAAGTGGATGGGAGAGGTGAGAGATGAGTACTTTCATATTTCTGAAATCCTGAGATTCAGGCAAAGTTGTTTTAATAATTGTTTTTATATTAGTGTCTATGTATTTTGAGAAACATTTTAGAGTAAAGGACTTTACCTAATAAAATTTTTTTCTTAATAATTGTAATTTAATAACTGCTAAATATGAGTTCTAGTGTCTTGACCTAAAACCAGTTTAATGCTGAATTGAGTTCCTATGATGGGTTAGGCAGATAACCCAGGGAGGCACATTTATGTCTTAGAGGGCCTGTTGTTTTGATTTATTAAGTTTAATACACAGTACTTGGTCCTTGTTACACATTTCCAATATGATTAGAAAGTCTTTTTTTTTGAGACGCAGTCTTGCTCTGTCGCCCAGGCTGGTTGCAGTGGTGCAATCTTGGCTCACTGCAAGCTCCGCCTCCCGAATTCAAGTGATTCTCTCCACCTCAGCCTTCTGAGTAGCTGGGATTACAAGTGTGAGCCACCATGCATGCCCGACTAATTTTTGTATTTTTAGTAAAGATGGGGTTTCACCGTGTTGGCCTTAGAGGGCCTGTTGTTTTGATTTATTAAGTTTAATACACAGTACTTGGCCCTTGTTACACATTTCCAATATGATTAGAAAGTCTTTTTTTTTTTTTTTTTTTTTTTGAGACGCAGTCTCGCTCCATCACCCAGGCTGGAGTGCAGTGGCATGATCTCGGCTCACTGCAAGCTCGGCCTCCCGGGTTCACACCATTCTCCTGCCTCAGCCCCCAGAGTAGCTGGGACTCCAGGTACCCGTCACCATGGCCGGCTAATTTTTTGTGTTTTTAGTAGAGATGGGGTTTCACCGTGTTAGGCAGGATGGTCTCGATCTCCTGACCTTGTGATCTGCCCACCTCGGCCTCCCAAAGTGCTGGGATTACAGGCGTGAGCCACTGCGCCCAGCCTCTGCTTACCTTATAAAATAAAACAGGATACAGTAACCTTTTAATCAAAACACAGCATCATAGATGGAGACACAAAGCCCGACGTTGTTATTACTGTTTTTTTATCAGCCGGTACAAGTATTCTAGTGATGGTACTGTGCTGCGTAGCTACCCTGAACACACTACTTTCTCACTGTGTTAAGGGTATGTCATATTTTTACTGTTAAGGACTTATGTGTGAATAAGTGTAAGGAAATGTTTGCCTATCAGTAGCATATAAATTCAGAGGCAGGAATGATGGTAATGCCAAACAACCACAGATATTCCACGTGGGTGGCTGAGATAATGACACTTTTGCTTTCTTACGGTTCACTGTACACAAACTTTGTGTAATGTAGAAAATAAATATTTTGTAAAATTACCTTCAGGCTACGTGTATAAAAGATGTATATAATACATAAATGAGTCTGGTGTTTCAACTTGGGTCCCATCCCCAAGATAACTTATTATGTAGATGCAAATATTCCAAAATATGAAAAATTCTGAATCACTTCTGATCCCAAGCATTTCAGATAAGGCATACTTAACCTGTAACTCAAGATGTATTTTACCCGTTTACCTGATCTAGATGCTATATTTTTGTTAGGTGTATATTAGCTTTATATGTACAGGCGTCAGTGACTATAAGACCTGGCTTTAAATTTAACCTTTTCCTTAATATTGGATGGGCCCCATATATTCTGTTGTATGTGTATATAAGGTAACACAAGTCCTTTTGTCTCCCCCAGTTCCTTTTGCATATGAGAAAACATAAGCCATTTTGTGCCTCTTGCATCATAAGCCATAGTCTATTTTACTATGTGGTTTCCCATCTGGTTACTTTTGGGAGTACCAGATGGTCTCATAAAAACAGTGGGTTTTCCTGAAACTTTTGGATTAATATTGAACTTGTTTATCATCTTTTAGCTGTGCAGTCAGAGAAGAAATGCCTTAGAAAGGCAAGCAAGTGGCTTTTGGAATATACAGAAGAATACGATCAGATATTTACTCCTAAGAAAAAACAAAAGAAGGTACAGGAGCAGGTGCACAAGGTGTGTTGCAAAATTTCGGCAAACTTTCACTGGTCCTTAGGAAACTGCAATTTTATCTTCAGTGTCATACTTTAGCTTCATGAAACAGTAATTTCCTTAACTGGGATCTTGTTTTTTATTCTCAGCTTCTAGCACAGTACTTAGGATTTAGTGGTTATTCAGGAAATATATAAATGAGTCTACATATTATATTTCTTTATGTATATATTTTTTCCTCTTTGTCTTCAAAGAGTATTTAATGACTTAGGAATATTGTTATGATTTTATCTTAAGTAAAAATATAGGATATAAAGTGAAATATATATAGTCTGATCCTAATTTCAAAAATAAATACATCTTATTTGTCTTATTTTTTAATTCGGTTTTTTTAAAATGAAGTATTTAGAGACATTTTGACATTCTACGCCTACATAGGTTAATATGTAGTTAAAAAATGGAACATTTTCCTTTATAATCAGTTTAACAGATTTACATCTTATATAAGATCTGTTTATCTGACATCAGCTGTCTTTCAGATTTCACCAGTTATCCCCTAACCTTTACCTTTGGATTATTCATACCAGGTCTCAGTCTAGGACTACTCATTGTAACTGGTTGTTATGGTTCTCAAATCACTTTGAATTCAGAACAATCCCTTTTTTCATGATCAGGATCATGTCTATAAGAGAGTGACATGTAAAGTTATCTACTTCTCTATATTTGTGTAATTGCTTTCTCATAGGTGTCACTTAGATTTTCTCTATCTCCTGTTCTCTGTGAAGTGGAAGATAGAACCTATCAGTTTGATAGATTGAAGTTGAACATTTTTAGCTAGACTATATCAGAGATGATAATGTGTAATACATTGCATATTGAGGGTTTAAAAAAAAAGGAATATTTTATTCCCATCAGCCATTCCCTGACAGTTTGTTTTTTCTTTTTTAAAATTGAGACAGGGTCTTGCCCAAGCTGGAGTGCAGAGATGCATGAACACAGTTCACTGCAGCCTTGACCTCCTGGGTTTAAGCAATCCTTCCATCTCAGCCTCCTGAGTAGTTGGGACCACAGGTGCACACTACCACACCTGGCTAATTTTTAACAACAAGTATTTTGTAGAGGTGATATCCCACTATGTTGCCCTTGCTAGTCTGGAATTCCTGGGCTCCAGTGATCTTTCTGCCTGAGCCTCCCAGAGTGTTGGGATTACAGGTGTGAGCTACCACGCCCAGCTTCCCTGATGGTTTTTTGAAAACCCCAGTTGAAGATCTTTACCTATATTAATAATTTTATTAGAGGTTACAAAATGAAGACTTTCAGATTTTATTGTTTTCTCTATTTTTATTAAGTGATAGTCTCTTTCATTAACTGGACTCTGTTATTGTCCTGAAATACTTGAAAGGCAGAATAAGTGCTTCTTTCTTTCCCATTAATTACCAATTGTAACATTAAGGAGTTCATTAGTAGTTGTTTTAATTGGAGACATTAGAGCAGTCTTTTTCCCCTGCCTTTGAATTATTGTTGTGGACTTATCAATATTATAGCTTCAGTGTATCTCAGTCAACTTCAGTTTTTTCTTTATTTAATTTTGGTTAAATATACACATATATAAAACATTTTATTATATTATCTTTTTTTTTTTTTTTGAGAGAGAGTCTCACTCTCGCCCAGGCTGGAGTGCAGTGGTATGATCTCGGCTCACTGCAAGCTCCATCTCCCGGATTCACACCTCCTTCTGCCTCAGCCTCCCATGTAGCTGGGACTACAGGTGCCCGCCAGCACGCCTGGCTAATTTTTTGCATTTTTAGTAGAGACGGGGTTTCACCGTGTTAGCCAGGATGGTCTCGATCTCTTGACCTCGTGATCTGCCCGCCTCGGCCTCCCAAAGTGCTCGGATTATAGGCATGAGCCACAGCGCTGGGCCTGTTTTATCCATTTGTAAGTGTCCAGTTCAGTGGCATGAAGCACAGTTACATTGTTGTGCAACCATCTCCACCATCCATCTCCATAATTTTTTTCATCTTTCCAAACTAAAAGTCAATACCCATTAACCAATAACTCCCTTTTCTGCTCAACCCCTGGCAATTGCCATTCTATGTTCTGTCTTAAGAATTTTCTTATTCTGGATACCGCATATACTTGAAATCATATGATATTTGTTCTTTGTGTCTAAGTAATTTCCCTTAGCATACATAATGTCTTCAAGGTTCATCCACTTTTTGTAGCCTTTGTCAGAATTTCATTCCTTTTAAAGTGCGTTATTCTTTTTGACACTTAAATTACAACAATTTTGGCCTGTGGACTCTAATTTTATTTTTTGTTCTTAGGTAAGTTCCCGCTGTGAAGAGGAAAGCCTTCTAGCCCGAGGTCAATCTAGTGCTCAGAACAAGCAGGTGGACGAGAATTCTTTGATTTCAACCAAGGAAGAGCTTCCAGTTCTTGAAAGGGAGGCTCTGTAGACCAGGCGCAGTGGCTCACGCCTGTAATCCCAGCACTTTGGGAGGCCGAGGCGGGTGGATCACGAGGTGAGGAGATGGAGACCATCCTGGCTAACATGGTGAAACCCTGTCTCTACTATAAATACAAAAAATTAGCCGGGCATGGTGGCGGGAGCCTGTAGTCCCTGCTACTAGGGAGGCTGAGGCAGGAGAATGGCGTGAACCCAGAAGACTGAGCGTGCAGTGAGTGGGGATCCCATGACTGCACTCCAGCCTGGGTGACACAGCAAGACTCTGTCTCAAAAAAAAAAAAGGAGGTTCCATTTTTGGAGGGCCCCTTGGCTCAGTCAGAACTTGGAGGTGGACATGCTGAGTTGCCACAGCTGACCTTGTCTGTACCTGTGGCTCCGGGAGTCTCTCCACGGCCTGCCCTTGAGTCTGAGGAATTGCTAGTTAAAACGCCAGGTAAGGTGTGGTTGGGGTCTCAGTATTTGAGCAGATATGATTAGAGGAAGCAGGAGATTTTAGTATGTTTTGATGTAAAGCCAACATTGTATCTATATACAATAAACGACCCTCTTTTGTCCTGGGAAATAGTTACAATGATGGCTAATTAGATATAGTTACTATGAATTGTAGCACGCTATCAAGGAGACGTATTTTTGATAACTATGCTCCTTGCTCCAGTGTTGCTCTTCATGATTGTTGATCAGCCACTGTGTAAATTACAACCAGGATAACAGGGCTTCAAGAGGGGCACCGCACATTAGTGGAATAAGCACTGTGCTTCAAGTGCTGGCTCCACCAGTCCTTGTGTTACTTGGGAAGTTGTTTAGTCTCTGAACTTGTTTCCTCATCTATAAAATGGAGATCATAATGTATTAATCTATGATGTTATATACCTGACCACATAGTAATTACCAGTTCATTCGAAGTTAATTGCCAGTTACTTCTCACTTGATCATTCTTTATAAATCACCTGGGGAGAGTTGGATCTAAACATATTGTCTCTAATTCACCTTGTAACTATTGAATATTATAGTCAGTCAAGGAATGGGAAGAATCCTCTTTTCTGTACCCCTTTAAATTTTGGATGTAACTTTTTTACATCATCAACAGGAGCTTTTGATGTTATTCCTTAAAGAAATGATTCCAATTGTGCTTAAACTAGTTGGGTATAATTAAAAAGATTTTTGAGAGAATAGTAAAGATAGTTGTTGTTGTTTCAGTACCTATTATGTGCCAAACTCGATTTATTAAGTCAGCTCTTTTATATAATTCTTGAGTGATCCTATGAATTATCTTTTACCTATTGAATTTTATTTTCTTAGGGGCAGAGCAGAAACTGTAATCGTGGTCCATTTATGACCATTATCCAAGCTCTATTTCACTCCTCCTTATTTTGTCCTCACCAACAATCAGTGGTCATAAAGATAGTTCTGTCCTTTTGATTTCTCCCTTAGTTATTTTGTGATTTAAAGTCAACACACACACATCCCTCACATTAGTTTGTGTTTGCATTGAGAACTGTTTACTTGTTTTGTTTACTAATATTTTATAATCAAATTACCATCCTGCCTCTTCCCATAAGATGATGGAGAAAACATCAAAAACATTGAGATTCACTTTGTGTGGTATACAGATTTTTAAAAAATTAACTTGTGCCCAGTTTCTAAATCATTTAATATAAAGATACATGCATTTCAGGACTTTATGAAAGTAAACATCAAAGAAAACCAACTAAGAAACTTCTTGAATCCAATGATTTAGACCCTGGATTTATGCCCAAGAAGGGGGACCTTGGCCTTTCTAAAAAGGTATGTTATTTTTGTAAGTTCTAAAAGAAATAAACTCAGGAAATGAGGAATTTTAAAAATGACATTTTGAGTAGTAGTTATAACATTGATGTACATACATATAGAAATTAGCGTGTGTGTCAGCAGGCATACATGATCTGAGATTTCCTACAGGAAAGGCTGTTTTGCAGTTGTGTGACCATGTATGTGTATAAACTGGTTTCAGGTGTCCTTTCCAAGTGAAAAAAATTTTAAAATGCTTTTAAGATTAAGTTTGTGTTTGTTATAATTTCTTTTCTGGGTTCAAATCCTCTTAACTGTTTTCTACTAAACTACTATCTCAAACATCACTAGTCGGCTCTATCCTATTGCCATGTCGTTGTAGCCCTTTTGTTTTTTTTTTTTTTTTTGAGACAGGGTCTGATTCTGTCACCCAGGCTGGAGTGCAGTGGCATAATTTGGGCTCACTGTAATCTCTGCCTCCCAGGCTCCCCAGATAATTTTTTGTATTTTTTTGGTAGAGACGGGGTATCAATTTTTTTGTGTGATTCATACTTTTTGTGTTTTATTCAAGAAATCTAGTGTGATGGCTTAAGCCTATCATCCGGGGACTTAGGGAACCTGAGGCGGTAGGATTGCTTAAGCTCAGGAGTTTGAGACCAGCCTGAGCAATAAAGGAGACCTTGTCTCTACAAAACAAAACACAATGCCAAAAACACCAGAAAACGGCTGTGGTGTTACGTGTCTGGTCCCAGCTACTCAGAAGGCTGAAGTGGTAGGATGTCTTGAGCCCTGGAGGTCAAGGCTGCAGTGAGCTATGATTGCACTATTGCACTCCACCCTGGGTGACAGAGCAAGACCCTGTCTCAGTCAGTCAATCAATCAGTGAAATCTTTGTGTACCCCATGGACACAAATGTGTTCTTCCTGTGTTTTCTTTTAGGAGCTTTTTGGTTCTGGTTTCACATACAGATCTTTGTTCCATCTTGAATTTTTGAGACGGAGTTTTGTTCTCCCCCATATTGATGTCCAGTTGTTTTACCACCATTTACCAAAAAATCCCTGATATTGGCTGGGTGCGGTGGCTCACACCTGTAATCCCAGCAGTTTGGGAGGCCGAGGCGGGCAGATCACTTGAGGTCAGGAGTTGGAGACCAGCCTGGCCAACATGGTGAAATCCCATCTCTACTAATAATACAAAAAAAAAAAAAAAATAGCTGGGTGTCGTGGTGTCTGCCTGTAATCCCAGCTACTCGGGAGGCTGAGACAGGAGAATTGCTGGAACCTGGGAGGCAGAGGTTGTAGTGAGCCGAGGTCGTGCCACTGCACTCCAGCCTAGGTGACAGAGCCAGACTCTCTCTCACAAAAAAAAAAAAAAAAATTCCCTGCTATTTATCCTCACCATCTCTCAGACTCCTAATCTCTTTTAAGTATTAATTATGCTTAATAACTCTTTGTCACTGTTGAATTTTTACTTTTGGGGAGAGGGAATTGCCATTAAATTTGGGATCAGAGCAAGAGAAAATCAGAATTATTGGTTATGGCTAGCACCAAACTCTGGAGAAAAGTGCCTTCTTGTCTCTTTGGGAGTGTGTCCTGCCATCTGACCTGGTCTACTTCATTGTTGAAGTCCTGGTTACCCTGAGGTATATTTTGTCATAAGGCTAAAGCCATGATTCAGTTCCATTTTAGTTTACCAGGCACACCACCACCCTGTCTGCAGGTGGAATAATCAGTAACAGAATGAGAGATGATCTGTTCTGGTAGTGCTTTAAGGGTACTCCGGCTGAATGTATATCCACACTAGACTTTATCTACACAGTAAGTCACTGGCATCTTAGTCACATCCTCTAAGAAGTTCTTTGGTCTTTTTCATTCTAAACAGAACAGTTTGATTTTTATTCATATGGTATGATTCTTGTGTGTGTGCATGGGTGGGTGGGTGTGTGTGTGTGTGTGTGTGTGTGAATTTTTATTTTAATTTATAAAATTGATCAGAATAGAAATGAGAATATTTCCTGCATTATTCTCTGACTGTAGTTTGGGGAGCATTGTAATTATTTTATTCCACAGCTTTTGGGTAACTGTTAAACAATGAACTAATTTGTTATCTAAATGAAATGATTGGTATTTAAAAAAAAATGCGGAAATGTATTTTGTGGATTTGTCTAGGAGTCTCGTTTTGTTGAATTGGATACCTAACATTTGCCCATTCATTTTACTTCACTTGGTTAGACTTCTGATATATACTGAACATGAGGAGAATTGCAGTCTTATGATTTATTAATATGATAAAATGAGCATTGAGAAATTCACAGCTGTATTTTATCTTGTTTTAGTCCCAAGCATTAGAAACTCTACAGCAAGAATGGCCTTTATTTTTTATTTATTGATTTATTTGAAATGGAGTTTTGCTCTTGTTGCCCAGGCAGGATGCAATGGCGTGATCTTGGCTCACCACAACCTCCGCCTCCCAGGTTCAAGCGATTCTCCTACCCCAGTCTCCCGAGTAGCTGGGATTACAGGGATGTGCCACCATGCCCGGCTAATTTTTTGTATTTTTAGTAGAGGCGGGGTTTCTCCATGGTAGTCAGGCTGGTCTCGAACTCCTGACCTCAGGTGATCCACCCGCCTCACCCTCCCAACATACTGGGATTACAGTCGTGAGCCACCATGCCCGGACAGAAGGGCCTTTATTGTATTGACTTTTTGTGACCACTAAATGTTGTTTTACAGTTATGATGAGGAATATTATCATTCTTGTAGGAAAAGACAGTTGCTTGGGGTGAACTAATTCATACAAGTATTAGTAGTGGGTGAATCAAATGTTTGGCCCTTGATTAGACTCCTGATGTTGAGTATTTGTTTTGAGTTTTAATGTTGCTTTAATTTGGATTAATCTGAAGTCATTTTAAGTTGGAATGCCATTCAGTATTTCAGAACTGTTTAATGTACGGTTCACCAAGTAAACAGGTCTGTGTCAAATCTAATAGCTGTGAACACAATTGTAGGAAGATGGATTATTTTTCTTTTTTTTTTTTTGAGACTTGCTCTGTCTCCAGGCTGGAGCTCAGTGGTGCGATCTTGGCTCAATGCAACCTCCACCTCCTGGGCTTAAACAATTCTGCCTCAGCCTCCCGAGTAGCTGGGATTACAGGCATGTGCTCCCGCACCTAGCTAATTTTTGTATTTTTAGTAGAAACGGGGTTTCACCATGTTGGCCATGGTTGGCCAAGCTGGATTCAAACTCCTGACCTCAGATGATCTGTCCCCCTTGGCCTCCCAAAGTGCTGAGATTACAGGCATGAGCCACCGTGCCTGGCCAGGAAGATGGATTTTAAGTACAGGGTGCAGTGCAATAACATTGAACCTGTGGGTCTCTGGGTACATACCCCTTCTCTTTCTCCACTTCAGTCACAGAAAGCATAGTGTATTCACAGAAAGCATTGTGTACCTAGTCTATATAGTCTATATGTTGGAAATCTCTGGCCAGTCTTTATTGTGGTATTCACAGGTCTGTTGGAGTTTTTTTTGTTGTTGCTCTTTTTAAATTTTTGTTTTTGTTTCTGTTTTTTTGAGATGGATTCTCTCTCCTTGCCCAGGCTGGAGTGCAATGGTGCGATCTCGGCTCACTACAACCTCCTCCCTCCGGGTTCAAGCAATTCTCCTGCCTGAGTCTCCCAAGTAGCTGGGATTACAGGCATGTGCCATCATGCCCGGTTAATTTTGCATTTTTAGTAATGACGGGGTTTCTCCATGTTGGTCAGGCTGGTCTTGAACTCCCAACCTCAGATGATCCACCCGCCTCAGCCTCCCAAAGTGCTAGGATTACAGATGTGAGCCACCGTGCCCAGTCTGTTGGAGCATTTTTAAATCTGATTCCTTTTCCCCCTGAAGTTTCTGTTTAACCCTTTACTGTGGTCATGTTGATTTTTTTAATTGCTAAAACAAGTCAAAAGTGTATATCCATAGCAGCTGACAATTTAGACTTTGGCATATAAGGTAAAGGGTTTATTTTTTTCATTCATCTGTAAATGGTGTTGTTTTCACTTATTTGTAGTGCTTAAGAAGCTGGTCACCTGGAGAATGGAATAACTGAATCTTCTGCCGCATCTTTTTCAAAAGATTTTGGTGGAGGTGAGTATTTTTGGGATTTAAAGAATGTAATACAGTAGTAAGTTTGAAGCACTTTGTCCATTAACCACAAAAAATGTTTCATGTGTAAGCCAGACCAGTGAGGTACAAGTTTTCAAACTGGTTTGCCCAAAATCTGCTTCCTGAAACAGATAAAATATTCATAAATTGAACATCTACTCTACCAGAACTTTTAGTAGGAATGCTACCTGTAATCTCTCTAAAGCATTACAGAGAGTTCGGTTATTATCTATAGTATTCCTGTTTTATAGAAGAAAAGTGAAGATGAACAAGGCAAGGTCAGGGAACTAAATCCACACCTGACCAATTTCATGGTCATACTCCTGTCTTCTTATCCACCCCAGGTTTCCTCCTTGCCACTTCTGTCTTCCACTCTTCATTTGTCTGCCAATGCCATTTATTGATTAGTGTCATTTTTGAAATATCATTCCAAATTTGAGCACACTGCAGCAGACATGATCTGCCAGCAAAGAGTGTCATGGAGGCAAGATTATATTTCATGTGACCTACGATTATTAAACTTTCTAACAAGTAAATCTAGCAATATGTTAGCTTATTTAGCCGTGTGGCAATTGTAATCCCATAGGTTGGTCAATTTTCTTGTAAGATTTAAAAATAGGCTGCTTTCAAAATAATATCAGGCCGATCATGGTGGCCCACAACTGCAATGCCAGCGCTTTGGGAGGCTGAGATAAGAGGATCACTTGAGGCCAGGTGTTCCACCCAGACCAGGCTTGGCACTTAGTGAGACCCTGTCTCTATCTACAATTTAAAAAACATTAGCTAGGGATGGTGGTGTATGTCTGTAGTCACAGATGCTTGTTAAGCTGATGTGGGAGGATCCCTTGAGTCCTAGAGGTTAAGGCTACAGTGAGCTGTTGCTCACAGCAGGCACTGTAGCCTGGGCAACAGTGAGAGACCATGTCTCTTAAAATAATAGTAGTAATAATAATAACATCAGCTCTTTTCCTATACTTTTATATTTCATTTTTAAAATAAAACCTAAAACATGAACTTTATCCATTATAAATTTTGTGTAAGTGTTCCAGCTTATGAGAATTTCAAACCTTTCTGTTATGCTCATATTAAGTTGTCTTATAGTGTTAGGCTGCGAGCAGTTTTGACGGCAGAGCTTCTCCAGCTCAAATCAGGCAGTCAAAAAAAGAGCTCACTGAGGCAGTCTTCAAAACTCCAGCTTTCATATTGTTAACTAGCAGAAATATCCTGGAATGTCTTATGAAATACCTCTTATATTCCTCTTTGTGTTTCTATAACACAGTTGAAATGTGTTTAATGGAAAGTGCAGGAGGGACTAGAAGAATTTCTTTTTTTTTTTTTTTGGTTTGAGACAGAGTCTGGCTCTGTCGACCAGGCTGCAGTACAGTGGCGCGATCTCAGCTCACTGTAGCCTCCGCCTTCTGGGTTCAAGCGATTCTCCTGCCTCAGCCCCCTCAGTAGCTGGGACTACCGGTGTACTCCACCACGCCCGGCTAATTTGTTTTGTATTTTTAGTAGAGACAGGGTTTCACCATGTTGGCCAGATGGTCTCAATCTCCTGACCTCGTGATCTGCCTGCCTCAGCCCCACAAAGTGATGGGATTACAGGCGTGAGCCACTGTGCCCGGCCTCAACTCTCCATCTTAATCCTTTTTTTCTTTTTTTTCTTCTTGAGATGGAGTTTCGCTCTTGTTACCCAGGCTGAGTGTGGTGGCGTGATCTTGGCTCACTGCAACCTCTACCTCCTGGTTTCAAGTGATTCTCCTGCCTCAGCCTCCTGAGTAGCTGGGATTACAGGCATGCACCACCATGCCTGGCTAATTTTGTATTTTTAGTAGAGATGGGGTTTCACTATGTTGGTCAGGCTGGTCTTGAATTCCTGGCCTCATGTGATCTGCTGGCCTCAGCCTCCCAAAGTGCTGGGATTACAGGCTTGAGCCACGGTGCCCAGCCCTTAATCCTTAAATCATATAGTGATTGATATTATTGTCTCCAATCTTGAAGCCTAGGGAGTGCTATCTTTTCATGACTAGTAAAATGCATTTCCCCTTCATCTATAGGATTTAATTCCTTTGAGGAACTACAAGATTTGTCATTTCAATCACATAAATTAAAATTTCTGTAATAACCTATACACTTACTATTTAATCTGTATGAGGGAGAAGTTACATATATGTAGCCATTTCCCAACTAGTTATGTCATGATGAGTTAGTCTCAATTCTTATTTCCCCCATTTTCTAATCCATAAAGCTGGAGAATTAAATGAGTTTTAAGGTTGGTTTTTATTCTAATAATAGGATAAGAGATTTTGGACATGTGTGTTATTAGCCAGCAGATAGCACCTATTTTCCTGTCATAGGCACTATCAAGATATTTGACAAACCAAGGACGCGAAAACGACAGAGGCATGCTGCAGCCAAGATGCAATGCAAAAAAGTGAAAAATGATGACTCATCAAAAGAGATTCCATGCTCAGAGGTATTACTCAGTTCCTGGTCTCTTCAACTTCTAAAGAGAAGCTACTTTTCACACCAGAGGCCACATCCCTGTTTCCCTTGAGTTTTCTTAAGAACACTATTCTACCGAAGTGGCTCATGGCCACAAGGCATCCTGGAGGAAAAGTAGAGCCTTATCCTAATAATAAGGCAAGGCACGTATTGCAACTGTCAATATGGTCTTTTTAAAAGATCATCACATCCTGTGCTGTAGGTGTCCAATCAAGTATATGTGTTTCATCGTTAAGTAAACTTGTAAAACCAGAGAGCACAATATCAACTCAACATGTGACCTGAAGGAACTTAGATACCGCCCTATAAAAGTTGAGACTGGCCAGGCACTGTGGCTCATGCCTGTAATCCCAACACTTTGGGAGGTCGAGGCGGGTAAATAACTTGAGGTTGAGAGTTTAAGACCAGCCTTGCCAACGTGGTGAAACCTCATCTCTACTAGCAATACAAAAATTAGCTGACTGGTGGTGTGCACCTGTAATTCCAGCTAATCAGGCAGAGGCACAAGAATCGCTTGAACCCATGAGGCAGAGGTTGCAGTGAGCCGAAATCATGCCACTGCACTCCAGCCTGGGTGACAGAGTGAGACTCTGTTTCAAAAGAAAAAAGTTGAGACTGCTGGCTGGGTGTTGTGGCTCATGCCACTCAGCTCTTTGGGAGGCTGAGGTGGGATGATCATTTGAGAACAGGGTTTCAAGACCAACCTGGGAAATACAATGAGACCTTGTCTCTATTTAAATAAAAAAAAAGTTGAGACTGCTGTGATCAGCGGGAAGATTTACTTGCTTATTTTTTGAGACCATCAGCTACTTAATCTTAGGACAATTTTTGTGAATATCGACCTTCAGGAAACAAAAGATTTAAAACCATTTCCTTGTAAAGCATCAGTGCAATCATGGATATGACCTTTGGGTTTCCAACTCAGGTTAAAAGAGAGTTAGAAGTCAGGTCAGCATCACACATTATGATGCAGAATGTTTCTTTCCAGGACGATTTGAATAGAATGCCCAAGAGGGGCATTATTTAGGAAACACTGACCTTGGAAGGACAAATAAGTAATCAAATAAACTTAAGAATGTTTTCTCTCCCTTAGTGAAACCTTAAAATGGAACAGCTCAGAAAGTTCCAGTGGAACAAACAGCCTCAGAGCAGTTAGTGGCAGGGCATGAGGCGCCCACTACCCGCCCAATCACAGCAGGGTTAGAACTAACGTTGCATGCAGTCCCCCGAGTGATTGGCTGAACATCTGTAAGTGCTTAATGGCTAGACAAATAGCCCAGAGGGAGGGGGTCAAATGGAAGAGACATCAATAATACAGATGTGGGACATTGTTTTTTCTTTGCAAGGGAGAACTAATGCCTCACAGGACGGCCACAAGCCCCAAGGAGACTGTTGAGGAAGGTGTAGAACACGATCCTGGGATGGCTGCCTCTAACACAATGCAGGGTGAACGTGGTGGAGGAGCTGCACTCAAGGAGAATGTTTGACAGGTAGAGAAATATTTGCCCACTTGTGTTTTCATTGCATGTTCATCTTTAAAGGGAAACCCACTCCATCTCTTTATGATGGTTTCTTGGTAGAATAACAGTGCTTTTGGATGATTCCAGTAGAGTCACTTTCTTTAAGGATTTGACCCTTTTTTCTTCCCACAAAGAAAGATACTTGGAGAAATAGTTTAGTGTTGGTGAACCACCTGCCCTTAAGGCCCATGAAGGAATATATGCTGTGAAGCAAGTCTGAGATGGAATATGTGAATCTCTGGTGGCTTATTCAAATATAATTCTCCAGTACTTCTCATGGTGTCAGAATCTTTGGGTTTGTAAGGAACTTTTCAAGGGTAATTTTAGTTTTGAGATATTTTTCCTTTAACGTGGTGACTTTAGAAAGCCTATCATCTATATTTTATTTATTTAATAAATATTTATCCAGTATTTCCTATGTATGAAGTATTGTTCCAAGCACTTTATAAATATTACATTATTTAGTCATTGTAATAATCTCATAAGTAGAGTTCTGTGATTATCCCCATTTTGCAGACGAGGAAACTAAATTACAGACAGGATAAATAGCTTGCTTATATTCATGAGAGAAGCCTGGCCGTCTGGATATGGAGTCTCCCTCTCCTTTTTTTAACCTTTAAGCTCCGTTGGACTTGGTTGGTTTAGAGTCTTAACCATTGTGCTGGATTGCCTCTCTGTGAGATAGGGGATTCCACTTTATTGTTAAAGAGGCTTTAAGTCTTTGTGAGTAGAGTCAATGACCATTTGAATTTTTTTTTTAATGGTCTTGATGTACCTATGTAATTCTTAAAATTTGGTGTATAAAAACTTGAAGATAGGCAATGCGCAGTGGCTCATACCTACAATCACAGTGCTTTTGGAAGCTGAGGCAGCAGGATTGCTTGAGGCCAGGAGTTCTAAACCAGCCTGGGCAACACAGTGAGACCCCTGTCTCTATTTTTAAAAAGTTTGTCTTTTTTTTAAAATTAGCCAGCTGCATTGGCTCATACCTGTAGCCCAAGAGGTCAAGATTACAGACTTTTAAATAAACAAAAAACTTGAGGATATTAGTTCTTTTTTAAGTTGAAACCATAGGCCGAGCACAGCACTAATCTCAGCACTTTGGGAGGCTGAGGTGGGTGGATCATTCGAGCCCAGGAATTTGAGACCAGCCTGGGCAACATGGTAAAACCCTGTCTCTGCCAAAAATATAAAAATTAGCCAGGCATTGGCTGGGGTTGGCGGGGGTCCTCTCTCCTTTCCCAGCTTCCACTCAGCCACCACAGTTGCCCCACCATGGGGTGGAGACATGGGTCACCACGGGCTTGGGAGCAAGCGCCTTCTGCAGCACAGGAAGGCGAAGCTGGGGTCAGATGAGGTTGCTACCCCTGGAGGTCTGGCATAAGGGCCCCACCCTCAGGCCTCCTACACTGGCCCCATTTTACTTTGGGGTCAAAGGACAGGATGGTCAACAGGGCAGGGTGGACAGTGTGCCAGCGTCGCGCAGGGCCACCTCCCTGGGTGGATGCATCACACTAAGGAAGCAAGTGCCAAGGGGATCTTGTGGTGTGGTTCTTTCAAAGGGAGGTCAGGGTCAATGGGAATCTGCTCGGACACTCAGCATTGGAGTGGATACACTCCTTGGAGGTGGAGGAACGTGTTAAGGGGATCGTGAGGTCTTGCACAAGCCACGTGGAGCACCTTGGCCTCCCGGCAGGAGGTGAACACCCAGCCAGAGGCCTGGCTCGAGGTGGCCTCACCTTCACCATGGGCTTCCTGAGTGCGCAGGCCCGAGCGCAGGTTGTTTTGTACATATTGGAATATGTGTTAACTTATGCCCCGCATCCCGACTCACACGGAAGCACGGGTCTTGTCTCGGTCTCTTCACTGCATTTGGAAAGCAGTCTCCTCTCGGGCCAGCACCGGGCTGAGGTGTCCAGAGGCGGCGGCAGCTGGCAGTGCCCTCAGCCCCCGAGTGTCCAGCCTGGCACTTCCCATTCAGGCCACCTGCTTTGGGTCAATGGTTCCTTTGCCAGCAGCATCTCCTAAATTGTAAGGACTCTGTCCACTCGGGGCCCTCCCAGGGCTGCAAGGATGGAAGCAGGCAGGCAGTGGAGCTAACAGCTTAGTCACCAGGACCCCCAGACCTGCAAACGTCCCCTCCTGGAGGGGGAAGCCAGGAACAGCAGAACTGCCCACAAAACAAGGCTGTGAACTTTTCGGGAACTGGAGCTGTTTAACTTGAACCCAGGATCGTTTAAAGCTTTATTTATTTATAGCTTCTTCTTAAAAAAAAGTGTTGAAGAAATTTTTTGGTTATTCATACAAAAAAAAATGAGTTGATGATGGAAAAGCAAGTCATAATTATCTAATTGTTTTTGTCTAGGTCGAGAATGAATGTTAGCCGATGAAATAAACCCTGACAAGGAAAAAAAAAAAAAAAATTAGCCAGGCATGACAGTGCATGCCTGTAGTTCCCCTACTGGGAGACTGAGGTCATTGGATCACCTGAAGCTGGGGAGGTAGAGGCTTTAGTGAGCCATGGTCATGCCACTGCACTCCCACCTGGGTGACCGAGTGAGACCCTATCTCATAAATTATAAATAGTAATAGATAAATAAGTTGAGATCTCTAAAAAAGTAAACTCAGACCAGAAAATGTTATCGTGGCCAATATAATTTCAATTGAATTTCTTTGCCTGTTATCTTCACTATTACATACTTGGACCAGATCCCAAACAACAGTGTTAATCATCAAAAACAGTTATGCCCATTATTTACTTAGTGAGACAGGTCAGAGTGTAAATACATTTTGCAAAGATCATTTAATAAAAAGATTAAAGGTAAGGTGACCCTGTGGTCCTGGCTTGTCTGGATCGGTCTTTGTGTAGGTCCCTTGTTCTGTCATAATTTATTAATAGCACTTCCTTTCACTCAAGTGTCCCAGTTTGAAAGATAAATTACATGGTTATCCCAGTTGAAGAATTAGTCTATAACATTTAGTTAATGCAAAAATGTTGTTTCTAATTCACATTGTAATGAACATTTTCCTATTTAAGTGCTGAAGGTCAGTTTTTTTTCACTATATATAAAAACTTATGTTATTGGCACTCTGAATATGCGAAGTACAATGTATAATGCTATTTTTCAATTTTTACATGTGAATAGTAGATAATGGGGAGTCAGACATTTGAGGATAGCTCAGACTATAGGTTGATAAAGTCCCTGGGGTCCCCTATCAATTCTAGCCTACCTCTCTAACCTTTCTCCCTAAAGCTGTCCTAGTTAGTTTTTTATTTAAGCTTTAATTCTTAAGTGATCAAGACCTATTCTGTTTCTATGAGTTCTTGAAGCTAAAACTTATTTAGTCACCTTTCCCCTTGTTTGCCTTTCATAGTAGTACAAGGCTTTAAAAAATATTTGGGCTGGGTGCAGTGGCTCACACCTGTAATTCCAGCACTTTTGGAGGCTGAGGTGGGTAGATCATGAGGTCAGGAGTTCGAGACCAGCCTGGCCAACATGGTGAAACCCCTCTCTACTAGAAATACAAAAATTAGCCAGGCGTGGTGGCACGTGCCTGTAATCCCAGCTACTCGGGAGGCTGAGGCAGGAGAATCACTTGAACCTGGTCAGCAGAGGTTGCAGTGAGCCGAGATTGCACCATTGCAGTCCAGCCTGGGCGATAGAGCAAGACTCTCTCAGAAAAAAAAAAAACATACATAAATCTTACAGTGTTTTATAATGACAGATGCCTGTTGTTATTTCCTAAGCCCCTGTCTTAAGTGAGGCCCTATCTTAGCTGAGATTATTTCAGAAAAGTGATCTCTCTCTGGGATGGTTCTAGATGTGTCCCAAAAGGGCTGTTCAGACCTTGGTGGGAGCTCTTTTGGAACTTTACGGCCCAAGTCTAGCTAGCCAGTGTCTGTTGCTTGAACCATTCAGTAGCTTTCTGGTTTATCTCTATGCTCTTTTCTGACCTTTCTACTCTTGAACTTGTTTTCCATGTAGCAGTCAGAACAATCTTTTTAAAAATGAATACCTGATTTTAGCTTTCCTTTGGCAAAGCTCTCCAGTGGTACACCTTTGTAACTAGAATAAAATCTACAACTACAGGCCCTTGCCTCTTTCTCACCTCATTTTCTGCCACTTTTAACCTTTGTTTATTTTAACCCACTGACACTGGTTTTACTCTTCATTCTCAAACATAGAAAAACAGATAGATGTTTTCTTTCTCTTAACAGAATTGTGAAAAATCAGGTGAGCTGCTGTTATGTGAGGCTCAGTGCTGTGGGGCTTTCCACCTGGAGTGCCTTGGATTGACTGAGATGCCAAGAGGAAAATTTATCTGCAATGAATGTCACACACAGGTAAAGTAGATATCAAATGGTCTTCCTCCAAAGAAAGTTTGAATTTTAAGTTTTCCTTTTTTTTTCTTTTTTTTTAATTATACTTTAAGTTTTAGGGTACATGTGCACAACGTGTAGGTTTGTTACATATGTATACATGTGCCATGTTGGTGTGCTGCACCCATTAACTCTTCATTTAACATTAGGTATATCTCCTAATGCTATCCCTCTCCCCTCCCCTCTGAATTTTATTGGAGACACTTTCCTGTGGCAACACTGGGCTAGTTGTTACACATATAGAAATGGTGCTGTGGGGTCACTGCTTTCAGAAAAGTTACCAAGTGAATAATAAGTGGGTGGCATAATACAGTGCAAAAAGCATTGTGTTGGTGATACATTTAGAGTGTAATGTAAGCAAAGATGAGCTAATGCCATAGAGGAAGAGATCTGTGTTTACCTTTAAGAGAGAAAGAGAAAATGGTGTCGGGAGGGGAAGGGCAGAAGGTCCAGTAAAGAAAGTGTGTAAAACATTTGGGGAATATAGAATACAGGCCAATGTGTTTAGAGTTTAGGATATTTTAGTTAAGAGGCATAGGCAGTAACTAAGAGGGCTTCTTGGTTACTGGTAATGTTTTATATTTCTTAATCTGCATAGTGATTACATGAGCATGTTTACTTCATCAACTATACTCTTAGGATGTGTGTGCTTCATGGTGTGTACATCATACATCAATAAAAATATGTACCAAAAAAGTAAAAAGATAATAGATTGGGTTAGAAAATAGGAATAGTCAGCTGAGACCTGCTGGTAAAGCCCTTCATAAAGCTGTGCTAAGTAAAATGTTCCTTTTTTTTTTTTTTTTTTTTTTTAAGAGATGAGGTCTTGTTGTCCAGGTTGGAGTGCAGTGGCGTGATCAGAGCTCATTGCAGTCTTGAGCTCCTGGGCCCAAGCAGTCCTCCTAACTCAGCTTCCCAAGTAGCTGGGACTACAGCCACTTGCCACCATGCCTGGGTAATTTTTTTTACTTTTATTGAGAAGGGGGTCTTACTATGTTGCCCAGGCTGGAAAGTGTTCTCTCTCTCTCTCTTTTTTTTTTTTAGCATGATATGTAGACATTACAGCATGTAAACTGAAGAAATCAGGGCTGAGGTATGGATCTTATGCCTGTAAGTCATTGAAGCCGCACATATGGATCATACTTCCCAAAGAAAAAGTGTCATTAGGGTAAGATAATGGTCAGTGACACTACCTGGGCATATAGGCTCTTATAATGAGTTACTGGAAGGAGAGGAGGAGCTAGTGAATATCTCTGAAGCCACAGGAGTCAGGTGTTATCTGTAGGGGCAGATGCAGCAAAGACACTAAGGAAGTTCCGGAGTGAAGAGAGGCTTTTGTATGTGGCAGTGAGAAAATGCTTCAGTTTTTGCCAGAGGATGTCTCATTACACTAGATTGAAGGGTGAGTGAATAGCCGTATACATAACTTCTTGAAGAAACTTGACTTCAACAGAAAGGAAGACAGTACCTAAAGGGAGGATATTACATGGTCAAGAGAAAAATCATTTTGAGTGTGTAAAACAGCTCTATTAAGGTAGAATTGAAGTGCAAAAAATTGCACATATTTCAGGTGCATGATTTGATAAATTTTGGTATGTATATATGCATGCACCTGTGAAATCATCACTCAGCATTATTATTTTGAGATTCAGTAAGGTTGTTGTATGTATCGATAGTTCATTTCTTTTTATCGCTGAGTAGTAGTTTGTTGTATGGATTTAATTGGTTGTTGATCCATTCATCTGTTGATAGACATTTGGGTTGTTTCCCATTTTGGTTATTATAAATAAAGCTGCTAAGAACATTCAAGTTTTTGGACACTTTGTACCCTCCCTGCCCCTCCCCTCCCCCTCCCATTTTTCTTTTTTTTTCCTTGAGACAGGGTCTCTCTCTGTCGCCTAGGCTGGAGTACGGTGGTACAACTCTGACTCACTGCTGCCTCAACCTCGCAGGCTCAAGCGATCCTTCTGGCTCAGCCTCCTTAGTAGCTGGGACTACAGGTGCCTGCCACATGCCTGGCTAATTTTTAAATTTCTTTGTAGAGACAGGGTTTTATTACTTTATTACCAGACTGGTTTTGAACTCCTGGGATGAAGCAGTCTTCCTTGTTCAGCCCCTGAAAGTGTTGGGATTATAGGTACAACACACAACTTCTGGCCACATTTTCTTTTTCCTTTTTTCTTTTTTTTTTTTTGAGATGGAGTCTCGCACTGTTGCCCAGGCTGGAGTGCAATGGCGCAATCTTGGCTCACTGCAACCTCCGCCTCCTGGGTTCAAGTGATTCTCCTGCCTCAGCCTCCCAAGTAGCTGGGATTACAGGCGCCCACCACCATGCCCAGCTAATTTTTTATTTTTAGTAGAGACAGGGTTTCACCATGTTAGCCAGGCTGGTCTCGAAGTCCTGACCTCAGGTGATCTGCCCTCCTTGGCCTCCCAAAGTGCTGGGATTACAGGTAGGAGCCACCGTGGCCGGCCTGTCATACGAGTCTTTAACAAACACTGTTTTTATATTTCTACTGGATACCATGCTTGGCATCGGGTTCCAACTGAACAAAAAGTCATGGAGGTGTTAGGTGTTGGAATTCTCTCTTCCTTATTTTATAAAGTACCTGGAAGGTGAAACTGGCCTGATGCTGTGATGGTCTAAATTTGGATATTGAATTTCCTTTGCTAATAAGAAAAAACACCAAGAAGAAGGGCATTCCTGTTTGTTCCCATCCTCCCCAGGGTCTCTGGAGGAGCCTAAGGTGATCTCCGCCTTCTCTGGAAAGCAGGCCGGGAAGCACGTGGTGCACATCGCTTGCGGGAGCACTTACAGCGCGGCCATCACTGCCAAGGGGGAGCTGTACACCTGGGGCCACGGGAACTGCGGCCGGCTGGGCCACGGTATGTCTGCTCTGCATGAGTGGGAGCGTGCAGCAGGAGGTGGCCTCTTACAGGACTTAGTAACCTCTGTCCTATCTGTTTGAAGGCTCCAGTGAAGATGAGGCCACTCCGATGCTGGTAGCTGGGCTTAAATAAGGACTGAAGGTCACCGATGTGGCGTGTGGGAGTGGGGACGCTCAAACCCTGGCTGTCACTGAGAATGGTACGTAGAGCTCTGGCCACCCTGGATAGGCCCTCAAGGACACACATGGCAGCTTCCCTGGAGGAAGAGATGAGGAGTACAGTGGGCCTCATGAGGCCGCCCACCCTGTCATCCAGTGGGTGTAGGGCTCAGTGGCATTGGGGAAGAGGCCCTGGTGGTTACTGGACTTGTTTGCCTGGGGGCTGTCAGCTGGTTAGCAGCTGCCGCCATTCCTGTGTGGGCATTTTATTTATTAAGAATGAGAGTTGAAATGGAATGATTGATACTCTGAATTGTCTCTGGTTAGTAGTATTACATTTCTTAACATTTGGCCACTCTAGATTCCCTGTGGTAAGTCTTTCTGTATTCTATAGTCTGACGTTACGGTATCTACTTGCTTTTAATTTTGGTTTTCTGTTTGTGTTCCTAACCAGACAGTGGTAACCCTGGCCAGGAGCGCGGACGTGCTGAGCATCGTGCAGTCGGCTGCCCAGGCCGTGCTGCAGAGCGGCTGTCCGTGCTGCTGCCCACCATGGAGGAGCAGGCCCGGGCACTCTCTGCTCTCCTGCCCTGCACAGGTGGGCTCGGGGAAGGAACAGGAGAGGGCATGGGTCAGGGTGCTGGGAGGGGATGGCGTTTCACTCCAATTGCCACACACTTTCTATTTCAGTTTCAGGCAATGAAGTGAACATAAGTCCAGGTCGTCAATTCATGATTGATCTTCTGGTGGGCAGCTTGATGGCTGCTGGAGGGTTGGAGTCAGCCTTACACGCAGCCATTACTGCGGAGATCCAAGTATGGCCTTGGAGGCACACGTGACCTGGTGGTGCACTGAGATCGGAAATACCACACTCACACATGTGAAGAATAACAGAACACAGTAAAACACTCAACTTTTATCATATCCAAGTATTTTTTAAATTAAAATTATTTTATGTGCTTATTTATTTATTTATTTATTTATTTTTGAGACGGAGTCTCACTCTGTCACCCAGCCTGGAGCGCAGTGGCACGATCTCGGCTCTCCGCAAGGTCCGCCTCCTGGGTTCACGCCATTCTCCTGCCTCAGCCTCCCAAGTAGCTGGGACTACAGGCGCCCATCACCACGCCTGCTTAAGTTTTTGTATTTTTAGTAGAGACGGGGTTTCACCGTGTTAGCCACGATGGTCTCGATCTCTTGACCTTGTGATTGGCCTGCCTCAACCTCCCAAAGTGCTGGGATTACAGGCGTGAGCCACTGCGACTGACCTTATGTGCTAATTTAAAATTTTTTTGAGTTATGATTTAATTGTGATGAAATACTGCAGGTTGTCTGTTTCAGTGAAGTTAACAGGTAACCTGTTCCTCATGTAGACCATTCCCGTCACCCGGAAAGATCCCTGTGCCCTTGGCACTTGCAGCCAGGATACTCCCCTGCCCTGAGATTAGATTCATTTTGCCTGCTCTGAGTGTTGCAGCAATATAACTGTATAGTATGCACTCTTTCCTGTTTTGCCTTGGAGAATGATTTTCAGATTCACTCCACACTGTTATGTGTATTGTGACTTCGTTTTTCTTATTGGGAAGTGTTCCATTTTATAGGTGTAGTACTGTTAGTTCATTCCCCTATTGAAGAGCATTTAATTGCTTTTGGTTTTTGTTTTCTTTTTTTTTTTTTGAGACAGGGACTTGCTCTGTCACCCAGGCTGGATGCAGTGACCTGATGTTGGCTCACTGCAGCCTTGTCCTCCTAGGCTCGAATGATCCTCCCATCTCAGCCTCCTGTGTTGCAGGGACCACAGACATGTTTCCATGCCCAGCTAGTTTTTTGATTTTTTTGTAGACACAAGGTTTCGCTGTATTGCAGAGGCTGGTCTCGAACTCCTGGGCTCAAGTGATCCCCCCACCTTGGCCTCCCAAAGTGTTGGGATTACAAGCGTGAGCCACCACGCCCAGGCTTTCTGGTTTTTGGCCGTGTAGAGCTGCCACGATTGTGCTATGTACAAGTACTTTAGTGGACATATGTTCTCCCTTTGGGTAAACACTTGGAGTGGAATTTGTTAGGTCCTGGGGTCAGTGTGTGTTCATAGTTTCCCCAAGTGGCTTTGCCATTTACATTTGAACCAGTGTGTGTGAGAATTCCAGCTTCTTCTTGTCCTTACAAAGCAGCTGGATGCTGCGTGTGTGGGGCAGATCACATTGGGTTTTGTGAGAGCCAGTAGCAGGGTTAAGGATTTTAGGGACTTCACAGAAGGAGGTCGGAAAGCATCAGCAGAGGCAGCCTGGACCTTGGATCTGTAAAAAGAAGACACTGTTTGGAACCGCACAACTGAGTTAGAGTTTCCAACAGGGCAGGTGGGGGCCTGTGGGTAGGTGTGTGCGTTAGCCACAGAGGCTGGGATAGCTTGGCATTGGGGTCAGGGCTCAGCCAGCCTGTGTGCCTTCACACCTGCTAATGAGATCACTTGTAAACAATTTCTGTTTATGAATTACAGGATACTGAGGCCAAAAAAGAAGCACAGAAGGAAAAAGAAATTGATGAACAGGAAGCGAATGCCTCAACATTTCATAGAAGCAGGACTCCATTGGATAAAGACCTTATTAATACGGGGATCTGTGAGCCTTCTGGCAAACAGTGTTTGCCTCTGGTTCAGCTCATACAACAGCTTCTTAGGTAAATCGTAGTAGCTGTACTGTATTGTATTTATTTACTTTTTTTGTTTTTTTGTTTGTTTTTTTGAGACAGTTTCACTCTTGTTGCCCAGGCTGGAGTGCAATGATGTGATCTTGGCTCACTGCAACCTCCACCTCCCAGGTTCAAGTGATTCTCCTGCCTCAGCCTCTCGAGCTGCTGGGATTACAGGTGTGTGCCACCACGCCTGGCTAATTTTGTAGTTTCAGTAGAGATGGGGTTTCTTCATGTTGGTCAGCTTGGTCTTGAACTGCTGATCTCAGGTCATCTGCCCACCTTGTCCTCCCAAAGTGTTGGGATTACAGGCCTGAGCCACCATGCCCAGCCTATTTATTTACGTAATAATTTTTTCTTTTTTTTTTTTTTTTTTTTTTTTTGAGACGGAGTCTTGCTGTATTGCCCAGACTGGACTGCAATGTCACGATCTTGGCTCACAGCACCCACCGTCTCCTGGGTTCAAGCAATTCTCCTTCCTCAGCCTCCCAAGTAGCTGGGACTATAGGTGTCCACAACCACACCTGGCTGATTTTTGTATTTTTAGTAGAGATGGGATTTCACCATATTGGGTCAGGATGCTCTCAAACTCCTGACCTCAGGTGATCCACCTGCCTTGGCCTCTGAAAGTATTGGGATTACAGGCGTTAGCCACTGTGCCTGGCCTGTATTGTATTTTAATGGGTGATGATTGGATTTCATATTAAGATAGTGAAATCTAGCACAAGAATCTCAAAAATGTGTTTGGTGATTGAAGGAATATTCTGAAAATTACCTAGTATAGATGTTAGGATAAAGAGCAGACCCTTTTAAATATAGGTGAGAGGAGAAGTTGGAGGGTATGATGATACTCAGAAGTTTTTCACAGGCTGCGTGCAGTGGCTCACGCCTATAATCCCAGCACTTTGGGAGGCCAAGGCAGGTGGATCACGAGATCAGGAGATCGAGAGCATCCTGGATAACACGATGAAATCCCATTTCTACTAAAAATACAAAAGTTAGCTTGGCGTGGTGATGGGCGCCTGTAGTCCCAGCTACTTGGGAGGCTGAGGCAGGAGAATGGCGGGAACCCAGAAGGCGGAGCTTGCTGTGAGCAGAGATTGTGCCACTGCACTCCAGCCTGGGTGACAGAGCCAGACTCCGTCACAAAAAAGAAAAAAAAAAACAAAAAACCTCAAGAAGAGCAAAAAAGCAGGTGATTTGTGAAAGAGATTTATTAGAAAATGAAACACGTTTGTACCTCTATTTAATAAAAATGTGCTTTTTGTAAACTTGGGCTCTTGGCTTTAGTTTCTACACTTAGAGAAAGCAAAGCACTGGCAGGTTGGATCAGGAAGCCGAGGACAGAGCAGGGAGCCCTGGGCAGTGGCTGCAGCTCTCAGCTGGCCTGTTCATGGGGCCATGGTGGGTCTCTGGCATGGGGTGGGTTTGTGGCGTGGTGTGGGCCTGCTGTCCACAGCCAGAAAAATGAACTTGGTGGACACACAGTAAAATTTTGAAACAGGAAGTTTTAGAGCAAGTTTCTCTCATAGATTTTAGCAAATGCTATTTTGAAAAACGTTTTTCTGATATTTGTTTTGTTTTTCTAATCTGATAATGCATATTTTACACATTCTGGTCTTTAACCAATGGAAATAAGAGAACTAAATAAGAGAAGTGATCTCGGCTCATAGCAAGCTCCGCCTTCCAGGTTCATGCCATTCTCCTGCTTCAGCCTCCCGAGTAGCTGGGACTACAGGCGCCCACCACCACGCCTGGCTAATTTATTGTATTTTTTAGTAGAGATGGGATTTCACCATGTTAGCCAGGTTGGTCTCGATCTCCTGACCTCATGATCCACCCGCCTCAGCCTCCCAAAGTGCTGGGATTACAGGTGTGAGCCACCGCACCCAGACTTGTGAGGTTTTAATATGAATTATTAAAGCTATGCTGGTTAGACAATTTGGAAAATGTTTCTTCTCCTGTTTCTGACAGAGTTTATGTAAGATGTGTGCTATTTCTTCCTTAAGCATTTGGAAAGAATTCACTTATTAAGCCATGTGAGACTGTATAGTTTTCTTTATAAGGTGTTTAATTACAGGTTCAATTACATATATATGAATATTCATTTTGGTAACCTGTGTTTGCTGAATCAATTTGTTCATTATCTAAAATTTCAAAGTTGTTCTATTATTTATCTTTTTAATACTTATAAGGTCTGTGGTTGGAGTTTGTGCTTTTTGTCTGTTTTCTTAATCAATCTTGCTAGGGGCCATCAGTTTTATTAGTGTTTCAAAAAAGCAGACTTTGATTTTATTCATCCCTTTAACATACTGAAAATGTTTTGCTTAATTTCCAAACTTATACTTCCACTGCGATTAAATATTTGTATAACTAAAACTCTTTGTATTTGTGTCCTCTCAATGATCGTAAATATGATTAATTGTTATAAATATTGCTTCTCCATTTGAAAAGGATATGTATTCTGCATGTTGAGTGTAGTGTACCACGTATCCCAATTAGGTCCAGCATGTTAAATGCATCCTTTAACGATTCTATTTCCTTACTGATGTTTGTCTGTTTATTTTTCAGTGGCTGAGACACAGATATTAAAGTTTCCTACAATGATCGTCAACTTATTTCTTTTTTTCGTTTGTTAAGCTTTGTTCTGCGTGTTTTAAGGTTACCAGGCATAAACAAATTTAGAATTCCTTTTTCTCCCTGCTGGTTGCAGCCTTTTATCATTAGGAAATACCCTCTATCTCTCACATAGCTCTTTCATTAGAGTTTTTTTTAATATGTAAAAGAAAATAAAGTCTTGGAACTGCCAAACCTGTTATGCTAAGGGAGACGTAAGTTTGGGAGCTGAGTCATCCAACACTACCATTCTTTCTCCCCAAAGAGAGAGCTGCCATTTCACAACCCTGTGTGATGGCATTAGACATAAGCCAGGTCCCCACTGCCACAAAAGGCCACATACCTCTCCATATGGCCCCCCTCACAAATTGCTCACAGGGATGTTCCTTGCTGGCCCCTAAACCTTTCAGGATCCATGTCCCCCTATAAAGTAAGCATATGCCCATTTTAACCCTGGCTCTGCAACCTCAGTTGAAGATGTAAAACTGAGTTCTTTTCAATCTGGTACTGACATTGTTGATTACAGGCTTACCTTCCCAGGTACAGAACAAGAACATGAGATCAATCACTCTTCCACCTACCCTGAGATGGCTGCATAATTGATCTTTCCTCCCTCTTTTCAGATGTTTACCTTATCTTATGTAAAATGAAGATTTACTGAGCACTAATTAGAGCTTCCTAAGAATGTAACCACCCCTTCACTGCCTGCTCCCCCTCCCTTTCTTCTCTCCTGCCTGCTTTCTCCCTTTACATGCTGAGTTCCCAAAACCCTCTTTGGAAAGCACAGGTCACAGGCGTTTCTGTGGCTTGTGTGTTTTTTCCGGGGGTGTCGTCAAATTGTGGCTCCACAAAGCTCTATTGATGGAGGCACTTGCCTCAGTCGGTCACTCATTTTTTGACTAACAGATATAAATACAGTTACCCCTGTTTTTATTTACTTAGTCTTTGCTTTGTCAGTCTTTGACTGTCAATTTTTCTTTTTTAAAAATGAATTTTCTTGTGTATAGTTAAGGCTTACAACATGATGTTACAGGTTATATATAGATTGTAAAAAGATTCCTATACTGAAAGAAATTAACACACCAGTCATTTCACATAGTTCTCCATTTCCTTGTTGCTTTTGTGGCAAGAGCAGTTGAAATCTACTCACTGAGCATGAATTTCACATACAGAACAATTTTGTTCCCTGCAGTCCTCATGTCATACATTACATCTCTAGACTTGTTCATCCTTCATACCTGCTACTTTGTATCCTTTGTCCTCCATGTCCCCAATTCCTCCCCTCCCCTACCTCCCCTGGTAGACAATGTTTTACTCTCTATCCCTGTAGGTTTATTTATTTACATTTTTACATCCCACATATAAATGAGTTTATACAATATTTGATTTTCTGTGTATGCTTTATTTCACTAAGCATGACGTCCTCCAGCCTCATCCATCTTGCAGCAAACGGCAAGACCTTGTTTGTTTTCCTGGCTGAATAATATTCCATTGTGTATGTGTGCCACAGACTCTTTATCCATTTATCCATTGATGGACACTTAGATTGTTTCCATATCTTGGCTATTGTGATTAAGGCTGCAGTGAACATGAGAATACAGGTATCTTTACAAAGTAATGATTTCATTTCCTTTAGCTGTATGCCCAGAAGAGGGATTGCTGAGTCATATGGTAGTTCTATTTTTAATTTCTGTAGAAATCTTCATACTCTTTTCCAGAATGGCTGTATCAATCTACATTCTCATCCATAGTATGCAAAAGTTCCGATTTCTCCGCACTCTTGCCAACATTTATCTTTTGACTTTTTGATAATGGTCATAAGGGGTGTGAGGGGGTATCTCAGTGGGTTTGATTTGCATTTCCCTAATGATCTGCAATGCGGAACACCTTTCAGATACCCACTTCCTATTTTCATGTCTTCTTTAAAGAAAGGTCTCTTCAAGTTTTTTTTTTAAACATTTTAAAAATTGGGTTGTTTTGAGTTGTATCAATTATTTATATATTTTGGATTTTTTTTGAGACAGGGTCTTGCTCTGTTATGCAGACTGGAGTACAGTGGCACAGTCACAGCTTACTTGACCTTCTGGGCTGAAACACTCTCCCATCTCAGCCTCCCAAGTAGCTGTGACTACAGACGCACACCACCATGCCTGGCTAATTTTTAAATGTTGTGTTGAGACGGTCTCACTATGTTGCCAGGCCTGGACTCAAACTCCTGGGCTCAAGTGATCCTCCCACCTCAGCTTCTGAAAGTGCTGGGATTAAGGAGTGAGCCACTGCACCTGGCTAAATGTTGGATATTTCCTCCTAATTGGCTGAGTGCAGTGGCTCACACTTGTAATCCCAGCACTTTGGGAGGCCGAGGCGCTTGGATCACTTGCAGTCAGGCGTTGGAGACAAGCCTGGCTAATATGGTGAAACCCCATAATGGAGTTTTGGTTTCTTTAACTGGGAAATGAGGATCATGACCATCCCTGCCAAGCAGGAGAGGTGATAGGCTGATGTGTATTGTGAGTCCCAAGATGGTGAAACCCGGTTTCTACTAAAAATACAAAAATTAGCCAGGCATGGTGGTGGGCATCTATAATCCCAGCTACTTGGGAGGCTGAGGCAGGAGAATTGCTTGAACCTGGGAGGTGGAGATTGCAGTGAGCCGAGATTGCACCATTGTACTCCAGCCTAGGCAACAGAGCAAGACTTCATCTCAAAAAAAAAAAAAAAATTCACTTCAATAAATGGTGAGACCAGCTTTGCAAAGATGATAACGGTGAGAGAAGTCTAGCATGGCTGACTCCATCTTTCTTCCAGTCTCACGGGCCTGCTGTCTTTGCTCATTCCTGGGCATAGGCCAAATCAACCATGGGAGAAATTTAGTTCATAGTCTAACGTTGCCATTTCCAGTCCTCGGTGGTCCCTTCTTTCCAATCTACGCTTAGTTATCAATTTTTTTACTCTGCTTTAAAATGTATGTATTTTTTTTGAATCCCAGCTACTCGGGAGACTGAGGCAGGAGAATCGCTTGAACCTGGGAGCTGGAGGTTGCAGTGAGCCAAGATCGCGCCATTGCACTCCAGCCTGGGCAACAGAATGAAACTCTGTCTCAAAATACTGTTTTTTTTTTACTATGTCTAATGATGTTCTATAGAAGAAAGAGATGTAGCATGTGGTCACGTTGCTGTCTTGACAGTGGAATTTTTGTTGTTGCTGTTTTCTGTTTTGAGACGGAGTCTTGCTTTTGTGGCCTAGGCTGGAGTGCGGTGGCGCCTTCTTGGCTCACTGCAACTTCCACCTGGGTTCAAGTGATTCTCCCACCTCAGTCTCCTGAGTACCTGGGATTACAGGTGCACGCCAGCACACCCGGCTAATTTTTGAATTTTTAGTAGAGATGAGGTTTCACCATGTTGGTCAGGCTGGTCTCGAACTCCTGACCTCGTGATCCACCCACCTCAGTCTCCCAAAGTGCTGGGATTATAGGCATGAGCCACATTTTTAGTAGAGATGGGGTATCACTGTGTTGGCCAGGCTGCTCTGGAACTCCTGACCTCAAGTGATCCTCTCACCTCGGCCTCCCAAAGTGCTAGGATTACAGATGTGAGCTACCACGCCTAGCCGTATTTTGTATTTTTAGTAGAGATGGGGTTTTGCTGTGTAGGCCAGGCTGGTCTTGATCTCCTGGGTGCAAGTGATCCTCCCACATTGGCCTCTCAAAGTGCTGGGATTACAGGCGTGAGCCACCACACCTGGCCAATGGGAGGTCTCGCTTCCCTTCTCTCCAGCATTCCATAAGCAATGTGTCTGGGCAGTATGTGTTCGATTTTCTCTGTGTCTACTTTGAAGTGTACAGTAGTGAAAGGAAGAGTGGACAACTTTGAAGCTGATGTGGTGTGGTCTTGGAGCTGGTGGTGCTAATTACTCTTGGTTGTTTTCATACCCTCCAGTGACTTCATCCTGCTTTTGCTGTTGTAAAATGTTGTAATTTATGCTCCTGAGAATAACTCTTCAGGTGTACTTAGGGTTCTTGTCTGCTTCCTGGTGACTGTCGAAGCTTTTCATCTTGAAGAAGGGAGATGAGCAGTGTTCCAGTGTACTGAGTTTAAAATTAAGAATGTTGCATTTTTTTAACGTGTAAAATTTATAGCCAGATGTAGGGTAGGGGTGGCCTACTTTCTTTAAAGGGTGAGATAGTAAATATTTTAAGGTCTCAATGGACCCTATGGTCTCTGTCATAGCCATGGGACCTTGCAGCTGTAGTGCCAAAGTAGCCACAGACAATACTGCGTCAGCGGGCAGGGGACGTTCATTCTGTAAAGTTTACTTATGGACACCAAAAGATGAAGTCCTCAGAATGTTTGCAAGTCACAAAATACTGTTTTTCTTTTGATTATTTTTCAATTATTAAAAAATATAAAATACAGTGGCCGGGCGTGGTGGCTCACACCTGTAATCCCAGCACTTTTAGAGGCCAAGGCAGGCGGATCACCTGAGGTCAGGAGTTCAAGACCAGCCCGGCCAACATGCTGAAACCCCATCTCCACTCAAAACAAAAAATTAGTCGGCCATGGTGATGCACGCCTGTAATCGCAGCTCCTCGGAGGCTGAGGCACGAGAATCACTTGAACCTGGGAGAATCGCTTGAACCTGGAAGGCACAGGTTGTGGTGAGCCAAGACTGTCTCAAAAGAACAACAAAAGTAAAATACTTTCTCTGCTTTCAGACCATACACAAAGAGGCTGTGGGCTGGGTTTGGCCCCTGGGCTGTGGTTTGTGACCACACACACACACACACACACACGTAGGGCAGAGTGTGGCATTTAGAGCCAGCACCTGTGTTCTCACCTGAGCTGTGTTTCTGGCTGGGTTCTACTCTGTATTCTGTGATCCGAGGTGTCTACCTTGGTAAACTGGAGACAACAAAGCCTGCCTCCTTCAAGGTTGTTTGTAAAGATTTAAAAGGGTAATGTATTGTTGTTAGGCCAGAGGCTTTGCATAGTACATGTTGGGTTATTTTCACTTTTTGTTTTGTTTTTTTTTTTTTTGAGATGGAGTCTTGCTCTGTTGTATAGGCTGGAGTCCAGTGGCAAGATGCCAGCTCACTGCAACCTCTGACTCCCAGGTTCAAGCAATTCTCCTGCCTCAGCCTCTCGAACTGCTGGGATTACAGGTGGCTGCCACCATGCCGGGCCAATTTTGATATTTTTAGTAGAGATCAGGTTTCACCATGTTGGCCAGGCCGGTCTCAAACTCCTGACCTCAAGTGATGCGCCCACCTCGGCCTCCCAACGTGGTGGAATTACAGGCATGAGCCACCGCATCTGGCCCATTTTCACTTTCCATTAGCTGCTTTTTTCCCCCATTTATTTCCTACCTTCCTGTGTATGATTTCTGAATTAAATGTATTTCATGTCTTAACCTTCTGAATTGTTTGTTCTCTCATTTTCCATGTTGTTAAGGAAAATAAGAGGCTAAGTGAGACTTATTAAATGTGCATGTAGTTTCTCAGATCAAGATAAATGCTCACCTGTTGCAGAACGGGACTCTGCTCTTGCTTCACCCAGGATGCGTTTCCTAGTTCCTTCCTAGAGTGGGGCCACACCCTACTCCAGCCCTCCAGACCCAGCTCCCTGCTCTGACATGATTCCACCAGACTATTCCAGCTGTCCTCCCTGGACCTAGATATTTTCCTTTTTTTTTTTTTTTTTTTCTGAAAGGCAGTCTCACTCGGTGGTCCAGGCTGGAGTGCAATGGCCTGATCTCAGCTCACTGCAACCTCCGCCTTCCAGGTTCAAGCCATTCTCATGCCTCAGCCTCCCAAGTACCTGGGATTACAGGCATGTGCCACCAAGCCTGAGTAATTTTTGTGTTTTTAGTAGAGACAGGGTTTCACCATGTTGGCCAGGCTGGTCTCGAACTCCTGACCTTGTGAATTGCCCGCCTCGGCCTCCCAAAGTGCTGGGATTACAGGTGTGAGCCACTGCACCCAGCCAACATTTTTTTAACTAAAAAACTTATATGAAATTTATTTTATTGTGGTATGTAGTTCAGTAAATTTTGACTTCTATAGATTCATGTAACCCCCATCATCATCAGGATGGAGAAGTTTCATCACCCTGAAAGCTCTCTTGTGCTGCTCCTTTTTATCACGTGTTCCCTGGCCTCGTACCCTGGCAACCACTGATCTGTTCTCCATCAGTATAGAGTATTCTTTTTGAGAATGTCATGTGAGTGGAACCATATTTTAAGTAACGTTTTGAAACCATCTTCATTTACTCCCAGTTATATGTTTGAGGTTTATCTGCTGTTCTGTGTATTGATAGTTCTTTTTATTGCTGACTAGTATCTGGTCATGTGCATGTACAACATGGTGTTTATCCATTCTGCTACTGTGGGACCTTGTGGTTGTTTCCATTTTTCTTTCCCAATTGTAATCCTGCTGTGAGCATTTGTGTACAGATTTTGTGTGAATATAGTTTCCATTTCCCTAGGATAAAGACCTAGTAGTGTGAAAGTTGGGTCATGTGCTGAACTGTTTTCCAAAGTGGCTGTTTTAGTTTGCCTTCCCACTGGCAATCTGTCACGTTTCTGTTGCTCTGTGTCTTTGTTAGCACTTGGTGTTCTCAGTGTTTTTTAGTTGAGCCATTCTAACAAGTCTAGTGGGATCTCGTTGTGGTTTTAATTGCACTTCCATAATGGCTAACGATGCTGAATATCATGTTCTTCTTTGCCACTCTTGTATCCTCTGTGAAGTTTCTGTTCAGATCTTTTGCACAGAAAAACTTGTATCATGGAACCAGTAAAATAACCAAGGAGAGGTTGATTAAAGTTCTGTTTATAACCCTAGAAGATTCCTGCCCTAGGGATATGGGATGGCTGAACATAGGACGCTGACACTGGACAGATGAAGTAGCAGTTTATTAGTCACACATGCTCACAGCCCTGGGGGTGGGGGACACCGCATGCCATTCAGTTAACGATGTGTGTTGTAACTTTTCGGGGAGGGACATTTGCAGAGACTAACGGTATGACATTCTGAAAAGCAGTTACAGATTAAAAAATCTTTAATTCTGCAGATGATAGTGTCGAACCAAGTGGAACAAAGAAAGAAGATCTGAATGACAAAAAGAAAAAAGATGAAGAAGAAACTCCTGCACCTGTATATAGGGCCAAGTCAATTCTGGACAGCTGGGTATGGGGCAAGCAACCAGGTAATCTTCTGAGTTTTGGCACTTTGAAAAGCTTGATCTGATGCTCCTTTTCTAAATGACTTGGATGGATTATTTGTATTTTTTCATAACAATTTAAAAAATGTAATTAAAAAAATTTACATATTGTGGTAAAATATACATACCATAAAACTTGCCGTTTTAATCATTTTTATGTGTACAGTTCATTGGCATTAAGTATATTCACATTATTGCCCAGCCATCACCACCATCCATCTCTACAACTTTTGCCTTTTCTCTGACTGAAACTCCGTATCCATGAAACACTAACTCCTTGTGTCCCCAAGCAACCACCATTCTACTTTTGTCTCAGAATTTGACTATTCAAGGTGTCTCCTATAAGGGGAGTCATGCGGTATTTGTCCTTTTGTGACTGGGTTATTGAACTTCTTAGGTGTTTGGGGTTCATCCACATGCATCAGAATTTTCTTTTAAAGGCTCAATACTAGTCCATTATATATGTAAGCCACATGTTATCCCTTCATCAGTGGGCAATCAGGTTGCTTTCGTCTCTTGACTGTTGTAATGCTGCTATGAACATTGGTTTACAAGTGTCTTGAGTGTCTGCTTTTCATTCTTTGTGTCTATACCTAGGAGTGGAATTGGTCAATAATGTGGAATGCTTACATGTTTATTTATTTTTTTTGAGACAGCGTCTCGCTCTGTTGCCCAGGCTTGAGTGCAGTGGCGCCATCTCAGCTCACAGCAAGCTCCGCCTCTCAGGTTCATGCCATTTTCCTGTCTCAGCCTCCAGAGTAGCTGGGACTACAGGCGCCCCCCACCATGCCTGGCTAACTTTTTTGTATTTTTAGTAGAGACGGTTTCACCGTGTTAGCCAGGATGGTCTCGATCTCCTGACCTCGTGATCCACCCACCTCAGCCTCCCAAATTGCTGGGATTACAGGTGTGAGCCACCATGCCTGGCCAATAATGTGGTAGTTTTATGTTTAACTTATTATTGTTGTTTTTGAGGTTGGGTCTCACTCTGTTGCTCAGGCTGGAATGCATTGACGTAATCATAGCTCATTGCAGCCTTGAACTCCTGGGCTCAAGTGACCTTCTTCCCTCAGCCTCTCAAGTAGCTAGGACTAGAGGTGCAGGGAATTTCTCATCTTCTCTCTACTGCCTCTGAGTTGGAGATATCAGAGGGAGCCATGGCCCACTGTAAAGTAACACAATGTCCCCACCCACAGGGTTAGAACCCCTCTTCTGGAGGCAGCTCTGAGGGGAGCAGTCACATGTGGAGAGTGCAGGGCTCTGTGTCCAGATGGGGGAAGGGGGTTACCAAGGGGGTTGACCCCCCTCTGGCCAGGTGGCTGCCTTCTGACACACCAGTCTGTCTCTCTAGCACAGTGGCCCCCACACACCCAGCCTGTCAAACCTACAGCCCTCAAGAAGACTTTGGCCAAATCCATGAGCTGCTCCCTCTGTTAAGAAGGAAGCACAGCTGAAGCATGAGGAGGGCGGTAGAGCGTGTATGCTCTGGCCCATCTCCCCACAGTCTGACCAGAAGGAAGGGTCCTTTCAGCCAGGCTTGCCCAGGCTGGGGTTGGAGTGTCAGTATCAAGCCAACGTCTTCTTGCTTAATGGGTGAGCCCAGCTGCTCCCGTGCAGCTGCCACCATAGTGAGGGTGAACCAGCAGGAGGCTCCGCAGCACTTTCAGGCTCAAGCTGCCTGGTGAGATCTACTCTGTGGGCTCTGTAGGCTGGTAGAGGCTTCCAGGAGGAGGAGGGGATGCAGCCATCAGTCCCCACTCCTGGGAGCCGTATTTCTGAAAGCTTGGGTATACAGTAAATATTAGGCTGTGGGCTGGTTTATCTATGGATTTCATGTGGGAGGGTTATAGGTACAAGCAGTTTAAAGATGGAGATTTTGAGAGAGCAGGCAGGGATTTAGTGCTGGGTAAGGCAAGCAGTCTTGTCAAAGTAGCTCTTTTGGGGAGGCCAGAATCCTGTACCAATGTCCTCAGCAGGTTCATCAGCTGCTGGGGGAGTGCCGGACAGGATGAAAGCACAGGAGAACTTTCTGGATGATAGAAATGTTCCATATCTTCAAAGGAGGTGGGTTACATGGGTAATACATTTGTTAAAAGTCATCAAAATGTAAACCAGATCTGTGCATTTCACGGAATATAAATTATACCTCAAATCAGAAACATTTTTAAAAAGACAGATGGGCTGGATGCAGTGGCACACGCCTGTAATCCCAGCACTTGGGGAGGCTGAGGTGGGTAGATCACCTGAGTCAGGAGCTCGAGACCAGCCTGGACAACATAGTGAAATCCCGTCTCTACTAAAAATATAAAAATTAGCCAGGGGTGGTGGCACATGTGCGTAATCCCAGCTACTTGGGAGGCTGAGGCAGGAGAATTGCTTGAACCCAGGAGGCGGAGGTTACAGTAAGCAGAGATTACACCACTGCACTAGAGCCTGGGCAACAGAGCGAGACCCCATCTCAAAAAAAAAAAAAAAAGGTTTTCAACATTCATTAAAGGCAGAATAGCTTGTTATAGATTAGCCTCCCCACAGGAACAGTTAGAAAAACTGGACAAAAATGTGTCCCCCCTCACCATCAAAAACAATTGTTGGAAGATAATTGGAGACCTCAGCCAGGACTTGAGTGACCAGGCCTAGGAGGTGACCCTGACAGTCTGTAGTGCTTTCCCCCATTTGGTGATTGGTCAACAGTGGAGGGCTAAGAGGCTAAGAAACTGAGTATGAAGTGATAGTTAAGAGGCTGGAGAGCCTAGCTGAATGTTTGGCACTCTCACAGGGCTGAAATGACATAATGAGAATTTGGGTCCCAGTAAGGAGATGGGACCTTGGTGGGGATCCTGGAAGGGCCACCCCTAAGAATCCAAAAGAATAAAAAATAGACCAGCTGTCACAAAAACTAAAACCTGCTTTGAGCCAGCTTAGTCCCAAACTAGATGAAGGTGATCTGCTTGAACGCCAATTGTGTGCCATAAAGTCAAAGTCAATACTCTCTGGAGGCAGATAAAAGTTTACTAGGCATGCCATAAGACAAGACAACACAAGACTAAATGAGAAAGACCAAGAAAAAAAAAATAGAAACATACATAGATATTAGAGTCCTCAAGTAGATTTTTTTTTTTTTTTTTTTTTTTTTTTGAGGTGGGAGTTTCACTCTGTCAGCCAGAGAGGAGTGCAGTGGTGTGATCTCGGCTCACTGCAACCTCAGCCTCCCACGTAGCTGGGATTGGTGATCCCCCCGCCTAGGCCTCCCAAAGTGCTGTGATTACAGGTGCAGGCCACCGTGCCCGGCCAGTATTTTGCCACAATTTAAAATAAATTTTCTTTTTTCAAGTTTGTTCTCAGACGATATTCACAAGGTCACGTGGCGGCTTACACTTCTGTAGGCCTTGTTGACAGTGCCGGCTTTTAGATACTGATGATCTTCATCTTTCTCTTGTCTCCTCGGTAGAAGAATGGGATGCAGGAGGTGCTGCCTAAGACTGGGCGCTCCTGGGCATTCTTCCTTCCACCAAGCAGCTGCATGATCTGCTCTGCAGTGCAGTTGTCATCAGGAGAACCCTCCGTGGCCTCTCGTGCAGGCTTCACGCTGCCAGGGTGGCTCGTATCATACAGATCTTCGGAGGGAGGGAGGCAGGGCTCTGAGCACCGCTCCTCCTGCATCTTCTGCTCTCCTGTCCTCTCCTTCTCCCACATCTTCTCCACCTGCCCCCGCGTCTTCTCCTCCACCTGCCCCCTCATCTTCTCCTCCTCCTCCTGCATCTTCTCATCCTGATCCCACAGCCTCTCCTCCTTAAATCGCAGCCTCTCGTCCTGCTCCCTCATCTGCTCCTCCTGCATCCGCATTTGCTCCTCCAGCTCACACATCTGCTCCTCCTGCTTCCGCATCTGCTCCTGCTTCCGCATCTGCTCCTCCTTCTCCTGCATCTGCTCCTCCTGCTTCCGCATCTGCTCCTCCTGCTCCTGCATCTGTTCCTCCTGCTTCTGCATCTGCTTATCCTGCTCCCGCATCTGCTCCTCCTGCTTCCGCATCCGCTCCTCCTGCTTCCGCATCTGCTCCTCCTGCTTCCGCATCTGCTCCTCCTGCTTCCGCATCTCCTCCTCCTGCTTCCGCATCTGCCCCTCCAGGTCGCGCATATGCTCCTCCTGCTTCATCATCTGCTCCTCCTGCTTCCGCATCTCCTCCTCCTGCTTCCGCATCTGCCCCTCCAGGTCACACATATGCTCCTCCTGCTTCATCATCTGCTTCTCCTGCTCCCACATCTGTTCCTCCTGCTTCATCATCTGCTCCTCCTTCTTCTGCATCTCCTCCACCTGCTTCCGCATCTGCCCCTCCAGGTCGCACATATGCTCCTCCTGCTTCCGCATCTGCTTATCCTGCTCCCACATCTGCTCCTCCTGCTTCCGCATCTGCTCCTTCAGCTCGCGCAGCTCCTTCTCCTGCTTCCGCAGCCTCTGCTCCTGTCTCCACATCTTCTCCTCCTGCTTCCGTAGCTTCTCCTTCTGATCCCGTAGCTCCTCCTCCTGATTCCGCATCTTCTCCTCCTGCAAAGTGTTGGTTTGAACCTCAAAAGGAAATAGACTCATAAGCTAGGTATATAAATGTAATCTATAAAATAACGGTTTTAGTCTATGATTCTTTAAAAAGAAATTTTAAGCCCTAACCCTGAGGTTTTCTGATTTCCCAGGCATGGTCCCAATTTGTAGATTTTTAGCACACTCTAGAGGATTCTATGGCGGGACCAGAACAAGGACCCAAATTTTCCAGCTCTTGGCTGGAGCCTCCCCATACCCTGCATGATCCCTAGACCATGGTCCCAGCTGGATGGGGCTCCCACACCCCCCGGGGCTGCCGCTGGTCACCTGTGGCAGCAGGATTTTGCCCGTCTCCAGTTTCCTTTTTAGCTCCTTGATGTGGAGCTGGATCTCAGACTTTTCAGTTTCTACGAGTCGAAGTTTTTCTTGTAGTTCGGCATTTTTCTCCTTCAGCTCCTCATTGGTTATGCTATGGCAGGAGGCAATAGAGAAAGGAATGAACGAAGAACAGAAAGGACCGCTTTGGTGATCGACCCTCTACCCTCACCCCACAACCACAGAACCGTGGCACTAGAAGGGACCCAGGAATTAAAAGTCCCAGGTGGCAGGCCAGAGAGAAGACATGAGTTGCCTGAGGCTACCCCATGAGTCAGTGGCACAGCCGGCACTGGAGCTTCCCTGTGCACACATGCAAACCTGTATGACCCCCTGCCATGCTCACCTGTACCCCCCACCTCCCAGCACACCACCCATGCTAAGGGCTCTCAGACCTCCCATCCCCCCTTCCCCTATCCTACGTGTTCCTGTACAGCTCCAGACTCAAAGCGTCCCTCTCCTTTGTTAACTCCTTGATATACTGCAAATAGAGAAAGGTCAAGTCAGGATACAGCAGGCAGAGGAGCAGCTGACCGACCAGTGATGACAGCTACAGTGACTACTCCACAGTAACACTTGCTCCCTCTCAATCCCACCTGACATGTTCTCAAGGCATTTCCAAGTCCATGGTATAATTTTTTTTTCTTTTTCTTTTTTTTTTTTTTTGAGATGGAGTTTCGTTCTTGTTGCCCAGGCTGGAGTGCAATGGCGCAATCTCACCGCACGGCAACCTCTGCCTCCTGGGTTCAAGTGATTCTTCTCCTCAGCCTTCTATGTAGCTGGGATTACAGGCATGTGCCACCACACCTGGCTCTCACTTGTTTTTCAAAGAACTCAGTAAGGGTGGAAGGGACAGGGAAAAAGACTGAATTGTTAGCTGGCTAACAGGGGCCCAGAGAGATGAGAAAATTTTACTATTACTGTATACAGCATTATTACAGTAATGCTGCTATTGCTATTATTACTACCACTGTTGGAAACTTTATTGAGTGCTTCACCAGGCCCTAAGCTAACAATCCCATTTAATCCTCACCACCACCATAGGAGACAGTTATCATTATCACCTCTATTGTGTAGATGAAAAACATGGGGTATTAAAGGTTAAGTGCTTGCCTAAGATCACTTAGAGCTGGGATTTCAACACCCAGGTATATCTGATTCTCTAAACCCATTCTTTTGGTGGGGGTAGGGGCACAGATAAGGAGGAGGAAATTAATCCTTTGTTGATTTTTGAAAGAACGATACATTGGCATAGTCCAAACCTCAGAAGGTACAGAAGGGAAATATCTCCCCCCAATACTGTTCCTCTCGCCTGAGTTTTTTATGAATCCTTACAAACATGTTTTATGTATATTACCATAATACGTACACACACAGAGACACACACACACATGTACATGTGTTCCCTCTCTCTACACAAATGGTAACATACTAAAGATACTCTTCTGTACCTTCATGGTACAAGTACCCTAATCCCCACCAAGGATTTGACCAAGGGCACAGCCAAGTATGGGCAGGGTGGGCACTTGGCCTCGGAGCTCTGTGTCCAGTGCTCGCTCCCCACAGTGCCCCGCAACTCACTCACAGCAGCTGACCCAGCCCCAACCTGCCTCTAACAACCACATACAAAAGCAGCAAGAAATGGCCCATGCTGTCTTCTGGGCAGGACACTGCATCCTGCAGAAGGGACCTTTAGGCTCATTCCTCCATCTGTGAAGCTGGGCTCCCAGGGGACCGGGTAGATGGTTGGACTCACACTGTCCGCCTTCTTGTGCTGTGTGGACACAGCAGAGAGAGCCCGCTGTAACTCTCTTGCAAAGTTCCAGGAATGATGCAGGCATCCTGCCAGATCCTTGGATTCTTCTGGAATGAGAGAGTTTGAGATGCAGCCCAAAGGCCTGTGAAAATGCCAGGTTGAAGGAAGATGGGGTGCCCAGATTCCCACCTTCAAATTTCCTAGCAGCATCCTGGCTGTAATAGAGCGCTGTCTCCAGTTCAGTTTTCTGACACATAAGGATTCGTATGGTATGATCCTGGGCCTTTGGGAGAAAAGACAAGCAAGTGCTGAAAGAGAAGCAAAGAAACCTTCTCCAGATGACAGGAGGGAACTTCACACCCTCCACTCACCTCTAGCTGCCTCCTTAGGGCTTGCTGATATTGGTGGCTTTCCTGCTTTTCCTATAGGAAGAGGAAGACAGAGCTCTTACTAGAGGGCGGCAGAGATGGCACAGCAAGAGACATGCCCCCAGAATGGCACCACTGCCCCAGGACAGGCCCACCCATGGGACCAGGTTATCAGGGACCCTGTGGGGATGGGGTGGAATCTGGGAGGTGAGCCTTCCTCCCCGTACTGGGAGTAGGCAAGACGAGACTGGGGCCTCTACATCTGAGTGCCCCCGAAACCCAGCAGTCATGTCGTGAGCAAAGAAAGAAACCATGTTACTTCTTTCAGCTGAGCTCGGTTCTGTTGTTTCTGTGGGGAGAGTCAAAGGAAGGTGACTGAGGGTAGCCCCTCGATTCTATTCCCCAGGCCAGGAAGCGGTAGGCAGGGGTCAGGAATGGATTTTAAGGGCAAAGTTCTTAGACCCAATGGGAACACGAACTGATCAACTCTCCTTAATGCCCAAAGAAAAAGGATTTGAGTCTTTATTGGTTTTTGCCCACAGCCACAATACTGAAAGTCTGAAACTAGATTCTCCAGAAAAGACAGTAACAGAAACCTTCAGACATGGAATGTGAGAAAAGCCCACCCTTCTGCTAGCTTGTGATTTAGAAAGATGTGTTCATTCAACAAGCATTGAGCAAGCACATAGGGGCCAGGGACAGTTCTTCCCAGCTGGGATATAGGACGGAAAAGCCAGACAGGAGCCCTTGGCCCCAAGGTTTCCATTCTAGTGAATCTTTAAATCCCAGAGTCTCAGAGCAAACAGAAACCTCTAATACTCTAACTCTACCTCCTCAGGAAATGGAAGCCCAAAGAGGAGAGGAGTTTACAGCAGGCCCTGGACTAGAGATTAACACAACAACAACAACAACAACAACAAATCTGATTTAAGCTTCACACATGTAAGTAAAACATTATCACCCCTATTTTACAGATGTGAAAAGAGAGGTCCAAAGAACTCAAGCAATTTGCCATAAATCGTGTCCCTCGCAGATGGAGAGAGAGGTAGGATTCAAACCCAGAATTCTTAACCAGTACCCAGCAGTTCTTCCTTCCACAATCTCAACAGTTACCCTCAACTTCCCCTTGTGCCCCTTGTCCTCAGGAGACCAGCCAGCCACGACTCACATCCTCAGGTGAATGGTAACCACCAGAAGTGGTTTTCTCAGGGTTAGTGCCATTATTTATTTTCTTCTGTTTGCTGTCGGTTGCTCCGGTACCAGCACCAGCACTGTTCCACTGATGATCATCTGTAAACTGTGGAAAAGAGGAGCAGTGATACTCATGAGAACTACAAGCTCCTACAGTCACTTTACAGTTTATACAAAATACTCTTATAGACTATCTGATTTAATGCCACCGACAACTGTACAAGGTGTTGTTGCAATCACTTAGTGACTGAGAGAGATTGATACCATGGCTAAAAGAAAGGCAATAATGGAACCGAAACTCATTCTTCTGCCTCCGAGCTCTGGGATTTTGCCACAAATCCGCAGCTGCCAGGGACCAAAACCAGAGGCAGAGGTAGAAAAGTAAAAGTCACGTATCCTCAGGGCAGAAGGCAGCCTTTCTGTTAAATCTGGGAATTGAACAGAAAGAGGACAACCCAAGCTTCATTTTGGAGAGAAGTCTGCTAGTCTCTTAGAAATATATGTGTGACTGTCATCCCTAAGAACATTAATGTTTTGTCTCTCTCAAGAGAATCAAGGGAAAGTGATGCTTCAGAAAGCTGCCCCATATGTATCCTGTGGCACTGAAAGTACCCCAGGTTGAGATGAGATGAGGAAGATTCAAGTTGTCAAGTTCAGTTTCCCAAGGTCTCTTCCACAGAAGATGAGCAAATCTCACTTCAAAGATCACTGACTGATGGGCACTCTGGTGCCAGAACCATGGAGAATTCAAATATGAGGTGGAGAACTTAGGAAAAACTGTTGAAGTCTCTCTGGAGAGTAGAAGCCTGGGAGAAAACCAAACCAAACCCGTCCTCCCATTGCCACCCAGAGACACTGTCAACATTTTGAGTTCACAAGGGAGGTGTAGGCTTTTCAAACAGTCAACTTCTGTGTTAAGGGAGTAAGGCAGCCTGAAACTTCTTGATCCTAGGTCACATGGTCCCCACTCCCCTTCCAGATGGAAATTTGTGCTGCAACCAGCGTAACCAGAAACGGGGTGAGAACACTTAGGGGATGGGTCCTAAGATCAAAGGCCAGTCTTGCAGCAGTAATGACAGTTCCTAGAGGGACTGTGCCATCAGTACATTCCACTCCTCCGTGGGGTGGTGGGGGACGGGTGACATCAGTGCTATGCCCAAGTTGCCTCTTTGAGATTGGGTTGGGGTTCGCAGGGTTGGGACCCAGGTACTTGGAGACATGAGCCCAAACAGCCCAAGGAGGTCAGCCATGGGGCAGCGGTAGGCAAGGGCAGAGTATGGAGCGGGGAGCCCCAGGAGTCACCTGCCCAAAGTCACCCTGGGGTGACTGGTGAGGGCAGGTGCTGGGGCATCCAGTTCCTTGGAAACATGAACCTGAAGGACCCAGGGAGGTCAGTTTTCAGGCAAGAGGAGGTGAGGGCAGAGTACAGAGCAGGGAGTCCCTTGAGTCACCCGCTCAAAGTCAGGTGAGGGCAGGGGTTGGGGCTGACACAAGATTTTGGTTGAGGGAGCCCAGAGGCATTGGGGGGGCCCAGCCTGGTGTACCTCTGGAGTGACACGGACTCTGACAGCTGTTCTGCCATCAGAGGGGGCCTGGGGTTGGGTTGGGGTTGGGGTCCCGCAATCCTATGCATTTTACCTTTTCCTTGGCCTCAGGCAATTTGCTCTGTTGGTTTTTTTCTGACATCATGGGGAGGGGAGGGAGGTGGGGTTGGGGCCACATTGGCGTGATCCAGGCAAAGGCAGTGATATGCCTCCAGTCACGTACCACGCAGCTATGTGACTGAGCCACAGGAGGCGTCACCAGGGTCACACTAGAATGCAGAATAGGGGTGTGGCCTTAATGCTCCAAGCCCATTGGTCAATGAGAAAGATGAAAGGGAAAGGAGGCGGGGTCAAGCAGCCACGTGTCACGAAGGTCCTGTGATGTCACAAGGAAAGGCGCCCATGCAACTGCTGTCCCCACCCACTCTAGGAGAGGGGTGGGGCTGGCTTTCACTTTCTGAGCTTTAAAACTTTATCACCTTAATTGAGGTACAAATCCTATTATAATGGAAAATTTACAGCATGCTTGATGATTAATAAAGCTGACTATATTATCCAACATTCCAATAAGGTAAAATAATCACAATAATTTCTCTTTTTTGGAAAAAGTTTCTCTTATTCTCCTACATTATTAAGGGTTTTTTTTTTTTTTTTTTTGAAACTAGAGACATGTCTAATATATTTAAAAACACGGTGGTGTGATCTCGGCTCGCTGCAACCTCCACCTACCAGCCTCCTGCCTTGGCCTCTTAAAGTGCTAAGATTACAGCCTCTGCCCCGCCGCCACCCTGTCTAGGAAGTGAGGAGCATCTCTGCCTGGCCGCCCATCGTCTGGGATGTGAGGAGCCCCTCTGCCCGGCCGCCCTATCTGGGAAGTGAGGAGCGCCTCTGCCCGGCCGCCCATCGTCTGGGATGTGAGGAGTGCCTCTGCCCGGCTGCCACCCCGTCTGTGAGGAAGTGAGGAGCGCCTCTGCCCGGCTGCCCCGTCTGGGAGATGAGGAGCACCTCTGCCCGGCCGCCCCGTCTGGGAGGTGAGGAGCGCCTCTGCCTGGCCGCCACCCCGTCTGGGAGGAAGTGAGGAGCGCCTCTGCCCGGTTGCCCCATCTGGGAAGTGAGAAGCGCCTCTGCCTGGCCGCCACCCCGTCTGGGAAGTGAGGAGCGCCTCTGCCCGGCTGCCACCCCATATGGGAAGTGAGGAGCGCCTCTGCCCAGCCGCCCCTTCTGGGAGGTGAGGAGCGCCTCTGCCCAGCCGCCCCGTCTGGGAGGTGAGGAGTGCCTCTGCCCGGCCGCCCCGTCTGGGAGGTGAGGAGCGCCTCTGCCTGGCCGCCGCCCCGTCTGGGAGGTGAGGAGCGCCTCTGCCTGGTCGCCATCCCGTCTGGGAGGAAGTGAGGAGCACCTCTGCCCAGCTGCCCCATCTGGGAAGTGAGGAGCGCCTCTACCCGGCTGCCACCCCGTATGGGAAGTGAGGAGCGCCTCTGCCAGGCCGCCCACTCTGGGAAGTGAGGAGCGCCTCTGCCTGGCCACCCACTCTGGGAGGTGAGGAGCGCCTCTGCCCGGCCGCCACCCCGTCTGGGAGGAAGTGAGGAGCACCTCTGCCCGGCCGCCCCGTCTGGGAAGTGAGGAGCGCCTCTGCCCGGCCGCCACCCCGTCTGGGAGGAAGTGAGGAGCGCCTCTGCCCGGCTGCCCCATCTGGGAAGTGAGGAGCGCCTCTGCCTGGCTGCCACCCCGTATGGGAAGTGAGGAGCGCCTCTGCCCGGCCGCCCCGTCTGGGAGGTGAGGAGTGCCTCTGCCCGGCCACCCTGTCTGGGAAGTGAGGAGCGCCTCTGCCCGGCCACCCCGTCTGGGAAGTGAGGAGCGCCTCTGCCTGGCCACCACCCCGTCTGGGAGGAAGTGAGGAGCGCCTCTGCCCGGCCGCCACCCCGTATGGGAAGTGAGGAGCGCCTCTGCCCGGCCGCCCCGTCTGGGAAGTGAGGAGCGCCTCTGCCCGGCTGCCACCCCGTCTGGGAGGAAGTGAGGAGCACCTATGCCCGGCTGCCCCATCTGGGAGATGAGGACCACCTCTGCCCGGCCGCCCCGTCTGGGAGGTGAGGAGTGCTTCTGCCTGGCCGCCACCCCATCTGGGAGGAAGTGAGGAGCGCCTCTGCCTGGCTGCCCCATCTGGGAAGTGAGGAGCGCCTCTGCCCGGCCGCCACCCCATATGGGAAGTGGGGAGCGCCTCTGCCTGACCACTCCGTCTGGGAGGTGAGGAGCGCCTCTGCCCGGCCGTCACCCCGTCTGGGAGGAAGTGAGGAGCACCTCTGCCCGGCTGCCCCATCTGGGAGATGAGGAGCACCTCTGCCCGGCCGCCCCGTCTGGGAGATGAGGAGCACCTCTGCCCGGCCACTCCGTCTGGGAGGTGAGGAGCGCCTCTGCCCGGCCGCCCCGTCTGGGAGGTGAGGAGTGCCTTTGCCCGGCCGTCACCCCGTCTGAGAGGAAGTGAGGAGCACCTCTGCCCGGCTGCCCCGTCTGGGAGATGAGGAGCACCTCTGCCTGGCCGCCCCGTCTGGGAGGTGAGGAGTGCCTCTGCCCGGCCGCCACCCCATCTGGGAGGAAGTGAGGAGCACCTCTGCCCGGCCGCCCCCTCTGGGAAGTGAGGAGCGCCTCTGCCTGGCCGCCACCCCGTCTGGGAGGAAGTGAGGAGCGCCTCTGCCTGGCTGCCCCATCTGGGAAGGGAGGAGCGCCTCTGCCCAGGCACCACACCGTCTGGGAAGTGAGGAGCGCCTCTGCCTGGCCACCCCGTCTAGGAGGTGAGGAGCGCCTCTGCCCGGCCGCCCAGTCTGGGAAGTGAGGAGCGCCTCTGCCCGGCCGCCCAGTCTGGGAAGTGAGGAGCGCCTCTGCCCGGCCGCCCTGTCTGGGAGGTGAGGAGCGCCTCTGCCTGGCCGCCACCCAGTCTGGGAGGAAGTGAGGAGCGTCTCTGCCCGGCCGCCCGGTCTGGGAAGTGAGGAGCGCCTCTGCCCGGCCGCCCCCTCTGGGAAGTGAGGAGCGCCTCTGCTCAGCCGCCCGGTCTGGGAAGTGAGGAGCGCCTCTGCCCGGCCGCCCCGTCTGGGAGGTGAGGAGCGCCTCTGCCCGGCTGCCACCCGGTATGGGAGGAAGTGAGGAGCGCCTCTGCCTGGGCGGCCCCGTCTGGGAAGTGAGGAGCGCCTCTGCCCGGGCGGCCCCGTCTGGGAAGCGAGGAGCGCCTCTGCCCGGCCGCCCTGTCTGGGAGGTGAGGAGCGCCTCTGCCCGGCCGCCCTGTCTGGGAGGTGTACCCAACAGCTCCGAAGAGACAGCGACCATTGGGAGCGGGCCATGAGGACGATGGCGGTTTTGTTGAAGAGAAGGGGGGGAAGTGTGGGGAAAGGAAGGAGAGATCAGATTGTTGCTGTGTCTGTGTAGAAAGAGGTGGGCATAGGAGACTCCATTTTGTTCTGACTAGGAGAAATTCTTCTGCCTTGGGATGCTGTTGATCTATGGCCTTTCCCCCAGCCCCATGCTCTCTGAAACATATGCTGTGTCAACTCAGGGTTAAATGGATTAAGGGCGGTGCAAGATGTGCTTTGTTAAACAGATGCTTGAAGGCAGCATGCTCTTTAAGAGTCATCACCACTCCCTAATCTCAAGTACCCAGGGGCAGAAACACTGCAGAAGGCCGCAGGGTCCTCTGCCTAGGAAAACCAGAGACCTTTATTCATGTGTTTATCTCCTGACCTTCTCTCCACTATTATCCTATGACCCTCCCATATCCCCCTCTCCGAGAAACACCCAAGAATGATCAATAAATACTTCATAAATTAAAAAAAAAAAAAAAAAAAAAAGTCACCACAACCACTGAACTTTCTTGCTTTAAATCAGGGCCTCTCAATAGAAAAGATGGTGTTTTATATCCACATGTCATGCAGAAACCAGCAGACTGTTATGATGTTATCATGGCATAACTGCATCTTCTCTGAACTTGGAAATGGCATTCTTCAGAGACTGCCTGTTGATTCATTTCAACTTCAAAATGAATATTTGACCTTGCTTCTTTAAGAAGGGCTCCTTCCACCTTTACTGTAATGTTTGGGATGTTTAAAGTTTCTATTACCATAAATTCCAAACTTACAGTCACACAGCAGCCATTACTCTGCTATAAGAAACACACACCACAGGCCTACAAATGAGAGGATTTTAATAGGCCTCCAGTTCTGTAACTAAATGTTTCCTGTGATCCATGCAGCAGGCAAAACCCAAAACAAAACTAACACCAAATCCTATATTGTCCTTCATATCTCTTTGCCTTCCAAATGTGCCCTCAGTTTTGTTGTTGCTTTGTTGCTATTCATGTTTATTACTATCACCAAAAAGCTAGCCACACATTTATCAATACAGTACTAAGAAAAGAATGTTTTCGACTTCATTAATGCCTGTATGTTCTTAGCATTTAGACATAAAGCACATTCTATATTTAAAAAAAATAAATAAATAAAATAAAAACACAAAGCTTTTGAGGTGGGTGTGGTGGCTCATGCCTGTAAACCCAGCACCTTGGTAGGCTGAAATGGGTGTATCACCTGAGATCAGCAGTTCAAGACCAAAATGTTAGTATTTTAGTGTGTATTTTAGTATTTATTTTAGTATTTAATACATCATTTAGGGCTACTTGTAGCTGCAGAAAGAATAAATCTGATTCAGTGACTTAAAGAAATATAGATTTCATTTTTGTCACTTAAAACGTGCAGAGGAAGGCAGTCCAGGGTTCTTTTCAGTTTCCTGATACTTCCTTAGCCATGTTTTTATTCTTGTGGTTACAATGTGGCTGCTGTTTTTCCAAGCCTTGGATTGCCTTCCAAGGAGGGAAAGAAGAAAGGTCAAAAGGCTGAGTCTGTCTCTTTTTAGCTGAAAAATGTAGATTTCTCAAAAATTTTAAGATTATACTGCAATTCAATTTTCATTCTTTTTTTTTTTTTTTTTTTTTGAAACGCAGTCTTGCTCTGTTGCCAGGCTGGAGTGCAGTGGCACAATCTCGGCTCACTGTCACAACATCTGCCTCCACGGTTCAAGCGATTCTTCTGCCTCAGCCTCCCTAATAGCTGGGAATACAGGCATGTGCCACCACGCCCAGCTCATTTTTTTTTATTTTTAGTAGAGACAGGGTTTCACCATGTTGGCCAGGCTGGTTTTGAACTCCTCCAGAACTTGTGATTTGCCCACCTCTGCCTCCCAAAGTGCTGGGATTAGAGGCGTGAGCCACCGTGCCCGGCCTGCAATTTTCATCTTTTGGCTGCAAATAAGTTATGTCACTATTCTCAGCTTGGGGAGTGTTTAGCTCACATATTGCTTCCTCTCTGTTGACAGGTTTTAAGATTTATGAATAGGTACTGAATTTTATCAACTGCTTTTTTCTTTCTTGATTGAGCAATGTTTTTTCTTATCTTTTTATGTTGATAAGGTAACTTAACAGTGATTGGCTTTTGAATGTTTAACATTGCACTTCTGGAATTAAATCAACTTTGTTGTGATATGTGATTAATACCATATTATGTGTGGTTGAGATGGGCTTGCTCATATTTCATTTGGTAATTTTGTACTTAACGTTCACAAGAGAAAGTGGAGTCTAAGATTTTCTTCTGTTTTTTTTTTTTTTTTGCCATGGAGTCTCGTCCTGTTGTCCAGGCTGGAATGCAGTGGCATGATCTTGGCTCATTGCAAGCTCCGCCTTCCGGGTTCACACCATTCTCCTGCTTCAGCCTCCTGAGCAGCTGGGACTATAGACGCCCACCACCACGCCTGGCTAATTTATTGTATTTTTTAGTAGAGACGGGGTTTCATCCTGTTAGCCAGGATGGTCTCAATCTCCTGACCTCGTGATCCACCCTCCTTGGCCTCCCAAAGTGCTGGGATTACAGGCATGAGCCACTGCGCCCAGACTTGTGAGGTTTTAATATGAAGTATTAAAGCTATGCTGTTTAGACAATTTGAGAAATGTTTCTTGTCCTATTTCTGACAGAGTTGAGTAAGATGTGTGCTATTTCTTCCTTAAGCATTTGGAAAGAATTCACTTATTAAGCCATGTGAGACTGTAGTTTTCTTTATAAGGTGTTTAATTACAGGTTCAATTGCATATATTTGAATATTCATTTTGGTAACCTGTGTTTGCCGAATCAATTTGTTCATTTTATATAAAATTTCAAAGTTGTTCTATTATTCATTTATCTTTTTTAATATTTATAAGGTCTGCAGTTAGAGTTTCTGCCTTTTGTCTGTTTTCTTAATCAGTCTTGCTGGGGACCATCAATTTTATTAGTGTTTCAGAAAAGCAAACTTTGATTTTATTCATCCCTTTACCATACTGAAAATGTTTTGCTTAATTTCCAAACTTATAGTTCCACTGTGATTAAATGTTTGTATAACTAAAACTCTTTGGAATTTGTGTCTTCTCAATGATCAAAAATATGGTTAATTTCTATAAATATTGCTTCTGCACTTGAAAAGGATATGTATTCTGCATGTTGAGTGTAGTGTACCACGTCTCTCAATTAGATCGAGTGTGTTAAATGCATCCTTTAATGATTCTATTTCCTTACTGATGTTTGTTTATTTTTCAGTGGCTGAGACACAGATATTAAAGTTTCCCACAATGATCGTCAACTTATTTCTTTTTTTCATTTGTTAAGCTTTGTTCTGTGTGTTTTAAGGTTAAGTTACCAAGCATAAACACATTTAGAATTCCTTTTTCTCCCTGCTGGTTGCACCCTTTTTTCATTGGAAATACCCTCTTTATATCTCTCACATAGCTCTTTCATTAGAGTTTTTTTAATATGTAAAAGAAAATAAAGTCTTGGAACTGCCAAACCTGTTATGCTAAGGGAGACATAAGTTTGGGATCTTAGTCATGCAACACTGCCATTCTTTCTCCCCAAAGAGATAGCTGCCATTTCACAATCCTGTGTGATGGCATTAGACATAAGCCAGGTCCCCAATACCACAAAGGCCACGTACCTCTCCATATGGCCCCCCTTACAAACTGTTCACAGGGACATTCCTTGCTAGCCCCTAAATATTTCAGGATCCATGTCCCCCTATAAAATAAGCATATGCCAGTTGTAACCCTGGCTCTGCAACCTCAGTTTAAGACGTAAAACTGAGTTCTATTCAATCTGACACTGACAATGTTGATTATAGGCTTATCTTCCCAGGTACAGAACAAGAAAATGAGATCAGTCACTCTTCAGGCTACCCTGAGATGGCTGCATAATTGACTCTTTCCTCCCTCTTTTCAAATGTTTACCTTATCTTTGTAAAAGAAGATTTACTGAGCACTAATTAGAGCTTCCTAAGAATGTAACCACCCCTTCACTGCCTGCTCCCCCTCCCTTTCTTCTCTCCTGCCTGCTTTCTCCCTTTACATGCTGAGTTCCCAAAACCCTCTTTGGAAAGCATGGTTACAGTAGTTTCTGTGGCTTGTGTTTTTTCTGGGGTTGTTGTCAAATTGTGCCTCCACAAAGCTCTATTGATGCAGGCACTTGCCTCAGTGGGTGGCTCATTTTTTGTTTTGTTTTGTTTTGTTTAACAGATATAAATACAGTTACCCCTGTTTTTATTTACTTAGTCTTTGCTTTGTCAGTCTTTGACTGTCAATTTTTCTTTTTTAAAAATAAATTTTCTTGTGTATAGTTAAGGCTTACAACATGATGTTAAAGGTTATATATAGATTGTAAAAGATTCCTATACTGAAAGAAATTAACACACCAATCATTTCACATAGTTCCCCATTTCCTTATTGCTTTTGTGGCAAGAGCAGTTGAAATCTACTCATTGAGCATGAATTTCACATACAGAACAATTTTGTTCCCTGCAGTCCTCATGTCATACATCTCTAGGCTTGTTCATCCTTCATACCTGTTACTTTGTATCCTTTGGCCTCCATGTCCCCAATTCCTCCCCTCTCCTACCTCTCCTGGTAGACAATGTTTTACTCTCTATCTCTGTAGATTTATTTATTTACATTTTTACATCCCACATATAAATGGGTTTATGCAATATTTGATTTTTTGTGTATGCTTTATTTCACTAAGCATGACGTCCTCCAGCCTCATCCATCTTGCGGCAAATGGCAAGACCTTGTTTGTTTTAGGGCTGAATAATATTCCATTGTCTATGTGTGCCACAGTCTCTTTATCCATTTATCCATTGATGGACACTTAGATTGTTTCCATATCTTGGCTATTGTGATTAAGGCTGCAATGAACATGAGAATACAGATATCTTTACAAAGTAATGATTTCATTTCCTTTGAGTGTATGCCCAGAAGAGGGATTGCCGAGTCATATGGTGGTTCTATTTTTAATTTCTCTAGAAATCTTCATACACTTTTCCAGAATGGCTGTATCAATCTGTATTCTCATCCATAGTATGCAAAAGTTCCCATTTCTCCGCACTCTTGCCAATATTTATCTTTTGACTTTTTGATAATGGTCATAAGGGGTGTGAGGGGGTATCTCAGTGGGTTTGATTTGCATTTCCCTAATGATCTATAATGCGGAACACCTTTCAGATACCCACTTGCTATTTTTATATCTTCTTTAAGGAAAGGTCTATTCAAGTTCTTTTTTTAAAACATTTAAAAAATTGGGTTATTTGTTTTGAGTTGTATCAATTATTTATATATTTTGGATTTTTTTTTTTTTTGAGACAGGGTCTTGCTCTGTTATGCAGACTGGAGTACAGTGGCACAATCACAGCTTACTTGACCTTCTGGGCTGAAACACTCTCCCATCTCAGCCTCCCAAGTAGCTGTGACTACAGGCGCACACCACCATGCCTGGCTAATTTTTAAATGTTTTGTTGAGACAGGGTCTCACTATGTTGGCCGGCCTGGACTCAAACTCCTGGGCTCAAGTGATCCTCCCACCTCAGCTTCTGAAAGTGCTGGGATTAAGGAGTGAGCCACTGCACCTGGCTAAATGTTGGATATTTCTTCCTAATTGGCTGGGTGCAGTGGCTCACACTTGTAATCCCAGCACTTTGGGAGGCCGAGGCACTTGGATCACTTGTGGTCAGGCATTTGAGACCAGCCTGGCCAATATGGTGAAACCCTATAATGGAGTTTTGGTTTCTTTAACTGGGAAATGAGGATCGTGACCATCCCTGCCAAGAAGGAGAGGAGATGGGCTGATGTGTGTTGTGAGTCCCAAGATGGTGAAACCCCATTTCTACTAAAAATACAAAAATTAGCCAGGCAGAGTGAGGCTGAGGCAGGAGAATTTCTTGAACCTGGGATGCAGAAGTTGTAGTGAGCTGAGATCGCACCATTGTTCTCCAGCCTAGGCAACAGAGCAAGACTTTGTCTCAAAAAAAGAAAAAAAAAAATTCACTTCAACAAATGGTGAGACCAGCTTTGCAAAGATGACGACGGTGAGAGAAGTCTAGCATGGCTGACTCCATCTTGCTTCCAGTCTCACAGGCCTGCTGTCTTTGCTCATTCCTGGGCATAGGCCAAATCAACCATGGGAGAAATTTAGTTCATAGTCTATTGTTGCCATTTCCAGTCCTGGGGGGTCCCCTCTTTCCACTCCATGCTTAGTTATCAATTTGTTACTCTGCTTTAAAATGTACTTTTTTTTGTAATCCCAACTACTCGGGAGACTGAGGCAGGAGAATCGGTTGAACCTGGGATGTGGAGGTTGCAGTGAGCTGAGATGGCACCATTGCTCTCCAGCCTGGGTGACAGAATGAAACTCTGTCTCATAAAACAAATATAACATGAAATGGTAATGTCTTTCTTTAAAACCAAAGAAAATATGTGCAGTGGATGTCTTCCTGTCACTTCGCACAGCCTACTGCCATAGCGCCTGAGCCCCAAACCCCAAACTCACTGTCCTGCTCGGGGACCCCAGACCACACTGGCCATTGAGGGCACCCCAAGTACTCTCCTATCCTCACCTCGCTCCTGCAGTAAATGGCTAAATGAATAAATCAGAAGTGAAGCCAAAAACAAAAATAAAATCCACATGTGGAACAGGAGAGGCGAGCAGAGGCCACAGTCTGGAGGCCTGGGCTGATACGCTTGCGAAGAGATGTCTCTGGGTGCTGCCTGCGGGGCGCAGTCTGCCATTCAGAACACACTTAGAGAAGCCCTAACCATTAAAGAGCACCCATTCCTGAGTCCCCTCCCTGCCCACAAAACTTGCCTTGAAACACCCTAACCTCAGCCTTTGGGGAGGCGGATTTCAGTGATAACTCCAGTCCTTCCATGTGGCTGGCATTGAGTTAATTCAACTCCTTACTGCAATACCATGGCCTCAGTGAACTGGTTTTGTCTGTGCAGCAAGCAGGAAGAACCCACCAGGGAATTACAATGGTATTGGGAAAACTGGATTTCCACGTGCAAAAGAATAAATGATGTTATCCCAAGTGGTTGGGGATGCAATCATAGGGGTGTGGAAATGGTCCTCATGCACTGAGTCCATGTCTGGATGAGGCCACAGGTTGAGTCCAGGTGGGGTGAGTCTGAAAAACATCCCAAAAGGCCAATCTTAGACAAGAGTGATGTTATCTACAGGAGTCATTGGGGAAGACACAAATCTTGTGACCTCTGGCCACATGACTCCTGAGCAGTAAGGGATTACAGAAACTATGCCTGTATTTTCACAGAATTCAGGATCCCCACCCCAAATCCTAATCTTGTGGCCTTTCATTCATCTTACAAAAGTGGGTTCAGCTCCTGGACAAGGACAGGATCAGTTTTAGGGAGGTTCTATTATCATCCTTGCTTCAATGTTAGCATAGCAGACAAGCGCAGAACCAGAAATTAACATGTGGGAAATTATACACCACAAAAAGACAGTACAATCCATGGAAGAACCAAGGGAATGGTGATAGCAGAATGTCAGGAAAGGACTTTATAATGTGTAGACCTTAGAGAAATTAGGAACTGAGACAAGAATCCATTTGAATTCTTGGAAATAAAAAACGTAATTACTGTGTCAGCCAGGCTGGTCTCAAACTCCTGACCTCAGGTGATCCACCTGCCTCGGCCCCCCAAACTGCTGGGATTGTAGGCATGAGCCACTGCACCCAGCCAAGAAGTGACTATTCTTTCTCCATTGTGTCCTCTTGATGCCCTTGTCAAAAGTCAGTTGACCAGATATGTTTGGATTTATTTCTGAGCTCTCTGTTGTATTACTGTCAATTTTTCCATATCCTATTTTTCTTTGTTTTTGTTTTTGTTTTTTTTTTTTTGCTTTAAAAACTTTCTTCCCCTTTGGTCCAAGGCTTGGGAGCAGGCTGGAGGGTGGTTAAAAAGCTGCCTACTGGCTGGAGGGAGAGGGTCAGGCAGAAGCCTTGATACCAGGAGGTGCAGAGGAGCCCCTCAAAGGGCTGCTGGGCTCTGGAGGCCCTGGTTGTGCTTGCGGGTAGGCTTTTGGAAAAGAGGAGACTGGTGCAGGTGGGCCTGGGGGCTGGCCAGCCAGCAAAGGTAACTGCAGTGGTTGCCCGTCATCTTGAAGAGTTTCATCTTCCCATTTAGGAAATGGCTGTCCTGAAAGTCACAGAGATGAAGGTCTGTGTGGGCAGAACCCAGGGCATGCAGATCCATAAGGGCCTGATTCAGATTCTTCTCCAGGCAATGGTGGCTTTGATGGCATCCATGGTTTTCCCCACTCATCTAGAGATGGCTTCTGTGCATGTTGGAAGATGGTGCAGCTGGTTTTGCACTTCCAAGAGACACACTGTGCCCTTGTGCTTCTATCGAACCAACTCATGGAAGAAGCAGCCAAAGCCCTCCAGAGCCACTCATTGTGGTTGAAATAGAAGCCCAGGGAATTGTAAGTTCTGGAGACCCACCGATACACATGGACCAGGCAGCTGACCACAGTTTCCTTCTTGGTGGAATCATTCTGACGAATCTGGGAGGTCGTGGTTGTTCTGCAATAAGGAGCTAACCTTATTTCTAACAACAATGGGGTTGGCTGGTCCTGGAGGCAGGAGATGGCTGAGAAGATGGTCCTGGAGGTTGTAACTGGAGAGGAGATTGGAGGTTAGGAGAGGCTGGAAGAGAGGGAGGGCTCAGGTCTGTCCTAACACTGTTGAAACAAGGGACAGATGTGTGGGACCACTGGGAGTGCTACCTGGACCTGCATTTTATTTATTTGTTTGTTTGTTTGTTTATTTATTTATTTATTATTGAGACAGTCTCACTCTGTCGCCCAGGCTGGAGTTCAGTGGTGCAATCTTGGCTCACTGCAACCTCTGCTTCCCGGGTTCAAGCAATTCTCCTGCCTTAGCCACCTGAGTAGCTGGGATTACAAGCTCCCACCACCATGCCCAGCTAATTTTCATATTTTTAGTGGAGACGAGGTTTCACCATGTTGGCCAGGGTAGTCTCCCACTCCTGACATCAGGTGATCCACCTCCCTCAGCCTCCCAAAGTGCTGGGATTACAGGCGTGAGCCCCCACGCCTGGCCTGGACCTGCAATTTTAATGTGTGTCTTTCATATGCAGAATACAGCTAAGAAATGAAAAAGAAATCTGATATATTTTCATTTTTGTGATTTTATTTTGTTGTTTGGTTTTGGGGTCTTTTTTGAAACACGGTCTCACTCTGTTGCCTAGGCTGGAGTACAGTGGCATGATCATAGCTCACTACAACCTCAAACTCCTGAGCTCAAGCGATTGTCCCACCTCAGCCTGGAGCTTCATGTACACACCACCATATTTGGCTAATTTTTTAATTTTATTTTTATTTTTTATTTTTATGTATTTTTTGAGATGGAGTCTTGCTCTGTTACCTAGGCCGGAGTGCAGTGACACCATCTCGGCTCACTGCAAGCTCCACCTCCCTGGTTCTCACCATTCTCCTGCCTCAGCCTCCTGAGTAGCTGGGAATACAGGCACTTGCCACCCTGCCCAGCTAATTTTTTTGTGTGTGTGTATTTTTAGTAGAGATGGGGTTTCACCGTGTAAGCCTCCTGACCTTGTGATCTGCCTGCCTTGGCCTCCCAAAGTGCTGGGATTACAGGCATGAGCCACCGTGCCTGGCCTAATTTTTTTATTTTTATTAGAGATGAAGTCTCACCATGTTGCCAAGGCTGGTCTTGAACTCCTGAGCTCAAGCGATAGACCTGCCTCGGCCTCCCAAAGTGCTGGCATAAGCCACTGAGACTGGCCTGATTTCCACTTTTTTATGCATCATTCATAATCTCTTCTCCTGGCCCCTTTTTTCTCTTTTTTTTTTTGTCCTTGATATTCTGAAGTTTCATTCTGTATGTGTGCGTGAGCATGTGCATACAGACACACACACACAACTCTTTACAAGTTCTGTTCAGCTCTCAGTTCAGTAATTGCTGAATTGTTAATTTCAGTCATGACATTTTTTATTTCCAAGGATTCAAATTGATTTTTGTCTCAGTTCCTTCTCTATTTCTGTAAGGTGTAAGCATTATAAAGTCCTTTCCTGACATTCTGCTTCACCATTCCCTTGGTTCTTCCACGGATTTTACTGTCTATTTGTGATGTATATCTTCCCCCACATGTGTTAATTTCTGGTTCTGCCCTTGTCTGCTATGAGAGGCTTGTCTATGTGTGTTTTGAATGGCAGACTGCTCCCCGCAGGCAGCCCCCAGAGACATGTCTTCGCAGCGTATCAGCCCAGGCCTCCAGGCTGTGGCCTCTGCTCGCCTCTCCTGTTCCCCATGTGCATTTTCTTTTTGGCTTCTCTTCTGAGTTATTCATTTAGCCATTTCCTGCATGAATGAGGTGAGGATAGGAGAGTAGGTGGTGTGCCCTCAATGTTCAGTGTGTTCTGGGGGTCCCCGAGCAGGACAGTGAGTTTGGGGTCTGGGGTGAAGCGCTATGTCAGAAGGCTGTGCGAAGTGACCAGAAGACATCCATCTTGCAGACTTTCTGTGTTTTTTTTTAAAGAAAGACGTTACCATTTCAAGTCCATGGGGGTCCCCTCTTTCATTCCATGCTTAGTTATGAATTTGTTATTCTGCTTTAAAATATATGTATTTTTTGTAATCCCAGCTACTCGGCCGACTGAGACAGGAGAATCGCTTGAACCTGTGAGGTGGAGGTTGCAGTGAGCCAAGATCGCGCCATTGCACTCCAGCCTGGAGAACAGAACGAAACTCTGTCTCAAAATACATTTTTTTTTTTTACTATGTCTAATGATGTTCTATAGAAGAAAGAGATGTAGCATGTGGTCACGCTGCTGTCTTGACAGTGGAATTTTTGTTGTTGCTGTTTTTTGTTTTGAGACGGAGTCTCGCTCTTGTGGCCTAGGCTGGAGTGCGGTGGCGCCTTCTTGACTCACTGCAACTTCCACCCGGGTTCAGGTGATTCTCCCACCTCAGCCTCCCGAGTAGCTGGGATTACAGGCACCCACCACCACGCCCAGCTAATTTTTGTATTTTTAGAGGGCCAGGATTTTGCCATATTGGATAGGCTAGTCTTGACCTCCTGACCTCAGGTGATCTGCCTGCCTCAGCCTACCAAAGTGCTGGGATTACAGGCACAAGCCACCGCGCCCGGCCAACAGTGGACTGCTTTTGTCTGTCTACTCCGAGAAATAGTAACACCTCACAGGCCAGGAGCTCAATATGGATCTAGACCAGAATGAGGATGGAAGAGGCGGAGCGGTGTTGGAGCCTGAGTCCCAGTCCTCCAGCTCACTCTGACCACACTGTGTGGGGTCTTCTCTTGTGCCTACTCAGCCCTGGATGCTGGTGTTGGCTGAGATGTCCACTCCTTCAAGGGTTCTGGATCTCTGGTGCAAGTTCCATTGTCTCAGCATCAACTTGTCCTGGGCCCAGCCCACCCAGCTGACTGTGTCCTGTCTTGCAGTGGCCAAGCCGCTCTTAAGAGGGCTGCAGGCAGTTCTGTGAGGCCACTGCCTGAAGCCACTCTGCTCAGTAGCCTCACTGTCTCTCTCTTTTTTTTCTTTTTTCTCTCTTTCTCGGATTTTATTTCTTTAAAATAATTCATACAGATGGTTACAATCACAAACATGATTTTAACCAAAATCTTGCTAGCCTACCACATCAGCAGGACGGCACTGGTGCAGGCGGGGACACTGCCACCCTCTGTGTCCCCAGGACAGAAGTCGATGGGCAGCAGGCAAGCTGGGCAGCGCCCAAGCTTTTCGTCTTGGAGCTGCTTCGTGATGCTGTCTTCATTTGGAACAAGGGGGGATTCATGCCAAAATTAAGAAAAACAGCCTTTGTTTTGTTTCTCTAAATTATTCTAAAAATAAGACAAGCAGGTAGAAAAAACAATGCACTGTGTGGCATGAAAAGAAAAACGGGAAGGATTCATTGTCCTGAGAAGTTTGCCAACTGCCTCATTCCGGGGCACGTTCCAACATAAAAAAAAAAAAAAAAAAACCCTCAAATTGACCTCTGAATGTTCCTTCAGGTTTTCTTTTTGTTGACAGCTAAGCAAACAGATCTTTGTAATGTTCTAAAAACTGTACACAGACAAGAACGTTCGTGGGAGAATAACTACTGACTTCTGCTTAATGAGGAAGGCGAAGGACACAGGGCAGAGTGCCCATAAGAGGGACGACGACAACCGACACGAGGCCCAGCACTGCCCTCACCCGCCTCCTGACAGCCCAGACCAGTCTCTGCAGTGCCAGGGCTGCCACACAGGTGCCTCCTCCACACACTCTGGTCCGAGGGTTTCCGGGCCCTCCTCCCAGGCGCCGGGGCTGGAGAGCTCCTCCGGGGCTACAACTGGTCACTGGCGTGGTCTCTATCTGCCTGGGGCTTGACGGTTTGGCCAGGAGAAGGGGCCCCTGTGGGGCGGGTGGGCCACAGGGGACAGGCCGTGGGACAGGGACGCGGAGCTGGGGACGATACCTTCCACAGCAGCTGGGATGCCAGTGGCGGCCACGCCCACCACGCCCGGAGGGTACCTGTAGATAGCCCCGTTGAGCTCAGGGTGCACGTCAGCGGGGTCCAGGCTGGCGCAGTGGCTGGCGGCCGTCAGATGGTCCCTGTTCACACAGTTCTTCAGGGTGTCTGGGATCCGGCCTGTGATGGCTCTGCGGATCTCCCGCGCTGCCTCCTCTCGCATCTCCATGGATGCCAGCTCGCCATACCGCGCAGCATGGGGGGTGCAGAAGAGATTGGGTGCATCCTTCGGGGGCCCTGGCTAAAGCTAAAGGGTTCCGACTCGTGCACGACCAGGGCCTCGCGGCGGATCCGACCCTCCTTCAGGGCCTTGGCCAACAACGCCTTCTTGTCCACCAGGCCGCCCCCGGCGGTGTTCACCAGGAAGGCCCCCTTGTCTCTTGTGCTTGACGGTGAAGTCTTTGATGAGGCTCCTTGAGGCGGCAGTGCAGGGTCACGCAGTCCCTGTGGAAGAGCAGGTCCTGCAGGGTGCTGATGGGCTGCAGCCCCAGCGCCCGCTGGACATAGGTAAGAGTCATAGAAGAGCAGGTGGAAGCCGAAGGCCTTGGCCCGCAGCGCCACCGCCTGCCTCACGCCACCGAGTCCGATGATGCCCAAGGTCTCCCGGCGGATCCTGGTGGCGCTGGACGCCACCTCACGGTTCTGCTGGACGCTCTGGACTTGCGTGCCCTCCTGCAACGCCAGGTGCAGCCAGGTGGCCCGCCGGTACAGGTTCAGGATGTGGCACAGCATCCAGTCGGCGGCTCCTCCACGGACACCGCAGGCACGTTGCAGACGGCGACGCCTAAATCCCCGGAGGACTTGTCCATATTGTCAAAAACTACTGCCGATCCGGACGGTGATGTGGAGGGCTTTGAGCTTCTCCAGGTCAGGACCTTCTCGTGGATCTCCTGCGTGGACTGCGCTTCGCAGAAGGCCACCGTGGCCACGTCCTTCAGGATGGGCATCTCCACTGTGTAGACCCGTCCGTCCAGCAGCGCCACCAGGGGCCCCTTGATGATCGGAGGTCGGACGCCTGACATCTCCTAATAGGGTCTCGGCTTCCACGGCCATGAATTCGACTTTTCAAAGCTTCTTATCTTCAGGATCCCCAGGCAGAACCGCGTCCTGTCTCGGAGCCTCACCCCACGTCCTTAATTGCCTGGAGTCAAAGCGCTCAGGCTTCTGATCCGCGCAATCACTGAAGCCTGCATCGGGGTCAAAGTCTTAGGAGCTGCAGGCCTTTGTTGAGCAAGTGCCAGCTGCCCATCAAGAGGCGCGGGCTGCCGCGGGCCCCGACCACTCCGGCGCGCTTGGCCCCCGCCATCCCGGCGCGTGGGGCGGCCTCAGCGCGGTCCGCTGCTCCGCCAGCCCGCCTAGGGCCGCCGCGGTGGGGGGCCTCTGCCGCGCCTCTGAGCCGCGCTCCGACCAGCCTCACTGTCTTTACTGCCCCCACGTGGTGGCCTGGGGATTTCTCTCAGCCCTTGGATGTCAAAATTCAGTGGTTCTAATAAGGTCGGTTGTGCATCCCAACCACCGGCAGAGTTTGTTAAATTATAGATTTCTTGGCACTGCCCCCCAGAATGTCTCATTCTGTAAGTCTGGAGTGAGGCCTGAGAATTTCCATGTCTCTCTTTCTTTCCTTCCTCCCTCCCTCCCTTTCTTTCTCTCTTTTTTCTTTCTTTCTTTCTTTCTTTTTTTTTTTTTTTTTTTGACAGGCTGTTTTCTCTGTTGCCCAGACTAGAGTGGAGTGGTACGAACATAGCTGGCTCAGCCTCAACCTCCTGGGCTCAAGAGCTCCTCCCGCCTCAGCCTCCCAAGTAGCGGGGACAACAGGAGCACAACACCACACCCCGCTAATTCAAAAACTTTTTTTTTTTTTTTTTTTTTTTTTTGAGACGGAGTCTCACTCTTTCACCCAGGCTGGAGTGCAGTGGCGCAATCTCGGATCACTGCAATCTCTGCTGCCCGGGTTCAAGCGATTCTCCTGCCTCAGCCTCCCCAGTAGCTGGGATTACAGGAGCCTGCCACCACGCCCAGCTAATTTTTGTAGTTTTAGTTGAGACAGGGTTTCACCATCTTGGCCAGCCCTGTCGTGAACTCCTGACCTCGTGATCCACCCACCTCGGCCTCCCGAAGTGCTGGGATTACAGGCATGAGCCACTGCACCCAGCCTATGTTCTTATTAAGCATTTGTGTCAGGAGTCCCCAAGACACCTCCAAGCTTTGATAATTCACTAGGAGAATCCACAGAACTCAGTCTATAGTCAGACTCACAGCTATGATTTTTTACAATGAAAGGAAACAAAATCAGCGAAGGAAAAAGGTCCGTGGGGCAAAGTCTGGAGAAAAGCAGGAGCGAGCATCCAAAAGTTCTTTCCCAATGGAGTCATATAGTATGTTCTAAATTACTCCAACAATTAGTTAAGATTACAAGTGCAAAGTGTCCTGTACCAGGGAAGCTTGCCTGAGTCTAGGAGTCCAGGGAATTTTTATCAGTGGTCAGTCACATGCTGTGGAAAGTAAAAAGGTTTCTGGTTCAAAGTTTCCCTTCTTGTTAAAGAATAAATCATAAGTATTAGAAATAATAGTTTCTTTTAAAGACTAACTTCCTTCAAGCCTCCTCTGCTCTGTGCTAATAACTCTTTGTTCAGCCCTATCCTTTGTAGCTGTTAGATATAAAGGAATGAGTACATTCTATGTCCTTGTACTTCAACCGAAGTATTTGTTCTAGATATGCTCAGGTATGTCCCAGATCACAGCTTATGCCCCTTCCTTATCTGGAAATGTTATTACTTCTCTAAGTCTTTTCATAAGCAACTTCCTCTCCTCCTTTGTTCTCCCTTGCCTTTACCTATTTAGGAAAGTTTTAAATTATTAGCCAGTTGGGTTTAGCTTAGATTGTGTGTTCAGGCTCCAGCCAATGGAGACAGGACACAGTAGCAGGGAGAAGCTGCCTAAGAGATAAAAATTGCTTCCCTCCTTTGTTTGGGTATGCTCTTGCCATTGTTCTGTCTGCGAGGAGCACACTTTCTGCGGAAAGTAGCTTGCTGAGAAATTTTTTTGTCTGAATGCTAATTTTTCCTTATGGCACTGAGGAATAAGCATTTTACTTATAACACACACCAACAATTTCAGACACTCTAAAGGAAAGCGGCAGCCAGGTGTAGTGGTTCACACCTGTAATCCCAGCACTTTGGGAGGCCAAGGCAGGCAGATCACTTGAGGTCAGGAGTTTGACATCAGCCTAGCCAACATGGTGAAACCCTGTCTCTACTAAAAATACAAAAGTTAGCTGGGTGTGGTGGTGTATGCCTGTAATCCCAGCTACTCAGGAGGCTGAGGCAGGAGAGTCACTTGAATCTGGGATGCAGAGGTTGCAGTGAGCAGAGGTCATGCCCCTGCATTCCAGCCTGGGTGACAGAAGGAGACTCTGTCTCAATAAGTAGATAAATAAATAAAATAAAGGAAAGCAACATAAACTGCGTTGTGTGTACAAACAGTTTAGGCACAGTGAGCCACTCTTATTAGGTAGGGAATGGTGACAGGCCTCTCTAAACCCAAGTTCCCAGATGCCAACTTTGCAAGCAGCCCTCTCTAAGGACAGTAGTCTCAGACCTGCTATTCTAACTCTTCTGAACAGCATCTTAGACAAAAGTCCTAATTTTTTTTTTTTTTCCAATATGGAGTCTTGCTGGAGGCTGGAGTGCAGTGGTGAGATCTCAGCTCACTGCACCTCTGCCTCCTGGGATCAAGCAAATCTCCTTTCACAGCCTTCCAAGTAGCTGGGATTACAGGCATGCACCACCACGCCCCATTAATTTTTGCATTTTTAGTAGAGAAGTGGTTTCACCATATTGGCCAGGCTGGTCTCGAACTCCTGACCTCAAGTGATCTGCCCACCTCGGCTTCCCAAAGTGCTGGCATTACAGGCATGAGTCACTGCACCCAGCCCAAAAGTCTTAATCCTTATCACGGAATTTTCTCTTATTGCTTGAGTAATATTATCTCCCATTTTCTTTCTTTCTTTTCTTTCTTTCTTTTCCTTCCTTCCTTAATTCCTTCCTTCCTTCCTCTCTCTCTCTTTTCCTACCTTCCCTCCTTCCCTCCCTTCCCTCCCGTCCCTTCCCTCCCTCTCCCCCCCTCCTCTCCTCTTCCCTCATCTCCCCTTCTCTCCCCTTCCTTCCCCTCCCCTCCTCTCCCCTCCCCTCCTCTTTCTTGCTTCCTTCATTTCTTTCTCTCTCTCTCTCTCTTTCTTTCTCTCATGTCACTCTGTCACCCAGGCTAGAATGCAGTGACACAATCCCAGCTCACTGTAATGTCTGCCTCTTGGGTTCCAGTGATTCTCCTGCCTCAGCCTCCCAAGTAGCTGGGATTATAGGCATGTACCACCATGCCCGGCTAATTTTTGTATTTTTAGTAGAGATGTGGTTTCACCATGTTGGCCCGGCTGGTCCCAAACCCCTGACCTCTATCTACCAGCCTCGGCCTTCCAAATTGCTAGGATTACAGGCATGAGCCACCACACCTGGTCTTTATTTCTTTATTTTCTATTGTTTGTTTGCAGTGATAGGATCCCCAATTCAGAAATCAAGTAAAGTAAAGGAAGTATGCCTCCAAAAGGTATTGGAGTAGATAAACTAGATATTACGAAGCCTACAGATTGCGTCTATTAATTTTTAAAAATAAATTATTATTTAAGATAATTTATTTAAACAATTTTTTGCATGTGTGTGTGATGGAGTCTCGCTCTGTCGCGAAGGATGGAGTGCAGTGGTGCAATCTCGGCTCACTGTAACCTCCGCCTACCGGGTTCAAGCGATTCCCCTGCCTCAGCCTCCCGAGTAGCTGGGATTACAGGCACCTGCCACCACGCCCGGTTAATTTTGTATTTTTAGTAGAGAGAGAGTTTCACCATATTAGCCAGGATGGTTTCAATCTCCTGACCTCGTGATTCACCCACCTCGGCCCCCCAAAGTGCTGGGATTATAGATGTGAGCCACTGTGCCCAGCCTATTTAAACAAATTTTTAAAATAAATTATTTTATTTTAACTTAGCATATTCCTTTATTCAGGGAGATTAGTTACTGAGATGTTAACTTGTTGTAGGCAAAGAGAAGAAACATGGTGAAGTCAGGTTTGTTGGTGGAGGAAAAATGGTACTAAAGACTCTGCCCAACAAATATTCAGAATCAGAAATGTTCATATGTCTCCATGGTTCAATTTCTCATGAGTCACTTTCCATTAGAAGAATTCTGGGGAGCAAATAAGACAGGATTCTTTCAGGTATCAACCCAGAGTGGTTTTTTTTTTTTTTTTTGAGACAGTCTCACTCTGTCGCCCAGGCTGGAGTGCAGTGGCACGATCTTGGCTCACTGCAACCTCTGCCTCCCGGGTTCAAAAGATTCTCCTACCTCAGCCTCCCAGCTGGGATTACAGGCCCACACCACCATGCCTTTCTAATTTTTGTATTTTTAGTAAAGACAGCATTTCACCATATTGCTCAGGCTGGTCTTGAACTCCTGACCTCAGGTGATCCATCTGCCTCGGCTTCCCAAAGTGTTGGGATTACAGGCGTGAGCCATGGTGCCCAGCCCAACCTATAGTTTTTCGGTCTTCTCTCAGCCAAGGCATCCAGTGAAAATACAATTTATTTTTCAGATTCCTCTGAAGAATTAAAAAGTCTCTTTTGCCGCCGGGCACAGTGGCTCACACCTGTAATCCCAGCACTTTGGGAGGCTGAGGCAGGCAGATCACAAGGTCAAGAAATCGAGACAATCCTGGCCATGGCCAACGTGGTGAAACCCTGTCTCTACTAAAAATACAAAAATTAGCTAGGTGTGGTGGCACACGCCTGTTGTCCCAGCTACATGGGAGGCTGAGGCAGGAGAATGGCGTGAAACTGGGAGGCGGAGCTTGCAGTGAGCGGAGATGGCGCCACTGTACTCCAGCCTGGGCGACAGAGCGAGACTCCGGCTCAAAAAAAAAAAAAAAAAAAAAAAAAAACTCCGTCTCAGAAAAAAAAGTCTCTTTTGCATCAAATTGCCATACTCTCTGCTCTTGGTCCCCTTTTCCATGTACTCATTCTTCAAGCATTTATTTTCTCATCGCCTGATCAAGATCATTGCAATGACCAAAAAATTTTCGAATGCTGTGGTTTATGTGATATTCCTTTAGCAAGTTAATCACGATGTTGCATTCTTGAGTGTGCGAGTGTGGAGGAAAGTCAGGATGCATCTTTAAGACAAGATGATGGGTCACGGCAGTGCCACACCACTCACGGCCACACCAGGAAAGCTGAAGGGGCAGTCACCAAGGAAGATGCCTGACCCAGAAGCTGGCTGCCAGGGAGCCAAGAGCCATGTCACTCCACAGGTGGCCACTGCCCGGGGGGGCCCCTCTACTGCCCAAGCTTATTATTACTAATTTTTTATTTTTTATTTTATTTTATTTATTTATTTATTTTGAGATGGAGTCTCGCTTTGTCGCCCAGGCTGGAGTACAGTGATGCAATCTCGGCTCACTGCAACCTCAGCCTTCTGGGTTCAAGCGATTCTCCTGTCTCAGCCTCCCGAATAGCTGGGACTACAGGCGCATGCCACCACACCTGGCTAATTTTTTCTATTTTTAGTAGAGACGGGTTTTCACCATGTTAGTTTGGATGGTCTCCATCTCCTGACCTCGTGATCCGCCCGCCTCGGCCTCCCAAAGTGCTGGGATTACAGGTGTGAGCCACCGCGCCCGGCCTCTTATTATTAGTATTTTTTTTTTTTTTTTTGAGACAAAGTCTGGCTCTGTCTCCCAGGCTGGAGTGCAGTGGCACGATCTCCGCTCACTGCGACCTCCGCCTCCCGAGTTCAAGAGATTCTCCTGCCTCAGCCTCCCGAGTAGCTGGGACCACAGGCACGTGCTACCTCACCTGGCTAATTTTATTTTTTGAATAGACAGGGTCTTGTCATGTTGCCCAGGCTGGTCTTGAACTCCCGGGCTCAAGCGATCCTCTCACTGCAGCCTCCTAAAGTGCTAGGACTACAGGTGTGAGCCACCACACCTGGCCAAGTTCTACTTTTTAATATTTAAAATATGAAATAGGCCGGGCACGGTGGCTCACATCTGTAATCCCAGAACTTTGGGAGGCTGAGGCAGGCAGATCACCAGAGGTGAGGAGTTCGTGACCAGCCTGGCCAACATGATGAAACCCCGTCTCTACTAAAAATACAAAAATTAGCCGGGTGTGGTGGCAGATGCCTGTAATCCCAGCTACTCGGAAGGCTGAGGCACCTAAACCCGGGAGGTGGAGGTTGCAGTGAGCAGATATCATGCCACTGCACTCCAGCCTGGGCGATGCAATGAGACTGTCTCAAAAAAAAAGATGATGTCAGTGATTTCTATTGCATCAGGTCTGGAGGCACTCTGTACCTAATTGCTCCACTTTTTGTGGTGCTAAGTTCAAATAATTCAGGCGGTGAGAAACTGACTCCCCTGGGAGTGCAGGTATGCGTGCCTGCCGCGGAAATTCCGCCTTCGGGCGCCTGCGGTTGGCCCTGGCAGCAGCCAGGGCGCTCCAAGTAGGAAGATAAACGGGATTGCTGGAAGCCGGAGAGTCGGGAGAGGCGGGGAAGGGCTCCCTCTTCCCCATTGGCTGCGCCCGCGGAGCCGCCTTGCGATTGGCCGCAAGAGGGGTCCCGCGTCGGCCCGCCCTTCCGGCCGCGAGTGACGCCGGGATCGCGAGCGATGGCTGAGCTACAGGCTGCTGGGAGGCTGTGTCCGCCGGCCGGCGGGGCGAGGCTGCCGGGCCCTACATGTCAGGTCCTGGCCAGGGACACCGGGGAGGCCGGCGGCGGGGGCGGTGCGGGCGCGGGGTTGGCGGGCGGCCGAGCGGGAGAGGCGGGCATGGGCATGGCGGCCGCACCGGGGCTTGCGCGGACCGCCGTAGGCCTAGCCTTGGGCCTCTCTCCCTCTCTTAAGTGGTGGTGGCTGTGGGTTTTTCTGCGGGCGATCCTTTAGAGTAATTTGTTCAACGCCCGCGCGCCCTGCTGTGGGGTAAAGCGGCAGATTCATGCTGCTGTCATTTGTAGTTAAAACGATGGGCTGCCTGGCTGGGCGCGGTGACTCACGCCTGTAATCCCAGCAGTTTGGGAGGCCGAGACGGGCGGATCAGGAGGTCAGGAGATCCAGATCATCCTGGCTAACACGGTGAAACCCCGTCTCTACTAAAAATAGAAAAAAAAAATTAGCCGGACGTGGTGGCGAGCGCCGGTACTCCCAGCTACGCGGGAGGCTGAGGCAGGAGAATAGCGTGAACCTGGGAGACAGAGGTTGCAGTGATCCGAGATCGCGCCACTGCACTCCAGCCTGGGCAACAGAGCGAGACTCCATCTCAAACAAAACAAAACAAACGATGAGCTTCTGTCGTGTGTGTGTGTGTGTGTACCATTTGGATTTGAAGGCAGGGGGATGACATTGTGATTTGGCCTCCTGTGACCGTCCATTCTCAAGGTCTCGCCAGCGTGGTGCAGAAACTCGGCACACCCTGCCTACCTTGGAAAAAGGCTTTCCCTTCCCCACCTCCCTCTTCCTCCATCTCTTCCCTCTTTCCCTCTCTCCACTTCACTCCCGTCCCCCAGCTCTTCTCTCCCATCTTTCTGTTCTTTGTCTCTCTCTTTTTTTTTCTGCATTAAACCTTTCAGGAGTGTCTTTGTAAACTATTAAAAAGCGTTAGGTCTTCAACATGTACGTTTACTTGCAGGCCTGAGAACTGGGAGGAAGCTGGAGAAAAGATGCCCTCTCAATCTTTCTGTTTGGTTGCCCAGGCTCGCCTTGACTCCAAATGGTTGAAAACAGATATACAGGTGGGGTTTGACATGTGTTTTTGTTGGTGTGTTTCTGCTTCCATGTTTAAATTTCTCGTGTAAGGCTTTTCTTAGGGTATGTAAGGGGAAGTCAGTTGTATTTTGCTATATTAGAGGAGCAGGTTTGTTTCCTTTAACTTAAAATGTAACAGTCTTTATGGCTGTTTTTGTAGATCGTGCACGGCTGCCTTTTAATTAGTTTCTTGCAAGTGCACGAAACTTGAGATCTATTAATAGGCAAAAATTTTTTCCTATTATTACTGGTTAAGAAATCTGCCACACTCCTAACCATATCATGGTGACTGTTGTTTGTTACTGATAGTTTTTGAGCTGTTTAGTTAGCTGTGGAGGGGAAAATTGGAGAAGTAAGTTGCTGTAATTACGATCTATAGAAACTCACTCGTTTTATGAGGTTTTGTGTTTGTGTTTATGGAGAGACAAGAGTTAGTTCAGTTGAGCTGTTTGTTTTGTATTTGTAACCAATACAAGGTCTAAGGACAATTGTGTTGAAACTGAGGTCATGATGTTGGGATCTTAAGGGCTGAAGGTTCCAAATAAATGATATGTATAGAATTCTCTCTGACTTGAAATTTTCCCTTTCTGGACCTCCAGATGCTGAGGCTAAGAGTGTCCATATGACAGTGCCTTCCATGACAGGAGTCAGCAACCCTTTTTTTTTTTTTTTTTTTGCACGTATCAGTAATTCATTCTGTATATTTTGAAAAGTTTTAACCTCTTCTTCCTAGCCCTCCGGTATTTGTTAATAAATTAAAACGTTTCCCAAAGTGTTTTTTGTGAAACAATAATTCTAAAAGATGCTCTAAGAAAAAAATCCAAAGTATTTATTTTATTTATTATATTTCATGAATTTTTTTTTGTTTTTTCCTCTCGAGAGGGAGTCTTGCTCTGTCACTCAGGCTGGAGTGCAGTGGCATGATCTTGGCTCACTGCAACCTCTGCCTCCTGGATTCAAGCAGTTATCTGCATTAGCCTCCTGAGTAGCTAGGATTACAGGCGCCCTCCACCACGGCCAGCTAATTTTTGTATTTTTGGTAGAGTCGGAGTTTCACCATATTGGCCAGGCTGGTCTTGAACTCCTGACCTCATGATCCACCCGCCATGGCCTCCCAAAGTGCTGGGACTACAGGTGTGAGCCACTGTGCCCGGACCATATTTGATGAATTTTTTTGTCCTTTGTTCTTTTAAAAATCATGGTTGGAAAGCAGAGCATAATTGTTCTTTATGTAGATCCCAACTGATTGGGGTTGTTAGGCAGATGTTTTGGTGTTCAGTAAGTGTTTTTGTTTTCCATTATTAAGACTATGAATATTTTATTCTATTTTCTGAGACAGGGTCTTGCTCTGTTGCCCAGGCTGGAGTGCAGTGGTGTGATCTTGGCTCACTGCAACCTCTGCCTCCCAGGTTCAAGCAGTTCTCCTGCCTCAGCCTCCCGAGTAGCTGGCGTTACAGGTGCCCGCCACCACTAACCTCCGCCTTTCAGGTTCAAGCGACCCTCTGCCTCAGCCTCCTGAGTAGCTGGGATTACAGGTGCATGCCAGCATGCCCGGCTAATTTTTGAATTTTTAATAGAGACCAGGTTTTCACCATGTTGGTCAGGCTGGCCTCAAACTCCTGACCTTGTGATCCACCTGCCTCGGCCTCCCAAAGTGCTGGGATTACAGGCGTGAGCCATATTTTTAGTAGAGATGGGGTATCACTATGTTGGCCAGTCTGCTGTCGAACTCCTGACCTCAAGTGATGCTTCCACATTGGCCTCTCAAAGTGCTGGGATTACAGGTGTGAGCCACTACACCTGGCCAATGGGAGGTCTTGCTTCCCTTCTCTCCAGCATTCCATAAGCAATGTGTTTGGGCAGTATGTGTTCGATTTTCTCTATGTATACTTCGAACCCTACAGTAGTGAAAGGAAGAGTAGACAACTTTGAAGCTGATGTGGTGTGGTCTTTGAGCTGGTGGTGCTAATTACTCTTGGTTGTTTTCATGGCCTCCAGTGACTTCATCCTGCTTTTGCTGTTGTAAAGTGTTGTAATTTATGCTCCTGAGAATAACACTTGAGGTGTACTTAGGGTTCTTGTCGGATTCCTGGTGACTGTCAAAGCTTTTCATCTTGAAGAAGGGAGATGAGCAGTGTTCCAGTGTACTGAGTTTAAAATTAAGAATATTGCATTTTTTTAATGTGTAAAATTTATAGCCAGATGTAGGGTAGGGGTGGCCTACTTTCTTTAAAGGGCCAGATAGTAAATATTTTAAGGTCTCTGTCATAGCCATGGGACCTTGCAGCTGTAGTGCCAAAGTAGCCACAGACAATACTGCGTCAGCGGGCAGGGGACGTTCATTCTGTAAAGTTTATTTATGGACACAAAAGATGAAGTCCTCAGAATGTTTGCAAGTCACAAAACACTGTTTTTCTTTTGATTGTTTTTCAATCATTAAAAAATATAAAATACGATGGCCAGGCGTGGTGGCTTACACCTGTAATCCCAGCACTTTTAGAGGCCGAGGCAGGCTATCACCTGAGGTCAGGAGTTTGAGACCAGCCTGGCCAACATGGTGAAACCCCATCTCTACTAAAAACAAAAAATTAGCCGGGCATGGTGATGCACGCCGGTAATCCCAGCTCCTCGGAGGCTGAGGCATGAGAATCACTTGAACCTGGGAGAATCGCTTGAACCTGGGAGGCAGAGGTTGTGGTGAGCCAAGACTCTGTCTCAAAAGAACAACAAAAGTAAAATACTTTCTCTGCTTTCAGACCATACAGGCTGTGGGCTGGGTTTGGCCCCTGGGCTGTGGTTAGTGACCACACACACACAACACACACACACACGTACGGCAGAGTCTGGCATTTAGAGCCAGCACCTGTGTTCTCACCTGAGCTGTGTTTCTGGCTGGGTTCTACTCTGTATTCTGTGATCCAAGGTGTCTACCTTGGTAAACTGGAGACAACAAAGCCTGCCTCCTTCAAGGTTGTTTGTAAAGATTTAAAAGGGTAATGTATTGTTGTTAGGCCAGATGCTTTGCATAGTACATGTTAGGTTATTTTCACTTTTTGTTTTTTGAGACAGAGTCTTGCTCTGTTGTACACGCTGGAGTCCAGTGGCAAGATTCCAGCTCACTGCAACCTCTGACTCCCAGGTTCAAGCAATTCTCCTGCCTCAGTCTCTCTAGTTGCTTGGATTACAGGTGGCTGCCAACCATGCCAGGCCAATTTTTGTATTTTTAGTAGAGATGTGGTTTGACCATGTTGGCCAGGCCGGTCTCAAACTCCTGACCTCAAGTGATCTGCCTGCCTCGGCCTCCCAACGTGCTGGGATTACAGGCGTGAGCCACCGCATCTGGCCCATTTTCACTTTCCATTAGCTGCTTTTTTCCCCCATTCATTTCCTCCCTTCCTGTGTATGATTTCTGAATTAAATGTATTTCATGTCTTAACCTTCTGAATTGTTTGTTCTCTCATTTTCCATGTTGTTCAGGAAAATAAGAGGCTGAGACATATAAATGTGCATGTAGTTCTCAGATCAGGTTAAATGCTCACCTGTTGCAGAACGGGACTCTGCTCTTGCTTCACCCAGGATGCGTTTCCTAGTTCCTTCCTAGAGTGGGGCCACACCCTACTCCAGCCCTCCAGACCCAGCTCCCTGCTCTGACATGATTCCAGCAGACTGTATTCCAGCTGTCCTCCCTGGACTTAGGTATTTTCTTTGTTTTTTTTTTTTTGTTTGTTTGTTTTTTTGTTTTGTTTTTGAGATGAAGTCTCACTTGGTGGTCCAGGCTGGAGTGCAGTGGCATGATTTTGGCTCACTGCAACCTCCATCTTCCAGGTTCAAGCGATTCTCCTGGCTCAGCCTCCCAAGTAGCTGGGATTATAGGCGCGTGCCACCAAGCCTGGCTAATTTTTGTATTTTTAGTAGAGACAGGGTTTCACCATGTTGGCCAGGCTGGTCTCGAACTCCTGACCTTGTGGTCCACCCACCTCAGCCTCTCAAAGTGCTGGGATTACAGGTGTGAACCACCGCACCCAGCCAACATTTTTTTTTTTTTAAACTTATATGAAATTTATTTTATTGTGGTATCTAGTTCAGTAAATTTTGACTTCTGTAGATTCATGTAACCCCCATCATCATCAGGATGTAGAAGTTTCATCACCCCAAAAGCTCCCTTGTGTTTCTCCTTTTTATCACATGTTCTCTGGCCTCATACCCTGGCAACCACTGATCTGTTCTCCATCAGTATAGGGTATTCTTTTTGAGAATGTCATGTAAGTGGAACCATATTTTAAGTAATGTTTTGAAACCATCTTCATTTACTCCCAGTTATATGTCTGAGATTTATCTGCTGTTCTGTGTATTAATAGTTGTTTTTATTGCTGATTAGTATTTCATCATTTGGATGTACCACACTGTGTTTATCCATTCTGCTATTGTAGGACCTGGTGGTTGTTTCCATTTTTCTTTCACAATTGTAATCCTGCTGTGAACATTTCTGTACAGATTTTGTGTGAATATAGTTTCCATTTCCCTAGGTAAAGACCTAGTGGTGTGAAAGTTGGGTCATGTGCTGAACTGTTTTCCTAAGTGGCTGTTTTAGTTTGCATTCCCGCTGGCAATCTGTCACGTTTCTGTTGCTCTGTGTCTTTGTTAGCACTTGGTGTTCTCAGTGTTTTTTAGTTGAGCCATTCTAACAAGTCTAGTGGGATCTCATTGCGGTTTTAATTGCACTTCCGTAATGGCTAACGATGCTGAATATCATGTTCTTGTTTGCCACTCTTGTATCCTCTGTGAAGTTTCTGTTCAGATCTTTTGCACAGAAAAAGCTGTATCATGGAACCAGTAAAATAACCAAGGAGAGGTTGATTAAAGTTCTGTTTATAACCCTAGAAAATTCCTGCCCTAAGGATATGGGATGGCTGAACATAGGACACCGACACTGCACAGATGAAATAGCAGTTTATTAGTCACACATGCTCACAGCCCTGGGGGTGGGGGACACTGCATGCCACACGGGGTCTGCACTTGGGAACAGAGTGAACCACCAGGGGCTGTGGGAGGCACATTTTGTAGTAAGAAGAGGGTGAGGTGACCTTGCTTCCATGGGAAGTTGTGATTGGCTTGTTTGAATAACTCTGGGCTGGCAGGGATGAGCAGGCTGGGGTCGGGTCTCTGCGATAAGGAGAGTTGTTTGGCTTTGGGATCTTATCCGTGGGAGCAGAGCTCGGGGGAGACCTTGTGGTTAGGCTATTTGAGGCTTTCTTGATTTTACCAACGTAAAAGGAGCACGTAATATTTAGCCTTAATTTCAGGCCACACAAGACATTCTTCTATATCTACTTTCTGTGGCACTTTTCAAAAGGTTTTGTCCTTAGTGTTTAGCAGTTGATTATGATGTGCCTCGTCATGGCTTCCTTTGGATTTATCTTGTGTGGGCTTTATGCAGATTCTTCAGTCTGGCTAAGTTTATGTCATTTGCTGAACCTAGGAAGTTTTCAGCCACTAGTTCTTTAGATATTTTTTTCAGCATTGTACCTTTTCTCTCCTGTTATTAACCTGTGGGGTCTGTGCTAATTCTAGGTAGTTAGTTTCAGAATTGAATTGCACTGTAGGACACACAGCTGAGTGTCGCAGAGAACTGGAGAATTGCTTGGTGCAAAAGTCCATGCATTTGGTGTCAGAAGTGTTGTAAACAGAGGAACTGTTTCCTTCGAGATTTTTAGATACTCATTATTTGTAATCTGGATGGGATATCGTGTCTTTCACCGATTGAGATACATTTTTCTAATTATGTTATTTAGACGTTTAGTCACAGCCTTCTGTGATGGAAGGTGTTTAGACTTCAAGGGTAAGGTTAGTTCTCTTTTCTCCTCGCTTACTATGTAAGGAGTTTTATGACAGTTTTTGACTGAAACTTGACATTGTCAGTGGCCTAAAGTCATTTTTCTCAGCTTTTCCTTTGTGTCCCAGTGCTCTTGAATTATGCTATCAGTGACAGTGCCCCTGCATAGCAGTGCTTCCCAGTTGGCAGTGGAGTAGGGCCTTGTAAAGAGTTAAAAGATTTTTGAATCATACTCCTGTTCTACACCCTCCCTTTTCCCATGGGTACACAAGCACTGGGACTCTTGTGTACCCATGGGAACAGTGCTTTTAACCACTGGATAAAAGCAATTGGTGTGAAATTGAAGTAGGTAAATATCAGATTTAAGTTTCTCAGTTGTGAAATTTGCTAGGAAGTTAATGAAATATCATTTTGGAAGACATGCTTTAAATAATTTGATAAATTGGTTTCTTTTTTTTTTTTCCAGATGGGATCTTGGTCTGTCACCCAGGCTGGAGTACAGCGGTGTGATCTCAGCTCACTGCAAGCTCTGCCTCCCGGGTTTACGCCATTGTCCTGCCTCAGCCTCCCGAGTAGCTGGGACTACAGGTGTCCACCATCATACCTGGCCAATTTTTTGTATTTTTAGTAGGGACGGGGTTTCCCCGTGTTAGCCAAGATGGTCTCGATCTTCTGACCTCATGATCCACCCACCTTGGCTTCCCAAAGTGCTGGGATCACAGGCGTAAGCCCCCACTCCCGGCCAATATATTGGTTTGTTTATGAAAATTATACTGGATCTGTTACAGGTATGATTGATGTATTTTATTTTTAAGTTGTCAAACATTCAGTTAATGATGTGTGTTGTAACTTTTCGGGGAGGGACATTTGCAGAGACTGACTAATGGTATGGCATTCTGAAAAGCGGTTACAGATTAAAAAAATTTTAATTCTGCAGATGATAGTGTCGAATCAAGTGGAACAAAGAAAGAAGATCTGGATGACAAAGAGAAAAAAGATGAAACTCCTGCACCTGTATATAGGGCCAAGTCAATTCTGGACAGCTGGGTATGGAGTAAGCAACCAGGTAATCTTTGATCAGAGATAGAAATTAGTGTAGACATTTTGCCTCCAGATCCTCAGGTGGTTTTAGCAATTGGTTCTCTAATTCTGTAGGAGGAGGTAGATACTGGCATAGTCTTACACGTCATTGAAACTGGAAAAGATAGCTAGATATTCTTCTACTCATGTTTTAGATAATGAAATAAATTATTTTATGCTTCACACACTTGGAATATGTCATCTACTGTAATATAGTATCTGAATGAATACTTTAAATAAAATATATTTCTGTAAACTAATTGTATACTTTAAAAATCTGTGAATAAATTTGAGTAGCAAGTCTCAGAAACTTGATTCTGAATATTAAAAATATATCCTTCCTTTGGAGGGAGCGTGTAGTAAACGTGTTAGTGTGATTGTAAGCATGCTGTCTTTCTGGAGGTCGCTTTGTTCCTGCATCCACTGCTTTCATTTCAGGGATGTTCATGGAACGCAAGGCACCAAAGGACCAGAAGCATCCCCCTGCAGGACCAGCACTTGGCCCTGGCCATCCTGCTGGAGCTGGCTGTGCAGAGAGGCACGTTGAGGTGAGGGCTGCTGCAGACGGGAGCACTTTGGGGAAGCGCCTCTGTATCCAAATACCTGTTGCGTTGTGTGCATTTCGCTGAATCGTTTGTGACCGCAGCAGATGTGGTACTCTGTACAGAGAACCAGGTCTCAGGGCTCACTCTCTCTTTATCTTTTCTTCACTTCCTTTTTTATGCTCAGTTTTCTAGCCTGGGAACTGTTCCTTTCTTTTTTTTTTTTTCTTTTTTTCTGTCACTTTTCCTCATTTAATTATTTTTGTTCCATGAATTTAAGATCCTAGATCTTTCACGTAACGTGCTCTTTCATCTTCTTAACTGTTCTTTCTTATCAGCAGAAGGCGATGTCTTGTGCTAAAATCTTGGTGTCAATTCATTGATTTAATTACCACAGCTTTACTTTAGTTTCCTCTCAAATCCCAAGTATTTGTTCACTTCTACCTAGTTGTTTGCTTTTACTTTTGTTTAACCATGACAAAAAAAAGTTAATCTGTTTTTACTAGGAATAAATATCTTTTCTCCTTTAGCCAAATGTTGTCTGCCATCCTGTTGGTGCTTCAGCTGTGGGACAGCAGGGCACAGGATACTGACAATGAGCATTCCGCCCAGGGCACCAGCGCCCCGCTTTTGCCCTTGCTGCAAAGGTTCCAGAGCATCATTTGCAGTTCATTCTCCTATTGAAGGACGTTTAATTGCTTTTGGTTTTTGTTTTCTTTTTTTTTTTTGAGAAAGGGACTTGCTCTGTCACCCAGGCTGGATGCAGTGACCTGATGTTGGCTCACTGCAGCGTTGTCCTCCTAGGCTCCAATGATCCTCCGCCTCAGCCTCCTGTGTTGCAGGGACCACAGCCATGTCACAATGCCCGGCTACTTTTTTGATTTTTTTGTAGAGACAAGGTTTCACTGTATTGCACAGGCTGGTCTCGAACTCCTGGGCTCAAGTGATCCCCACACCTTGGCCTCCCAAAGTGTTGGGATTACAAGCGTGAGCCACTGCGCCCAGGCTTTCTGGTTTTTGGCCGTGTAGAGCTGCCACGATTGTGCTGTGTGCAAGTACTTTAGTGAACCTACGTTCTCCCTTTGGGTAAACACTTGGAGTGGAATTTGTTAGGTCCTGGGGTCAGTGTGTGTTCATAGTTTCCCCAAGTAGCTTTGCCATTTACATTTGAACCAGTGTGTGTGAGAATTCCAGCTTTTTCTTGTCCTTACAAAGCAGCTGGATGCTGCGTGTGTGGGGCAGATCACATTGGGTTTTGTGAGAGCCAGTAGGAGGGTTAAGGATTTTAGGGACTTCGCAGAAGGAGGCTGGAAAGCATCAGCAGAGGCAGCCTGGACCTTGGATCTGTAAAAAGAAGACACTGTTTGAATCTGCACAATTAAGTTGGGGTTTCCACCAGGGCAGGTGAGGGTCCTGTGGGTAGGCGTGTGTGGCAGCCACAGAGGCTGGGATAGCTTGGCATTGGGGTCAGGGCTCAGCCAGCCTGTGTGTCTTCACACCTGCTAATGAGCTAACTTGTAAACAATTTCTGTTTATGAATTACAGGATATTGAAGCCAAAAAAGAAGCACAGAAGAAAAAAGAAATTGATGAACAGGAAGTGAATGCCTCAACATTTCATAGAAGCAGGACTCCACTGGATAAAGACCTTATTAATATGGGAATCTGTGAGTCTTCTGGCAAACAGTGTTTGCCTCTGGTTCAGCTCATACAACAGCTTCTTAGGTAAATCATAGTAGCTGTATTGTATTGTATTGTATTTATTTATTTATTTATTTATTTTTTTTTTTTGAGACAGAGTTTCACTCTTGTTGCCCAGGCTGGAGTGCAATGGCACAATCTCAGTTCACCAGAACTTCTGCCTCCTAGGTTCAAGTGATTCTCCTACCTCGGCTGGGATTACAGGTGTGTGTCACCATGCCTGGCCAATTTTGTAGTTTTAGTAGAGACGGGGTTTCTTTATGTTGGTCAGGCCGGTCTTGAACTCCTGACCTCAGGTGATCCACCCGCCTCAGCCTCCCAAGGTGTTGGGATTACAGGCATGAGCCACCACGCCCGGCCTATTTATTTACTTACTAATTTTTTTTTTTTTTTTGAGACGGAGTCTCGCTCTATTGCCCAGGCTGGAGTGTGGTGTCAGGACCTTGGCTCACTGCAACCACTGCCTCCTGGGTTCAAGCAATTCTCATGCCTCAGCCTCCCGAGTGGCTGGGACTATAGGCATCTGCAACCACACTTGGCTGATTTTTGTGTTTTTAGTAGAGACGGAGTTTCATCATATTTGTCAGGCTGGTCTCAAACTCCTGACCTCAGGTGATCCATCTGCCTTGGCCTCTGAAAGTGTTGGGATTGCAGGTGTGAGCCACTGTACCTGGCCTGTATTGTATTTTAATGGGTGATGATTGGTTTTCTTATTAAGACAGTGAAATCTAGCACAAGGATCTCAAAAATTTGTTTGGTGATTGAAGGAATATTTTGAAAATTACCTAATGTAGATTTTAGGATAAAGAGCAGGCCCTTTTCAATATAGGTGAGAGGAGAAGTTGGAGGGTATGATGATACTCAAAAGTTTTTCACAGAAGATAAATTGGGGTGTGAAGTAAACATGTAAAAAGATTCTTAGTAATAAGCAGGTGGATGTAAAAATCATCATGGAAGGTTATTTTTAAAACTGGTTCTATCATTGCCTCACTTTACATATTACAGAGTTATACATACTACTGTGTAAGATAACTTTTCTTTTCAAAACTAAAGTCAGTGTTAAAGAATGGTGAGCATTGTTTTGGAAGACCAGACTAGGAGGAGATTGGAAGAAGAAGTCACACTCAGCCTGTGAACAGAAGCTAACCTTGGCAGAAGCCAAAATGGTCAGACAGTGTTGTGTAAAAATGATCACTCAAGAGGGGCAAAAAAGCAAGGTGATTTGTGAAAGAGATTTATTAGAAAATGAAACGCATTTGTACCTGTACTTAATAAAAATCTGCTTTCTGTAAACTCGGGCTCCTGGTTTTTGTTTCTACACATAGAGAAAGCAGAGCCCTGGCAGGTTGGATCAGGCAGCCGAGCACAGAGCAAGGAGCCCTGGGCAGTGGCTGCAGCTATCAGCTGGCCTGTTCATGGGGCCATGATGCGTCTGCGGCGTGCGGTGGGCCTGTGGCGTGGGGTGGGTTTGCGGCGTGGGGTGGGCCTGCTGTCCACAGCCAGAAAAATGAACTTAGTGGACACACAGTGAAATTTTGAAACAGGAAGTTTTAGAGCTAGTTTCTCTCATAGATTTTAGTAAATGCTATTTTGAAAAACATTTTTCCGATGTTTGTTTTGTTTTTCTAATCTGATAATGCATATTTCACACATTCTGGTCTTTAACCAATGGAAATTAAAGAACTAAACTTCATATAGTTTGTGTTAATGGAAAGAGCTTGGGATTTGTTCTCAGAAAATTTCAGTTGCAACAACTTGTTCGCATAGGTGAACTTCCAACACAGTAACTAGGAGTAAGAATAAAAGCTGTGTTTACTTTCACAGAGTTAATTAAGAATAAACAAGAAAATGGATGTTAACAACTTTGTAATTAAAATATAAAGTTCCATGCAAAGTTTTAAAGTGAGCATTTTCCAGGAAGAGGTGATTTTCTAAGTTCTTGAATGCCTCTCCTTTTTCTGAGGAGGCTGCGTCATGGGCTGTTGGTGTCTTTGGCAGGGGGTGAGTGCAGGCTTCCTGTTGTGGGTCCTTTGTTCTCACAAGGGCAGTGCCCGTTTTCCCCATCTCCTGCTTGCTCAGACTGTGCACAGAGAGACTGTCCTGTTTGACCTGCAGCTGTGCTGTTTGAGCTGCAGCTGTGTAGCCTGTGCTGGCCAGTCTGGCTACACTCACACAGTTTGCTGATCCGCACTTGAAGTGTGTCCATCATAGCTGAGACACTGAATATTTTATGTTTAATTTTTATTAAAATGCAGATTTAAAAACTTGATTCCGTTATTAGAAAGCATTTAAGTATGTTTAGAATCACTTGGCTGTGTGAGTCTACTTCGTCAACTGTATATTCTATGAGTCTAAGTGCAGATCAGATATTTTCAATGCAAATTTCACTGTCCAAATTGAAATGTGCTACATATGTAAGCTACCCTGATGGTTTTTGAGGACTTAATATGAAATAACCTATGTAAAATATCTCAACAATTTTTCTTCTATTAATTTCATGTTGAAATGGTAATATTTTCAATCTGTTGGGATAAGTATGATACATTATTAAAATTATTTTTATTTTTTGAGATGGAGTCTTGCTCTGTTGCCCAGGCTGGAGTGCAGTGGCACAATCTTGTCTAGGACAGCATCCTGAACGGCACCATTTCCCACCTCGGCAGGGCAGTCTCCTTACAGGGAAGTTAATGAGGCACTAGGGAAGGCTCAGGGGACAGGGAGGGCTTCTGTTGGGAAGAGGCTCGTAGACCCAATTCTGCCTCTGACTTGCTGGGGGTCCTTGAGAAAGTTGCTTCCCCTCTTTGGTCTCAGTTTCCTCAGGTGAGAAATGGGGGTTTGGGCCAAATGGTCTAAGGTTCTGGGAACCTCTAAGTCAGAGCCCGTAGCTGGTGCTCAAGATAAGGGAGAGGCTCTCGGGGTCAGCCGAAAGAGTAAGAGGCAGAACAGGCTCAAAGGTGAGCAAGCTGAGCACATCAGGTGGGCTCAGAGCTGGCACATGAGCCCCACAGCCTGCAGAGCAGCCCTGGACTTGGGAGCCCGCTCGCACCAGCCTGGTGGGACTTGAGAGATGTGGGGTCCAGCCTCTCCTACTGTTGTAGGGCTGGGGGCTGGGAGCTGCAGATTCTGACCCCACAGCTGCCTTAGACATGCCAGATGGGCTGGGGCAAGACACACCCCTCTCTATGAAATGAGCAGTCAGTCCAAATAGATACACTAAAGAAGGGCTGTGGGAGGGACCCAGTGTCACTGCACTAGATCCTGGACAACAGAGTGAGACTCCATCTCAAAAAAGAAAAATGAAGGTTTTCAGCATTCACTAAATGCAGAGTAGCTTGTTATAGATTAGCCTCCCCACCAGAACAGTTAGAGAAACCGGACAAAAATGTGCCCCACCACCAAAAACAATTGTTGGAAGGTAATTGGAGACCTCAGCCAGGACTTGAGTGACTAGGCCTAGGAGGTGACCCTGACAGTCTGTAGTACTTTTCCCACATTTGGTGATTGGTCAACAGTAGAGTGCTAAGAGGCTAAGAAACTGAGTATGAAGTGGTAGTTAAGAGGCTGGAGAGCCTGGCTGAATGGCACTCTCACAGGGCTGAAATGACATAATGAGAATTTGGGTCCCACTAAGGAGATGGAACCTTGGTGGGGATCCTGGAAGGGCCACCCCTAGGAGTCCAAAAGAATGAAAATAGACCAGCTGTCACAAAAACTAAAACCTCCTTTGAGCCAGCTTAGTCCCAAACTAGATGAAGGTGATCTGCTTGAACGCCAATTGTGTGCCGTAAAGTCAAAGTCAATACTCTCTGGAGGCAGATAAAAGTTTACTAGGCATGCCATAAGACAACACAAGACTAAACGAGAAAGACCAAGAAAAAAAACAATAGAAACGTACATAGATATTAGAGTCCTCAGGTAGAAATTTTTTTTTTTTTTTTTTTAGGTGGAGTCTCACTCTGTCACCCAGACTGGAGTGCAGTGGTGTGATGTAGACTCACTGCAACCTCAGCCTCCCGCGTAACTGGGATTACAGGTGTGCGCAACCATGCCTGGCTAACTTTTTTAACGGGGTTTCATCATGTTGGCCAGGCTGGTCTTGAACTCCTGACTTAAGGTGATCCACCCGCCTAGGCCTCCCAAAGTGCTGCGATTACAAGTGTGGGCGACCACGCCAGGCCAGTATTTTGCCACAATTTAAAATAAATTTTCTTTTTTTTCTTTTTTTCAAGTTTGTTCTCAGACTATATTCACAAAGTTCCATGGCGGCTTACACTTCTGTAGGCCTTGTTGACAGTGCCGGCTTTTAGATACTGATGATCTTCATCTTTTTCTTATCTCCTCGGTAGAAGAATGGGATGCAGGAGGTGCTGCCTAAGACTGGGCGCTCCTGGGCATTCCTCCTTCCACCAAGCAGCTGCATCATCTGCTGTGCAGTGTGGTTGTCATGGGAATAACCCTTCCCGGCCTCTGGTGCAGGCTCCACGCTGCCAGGGTGGCTCCTATCAGAAAGGTCTTTGGAGGGAGGGAGGCAGGGCTCTGAGCACCGCTCCTCCTGCATCTTCTCCTCCTGCTCTCGCATCCTCTCCTTCTCCCACATCTTCTTCTCCTCCCGCATCATCTCCTCCTGCTCCCGCATCTTCTCCTCCTGCTCTCCCATCCTCTCCTTCTCCCGCATCTTCTCCTCCTCCTGCATCTTCTCCTCCTGCTCTCGCATCCTCTCCTTCTCCCACATCTCCTCCTGCCCCCGCATCTTCTCCTCCTCCTCCCGCATCTTCTCCTCCTGCTCCCACATCTTCTCCTGCTTCAGCATCTCCTCTTCCTTCTCCCGCAGCTCCTTCTCCTGCTCCCGCAGCCTTTCCTCTTGTATCCACATCTTCTCCTCCTCCTCGCGCATCTTCTCATCCTGATCCCACAGCCTCTCCTCCTTCAATCGCAGCCTCTCCTGCTCCCTCATCTGCTTCTCCTGCTTCCCAATCTGCTCCTCCAGCTCGCGCATCTGCTCCTCCTGCTTCCACATCTGCTCCTCCTGCTCCCGCATCTGCTTCTCCAGCTCGCGCATCTGCTCCTCCTGCTTCCACATCTGCTCCTCCTGCTCCCGCATCTGCTCCTCCTGCTCCCGCATCTGCTCCTCCTGCTTCCACATCTGCTCCTCCAGCTCCCCCATCTGCTCCTCTTGCTTCTGCATCTGCTCCTCCAGCTTGCGCAGCTCCTTCTCCTGCTTCCGCATGTGCTCCTCCTGCTTCCGCATCTGCTCCTCCTGCTTCCGCATCTGCTCCTCCTGCTTCCGCATCTGCTCCTCCTGCTTCCGCATCTGCTCCTCCTGCTTCCTCATCTGCTCCTCCTGCTCCCGCATCTGCTCCTCCTGCTCCCGCATCTGCTCCTCCTGCTTCTGCGTCTGCTCCTCCAGCTCGCGCAGCTCCTTCTCCTGCATCCGCAGCTTCTCCTCCTCTCTCCACATCTTCTCCTCCTGCTCCCACATTTTCTCTGCCTGCTCCCTCATCTTCTTCTCCTGCTCCCCCATCTGCTGCTCCTGCTCCTGCATCTTCTCTTCCTGCTCCCGCAGCTCCTTCTCCTGCTCCCACATCTGCTCCTGCTGCTCCCGCAGCTCCTTCTCCTGTGCCCACAGCCTCTCTCCTGTCTCCACATCTTTTCCTCCAGCTTCCGTATCTTCTCCTCCTGATCTCGTAGCTTCTCCTCCTGCTTCCGTATCTTCTCCTCCTGATCTTGAAGCTTCTCCTCCTGCCTCCACATTTTCTCCTCCTGTGAAGTGTTGGTTTGAACCTGAAAAGGAAATAGACTCATGAGCTAGCCATATAAATGTAATCTATAAAATAATGGTTTTCATCTATGATTCTTTAAAAAGAAATTTTAAGCCCTAACCCTGAGGTTCTGATTTCCCAGGCAGGTCCCCACTTTGTAGATTTTTAGCACACTCTAGAGGATTCTATGGTGGGACCAGAACAAGGACCCAAATTTTCCAGCTCTTGGCTGGACCCTCCCCATACCCTGCATGATCCCTAGACCATGGTCCCAGCTGGATGGGGCTCCCACAACCCCGAGGGCTGCAGTCTCTCACCTGTGGCAGCAGGATTTTGTCCTTCTCCGGCTTCCTTTTTAGCTCCTTGATGTTGAGCTGGATCTCAGACTTTTCAGATTCTACGAGTCGAAGTTTTTCTTGTAGTTCGGCATTTTTCTCCTTCAGCTCCTCATTGGTTATGCTATGGCCAGAGGCAGTAGAGAAAGGAATGAACGAAGAACAGAAAGGACCTTTTTGGTGATTGACCCTCTACCGTCGCCCCACAACCACAGAACCGTGGCACTGGAAGGGACTCCAGGAATTAAAAGTCCCAGGTGGCAGGCCAGAGAGAGGACATGAATTGCCTGAGGCTACCCCATGAGTCAGTGGCACAGGCGGCACCAGAGCTTCCCTGCGCACACATGAAAACCTGTATGAGCCTCTCACCATGCTCACCTGTACCCCCCACCTCCCAGCACACCACCCCCACTAAGGGCTCCCAGACCTCCCATCCCACCTTCCCCCATCCTACGTGCTCCTATACAGCTCCAGATTCATGGTGTCCCTCTCGTTTGTTAACTCCTCGATGTACTACAAACAGAGAAAGGTCAAGTCAGGATAGAGCAGGCAGAGGAGCAGCTGGCCGACTAGTAACGACAGCTACAGTGACTACTCCACAGTAACACTTGCTCCCTCTCAATCACACCCGACATGTTCTCAAGACATTTCCAAGCCCATGGTCTCATTTGTTTTTCTCTTTCTTTCTTTCTTTTTTTTTGAGATGGAGTTTCGCTGTTGTTGCCCACGCTGGAGTGCAAAGTCACGATCTCACCCCATCGCAACCTCCGTCTCGTGGGTTCAAGTGATTCTCCTGCCTCAGCCTCCTAAGTAGCTGGGATTACAGGCATGCACCACCACACCTGGCTCTCACTTGTTTTTCAAAGAACTCAGTAAGGGTGGAAGGGACACGGAAAGAGATTGAATTGATAGCTGGCTAACAGGGTCCCAGAGAGATGAGATAATATTGCTATTGCTATTACTGTTATTACTACCACTGTTGGAACCTTTATTGAGTGCTTCACCAGGCCCTAAGCTAACAATCCCATTTAATCCTCGCAACCTCCATAGGAGACAGTTACCATGATCACCTCTATTGTGTAGATGAAAAACATGGGGTATTAAAGGTTAAGTGCTTGCCTAAGATCACTTAGAGCTGGGATTTCAAAATCCAGGTATATCTGATTCTCTAAGCCCATTCTTTCGCTGGGGGTAGGGACACAGATAAGGAGGAGGAAATTAATCCTTTGTTGATTTTTGAAAGAACGATACATTGATTGGCATAGTCCAAACCTCAGAAGATACAGAAGGGAAATACCTCCCCCCAACACTGTTCCTATCTCCTCAGTTTTTTATGAATCCTTACAAACATGTTTTATGTATATTACCATAATATGTACACACACACACGCACACACGTATGTGTGTTCCCTCTTTCTACACAAATGGTAACATACTAAAGATACTCTTCTGTACTTTCATGGTACAAGTACCTAACCCCCACCTAGGATTTGACCAAGGGCACAGCCAAGTATAGGCAGGGTGGGCACTTGGCCTTGGAGCCCTGTGTCCAGTGCTTGCTCCCCACAGCACCCCGTAACTCACCCACAGCAGCTGACTCAGCCCCAACCTGCCTCTAATAACCACACACAAAAGCAGCAAGAAATGGCCCATGCTGTCTTCTGGGCAGGACACTGCATCCTACAGAAGGGACCTTTAGGCTCATTTCTCTATCTGCGAAGCTGGGCTCCCAGGGAACCGGGCAGGTGGTTGGACTCACCTTGTCCGCCTTCTTGTGCTGTGTGGACACAGAGGAGAGAGCCTGCTGTAACTCTCCTTCAAAGTGCCAGGAATGATGCAGGTGGTCTGCCAGATCCTGGGACTCTCCTGGAATGAGAGAGGTTGAGATGTGGCCCAAAGGACTCCCCCAAAGGCCTGTGAAAGTGCGAGGTTGAGGGATGATGGGGTGCCCAGATTCCCACCTTCAAATTTCCCGGCAGCATCCTGGCTGTAATAGAGCGCTGTCTCCAGTTCAGTTTTCTGACACGTAAGGGTTCATATGGTATGATCCTGGGCCTTTGGGAGAAAAGACAAGCAAGTGCTGAAAGAGAAGCAAAGAAACCTCATCCAGAGGACAGGAGGGAACTTCACCCCCTCCACTCACCTCTAGCTGCCTCCTTAGGGCTGGCTGGTGTTGATGGCTTGCCTTCTTTTCCTATAGGAACAGGAAGAAAGAGCTCCTACTAGGGGGAGGCAGAGATCCACAGCAAGAGACATGCCCCCAGAATGGCCCCCTGCCCCAGGACAGGCCCACCCATGGGACCAGGTTATCAGGGACCCTGTGGGGATGCGGTGGAATCTGGGAGGTGAGCCTTCCTCCCCATACTGGGAGTAGGCAAGACGAGACTGGGGCCTCTACATCTGAGTGCCCCCCAAACCCAGTAGTCATGTCATGAGCAAACAAAGAAACCATGTTACTTCTTTCAGCTGAGCTTGGTTCTGTTGTTTCTGTGGGGAGAGTCAAAGGAAGCTTACTGAGGGTGGCCCCCTCGACTCTATTCCCCAGGCCAGGAAGCGGTAGGCAGGGGTCAGGAATGGATTTTAAGGGCAAAGTTCTTAGACCCAATGGGAACACGAACTGGTCAACACTCCTTAACTCCCAAAGAAAAAGGATTTGGTTCTTTGTTGGTTTTTGCCCACAGCCACAAAACTGAAAGTCTGAAACTAGATTCTCCAGAAAAGACAGTAACAGAAACCTTCAGACATGGAATGCGAGAAAAGCCCACCCTTCTGCTAGCTTGTGATTTAGAAAGATGTGTTCATTCAACAAGCATTGAGCAAGCACATAGGGGCCAGGAACAGTTCTTCACAGCTGGGATATAGGACGGAAAAGGCAGACAGGAGCCCTTGGCCCCAAGGTTTCCATTCTAGTGAATCTTTAAATCCCAGACTCTCAGAGCAAACAGAAACCTCTGATACTCTAACTCTACCTCCTCAGGAAACGGAAGCCCAAAGAGGAGAGGAGTTTACAGCAGGCCCTGGACTAGGGATTAACACAAAAACAATAACAATAACAAATCTGATTTAAACTTCACACATGTAAGTAAAACATTACCACCCCTATTTTACAGATGTGAAAAGAGAGGTCCAAAGAACTCAAGCAATTTGCTGTAAATCATGTCCCTCACAGATGGAGAGAGAGGTAGGATTCAAACCCAGAATTCTTAACCAGTACCCGGCAGTTCTTCCTTCTACAATCTTAACAGTTACCCTCAACCTCCCCTTGTGTCCCCTGTCCTCAGGAGACCAGCCAGCCAAGACTCACATCCTCAGGTGAATGGCAACCACCAGAAGTGGTTGTCTCAGGGTTAGTGCCATTATTTATTTTCTTCTGTTTGGTGTCGGTTGTTCCAGTACCAACACCAGCACTGTTGCACTGATGATAGTCTGTGAACTGTGGAAAAGAGGAGCAATGATACTTATGAGAACTACAAGCTCCTACAGTCACTTTACAGTTTATACAAAATACTCTCATAGACCATCTGATTTAATGCCACCAACAATTGTACGAGGTGTTGTCGCAATCACTTAGTGACTGAGAGGGATTGATACCATGGCTAAAAGAAAGGCAATAATGGAACTTAAACTCAGTCTTCTGACTCCGAGCTCTGGGGTGTTGCCACAAATCAGCAGCTGCCAGGGACCAAAACCAGAGGCAGAGATAGAAAAGTAAAAAGTAGGCAGGAAGGTGTACACTGTGTGGTTTACAGTCATACATCCGCTTAGAGTTATGTATCCTCAGGGCAGAAGGCAGCCTTTCTGTTAAATGTGGGAATTAAACAAAAGAGGACAACCCAAGCTGCATTTCAGAGAGAAGTCTTGTATACTCAGAAATCTATGTGACTATCATCCCTAAGAACATTAATGTATTGTCTCTCCCAAGAGAATCAAGGAAAACTGATGCTTCAGAAAGATGCCTCATATGTATCCTGTGGTACTCAAAGTACCCCAGGTTGAGATGAGATGAGGAAGACTCAAGTTGTCAAGTCCAGTTTCCCAAGATCTCTTGCACAGAAGATGAGCAAATCTCACTTCAAAGATCACTGACTGATGGGCACTCTGGTCCCAGAACCATGGAGAATTCAAATATGAGGTGGAGAACTTAGAAAAAACTGTCAAAGTCTCTCTGGAGAGTAGAAGCCTGGGAGAAAACCAAACCAAACCTGTTCTCCCATCAGTGCTATGCCCAAGTTGCCTCTTTGAGATTGGCATGGGGTCACAGGGTTGGGACCCAGGTACTTTGAGACGTGAGCCCAAAGAGCCCAGGGAAGTCAGGCTTGGGGCAGCGGTAGGTGAGGGCCGAGTATGGAGTGGGGAGCCCCAGGAGTCATCTGCCCAAAGTCACCCTGGGGTGACTGGTGAGGGCAGGTGCTGGGGCATCCAGTTCCTTGGAAATGTGAGCCCGAAGGGCCCAGGGAGGTCCGTTTTTGGACAATAGGAGGTGAGGGCAGAGTACGAAGCAGGGAGCCCACAAGTCACCAGCTGAAAGTCACCCTGGGGTGACCAGTGAGGGCAGGGTCAGGACTGCTGAGGTGTTGGGGCTGACACAAGATTTTGGTTGGGGGAGCCCAGAGGCACTGGGGGGCCCCAGCCCTGTGTGCCTCTGGAGTGACACGGATTCTGGCAGCTGTTCTGCCATCAGAGGGGACCTGGGGCTGGGTTGGGGTTGGGGTGCCGCAATCCGATGCGTTTTACCTTTCTCTTGGCCTCAGGCAATTTGCTCTGTTGGGTTTTTTCTGACATCATGGGGAGGGGAGGGAGGTGGGGTTGGGGCCACATTGGCGTGATCCAGGCAAAGGCAGTGATATGCCTCTAGTCACGTACCACGCAGCTGTGTGACTGAGCCAGAGGAGGCATCACCAGGGTCACACTAGAATGCAGAATAGGGGTGTGGCCTTAATGCTCCAAGCCCATTGGTCAATGAGAAAGATGAAAGGGAAAGGAGGCGGGGTCAAGCAGCCACGTGTCATGAAGGTCCTGTGATGTCACAAGGAAAGGCGCCCATGCAACTGCTGTCCCCGTGCACTCTGGGAGAGGGGTGGGGCTGGCTTTCACTTTCTAAACTTTAAAACTTTATCACCTTAATTGACGTACAAATCCTATTATAATGGAAAATTTACAGCATGCTTGATGATTAATAAAGCAGACTATATTATCCAACATTCCACTAAGATAAAATAATCACAATAATTTCTCTTTTTTGGAAAAAGTTTCTGTTATTCTCCTACACTATTGTTAAGGTTTTTTTTTTAAACTAGAGACATGTCTAATATATTTAAAAACACAAAGCTTTTGAGGTGGGTGTGGTGGCTCATGCCTGTAAACCCAGCATATTGGTAGGCTGAGATGGGTGTATCACCTGAGATCAGGAGTTCAAGACCAAAATGTTAGTATTTTAGTGTGTATTTTAGTATTGATTTTAGTATTTAATACATCATTTAGGGCTACTTATAGCCACAGAGAGAATAAATCTGATTCAGTGACTTAAAGAAATATAGATTTCATTTTTGTCACTTAAAACGTGCAGAGGAAGGCAGTCCAGGGTTCTTTTCAGTTTCCTGATACTTTCTTAGCCATGTTTTTATTCTTGTGGTTACAATGTGGCTGCTGTTTTTCCAGGCCTTGGATTGCCTTCCAAGGAGGGAAAGAAGAAAGGTCAAAAAGGCTGATTTTGTCTCTTTTTAACTGAAAAACATAGATTTCTCAAAAGTTGTAAGATTATACTGCAATTCAATTTTCACTCTTTTTTTTTTTTTTTTTTTTGAAATGCAGTCTTGCTGTGTTGCCAGGCTGCAGTGCAGTGGCGCAATTTTGGCTCACTGTCACAATGTCCGCCTCCATGGTTCAAGCGATTCACCTGCCTCAGCCTCCCTAATAGCTAGGAATACAGGCGCAGGACACCACGCCCGGCTCATTTTTTTTAGTATTCTTAGTAGAGACAGGATTTCACCATGTTGGCCAGGCTGGTTTTGAACTCCAGACCTTGTGATCCGCCCGCCTCTGCCTCCCAAAGTGCTGGGATTAGAGGCATAAGCCACCGCGCCTGGCCTGCAATTTTCATCTTTTGGCTGCAAATAAGTTATGTCACTATTCTCAGCTGGGGGAGTGTTTAACTCACATATTGCTTCTTCTCTGTTGACAGGTTTTAAGATTTATGAATAGGTACTGAATTTTATCAATTGCTTTTTTCCTTCTTGATTGAGCAATGTTTTTTCTTATCTTTTTATGTTGATAAGGTAACTTAACAGTGATTGGCTTTTGAATGTTTAACATTGCATTTCTGGAATTAAATCAACTTTGTTGTGATAAATGATTAATACCATATTATATATGGTTGAGATGGGCTTGCTCATAGTTCATTTGGTAGTTTTGTACTTATGTTCACAAGAGAAAGTAGAGTCTAATTTTTTTTTCTGGTGATGTCTTGGTTTTTTTTTTTTTTTTTTTTTTTTTTTTTTGCCATGGAGTCTCACTCTGTTGTCCAGGCTGGAATGCAGTGGCGTGATCTCGACTCATTGCAAGCTCCGCCTTCTGGGTTCATGCCATTCTCCAGCTTCAGCCTCCTGAGTAGCTGGAACTACAAGCGCCCACCACCACACCTCTCTAATTTATTGTATTTTTTAGTAGAGACGGGGTTTCACCGTGTTAGCCAGGATGGTCTTGATCTCCTGACCTCGTGATCCACCCACCTTGGCCTCCCAAAGTGCTGGGATTACAGGCTTGAGTCACCATGCCCAGACTTGTGAGGTTTTAATATGAAATATTAAAGCTATGCTGGTTAGACAATTTGGAAAATGTTTCTTCTCGTATTTCTGACAGAGTTTATGTAAGATGTGTGCTATTTCTTCCTTAAGCATTTGGAAAGAATTCACTTATTAAGCCATGTGAGACTGTAGTTTTCTTTTTAAGGTGTTTAATTACAGGTTCAATTACATATATTTGAATATTCATTTTGGTAACCTGTGTTTGCTGAATTAATTTGTTCATTTTATCTAAAATTTCAAAGTTGTTCTATTATTCATTTATCTTTTTAATACTTATAAGATCTGCGGTTAGAGTTTGTGCCTTTTGTCTGTTTTGTTAATCAATCTTGCAGGGGGCCATCAGTTTTATTAGTGTTTCAAAAAAGCAAACTTTGATTTTATTCATCCCTTTACCATACTGAAAATGTTTTGCTTAATTTCCAAACTTATAGTTCCACTGTGATTAAATATTTGTATAACTAAAACTCTGTGGAATTTGTGTCTTCTCAATGATTGAAAATATGATTAATTTTTATAAATATTGCTTCTGCACTTGCAAAGGATATGTATTCTGCATGTTGAGTGTAGTGTACCACGTATCTCAATTAGGTCCAGCGTGTTAAATGCATCTTTTAAAGGTTCTATTTGCTTACTGATGTTTGTCTGTTTATTTTTCAGTGGCTGACAGACAGATATTAAAGTTTCCCACAATGATCATCAACTTATTTCTTTTTTTCATTTGTTAAGCTTTGTTCTGTGTGTTTTAAGGTTAAGTTACCAGAATAAACAAATTTAGAATTCCTTTTTCTCCCTTCTGGTTGCACCCTTTTATCATTAGCAAATACCCTCTTTGTTAGAGTTTTTTTAATATGTAAAAGAAAATAAAGTCTTGGAACCACCAAACCTGTTATGCTAAGGGAGATGTAAGTTTGGGAGCTGAGTCATGCAACACTGCCGTTCTTTCTCCCCAAAGAGATAGCTGCCATTTCACAACCCTGTGTGATGGCATTAGACATAAGCCAGGTCCCCACTACCACAAAAGGCCACGTACCTCTCCATATGGCCCCCCTCACAAATTGCTCACAGGGATGTTCCTTGCTGGCCCCTAAACCTTTCAGGATCCATGTCTCCCTATAAAATAAGCATATGCCCATTGTAACCGTGTTTCTGCAACCTCAGTTGAAGATGTAAAACTGATTTCTATTCAATCTGACACTTACAATGTTGATTACAGGCTTATCTTCCCAGGTACAGAACAAGAACATGATGAGATCAATGACTCTTCCATTTACCCTGAGATGGCTGCATAATTGACTCTTTCTCCCTCTTTTCAGATGTTTACCTTATCTTATGTAAAATGAAGATTTACTGAGCACTAATTAGAGCTTCCTAAGAATGTAACCACCCCTTCACTGCCTGCTCCCCCTCCCTTTCTTCTCTCCTGCCTGCATTCTCCCCTTACATGCTGAGTTCCCAAAACGCTCTTTGGAAAGCACAGGTCACAGGCGTTTCTCTGGCTTGTGTTTTTTCTGGGGGTATCATCAAATTTTGGCTGAACAAAGCTCTGTTGATGGAGGCACTTGCCTCAGTCGGTCACTCATTTTTTGATTAACAGATATAAATACAGTTACCCCAGTTTTTATTTACTTAGTCTTTGCTTTGTCAGTTCTTTGACTCTCAATTTTTCCTTTTTAAAAATAAATCTTATGGTGTATATTTAAGGCTTACAACATGATGTTAAGGGTTATATATAGATTCTAAAAAGATTCCTATACTGAAAGAAATTAACACACCAATCATTTCACATAGTTCCCCATTTCCTTGTTGCTTTTGTGGCAAGAGCAGTTGAAATCTACTCATTGAGCATGAATTTCACATACAGAACAATTTTCTTCCCTGCAGTCCTCATGTCATACATTATTACATCTCTAGACTTGTTCATCCTTTATACCTGCTACTTTGTATCCTTTGGCCTCCATGTCCCCAATTCCTCCCCTCTCCCACCTCCCCTGGTAAAGAATGTTTTGCTCTCTATCTCTGTAGATTTATTTATTTACATTTTTACATCCCACATATAAATGGGTTTATGCAATATTTGATTTTCTGTGTATGCTTTATTTCACTTAGCATGACGTCCTCCAGCCTCATCCATCTTGCAGCAAATGGCAAGACCTTGTTTGTTTTAGGGCTGAATAATATTCCATTGTGTATGTGTGCTACAGTCTCTTTATCCATTTATCCATTGATGGACACTTAGATTGTTTCCATATCTTGGCTATTGTGATTAAGGCTGCAATGAACATGAGAATACAGGTAACTTTACAAAGTAATGATTTCATTTCCTTTGGGTATATGCCCAGAAGAGGGATTGCTGAGTCATATGGTAGTTCTATTTTTAATTTCTCTAGAAATCTTCATACTCTTTTCCAGAATGGCTGTATCAATGTACATTCTCATCAACAGTATGCAAAAGTTCCCATTTCTCTGCACTCTTGCCAACATTTATCTTTTGACTTTTTGATAATGGTCATACGGGGTGTGAGGGGGTATCTCAGTGGGTTTGATTTGCATTTCCCTAATGATCTACAATGTGGAACACCTTTCAGATACCCACTTGCTATTTTCATGTTTTGTTTAAAGAAATGTCTATTCAAGTTTTTTAAAAGCATTTTTAAAATTAGGTTATTTGTTTTGAGATGTATTAATTCTTTATACATTTTGGATTTTTTTTTTTTTTTTTTTTGAGACAGGCTCTTGCTCTGTTACACATACTGGAGTACAGTGGCACAATCACAGCTTACTTGACCTTCTGGGCTGAAACACTCTCCCATCTCAGCCTCCCAAGTAGCTGTGACTACAGGTGCACACCACCATGCCCGGCTAAGTTTTAAATTTTTTGTTAAGACAAGGTCTCACTATGTTGCCAGGCCTGGACTCAAACTCCTGGGCTCAAGTGATCCTCCCACCTCAGCTTCTGAAAGTGCTGGGATTAAGGAGTGAGCCATTGCACCTGGCTAAATGTTGGATATTTACCCCTAATTGGCTAGGTGTAGTGGCTCACACTTGTAATCCCAGCAATTTGGAGGCCGAGGTGCTTGGATCACTTGTGGTCAGGGGTTCAAGACCAGCCTGGCCAATATGGTGAAACCCCATAATGGAGTTTTGGCTTCTTTAACTGGGAAATGAGGATCGTGACCATCCCTGCCAAGCAGGAGAGGAGATGGGCTGATGTGTGTTGTGAGGCCCAACATGGTGAAACCCTATTTCTACTAAAAATACAAAAATTAGCCAGGCATGGTGGTGGGCACCTGATATCCCAGCTACTCGGGAGGCTGAGGCAGGAGAATTTCTTGAACCCAGGAGGCGGAGGCTGCAGTGAGCCAAGATCACATCATTGCACTCCAGTGTGGGCAACAGAGTAAGACTTTGTCTCATTAAAAAAAAAAAAGAATAGTCACTTCAATAAATGGTGAGACCAGCTTTGCAAAGGTGACAACGGTGAGAGAAGTCTAGCATGGCTGACTCCATCTTGCTTCCAGTCTCATGGGCCTGCTGTCTTTGCTCATTCCTGGGCATAGGCCAAATCAACCATGGGAGAAATTTAGTTCATAGTCTAACGTTGCCATTTCAAGTCCACGGGGGTCCCCTCTTTGCACTCCATGCTTAGTTAAGAGTTTGTTACTCTGCTTTAAAATATATGTATTTTTTTGTAATCCCAGCTACTTGGGAGAATGAGGCAGGAGAATTGCTTGAACCTGGGAGCTGGAGGTTGCAGTGAGCCGAGATCACACCATTGCACTCCAGCCTGGGCAACAGAATGAAACTGTGTCTCATAAAACAAATATAACATGAAATGGTAATGTCTTTCTTTAAAACCAAAGAAAATATGCAAGGCAGATGTCTTCCTGTCACTTCGCACAGTCTACTGCCATAGCGCCTGAGCCCCAGACCCCAAACTCATTGTCCTGCTCGGGGCCCCCCAGACCACAGTGAACATTGCAGGTACCCTGAGTACTCTCCTATCCTCACCTCACTCCTGCAGTAAATGGCTAAATGAATAACTCAGAAGTGAAGCCAAAAAGAAAAAGAAAATGCACATGTGGAACGGGAGAGGCGAGCAGAGACCACAGTGTGGAGGCCTGGGCTAATACACTGCAAAGAGATCTTTGGGGCTCCGAAGAGATCTTTGAGGCTCCAGGTCTCATGAGTGGGGGCCAGGCTCCCTAGAGAAACCCTTCTTGGCTAGGGCTGGGGAGCCCACCAGAGTGACCCAATCAGTTCTCAGGGCCTGTGGTGGGGCCAAGTGGTTTTGAGAAGCCGGTGTTCAGCTCCATCCTAAAGAGCACTCATGCAAGTTGGGGAGGAGGGCCGGGGTTCACAGCTCTGACCTGAGTCAGACCCACCTCAGGACTGAGCCCAGCAGAAGGAGGCCCAGAGTCACTGACCATAAAATGAGCAGATGCCTCCCCCGTGCTGGTTGAGATGAGTCTTGGGCATCAACTCTAATAACTTCTAACTGTACCCAGAAATACTGATTCACACGGCAACTAGTGAATAATAGCCTTTTAGAGCTAAAAAAAAGCCTTGTATGATTTATTATAAGTTGACATATGCATTTTACACAAACTAGAGGCACCGTGGTGGGCCAGCAGCAGCCTGTTCAGGGGCCACAACAAGGAGACTGGATTTCCTTAAGTGCAATGGGAGTTACTGGCTAGGCTTTAAGGTTTTAGCCACAGGAAAGATGAATGTATTTCGGAGTAATGTGGGTGGATTCAAAATGAGGTTTAGAACTATATCGATTAAATTTTTTTTTTTTCTTTAGACGGAGTCTGACTCTTATTGCCCAGGCTGGAGTGCAGTGGCGCTATCTTGGCTCACTGCAACCTCTGCCACCCAGGTTCAAGGGATTCTCCTGCCTCAGCCTCCCGAGTAGCTGGGATTACAGGCACCTGCCATTGTGTCCGGCTAATTTTTGTATTTTTAGTAGAGATGGGGTTTCACCATCTTGGCCAGGCTGGTCTTGAACTCCTGACCTCATGATCCACCCACCTTGGCCTCCCAAACTGCTGAATTTTTATCTGAAAAATCTCCTGCCAGGCGCGGTGGCTCACACCTGTAATCCCAGCACTTTGGGAGGCCGAAGCGGGCAGATCATGAGGTCAGGAGATCGAGACCATCCTGGCGAACGCAGTGAAACCTTGTCTCTACTAAAAACATAAAAAATTAGCCGGGCGTGGTGGTGGGCACCTGTAGTCCCAGCTACTTGGGAGGCTGAGGCAGGAGAATGGCGTGAATCCAGGAGGTGGAGCTTGCAGTGAGCCAAGATCGTGCCACTGCACTCCAGCCTGGGCAACAGAGCGAGACTCCGTCTCAAAAAAAAAAAAAAGAAAAAAAGAAAAGTCTCCCCTCTCCAAAAATCTCCCAGCATTTCTGCAGAAGTCTGTACCTAGGTAAGGAGAAGAAACAATTCTTGGCTGGGTACAGTGGCTCATGCCTGTAATCCCAGCTCTTTGGGAAGCCGAGGCTGGTGGATCACGAAGTCAGTAGTTCAAGACCAGCCTGGCCAAGATGGTGAAACCCTGTCTCTACTAAAAATACAAAAAAATTCGCCGGGTGTGGTGGCAGGCGTCTGTAATCCCAGCTACTTGGGAGGCTGAAGCAGAGAACTGGTTGAACCCATGAAGCGTAGGTTGCAGTGAGCCAAGATCACGCCACTGCACTCCAGCCTGGGTGACAGAACAAGACTCCATCTCAAAAAATAAGAAAAAGAAAAAAATTTTTAGGGAGCTGAAAAGTGAACTGATTTCCTCATTTCTCCTTGCAAGGAATCAATTGATAGCCCAAAATTGAACCCCAGAGTTAAAATAAACATAACTCCCACCCTCTTAGTGTTTCTTTTTTTTTTTTTTTTTTTTTTTTTTTTTTTTTTTGAGACAGGGTCTCACTTCTGTTGCCCAGGCTGGAGTGCAGTGGCATGATCATGGCTCACTGTAGCCTCAACTTCTGGGGTCAAGCGATCCTCCCATAGCCTCCTGAGTAGCTGGGACTACAAGCACATGTCACCATGCCTGGCTAATTTTTGTATTTTTTTGCAGAGATGGGGTTTCATCATGTTGCCCAGGCTGATCTCAAACTCCTGGGCTCAAGTGATCTGCTGGCCTTGGCCTCCCAAAGTACTGGGATTATAGGCATGAGCCACTGTACCTGGCCTACTAACTTTAATTTTAGGTGTTTCTTTTAGGAAGTAATATCTCATGGCAAAATAATGTTTGTCGTTCAGTAGTTACTGTAGTTTCATTTCAGTTTTTCTTTTGTTAATTTCAAGCAAAATATAGTTTTATGTTTTTAATTAAAATCCCATATGTGTTTCCCCATCAGATAAAATATGCCTGTCATTTAACCTATGTACTCACATGGAAAAATGTCTGGGGTGGAGTTCTTTTTTTTTTTTTTTTTGAGACGGAGTCTCACTCTGCTGCCCAGGCTGGAGTGCAGTGGTGCAATCTCAGCTCACTGCAAGCTCCGCCTCCCGGATTCACGCCATTCTCCTGCCTCAGCCTCCTGAGTAGCTGGGACTACAGGCGCCCGCCAGCAAGCCCGGCTAATTTTTTGTATTTTTAGTAGAGACGGGGTTTCACCGTGTTAGCCAGGATGGTCTCGATCTCTTGACCTCCTGATCCATCCACCTGACCTCCGGCTCCGTCCGCCTTTGCCTCCCAAAGTGCTGGGATTACAGGCATGAGCCACCGCGCCCGGCCCGATTTTATATTTCTTCACAAAATAATAATGCTGTATGCAAAGCCGATTTTATATTTCTTCACAAAATAATAATGCTGTATGCAAGGCTGCCAAAAGGTTTATACTTTTCGTTTGTTTTTGAGACAATCTTGCTCTGTTGCTCAGGCTGGAGTGCAGTGGTGTAATAACAGCTCACTGCAACCTCCACCTCAAGCCATCCTCCCACCTCTGCCTCCAGAGTACCTGCAGTTGGAGGCATAAGCCACCACGCCCCGCTAATTAATTTTTTTTTTTTTTTGGTAGAGACGGGTCTCGCTATGTTGCCCAGGCTGGTCTTGAACGTCTGAGCTCAAGCGAGCCTCCCACCTCGGCCCCCAAAGTGCTGGGATTATAGGTGTGAGCCACTGTGCCCAGTTTGTAGCATCGTTTATAGACAAGAAAACCTGGCAGCAACCGGCCAGGCGCGGTGGTTCACGCCTGTAATCCCAGCACTTTGGGAGGCAGAGCGGGCGGATCACCTGAGGTCAGGAGTTCAAGACCAGCCTGGCCAAGATGGTGAAACCGCGTCTCTACTCAAAATACAAAAATTAACCCGGGCGTGGTGGCGGACGCCTGTAATTCTAGCTACTCGGAGGCTGAGGCAGAGAATCGCTTGAATCCGGAAGGCGGAAGGTTGCAGTGAGCCGAGATCGCGCCATTGCACTCCAGCCTGGGCGACAGAGCGAGACTCTGCCTCAAAAAAACAAACCAACCAACCTGGTAGCTACCTAACACCCAACAATGGCTGAATGGTTAGACAAATTATTATACTGTCATTAGAATAATCATATTTATGTACCGATACAGAAACTGATATATATTAAATAAAAAGGAAATTTCGTATATTGTAATTGGAAACATGTAAAAGTATGTATACATTATGGGGAAACACCTAAACACCTAAAATACTAATAATTAGGTGAGGGTTGTGGAATTGAGTCACTTTAAAATAATTTTTTCCTATTTTTGAAGCTTTTCAAGCTTGTAATTTTGTTGTAGTTTCTTTTCTTTTTTGAGACGGAGTCTAGCTCGGTTGCCCAGGCTGGAGTGCAGTTGTGTGATCTCCGCTCACTGCAAGCTCCGCCTCCCGGGTTCACACCCTTCTCCTGCCTCAGCCTCCCGAGTAGCTGGGACTACAGGCGCCCGCCACCACGCCCAGCTAATTTTTTGTATTTTTAGTAGAGACGGGGTTTCACTGTGTTAGCCAGGATGGTCTCGATCTCCTGACCTCGTGATCCGCCCGCCTCGGCCCCCCAAAGTGCTGGGATTACAGGCGTGAGCCACCGCGCCCGGCTTGTGGTAGTTTATTAAAACGAGGATACTAGACTGTGGGAGCACAAGCCCAGAGCCCCGCGTAGCTGATTCTAGCGCCAAGAAGAGCGGAAGAGAAACGCCCAGCGCCAGGGCTCCCCTTCGATCTCTGCAGCGGCGCGCCGCGCTTCGCGCTCCAGCGAGTTGGGCCGGCCTCCGCTGGAGGCTCTTCGGGGACCGCTGCCCGCGGGTGCGTCCTGCCGCGCTCCGCTGCCCGGATATTGCAGAGGACACCACTCAGAAAGTATGCGTGTTTCTCCGCGCTGGAAACTTAACCAGGAGTCCTGCACTTCCATTTGCGAAATCCGGGAACCCCCGCCCCACCCAGCGCCTCACCGGCCCCTCACTGCCGTCGCGTCCGGCGCCACTGCTGTCCCCGCAGCCTTAGGCGCCGGTCCCTGGCACCCCCGTCCCGCCCCCGCCCCTCTTCCTGCTCCTCCCCCTCCCTTCCCCCTCCCCTCCCCCGCCCGCGCCTCTCGGTCACCCCCCATCCCGCCCCGCGGGGCGCGGCGCGCAGGCGCAGGCTCGGAGGGCGGGCGCGGGCGGAATGGGGACTGCAGCTGCGGCAGCGGCGGCGGCGGCGGCGGCGGCCGGGGAGGGGGCGCGTAGCCCGAGCCCCGCCGCAGTGTCGCTCGGCCTGGGCGTGGCCGTCGTGTCGAGCCTGGTGAATGGGTCCACGTTCGTGCTACAGAAGAAGGGCATCGTGCGTGCCAAGCGGCGAGGTAGGGCGGGCGGCAGGCGGCAGGCGGCGGGCGGGTGGGGGAGGCGGGCGGCAGAGAAGGCGGCCGCAGGTGGGGGCGCCCGGGTCGGGGCAGGGGACGGGGTCGGGCCCGGGCCCAGGTTGGGGGAAGGCTGCGCGGGCGGGTGCTCCCCGCGGCGGGCCCAGCTGCGGCCGCGTCCTGGCGCTCGGGCCCGGGAATCACAGGTGCGTCCTGAGCGTCGGGCGCTTCGCCGACTCCACGGCTTTTCTCCGTTCCCGGCGGCTGGAGCGGCCTGCTTCGGTGTGCGGGCTTCCTGGGCTGACTTTTTCCCTCAGTCCAGGACCTGCCCCGCGCCCGCCCGGCAGCCCTCGCCGTGGCCCGCAACCCGCGGCCGGGAGCCTCCTGCGGACGCGGTGCTGGGGTGCTCGAGCCCGGCGCCCGCCTGGAAGCGCCGCTTCAGCCGATGCGCCGCCGGCTCCTAGGGTACGCTCGGGAGAGCAAGACCTGGGATTTCCAGTCCCCCGCAGGGGCCTCGCGGGTGCAAAAGGAAGACCCGGCGGGCTCTCAAGGCTGTGCGTTCCTGGGGTGCTCTTACGGAGCCCGCTGCGGCTTAGACCTGCAGCAAATGAATACAAGTGATCTTCAGTATGGAGAACACGTAGGGCAGATCCAAAACCAAGCCCTGGACGGGTCAAGGCCACTTCCCAGGTGGATATGCCGCAGCACCGTGCTCCATAGTGCTCTGCGGGGCACAGCTTTCTGCCGGTGTCGTTTGTGCTGGGAGGCCCCGGAGGGGACCGGTTTGCCAATGCAGGATGTGGCAGGCTGTGAAACAGTCGGTTTCCATTGCTTCCAGAGGGACTGAGAAAGTCTTGTGGTTCTTGGCCATATTCTCAGGAGAAGAATATTAAGAACTCTCTGGGAAGGATGTGGCCCCCGAGTCATGGGTTGTGAGAGAAAGTGAACTCATGTAAATAATTTACATTGCGGAATGCAGGTGAAACTTTCTCTGAGCGAGCCAGGCGTGGATTCAGAGAAGAGATAAAGGGCCCGACAGTCTCGAATGAAAATATAAAATCATGGATAGTTTAAGGAATTTAGCTTTAAAGTGAAAGCATAGCGGTCTCCCATACAATTTAATTAAATAGAATTAAATAAAACCAAGTATGATTTCCCAAGGAAGCAGATGTGTCTGTCTCTAAGGCACACAGATACACACACACCGCAGCCACACTTCAGGGAGCATCTGTCCCTGTGACAGGCCCCAGGACTGGGTGAGATGGTCAACGCGCGTGACCTTATTAATAGGATGGCCTGAGAAAGCACCTCACCTCCCCAATCCACGGCCCTAGCGTAAGCATGAGGAAAACACCACACAAACCGGAGTAGAAGAACATCTTGCGGCCGGGCGCGGTGGCTGGTGCCTGTAATCCCAGCACTTTGGGAGACCGAGGCGGGCGGGTCACAAGGTCAGGAGATCTAGACCATCCTGGCTAACACGACAAAACCCCATCTGTACTAAAAATACAAAAAATTACCCCGGTGTGATGGCACGTACCTGTAGTACCAGCTACTCCAGAGGCTGAGGCAGGAGAATCTCTTGAACCCGGGAGACAGAGGTTGCAGTGAGCCGGGATCCGCCACTGCACTCAGCCTGGACGACAGAGCAAGACTCCATCTCAAAAAAGAACATCTTGCAGTACACCTGACCAGTCCTTTGTGAAGGTCATGGAATCTGAAAGCATGTCACAACCAGGAGGAGCCTAAGAATACGTGAACATCAGATGTAAGACATTAGGGAAAAACGAAGGAAAGCTGAATACGAGCTTTAGTTAGTTTTCTAAAAAGTTGAGTAAAACTGTGTTATTTCAACCCAGGTCATGTGGCTCAAAGGAATTGGTGAATAGGAAAATAAGCAACAGATCAGCCTTTTTAAAAAAACATGATAAGCTGGGTGCAGTGGCTCACGCCTGTAATCCCAGCACCTTGGGAGGCTGAGGCAGGTGGATCACCTGAGGTCAGGAGTTCGAGACCAGTCTGGCCAACATGGTGAAACCACGTCTCTACTAAAAATGCAAAAATTAGTTGGGCGTGGTGGCGGGCGCCTGTAATCCCAGCTACTCGGGAGGCTGAGGCAGGAGAATTGCTTGAACCCAGGAGGGGGAGGTTGCAGTGAGCCAAAATTGTGCCATTGCACTCCAGCCTGAGCGAGGAGAGCAAGACTGTCTTAAAAAAAAAAAAAGATAAATGCTGTTTCTTATACCTATATACTATGCTTTCATTCATTTATTTATTTTTTATTATGATGTTTTTTTGAGACGGAGTTTCGCTCTTGTTGCCCAGGCTGGAGTGCAATGGCGTGATCTCGGCTCACTGAAACCTCTGCTTCCTGGGTTCAAGCGATTCGCCTGCCACAGCCTCCCGAGTAGCTGGGATTACAGGCGCGTGCCACCACATCTGGCTAATTTTGTGTTTTTACTGGAGACGGGGTTTCATCATGTTGGCCAGGATGGTCCGGAACTCCTGACCTCAGGTGATCTGCCCACCTCAGTCTCCCAAAATGCTGGGATTACAGGTGTGAGCCACCAACACCCAGCCTATATTATGGTTTTAAATTAATCAAAGTGAACTTGTGATTTTCATTATTTATTTTAAGCCCCAGACATTGCATGGTGTTAGGCTTTAGCTCTATGACTCTTCAGAGCCTCCTGTCCAGGAGGCCATTAGCGCCTCAGTTCTACCTGGTCTGGACCCAAGGTCCTTTCCATCCCTGTGAGCCACCCATCAAGGTGAGCTGAGAGACCAGCCGGTGGAGCAGAGTCACTTATGTCTGAGAGGAATTGTTTTGGGATTTGGTTAGTAAGTAGGAGAGAAAAGGAGAAGAAAACGTGTATAGGGGTTGAGCACCTCCTGCCGAAGAAGGCGAGGGAGGCATGGAGGTGTCTTACACTAGGGAACATTTCCGAGTCATGTGGCACCAAAGTATGTTACCAGTGGGGAATCCATATGGGACTGCAACAACCTCAATTCTTGCTTCCTCAGAAGAAAGAATTTGGCTGAGGGGCATAAAGCAGAAGGAGACCTAGGCAAGTTTTAGAGCAGGAATGAAAGTTTTTTTTTGGAGACGGAGTCTAGCTCTGTCACCCAGGCTGGAGTGCAGTGGCGCGATCTTGGCTCATTGCAGCCTCCGCCTCCCAGGCTCAAGCAGTTCTCCTGTCTCAGGCTCCTGAGTAGCTGGGATTACAGGTACACGCTACCATGTCCAGCTAATTTTTGTATTTTAACAGAGACGGGGTTTCACCATGTTGGCCAGGCTGGTATTGAACTCCTGACCTCAGATGATCTGCCCACCTTGGCCTCCCAAAGTGGTGGGATTACAGGTCTGAGCCACCATGCCCTGTCAAAAGTTTATTTAAAAGCTTCAGAACAGGAATGAAAGGAAGTAAAGTAGACTTTGAAGAGGGCCAAGCTGGCAACTTGAGAGATCAGGGGCCTTCATTAATTGCATACTTCCCCAGTGGCCACCCAGTGCCATGGATTCAGGCTAGCTGTGTCACTCATGGTGGGAGAAGATAGACATAGAGTCTTGTTTCAGTGTCTGCTTTGATTTGTTCAACAGATACTGATGAAGCTTTTTTTGTTTTTGTTTTGTTTTTGAAATGGAGTCTCGCTCTGTCACCAGTCTCGATCTCCTGACCTTGTGATCCTCCTGCCTCGGCCTCCCAAAGTGCTTTTTTTTTTTTGTTTTGAGACGGAGTTTCACTCTTGTTGCCCAGGCCGGAGTACAATGGTGCAATCTCAGCTCAGTGCAACCTCCACCTCCCGGGTTCAAGCGATTCTCCTGCCTCAGCCTCCCGAGTAGTTGGGTTATAGGCATGTACCACCACGCCTGGCTAATTTTGTGTTTTTAGTAGAGAAGGGTTTCTCCATATTGGTCAGGCTGGTCTCGAACTCCCAACCTCAGGTGATCCACCCGCCTTGACCTCCCAAAGTGCTAGGATTACAGGCGTGAGCCACCACGCCTGGCCTTGATGAAGCTCTTATAATGCACCAGGCATTGTGTAGGTGTTGAGAATACAGCAGTTTTAAAATCTACTCACCATAAAATCCTTTCCTACATCTGTTGCAAGCAGCAGAATTGACCAGTATGAAATGACAGAAGATGAGAGAGGAGAGGGGAGATACGCAAGCACCAGAGAGGGAAGTTCTTGCTTTAAGGGAGACCTAGCTTGACGTTCCTTCTGCTGGAAAAAGTTGCGTCTTACTGAAATTTTAAGCTTTAAAATTTTTAAAATTTTTGGATGGATTTAGGGGTAGAAATGCAGTTATGTTATATGGTTATATTGCACAGTGGTGAAGTCTGGGCTTTTAGTGTAACATCACCTGAATATAATATTTCATCTCTCCCACCCTTCCCTTCAGGTTAACCCAGCTAGCCTGAATCAGTGGCACTGGGTGGTCACTGGCGAAGTATGAAATTAATGAAGGTACTTGATCTCTCAAGTTGCCCGCTTGGCCCTCTTCCAAGTCTACTTTACCTTTCATTCCTATTCATTTGGAGTTTCCAATGACTGTTATTCCACTCTGTATGTCTGAAAGTCAAAAACCGCATGTTCTCACTTATAAGTGGGAGCTAAACAATGAAACTTTAAATGAATTGCCAGGTGCTAGCATTTCTAGATTTGAGATTCTAGAGAGTCTCATCTTCAGGGGAGTCGAGTTCTGGTCACAGTCCTTCTACTGGGGGGTTTGAGGCATGGCTTCCTCTTTCACTTTTTTTTTTTTTTTTTTTTGGAGACGGAGTCTTCCTCTGTCGCCCAGGCTGGAGTGCAGTGGTGCCATCTTGGCTCACTGTAATCCTGCCTCCCAGGTTCAAGCAATTTTCCTGCCTCGGCCTCCCCAGTAGCTGTGTTTACAGGCGTCCACCACCACACCTGGCTAATTTTTGTAATTTGGGTAGAGGCAGGGTTTCACCATATTGGCCAGGCTGGTGTTGATCCACCCGCCTTTACCTCCCAAAGTGCTGGGATTACAGATGTGAGCCACCGTACCCGGCCCTCTTTCAGTTTTGGAGGAACTTTCCAAAGAATCAGCCAGACACACAGTACAAGTCCCAGTAGGCCAGGGAGCGTCCTCTACAGCATAGGCTCAGATGGGACCTCCTGCCTTCTTTGCCATGCTTTTGGATGACATAGTCCAGGGAGCATGCTACAGCATAGGCTCGGATGGGACCTCCTGCCTTCTTTGCCATGCTTTTGGATGACATAGTCCAGGGAGCATGCTCTACAGCATAGGCTCGGATGGGCCTGCCTGCAAACTTCTTTGCCATGCTTTTGGATGACATAGTCCAGGGAGCATGCTCTACATCATAGGCTCGGATGGGGCTGCCTGCAAACTTCTTTGCCATGCTTTTGGATGACATAGTCCAGGGAGCATGCTCTACAGCATAGGCTCGGATGGGACCGCCTGCCTTCTTTGCCATGCTTTTGGATGACATAGTCCAGGGAGCATGCTGTACAGCATAGGCTCGGATGGGGCTGCCTGCAAACTTCTTTGCCATGCTTTTGGATGACATAGTCCAGGGAGTATGCTCTACAGCATAGGCTCGGATGGGACCGCCTGCCTTCTTTGCCATGCTTTTGGATGACATAGTCCAGGGAGCATGCTCTACAGCATAGGCTCGGATGGGGCTGCCTGCAAACTTCTTTGCCATGCTTTTGGGTGACATGCTGTGGGAAGCAGGCAGGGAGGCAGGTGGGTCGCGTTCAGTGTCAGAGCCCCATTGAAGCAGGGCTTATGGAAGAGAAACATTCACAGGATGTGAAGACATTTGTGGAAAGCCCATGGCAACATTAGAATAGCAGTGCCATCACTCAGCAGGTGCAGCAGAGGCTGAGTGTGCCTGGGTGGGTGAGGATGGGCCCAAAGTCAGGCTGCGCAGGAGGGCTGCCATTGAGGGGTTCGCATGGCTGCCCTGGGACAGGCTTCCTGGGGACAGTCTCAGGAAAGTTGTGTGTTTAGAATTTGTTGGAGGCTTTTTTTTTTTTTTTTTTTTTTGAGACGGAGTCTCGCTCTGTTGCCCAGGCTGGAGTGCAGTGGCGTGATCTCCACTCACTGCAAGCTCCGCCTCCCAGGTTCATGCCGTTTTCCTGCCTCAGTCTTCCAAATAGCTGGGACTACAGATGCCTGCCACCACACCTGGCTAATTTTTTGTATTTTTAGTAGAGACGGGGTTTTGCCATGTTAGCCAGAATGGTCTCGATCTCCTGACCTCGTGATCTGCCTTCCTCGGCCTCCCAATGTGCTGGGCTCCCACTGTGCCCAGCCTGGAGGCTTTTAAGAATTGGGTGGAGGCCGGGCATGGTGGCTCACATTTATAATCCCAGCACTTTGGGAGGCCGAGGCAGGTGGATCACCTGAGGTCAGGTGTTTGAGACCTACTAAAAATACAGAAATTGTCCGGGTGTGGTGGTAGGCACCTGTTATCCCAGCTACTCGGGAGGCTGAGGCAGAAGAATTGCTTGAACCAGGGAGGCGGGAGTTTCAGTGAGGCTAGGTCGCGCCATTGCACTCCAACCTTGGCAACAAGAGCAAAAACTCCATCTGAAAAAACAAACAAAAAAAAGAATTGGGTTGGTAGCGGGAGGCGCAGGTTACAGTGGCCAAGATCGCACCACTGCACTCCAGCCTGGGCAACGGAGTGAGACTCCGTCTCAAAAACAAAAATCCCGGGTGCGCGGTGGCTCACGCCTATAATCACAGCACTTTGGGACACCGAGGTGGGCAGATCACCTGAGGTCAGGAGTTCAAGATCAGCCTGGCCAACATGATGAAACCCTATCTCTACAAAAATACAAAAATTAGCCGGGTGTGGTGGCACATGCCTGTAGTCCCAGCCACTTGGGAAGCTGAGGCATGAAAATTGCCTGAACCCGGGATGCAGAGGTTGCCATGAGCTGAGATCGTACCACTGCACTCCACTCCATGCCAGCCAGGCTACGGAGTGAGACTGTGTCTCAAAAAAAAAAAAAAAAAAAGAAAAGGGAATACACGGTATTGTTGCTAAGTATAGTCATTCTGCCCTGCTATCAAACATTAGAGCTTCTTTTTTTTTTATTTTTTTGAGAGGGAGTCTCGCTCCATCTCCCAGGCTGGGGTGTAGTGGCATGATCTTGGCTCACTGCAACCTCCACCTACCAGGTTCAAGGGATTCTCCTGCCGCAGCCTCCTGAGTAGCTGGGACTACAGGTGTCCGCCACCATGCCCGGCTGATTTTCCTATTTTTAGTAGACACAGGGTTTCACCATGTTGGCCAGGCTGGTCTCGAACTCCTGACCTCAAGTGTTCTGCCTGTTTTCGGCCTTCCAACTTACGTTTAAGTCTTTAGTCTATCTTGAGTTGACTTTTGTGTATGGTGACACATAGGGGTCCGGTTTTATTTTTCTGCACATGGCTATTAAGTTTTCCTAGCTACATTTATTGAAGAGTGTATCCTTTCTCCAGTGTATGTTCTTGGTGGCTTTGTTGAGGATCAATGGGAGTAAATATGTAGATTTATTTCTGGGTTCTCTATTCTGTCCCATTGGTCTATGTGTCTTTTTGTACAAATACCAGACTATTTTGGTTACTCTAGGCTTATAATTTGTTTTGAAGTCAGGAGGTGTGTTGCCTTCAGCATTGTTTTTGCTCAGGATTGCTTTGGATATTTGGGCTCTTTTTTGGCTTCATATGAATTTTTTTTTTCTATTTCCCTGAAAAATGTTGCTGTTATATTGATAGGGATTGCATTGAATCTCATAGCATTATCTGCAACAACCTAGCAACCAGGTGTCATCAACTGAAGGATGATAGCAAAAGGCAGTTCTCACACGTGCTGCAACATGGAGGACATTGTGCTGAGCGAAACAAGCCAGTCACAAATGGCAAAGCCGGTGATTCCGCTTATGTGAGGCACCCACCGCAGTGACATTCATAGAGACAGGAAGTAGAATGGTGGTTCCAGGGGTGGGGGGAGGGGAAATGGGAGTTGGTGTTTACGGGTAGAAAGCTTCAGTGTGTGAAGATGGAGTGTGGAGATGGATGGTGGTGACGGCTGCACAGCAGTGTCAGTGTACTTCACAGGACTGAGCTGAACACTTCAAAATGGTTAAGATGGTAAAGTTTATGTTATGTATATTTTACCAAAATAAAAATATCCTTTTCGGATTTTATAGACTCCTCCCTGAGAGGAGTGCTGCCTGCAGTGCAGCCACGCTGTGGAGACGTGGAGGGGAAGGGAGTTGTCTCGTTGAGAGTGGAAACTGAGATCCAGGCGTCCCATTTCGAGTCCCCAAACTTTCCGCACTCGCACTGGCTCTGGGGTGGACGTATTCTTTCTCATTGCCTTTCCTGTCATACCCACGCTCCTCACACGTGGGCACGCTCCCGCCCCTAGGTGGAGACAGAGCGAGGTTAGTTCCGCTGCTTCTGGGGACCCTCCAGACCCTGACATGAGGTCATTGCCCCTTGTGTGTCTCCCTGGTGCATGTCCTCAGCATCCCCGGCCCTCTCCTGTCCCCTGACCCTGAGGGATGATGGCCTGTTCACTCGTTTGCATTCCCCCCAATCCCAGCTCTTCCAGGGCTGTCGTGTGTCCACTGGGAGGAATGGGCTGGACACTGAGCAGAGGTGTCTAACTGGCCACGGGGAGCCGCAGAGTGAGGACAGTGAACCTGAGCCTTTTATTTTATGAAAGGATTTCAGAGCTGTCTTCAGGTGCCTTGGAGCTGACCTTACTTATGTCCTACTAAGCAACAGAATCTAGAGTTACTGCCAGCGCTGATCTTTATCTGACCCTGAGAGGAGATCACTGATATAGGCATGGTGAGAAGGGTGTGAGAGTCGGGAGCCTTTGAATGGCTCGCAGCCTGTGCTTGGTTTCCTTAATGCTGTTTCCATCAGAAAAGGAGATAAAGGAGGGCTGCTGCGTACCGAAGCCCCATGGTGTCCCAGACTCATGTCATGTCGTGTTTCTGCGGTGGACTGGGCTCAGCTGGGCGACTCTCCAGCAGCTGCAAGCAGATGGTGGCCAGGGCTGGAGTCAACTCAGTGCCGGACAGGACTGGGCGGCCATGCAGATGGCATCTTCACTCGAGTCTGGGGTAGCTGGACAGCTGAGGGCTTGCTGAGCATTGCTGTCTCTGCTCTCCCTTCCTCTATCCCTGCAGCTTCTTCACACCGGGCTCCCTTGGACCCCCTTCCAGCATCGCTGGTCTCTGGGAAGCCAGACCCCTTCCGTGGTGTGTGGCTTTCCCTTGGCAAAGCCTCCTAAGGACCACGGTGGAAGCTTGGTGGATCCTTGTAGTGCTGCTTCTGCCACATCTCTTGGCTTGCTCAGGCTGCTCAAGTGCAGTGTGGGAGGGGATGTATAAGGATGTGAATCCCAGGGGCAAGATACAGAAGAGGAGGTTCAGATTTGCAGAGATCCTAACACATGCCTGGTCACACAACTGGTGGTGCCGGAATATGAACACAGCTGGGGCTGATTTTGGTATTGTTCTCTTACCCTGCCCCCTGTAGGGTGGTTAGGGGGAAGATAGATAAATCCACCTACAGAAAAGGCATTTTTTTTTTTAGACAGGGTCTTTTTCTGTCGCCAGGCTGGAGTACATTGGCGTGATCTTGGCTCACTGCAGCTTCGACCTCCTGGGCTCAAGTGATCCTCCCACCCCAGCCTCCCAAGTAGCACCACCTCTGCATCTGGCTAATTTTTGTATTTTTTTTTTATTTTAGAGACAAGATCTTGCTATGTTGCCCAGGCTGGTCTTGAACTCCTGGGGCCCAAGTGGTCCTCCACCTCAGCCTCCCAAAGTGCTGGGATTACATGTGTGAGCCACCATGCATGGCCCCAGATAAGGCTTTTCTAGGCGGGACTTAACTCTTTATTTAGAAAAAGCAGGTACTTTGATGCTGGGCAAACAGAAATTCATTTTCATTTTCTTATGATAGAAGCAGAAAGACATCACCAATGTAAATTTCTACATGAAACCAATAATCCTTGGTCTTACTGAATTGCTGTTGGACAGAATATATTTTGCCCTCAAAAATATTTATACTATAAATATAATTTATATTTATATTTTCAGTTCTTTTTTTTTCTTTTTTCTTTTTTTTAGAGATAGGATCTTGTTATGTTGATCAGGCTGGTCTCCCACTCCCGGCCTCAAGTGATCCTCCCATCTTAGCCTTCCAAACTATTAGGATTCCAGGCATGAGCCACTACACCCAGCTATTTTCAGTTCTTTAATTAAACCCTTAATGAATACCAATTCCTTTTTTCTTTTAACCATGAGGGACTGGAAAAGATCACTTTCAGAAAGGAAATGTTCAGTCTCACGCTCCTACTCTGCAGCCAGGAGCCTGTGAATGTAAACGGTCCCTTTTAGATGTTGCCAGGGCTGGTCTGAGAGGCCATGTCGCCGACCCATGCAGGGACAGGGTTGCCTGACTCGTGCCCAGCCAGGGCTCTTTACTGTGATATAACTATTCAGCAGAGTATATCTTGAGTTTCCAGAACCTAGGCTTAGTCATGTTTTTAAAAAGCATTTTTTCCTGATTGTAGAATACATAGTCATTGTTTAAAATCTGGAAAGTACAGAAAATGGTGGTTCGGAAAGTGGAACTTATTCATCTCTCCACCTGGAGATGGCTGCTATTACAATTGAGGTTTCTTTCTTTTTTTTTTTTTTTTAGACAAAGTCTCGCTCTGTCACCCAGGCTGGAGTGCAGCGGTGCGATCTCAGCTCACTGCAACCTCCGCCTCCCAGGTTCAAGCGATTCTTGTGCCTCAGCCTCCCGAGTAGCTGGGATTACATGTGCACACCACCATGCCCGGCTAATATATTTGGGTTTTTTGTTTTTTGTTTTTTTGGACGGAGTCTTGCTCTGTCGCCCAGGCTGGAGTGCAATGGCATGATCTCTGCTCACTGCAAGCTCTGTCTCCCGGGTTCACACCATTCTCCTGCCTCAGCCTCCCAAGTAGCTGGGGCTACAGGCGCCCATCATCATGCCCGGCTAATTTGTTTTTGTACATTTAGTAGAGACGGGGTTTCACCATGTTAGCCAGGATGGTCTCGATCTCCTGACCTCATGATCCACCTGCCTCGGACTCCCAAAGTGCTGGGATTACAGGCGTGAGCCACCGTGCCTGGCATTTTTTTTTTTTTTTTGAGATGGGGTTTTGCTCATTTCCCAGGCCGGAGTGCAATGGTGCAATCTCGGCTCACCGCAACTTCCACCTCCCGTTCAAGCAATTCTCCCGCCTCAGCCTCCCAAGTAGCTGGGATTACAGGCATGCACCACCACGCCCAGCTAATTATGTATTTTTAGTAGAGATGGGTTTTCACTATATTGGCTAGGCTGGTCTTGAACTCCTGACCTCAAGTGATCCGCCCACCTCGGCCTCCCAAAGTACTGGGTTTACAGGCGTGAGCCACCACTCCTGGCCATGTATTTCTTTCTAGTCACATTCAGTAATTATATTTCAAAACTGATTTTTTTTTTTTTTTTTGAGACGGAGTCTTGCTCTGTTCCCCAGGCTGGAGTGCAGTGGTACAGTCCGGGCTCACTGCAAGCTCCGCCTCCTGGGTTCATGCCATTGTCCTGCCTCAGCCTCCCCAGCAGCTGGGACCATAGGCACCTGCCACCATGCCCGGCTAATTTCTTTTTATATTTTTAGTAGAGACGGGGTTTCACCATGTTAGCCTCAATCTCCTCACCTTGTGATCCACCCGCCTCGGCCTCCCAAAGTGCTGGGATTACAGGCGTGAGCCACCGCGCCTGGCCTCAAAACTGATTCTTAATGAAAAAATCCTATGCACAAAACATATGTTAACACCACCTATCAGATATTCTAAGAAACATATATGCTAAAAATCTTTTTTTTTTTTTTGGAGACAGAGTCTCGCTCTGTCGCCCAGGCTGGAGTGCAGTGGCACGATCTCCGCTCACTGCAAGCTCCGCCTCCCAGGTTCACACCATTCTCCTGCCTCAGCCTCCCGAGTAGCTGGGACTACAGGCGCCCGCCACCATGCCCGGCTAATTTTTTGTATTTTAAGTAGAGACGGGGTTTCACCGTGTTAGCCAGGATTGTCTCGATCTCCTGACTTTGTGATCTGCCAGCCTCGGCCTCCCTAAGTGCTGGGATTACAGGCATGAACCACTGCGCCTGGCCTATCCTAAAAATCTTTAAAAAAAAAAAACTGGCGGGGTGCGCTGGCTCACGTCTGTAATCCCATCACTTTGGGAGGCCGAGGCGGGCGGATCACGAGGTCAGGAGATCGAGATCATCCTGGCCAACACAGTGAATCCCCGTCTCTACTAAAGATACAAAAAATTGGTCGGGCGCCTGTAGTCCCAGCTACTCAGGAGGCTGAGGCAGGAGAATGGCGTGAACCCGGGAGGCGGAGCTTGCAGTGAGCCGAGATCACGCCGCTGCACTCCAGCCTGGGCGACGGAGCGAGACTCCGTCTCAAAAAAAAAAAAAAACCCAACCTCTTTATTGTGGTAAATATCAAATATGTTCAAAGTAGAGGAAGTAGTTAATGAATCCCATGTACCTATCACCCTTGGTTAACAATGATCATTTTTCACCCATACACTGTGGGTGGCAATGTAAATTAGTTCAACCCCTGTGAAAACAGGATGGAGATTTTTCAAAAAACTAAAAATAGATCTACCATTTAACCCAGCAGTCCCAGTACTGGGTGTCTACTCAAAGGAAAATAAATAGTTTTATCAAAAAGACGCATGCACTTGTATGTTTACTGTGGCACTATTCATAATAGCAGTGTCATGGAATTAACCAAAAGTGTCCATCGACAGTTGACCAGATAAAGAAAATGTGACACATATACACAGGTGGAATACTATGCAGCCATAAAAAGAACAAGATCATGTCCTTCACAGCAACATGAATGGAGCTGGAGGCCATTATCCTAACTCACAGAAAATCAAATACCACATGTTCTTACTTATATGTGGGAGCTAAACACATAGACATAAAGATGAATATAATAGTTTGTAATCCCAGTAATCTGCCGAGGTGAGCAGATCAGTTCAGCCCAGGAGTTCAAGACCAGCCTGGGCAACATGGCAAAACCTCATCTCTACAAAAAATACAAAAATTGGCCGGCTGGCACAGTGGCTCACACCTGTAATCCCAGCACGTTGGGAGGCCGAGGCAGGCAGATCACGAGGTCAGGAGATCGAGACCATCCTGGCTAACACAGTGAAACCCCGTCTTTACTAAAAATACAAAAAATTAGCCGGGCATGGTGGTGGGTGCCTGTAGTCCCAGCTACTCGGGAGGCTGAGGCAGGAAAATGGCGTGAACCCGGGAGGCGGAGCTTGCAGTGAGCGGAGATCGCACCATTGCACTCCAGCCTGGATGACAGAGCAAGATTCTGTCTCAAAAAATTAGGCGAGTGTGGTGGTGCACCCGTAGTCTCAGCTACTGGGGAGGCTGAGATAGGAGGATGGCTTAAACCCAGGAGGTTGAGGCTTCAGGGAGCCAAGGTCGCACCACTGCACTCCAGCCTGGGAGACAGCATGAGACCCTGTCTCAAAAAAAAAAAAAAAGAAAAGAAAACATGATGTAATAGACACTGGGGACTGCTAGAGGGGGTGGGTAGAAGACTGGGGTGAGGGTTGAAAAAGTACCTGTTGGGTACCATGTGCACTATTTGGGTGATGAGTTCACTAGAAGCCCAAACCCCAGCATTGCACAATATACGCAAAGAACAAACCTGCACATGGTCCCCTGAATTACTCAACCACAACAACAACAACATCATCCTTCCTTGGCAATTTCGCTTTATCTATACTGCAGTACCAACCCCACACACACCCGTGTAGGATTTTTTTTGAAATAGATCCCAAGCAAATTACCATTTCATCTGCATATTTCAACGAGTCTTTCTTTGTTAAACATAATCGTAATACCTTTATTGCACCAAAAAATTAAGAATAATTTTTTAATGTTCTCACATGTCTGGTTGGTGTTTAAATTTCTGTGATTATCTTACAAGTTTTGCCCAGTTCATCTTTGAGAATCAGGATGCAGTTAAGACCTACACGTTGGGTGGTACAGCTCTTTATCATGTAATTTAAAAAATGAGGCAGTGGGCTGGGCATGGTGGCTCACACCTATAATTCCAGTACTTTGGGAGGCTGAGGTGAGTGGATCACCTGAGGTCAGGAGTTCGAGACCAGCCTGACCAACATGGTGAAACTCCGTCTCTACTAAAAATACAAAATTGGCGCCGGGCGCTGTGGCTCATGCCTGCAATCCCAGCATTTTGGGAGGCCGAGGTGGGCATATCACAAGGTCAGGAGATTGAGACCATCCTGGCTAACACGGTAAAACCCCATCTCTACTAAAAATACAAAAAAATTTTAGCCGGACGTGGTGGTGGGCACCTGTAGTCCCAGCTGCTTGGGAGGCTGAGGCAGGAGAATGGCGTGAACCTGGGAGGCGGAGCTTGCAGTGAGCTGAGATCACGCCACTGCACTCCAGCCTGGGCGACAGTCGAGACTCCGTCTCAAAAAAAAACAGAAAAAAACAAAAACAAAAAACAAAATTAGCCTGGTGTGATGTCGCATGCCTGTAGTCCCAGCTACTCGGGAGGCTGAGGTTGCGGGGAGCCAAGATCACGCCACTGCACTCCAGTTTGGGTGACAAGAGTAAAACTCCAGCTCAAGAAAAAAAAAAAAAAGAGGCAGCATGCACTGAGCCCACCCCATGTGTGCCAGTTTATGTCCTGTGGTTGTGTTCAGTCTGTCGTGAGCTTGTCCCCGTTAGATGTTCTTTGCAAACATATTCAGGGCTGCGTGAATGTTACCATTCTACTTTTACAGGGCATGGACATTTCCAGTTCCTTACCAGTACACATGACTGAGAGCTCATTATCCTAGATTTTTCTGTTCACATCAGCAGAGCACACTAGTACAGGTATAATACCTGACATCTACCTGTCATGTATCAAGGAGTCGGCCAGCGTGGCTTCTCAGCCCTCAGGGAGCTTGGGGGCAGTGTTGATCCCTGTGGTGGGGGAAAGGATGAGATAAATTGCCTCTAGTTAAGGCAGAGAGGAAGAGGGTGCTCTGTAGGGGCAGACAACACGTCTAGTGACTTTTTTTTTTTTTTTTTTGAGAGACAGAGTCTTGCTCTGTCACCGAGGCTGGAGTGCAGTGGCATGATCTCGGCTCACTGCAACTTCCACCTCCCGGGGTTCAAGCAATTCTCCTGCCTCAGCCTCCCGAGTAGCTAGGACTACAGGCACCCGCCACCACACCCGGCTAATTTTTGTATTTTTAGTAGAGACGGGGTTTCACCATATTGGCCAGGCTGGTCTCGAACTTCTGACCTTGCGATCCCTATGCCTCGGCGTCCCAAAGTGTTAGGATTACAGGCGTGAGCCACTGTGCCTGGCTGTGACTTTTTATGTGTTTGTATTCACTGAGGACTGTGTACACTGATGATTCTCAGTAAATATTTGATAGATGGAACAAAGAAATAGAATACAGATACTGCACTGAGCTTCCCTGGAGGGAAGATGGAGAGGAAGAAGCATGTGTTAATATGTGCTGTACTCTTAATTTCCATTTGAAACAGGGAATGATATTTCCCATAGAAACTGCAAGAAACTTTATTACAGTGGTTAGTTGTATTAGGGTCAGTATTGTGTGGGCTAACCCAGAAATTTAACTTTTTAAATTAAAAAAATTAAGGGTCGGGCACAGTGGCTCACGGCTGTAATCCCAGCACTTTGGGAGGCCGAGGCAGGCAGATCACGAGGTCAGGAGTTCAAGACCAGCCTGACCAACATGGTGAAACCCTGTCTCTACTAAAAATACAAAAATTAGCCGGGCGTGGTGGCACATGCCTGTAATCACAGCTACTTGGGAGGCTAAGACAGGAAAATCGCTTGAACCCGGGAGGTGGAGGTTGTGGTGAGCCGAGATCATGCCACTGCACTTCAGCCTGGGCGACAGAGTGAGACTCTGTCTCAAAAAAAAAAAAAAAAAATTTAAACCACTTTATTGGGGTATGATTAATATAAAAAAAGCTGTGCATGTTTAAGGTACACACCACCATGAGTGCACGCATAAGTGTGCTACCTGTGAAATCCTCACCACCAAGAAATTTAACTGTTTTTTATCAGCTATTTCTTTTTTAAGTATTGGGGTATAATTACATAGAACAAGCTGCACAGATCTTAAAGGTACAGTTTGATGAGTTTTGACAAATGAATATGCCTGTGTAACCAACAGCCCAGTGAAGAAATTGATTGTTGCTGTCACCCTAGAAAGTTCCCTGGTGCCCCATCCCCCATACCAAGGTGCCTACTCTTCTGGTGCCCATCTGCATAGGTTGAATTAATTTTACCTGTTCCCATGCTTCATATAAATGGAATCATATAGTATGTATTCTCTTACGTCTGCTTTTTTTGCTGGACATAGTTTGAAGATTCATTGTGATGTGGCTATCAGTAATATGTTCCTTATTATTGCTGAGTAGTGTTGTGTCGTTTGAGTATACCAGTTTTCATATCCATTCTCCTATTGGTGAACTTTTTTTTTTTTGGGTGGGTGGTGACAGACTCTTGCTCTGTTGCCCATGCTGGAGTGCAGTGGTACGATCTTGGCTCACCGTAACCTCTGCCTACCGGATTCAAGCAATTCTCCTGCCTCAGCCTCTCCAGTAGCTGGGATTATAGGCAGCCGTCACCATGCCTGGCTAAGTTTTGTATTTTTAGTAGAGATGGGATTTGACTATGTTGGCCAGGCTGGTCTCAAACTCCTGACCGCAGGTGATCCACTCACCTCAGCCTCCCAAAGTGCTGGGATTATAGGCATGAGCCACCACACCTGGCTGGGTTCTACCCTATTATTGACTGGTAAGAGTGTGTGTGTGTGTGTGTATATGTATGTATTATGTATGTATATATATACACACACATATATACACATATATTAATCATATAGATATATGTTATATATCTAATCTGGATACAAGTTTTTGTCAGATATAGGGATTCGAAATATTTTCTCTGTGGCTTGCCTTTTCATTTTCTTAAAAGTGCCTTTTTTTTTTTGAGACGGAGTCTCACTCTGTTGCGTAGGCTGGAGTGCAGTGGTGCGATCTTGGCTCACTGCAACCTCTGCCCCCCTGGTTCAAGTGATTCTCCAGCCTCAGCCTCCTGAGTAGCTGGGATTACAGGCACCTGCTACTGGGCCTGGCTATTTTTTTTTTTTTTTTTTTTTTTTGAGACAGAGTCTCACTCTGTCGCCCAGGCTGGAGTGTAGTGGTGTGATCTCTGCTTACTGCAGACTCTGCCTCCCAAGTTCATGCCATTCTCCTGCCTCAGCCTCCCGAGTAGCTGGGACTACAGGCGCCTGCCACCACGCCCGGCTAATTTTTTGTATTTTTAGTAGAGACGGGGTTTCACCGTGTTAGCCAGGATGGTCTCGATCTCCTGACCTCATGATCCACCCGCCCCAGCCTCCCAAAGTGCTAGGATTACAGTCATGAGCCACTGCGCCTGGCCTAAATGTTCCTCTTGAAGAGCACGAATGTTTAGTTTTGTTGAAGTCTAATTTGTCTGTTTTTTTCCTATCTGGTTGGTGCTTTTGATTTCTGCCTGAGAAATCTTTGTCTCTCCTCAGGTCACAATGGCATCTTCTTGTGTGTTCTTAGAGCTTCACAGCTTTAGTGTTTACCGTTAGGTCCGTAAGCCACGTTGAGTTACAGGATGGTCTGAGGCATGAATTAAACTTCAGCGTTTTCTCTACAACATCCAGTTGGTCCAGCACCATTTGTTGAGGAGACTTTTCCATTGAATTGCACCGGTGCTTCATTCAGTCTGTGATCTGGCTGTACATGTATGGACCGATTTCTGAACTCTATTCCGTTGTGTTTGTCTATCCTTATGCCAGTACCATACTGTCTTGATTATATAGTTTTATAGTAAATTTTTATTTTTTTTAAGACGGAGTCCGCTCTGTCGCCCAGGCTGGAGTGCAGTGGCGCAATCTTGGCTCACTGCAAGCTCCGCCTCCTGGGTTCACGCCATTCTCCTGCCTCAGCCTCCCGAGTGAGTAGCTGGGACTACAGGCACCTGCCACCATGCCCGGCTAATTTTTTGCATTTTTAGTAGAGACGGGATTTCACTGTGTTAGCCAGGATGGTCTCAATCTCCTGACCTCGTGATCCTCCTGCCTCAGCCTCCCAAAGTGCTGAGATTACAGGCGTGAGCCACCATGCCCAGCCTATAGTAAATCTTAAAATTAGATAGTATATGTCATAAAACTTTGTTTTTTTCCATAATTGCCAAACTATTTCTTAGGAAACATAAGTTCTGCATATCTAATAACCAACAGGCAAAAGAACTTCAAATATTAAATCCATGAGTTAAGTTGGTACACAGCAGTGCTTAGTTAATGTCTCAGAAGGCAGTTAATGCCTTCATCTGGCTGTGCTGGTGTCAGGAAAGAATATTTATTTATTCTTAGTCCTTCTTAGAGAACTCTGTAGGACCGGGCGCAGTGGCTCACGCCTGTAATCCTAGCACTTTGGGAGGCCGAGGCGAGCGGATCACCTGAGGTCAGGAGTACAAGACCATCCTGGCTAACATGGTGAAACCCCGTCTCTACTAAAAATACAAAAATTAGCTGGGTGTGGTGGCGCAGCCTGTGATGCCAGCTACTCAGGAGGCTGAGGCAGGACAACTGTTTGAACCAAGGAGTCAGAGGTTGCAGTGAGCAGAGATCACGCCAGTGCACTCCAGCCTGGGCAAGAGAGTGAGACTCTCTCAAAAAGAAAAAGAAAAAGAGAACTCTGTAAAAACTATGTTACATCTTTTTTATACATTAATTTACAAAGAACTAGTTATCCACTCTTGCTTGGCTTTTATCAGCAACTTCTGTTGTTGATGTTAGGGGCACACATAAGTGGAAGCAATCTTTTTGTGGAATAATTAGAAGGTAAATACATTGGATCCCCATCTATATTTTTATACTATAAAGCTGTATTTTATTTTTTTTACTTATTTATTTATTTATTTATTTATTTTGAGATGGAGTCTCACTCTGTTGCCCAGGCTGGAGTGCAGTTGTGTGATCTCAGCTCACTGCAAGCTCCGCCTTCTGGGTTCACACCATCCTCCTGCCTCAGCCTCCCGGGTAGCTGGGACTACAGGCGCCCACCACCATGCCCAGCTAATTTTTTGTATTTTTAGTAGAGACGGGGTTTCACCATATTGGTCAGGATGGTCTTGTACTCCTGACCTCGTGATCCGCCCGCCTCGGCCTCCCAAAGTGCTGGAATTACAGGCGTGAGCCACCGCGCCCGGCCTAAAGCTGTATTTTAAGGACATTTCCGACACATTTATAACTAAATGGAAGGTCTAAAGCCACATGCCCCTGGTTGGACAGCATCACTGTCAGTTGATACTATCATCCTGACAAGGCTCTTTTGTGTTTGCACAAATACTTCTTTGTTTTATAGTTTAGCTGTTATAAACAGCTATGCAACTCTCAGCACCCAGGGTTTCTAATGAGAGGAAAACCAATGGAACTTAGCGATCATGTCCTCTGCAGCCCACACCTAGGAGTGGGGGAGGAGGCGTGAGTGTGGCAAGACAAACAGCATCCTCTGCATCCTTCAGTGCTGCAGCTCCCTGTTCTTTCTGAGGCCGGAGGACCTGCAGATTAATAGAGGACCATCATCAGCTGGGAAGAGGAGAAGCTTGGGCATAGATACCTACTGAGAGTGCTGGCTAATGAGCTTTTGGAACAACAGTGCTTAGGGGCAGCAATGCTTAGGGTGAAACTGTGAAGAAACCCAGTTGTTTTAGATATCCTCACAGATATCTGTATGACAGGGGCCAAGGGCTAACATGGAATGCAGGCTCCTAGGAGCTCTTGGCTGAAGAAGGAGGAGGGAGAATGGAGCAGCCAGCTCAGTGAGGAAGCTGGGCACACAGCCATGCACTTCCTTCAGGGCAGAACAGAGGGGACACTCCTGGACCGAGGCTCTCAGGGACCATGTGCAGGAGCTTCACTTTTGTTTATGGGTAGGGGTATGGGACAGGTACCTGGGTGGAGAAAAACCTGACTTGCTTAATGTCTGTGGATGCAGAAAAATTTTGCCTATTACTGGTTTAAAAGGTGAGGGTGACCTGAACACCTTTTGATTTGTGCAAATCCAGACTCTTGATGGAGAGTACAAGTTGCAGGGCCTGAAATGCTTGGAACTGATCTGGACCCTTTGGGAAAAGAACAAAAACCATTTTGTTCACTTTGCCATTCCTGTGTACCTGGTATTCCAGGTTCCTCCTCATTTTGTGACTTTTGACATTTTATAAACTGCCAAAAACATATACTATGTGATGATCAATGTTGGGATAACCATAGCAGTGAACAGGGGGAGCCTATGGGCCTCATTGCACTGGTCACTGTCATCCTTGGACCAGCTTTCACTGTAGGAGGGTCACACAGTCCAGCTGCTGTAGTAGGAATCCCATGACTTCACAAAACATCCTGACCAAACTATGTTCATTACAATAAAAGGACAGCTGGGTGTGGTGGCTCATGCCTGTAATCCCAGCTACTTGGGAGGCTGAGGCAGGAGAATCACTTGAACCTGGGAGATGGAGGTTGCAGTGAACTGAGAGACCATGCCACTACACCCCAGCCTGGGCAACAGAGTGAGACCCTGTCTCAAAAAGAAAAAAAAATCTAAAAACCCAATAAAAACAAAATCAAAAGTTGGTTCTTTGAAAAGAACAATGAAATTGACAAAACTTTAGCTAGACTGACCAAGCAAAAAAGAAGAATCAAATTACTAAAATCAGGAATGAAAAAGGAGATATTTTCTATATGCCCTTAGGATAATTTCCACAGAGTTTAAATTCACTTTTGTGTGTGTGTGTGTGATGGAGTCAGTCTCTGTTGCCCAGGCTGGAGTGCAGTGGCACAATCTCGGCTCACTGCAAGCTCTGCCTTCCAGGTTCATGCCATTTTCCTTCCTCAGCCTCCCAAGTAGCTGGGACTACAGGCGCCCACCACCATGCCCAGCTAATTTTTTTTTGTATTTTTTTTAGTAGAGACGGGGTTTCACTGTGTTAGCCAGGATGGTCTTGGTCTCCTGACCTTGTGATCCACCCACTTCAGCCTCCCAAAGTGCTGGGATTACAGGAGTGAGCCACTACACCCAGCCCACTTTTTTAAGTACTTTATTTATTAGTTATGGTGGTTTTGTTGGGAAACTGGTCCACAGACTTTTCACACTAGTATTCTGGACCTGATGACCTTTCACTCAAGTATTCGGCATGCATTTTGGGATAGCCACTTTGATTAGCACATTTAGAAATCTAACATTGATTCTGTATTAATAGCTGACTCTCCTGCAGTGCCCACCATGGGACATTCTTAAGCTTCGCTAAACTTTCTGCTTCATAGGACACCCTGGGTCCTGTTTGTATTAGATACACTGAGAGGGACACCAGGCAGGAGCCCCAGTGGTGCCAGGCTGTCTTCTCCAGTGGAGCCTGGCAGCAGAGGCAGGGCATGGCTCAGAGCTGGGAGACAGCCACAGCAGGCAGGTGGCACAACTGGTGCTGGGGACTTTGACCACTTGGCTAAGCCAGTGTCCATCAGGCTTTTCTATAAAAATAACTTTTTCTGTTCGTAATTAATAAGAAAAACCCATGGAGGTGACTCAGTAAATTTTCATTCACTTGTTTTAGTATCCATTAATGATTCTTGCCTAAATCAGTTTTTACTGTGATGTGATCAAATAGCAATATTCTTTTCTTTTCTTTTCTTTTTTTTTTTTTTTTGAGACAAGGTCTCACTCTGTCACCCAGGCTGGAATGAAGTGGCATGATTATGGCTAACTGCAGCCTCATCCTCCTGGGCTCAAGTGATTCTTCTGTCTCAGCCTCTTGAATAGCTGGGACCACAGGCATGCACCACCACACCCAGCTAATTTTTAAATTTTTTGTAGAGATAGAGTCTTGCTATGTTGCCCAGGCTGACCTTGAACTCCTAGGCTCAAGTGATCATCCTGCCTCAGCCTCCCAAAATGCTGGCATTACAGGTGTGAGCCGCCGGTCCCAGCCCCCATTTCATTTTGTAGGTACTTTTTGTAATACTTGTAGCTCTACTGCTCCATTAAGCAGGCTAGCAGGCTATGTGTCTTATACCAAATTGTGGTTTTACTACTGAGAATAAAAACAATTAGAATTAGTTACTGCAGCTGGGCACGGTGATTCACTCCTGTAATCACAGCACTTTGGGAGGCCGAGGTGGGTGGATCACTTGAGGCCAGGAATTGAAGACCAGCCTGGCCAATATAGCAAAACCCCGTCTCTACTAAAAATATAAAAATTAGCTGCACGTGGTGGTGCACGCCTGTAATCCCAGCTACCTAGGAGGCTGAAGCATGAGAGTCGCTTGAACCCAGGAGGCAGAGGTTGTAGTGAGCCGAGATCATGCTACTGCACTCTAGCCTCAGCGACAGAGTGAGACTCCATCTCAAAAAAAGAAAAAAGAATTCATTACTGTAATCTGCAGTTAACAACAAAAAATCTCCTCAAAAAATGCTTAGCAGGCCAGGCGTGGTGCACGCCTGTAATCGCAGCACTTTGGGAGGCTGAGGCAGGTGGATCACCTGAGGTCAGGAGTTCGAGACCAGCCTGACCAATTTGGTGAAACCCCATCTCTACTAAAAATACAAAAATTAGCCAGGCATGGTGGCATGCTCCGGTAGTCTCAGCTACTCGAGAGGCTGAGACAGGAGAATTGTTTGAACCCGGGAAGTGGAGGTTTCAGTGAATCAGCATTGTGCCAGTGCACTCCAGCCTGGGTGACAGAGTGAGACTCCATCTCAAAAGAAAAAAAAAAGAAGGCCAGGCATGGTGGCTCACACCTGTAATCCCAGCACTTTGGGAGGCCGAGGTGGGCAGATCACCTGAGATCGGGAGTTCGAGATCAGCCTGACCAACATGGAGAAACCCCGTCTCTACTAAAAAAAAATACAAAATTAGCCGGGCATGGTGGCACATGTCTGTAATCCCAGCTACTAGGGAGGGTGAGGCAGGAGAATCGCTTGAACCCGGGAGACGGAGGTTGCAGTGAGCCGACATCGTGCCATTGCACTCCAGCCTGGGCAACAAGAGTGAAACTCTGCCTCAAAAAAAAAAGTGCTTAGCGTTTTGCCATATCTGAAGGACAAACCTGTCTCAAAGGTTGGGAGACCTCTCACCATACACACATATCAAGAGGCAGGGGGAGGGAGGAAGGTGTTGGGGCTCCGCTTGCCCTGCGTGGGATGGGTGGGGTAACCTGAGAGGATGCTGGCAAGTCTCAGGTCAAATGTCAGAGCATCAGGTGAGTGTAAGGATGTGGTGCCCGCATGGCTGAAAGAAGAATCAGAAGAGTTATAAATAATGAAAATTGAGTGACTTGTTTAAGCAGGAAGTCAAACCCTATGATAATAAAATTCTTATATAAACGGACTACAGTAAATTCATGAGAGAGTTGGACTTTAAAGACTCAAACCCTTTTGAGATAAAAATAAAACTCCATTGAAGGAATGTCTGTCTTTGTGGTAGCTTGTTGGGTGAAAGAAAACTGATGTATAAAGATTTCATTTCCTTATTTGGGTCAGCCTGTGTTGGTTGCAAAAAATATCTTGACTTTGCCACTTTCGGTGGTCTCTAATGCTGCCATTTATAGATGAAAGATTCTCTTTAGGGTGAATAAACAGTATGACATTCATTCTTTTCAACTTCAGTTTTCATGTCAAAAGTTTCTCGCTTGTAAACCTCTTCCTGATATATGTAGCTGGTAAACCCACTTTCCTGACATTTTTTATCTCATTCTTTTATAGGTACTTCCTATTTAACAGACATTGTGTGGTGGGCTGGCACAATCGCAAGTAAGTAGCCTGTGTGGCGAAGTCTGGTCTTTTCCTTTCTTAGAATCCATCACTGGTCTGGGCAGGGCTGGAGCGGCTGGGCTAGGGTGGCTCTGTTCTTTGGAAGAGGGTGTCACGTGGCCTCTCCCCAGGCCCTAAGCATGCCTTTCAGTTCAGATGTCCCTGCCTCCCCAGGGCACTCTCCCTGCTCCCCTTCCTCCCAGGATGAGAGTGCAGAAGGACAAGTTAGGAGCTCGTGGAGGCCCCTGCAGCCCACGATTAGCCGTGAATTCAGTCCAGGCTGATCTGTCCTGGGCCCGAAGAAATTAAAACAGCTCCTGCTTACTCATGTAGTCGGGCTGTTGGCATTTGGTGAAATTCCATGTTAGGCTGCCTTGTTTTTCTCAACACAGTTGGTTTAACAGAAAGTTTCATGACTCAAAGATCAGGTCATGTGCTATAATGTAAAGATAAATAATATTAGAGTTCAGAACTCTAAATGTATTATAAAGGACAACTGTCTTTGAAATTCAGAAATATTATGTTTGGCCAGGCATGGTGGCTCACGCCTGTAATCCCAGCACTTTGGGAGGCTGAGACAGGTGGATTGTTTGAGCCCAGGAGTTTGAGACCAGCCTGGGAAACATGGCAAAACTCTGTCTGTACAAAAACAAAAATTACCTGGGCTTGGTGGTATGCACCTGTTTTCAAAGCTCTTTGGAGGCTGAGGTGAGAGGATTGCTTGAGCCTGGGAGGTGGAGGCTGCAGTGAGCCAAGATCACGCCAGTGCACTCCAGCCTGGGTGACAGAGCGAGACTCTGTCTCAAAAGAAAAAAAAGAAACATCATGTACTTTGTTTGTCACATTTGTCTTTTAATACGACATTACGTGGCAATACCAATTCTGTTCCTTGAAGAGCTCCTCTTTACGCTCTGTCTGGGTGATGTCCCTGCTGCAGTCTTGTGCGACAGTACTGTATCCTCTTGCTATGCCAGTGGCCTGTCACCGTGGCCAGCTGCCTATGCCAGAGTAGGTCCCAGGCCACTAGAGGGTGCACAGGAAGTTCTGCCTGATTTGTGTGAAAACAAGGATGTGTTAAGAGAGCGGAGATATGCCCAGTGGCGCGCCCATTTCAGTCACTGCTGGTTAGGTTCGGCATTTCCATGGAGGGCTGAACCTACTCACCCGACTGATGGGACCAGTGAAGGTGTGGGTCCTGACCCCTGACCCCTTAAATATGCAGATGACACCCCAGATGTGATTCTTCACAAGTAATGGGAATGAAGTAGCCCTTTCAGGGCAGAGCCTTGCGTAATTCAACTGTGATCAGTGCTGGAAGAGAGCTCTATAATTGTAAGTGGTATCCTTGTGATTTTCTTGACAGTGGCTGTTGGCCAGATTGGAAACTTCCTGGCTTACACGGCGGTCCCCACGGTCCTGGTAACTCCCCTGGGCGCCCTTGGAGTACCGTTCGGGTGAGAGCCAAGATTGTGTTTGGTATTTAATGTGTAGCGTAGATATAACAACTTTTCATTTTAAATGTTTCTGTTAAAGTAGTAAGAGCAAAGTTGTAATAGAAGATAGATCTTCAGGCCGGGCATGGTGGCTCACGCCTGTAATCCCAGCACTTTGGAAGGCCAAGGAGGGTGAATTACTTGAGGTCAGGAGTTCAAGACCAGCCTGGCCAACATGGCGAAACCCTGTCTCTACTAAAAATACAAAAAATTAGCCGGGCATGGTGGCGACCACCTGTAGTCCCAGCTACTCGGGAGGGTGAGGCACAAGAATTGCTTGAACCTGAGGGGCGGAGGTTGCAGTGAGTTGAGATGGCACCACAGCACTCCAGCCTGGGAGACAGAGCGAGACTCTGCCTTAAAAAAAAAAAGAGAGAAGATAGATCTTCAGTATTCTACTCTATATCGTTTAATTTTATCCCTTCAAATATAGTTCTGGGTAGTATTAACCCTTTTCTTAGATATTTAGTATATTTGAAACTCTAACTCATTTTTCCTGCCTATCAGTGAATCTGATGCTCTCATTCTCCTGATCGTTGTCCTGGAGTACATCTTAGAGACTAGAGAGTCTTCTGACACCTTGGCAAAGTTATTCTGAGAACTCATTAGGCAAAATGACTCAGTTGGTGTTTTATTGGGGTGCTTAGCATTCCTTGCTGGATGCCAGTCAGTCCCCACCTCAGCCCAGGAAATTACAGAGGTTGGGATGAATAACACATGGCACCGATGGATGTGAAATAGGATTTATGACTGACGCAGTCAACAGCACGTGGATTTTCTTAGGAGAAGGTCCCGGGTTTGGTTCTGAGTGAGACGAGTGAGGGGGACCTTTGGATTTTTATTGTAGTTAGGTGGTGGGGTGGGCTGGGTGGGGTTTCCATGCTTAGGCCGGGCTGGCATGGAGTGAAGTTTTTGCCCATGCCAAGGGACCAAGGACTCCGGGGACTGAGGACTCTAGGGACCCAGTGTGTGCTCAGGCTTCTTTTTAAATTTTAATTTCATTTTTTATTATTAATTTTTTAAATTTTATTTCTCCATTTTAAATCATCTTTTTAATTGATACACACGAGTAGGCTTCTTATCAGGTTGCCCGGTTGTGGGGCAAAGGGGAAAGGGGGGGAATGGGAACTTGAGGGCTGCAAGCCGTCAAACATTGCAGCTGGACTCTCTACTTACTGCGAAAATGATTTATGACATACTTATTAAATAACATATATCCTCCTGTGAACCTATTTATATTCTGATTTGTCTTTGAAGAAATCATTATAAATAGAAATAGGGTAGAAGAGAAATAAAATCCAAGTTTCTAACTCGTGGATACATTGGTTTTCTGCTGTATTCCAGACAGACGCCCAAATCCTTGCAGAGAAGTGTGTCCATGATGGATGTATTGAAGTTTACACCTTAGAGTCACGTAGGCATTAAGGTTCTGTGACCTAAATACCATGTTTTTCACATGTGATGCCTTGAGAATGTGTGTGGGGCACATTTTTCTCGTGAACACATACACTGCTATCATGTGTGGCTTGGCGTCCCTTTGCGTTTTGGATGGCTCTGAGGCACTGGGAGGGCAAGAGTGTTCTCACTTTGGGAAACACTCCTCCAGCTTCTGCGACCCATCCCCCTGAAAGATAATCAGGCAGATAAACAACCTGACCTGGTGATCTTGGCACATGGCACATTGAATGCACATATATCATATACTAAAATGTTTTGCTCAGTTAATTTCCTTAGAACTGTTCTCATGCACTTTGATGCTTAAGTCACTTCACCAGAAATGTTCACTGCTCCACATCTGCAGGAGGTGTTATTCACTGTAGGAACCATGTCAGATGGTGTTCTGGATAAAAAGCTTGTCTTCAACTTGGAATCCCAGTAAGACCTTTTCTTTTAAACAGAATAAAACTAAAATTAATTTGGAAAAAAAAATCAAAGATGATTATCAAAGTGTGCATATATGTATGTATATATGGGTTTTTTTTTTTTTTTTTTTTTTTCGACGGAGTCTCACTCTGTCACCCAGGCTGGAGTGCAATGGCACGATCTCGGCTCACTGCAAGCTCCACCTGCTGGGTTCACGCCCAGCTAATTTTTTTTGTATTTTTAGTAGAGACGGGGTTTGACTGTGTTGGCCGGGATGGTCTTGATCTCCTGACCTCGTGATCCACCCGCCGTCCTCCCAGAGTGCTGGGATTACAGGCCTAAGCCACAGCGCCCGGCCAATATGTATGTATATATGTATATTTTAAAAGCAGTTCTGTTCTTGATAATGGGATGGGGTTGCTGGAATTACGTAGAAACAGAAATGAAAAGAATGTGGCACTGGAAAAATAAGTCTGTGTAGCAGTGAATAGAATAGAGAGCCCCCAAATAGGTTCACTTCTTTCTGTAATAGTGTAATGTATGATAAAGTAATCATCTGAACATGCTGTGTTTAGAAAGAGGTTTAAAAAACTTCTGGGAAATATTTTCAAATTACAGAAAGGAAACAGGATTAAGTATAAGCAAAGCAATGCCCATCTCCCCTTACCCAGACACACCTACTGCTAACATCTTACCCACTTGCCTCATCATACACTTTCTCTGCATCTGGGTATCTCAGTCTCAACACTGTTGATGCTTGAAGCCAGATAACTCTTTGTTGAGGGAGCCATTCTGTGCATTGTGAGGTGTTTAGCAGCAACCTGGCCTTCACCTCCCAGATGCCAGTAGCACTCAACCTCCCCAAAATGTCTCCAGACATTGGCAGATGTCCCCTGCGGGGCAAACCACCCCTGGTCAAGAAGCACTGTTCTATATGAATGTGATGTGATTTTTTTTCCCTGTTTTTTAAAAAAAATCCATTTTAGCATAAGTTATGATTCTTTACCCCTGAACACATCAATTAGTATTTTCTAAGACTAGAGATACTCAGATTCTCTCCAAATAACCACAGTACAGTGATCAATTTCGATAAATTTAACCTTGTTATGATACATGTATCAAATCAGCCTCCATATTCCAATTTTGACAATTGACCTGTTATGCCATTATTTTATGTCGTTGTCTTTTATACCATTTTTTTTCTTCTAGTACAAGATCTAGGCCAGGCGCAGTGTGATTCATGCTTGTAATCCCAGCACTTTGGGAGGCCAAGGCAGGTGGATCATTTGAACCCAGGGAGACCAGTCTGGCCAGCATGGCAAAACCCTGTCTCTACTAAAAATACAAAAATTATCCAGGTGTGGTGGCACACACCTGTAATCCCAGCTACTTGGGTGGCTGAGACACAAGAATTGCTTGAAGCTGAGAGGCGGAGATTGCAGTGAATTGAGATCGAACCACTGCTCCAGCCTGGGTGACAGAGCAAAACTCTGTCCCCCCACCCCCCAAAAAAACAAAGATAAAGAAAAGATAGATAAAGCTCGTTAAAAAAAAACAACTATGAACTAATTCTCTTATGAATATAGATGGAGAAATTTTGAACAAAATACTAACCGGTTGGATCCAGCAATATATAAAAAGGATTATACAAGTGGGATTTATCCCAGGAATATGCAAAGTAGATTTAGCATTGAAAATAAATTAGTGCAATATACCACAGCAATAGAATAATCACCATGTGATCATCTCAAAAGACACACAAAAATTATGTAGTACAATTCAACACTCTTTCATGACGAAAACTCTTAATATGCTAGGAATAGAAAATAACTTCCTAAACTGACAAAGGGCCTCTGAAAGTACCCCAGCTAACGTCGTACTTAATGGCACAAGAGTTGATGTTTTCCCCTTAAGATCAGGAAGAAAACAAGCTGTCTACTTTCACCTCATCTATTCATCATTGTACTAGATGTTATAGCTACAGCAATTAGGCAAGCAAACAAATTAAAGGCATCCATATTGGAAAGGAAAGGAAGAAGTTAATTGCCTTTATTGGCAGAAGACCTGATTTTTTTTTTTTTTTTTTTTGGAGACAGACTCTCGCTCTGTCGCCAGGCTAGAGTTCAGTTGCGTGATCTTGGCTCACTGCAACTTCCACCTCCCGGGTTCAAGTGATTCTCCTTCCTCAGCCTTCTGAGTAGCTGGGACTCCAGGCGTCCGCCACCATGCCCAGCTAATTTTTGTATTTTTAGTAGAGACGGGGTTTCAGCATGTTAGCCAGGATGGTCTTGATCTCCTGACCTTGTGATCTGCCCCCCTCGGCCTCCCAAAGTGCTGGGATTACAGGTGTGAGCCACCGCACCCAGCTTTTTTTTTTTTTTTTTTTTTTTAGATGGAGTCTCACTCTGTCACCCAGGCTGGTGTGCTGTCGGCTCACTGCAACCTCTGCCTCCTGGGTTCAAGTGATTCTCTGCCTCAGCCTCCCGAGGAGCTTGGACTACAGGTGCCCACCACCACGCCCAGCTAATTTTTGTATTTTTAGTAGAGATGGGGTTTTGCCATGTTGGCTAGGCTAGTCTTGAGCTCCTGACTTTAGGTGATCCACCCACCTTGGCCTCCCAAAGTGCTGGGATTACAGGCATGAACCACCACACCCAGCAGAGGACCTGATCTTATATAGAGAGTCCTAAAGAATCACTAAGAAATTATTAGAACTAATAAGTTTAGCAAGGTTGATGGACACAAGATCAATATATAAAAATTACATCTGAGGCCGGGCGCAGTGGCTCACTCCTGTAATCCCAGCACTCTGGGAGGCCGAGACCGGAAGATCACCTGAGGTCAGGAGTTCGAGACCAGCCTGGCCAACATGGTGAAACCCCGTCTCTACAAAAATACAAAAAAAATCAACCAGGCGTGGTGGCACATGCCTGTAGTCCCAGCTACTCGGGAGGCTGAGGCAGGAGAATCGCTTAAACCCGGGAAGTAGATGTTATAGTGAGCTGAGATTGTGCCACTGCACTCCAGCCTGGGCAACAGAGTGAGACTCCGTCTCAAAAAAAAAAAAAAAAAAATTACATCTGCCAGGCGCGGTGGCTCAGGCCTGTGATCCCAGCACTTTGGGTGGCTGGAGGTTGGCGTGAGCCCGGGAGGCGGAGCTTGCAGTGAGCCGACATTGTGCCACTGCACTCCAGCCTGAGTGACAGAGCGAGACTCCATCTCAAAAAAAAAAAAAAAAAAAAAAAATTACATCTATATTCAGTAGCAGTGAGCAAACCAAAAACGAAATTAAGAAAGCAATTTCATATACAGTAGCACCAAAATGAATGAAATACTTAAGGATAAATTTAACTGGCCAGGCGCGGTAGCTTACGCCTGTAATTCCCACACTTTGGGAGGCCCAGGCAGGCGGATCACGAAGGGCACAAACAACAGAAGGAAAATAGATAAATTGGATGTCATCAAAATTAAAAACCTTTCTGCTTAAAAGGATGCCATGAATGAATTGAGAACTCGTGGGAGAAAAAATTTCAAAGTATATGTCTGATAAGGGACTTGTAGTTAGAATACATAAAATCTCTTGCCAGGCATGGTGGCTCATGCCTGTAATCCCAGCACTTTGGGAGGCCGAGGCAGGTGGATCATGAGATCAGGAGTTTAAGACCAGCCTGGCCAACATGGTGAAACCCCGTCTCTACTAAATACAAAAAATTAGCCTGGTGTGGTGGCACATGCCTGTAATCCCAGCTACTTGGGAGGCTGAGGCAGGAGAATTGTTTGACCTCAGGAGGTGGAGGTTCCATTGAGCCGAGATTGCACCATTGCACTCCAGCCTGGGCAACAAGAGGGAAACTGTCTCAATAAAAGAAAACAAAACAGAAACTCTTACAATGCATCAGTAAAAGGTCAGATAACCGAGTTTAAAAATGGCACTGTCGGCCAGGCGCAGTGGCTCATGCCTATACTCCCAGCTCTTTGGAAGGCCAAGGCGGGTGAATCGCTTGAGGTCAGGAGTTTGAGACCAGCCTGGCCAACATGGTGAAACCCTGTCTTTACTAAAAATACAAAAATCCCCCCGGCGTGGTGGCGGGCACCTGTAATCCCAGCTACTCGTGAGGCTGAGGCAGGAGAATCGCTTGAACCCGGGAGGCAGAGGTTGCAGTGAATCGAGATCACGCCACTGCACTCCAGCCTGGGTCACAGAGTGAGACTCTGTCTCAATAAATGAATGAAAATGGCACTGTCCTCTGGTATTCCACAATGGAATAAGAGATGATTTGGCCTCGTGACTCATACTGTCCACTTTCATGCATGGCAACCCTTTCCCACCTTGGCATAGTCCACCCATTGCCCGAGGCCAGTTCCAGGCCCACTTTTTGCCCTGTGAGCCCGCTGCATTTCTGGTTTCTCCTTTTCCGGGCAGCTACTCAATGGAGCTTCTCTATTTAACATCTAGTCGTGTAGTCATGTCTTTTGTTGTTTCTTTCAGTGATGTTGCTTATTTCCCCAACGACACTTTTGGGAGCTTCTTAAGAACAGGTTGTCTAGGGACAAGGATACAAAGTGGTACAAGGGAAAAGTAGGCTGTTTAGGACCTGTGGGTGTGTCATGACCATGCTTGTATCTCTTGTTAGCTTTGTGGCCTTAGGTTCAATGCTGACCCTTTCTGAGGCTCAAGTTTCCTTATCTTTAAAATAGGTATTAAAGGAAGTAATCCGGTCCATACCTGAGCCTGGTATGCCCTTCTCCCGGACGTTCCTGTTTTCTGATCGTCTTCAGCACAGACATGAGTAAAGTGAGAATGACCAGTCCTGTGACTTACTGAGGGCAAGGTGTTCCAATTCAGATTGTATACTGATAATTACACAGGGAAGTAAGAGAAGAAACACATTAGAAGCCTGGAGATTATAGATGTTTTTGAAGAATACATTTTTTTGCATTAATAATGTGACTACTTTTTAAAAGTTTTCAGTATTAGAGGAAATAACCACCCATACTACTTCTACTATACTGCAATTACTATTAGCATTTTTATTTTTTCTTTTGTTTGTGCATTTTTCACTTAATTTATTTTGTTTTTATCATGCATTACTTATAATTATTTTGACAGTTTTTGTACCCTACTTTTCCATGTAGCATAAATATTAGTATTTTTGATTGGTTCCTTTTATAAGTAAGGAAACATTACTTTTATTTTTGGTCAGTCATAAAACTTTTTATACTCTGGTATATTTTATATGTGCTGACATAGTAATATAGTGGTGTAAGTTATGTGTATCATTAACTACGTAGTGGTTATACATGGAATTGGTGTGAAAATCCTGGCCAGGCATGGTGGCTCACACCTATAATTCCAGCACTTTGGGAGGCCAAGGCAAGAGGATCATTTGAGCCCAGGAGTTTGAGACTTGCCTGGGCAATCTAGTGAGACCCAGTCTCTACACAAAATTTTTAAAAAATTAGCTGGGTGTGGTGGCATGGTAGTCCCAGCTACTCCAGTGGCTGAGGTAGGAGGATCACTTGAGCCCAGGAGTTCAAGCTTGTGGTGAGCTGTGATTGCACCACTGCACTCCAGCCTGGGCAACAGAGTGGGAGGTGGTCTCTTGAAGGGAAAAAAAGAAGAAAAAGAAAATGGTTTTTCTAGATAAAATATCTGCTGTTAGAAGAAAGGTCAGGTAGTTTGGTTTAAACTTTAATGATTTCTCTTTTTTCAATAAAGGTCCATTTTAGCTTCCTATCTCCTGAAGGAAAAGCTCAACATCTTGGGCAAGTTGGGGTGCCTGCTAAGCTGTGCAGGCTCTGTCGTGCTGATTATCCACTCCCCAAAGTCTGAGAGTGTGACGACTCAGGCTGAGCTGGAAGAGAAGCTGACCAATCCAGGTAATTCCTTTCTAGCAGCACTGCCAAGAAAGTTTGCACTAGGAGTCCTAACTTTTTAAACCACGTCTTCAAAATGGACGCTTCCTGGCAGGGCAGAGGAACCATGTGTCCACCCTGATCTGTTACTGTAGATCTGTGTTCTCTGGGCATGTGCATCAGTGGGCTGTGCTCGCAGGCTAGCTCTCTGCCCTCACCCTCCCTCCTGATCCTCAGGCCCTGGGGGGAGCCTCCGTGGCCTGGTATTCCTTCAGGTTCTCTTCTGGGGCCTTGTGCATGGGTGTCTTCCCTTCCCACAGTGGCTCCCCTTGGACCACCCTCCCAAGTCTGACTGCCACCCACCCCTCCCGACGTACCTTTCCTGGTGTGCCCTGCCCACTCTATCTCCACCTCAGCACTTTGCTCCCTCCAGCTTGAAGCTCTGTGAGAACAAAGACCTGGCATCTCTTAAGTTTAGATTCCTCATATAGCCCTGTTTATATATCTTTTGACATAATTTCTTTTCTTTTTTTTTGAGACGGAGTCTCACTCTGTCACCCAGGCTGGAGTGCAGTGGCGCGATCTCAGCTCACTGAAAGCTCCGCCTCCCGGGTTCACGCCATTCTCCTGCCTCAGCCTCCTGAGTAGCCAGGGACTACAGGCGCCCGCCACCACGCCCGGCTAATTTTTTTTGTATTTTTAGTAGAGACGGGTTTCATCATGTTAGCCAGGATGGTCTTGATCTCTTGACCTCGTGATCCGCCCACCTCGCCCTTCCAAAGTGCTGGGATTACAGGCGTGAGCCACCGTGCTTGTCCTTTTTTTTGATAAATGCATTAAAAACTACTATCTACATGATTACAACAGACTTAAAGTATAGATTTCACTTTAAGTAGACCACCCTGTGTTGCTTACCAACAAGTTTAGGCAGCTGCCAGCACAAAACTGCCTCCACATCAGTATGCTGGTTTACATGTCCATACTCGCTGGTTTGCATGTCCACACGTGCTGGTTTGCATGTCCACACTCCCTGGTTTTCATGTCCGCACTCACTGGTTTTCTTGTCCACACTCGCTGGTTTGCATGTCCACACTCGCGGTTTGCATGCCCACACTCGCTGGTTTTCTTGTCCACACTCGCTGGTTTGCATGTCCATACTCGCTGGTTTGCATGTCCACACCCTGGTTTGCATGTTCACACCTAGTCTTCATGTCCACACTTGCTGGTTTGCATATCCACACCCTGGTTTGCATTTGCATGTCCACACTTGCTGGTTTTCATGTCCACACTCGCTGGTTTTCATGTCCACACTCAACTGGTTTTCTTGTCCACACTCGCTGCTTTGCATGTCCACACTCGCTGGTTTGCATGTCCACACTCGCTAGTTTTCTTGTCCATACTCGCTGGTTTTCTTGTCCACACTCACTGGTTTTCTTGTCCACACTTGCTGGTTTTCATGTCCACACTCGCTGGTTTTCATGTCCACACTTGCTGGTTTTCTTGTCCACACTCGCTGGTTTGCATGTCCACACTCACTGGTTTGCATGTCCACACTCGCTAGTTTTCTTGTCCACACTCGCTGCTTTGCATGTCCACACTTGCTGGTTTTCTCGTCCACACTCGCTGGCTTGCATGTCCACATCCTGGTTTGCATGTCCACACTTGCTGGTTTTCTTGTCCACACTCTCTGCTTTCCATGTCCACACTTGCTGGTTTGCATGTCCACACCCTGGTTTGCATGTGCACACCTAGTTTGCATGTCCACACTTGCTGGTTTTCTTGTCCACACTCGCTGGTTTGCATGTCCACACCCTGGTTTGCATGTCCACACCCTGGTTTGCATGTCCACACCCTGGTTTGCATGTGCACACCTAGTCTGCATGTCCACGCTCACTGGTTTTCTTGTCCACACTCGCTGGTTTTCTTGTCCACACTCACTGGTTTGCATGTCCACACCCTGGTTTGCATGTTCACGCCCTGGTTTGCATGTCCACACCCTGGTTTGCATGTTCACACCCTGGTTTGCATGTCCATACTCGCTGGTTTGCATGTTAACACCTAGTTTGCATGTCCACACTCACTGGTTTTCTTGTCCACACTCGCTGGTTTGCATGTCCACACCCTGGTTTGCATGTCCATACTTGCTGGTTTGCATAGCCAGCAGTTCCCAGCCCTCTCAGGTCCATTTGTGATGTTGGAATGGATTTCATGGAAAACACAACCTCCTTATACACACAATTTCAAACCATCAATTTAATGCCCTAACTGTAATATAAAGGAGAAATACCAGGACAATACTTTAAAACAAAACATCCATTTCAATATGTAAATGCCCAGGTCCCACTACAAGAGAAGACCTATTGAAGCTGGCCGACCCCACACCTTGTGAGGAGTGGTTGAGAATCTGGTAGCTGCAGATATAGACTGACGTGGGGGTGTAATGTTATTGACTTGGACTCTTGAGGTCTTGCCATGAACAAAATGATCCTCAGATGGAGCATAACTCTTAACGCAGTTTTGATCAAAGAAAGAACAATCCTCCCTCAATTTACATGGAAGTGACATGTCTGAAAAATTCAGCATATATTAAATCCATGCAAAAATTACTTTGTTTCACACATAAAATAGTCTCTAGGCTCTGATTATTACAGGCATATTTTTCAGTTACAAGTCCAAGGAGACATTCAGAAGTTGTGACGAGAATGGGATGATTTTTGATGGGGCTGGGGGTTGCTGTCTGCACATGCCTCTGCCCACTGGATGCAGCCCCCAATCATTGCAAAACCCACAAACACCTCCACAGCTTAAAGTCCTCCGTCCTGTCCCCTGCCTTACCCCTGCCCCCTGGATTCCCCGGCGCTTTTTTGAAACCTCGGAGCATCTCCATTAACTTGTATTGTTAAGAGAATGGTTCTAGGCCGGGCGCAGTGGCTCAAGCCTGTAATCCCAACACTTTGGGAGGCCGAGGACAGCAGATCACCTAAGGTCAGGAGTTCGAGACCAGCCTGGCCAACATGGCGAAACACTGTCTCTACTAAAAATATAATAGCCAGGCGTGGTGGCAGGCGCTTATGTATTCCCAGCTACTCAGGAGGCTGAGGCAGGAGAATTGCTTGAACCTGGGAGGCGGAGGTTGCAGTGAGCAGAAATCGCGCTATTGCACTCCAGCCTGGGCAACAAAGAGCAAAACTCCGTCTCAAAAAAACAAAACAAAACAAACAACAACAAAAAAAGAGAACGGTTCCGATAGAGGACCATGTAAACATTTAGGAGCTGTAAATGGTTCGTTTGTTTTTTTTGAGACGGACTCTTGCTCTGTCGCCCAGGCTGGAGTGCAGTGGTGTGATCTCGGCTCACTGCAACCTCTGCCTCCTAGGTTCAAGCGATTCTCCTGCCTCAGCCTCCTGAGTAGCTGAGATTACTGGTGCATGCCACCATGCCTGGCTAATTTTTTGTATTTTTAGTAGAGAACAGGGTTTCACCGAGTTAGCCAGGATGGTCTCGATCTCCTGACCTCCTGATCTGCCCACCTCGGCCTCCCAAAGTGCTGGGATTACAGGTGTGAGCCACCGTGCCCGGCTGTAAATTTTTTTTTTTTTTTAAAGATGGAGTCTTGCTCTGTCACCCAGGCTGGAGTGCAGTGGTGCCATCTCGGCTCACTGCAACCTCCACCCCCTAGGTTCAAGTGATTCTCCTGCCTCAGCCTCCCGAGTAGCTGGGATTACAGGCGCACTGTAATTTTCGTACTTTTAGTAGAGAGGGGGTTTCACCATCTTGGCCAGGCTGGTCTTGAACTCCTGACCTCATGATCCACCCACCTTGGCCCCCCAAAGTGCTGGGATTACAGGCGTGAGCCACCGCATCTGGCTAACCCGGCTATAAATGTTTTAACAGTGAAAATGATGGGAATAATTTTGTGGAATGAAATCAGTGGGTCTGGCTTGGGTAAATTCAAGCCAGAGCCCGCATGCCCCCCAGGGCTGTGCCACAGTAGAGGCGGGTGGCGGGTGGGGGCCCAGGTGCTGCCCCAGTCCACCCCGTGGGTTGCACCTGCTAGGCGGCGGCTCCGGGTGACTGTGTGCTGTCTGTGTTCCAGTGTTTGTGGGCTACCTGTGCATCGTGCTGCTCATGCTCCTGCTGCTCATCTTCTGGATCGCGCCGGCCCATGGGCCCACCAACATCATGGTCTACATCAGCATCTGCTCCTTGCTGGGCAGTTTCACCGTGCCTTCCACCAAGGGCATCGGGCTGGCAGCCCAAGACATCTTGCATAACAACCCGTCCAGTCAGAGAGCCCTCTGCCTGTGCCTGGTGCTCCTGGCCGTGCTCGGCTGCAGCATCATCGTCCAGTTCAGGTACATCAACAAGGCACTGGAGTGCTTCGACTCCTCGGTGTTCGGGGCCATCTACTACGTCGTGTTTACCACGCTGGTCCTGCTGGCCTCAGCCATCCTCTTCCGGGAGTGGAGCAATGTGGGCCTGGTGGACTTCTTGGGGATGGCCTGTGGATTTACTACCGTCTCCGTGGGGATTGTCCTTATACAGGTGTTCAAAGAGTTCAATTTCAACCTTGGGGAGATGAACAAATCTAATATGAAAACAGACTAGATTGCAATAGGAGCTTGGATGGTTCGAGGAACAGGCATTGGAGGTGGTTTCTGGCCCCGATTGGATGTGAAGTAGAAGAGGTCCTCGATCATGGTGTTAGAATTGACTGGATAGTAACAGGTGGTCTGGTGGACAGCGGGGAGCATGGCTCAGCACCAGAGCAGAGGCCCAGCCAGCCCTCTGCAGCCCAAAGGTGCCCAGCGGTTGCCTGGCACCATCTGTCTCTGATGAGACGAATCTCATTTTCATTTCCATTAACCTGGAAGCTTTCATGAATATTCTCTTCTTTTAAAACATTTTAACATTATTTAAACAGAAAAAATGTGCTCTTTCTGGTTAGTTGTTACAGGATAGCAGAGATACTTTTACTTAGATTACTTTGGAAATGAGAGATTGTTGTCTTGAACTCTGGCACTGTACAGTGAATGTGTCTGTAGTTGTGTTAGTTTGCATTAAGCATGTATAACATTCAAGTATGTCATCCAAATAAGAGGCATATACATTGAATTGTTTTTAATCCTCTGACAAGTTGACTCTTCGACCCCCACCCCCACCCAAGACATTTTAATAGTAAATAGAGAGAGAGAGAAGAGTTAATGAACATGAGGTAGTGTTCCACTGGCAGGATGACTTTTCAATAGCTCAAATCAATTTCAGTGCCTTTATCACTTGAATTATTAACTTAATTTAACTCTTACTGTGTATATGTTCTTAGATTAGAATAATGTAACTTCCTCGAGTATGCTTTAATATTTCAATATTCAAGTTACAAATGTATAAGGCAGTTAGAAATAATACAGTCACATGTCACTTAATGGTAGGGAAACATTCTGAGAAATGCATTGTAAGGTGACTTTATTGTGTGAACATCATGGAGTGCACTTACACAAACCTAGATGGGACACCTATGACCCACCCAGGCCAGATGGTACAGCCTGTTGCTCCTGGGCCACACACCTGTACCGCATGTGACTGCACTGAATACCGCAGGCAATTGTAACGCAGTGGTGAGTATTTGTGTTTCCAAACATAGGAAAGGTACAGTAAAACTATGGTGTTATAATCTTATGGGAGCACCGCCACATAAGTGGTATGTCTTTGACAGAAACGTGGTTACGTGGTTCATGACTGTATATTCACTGGAAGATAGTCAAGACTAAGGAGACATTAGAGCAAATTGATCCGTTTAACGTGATTATTGTCCAATTAAAGACAGTTGATTTAAGTAGCATGAGGTATTATTTTATTTGTATTCAATCTCTGTACCTGGGATCCAGTATCAAATATATCCACATTCTTTATCAGCAAGCATTTATGGCCATTCAGAAGAAATAAATTAGGTAACTTGATAATAAGGTTAAGTGGGAGAGTACCTGTTCAATAGCTCATATATCGAGTACCCTGTCATACAGGAACAAGTTAAAGGACACAATTGAGGTTAGGCTAGATTCTACAAATTGCAACACACAGTTTTCAAAAGATTTTCTAACAAAAAGCCAGTGAATGTAGCCATCTCCTTGTTGTTTGCAATAGCAGAGCATCCTAGAGTTCCTCAGCTAACCTCTCATTATGTGTCTTAAATGCAAAAGAGCCATTAATTATGCCAGTATTTGAATCAAAGAGGTCATTCTCTGTCTATAGTGTTCCCATCCATGTGTTCCAAGTGGGAGCAAAGCATGAAGTGATGCAGATATTTCACCACGGTATCATGTATTTCACAGCCAGTGTTTTATCTCAGCAGGGAACTATGCCAAGTTGAAAGATGGGGTTGGGTAAAGTAGATTAGGTGAAGTAGAACATAAAATTGAATAGTACCCAATTAAATTTCCTCAGTAAGAAAAAAATGTGTTTTTGTAGGCAAAAAGAACATTTCTAAAGTCTCAAGGAATAGCTTCCTAAAGTGTTGAGTAAAGAGGCTAAATAAAATGAGACTAGTTTAATATAGAGAGAAAAATACCTTTATGAAGTGAAAGTGTACATGATGATCATGGGTTGTCAGTGATTTGTGAACTGAGAGCAGCAACAGCATGATTTAAAAAAAATTTTAAATCCTCTCTTAATGGATGGTTAACAAATGCTCAAAGTCCATTACTCTTTTTATTGGCTCTGGCAGGTTTTGTTTTTTATCATCAGTGCTTTTAGGAATGCAGGCCTTAACTTACCGAACTGAACTTTCTGAAAACGTTATGTAGCAGTATCAATATACTTTTAGGCATAAAAATAGTTTCCTAGGTAAGGGGTGTGAGATATTCAAAGAATACATGTGGCTAACAAGTGTAATGAGAAAGTTCATGTGTCACATGAAAATGATCACATTTGTGTTGCTACAGCTTTCATGGGAAATTTAGTTTAAAGGCAGCTCTTGGTGTACCTTAGTATATTTTAATCCACATTTATACCATTGATACTGAGAGGTGATACCCGATGATCTTCTCTATAATATTCTTAGAGTGAAACAAAATCTCAAAAGTATTAATAGCTCTTCTACCCTTGAAGGTGACTGGTCCTGGGACAGTTAGAATCTTTCAGGTTTACCTCTGTTCAGCAGATACTTCAGTAGGATACATAGCTTTTCTTCCAGTGAAACAAAGTTCATATCATCCATTGTTTTTCAAGCATGTGACACTAGCCTCAAAGTAAATGACATGACCAGTGGTTGAACAGTCTAATTTTCAAATTTAATATAGAGCATATAACTTCTGATTTAATAGTATTTATTTTAAAAATTTATGTTTTCATCATTCGTTTGAAAATGAAAAAAAAAGCCCCAAAGTGAGAACTTTGGGGGAGGGCCTAGAACATGGATAGATCTCTTAGTGGTCTTTCCAACAGTACATGTACTTGAAATATTTTCATTATCATACTATTCTTTGAAAGAAAAGATGCTTACTGTATCCTTGTTTTCAAGCATCCTCTAAAATCAAAGGTTTTGATCACAATATGCAGGTTTCCTCTTCATAGATAACTTAAATAGGCCATTTCTCTCCTCTTCTTGGGCAATTCCTTGTTTTCTCCTCTGAATATTTGCATTTGAAAAGATTGCTTCCTGTTCTGCTCATTGATCAAAGGTAGGGCCAATTAAGGATTCTAACCCTAACCTAGCACCACAAAGCCCCCCTGGAGCATCTTCCCGGCTGGCAGGACCATGCCATCTCTGTGGAGAAGGTGCTGGGGAGGGAAGTCCTTCCAGTGCCACATGGAGTGAGGCCTTGCCCATACTGGGGACTTTGGGGAGGAATCCGGTGTTCTGGTGGCCTTGCTCAGCTCTCATTGAGATCTTTTGCTATCAGAATGTTAGTGAAATATACTTCGCAGCTCTTTGTTCAGCAATAAGGAATATTCTTTCAATTCCTCTTCAAGCCAATTTACTACACCCAGTTGTCTTTCCAGAAGTTCATCCCAGCAGTAATGTGTTGGTGTTTGTTCTTCTTTGGATTTCACATCTGTTTTCTGGTAGAAGTGAGCACTGTTCACTTGTGCAGTCGTCTTATTTTCCTTCTTCCTAGATGACTCAGCTCTTTGTAAATGTTGTGCTCAACTTCTAGGGGCCAGTTCTAGACTTTGGAGATGCAGTGGCTCCCAGGTGTGCACGGACACCTGGTCCGTGGAAACAGGTGTGATGGGCACAGGCTGCTGCCCTTCTGTCTGGTCGGGGGATTCCTCTTCTTCAAGCTGCTCAGCTAACCCAGAAGAGGGGAGAGAGTACTCCGGTGGTTCCCAGAGTCCCTCCCATCGCGCTGCTCCGACCTGACGCCTGCTCGATGCTGACTTAGGCTTCCTGCCACCAAGCAGGAAACTTTGAAAGAGAACATTTCAGTGTGAGGTCTGTTCCCGACGGCATGGATTAGCTTCTGTGTTCTGAAGTTGTCCTTTTCATGGTGTCTGACACCAAGGGCATTGTTCGCCCATGAGGCAGGATTGGATGGAGTCTTGGTGTTTTGCCTTCTCAGGGACCAAAAATGTATCATTGACTCCTTAACAGTGACCTTCCTCCCGAGGACATATCCGTGTTCATTTTTCATAGATTTTACTCATATTCATAGGTAGATTCTGTTAATGTGAGTTGGAAAGAAAAGACCAATTTGTACACCAGTCACACCACAAGACAGTTTATCATATAAAATACCTCAATTTTTTGTATTCCTCATTTCCACCTCACAGTTGTACTGGTGATGAATTTTAAGGGTCTGTCCTTTAGCTTATAGGTGATATTTCACATCTGGCCAGATTCTTATACCTCCATTGTATACTTGAAAAGGTTCAGAATTACAGGAACAGCAGTGAGAATTTGGCCCACTACCACGACTCATTTGTTTCATTCACATTCCTCACGTGCAACAACATAATTATATTTTAAGAAAATGTAACTTTGTTACATCAAAATATGTTGTCTAGTAAAAAGTTGATATTCAGTAGAACAAGGATCGTGTAAATAAACATCTATTTCACATGTACCCAAAAGCATTTAAAAAGCAGAGCAGGAGCCAGGGAGGGGGATGTTTTTCTTCTTTTCTCTATTTTTCCCTAAATCGTGCAAACATAGGTGAGTCTCTTAACCTTTCTGTGCCTCAGTTTTTCTACCTCTAAAGGGGTGGGATGGTTCTTTAAATTGTTTCTAAAACACTGGCACTTTCCGCAGTGTTCAGGTGGCCTGAGATGAGAGCACCGTGTTCAGAAGTGCCTGGGAGTGGCACAGTGGAAGCTCCGCTTGCACGGACCATGGAGTCTGCTCAGGACCATGCTGTAGAACACACAGCCTCATGCGCTGAGAAAGCAAAGGAAGTGCGGGGTGTAAAGTTTGCATGATTCCATGAAGCTTTAGTTTTCCTTTTTTTGTTTTAAAAGAAAGGGTTTTATATGTTCTATTGTAAAATATGGAAATTAAACAGGGACTTAAGAAAGCCGCACAGAAAGATCACCTTCCGATGGTGTGATGGGCTCCTGACATTCGGCCGAGGTCTGTATTCTGAAAAAGATTTAATGAGCTGTGAAACACGTGGATTCTGTTGCACTGGATTTGTAATAAATGACGCTGAACTTCCTGCTTCCAAGCAGCTCAACCCTGATGCTGAACTGACACCAGGAGAATGTCAAGGCTCTCAAACCACTAGTGCCAAAGGGTCATGTTGAAAAGTTCAGAATATTTATTTGTCAGAATATAATAATTGCCCCCCACCTTAGTATTTTTGCACTTTACAGAAATTTAGATACTGTTTTTCAGTGGCTTGAGTGTTTTGCCTTTTCAAAGGATAACTATTATTTTCTTGAAAATGGAATATAATCATGAAAGAGAGGAAGAAGATGTAAAAAATGTCAAATGTTGATTGGTTGTGTAAAAGTTTTGTCATAGACATGTATTGGGGAGCTTCTAATTAGCATACATAGACACATGTGTCAGTGGCTAAGACCTGCTTATATTTTGCTTTATAGATGTAGTCATAGCATGTTGTTATTGCCTCATGTAAATAAAAAGGCTATTAAGTTTTCCAGTAATATTTATTAATCTGTATGTGTTTTAAAATAAAATAACTTATTTCTAGCTGAACATTTGTTGATTTTTTTTTTCCCTTTTACTTGAAATGCTCATGTAGTCTCAGGTTCCAGATCATCCCAGTTCCTCACATTTTTCCTATTCTCTTTTTAGAAATGAGTAGCCTAGGCTGGGTGCAGTGGCTCATGCCTGTAATCGCAGCACTTTAGGGGGCTGAGGCGGGTGGAACACTTGAGGCCAGGAGTTTGAGACCAGCCTGGTCAATATGGTAAAACCCCATCTCTACTAAAAAATAACAAAAATTAGGCATGGTGGTGCACGCCTGTAGTCCCAGCTACTCAGCAAGCTGAAGCAAGAGAATCACTTGAACTTGGGAGGTAGAGGTTGCAGTGACCGAGATCACAGCACTGCACTCCAGCCTGGACAACAGAGCGAGACTCCATCTCAAAAAAAAAAAAAAGAAAAATGACTAGCCTCTAGATCTCTGTAACAATGTAGAAAATGTCTACCTGTGGGCCAGGTGTGGTGGCTTACGCCTGTAATCCCAGCACTTTGGGAGGCTGAGGTGGGCGGATCACCTGAGGTCGGGAGTTTGAGAGTAGCCTGACCAACATGGAGAAATCCTGTCTCTGCTAAAAATACAAAATTAGCCAGAGGTGGCGGCACATGCCTGTAATCCCAGCTACTCAGGAGGCCGAGGCAGGAGAATCACTTGAACCCGAGAGGCAGAGGTTGCAGTGAGCCGAGATCGCACCATTGCACTCCAGCCTGGGCAACAAGAGCAAAACCCCGCCTCAAAAACAAAACAAAACAAAAAAGGCCAGCGGCGGTGGCTCACGCCTGTAATCCCAGCACTTTGGGAGGCCAAGGCAGGCAGATCACGAGGTCAGGAGTTCAAGACCAGCCTGGCCAACATGGTGAAACCCCGTCTCTTCTAAAAATACAAAAATTAGCTGGGCATTGGTGGTGTGTGCCTATAATCCCAGCTACTCTGGAGGCTGAGGCAGGAGAATCGCTTAAACCCGGGAGGTGGAGGTTGCAGCGAGCCGAGGTCGTGCCACTGCACTCTAGCCTGGACGACAAGAGTGAAACTCCGTCTTGGAAAAAAAAAAAAAAAGAGAAAACGTCTACCTGTGCATCTACCTTGGGGAGCAAATCCATGATGTATGCAGAAATTCCCTATCCTGTGACTATCTCTTGATCCAATGAAGTGATAGTATTAAATAAAACCAGCTTTATTTTAATATGTTAGTACTTTTGACATGTTTTTGAGTTGTATATCATTTTACATTTTTAGCCCATAGAAAATGAGACAATCATAACACATTTTCATACTTCAAGCATCATTAGAAATCTTGTTGCTAATCTTCTTTAGTGTCCTATAATTTTCTTTGTTTTGGTTTTTTTTTTTTTGAGAGACAGGGTCTCACTCTCTTACAGGCATAGCTCACTGCAGCCTCAAACTGCTGGGCTCAAGCGACCCTCCTGTGTCAGCCTCCCTGTTAGCTAGGACTACAGGCCTGTGCCTCCACACCTGGGTAATTTTTTAATTTTTTTGTAGAGACAGGGTCTAGTTATGTTGCTCAGACTGGTGTCCTATAAGTTATTTTATCAAATGAGAAAAAATGAGTAAGATTTTTTTCTTAGTCTCTATCCCAAAAGATTTAATTATTCACATTTTGATCAAAGTATACTTATACAGAAAACAAGAACAAACATTTTATGAAATCACCAAATGCATCTATGGATAACTCCAGATAGGTTTTTGGGGCTGTGAAGTGTATTAATGCCAAATTCTGCTGTCATTGAACAAAAGCTTGCATTGGTTGGTTACTACTATAGAGTAGTTTGTGCTAGCTGCTAGCCAAGCCTTCCCTGCAAGGGACTTATCCTAGAATTTCTGTGTTGCTTAGTTACATCCATCCCATCCATCTGATGACCCTTCGTTTTGACATTGTCAGCATGCTTGTTGTAGTATTAGTCACACTTACTTGTTCATCATTAGTTTGAACCTCACATGATAGTTTTAAAAACGTTTTTAGTTGGAGAGGTGAGACACAGACAAGAAACAGATATAAAAGATCTAGGTACCTCTGCAGCCAGGCACGGTGGCTCACGCCTGTAATCCCAGCAGTTTCGGAGGCCAAGGCGGGCGGATTACCTGAGGTTGGGGGTTTGAGACTGGCCTGACCAACATGGAGAAACCCCCGTCTCTACTAAAAATACATAATTAGCTGAGCATGGTGGTACACGCCTGTAATCCCAGCTATTCGGGAGGCTGAGGCAGGAGAATTGCTTGAACCCGGGAGGCGGAGGTTGCAGTGAGCTGAGATCGCGCCTTTGCACTCCAGCCTGGGCAACAAGAGCAAAACTCCGTCTAAAAAAAAAAAAAAAAAAAATCTAGGTACCTCTATTACCAGTCCAAAGAGGACAGGATTCATTCCAGCTGAGCACATGAGAAAGAGGTGTGGAACTGGATGGTGGCAAGCAGGACAACGGTGGTGGTGACCAAGTAACAAACACAATGAGTCTGTGAAAATCACTGAGATGATGGACCAGAGGGTAGAGAGAAGGTCAGACCAGGTTGCTCATCTAGAACACTGAATCTGTTTTATTTTTGACAAAGACATTTGGGGGATCCCAGCATCTTCTCCTTCCCTTAATTTGGCATACTTACTGTGTTAGTTTTTTCTTACGTCTCTTCACAAGTTATATACCTTGTAGCTTAAAACAACACACGTGTATCATCTTACAGTTGTGGAGGTTAGAAGTTCCACACAAGCTTTGCTGGGCTAAAATCAAGGTGCAGACAGGAGTACTTCCCTCTGGAAGCTCCTGAAGAGTCTCATCTCTGCTCTTTCGGTTTCTAGAGGCTGCCTTTGTATCTTGCCTCGTGGCTCCCTCCTCCATCTTTGAAGCCAGCAATGTCACCTCTCTCACCACTCATCCATCATCATAGCTTACTCTCTGACTCTGACACTCCTGTCACCCTCTTAGAAGGACCTTCCTGACTGCTTTGGGCCCACATGGACAATCCAGGGTCAGCTCCCTATCTCCAGATCCTCAGTTGCCTCTGCAGAGCCCCTTTTGCCATGTAAGGTGGCACAGTCAGGTTTCAAGGTGAGGACGTGGATATCTTTGGGCATTCTGCTTACCACATCCACTTACCATTTTACCAAGTGAGGCAGTTCATAAAAGCCAACTCCTGGCTTTTAATCACTATCCTACTGTTCTACCTCAATTCACCTTGAGTTATTCCTATATTTTTCAGAAAGTTTCTCCCTGCTCACCCCCAACAAATGTTTTGGAAAATGCCCTACTACATTTGTAGGTCATCAATGGCCTTGAATAAACTAAATAATATTAATTGGAAAGTATTCATATAATAGAAATGCTTTAAAATGGCAGGGAATTATCAGGGAACCTGCCCCGATAGTCACGTAGTTTATTTTCTATTTTCCCTAAGCATCAGCCGGTTTGAGAAATAAAGGGACAGAGTACAAAAGAGAGAAATTTTAAAGCTGGGCATCCAGGGGAGACATCACATGTCAGTAGGTTCCATGATGCCCCCCAAGCCACAAAACCAGCAAGTTTTTATTAGGGATTTTCAAAAGGGGAGGGAGTGTGTGAATAGGTGTGGGTGACAGACATCAAGTACTTTACAAGGTAATAGAATATCACAAGGCAAGTGGAGGCAGGGCGAGATCACAGGACCACAGGACCGAGGCAAAATTAAAATTGCTAATGAAGTTTCGGGCACCATTGTCATTGATAACATCAGGAGACAGGGTTTTGAGGGCAACCAGTCTGACCAAAATTTATTAGGCAGGAATTTCTTCTTCCTAATAAGCCTGGGAGCACTATGGGAGACTGGGGTCTATTTCACCCCTACAGTCTACAGACCATAAAAGAGGGCCACGCCCAGGGGGGCCAGTTCAGAGAACCACCCCCAGGCACGTATTCTCTTTCCCAGGGATGTTCCTTGCTGAGAAAAGGAATTCAGCGATATTTCTCCCATTTGCTTTTGAAAGAAGAGAAATATGGCTCTGTTCCGCCCGGCTCACTGGCGGTCAGAGTTTAAGGTTATCTCTCTTATTCCCTGAACAATTGCTATTATCCTGTTCTTTTTTCAAGGTGCCCAGATTTCATATTGTTCAAACACACATGCTCTACAATTTGTGCAGTTAACGCAATTATCACAGGGTTCTGAGGTGACATACATCCTCCTCGGCTTACGAGATGACAGGATTAAGAGATTAAAGTAAAGACAGGCATAGGAAATCACAGGGTATTGATTGGGGAAGTGACAATTCTCCATGAAATCTTCACAATTTATGTTCAGAGATTGCAGTAAAGACAGGCATAAGAAATTATAAAAGTATTAATTTGGGGAACTAATAAATGTCCATGAAATCTTCACAATCCACGTTCTTCTGCCATGGCTTCAGTCGGTCCCTCCGGTTGGGGGTCCCTGACTTCCCGCAACAGGGAATGCCACTATTCATTTTGGAAGGACAAAGGGCAATTTTAACTAGTGATAGGGGTTGAGGTAAAGAAAAAATGATCATCTGCTTTGCTGTTTTGATGCTTCTGTTGTAACAAAACCAAAACATACAAGAGTAATTGGGGAAAAATTTATACATAAGAAAACTATTTGATTTCCTAATACATGATTTTAAAAAATACTGTTTTAAAGCTGTTGAAGTCTCGTCATTGTTACAGAAGCATAGGCCAGACTTCTTGCTTCTGTGCTTCTGTAACAATGACAAGATTTCAACAGCTTTATTGGGGTATAATTGACATATAATAAACTGCACATATATAAAATGTATGATTTGGTAAGTTTTGACAAGTGTCTTATGATGAAAACATTGCCATAAACAAAACAGTGAACATCCCCATCACACCAAAGTTTCTTTTTGACCCACTGCAATCCCTTCACCCTCCTTGCCTCCTCTACTCCTAGGGACCCATTCATCTGCTTTCTGTCACTATACATGGGCTTCCATTTCCTAGGCTTTTATATAAATGTGATCGTTGAGTACACACTGTTTTTTTGGTCTGCTTGTTTCACTTACATAATTATTTTGAGACTAAGCTATGTTAAGGCATGTATCAATAGTTCATCCCCCTAACCTTTTTTTTTTTTGAGGCTTTTTTTTAGGAGTTTGCTCTTGTCCCCCAGGCTGGAGTGCAATGGTGCGATCTCAGTTCACTGCAAGCTCCACCTCCCGGGTTCCTGCTGTTCTCCTGTCTCAGCCTCCCGAGTAGCTAGTACTACAGGCACCCGCCACCACACCCAGCTAATTTTTGTATTTTTAGTAGAGACGGGGTTTCACTGTGTTAGGTCTCGATCTCCTGACCTCATGATCCACCCGTCTTGGCCTCCCAAAGTGCTGGGATTACAGGTGTGAGCCACCACGCCCAGCCTGCAAGTATTTTTATGGATGCATTTCTGTTGAGTAAATACTCAGGAGTAGAATTGCCAGGTCATTTGGTCGGTGTATGTTTAACTTTTTAAGAAACTGTCAACCAATTTTCCAAGGAAATTGTCCCATTTTACAATTCCACCAGTAGTGTATGAGAAGGAGTTAGAGTTTTAAAACTTTAAAAATATGACAACTGCTTCAACACTCAGAGTATACAAGATGTACAACATCACGGGCTGGAGAAGTGATGTGGGCATGTAAGAAGCCTGCAGCATATTAGCAAGGTATATATACACTTATAAAGACAATGCACTGTGCAATGTGGGAGGAGGTGTCTGGTAGGAGGTCCAGATAATGACAGAAAGCTGATTAGATGAGGCGGAGCTCCAGCTGGCAGAAAGGAGTGACAAGCAAATTCATTTGTTAGGTTAAATTAACATATCAACACCTAAGCATTCCTGTTCATATGAACAAACCACTACTTTATTACTCATCTGCCTCCTAGAGCAGCAGTCCCCAACCCTTTTGGTACCAAAGACTGGTTTCATAGAAGACAATTTTTCCACAGACGTTGGGGAAGGTGGGGGCAGGGAGGATGTTTTCGGGATAAAAGTGTCCCACCTCAGATCATCAGGCATTATTTAGATTCTCATTAGGAGCGTGCAACCTAGATCCGTCGCATGCACGGTTCACGATAGGGTTCACACTCCTATGAGAATCTAATGCTTCCACTGATCTAAGGAGGAAGCTGATGGGAGGAGGAGCTCTGGCGGCAATGTGAACAATGGGGAGTGACTGTAAACACAGATGAAGCTTCACTTGCTTGCCTGCCTTTCACTTCCCGTTGTGGCCCAGTTCCTAACAGGCCATGGCCCCATACTGGTCTGCAGCCCAGGGGGTTGGGGACCTCTGGCCTAGAGGTATTTGTTGGCATCTGTATCCGTTAGTGATTGCTACATACCAATCTACCCCAAAATAAGTGGCTAAGACAATAGTAATTTATCCTTCCTCATGTGTTTATGGGTTATTGGGGCAGTTTTGGTCAGTGGCTGGTCTCAATGTTGGTCAGCCAGCATTTACCTAGGTGGCTTTGCTGCTTGCCTTGCCCCATGTGGTCCCCTCCTCCAGCAGGCTAGTCCAGGCATCATAATTTAGGCTGGAACTGCCACATGTTCTTAGCCAAAGCCCAAGGCCAGTACAGATTCAGGAAACAGAACGGAGCTGCAAAGTCACTGCAAAATGTGTGGGAAATTGGAGCCATTTTTCATCAATCTACCACATCACCTGAGACCAACTTGTCAACCATCTTTCAATATTCAATGGAATTCCTTATCTGAGAGTGTCATCTAGCCAAAACATGGCTGAGACCAAAGAAGGTAATAGATCCTCTGAGCCAGTTCTAAGATGCAAGTAATGGGTCCTCTGAGCCAGTTTTAAGATGATTGCTAGGCTCACGGCAGATTAAAAGCTTTAAAATTAGAAGCTGCATAGTGACCTAGACAAAACCAGAGTGGTCAGGGGCTGTGTATACAGTCTAGAACACAACAATCCAATAGGATTAGAGCCTGAAAAGGACAAATGATATTTGGTGTTTTGTTTCAAAAAGCGCATAATTCATTTTATAAAGATCCTCACCCCACATGATTTGAATTTCATATAATAGTGTTTTTGTGTCTAGTCACAACCTGGAACAACATTCCTAAGGGACTCTACACCTGCAACCAAGGAATCATTGATTTACTAGATCTAACTCTAGCTGGCTACTCTGCTTCTTACAAATGAGCTGTCTTTGACTACTTCTGCAGCAACCACGTTGGTGGATCCCAAGGAATTTCTCCTTTCTAGGAGTAGCCAAGGCAGGATAGCCTAACAGGTGGTTTCCCGTACATCTCGTGAAAAATAAATCTGCGCTTTGGGAGGCTGAGGCGGGTGAATCACGAGGTCAAGAGATCGAGACCATCCTGGCCAACGTGGTGAAACCCCGTCTCTACTAAAAATACAAAAATTGGCCGGGCGTGGTGGCTCACGCCTGTAATCCCAGCACTTTGGGAGGCCGAGGCAGGCGGATCACGAGGTCAGGAGTTCGAAACCAGCCTGGCCAACATGGTGAAACCCCGTCTCCACTAAAAATACAAAAATTAGCTGGGCGTGGTGGTGTGTACCTGTAATCCCAGCTACTGGGGAGGCTGAGGCAGGAGAATGGCTTCATTGAACCCAGGAGGCAGAGGTTGCAGTGAGCTGAGATCGTGTCACTGCGCTCCAGCCTGGGTGACAATTAAGACTCCGTCTCAAAAAAAAAAAAAAAAAATTAGCGGGGCGTGGTGGCGCGCGCCTACAGTCCCAGCTATTCGGGAGGCTGAGGCAGGAGAATTGCTTGAACCAGGGAGGCGGAGTTTGCAGTGATCCGAGATCGTGCCACTGCACTCCAGTCTGGCGACAGAGCGAGACTCTGTCTCAGCCTCTAGAGTAACTGAGATTTCAGGCTCGCACCAACACGTCCAGCTAATTTTTGTATTTTTAGTAGAGATGCGGTTTCCCCATGTTGGTCACGTTGGTCTCGAACTCCTGACCTCGTGATCCGCCCGCCTCGGCCTCCCAAAGTGCTATGATTACAGGTGTGAGCCACCGCGCCCGGCCGGAACCCTCATTTACTCTATTTTTTTTTGAGACAGAGTCTCGCTCTGTCACCCAGGCTGGAGTGCAGTGGCGGGATCTCCGCTCACTGCAAGCTCCGCCTCCCGGGTTCGCGCCATTCTCCTGCCTTAGTGTCCCGAGTAGCTGGGACTACAAGCACCCGCCACCACTCCCGGCTAATTTTTTGTATTTTTAGCAGGGGCAGGGTTTCACCGTGTTAGCCAGGATGGTCTCGATCTCCTGACCTCGGGATCCGCCCGCCTCGGTCTCCCAAAGTGCTGGGATTACAGGCGTAAGCCACAGCGCCGGGCCCGGAATCCTCGTTTTAAATAAGGGCCAGGCTGGAGTTTGATTTTGAACTGATCGGCCGACGCCACGTGGCAGCATAATGTACTGCTTAACTACCCTTCCAGCTTAGTCCCTTGCCAGGTCCCGCCTGGATCGTGAGCCCCGCCCCCGCTCCCGTTTCCGCCCCCGTTTCCGCCCCAGTCCGCGACCCGTCCCCGCCCCCGTCCCAGCACGCTACGCGCCCCGCCCTCCGCGCTCAGCCGACTGGGGCCTTGTAAAGGAACCGGAACCCGGCGGGAGAGCGCCCCGGGGGCGGGGCTGTATGTGGTGCGGCACTGCGCGTGCGCGCGAGGCCTCTTGCGTCATTTAGCCGCGCCTAGGTTTTGTGGCGCCGGCCCTAGGTCCCGGCAGCGGTGGTGACGGTGGTGCCGGAGGTTGTCCTTGGCAGGTTTTCCTCGGCGCTTCTCCATGGAGGAGGCGGTGCGAACGGCTTCAGCCCCGAATGCTCGCATCTCCCACTGGACGGCGACGAAGGCGGTGGCCGTGCGAGCGCAGGACTGGGCGGCCTGTGTGGGGGTGTGAGCCGCGGTGCCCCAGGCTGCGCCGGCGAGGGGAAGCCGCGCGGCCCGCCGACCGACTAGGGTGAGGTCGCCACTCCTTCCTTTCAGTCAAGCGCGAAGGGGCTGACTTGATGGCGAGCCAGCCCGTCTTGTGTCGGAGAAGGGTTCTTCGGGCAACTTTCCTTTCCGGGTGTTCTGAGTCGGAAGCGGTTTTCCTGTAATCCTCAGTGAGGAAACCCACCGTGAATCGGATTGCCGTTCAGTCCCACGGAAGCCTGGCTCGTTGGCCATGTCGGGGACGCATGTTCATTAAGTTCATTAAAATAGTTTCATTTGTCTTGGTGAGTTTTAGAAGGTGGCTTCAGCTGCTGCGGGGATTATAACTGACAGTTAAACAAGCCTTAGAAGTCTGCTGTGACGTTTTGAGCCTGGCTGTTTTAATTTCCTTTTATAAAATCACGGAATCCTATTTCCCTCTCTACAATTGCGCAAAACTATGTGTTTAGTTTGGTGTTTGTGCCTCCTTAATTTCTTTTCTAGGTGGTTAGTTCATTTAATACAGGACTGCATGTTAAGTTCTCTTTCTAGAAAACCTGTGTATAGCCATGTGCCCGGTTAATACTTTTTTTAGTAAGAGGAAATATCAGAATCGAAAGTTTCCATTCCAGTAAGCTGCCTGTCGAAGCAGTAGTTATGTTCGATTGAGTAGGTTTTATGTTGATTGGTTGGCAAAATGAGTATGAAGGCTAGTAACCAAATTTTAAAACGTACTTAGTACCTTTAAGTCTTTTGCCTACTTCTGTGTTTTCTTCTTTCTAGGCTGGAGCTACTCGGCCAGGGTTTAAGACTTTAAATGAGAATAAAGGGTGGTATTTACGAGGAAATGAGAGTGAATAAGTCATCTCTAACCTCTCCCAGCCTTTTTTTCAAAAGAGAGACCATATTAAACTTACATGTAAGTTAAAATTGTAATTTATAACTAATATTGTTGCCTAGTTAGGGTTGGAGATTTAGGTTCTGTAATATTCATAAGTACAGTACTGCTTTGAAAAATTATTAGCCAAGTGAGAGGTTGGAAAAAATTAAATCTAACTTATGTATTTAATTTTTCTGAGCCAAGGTCTTGCTCTGTCCCCAGGCTAGAGGGTGCAATCTGGGCTCCCTGCAACTTTTGCCTCCCGGGCTCAAGTGGTCCTCCCACCTCAGCCTCCTCAGCAGCTGGGACAACAGACGTGCGGCACCATGCCTGGCTAATTTTTGTATTTGTATTTGTTTTAGAACTGGGGTTTCACCATGTTACACCGGCTGGTCTCCTAATCCTGGACTTAAGCGATCCAACCACCTTGGCCTCCAAAGTGCGGGGATTACAGGCGTGAGCCACCGAGCCGGGCCTAAGCTAACTTAGATAGCAGTGGAAATCAAGTAGTAAGGATTTCGTAGAAAACTAAGAGCTCTATATACAGTTTTTTGGTTTTTTTTTTTTTGAGATGCAGTTTTGCTCTGTCACTCGGACTGGAGTGCAGTGGCACGATCTCTGCTCACTGCAACCTCCGCCTCCCGGGTTCAAGCGATTCTCCTGCCTCAGCCTCCCGAGTAGCTGGGATTACAGGCGCCGGCGACCATGCCCAGCTAATTTTTGTATTTTTAGTAGAGATGGGGTTTCACCATGTTGGCCAGGCTGGTCTCGAACTCCTGACCTCAGTTGATCTGCCCGCCTCGGCCTCCCAAAGTGCTCGGATTACAGGCGTGAGCCACCGCGCCCGACCTAAGAGCTCTAAAGTGTTAATGTAATGTGGGCAGCCGGATGTAGAAGTAAAGTCCCTTTCTATGTGGTCCTCTGCATGTGACTCTTTTTTACCCCTGGGAGGTTTCTTTAGCTGTAAAGTCATATCTTCATCTCTTTGTGTAGAAGAGAAATGAGTAGAAATGATGCATGGAATAGTGCCTAGGGAGGTGCTCAGTAAGTGGTAGCTATTGTTGGGGAGAGATAATAAAAAGAATTTCACATGTTTTCAGAATGTTTCTAATAGGTAAATATGATTTAGTCATTTAAAACACATGACTTTGAATATTACATTTTTTTCATAGACGGTATAAGCGTCATTTAAACTCTGATTTATTTGATTGCTATACATTGTGATATTGAACAGAAAGATAAGACTTCTGCAGAGAATAAAAGGTGGGGTGGGGGTGGGAGAGGAAATGGGAGATTTAGGTCACAGGATACACGGTAGCAGATATTCAGGATGTACAACTTGAGAACTACAGCTAATGAAATTGTATTAGAGATTTTCCTTCAATGAGTATGTTTTAGCTGCTTTTGTCATAAAAAAGTAACTGCATGAGATGATAGATATGTTGATGTGCTCTACTGTGGTAACTGTGTTACTATCTGTATGTTTCCCATAACATAAATCTCAAATATACACAATTTGCAAAGATTTATCTGTATTGTAGAATTAAATACACCCCTCAGACTAGATTAGAGCATGCTTAAACATTTCTGCTATCTAACTATTTGTTTTATGTAAATAAACTGGAAACAGAACTACTTAATGGCTCCAGATGAAAATAAATTATGATCTGGCCAAATAAATGGGTTGCAGATCTGTTCCTTGCCTTTTGGATTTGTGTATGGCCCATAGGGCCCCACGTGATCTGACACTCACCTTTTTTTTTTTTTTTCCTGAGATGCAGTTTCGCTCTTGTTGCCTAGGCTAGAGTGCAGCTGTGCGATCTCGGCTCACTGCAACCTCCGCCCTCCAGTTTCTAGCGATTCTCCTGCCTCAGCCTCCCGAGTAGCTGGGATTACAGGCGCTCGCCACCATGCCTGGCTAATTTTTGTATTTTTAGTAGAGACGGGGTTTCACCATGTTGGCCAGGCTAGTCTCGAACTCCTGACCTCATGATCCACCCGCCTCGACCTCCCGAAGTGCTGGGATTACAGACGTGAGCCCCCGCGCCCGGCCGACACTCGCTTTTTCACGCTAATGCATCAAACCTGCCCTCACTCAAGGTCAGCCACAGTGGCCTTTGTTTAGGAAACTGCACACCCGCTCACACCTCAGAGCCCCTGCACTTGCTTCTCTCTCCTTTGTTCTTTTCAAAAAGCTCTTGGAAGCTTCTGCTCAAGTGTTACCTGCTCAGCAAGGCCTCCCAACTACGGTCATTAAAATAGAATCCCCCAACTCAACTCCCCAGTGCCCTTCATATGTTTTATTTTTTACCATAACATTTGCCACTTTTCCAGAATAATGTCTTTATTTCGTTTATTATTTCGCCCTACCTCTAGCAGGAGATAACCCCATGTGGGCTGTTGTACCCCTGCTCCTAGAATATTGCACGTGCTCAGTAAATGTTGGTTGGTTGAGTAAATGATATAAGCAAGCCGCATGTTCACTGGGAGCCACAGTGAAGGCAATACTAGTTAAGTACCAAAGTAACCGTAACAGAGGGGTAGTTAGTGTCAACCAAATACGGAGGAGGAAAGGTAGGAGCAAGTTAGAATAGCAGCAGAGTGCTGACCGGGGTAGAACACAGGATGTGTGAAATATGGTATGGGAAATAAGATCTAGGCCGGGCGCGGTGGCTCACGCCTGTAATCCCAGCACTTCAGGAGGCTAAGGTAGGTGGATCACAAGGTCAGGAGATCGAGACCATCCTGGCTAGCACGGTGAAACCACGTCTCTACTAAAAAAAATACAAAATATTGGCCGGGCACGGTGGCTCACGCCTGTAATCCCAGCACTTTGGGAGGCCGAGGCAGGAGGATCACCCGAGGTCAGGAGTTCAAGACCAGCCTAACCAACATGGCGAAACCCCATCTGTACTAAAAATACAAAAATTAGCTGGGCATGGTGGCAGGCACCTGTAATCCCAGATACTTAGGAGGCTGAGGCAGGAGAATCACTTGAACCTGGGAGGCAGAGGTTGCAGTGAGCCGAGACTGCACCAGTGCACTCCAGCCTGGGGGATAGAGCGAGACTCTGCATCCAAAAAATAAAAAAATGCAAAAAATTTGCCTGGTGTGGTGGTGGGCGCCTGTAGTCCCAGCTACTCAGGAGGCTGAGGCAGGAGAATGGCATGAACCCGGGAGGTGGAGCTTGCAGTGAGCAGAGATTGCGTCACTGCACTCCAGTCTGGGCAACAGAGTGAGACTCCGTCTCAACCAAAAAAAAAAAAAAAGAGATCTAAAAGGTAGGTTTGGAACAAATGGTGCAGGGTCTTTGTTACTAGTTTACACAATTTGGTCTTCTTGCTACAAACAGGGGTCGTGATTCTAAATTCTTCAGCAGAAGGCTGAGATGAGCAGAGATGAGGAGGCCTGGATTATAGTTCTGCTTCTGCTACCTCAGCTGTATGATGTGTTACTTAACATCTCTGGATCTGGGCCAGGTGCGGTGGCTCACGCCTGTAATCCCAGCACTTTAGGAGGCCAAGGCTGTTGGATCATGAGGTCAAGAGATCAAGACCATCCTGGCTAACATGGTGAAACCCCGTCTCTACTGAAAATACAAAAAAATTAGCCGTGTGTGGTGGTGGGCACCTGTAGTCCTAGCTACTCAGGAGGCTGAGGCAGGAGAATGGCGTGAACCCGGGAGGCAGAGCTTACAGTGAGCCGAGATAGCACCACTGCACTCCAGCCTGGGCGACAGAGCGAGACTCCATCTAAAAAAAAAAAAAAAATCTCTGGACCTGGTTCCTCATTGTGGGCCCTTACCACATATCTTTTTAATTAAGGCTTTGTTAAAATGAAATGTCAAAAGTGCTGTGAAAAGTTTAAGGCTGTCTATGCACTTCAGTTGGTGTAATTTTTTCAATTTTTTCCTTTTTTTTGAGATGGAGTCTCACCCTGTGGCCCAGGCTGGAGTGCAGTGGTGTAATCTTGGCTCACTGCAACCTCCGCCTCCTGGGTTCAATCGATTCTCCTTCCTTAGCCTCACCAGTAGCTGGGATTACAGGCACCCACCCTCATGGTAAATACAAAAAAATAATTTTTATGTTTTTGTAGAGATGGGGTTTCACCAGGGTTGGCCAGGTATGTTTTGTAGAGGCAGGGTTTCACCACATTGGCCAGGCTGGTCTCGAACTCCTGGCCTCAGCTGATCTCCCATCTCGGCCTCCCAAGGTGCTGGGGTTACAGGTGTGAGCCACCGTGCTCGGCCCAGTTGGTGTAAATTTTAAAGTTTGCTAACTTTGGTGATTGTGTTGCCTACTGATAATCATTTTGCAAAGCAGGTCCTAGTTTAGGTTTTCCTTATTAGAATACTAGTTCATTTTTGCCTGTTTCTTAAATCATGTGTTTTCCACATTTTTAAAGAAAGTGGACTAATTTCATAATTTTCTTTTATTTGAGATGTATTTATTCCATTTTTGACATGCTTTATGTTTAATGAAAGTTCACATTACAAATATTAGTAAAACCAGTTGTGAAAATTGAACTTGTTGGCCGGGAGTGGTGGCTCACTCCTGTAATCCCAGCACTTTGGGAGGCCAAGGTGGGCGGATCACGAAGTCAGGAGTTCGAGACCAGCCTGGCCAACATAATGAAACCCCGTCTCTACTACAAAAAATTAGCCGGGTGTGGCAGTACACGTCTGTAATCCCAGCTATGCGGGAGGCTGAGGCAGGAGAAACGCTTGAACCAGGGAGACGGAGGTTGCAGTGAGCCGAGATGGTGCCATCGCACTCCAGCCCGGGCAACAGTGCGAGACTGCGACTCAAAAAAAAAAAAAAGAGTTTGTTAAAATTTAGAGAGAACAAGCAGAACAAAAAAATTATCTAGGTGTGGTGGTATGCGCCTGTAGTCCTGTCGATTTGAGCGGCTGAGGTCGGAGATCACTGCAACCCAGGCATTTGAGACGGCAGTGAGTGATGATCGCACCACTGCACTCCAGCCTGGGAAACAGAGCCAGACACTGTCTCAAAAACAACAACAACAACAAAACCCTTCCCCTCCCACACACAGAGAGAATAAGCAGAAAATCATAAGGGTCTTTAAAAGTGTTTAAAATATCAGTAGGTTATTTTTGGAATTTTTAGTTCTCTTAGTTGTGGAGTCCTTGAGGATAGGCCCTTTGATCGTTTTTACAACTTCAGTGCCTGGCAGATAATAGCTGCTCAGTGTTTGTTGAGCAATGGTCACAGTTGGGATTACTCCTGAGTCCCCCTAAGTAAACTGGGCAGGTGAACCACATGGAGCTTGTCATCTGTGGTTTGGGAACCTAGTTGAAGTGAAATTTAGAAAGTTTTACTGTTTATCTGTCTTTAATACTGGCCCTGCCTCGTGGCTAATTCTTAAGAATAAAAAATATCTCTGTTGCAGGCTCTCCCGGCTGTGATTGACCTTCAGTTACAGAGAGAGGGAGCAGAGTGGGACCAGGTCTGAGAATAGTGAAGCAACTTATTCCTTTCAGGACATTCCCTCTGATGTCCTATTTTCAAACTGTAAGTCAGAATGAGATCACTTATTTTCTTGGTGGCAGAAGGCTGCTTTATAATTTGAAGGCTTGCAAATTGTATGCTGCTTGTCATCCCCCAGCCCTCCACACATACACCCTGGTACAGTTCCATGAGTGAACAAACAAAACAACCAGATCACCTTATTTGGTGATATGCCTCATTCTAGAAAGGCTTGTAAATCAAATTTGCTACCATAAATGAGTGCCTTTTGTGGGGAAACCACCACAAAAAACCTAAGTAATTGTTTTTAAGGAACTTAAAGAGTTTACCTTGAAGATAGAATAGTAATTGAGAATTAAATTTAAAAGGCTAAGTAAATAGTGGAAAGAAGAGAAAATGCCTGTGGGCTGGAGTTAATTGCAGAAGTCTTTTTAAGGTGTACCCTGGCTTTGAGTGGAGAGCAGGCTTTGGGTTGCAGGAGGAGGAGGGGAGGGCCTGTCTGAGGGTGTCAGGTTCCTGTGTTGGGAATGAAGAAGGCAGGAGAGGGGTGCCTGGCCAAGGGGACTCTCGAAAGCCATATGCACATGATGGACCCAGCTGGTCAGAAAAGGCCTTCTCTCTGCTTTTTGTGTTTGAAATTTCCCATAACACATAGATTAAAGGGAAAGGGGAAAGTAGATTTTAAATAGCATCATGAAGCATTATGTAAAGTAAATGTGGAGAAAATCTCATATGATAGTTATAGTAAGGTTAGGAATAATTTTCAGTGGCCTTAGGATTAAATGGGTAAAATTCCATTATATGTATTGTTTTAATCACCTCTTCACCTTGTCAGTGGGGGAGGGATTTCCATCCCACAGTACTGACGCTGGGCAGACGAGATGGACGGAAGTTTCTTAGTCTTTCGCTCAGGATAGAACAGAGAACCAGGGGCTGCGAGAGGCAGGCTGTGTGGTAACGAGAGTGGCTATGGTTCCTGCAGAAAGACTTTAATAATTGCTTTAAGAATTCCTTGGGCTGGCAGGGCAGTGGGGCCTACTCCTCAGGCATAAGCTGGAACTGTACCTGTGCCTGGTCACTGTGATGAGAATTGTTTGGCATCAGGGGCAGGGAAACTTGCCCTGAGGCCATTAAAACCTCCCGGTTTATAGCAGATGTCAAGGCAACATGTAATATTGGGTCTTAATGTTAGACCTTACACCACATGTATGTAACTTGCATTTAGTGAAAGTTAACATGAAGTGTTAGTAAATATTAGTAAATTAAGTGTTACAAATCAGTTATTCGAAAGTCAGGTTCATAGTAGAAGTAAAATCTGGGCAGGATGCAGTGCCTGACACCTGTAATCTACCACTTTGGGAGGCTGAGGCAGGCAGATCGCTTGAGCTCAGGAGTTCGGGACCAGCCTGGACAACATGGTGAAACTCCGTATCAACAAAAAATACCAAAATTAGCCAGGTGGTGTAGTGTTGCACACTTATGGTCCCAGCTACTTGAGAGGCTGAGGTGGGAGGATCACTTGAGCCTGGGAAGTCGAGGTTGCAGTGATCCATGATTGTGCCACTGCACTCCAGCCTGGGTGACAGAATGACACCCTGTCTCCAAAATAATAATAATAATAATTTAAATTTGGATTTGTGAGGCTATTGTTTTTTTTGTTGTTGTTGTTTTTTTGTTTGTTTGAGACCGAGTTTCGTTCTTGTTGCCCAGGCTGGAGTGCAATGGCGTAATCTTGTCTCACCGCAACCTCCGCCTCCCGGGTTCAAGCGATTCTCCTGTGTCAGCCTCCCGAGTAGCTAAGATTACAGGCATGTGCCACCATGCCCTGCTAATTTTTTTGTATTTTTAGTAGAGACAGGGTTTCTCCATGTTGGTCAGGCTGGTCTCGAACTCCTGACCTCAGGTGATCTGCCCGCCTCTTCCTCCCAAAGTGCTGGGATTACAGGCGTGAGCCACCGCACCCAGCCCTGTGAGTCTCTTGTTATACTGGGATTAGAACTGTAGATAAACCTGACTTTTTTCTGGATATCATCTTTATTGGTAAGAAGGTTCAATTTTATTGCTTACAGAATATTCAGACTATAAATTTGATTTGTTTTATTACCATAGAACTTAAAGTATGTAGTGAGCAATACAGCTGTCAAGTAGTTACTTCCACAGCAGTAGAACTTGCGTGATAATTAAGAACATTGCTTCATGAAGACAAAGATTAAAGGAGGATGATGATTCTTTTTTTTTTTTCCCGAGACGGAGTCTTGCTCTGTCACCTAGGGTGGAATGCAGTGGGGTGATCTCGGCTTACTGCAACCTCCACCTTCTGGCTTCAAGCAGTTCTCCTGCCTCAGCCTCCCAAGTAGCTATGATTACAGGCACCTGCCACTGCGCCCAGCTAATTTTTGTATTTTTAATAGAGATGGGGTTTCACCATGTTGGCAAGGATGGTCTCGAAATCCTGACCTCGTGATCTGCCCACCTCGGCTTCCCAAAGTGTTGGGATTACAGGCGTGAGCCACCGTGCCCGGCCGATGATTTTTATGTCAGATGATCTTTTTTATTTTATCTTATTTTTATTTTTTTGAGACAGAGTTTCTATCTTGTTGCCCAGGCTGGAGTGCAATGGCGTAATCTCAACTCACCACAACCTCTGCCTCCCCGGTTGAGGCAATTCTCCTGCCTCAGCCTCCCAAGTAGCTGGGATTACAGGCATGTGCCACCACGCCCAGCTAATTTTTGTATTTTTAGTAGAGACGGGGTTTCTCCATGTTGGTCAGGCTGGTCTTGAACTCCTGACCTCAGGTGATCCGCCCACCTCCGCCTCCCAAAGTGCTGGGATTACAGGCGTGAGCCACCACGCCTGGCCAATGATTTTTATGTTGGATGATCTTAAGGAATGCTTTCATTGAAGTGAGGTGACCCTGACTCCTGAGAAGGATATACCTGCCAGGAGGGCTGAAGCGTTTGGGTAGCTCGGTTTCTCACTCCCATTTTCCTAGTCTATAACCATTGTCCTTGCATTTTCACTTCCATCCAGTACTGCCACTTACTAGCATATTGGATAAATGATTATGGTTCTCAAGTTTAAAAGCTATAAAACATCGGTTACATTTTAGGATGCTGATCTAAATGATGCAGTAGTTTTCTGTGTATTAATGGCTGCTTTGTTTGTTTGAGACCAGGCGTAACTATGTTGCCCAGGCTAAACTTGAACTCGTGGTTTCAAGCAATCCTTCTGCCTCAGCCTCCTGGTGTGTACCACTGTATCTGGCTGTTTCTAAGGGCTAATTATGAATTATTCCATTTGGCTGCGGTGGTGGCTCATGGCTGTAATCCTAGCACTTTTTGAAGGCTGAGATGGGCGGATCACTCGAGGTCAGGAGTTCCAGACCAGCCTGGCCAACATAGTGAAACTCCATCTCTACTAAAAATACAAAAACTAGCTGGGCATGGCGGCATGTGCCTGTAGTCCCAGCTACTCAGAGGCTGAGGCAGGAGAATCACTTGAACCTGGGCAGTAGAGGTTGCAGTGAGCCGAGATCATGCCACTGCACTCTAGCCTGGGTGACAGAGCAAGACTCTGTCTCAAAAAAAAAAAAAAGAATTACTCCATTCATCCATATTCACCCAGAAAACACGTATTAAGACCTATTTTGAGACTACCAGATAGCTATGTGCATAGGCTAAAAGGGCGAATATCATGCAGGAGCCCAGGAGCTTACAGTCTGATGCAGGAGACTGGCTGATAAACACAGATAAACAAGCCCTGTAGGATGCAGTGGGAACAGTGTGAGCACACTTGCTTTTTGTTGCAATCTTATAGTATGTAGAAATGATGATTGTCCCTGACATCTTGTTTCAAGTTCTCCTGCCTTGTCTTTAAATGTGTTTACATCTCTGTAATTTATTTTTACTGTCAATGAGACTCACCTGTCTAGAATTATTCCATAGGTATGCTGAAGTTAACTTGAGGCTTGAGATGACCAGTATTTGGCACATAAAGTGGGTAATACCTTAGATTGTTTAGCTTCTTTCTTTTTATGTATATATCTGTTAATGTGGTGACTCATTCAAGATCACACCTCTAGCTGGAAGCAAGACAGGGTCTCCAAACTCCCCACCTAAGACTTTTCTCGTGGAATCATCTTGCCTTATGAATGGCACAGAGGGACTAGGGGTACTTTTCCAAATCTGTTAAGGTAGAGGTCAGTTCTGGAAGGCTTTCAGGTTGACAGTCTCATCCATGAGATTATGACTGATACTTAGAAGAACTCAGCACCTTTTTGACTTGAGTGTCTTCTTTCAGTGTTTCAGTATATTTTTTTTTTTTTTGAGATGGAGTCTCGCTGTGTTGCCCAGGCTGGAGTGCAGTGGCGCGATCTCGGCCCACTGCAAGCTCCTGGTCCCAGGTTCACGCCATTATCCCACCTCAGCCTCCCAAGTAGCTGGGACTACAGGCACCTGCCACCACTCCCGGCTAATTTTGTTTTTGTATTTTTAGTAGAGTCGGGGTTTCACCATGTTAGCCAAGATGACTCGATCTCCTGACCTTGTGATCCACCAGCCTCAGCCTCCCAAAGTGCTGGGATTACATGTGTGAGCCACCGTGCCCGACCCAGTGTTTCAGTATTATTTTGTCTTAGGTTGTGGGGTGACCTGGCTTTTGGGACTTGCTGGTGGTTTCTACCTTGGCATCCTTGTACCTTTTGAGCACTAAAGGTTGTATTTTAAAAACATTAATATGGAAATGTTCAGAAATACACAAAAGCAGATACAGTAATACGATGAGTCCCTGTGTACCCATCACCCAGCTTTTACCCATCACTGAATCCCCATTTTCTACAGACAATTTTTGGTTTTTCAAAAATCAGGGTGGAAACTTTATACTTGCAGTAAGCCTGTTTATGTGTGTGAGTTAGCTCTCTCAGTGGCATATAGGAATGAGCACTTAGATCATGCTCACAGTTCTGTGAGTCACTGGGACGATTTTCTTTGGTGCCCTTCCCTCTGTTGTGATCAGGACATGCACTTCCTATGGCTATGGCAGGGTGCGAAGGGGCAAGCAGAAGTAAGAGAGGCCTCTAGGTGTAGACTCAGAACTGGCACTCTGTTCCTTACACCTCCCTCCCATTGGCCAAAGCAAGCTTGATGGCCGAGTGGCAAATCAGGGCTGAGGGAGGATAGTCTTTTCATTGAATCATACAGGAACGATAATGCGCCTTAACGGGCAAATCAAAAACATTGGACTTTTTCATTTCTTGGGAGTAATATCAACTCAGTGTGATAATGTCGTGTTTACTGTTATTGCAGTCTCACTGCAGTAATGTTGTTATCACTCCTTATTTAACTATATCTTGTCTGTCTTCCTTGTGAAGCTGGAGAGCTTAGCATAATAAACGCTTAGCACATAATATCCAGTAAATACTGTTTGAATGGATGGATAAAGTAATTGAGGGGCTAGGTGGACAGGGAGTTTAAGTTGCTTTGGTTAAAAGCCAGTGTCTCATAACTTGAAGAACGGAAAAACGTGGCTAGTTAGGGTCCTGACTGAATTGCAGATTAGTTTTGGAACTCAGAAGTTAAATTGTGGGACTAAAAATCCCAAGATGTGCTAGAAAGCTGGTCTGGCATTTAGAACCAGTCATAAACCTTGTTGCTAAAAACTATTTTTTCTCTGCTATCCACACTGTGCTTTAGTTCATCTGTCAACTGAGTTTATGAGTTAGACATTTGGAAAAACCATTGCAGTCTTTGGTAAGCCTCTGCTTCCTGTCTGGCCTCGAGGATTGAGCCCTCCAGATACCATGGTCCTCATGTTCTCCAAAGGCCACCAGTACCATACCGCACGCCCGAGCAGACACCTCTCTGCAAGAATTGTTACCCTCTGATAACAAATAATGTGAAATCTGCCTTCTCTCAGCACATCCCTGAATAGGCTAAATAAATAAATTAGCATATGCTTATGTGAACCTATTGCTAAGAAGAAAATGTATGGGTGAGAAAATTTTGAGTTTCTTTGTATAGATTATTCAAAAGGACACATTTGAGAACCTGATAAATGTATTTCCAAACTAGATTTGTATATTGTTATGCCTAATTTTTTCTGCAGAATTTTTTTTTCTTATCAGAAAGTTTTATTAAGGCTAGAAACATTTTTTTGAAAATACGGGATCAGAGTTTATGAAATCAGTTTAAACTTGGTTTTATAGCATGATCCTATCTTTTGCCATAATTTGAAGAAATACACAGGTTGGTGCTAAATTTAAATAATAAATATTTATTATCAATATTAGTAATGAAGGAGCTATTTTTTCTTTAGGAGAAGAGAAATGGAGTAAAATTTTTAATTGCATGTGAGCTGTCATGAGCATTCTGTGAAAACCACATTTCATTTTTTATTGTTTAGGTTTGAAGACTGCTTCATTCTGCCTCTAGTACCAGCGGTTTCTCTGTTCTGTGATCAATGTGATTCACAGGAACTCCTTAAGTAACAAACGAAATGAGCCAGGGGCGTGGAAAATATGACTTCTATATTGGTCTGGGATTGGCTATGAGCTCCAGCATTTTCATTGGAGGAAGTTTCATTTTGAAAAAAAAAGGCCTCCTTCGACTTGCCAGGAAAGGCTCTATGAGAGCAGGTAGGTTATGCCTTATGTGACTTTGAAGTAACCTCAGTGTCTACCTACATGCACAGGTTCTTTGTACAAGACCACATCTTCATTCCTAGTGAGTGTATTTGAAACTTTGAATTGTTCAGGAGTTCTAAATGTTTACAAAGTTGATGTTTGGTTATTTATATTGAGAAAAGAAGTGAGAAGATGTCATAATTAGTTAACTACTCAGTCCTGCAGTTATCATCAAAGTGGAAACAGGGACCAATGCCAAAGTAGTATCCAACCTTTTCTTTAAATTTTGATATGTCTGCAGGGAAGGAAATAAGAGTTCATGGTTAGGCCGGGCATGGTGGCTCATGCCTGCAATCCCAGCACTTTGGGAGGCTGAGGCAGGTGGATCACCTGAGGTCGGGAGTTCAAGACCAACCTGGCCAACATGGTGAAACCCCATCTCTACTGAAAATACAAAAATTAGCCGGGCATGGTGGCGTGGCCTATAGTCCCAGCTACTTGGGAGGCTGAGGCAGGAGAATCACTTGAACCCGGGAGGCAGAGGTTGGTTGCAGTGAGCGAAAATGGCACCACTGCACTCTAGCCTGGGTGACAGAGTGAGACTCCGTCTAAAAAAAAACCATGGTTAAAATCAGAATTTATTAAAGGCTGGGATCTTTTGTCCATGATAGTAGACGTTCTGACTTTGAACTTCGACATTGTGGCAGGAAGGAAAGACAGGGCTTCCCCAGCTTGAAGAGTGTCCAGTTTAGTGAACTTCGGCTGGTGTAGGTTGTTTGTCTAGAAATCACTGACAAGCCACAAGACCCTGCGGGGTAATCAGGATGATTGGCCCTGCCCTGACTCCTCTCTCAGGGACACTCGTGGTGGCTCCCAGTGTTAAGTGACGTTATGGTCACACTCCATCTTTCTACTCTGGCTTCGTTTTTAGGCCCGATTGGACCTGATGAGGACAGCTGCCCTGGCAGGAAACAGTACCGCCCTTCTGTCTTCCCTGTGCCGTCTCTGTGGCTGAACCTAATTCAGCAGTCAGAAAAACATGAAATGATAGCCTCTATGGGGCTCAGTGGACAGAGGAGAAACTGTCAGCATCTGCTGCTTGTTCCCCTAGTCCCTGATGCTTGGTCCTAAGAGGTGCTCTCACTGTTCATGATGGATATGCTTGCAAAGGATTCATTCACCTTGGCAAGATAATCATTAAGAAATTGTCAGAGAAATCCCCTGAGTCATGCAGAAACCTTTATTTAAAGGAGTAACTGAGATATTTAAAAATCTGTCATTACTAATAGTTATAATTTATACAAGAGTCTTACAGTCTTCCAGAGATGTGAAATATTTCTTCATTCACAGGTCAAGGTGGCCATGCATATCTTAAGGAATGGTTGTGGTGGGCTGGACTGCTGTCAAGTATGTATAAAGAACATTGCAAGAAAAACGTGATAGCTGTATATTAAAATATTTGCATATGGTATTATAGCCTCATTACTAGCAAGTTTTAAAGGTTTAAATAATCTTTCCTTTCTTTTTTTTTTTTTTTTTTTTTTTTTGAGACAGAGTCTCACTCTGTTGCCCAGGCTGGAGTGCAGTGGCGTGATCTTGGCTCAGTGCAACCTCTGCCTCCCAGTTTCAAGTGATTCTCCTGCCTCCGCCTCCCAAGTAGTTGGGATTACAGGCGTGCCACCACTACGCCCAGCTAATTTTTTGTATTTTTAGTAGAGACGGGGTTTCACTATGTTGATCAGGCCGGTCTCGAACTCCTGACTTCAGGTGATCCACCCACCTTGGCCTCCCAAATTGTTGGAATTATAGTCGTGAGCCACCATGCCTGGCATAAATCTTGTTTTTTAATTAACATAACTGAAATATATAATTTAAAATTCAGTAGTTTAGTAGCATTTTCTTTTACTTTTTAATTTTATTTATTTTATTTTTATTTTTTTGAGATGGAGTTTCGCTCTTGTTGCCCAGGCTGGAGTGCAGTGGCACGATCTCGGCTCACCGCAACCCCCGCCTCCTGGGTTCAAGTACTTCTCCTGCGTCAGCCTCCCAAGTAGCTGGGATTACAGGCATGTGCCACCACGCCTGGCTAATTTTTTTGTATTTTTACTAGAATCGGGGTTTCTCTATGTTGGTCAGGCTGGTCTTGAACTCCTGACCTCAGGTGATTCACCTGCCTTGCCCTCCCAAAGTGCTGGGATTACAGGCGTGAGCCACCGCACCCAGCCTACTTTTTTCATTTTTGTGAGTACTTAGTAGGTACTTATATAGTAGGTATTTATAGGGTACATGAGATATTTTGATAAAGGCATGCAATTCGTAATAATTGCATTATGGTATCCATAGGTTATCCATCCCCTCAACAATTTATCCTTTGCAGGACAAACAATCCAATTCGTCTTTTTTTTTGTTTTTGAGATGGAATCTTGCTCTGTCGCCAGGCTGCAATGCAGTGGCCCATCTCAGCTTACTGCAACCTTCGCCTCCCAGGTTCAAGCGATTATCCTGCCTCATCCTCCGGAGTAGCTGAGACTACCGGTGCGCACCACTATGCCCAGCTAATTTTTGTATTTTTAGTAGAGACAGGGATTCACATGTTGCCCAGGATGGTCTCGATCTCTTGACCTCGTGATCTGCCCACCTTGGCCTCCCAAAGTGCTGGGATTACAGGCGTGAGCCACCGCGCCCGGCAGTACTCTTTCTTTTTGAGACAGGGTCTCACTCTGTCGCCCAACCTGGAGTGTGGTAGTGTGATCATGGCTAACTGGAGTCTTAACCTCCCAGGCTCAAGCAATCCTCCCATCTCAGCCCCCTAAGTAGCTGGGACTACAAGTGTGTGCCACCACGCCCGACTAATTTTTTTATTCTTTTTTTTTTTTATTTACGGGGTTTTGCCATGTTGCCCAGGCTGGTCTTGAACTCCTGGGCTCAAGCAAACCTCCTGCCTCGGCCTCTTTAAGTGCTGGGATTACAGGTGTGAGCTACCCTGCTTGGCCCCCGTTATACTCTTTTATTTGTTTGTTTATTTATTTATTTTGAGACAGAGTCTCGCTTTTGTCACCCAGGCTGGAGTGCAGTGGCACAATATCGGCTCACTGCAACCTCCACCTCCTGGGTTCAAGTGATTCTTCTGCCTCCGCCTTCCAAGTAGCTGGGATTACAGGCACGCGCCAGCACGCCTGGCTAATTTTTGTACTTTTGGTAGAGATGGGGTTTCGCCATGTTGGCCAGGCTGGTCTCGAACTCCTGAACCCATGATCCCCCCACCTTGGCTTCCCAAAGTGCTGGGATTACCGGTGTGAGCCACCATGCCCAGCCGTTATTTATTTATTTATTTTTTGAGATGCAGTCTCGCTCTGTTGCCAGGCTGGAGTGTAGTGGCACCATCTTGACTCACTGCAACCTCCGCCTCCTGGGTTCAAGCGATTCTCCTGCCTCATCCTCCTGAGTAGCTGGACTATAGGCGTGCGCCACCAAGCCCAGCTAATTTTTGTATTTTTAGTAGGGAAGGGGTTTCACCATGTTGGCCAGGATGGTCTTGATCTCCTGACCTTGTGATCTGTCTGCCTCGGCCTCCCAAAGTGCTGGGATTACAGGTGTGAGCCACCGTGCCTGGCCTCCTAGTTATTTTTAAATGTACAATTAAATTATTATTGGGCCAGGCGCGGTGGCTCACACCTGTAATCCCAGCACTTTGGGAGGCCAAGGCGGGTGGATCACTTGAGGTCAAGAGTTCAAGACCAGCCTGGCCAACATGGTGAAACCCCGTCTCTACTAAAAATAGCAAAAATTAGCCGGGCGTGGTGGCAGGCGCCTGTAATCACAGCTACTCGGGAGGCTGAGGCCTGAGAATTGCTTGAAACTGGGAGGTGGAGGTTGCAGTGAGCTGATACTGCACCACTGCACTCCAGCCTGGGTGATAGAGTGAGACTCAGTCTCAAAAAACAAAACAAAAAAAATTATTATTGACTGTAGTCACCTTGTTGTGCTATCAAATACTTGATGTCATTCACCAAGTAGTCAAGTCTATTTGTTGTACCCTCATAGTGCATTTAAATGGAACGACAAGGCTTTTTTTTACCCATCTGATTAAAACATGTTTGATATGCCCGTGCATTTTTAAAATTTCTGCTCAATTTAAGGTAATTTTGAAAGTTAAGAGGAGAATTCTGTTTTAATTTGTTCCCCCTGCATTTGTTCTCATTCCAAATTAAAAAGAGGTATGTATTTGATAAGACTTATCAAATAAAAATACAAAAAGTCACCATGACTATTTTGGTAATTCCTTTTAAAAAGGCACATGGAAAAAAATTATTCTGGGCCGGGCGTGGTGGCTCATGCCTGTAATCCCAGCACTTTGGGAGCCCGAGGCGGGTGGATCACCTGAGGTCAGGAGTGAGGCCAGCCTGACCAACATGGAGAAACCTCGTCTCTAGTAAAAAAAAAACAAAAGAATCAGCGGGCGTGGTGGCGCATGCCTGTAATCCCAGCTACTTGGGAGGCTGAGGCAGGAGAATTGCTTGAACCTGAGAGGCGGAGGTTACAGTGAGGTGAGATTGTGCCGTTGCACTCCAGCCTGGGCAACAAGAGTGAAACTGTCTCAAAAAAAAAAAAAAATATTCTGAAGACACTGAGCCTTGACTGACTGTTCGGTCAGCAAATACTTATTGATCATGTCTTGTATGCCAGGCATTGTTCTAGGTGCTGGAGATACATCAGTGAGAGGAAAAGACTGAAAAATTTCCACTCACATGAAGCTTACATTCTAGATGGGAGACATTAAACAAGATAAAGAAGTTAAGATGTGTTTACGTGCCTGTGCGTGGTGATAAATGCGAAGGAGAAGGAGTGAAGTCGGAAGGAGTGTTGTGAAATGGAGGATAGATAGGTTTATTAGGATGTTAGATCGGCAGCCAGGGCCAGCCTCGCTGAAAGGTATTTGGGTACAAGATGTAAAAGAAGTGAGTGATCTGCCCATATGATATTTGGGGGAGCAACACTTCAAGCAGGAGGAAACTAACTGTGAAGGCCATGAGCGGGGAACATGCCAGGCCAATTTATGTGTGATAGATAGCCCTTAGTGACTCCCCTCCTGGTATTCACACCTTTCTCTAATCCCCTTTCACAGTGAATTAGTGCAGTTCAAAACAGTGTGATCCAAGAATACCACAGAAGTGATGATGTGTGTCTTCCAAGGTGAAGCCGAGAGGCATTGCAGCTTTTTCCTGATTCCTTGGATTGCTCACTTTGAGGGAAGCCAGCTGCTGTGCTCTGAGGACACTCAGGCAGCCGTGGAGAGCTCCCCAGGCTCTCACTGTGCCAGGACCTACTTGCCAGTCCTGTGAGTGAGCCACCTTGGCTCACCTGTTGTGTATTAAAAAATACAGGCTCACCTGTTGTGTATTAAAAAATACACAACAATAGTCAGTTGGAAGGGAGAAAATGCTAAGGTTCTGGCATTATCCAGAAGGAAATAAAGCTAAATATTAATATTAGACTTCACAAGTTAAGTATACACGTAATTTCTAGAGTATTCAGTTAAAAAAAAATAGAAAATCGTGTATAATTTCCTAATTAGTTGAAAAACTTTCTCCAAGCTTTTTTTTTTCCTTTTTAAGAAGTCAGTCATACATTAAATAGAAATTAGATAGTAGAGAGTATTCTGGATAAAAAGATATTTGAGACATTGCAGCCAAATTCCTTGATTGAATTTTAACGGTAACCATATTTAAAAGACGTTTTAGGAATTAAAGAGGAAAGAGTTTAACTAGAGAAGAAAAAGGCAAATTGTAGAGTGTAAAGACAATTGTAATATGTTTAACCAATAAAAGATTTACATCTGAAATATGTAAAGAATTACCTTAAATCAATTAGAGAAAACAGGATAAACTTGAACAGCTACTTCCCTAAAAGATTTCATAGGGTTAATAAACAAATGAAAATGGGAAATGCAAACTGAAAGCATAACAGAATCATCCCATACTCCTAACAGATCAGCAGGGAGAATGTGGAGCAAAGGGAGCTCTCATACGCTGCTAAATCAAAATTGGCATAACTTTTGGAAAAAGCAGTAGCCAAGAGGGATCCCTTTGTGAGATCATGCCTCTGCCCTGCGTAGGATTCCTCAGTAGCTTTTCAATTTAGATAATTCCTTAGTGGGATTTAATTTCCCAGTGTTCTAAAGTTTCTTATCAGACAGCCCATATCTAATGCCATGACACATAGTAGGATATCTTCTTTCATCACCAGCACTTTATTATTTTCCCTCACTGTTTTTCTTCATAACACTTTTAACCTCTTGGCACATGTGCTTGGTTTGTCTTCCCTCACTAAAAGTTTTATGAGAGGCTGGGTGTGGTGGCTTACGCCTGTAATCCCAGCACTTTGGGAGGCTGAGGTGGGTGGATCACCTTAGGTCAGGAGTTCAAGACCAGCCTGACCAACATGGTGAAACCCTGTCTCCACTAAAAATACAAAAATCAGCCGGGTGTGGTGGTGGGTGCCTCTAATCCCAGCTACTCGGGAGGCTGAGGCAGAAGAATCGCTTTAACTTGGGAGGTGGAGGTTGCAGTGAGCCAAGATCACGCACACCATTGCAGTGTAGCCTGGGCGACAGTGAGACTGTCTCAAAAAAAAAAAAAAAAAAAAGTTTTATCAGAGCAATGTCTTTATTTTGCACCCTGCTGTATATCCTGATTCTAGAACAGGACCTGGCATATAGCATGATTTGCATTTTTAAAAAGAGCAAGCTGGGCGCAGTGGCTCACGCCTGTAATCCCAGCACTTTGGGAGGCTGAGGTGGGTGGATCATTTGAGGTCAGGAGTTCAAGACCAGCCTGGTCAACATGGTGAAACCCTGTCTCTACTAAAAATATAAAAATTACCTGGGCATGGTGGCACGCGCCTGTAGTTCCAGCTACTCGGGAGGCCAAGGCAGGAGAACTGCTTGAACCCGGGAGGTGGAGGTTGCAGTGAGCCGAGATCATGCCACTGCATTCCAGCCTGGGTGACAGAGCAAGACTCCATCTCAAAAAAAGAAAAAAAACCAAATGAAAAGGATTTGGGGGAAGAGTACCTTTACCTTCATGTCGGCTTCTTCTCAGTGATTTTTATTTACTGTCCTGGGATATAAGTATCTATTTAAAATTTTTATTAAAATGCCTTATGTCAGCATGAACTAGATTTCTTCCGTTAGATTTACAGATATGTGTTGTTTCTAGAATGTTTCTAATTGACTTGGACTCTTACTGTAATGTTGGAAATTTACAGACCCGTAACCCTTATTAATAAATTGGAGAGGCCGGGCGCAGTGGCTCTCGCCTGTAATTCCAGCACTTTGGGAGGCTGAGGCGGGCAGATCATGAGGTCAGGAGATCAAGACCATCCTGGCTAACATGGTGAAACTCCGTCTCTACTAAAAATACAATAAAATTAGCCGGGCATGGTGGCGAGTGCCTGTGGTCCCAGCTATTTGGGAGGCTGAGGCAGGAGAATGGTGTGAACCCAGGAGGCGGAGCTTGCAGTGAGTTAAGATCACACCACTGCACTGCAGCCTGGGCGACAGAGTGAGACTCGTCTCAAAAAAAATAAAAATAATAAATTGGAGAAATATGGAGGTTACTAAATACAGTTGAAATAATATAGATAGTGCATAAAATGCCGGCATTTCCAAGTTGAGTACATACGTTCTTATCTGAGTTTTTCTTTTGTTGTCTGTCTCCAAGTGGGAGCTGGTGAGGTGGCCAACTTCGCTGCGTATGCGTTTGCACCAGCCACTCTAGTGACTCCACTAGGAGCTCTCAGCGTGCTAGTAAGGTAAGGACATATTTTTCATGTAGAAACAGTAGTCAGTATCTTAGTTTCTAAAATATTCAGTACCATCTAATTACATGTGTTCAACACAATTTACATTTCAACAACCTGGAGAACTTCGCTTTTTACACTATGTAGTAATTGCTTTTAAAAAGTTACTTCTGTGCTTAGGCAGGCTATTGATTTGTGGGAGAAAATGCTTTGTCTTGCTTGTATTCAGAGCCAGTACTAGTTCTACTTCGATTTCAGTTCTTTAATATTCAAAGTTGGCTGGGAACGGTGGCTCATGCCTGTAATCCCAGCATTATGGGAGGCCAAGGCAGGTGGATCACATGAGGTCAGAAGTTTGAGACCAGCCTGACTAACATGGTAAAACCCTGCCTCTACTAAAAATACAAAAATTAGCTGGGCGTGGTGGCGGGCACCTGTAGTCCCAGCTACTCAGGAGGCTGAGACAGGAGAATGGCTTGAACCCAGGAAGCGGAGGTTGCAATGACCCAAGATCGCACCACTGCACTCCAGCCTGGGCTACAGAGCGAGACTCTGTCTCAAAAAATAAACAAATAAAAAATAAGTAAAACTCAAAGTTACACTCATCCCAGTATTTATCATTCAGTGCCTGTGCACTTTGGTAGAGTCTGGTTGGTAATGAGTAGATTTCTTTTTGTTTTTTTTTTGAGATGGAGTCTTGCTCTGTCGCCCAGGCTGGAGGGCAGTGGCACGATCTCGGCTCACTGCAAGCTCCACCTCCCGGGTTCACACCATTCTTCTGCTACAGCCTCCCAAGTAGCTGGGACTACAGGTGTCCGCCACCACACCTGGCTAATGTTTTGTATTTTTAGTAGAGATGGGGTTTCACCATGTTAGCCAGGATGGTCTCGATGTCCTGACTTCGTGATCCACCCGCCTTGGCCTCCCAAAGTGTTGGGATTACAGGCGTGAGCCACCGTGCCCGGCCAATGAGTAGATTTGTATGCCTGGCCTGGAGTGCTTGTTTTGAATGAGTGATCTGAGACTTGTCCCATTTCTGTTTTGTAATGATTAGCCCAAACAACCAAGCCCATATTGAAGTCTGGATCTTGGTTACTATTCCCAAAGTAGATTGACTGATCTTTATCTGTTTTTTTTTTTCCCCCCAAAAAAACTATATGTAAAACAGGGTTATGGTATAAGTCATTGCCCTTTACCCTTAATTTTCTTTATAGTATTCTGTTACTGTATTTATTGGTTTATGCTGTATTTTCTTTTTAGGTCTAGATAAAACTAGCTACAAGTTATTAAAACCTGATAACATTATGTAATAGGCAAATTATATACAATTAACAGCACAAGAGGGGTGCATGCATCAACCAATAGGAATAAGTTAAGGTTGAGTAAATTTTAAGCACTGGTGGTTTGGATAGAGATTCTTTTTTTTTTTTTTTTCCTTTGGAGACGGAGTTTCACTGTGTCACCCAGGCTGGAGTGCAGTGGCACGATGTCGGCTCGCTGCAACCTCTGCCTTCTAGGTCCTGCCTCAGCCTCCCAAGTAGCTGGGATTACAGGACGCCCGCCACCATGCCTGACTGATTTTTGTATTTTTAGTAGAGATGGGGTTTCACCATGTTGGCCAGGCTGGTCTTGAACTCCTGACCTGAGGTGACCCACCCACCTTGGCCTCCCAAAGTGCTGGGATTACAGGCGTGAGGCACTGTGCCTGGCCTGGATTTAGGTTCTTAATTAGGATATAAATTTATACAAATTTTTATAAATTTATAAAAATTTCATATTGACTTCTTGCAGTGGAAAGATAGTAAGTATACAGGTGTAGTGTATGATGAAGCAGATGATTTCCTAGAAATGTTTACATTTTATGATGAAATGTATACTTTTTTTTTCCTTGGCGAAAGCCAGAATCTTCGTAAGTTCACAGTGTTTTAGTTTGATTTCAGTGATTTAAATTATGAGTTTTATTGATATTTGAAAAAGAAAAGTAGCTGATTATTTTAAAGTTCTCAATTTTTTTTCCTCCCCATTTTAGTGCCATTCTTTCTTCATACTTTCTCAATGAAAGACTTAATCTTCATGGGAAAATTGGGTGTTTGCTAAGTATTCTAGGATCTACAGTTATGGTCATTCATGCTCCAAAGGAAGAGGAGATTGAGACTTTAAATGAAATGTCTCACAAGCTAGGCGATCCAGGTAAGAAAAAGTCTTATTAGTCTTACTGTATTTTACTTTTTAACTTAGTTTTTACTTTAATCGAAATTTGATGAGCACATAAGGAGAGAAATTGTTCCACCTGGTAGAAGAACAAATTGTCGTCATGTTCCCTGCTCCCTCCTATCAATCCCAAGCCTGTGTTTCTACTGTTTTTTAACTCTGTGTTTGTAAGTAGTGTGCGTATATTGCTACTACTTACTTCCTTAGCTTTAGGCATTATCTGTTTTACCTTTTATTTACTGCACCTGTATAGTTTTCTTGAGATTATTTGTTTACATTATCATTGACACATAACTTTTATTGTCATCTTAGTCTTTATAGTGGTTGCTGTTCCTTTCCTGTATGATTTAAGTTCTTCCAGAAGTAATAATTATCTTGTTTGCATAGTTTTTTATGAATTGACCAATGTATCATGAAACTCTTCCCCAGTTGACTCTACTGTCAGTAATTTCAAACAAAGAGGTATTCTTTGTTTCATCTCTTTTGGAAATGTCTCTCAGTGCCTTCTGTGTGGCCTCAATCTAGGCGGGTGTCTCCAGGCTGCCAGCACAGCTGTTATCTGCATTTCTCTTCAGCAGCATCCTGGGGATTCCCTTCAGTTTGCTTTTTCTTGGATCCCTTATTTCCAGAATCTTGGGTTTGTGCCTTCATTTTGGTGGTGCCACTCTAGAGGAGACAAGAAAGGGCATGAAGAGATGAGATTTTTTGAGACTTTATCTCAAAATGTTTTTAACCTATTGTGACCACCACTGTCTTCTCATTTCTGCTGTTGCTGATGAGAAGTTGAACAGTTTATCCCTTATCTTTTATATGCGACCAATTGTTTGTTTTTAGAAGCATGTAGGATGTTCTCTTTTCCCACAGTGTCTGAAATTTCCCACTGACATGCCTAGAGATGGGTCCATTTTTGTCCATTGTGCTGGGCGCCTGATGGTTCATTTTATTTTGAGACAGGGCTCTGTTGCCCAGGCTGGAATGCAGTGATGTGATCTCAGCTCACTGCAACCTCCTCCTCCCTAGCTCAAGCGATTCTCCCATCTCAGCCTTCCAAGTAGCTGGGACTGCAGGCGTGTGCCACCATGCCTGGCTAATTTTTTTTTTGTTTGTTTGGTAGAAACAAGGTTTTACCATGTTGGCCAGGTTGGTCTCGAACTCCTGATCACAAGTGATCCGCCCACCTTGGCCTCCCAAAGTATTGGGATTACAGGTGTGAGCCGCCGTGCCCTGCCTGATGGGTCTCTCTCTTTTTATTTTTTTGAGACAGAGTTTTGTTCTTGTTGCTCAGGCTGGAGTGCAGTGGCGTGATCTCGGCTCACTGCATCCACCGCCTCTTGAGTTCAAGTGATTCTCCTGCCTCAGCCTCCCAAGTAGCTGGGATTACAGGCGCCCACCACCACGCCCAGCTAATTTTTGTATTTTCAGTAGAGACGGGGTTTCACCAGGTTGGCCAGGCTGGTCTCGAATTCTTGACCTCAGGTGATCCACTTGCCTCAGCCTCCCAAACTGCTGGGATTACAGGTGTGAGCCACGTGCCTGGCCTGATCTGAAAATTTATGTCTGATTCTTGGGAACTGAATTGAATACTCCTTTGATATTCTTGTTTGCTCTTTGTGAGATTCTTATTCATCTGTTTATTGGAGTTCCTGACCTAGATCATTAATTTTCTTATGTTTTCTTTCCCTCATTTTCCCATTTTGTCTTTTTGCTCTGCCTTTGGGGAGATTTTCTGTTTTTTCTTCCAGCCCTTCTGAGTTTTTATTTCTGCGGTTATATTGTTAATTTCTAAGAGTTTCTTGCCTCTGTTCTTTGATTCCTAGTTATTTTAAAGTCTTTGTCTGCTAACTTCGGTTTTAGAATTCTTTGTGGGCCTGCTTCTGTGGTGGTGTTTCTCTTTTGGCTTTTAGGCATTTGGTTTTGTGTTGGCATTTTTTAATTGAATGCTGGACGTAGGATATTAGAAGGTGTAGAGGTTTTAAGTAATGTGTTTCTTCCTTCAGAGAGAATGTAAATTTCTTCTGGTAGGCAGAAAAGAATACAGTAGCTCACCTTCACCCTGAAGGTATTGTTTTAAGCTTTGTTGGGCCTGGTTTCTTTCTAGTTTGCCTTTATTCTTTTTTTTTTTTTTTTTTTGGAGACAGTGTCTCACTCTGTTGTCCAGGCTGGAGTGCAGTGGTGTGATCATGGCTCACTGCATCCTCTGCCTCTCGGGCTCAAGCGATCCTCCCACCTCAGCCTCCTGAGTAGCTGGGACTACAGGTGTGTGCCACCACATCTGGCTAATTTTTGTATTTTCTTTGTTTTTTTTTTTGAGATGGAGTCTCGCTGTCACCCAGGCTGGAGCACAGTGGTGCAATCTTGGCTCATTGCACCCTCTGCCTCCTGGGTTCAAGTGATTCTCCTGCTTTAACCTCCCAAGTAGTTGCGATGACAGGCATGCGCCACCGTGCCTGGCCTCATTTTTGTATCTTTTTTTGGTAGAGACAGGGTTTTGTCATGTTGGCTGGGTGGGTCTCAACCTACTGGGCTCAAGTGATCCACCTCCCTCGGCCTGCCAAAGGGCTGGGATTACAGGCATGAGACACCACACCTGGCTCAGTTTGCCTTTATTCTTATTCATAGCCCTTTGGCTCTCAACTGATAGCTTCAGATGTTGGTTTGGGCCCCTCCACCTGAGAAACTGAGAGCTCCAGGGTCTGCTCCTCAGTAACTTGAGACGCTGAAATCCCTGCTTAGTCCTGTGGCCTCCTGGCCAGGCTTTCCATTTGGCTTCTCTGACCTTGGCTGTGCAGCTTGTGTGCCAAGAAACACCGTAAGGGGAAATGCACATAGAAATTTGGGCTCACTACTCTATAGTTCCCTCCTTTCTGGGTCTTGGTCCATTCAGTCCCAGCTGCTTAGGCAGCCCCAAATTCCAACTCGTTTTTACCTAGTCCCCTTAAGCTTAGGCCGGTGTTGATTGGCCTTTATGCCATTTCACTCCTTGCATTAGTAGTTGCCCCAAGGGAGAAGGCAGAGGTGAGTGTTGGGCTGATTCTTCTCTTTTCTCTGAATTTTGGCCCCTTAAGTCCTGGCTACTTTGATGGCTCTTTGATGCCCTCAAATAAATGTTTTTTTGTTTGTTTGGGGTTTTTTGTTGTTGTAGATCCATTGTTTGTAGGTATTTGGGGTGCCAGGTCAGTCTGTTTCATTGTGTCTCTGAGGATATTAATAATAGTTTTTCTTGCTTTTCTAAGGATATTAGTAAATTTTTTGTTTTTTGAGGGACAGTTGTTTATTTTGAAGTTTTCCTCTGTCTACATGAGAGAAACAGAGGCTTTGCACTTTTCTGTTTGTTTTGGCTTCTCTCCTGGTGGTCTCTGACTATCTTTTCTTTTTCTTTTTTTGAGACAGAGTCTTGCTCTGTTGCTCAGGCTGGAGTGCAGTGGCGCGATCTCGGCTCAGTGCAAGCTCCGCCTCCCGGGTTCATGCCATTCTCCTGCCTCAGCCTCCCTAGTAGCTGGGACTACAGGCGCCTGCCACCACGCCCAGCTAGTTTTTTGTATTTTTAGTAGAGACAGGGTTTCACCGTGTTAGCCAGGATGGTCTCGATCTCCTGACCTCGTGATCCACCCGCCTTGGCCTCCCAAAGTGCTGGGATTACAGGCGTGAGCCACCGTGCCCGGCCTGCTGTCCTCTGTTATATAAAAGTTGGGCTGGTCAGATCCCCAGCAAAAAAAGCTTCCAGTTTCATGGCTGGCTGTGGGCATCCTGGGAATTGATTGGGGGGAAGGATTAACACCTGGAGGCATGGTTGACCTCAGCTTCCTGGAACTCTGTGGCACGGGAGGGACAGTCTCCCAGAACTGGGCAGGAGTCTCCTTGCTTCTTGAATGGACTTTTCAGCCAGGCCTCACTTTCAATCTTGCCTTTACTCCACTTCAGAGGCACTTTGTACCTTTTGAGCATTCTGTGCCGCAAACTAAATTGCTTTTTAATCTTTTGTCACAGGGGATGTGTAGGATTCCGCTTTCTTGGATCTCTGTACCAGTTATTAGTTAGCCTTTGCTTTCTGAGTTACGAAGGATTGTTATCTTCGGTCCTCTCTTTTTTTTTTTGAGACAGTCTCACTCTATTGCCCAGGCTGGAGTGCAGTGGCGTGATCTCAGCTCATTGCAACCTCCGCCTCCCAGATTCAAGCGATTCTCCTGTTTCAGCCTCCCAAGTAGCTGGGATTACAGGTGTCTGCCACCACATCTGGCTAATTTTTGTATTTTTAGAAGAAATGGGGTTTCGCAATGTTGGCCAGGCTGGTCTCGAATTCCCTGACCTCAGGTGATCTGCCATCCTCAGCCTCCCAGAGTGCTGGGATTACAGGCGTGAGCCACCGCACCTGGCGTCTTGTTCTTAATTTTTGTATTTGTGTCTTTAAAAATCTATTACTGCTGGGCACCGTGGCTCACGCCTAATCCCAGCACTTTGGGAGGCCAAAGCGGGTGGATCACGAGGCCAGGAGATGGAGACCATCCTGACTAACATGGTGAAACCCCGTCTCTACTAAAAATACAAAAAATTAGCTGGGCGTGTTGGCGGGCGCCTGTAGTCCCAGCTACTCTGGAGGCTGAGGCAGGAGAATGGCGTGAACCCAGGAGGCGGAGCTTGCAGTGAGCCGAGATTGCACCATGCGCTCCAGCCTGGCGACAGAGCGAGACTCTGTCTCAAAAAAAAAAAAAAAAATCCTATTACTGTGTATTTTATGAGTGGAATTTGAGGAAGGAAGAGTAAATTCATGTGACTTATCTGGGCCTCAGTTTTCTCATCCGAAGATGCAGGTGGTAGTATCTGTGATACAGGGTAGTTGAGTGCGAATTGCTGAGAAAAATGCCTGGCCCACAGTGCTACACAGTTGTTGGCTGTTATCATCCTGGCTTTAATTCTCCATATTCAACCAGAACCCCAATAGTATCTTTCAAGTTCTCCAGTTGACTTGCTCGTTACTCCAGCAGTTGTCCACACATTTAAAAAAAAGTTTACCCCTTTTAGGGAAAACTTGATGAAGAACTCTTGTTTTTGTGTTTTTTGGTTTTTTTTAGCATCTGTAAGTTGTTGAATATTCAAGGCCACCTCATAGTTTCTCCTCCCTAGTTTCTGTCTCTGTTCTGATCCCACTGTCCCTCTTGCCTGGTGAGTTAGAGCACTTAAGTTGGCATAAAATGCTGCTGCAAAAATGTTAGGGGTATAACAATTTGTGAATATGAAGCTCACATTAATCTTCCAGTCTGTCCATCTAAGTAAATTTTTGTGGTTGCATTTCTGCTTGGGCAGCAAAATAAAGCTGATTTTTATTTCCAGGCCATACCTTTTCTCCCTATCAAGTTTATTATATTTTGTTTTGCATTCTGTGTTTAAGAACAACCAACCATTTGACCCGTGTAACTTTTCTTTGCCTCCTCCAGGTTTTGTGGTTTTTGCAACCCTTGTGGTCATTGTGGCCTTGATACTAATCTTCGTGGTGGGTCCTCGCCACGGACAGACAAACATTCTTGTGTACATAACAATCTGCTCTGTAATCGGCGCATTTTCAGTCTCCTGTGTGAAGGGCCTGGGCATTGCTATCAAGGAGCTGTTTGCTGGGAAGCCTGTGCTGCGGCATCCCCTGGCTTGGATTCTGCTGCTGAGCCTCATCGTCTGTGTGAGCACACAGATTAATTACCTAAATAGGGCCCTGGATATATTCAACACTTCCATTGTGACTCCAATATATTATGTATTCTTTACAACATCAGTTTTAACTTGTTCAGCTATTCTTTTTAAGGAGTGGCAAGACATGCCTGTTGACGATGTCATTGGTACTTTGAGTGGCTTCTTTACAATCATTGTGGGGATATTCTTGTTGCATGCCTTTAAAGACGTCAGCTTTAGTCTAGCAAGTCTGCCTGTGTCTTTTCGAAAAGATGAGAAAGCAATGAATGGCAATCTCTCTAATATGTATGAAGTTCTTAATAATAATGAAGAAAGCTTAACCTGTGGAATCGAACAACACACTGGTGAAAATGTCTCCCGAAGAAATGGAAATCTGACAGCTTTTTAAGAAAGGTGTAATTAAAGGTTAATCTGTGATTGTTATGAAGTGAATTTGAATATCAGAATGTGTCTGAAAAAACATTGTCCTCAAATAATGTTCTTTAAAGGCAATCTTTTTAAAGAAAGATTTCACTAATTTGGACCAAGAAATTACTTTTCTTATATTTAAACAATGGTAGCTCACTAAAAATGACCTCAGCACATGACGATTTCTATTAACATTGTATTGTTGTAGAAGTATTTTACATTTTCATCCCTTCTCCAGAAGCCGAATGCACTAATGACAGTTTTAAGTGTATAAAAATCCTTTATTTTTTCATTGGTGATGAAAGTCTGAAATGTGCATTTGTCATCCCCACTCCATCAATCCCTGACCATATAAGGCTTTTTTATTTTAAAAAAGAGAGTTATCCCAATACATTATCCTGTGATTTACCTTACGTACAAAAGTGGCTCCTGTTTGATGATTGGTTTTATTTTTGAAATATTAAGGGAAAACTAAGTTACTGAATGAAGGAAACTCTTTCTTACAAAACAAAAAAAAGGGCAGAAATCACCCCAAGGAACGATTTCTCAGGTTGAGATGATCACCGTGACGGCTTCCTCTGTGCGTTCGATGGCCTTCTTAGCACCTCATCATCAAGCCAGCACATCCTGCCTGCTGTTGCAGCCTGGCTGGGTTCATTCTTCAGTTACCCTGATCCCATGATGCCTGGAACCTTGATTACCGTTTTACATCAGCTCTTGTACTTTTCAGTATATTTTCATAATGAGTTATATTGTCATTTAGACTTTGAACAGCTCTGGGAAATAGAAGACTAGGGTTATTTCTTAAATTTAGCTCATGTTATAATAAAAAGTTGAAATGAAGTTCTTATTCTAAGTCTGAATGCTTAGAACAAACTTACTTAAAATGTTTGTTTGTTTATAGAATATGGTCTCTTTGTATTAGGTACTTTGCTTAAGAGCTCCTTTGGGCCACTACATATTTTGGTTTCTAGAAAATGTTTGTTTATGAAGAAGTTGATGGAAAACTGCAAACATATGCAGAAAAGGTAGAATAATAAAAAAGGTCTAATGAACACCATCCCGCTTTGAACCTATCCACTCATAACCATTGACTGGCCTTATAAAAAAAAGTATTGGCAGAATTAATTAATTTCCACCTAGGTGATGGGAAGAGTGTTCGCCTGTTCCAGCCTATGGCTCCTGCCTGGAGCCCAGTAAGCCATCACTCCCCGAGAGCCTCCCCTGCCAATGGTGCTGGTGTCCCACGCAGCTCACCACTGGCTGCGTGGAAACTCCCTTTTTTCCAGCTTTATTATTGGCCTTCTAAGGAGCTGTTTTAGATGTTGTTTTTTCTAACTAACTAACTGCCTCCTCCCATGCCATTTTAATACTACAGATGTGCTACATATCTGTTTATATACTGTACCTACATCTGTGCTTTGTACATAAAAGAACCAGTTTTCTCCCCCTTGAGGACAGACTCGTTTGAACATGCATAGGTTAATAAATAATCAGTTCTTCTTTAACATTTTATAGCACTTGAGATTGTCTTATACCTAAGGTATTACATTATATATTTGGTATATAATTAATTAAGCCTTATAAAACTTGGTAATTACAGTAATTTTTCATCCTATTCTGTAGTTTCTAAGATAAGCACAGCTACCGCCTCCAAATCTGCAGCAGAATGCTGGCCCCAGGGTTATTAATTCACATTACCAAAAGCATTTTTAGGGAACTTTTTATAAAGAAAGAATAATTCTGTTAGGCTTCATGTCACTTGAGTTTGGCAGTGTAACAGGATGGTTCATACACTTACTACTTATCTGTGCCGTGCATCATATGCTTCTGGACAGTTTCCAAAGGCCTCCGGAAAAGTAGGCGAGGCCCGCTTTTTATGGCAACTTGGCATCCATAGAAAATTTTAAAATTGGTGAAGGTTGCACTACTCCAAATAATGTTAAATGACTGCCAGGCTACAACATAAAGTGAGTTCAGTTAATTATGCTGGACTTGTGTTTATCTGTAGTATTCATTTACAATAAACAGGCATAACATTTTTTTCCATTCAGTTAGGATTTTCAGAACCTCATTGCCTTAATACTTTTTAAAATATGGCTTTAGTTCCTCAAACATGTTCATGACTCTATTGGTAGTCTAGACCGATTGTTTTTCATTCTGACAGATCATGTGGACCAGCTCCAGCCATGTGAGCCCTGTGGATCAGGGACAGCTGAAGCCTGGACTCGGTGCTCCTGGTCCCTTTGTGCAGCACCCACTGGGCCTGGCTGATATCCTCTTCCCACATTGCTGGCCTCCTCCAGGTCATGGGCACAGGTAACAGAGAGGCACTGAGTGGCCTCTTTATATCCAGATTGGAGCAGCCAGCATGGCCGTTTCATACCTCATTTGCCTGCAGAACCCTAAATATAAAGTTAAACCTGTGCTGGTGAGGTGAGCGGTATATGGGATGGTGTCATGCTTCCATCCCACCTCAGCCTTAGAGGTGACCTACATCTGAGCTGGCCTGGTATGTGAGCTCAGGTTAATTAGAGTTCCTTGCCAAGCCAAGCAGCACAGGGTTATAGTAAATAAATGAACACAAATAGATCTTCATTAGTTTTATTTCTATAACCTTTTGATCTGATGTCACGTTAGATTTTGTCACAACTGGATTTAGTGGAAGCAGGGGAATCAAGTTCACTATTTTCTGAAACACACAAAAAAGGGATGGGAACAATGACTTAGAACTAAGATTGCTCATAAAAGACCATCAGAAAGATCCCTAAACAAAAGCTAAATAGTTACAGTTAATGGTAACTGGCAAGGGATTTAATGCATTTGCTGGTATTAAGTTTCTTATGGAATGAATGAATAAACCCAGCAGCATTTTATGACACAGCTGCCAGAACATCCCATAGAAAAACAATTTTGTAAGAACGTGATGGCAACAATCAGCAGCCAGTATTCTCAAGAGTTCCTAATTACCAAAAGCATATACAATTTTAGTTCTAGAAAAATAAGTCAATTTTATAAAATTAAGCTTTTAGATTGAAAAGCACCCCCTTTAACAGGTACAGAGATACTGAAAAATAGTCCCTAAAAATCTCACTAAATAGTTTATGGAGAGAAAGGCATGCCATGTTGAGTTACGGAGTGTAGCGCGTGCCCTCAGCTGCTGGCGAGGGACTGGTGGATGGGCGGCTGGAAGCAGCGCACGTGCTCCACTGGCGTGCCCTCCCCGTCGCCCGACTTCAGGTACTTATCCAGGATGGTGATGATCTCATCATTGAGAATCTGGAACTTGCGAATTCTCTCCACCATCTTCTTCAAAGGCTACAACCATGAAAGTTAGGATGTTTTACTATTAACACTTGAACATTTTATTCTTCATGTTTCAAAATGTCAGGATTCTTATATTTTCTCAGAAAAATAATAGCAAACGGAATTGACACACATACTGTTCGTTTTCTTTTTTTAAGATAGGGTCTCACTCTGACGCCCAGGCTGGAGTGCAGTGGCATGATAATGGCTCACTGTAGCCTCAAGAGATCCTCCCACCTCAGCCTCCCGAGTAGCTGCGACCACAGGCGTGCACCACCACACGCAGCTAATTTTTAAATTTATTTTTGTAAAGACAAGGTCTTATTATGTTGTCCAGGATGGTCTTGAACTCCTGAGCTCAAGCAATCCTCCTCTGCCTCAGCCTCCCAAACTGTTGGGATTACAGGTATGAGCCAGAACTCTCAGCCACATACCATCTCTTTAATGCAACAGTTGGAAGCATGAATATATCTTGAATTTAGAATCCCTCTGTTGGCTTCATGCTGCTGTAGATTCATTCATGCGCACAATTGATAGGCCTATTCCTTCCACATCGGCAATTAAGAACCTACTGTCTGCTCAAAGCTGGGGATCTCCAGATGAAGATGATGCAGTCAGTGGAGAAAGGCCAGTCAACTAACACAAGTTTTAGACTTCCAGTTTGGAAATACTATGACGGGATACTCTGACAGACCCTCCTGCTACCACAGGAATAAAGAACACGAATAAAGAACATACACACAAACAAAACGCTTTGAAAAGCTGGTTCTGCCTATGCAGGTGGTAAGGGGGAAGCCAGGGCCTCCTCAGGGGCAGATGTCAACGGCAGCAGTGGGGTGAGGAGCAGCCCGGGCATAAGCAAGCAGGACCACACCGAAGACTCCCCCAATGGAGCCAGGAACCTCCAATTCGGCTAAAGTGCCCTGAGTTGGTAGCACCCCCTAGAGATGGGCAAATACAAATTCACATCTTGGGGGAAAGCAATCTAAATTAACTCCAATTAAATAAAGACTCCCAAATGCCCAAGGAAACAGCAAAGTTTTAAATACCTCCAAGGCCTTCAGATACTAGAAGGAAAACATACAGAATATAGAATACATGAATTGGATAAAGAAATAAGAGATGGAAAAAGTTCAGTTAAGACAAAACTGTCAGTTACCAAGAAGATCTGAAGAAGCTAACTGAACTTTAAATAAAGTGCACTAATAATATTTTCAGAGTAAAAGCTCAGCAGATTAGAGCTGAAGTAAACAAGTTAACTAAGACACATGAAGACCGTATCTGGATACAGCTCTGGGAGCCCTGGAAATGGAGGAGTGGGAGGTAGAAGGGCCCCTGAGAGAGGCCCATGACCTGGAGCCTGTGACTGCATTGCCTCCAACCGACGGGGCCTGGGCAGGTGTGGCTAAGACTGTGGACTGTAGGACAGGGAGAGAATCGGGGTTGTCCAGTGGGCTCAATATAGTCACGGTCAGGGAATGTTCTCTGGCCGGAGGCAGGAGACATGGCAGAAGACTAGAGGCTGGGACTGCCCAACCCACCATTGCCGGAGGGGGCCACTTGGAAAGCATGAGAAGGAAGGGGGACCCAGTCCTACAGCTGCAAGGAGTAATTCAGGCAACTGTGCATAAGCTTGAAGGCCTCCAGGGTGAACACAGCACCTCGGACACTGGCTCCGTGAGATTGAGCAGAGGACCCAGCTCTGCCTGGCTGAACTCAGGCATCTGACTTAGAGAATTGTGAGATAATCAATGGTATTTAAACTGCCAAGCCTGTGGTGATTTGTTGTCATGGAAGCAATAGAAAACTCATACAACAGGGCTGGGCGCACCTGTAATCCTAGCACTTTAGGAGGTGGGCGGATCACCTTATGCCAGGAGTTCAAGATCAGCCTGGCCAACATGGTGAAACCCCGTCTCTACTAAAAATACAAAATTACAAAATACAAAAATTAGCCGGGCGTGGTGGCAGGCACCTGTAATCCCAGCTACTCGGGAGGCTGAGGCAGAAGAATCGCTTGAACCCGGGCAGCAGAGATTGCAGTGAGCCAAGATCGTGCCATTGCACCCCAACCTGGGCAACAAGAGTGAAACTGTCTCAAAAAAAAGAAAAAAGAAAACTGATACAACAAAGGGATGTGGAGAATAGAATGAGAAGGTCTAACAGAAGTCCTGAATGGCAAGAATAGGGAGAACGGAAAGGAGGCTGAAATATTTCAAAGATAATGGCTGAGTATTTTCCAGAATTCAACTATGAGGGATCCATAAAGCAACAAAGACAAAAGGCCTTTAAAGCAGCCAAGAAAGCACAGACTTCCAGGGGCCCAAAGACTGGAATAGTTGCCAATATTCTGACAATGCAGATCCTCTAAGACTGGAAGTAAATCTAAGTACCTTGAGAAGGAAAATGGAACAATGAGTATTTTCTCTGCCAGACTGCTTTACTGGCCAATTATATTTAGATTCATTTTGGGAACAAAAAGAAAGTTTCTGTTGGTGGCACCTTACGTACTAGGATGAAAAACATTCCCAGAAACAAGAACTTGTAACACAGAGAAAGTATGCTTTTGCAAAAGGTCCACAGATGGTGCGAGATTTTCATCCACATACCACATTTTTAATAATCTCATCTTTGCCATCATGTTTCTGGACTTTAAGTAGATGGTAGCAGAAATCCAGCACAGCAAAACGCCGCTGCTGCCCAAGAAGTACGATGATCATACAGCCAGCCCAGTGTAGCCCATCACCAAAGCACTGCCTAGAAACAAGAAGCAGAAACAGAATGGGAGACGAGTGATACGTTATGAAGTCTTTTCTCAGTCTGTCTCCAGATGTCAGTGACCAAGCCATCTGCATTACTGTCTGTGCCTACACAGTCACCTTCCACAGCCAGGAAGAGAATGCCGGGCAGCAGGTGGCTGTTCCCTGGTTTTGGTAAATACCTTTTTTGGGCTCTTCTGGTGTGCTGCTTCCTATCCCTTTTTAGATCATACCCCTCTGTGATGAATGACCCTACGGACCTCCCACCTAGAAAAATGCACGCCTAACGTGCATACAATTGCCGTGGGTTCAGAGACTCCCTGAATACTAGAGTCCTGAGTCAGCTCTTCGGCATCAAGTAAGAATCCCCACTATAGGAGGCTTCAAAGCCGCTCAGTGAATTTCTGGTCCACTTCCTGAGCAGGGCTGGCTGCTTGTTAGCCTAACACCCCTCTCCTGCCCCACAGCTCCTCCCCTCCCCTGGGGCTTTGTCCTGCTCTCAGGACACACTTACTCGACTGTGAACTCGTGTGTCCCCACGGGAATGCAGTAGACAAACTGCATGGCACTCCACAGTCTGTGAAACTCCACACACTCGTCCACGTGCATGACCCCATTGCTGGGCAGAGGCCCGCGCCAGATGGGGTCATCCAGAAAGCTCCGGATCCGTGTCAGGATGACCTCAAACATGGACAGGCCGCAGCAGAGGCGCTCCTTTGTCAGCAGGTCCCCCTCTCTTGCGATGGCAATTTGCTGCAGAAAGGACAAGCAGTGGAATGCTGTGGGCCTCCAGGCATCCAGTTACTCCACATCCTCTATGTCTCTTTTCTCTTGAGACAGGGTCTTGCTCTGCTGCCTAGGCTGGAGTGCAGTGGCACAATCACAGCTCGCTACAGCCTTGACTTCCCGGGCTCAAGCAACCAGGTGCATGCCACCACACCTGGATAATTTTTGTATTTTTTGTAGAGATGGGGTTTCGCCATGTTGCCCAGGCTGGTCTTGAACTCCTGTCTTGGCCTCCCAAAATGCTGGGATGACAGGAATGAACCACGGTGCCCAGCCCTGGAAAAATGTTTTGGGTGAAGTGGGTCTACTGGCAGCTACTGTGGAGGCCAGGGATGCTGCTAACCATCCTACAATGCACAGGGCACCCCAGCCCCCACCATAGAGTTATCTGGTCCAAAATGGCTAAGAAACCCTGACTTAGCATAAGCAGCTGGATCACTGTAGAACTCTACCCTGACACCTTGCCTCCTGGCCTAATTTCTTCTGTTCTTAAACACCTATTCTTCTGTTCTTAAACAGCCTTCTTCATGAAGGGCTGGACAGTGAAAGTGATGTCTTCTGTGTAAGTCTTATGTGCCAGGTGAGGTGCTAAGCCCTTTCCAGGCGTGAGCTCATCTGAATCCCCCCACCACCCCGGGAAGCAGTCCTGGTGCACACCCCACTTGCAACACTGAGGCCTGAGCGGCCGCGTAGCCGCTGGACTTCACGATGCCTTCCAGTCTGGCTCCCAACCAGGCCACCTGGCCTGGCATGGATGCCCAGCTTGCAACAGCCACAGCCATCACGGCACACGTTACCTGAGGGGTCCCCAGTCTTTCAATCAGTGGGACAAGATGCAGCGGAGCGTACTTTGATTCTAGTCTTTTCATTTTGGCATCAAGTCTCTCCCCCTCTGCAGTAGAAAAAATATTTTACTATATTCTGCTCCTTTGTATGAAATGGTAATGGCAAAGGTTTACATTTGTTTAAAAAACAAAAGATTTTTAAGTTAACATTATGGATACAGATTCTCTTTGAAAATTATTTTACAGAAAATTATTTTACAGTTCTGTAAAATTTAATATTTTAATTCAAACCGGCAGAACCGATTTTCTGCTCAATATTCACTTTTCATTTATTGAATATTCCAAATGTAATCGAAAGCAGAAAATGGCACAGTGAGCCTGTACCCATCATCCGCTACAATTATCAACTCATGGCCACTCTGCTTGTTATATACCCAACTCCCCCTGCTCCCATGCTATTGATATTTGGAAGCAATTCTAAGACATCATATCATCGCAGCTCTATTTCTCAATCTTCATTTAACTAGGTTCTGTACACTCCTCATTACCCCTGGGTATGACTGAACAGGCGCCAAACCCACAGTCTGCACTGGTCCTTAGCTCTCCGGCTGCACAGAGTGGGCACCACCCCCACAGAGGGCAGTCTGGACTCCCTGGTAGGGGTCAGCAGGCTCACCTTTCACGTGGACTCGCGGCAAGATGTTCTGGAAGGGAGCCGCGTGCAGCAGGTCACACACTTCTTCCAAAGACTGGAGCAGAGAAAGAGAAGGTCACGCTAGGAAGGGTATCTCGCCACAGAGAGTGATCTGGTGCTGAAAACAAAGAACCTCTTTGCCTTTTAGCATAAAATAAACTCTAAGTAGCCTGTCAAGAGATTTCTGGGATGATGGAAATGCTTCTGTCTGTCCTGTCCATTCCGGCAGCTGCCAGCCATGCATGCCTGTTAAGTACTTGGAATGTGGCTTGGCACTTGAGGAACTGAATTTTATTTTTAGTTACATTTAATTAATGTAAATATAGACACAGGTAAGACCCAGTGTTGAATGTGTGCTCTGTTTTCCAGGATTTACCAGTCTAAAAGCTCTCGCCCCATCCTTCCCTGCTAATTTGCTACCAGGCTCTTAAGAACCACAGTTTATGACAAGATCCCACCACACTGACAGAAGGAAGGGGTGTCTCCTGCAAACAACATGGGAAATGGAAGGAGTAGGGGTGGCCTACCCTGGTGTCCACATCCACTCATTCCCTACAGAGCCCAAAACAAAGTTCTGGGCCATCATGCCGAACTACTCTTGGGTCACAGGCTCCTTTACAGAGGTAATAAAAACGACACAAGGTCCATTCTCCAGAATAATGTATATATAGAGAGAAAATGTACCTCCAGGATGATGAGGACAGCAGAACCCCCCAAATCCACCAACAACCCAAAGATGGTCAAAAATTGAGCAACTGCTGTTCATCTTTAGAGGTAAGGGCTCTTAGGCCACCAGGAAGGGCCTCTTCAGACCACAGTGCGCTCACCACCCCCACGGAGCAGGCAGAAGATGAGGGAGCCTTCAGTGCCTCCTACCCCACAGCCATGCTGAAATCTTAAAGTCCCATAGGAGTAAAAGAAATGATTAAACAAACAGCTATCAGAAAATCAAGAAATACTGACAATGAGATTTAAACTTCTGAGGACCTCCCAGAGATGATGGCAAAACTAAGACCAAGAGGAAGAAAAGCAGACTTTTCCATACTCATCAACGTCAATCCAGTGCCAGACGCCGGCCAGACACCATCTGCTCCGCTTCTCTTTCCCTGTTTCTAATGCAGCATCGCACTCCATCCAGAAGCCAACAGAGGGCCAACTGTTGCCATGACAATGCACAGAAACCATGCCTTTAAGCTAAGAGATTGTCCCAGTAAATTCTGTCCTGCCTGCTTCAAACTCTTGTGGTTCTATAATTATTTATGTCCATGAGTCCTGGCACGGACATAAATAATTACAGAACCACAAGAGTTTGTTTATGTAAAGAATGTCAGGTCGGGGCAGTGGCTCATGTGTGTAATCCCAGCACTTTGGGAGGGCGAGGCGGGCAGATCACCTGAGGTCAGGAGTTCGAGACCAGCCTGACCAACATGGAGAAACCTCATCTCCACTAAAAATACAAAATTAGCCGGATGGTGGTGCATGCCTGTAATCCCAGCTACTCGGGAGACTGAGGCAGGAGAATCACTTGAACCCAGGAGGTAGAGGTTGTGGTGAGTCGAGATTGTGCCACTGCACTCCAGCCTGGGCAACAAGAGCGAAACTCCAGTCTTAAAAAAAAAAAGAAAATGATATAAAGAAAAGCTTTTGACACTATCTTATTTCCAAAAAGGGCAGCTGGACAGAAGAGAAACCAGCCCTAAGGGGTCCCTGACACTATCTCAATCAATTCCACAAGGCTGTCTCCCCATTAGGAAAGCTTGGGTCTCACCTCCCTGACCTGAGGCCAATGACCAGACAGGTATCCTCAGCCTTGGACATATATATACGGAGGCTATGGTTTGGATGTGGTTTGTCCTTGCCAAAACTCATGATGAAATTTAATTGCCAATGTAGCAGTGTTGGAAGGTGGTCTGTTTGAGAGGTGATGGATTTCTTACAGGACTGGGTCAGTTCTCCCACAACTGGGTTAGTTTTTGTGGGAATGGATGAGTTCCTGCGAGAGCAGGTTGTTGTAAGCAAGGCTGCCTCTCATGTTTGTTCTCTTGGCAACACCCGCTTCCCCTTCTCTGTTCCCTGGGAGCTGAAGTAGCATGAGACCCTGACAGATGGGCTGCCTCATCTTGGACTTCCTAGCCTCCAGAGTCATGAGCCAAATAAACTCCTTTTCTTTATAAATTACTCAGTCTCAAGCACTGCCACAGCAACACAAAACGGACTAAGATAGCAGATGAGATAGGGCGCACCTTATGCTGTAAGTTCAGGAAAAGTCGCCCATAAAAGGAATATTCCTGTATTAAATATTTAAATTCATAACGAGAGATTATACTTAAAGAGATGCTTCCTAACATATCTGGTTTTTAACAATTCACAATTATTTGGGGAACATGTCCTTAGAGCAGGGCCACCCTGGACACTGGCTTCTTGCTGGCCTGAGACACTGGTGGGTTCTCCATCTTGTGCCACTCACACTCACAGTGGTGAAGGGAGCATGGGAGAAGATGCTACTTGGGGTCCCTGCTGAGCCTGTGGGTGGCTGGGACAATGAAGGCCTGGGGCTGCTGCAGTCTCTCTTTGAAACCACCTGGAGAGGGTCTGCCTAGGAGTGCAGGCATAGAGGGAGCTGAAGATGCAGGTCTGATGGAGGCTGTCAGCTCCCAGGCGTGTCACCCCTCACCTGGGACTCCCCTGACATGTGAGCCAACACATTCTCTTTCACTGCACAGGCTGGTGTGAGGTGGCTGCTCAGTCCCCAGAGGCCTGACAGTCTGACAGCAATGCCCTAAGCTGTGTACAGACCACCCTCTCCCTGTTCTTCCCAAACACAACTCTGCCTTTGCAAAGCTACCAGAGACCTAAAGACGAGAGATTGCTTTGGGAAACAACATAGGAAAGGCCTCCCCAGGCAGCTCTGGAGACGCAGTGCCGTTCCCATGCACAAGCCAATACGCTTCGCCAGGGCATGTGGTGAACCAATCCCAAAACAGGGCAGAGCAAAGAGCCCTGAGGAGGGAACATGCTGAAGAAGAAGGAGCAAGTCAGGGAACGCGGCAAGTGGGGACTCGAGAGTCATGTTAAGAGCAACGATGAGCAAGACAACGTGCTATGATGTCAGAGACAGACACCTGGACCAGCGGGATGTGGCAGAAAGCCAGGAGACAGGCCAGTGTGCCCATGAAAAGCTGGCAGACGGCAGGGGACACCACCGGTCAGCAACGGGAGGAGGAGCCTTTCAGCCACTAAAGGAGGGACAACTGAGTCTCCACAGAGAGAAAGAAGCTTCCTCTGCCTCTCACATTATACACAAAGACCAACTCCAGAAGGATTACAAACTTCCATGCAGAAGGCACAGCTTAAAAATCTTTAGATGAGAATGTAAAGGAATGTCTTCATGACTCCAAGGCAGGGAAGACATCTTTAAAAAGACACTGAAAGTTCCATGTGCAGATGGTAGATTAAAAAAAAAATAAGTGCTCATCATTTAAAGAAAAGGCTACATCCAAATTAAGAGCATTTTATCAAAAATCACCCCTATCAGAGTGAAAAGGTAAGCCACAAATGGGAGAAGAATTTACAATATGTGCAGCACATAAAGAGTCTACACAGAATGAGCTGTAGAAAAATAGGCAAAAGAGGCCAGGCGCGGTGGCTCACGCCTGTAATCCCAGCACTTTGGGAGGCCAAGGCGAGTGGATCACTAAGTCAGGAGTTGGAGGCCAGCCTGGCTAACATGGTGAAATCCCGTCTCTACTAAAAATACAAAAAATTAGCCGGGTGTGGTGGCGGGCGCCTGGAGTCCCAGCTACTTCGGAGGCTGAGGCAGGAGAATGGCGTGAACCCGGGAGGTGGAGCTTGCAGTGAGCCAAGATGGCGCCACTGCACTCCAGCCTGGGAGACAGAGCAAGACTCCGTCTCAAAAAAAAAAACATAGGCAAAAGAACTCAATGGGGCATTTCACAGGAAAAGAAACAAGACCCAACGAATGAACAGAGATGCCCACCTCGTTAGTCACAACGGAAGGCAGGTGAAGGCCACCTGAGATTCCATTTCCCACTGGCTTTCCCAGCCCAGGTGGTTATAAACTGAGCTGCTGTGATGTACAGGACAGAGGGACAGCCAGACAGCACCGCAAAAAGGCGGCCAGTCGAAAACGCGAGGCGTCCACTGTGCCACGTCCTAAGAGGGGTGGGCTCCCGGAGGCTCCTCTTTCATGCTGGCCACTCGTGCTGTCCGCCATGGGGCACGTGTAGCCATTCACATTTAAATCAGTGATAATTCAGTAACATTTAGCACTCAGTTCCTCAGTCACACTGAGCCACACTGCAACTGCTCAGCGGTCTCAGGCATGCAGAGAGCCCTCCTGCACAGCAATGCCTTATACCTTACGGGCATGCCAAATATGTTCATTTAGATGTTGAAAATATCACATAATAAAACAGTTTTATGATGTTAACACAGAAAAACATTCTTGAGACAGTGAACTACAGTACATTGTTGTTTTTCCATTGAAGGGAACAAATTCAAACTAAAGTCTCAATAGCCACGAAAAAAAAATGATGCTTTACCGCACTGCTGTTGCCACACCCCCACTAAAGAACCCGCCAAAGAAAGCCCTCCCTGGCCGGTGGGGTGTGGAGGGGGGAGGGGCAGGTGGGGAGGGGGGGAGGGAAGGGGGGAGGGGTGGGAAGGGCGGGGTAGGGGGGCACTCACCAGGCTCTGCTCGATGAGCAGGCAGAAGAGGATGGCGTTCCCCACCTCCCGCAGGTTCTGGAAGCACACTGTCTTCAGCTCTGCGTACTCCACGATGTCCTTCAGCTGGTGGTGGAAGAACTCCAGGATACCTATGGTGGCGGGAGTGAGGTGGGGTTGGGAGACTGGAGGGGGCCGGGCCCTAGCAGCCTGGGTCCACAGCCAGGAGCACCTGCCGTTCTGACACTGTCATCAAGCCTGGCTATAAGGACAGCCACAGCGTCCCATCCCCAGCATCTTCCCCGCAGCGGTGGTTTATTTGCCACCTGGGCACGTTCTCCACACACCATGTGACCCTGGGCCTTGGCTCTGAGGCCTCTTTTCAACTCAACCCCATATCTTTAGGGAAGGCTATGATGATAGGAAACATCACCACATGACAAGAATAAAGACTGCACCACATCCCCAGTGGGGGCAGACAAGGTATTTGACAAAATGCAATCTCTCTTCGCAGGCATGGAAGGGGCCGCACCTAATCTGAGAAAGGGCATCTAGGAAGCCTGCAGCTTAACTAACAGCACGCCCAACGGGAGGCCGCACACCAGGCCAGCTCCAGAGCAAGGCAGGTGTCTCAGCGGCATCCTGGACAGCGGAATAAGGCACAAAAAGACGCAAGGTGCAAATATGGGACAGAAGGCCAACGTTTCCCAGCCAATCTACAGCTTGAACTCCAGCCCAGACAGAAACCGGCAGCTGACCGCACAATGAACGTGGCATCTGGAGGGGCCGAAACTACCCTGGGAAGAGCAAAGTGGGAGGCTCAGCAGACCTTAAACCCTTGTCCCAGCAGGTCTTGCCCGAGTGCCCCTTCCCCAAGGACGAGCGGCCTGACACGGCCCCTCTGCTTCTCCCAGCTCTCAGCACCGCTGGGGGGACTCAGCCCCACTTGGCGGGGGCGGGGACACTCCTGCACCTGTGTCATTCCCAACAAGCTTTCCCTGTACCACACGGAAATGGCTCCCTCCTCGACATCTGAAATTTCCATCTCTAGTCACGACATAAGCATCGGTTTTAATCATCCCGGCATTCCTCATCTACTTTCTAACAATAAACTGAAATCAGATTCTCTTGAGCCAGGGCCGTGCCAATGGCTACTTCCCCATGGTGGCTGAGGGGGACACCTTATCGTCTCCTCAAACACCAGCAACAGCCCTGGGGAGGTGCCAAAAAGCAAAAAGTCCTGAGCACGTGTTCAAGAGCTCAGCCACGCTGACTGACTGCCCATCAGGACAGTGCCTCGCTGGTCACCCACGTGCAGGCTCAAGTCACTTTACAACACAAGGCTAGTGTTCAACTGTCCAGCTTTCAAGAAAACTTGGCCAGGTAAGAGACTAAAAGCAGTTTTGTTACGTGACAAAGGTCCCTGTCATACAATTTTATGAGACAATGCTTTTTGAGATCACTAAAGCTCTTTATGTGCATGGCCCCAAACCAGCCCACGGCAAGTCACGCGGGCCTGTCCCTAAGAGCACACCTGCCTGAGGGCCCCACAGCCAGACCTGCAGATGGATGGGATGGCCTGGGGGCAGGGGCAGGCCTTGCACCACCTCAGTGGGCCTGTCTCTGAGCCTCAAGTCCCTGTAGGCCCAGCAGGGAAGCAGGACCCCGGCAGTCGGCTCTCTCGCCTCAACAGGCCGGTGGTTCTTTCATAGGGGCGCGGGAGAGCGTGGTGTTCAGGGCTCTGTCGTCCCAACTCTTGCAGGCTGACCTCAGCTTCCTCGCCTGCAGACAGTGACCCCAACACACCTCTTCCTGGCTGTCAGGTGCATTTGTCTGTCGACTGCCTCCTCCCACGTGGCAGATCTAATCCTTCTCAAGAATTTCGGACTTGAATTCCTTTCTGACCTCTCCACGGACAGCACTGTGAGCTCCACACGCCCGCACTCACCGGGAGAGCCGTACTCGTGCCGGGGCAGGCGGCAGATCTTGGGCATCACCTCCATCAGCGTCTTCACGTACTGCAGGATTGTGCCTTGCAGCTGCGGGGCAGATGAGACAGACTGCATCAGCCACCCTGCTCTGCTCTGCTAACGCCTGTGGCCGGCGCACACCCTGAAACAAGTCTGTTAGCAAAGAGCTCGGTAATGAGCAAGGCTGCAGGATCATCTGGCTGGGGAATAAAATCCACCCCTGGAGAGAGAGCAACCATCACCAGGTGGCTTCCCATGACTGAATTCATGTTCTGAAACCGGACTCCTCTTTCAAGATGAAAGTGGTCCCGGGATGCCACAGTGAGGGGAGAGCTTTGTTGCCAGGTGTCTCCTATGGGGATGCACCCCAGCATCGTGAGCACTGCCAGCTCCAGGGTCCCCCAGGACGCTGTCAGTGCTCCTGGGTGCGGCCCCAGGCTCAGCTGTGGTGAGGTCAGCAATCCTAACACCCTCCAAATTGCCACATGTTTTGGGGCAGAGTCCCCAGCGGGTCCTGGAAGGATCTGTTTGGGTCACGGGGTGATGGCTGTGCCAAGTGACCAAACTCTTAGATGGTCTCAGTCACAGAAGATTAAAATAATAAAAAGGATGAAAAATTATAAAAAGTAAGTTATGTCTAGAAAACTAAATCCAGGCTGGCCAAGGTGGCTCACGTCTGTAACCCCAGCACTTTGGGAGGCCAAGATGGGCAGATCTCTGGAGCCCAGGAGTTCAAGGCCAGCCTGGGCAACATAGCAAGACCCCCTCTCTATACATACAAATAAAAACTCTGCGTATCAGTTAAAATAACCTGGACCCATTCTCTTGAGTTTGAAAAGATGAGGGAAGTATCAAACTATATATGGTCAGAAACGTTTGAAGCCTAATTGAACAAATCCAGCTGTTGGAGAATCACAGTCCAGGCAGAGAAGACCCTCTGGCGTGGGTGCCCCAGGGAATCCAGGCTGTGTGAAAGAAGCATGTCCAGGGAACACTCACCAGGCTCTTGACGACCTTCAGCAGCTCCTCCATGACCACGGCGATACCCTGGTAGCCGAGGAGCCGGCAGATGACTTGAAAGTGTGGAGGTCCCACGAAGTTCCGGTAGCTGCCGTAAATGCTGGAGTAGGCCAAGTTCAAAGCCTGGAAAACAGGGCACAGAGCTCTCAGCATGGTCCCCGCACACATGTGCAGATGAAGAACTGCATGAGAAGATCACTCAACACACACAGGCTCGGGTGAACGGGTCTGAGTCTACTGACTTGTACAATCTACTGCCCTTAACTGGTACAGTTACAAAACCTACTTAGCCTGCCACCAAAAAGAAACCTGCTAAAATAGAAAAGAAAACAAACCCATTTGGTGTTTCAACATCTGTTGAATAGCCGACTCACCAGAAGCCATTTTGAAGTCTAGAATGAGAAATGAATACCACTCAGAGTCTCCCCCTGCCTCCCAGTCTTCCAGCAGGAAGCCCAAAGTCGGACCCTGAAGGGGCTGGGGGAGCTGCCTTCTCAGGATGCACAGGGCACCCCCGGAGCTGGGAGAGAGACCTCTGTGGGGTGGGAGGGTGAGGAAGGTAGTTAGGGTATGTATTAGTCAGTTTTCACACTGCTATAGAGAAATACCCAAAACTGCATAATTTATTTTAAAAAAAGCAGGTTTAGGCCAGGCGCAGCGACTCACTCCTGTAATCCCAGCACTCTGGGAGGCCGAGGCGGGCAGATCACGAGGTCAGATGGTCAAGACCATACTGGCTAACACGGTGAAACCCCGTCTCTACTAAATATACAAAAAATTAGCCGGGTGTGGTGGCGGGCGTCTGTAGTCCCAGCTACTCGGGAGGCTGAGGCAGGAGAATGGCATGAACCCGGGAGGTGGAGCTTGCAGTGAGCGGAGATCGCACCACTGCACTCCAGCCTGGGCGACAGAGCAAGACTCCATCTCAAAAAAAAAAAAAGGCAGGTTTAACTGACTCACAGTTCCACATAGCTGGGGAGGCCTCACGAAACTTAGTTATGCAGAAGGTAAAGGGGAAGCAAGCACCTTCTTCACAAGAAGGCAGGAAAGATAAGAGAACAAAAGGCGAAGCCCCTTATAAAAGCATCAGATCTCGTGAGCACTCACTCACTATCACAAGAACAGCATGTGGAAAACTGCCCCCATGAACCAATCAACTCCCACCAGGTCCCGCCCTTGACATGTGGGGATAACGGGGGTTACAAGTTGAGATGAGATTTGGGTGGGGACACAGCCCAACCTTATCATTCTGCCCCTGGCCCCTCCCAAATCTCATGGGTTCTCACATTTCAAAATACAATCATGCTTTCCCAACAGTCTCCCAAAGTCTTGACTCATTCCAGCATCAACTCAAAAGTCCAAGTCCAAAGTCTCATCTGAGACAAGTCAAGTCCCTTCCACCTATGAGCCTATATAATCAAAAACAAGTTAGTTACTTTCTAGATGCAATAGGGGTACAGGCATTGGATAAATGCTCCCATTGCAAATGGGAGAAACTGGCCAAAACAAAGGGGCTCCAGGCCCCACGCAAGTCCAAAGTCCAGTGAGGCAGTCATTAAAATCTTAAAGCTTTAAAATAATCTCCTTTGACTCCGTGTCTCACATCCAGGTCACACTGATGCAAGATGTGGGCTCCCACAGTCTTGGGCAGTTCCACCCTGTGGCTTTGCAGGGTACAGTCCCCCTTCCGGCTGTTTTCACGGGCTGGCATTGAGTGTCTGCGGCTTTTCCAGGTACACAGTGCAAGCTGACTGGGGTCTGGAGGAGGGTGGCCCTCTTTTTACAGCTCCACTACGCAGTATTCCAGTGGGGACTCCGTGTGTGGGGCTCCAACCCCACATTTCCCTTCTTCACTGCCCTAGCAGAGGTTCTCCATGATGGCTCCACCCCCACAGCAAACTTCTGCCTGGACATTCAGGCATTTCCACATATCCTTTGAAATCTAGGTGGTCCAACACCACAGGGAAGCCACCAAGGCTTGGGGCTTACACCCTCTGAAGCAACAGCCTGAGCTGTATGTTAGCCCCTTTTAGCAACTGGGTAGCAGGGATGCAGGGCACCAAGTCCTGAAGCTGCACGGGGGTGGGGGGTGGGGCGGGGAGGTGGGGGAGGGAGAGCCACGGGGGCAGGGCAGGCGCTGGGCCCAGCCAAAGAAACCATTTTTCCCTCCTAGGCCTCTGGGTTTGTGATGGGAGGGGCTGCCTCGTACACGTCCTGGAGACATTTTCCCCATTGTCTTGGTGATTGACATTCAAAATTTCTGCAGCCAGCTTGAATTCCTCCTCAGAAAATGGGTTTTTCTTTTCCATCACATCCTCAGGCTGCAAATTTTCCGAACTTTTATACTCTGCTTCCCTTTTAAACATAAACTCCAATTTCAGATCTCTCTCAAGTTCAATGTACCACATATCTCTAGGGCAGGGCAAAATGCTGCTAGTCTCTTTGCTAAAGTATAGTAAAAGTGACCTTTGCTCCAGTTCCCAACAAGCTCCTCGATTCCATCTGAGACCACCTTACCCTGCACTTTATTGTCCATAGCACCATCAGCATTTTGGTCAAAACCATTTAACAGGCTGGGAGCAGTGGCTCACACCTGTAATCCTAGCACTTTGGGAGGCCAAGGTGGGCGGATCACAAGGTCAGGAGTTTGAGAACAGCCTGGCCAACATGGTGAAACTCTTGTCTCTACCAAAAATACAAAAAAATCAGCTGGGCGTGGTGGTGGGCACCTGTAATCCCAGCTACTCGGGAGGCTGAGGCAGGAGAATTATTTGAACCCGGAAGGCGGAGGTTGCAGTGAGCTGAGATTGCACCATTGCACTCCAGCCTGGGCAACAGGGTGAGACTCCATCTCAAAAAACAAACAAACAAAAAACATTCAACAAGTCTCTAGAGTTCCAAACTTTCCCACATCTTCCCGCCTTCTTTGGAGCCCTCCAAACTGTTCCAACCTCTGCCTGTTACCCAGTTCCAAAGTCACTTCCACATTTTCGGGTATCTTTATAGCAGTACTCCACTCTACCAGAACCAATTTACTGCATTAGTCCATTTTCACCCTGCTATAAAGAAATACCTGAGACTGGGTAATTTATAAAGGAAAGAGGTTTAATTGACTCATAGTTCCACATGGTTGAGGAGGCCTCAGAAAACTTCAATCATGGCAGAAGATAAAGGGGGAGCAGCACCTTCTTCACAAGGTGGCAGGAATGAGAAGAGAGAGCAAGGGGGAAGAACCCCTTATAAAACCATCAGATCTCATGAGAACTCTCTCACTATCATGAGAACACCATCACCCCCACGATCCAATCACCTCCCACCAGGTCCCTCCCTTGACTCATGGGGGTTATGAGGATTACAATTTCAGATGAGATTTGGGTGGGGACATAGAGCCAAAACATATCAAGGTGGTTCCTGCAGAAGGACACCCCTCAGCTTGTCTAAGGACACGAGTACAGATAGCAGGAGACCCCCTACTGTGAGTATTCAGTGCCATAAATTTCCCTCTCAGCACTTCTTTAGCTGCATACCAAATAAATCAAATAAATAAATCAAATAATCAAATCAATCACTTCTTTAGCTGTATATATCAAATAAATCTTGATATATTTGCATTTCATTCAATTCAATGTATTTTTAAATTTCTCTTGAGATTTCCTCTTCAACTCAAGGATTATTTAAAAGTGTGCTAATTTCCAAGCATATAGAGATTTCCTGGTTATCTTTTTATTATTGGCTTCTGGTTTGAGTTCATTGTGTTTGGAGAACACTCTCCATAGGATTTCAGTTCTTTAAATTTTGTTGGGGTGAGTTTTATGGCCCAGGGTATGGTCTACCTTGGTGAATGTTTCATGGGAATCTGAAAAACGTATATATTCTGCTGTTGTGGGGTAGAGTATTCTACACACGTCACTTAGATCCTGTTGGTCGATGGTGGTGTTCAGTTCTTTTCTACCGTTGCTGATTTTGTGTCTACTTGTTCTGTCAATTACTAAAATGAGAGTTGAAGTCCCCAACTGTAACTATAGAATTGTTCACTTCTCCTTTACTTCTATTAGTCTTTCCTTCAAGTACAGAAGCCTTGTTGTTTGATGCATAAACATTTAGCATTGCTAAGTTTTCTTGGTGGTGGTTTGACTCTTATTATTATGTAATCTCCCTGGCAATATTCTTTGCTCTGAAGTTGATTTTATCTTATATTCATACAGCCACTCCTGCTTTCTTCAGCCTCCACCTGATCTGCTTCCGTTACTGATCCTGCTTTGTACCCTTTGCTGGAATAAACTGCAGCTGTAAGACTCCTTCTAGTGAATCATCAGATGTGTAGAGGGTCATGAGATCCCCCAAAACAAAGAGCCAAAACTGATTATAAAATACTACAGTGACCAGATTAGACAACACTGAAGGACAGAAACCCCACCCAGTGTCCGTCCCAGGCCCAAGCCCTGTGGCCCCTTGCAACCTTGAAGAAACCATCTACAGATCTTCGCCCACACACCCTCCTCCCAGCCTCTCCTCAGAGCAGCACCCTGGACTTTATGTGCTGGGATTCTGTGTAATATTTTTGGTTGATAACAGGTTCAATGTTTGAAAAGAAGAACACAAAAGTCATCAGTGAAATCTAATGACCTCATGTTACAAGTGAGAGAGTTCATTCTCAGACCCGCCCTGACTGGCTCAGGATGACAGCTGTCAGAGGAGGCATCACTCAATGAACACATGGTCCCGGCCTCTGGCCCCCTGCCCAGTATCCAGTTTCCCAGTAGACTAAGCTCACCCCAAAGATGACACATCCGAGAGACAACACAGCTAGGGTAACAAACAGCAGATGTGACTTAACTACTCAGGGGAGTGGGAGGAGGCACTACTTCTGGGGAAGGGCACTGTCACAAACACCGGGCTGTAAAAGACTTAAGCTCAGAAGAGGAAGCACTCTGGACGTCCAGTCACACAGCTCGGTTCAAGACAGACTCTGCTGCCCATGCGTGATACAGAGTCTCCAGCCTCGTTCGACAAGCAGAGGAGGTGGGTCACGGCACACAGAGCCGGCTCTGGACTCGCCAGTCATGCGACTTGGGTTCTCTAACTTTCACAACACTCTGAGCCTTCATCTGTGAATTGGGGACAATCTTACTTATGAGATAAAGAATACTAGTTAATGTGCTCAAAAGGGTGTCTTACTGAGAAGCAGGCATGCTGTAAGTGGTGACATGACCAAGAACCAAAAAGATAACACTGCATAAATGGGTCCCTCATCTAAGTTTATTTTATTCCTGCAAGATACTAGCCCTAATTCACTATTCATAAAAAAAGCACTAATCTGTTTTTTGAGTGGATTCCTGTGTATTCCATAATCACACAGATATACACTGTGACTCATACTGCAGCAGAAGCAAGTGCACGTGGCATACGTGAGTGCTTGTGAATACAAAGGCTGTCTGCTGTGAGCACATGACTCAGCTCAGACATCATCTCTTTTAGTACCCAGCCTTTTTTTGAGTGGGTGGTGGTCAACATCAGTGTCCTTGTATATGTCTAAATAATCTAATAGAAAATTACTGGTTTAGGGCTGGGCACGGTGGCTCATGCCTACATCCCAGCACTTTGGGAGGCCGAGGCAGGAGATCTGCTTGAGCTCAGGAGTTCGCGACCAGCCTGTGCAACATGGTGAAATCCCATCTCTACAAAAAACACAAAAATTAGCCAGATGTGGCGGTGCATGCCTGTAGTCCCAGCCACTTGGGAGGCTGAGGCAGGAGGATTGCTTGAGCCTGGGAGGCGGAGGTTTCAGTGAACTGTGATTGCGCCACTGCAATCCAGCATGGGTGACAAAGCAAAAACCCTGTCTCAAAAAAAAAAAAAAAAAATTACTGGTTTATGGCCAGGCACAGTGGCTCACGCCTTTATCCCAGCACTTTGGGAGGCTGGGGCGGGTGGATCATTTGAGTTTAGGAGTTCGAGACCAGCCTGGCCAACATGGTGAAACCCTGTCTCGACTAAAAACACAAAAATTGGCCAGGCATGGTGGCACACGCCTGTAATCCCAGTTACTCGGGAGGCTGAGGCACAAAAATCACTGGAATCACAAGAATCACTGGAGGTTGCAGTGAGGCAAGATCACACCACTGTACTCCAGCCTGGGGGACAGACTCTGTCTCAAAAAAAAAAAAAAAAACAAAAAAAGAAACAAAACCCCCCCCCCCAAAAAAACATGTACTAGTTTAGGTTTTAACAAAAATGACACAAACACAGTTTCTGAAACAGAGGCAGAAATCTCTTACAGTGAGGTTCAAGTTCAGTTGCAAATAGGTGAATTAAAAAAAAAATCAAATTCACATCATCAAATCTTTCTTTCCCTCCAAAAGAGCATCAGCTTTGCAAACGCCTCCAAGTGCCCATTCCCTGGAGCCATCCCTGAGGTGGTGCCCATGCACACAGGGCAGCAGGGTGCTCTGGCGGTGCAGGGGCTGACTCAAGGCAAATGTGCACCCCGCACCACCACCCTGGAACAGCGGGCTCATGTTGGCGTCTTAATGGAAGCAACAGTGCCTCCCTGCACTCCTGGAGGAAAATCCTGGAGAATAAAAACGTGTGTCAAGAGCCTTTAACACCACGAAGGGCACACAGATACACTGGGCAGCAAAGATGTCACCACAGTGCTATCCTGGGATCTCAAAAACCAACCCCACGAGGCCCCTTCCAGGACTCGATCCATCAGAACCGCAGGTGCACGGCCCCACGCAGTCGGGTCACCTGCCTACCCTTGGCCCGCCTCCCTCGCTTCCACAGCCGTCCTCTCCAGATGGGGGTGACAGAGGAGCCTCTCTGCCCAGTGCCCTCTGCGCACAAACGCTTCTCTCTTTATCAGGGAGTGACAGAAACTTATTTTATTGTTATGCCTAAAACAGGGATTAAAAATTTCAAAGTCAAGAGAAGCCCAGAGCAAATCTTTTAGTTCACAGAGACCCAAGAAATTATTCTTACTCACCAAACTTTCTAGTCCTATCTTCTAAAATAACGTTTCCTTCAGTTCTAAAGGTAAAACACTACATTTTACTTTCAGAAGCAGAGGCATCAGAACACTTACTCTAATCCTTTAAAGAAACATCCTTTTGAGTATAACTAATTATTGCATAAAAGTCAGCTTCAACCGGGCGCCACCAGTGGCTCATGCCTGTAATCCCAACACTTTCGGAGGCCAAGATGGGTGGATCATTTGAGGTCAGGAGTTCAAGACCAACCTGGCCAACATGGTGAAACCCCATCTCTACTAAAAAAAAATACAAAAAATTGTCCAGGCATGGTGGCAGGCACCTTTAATCCCAGCTATTTGGGAGGCTGAGGCAGGAGAATTATTTGAACCCAGGAGGTGGAGGTTGCAGTAAGCCGAGATTGCGCCCTGCACTCCAACCTGGGTGATAGAGACTCCATCTCAAAAAAAAAAAAAAAAAAAAAGGAAAAAAGTCAACTTCAATCCTTGCTAGAAAGAACATGGGAGTTCCATGTGGAGCAGAATGGAGATGAGTTCTTAACCACCCACAGGGCTTCGGGAAGTGAGGGGGAGCCCCGTAACACCTGTGGCGTACCCCTGCCCAGGCGTGCACCCCACCCTGCCCCACAGAGGAGAGGCCCGGTCATTGCATTCTTGGCGCCCGGGTACCTGTCTGGATGCCCTCCTGGGGCACCAACACAGCTGCATGAAGCCCAGAATCACACAAACTGTGTGTCCACTCACAGTTCCACAGCCATTAGGAGGCGCTAAGGACAGAGACAGGGTGGAGGGGCACTGCGGAGGCTGCACCTGCCAACAGCCTCGAGAACGAGGAGTGTGGAATGATGGAATGAGCCTGTCCCATGTTCTCCAGGCATTGGCGACCCTAGCCCACCATGTGTCAGTGAGGCTCCCAGCCTTGACATTTTTCTCCCCAGGGCAGGTAAGGCCACCCCCACCCCCGCCTTTAATCTTGTCTTTGTGAAAGGCGAGAACCCACTTCCTTCAAACATCTGCACCCTAGGGAGGATCTGAATTGTATTTTTTTCAATTGCCATCATAACATTGCTAAAAAATAACCCCTAAAACACTAAAGATGGCCAGGTGCGGTGGCTCACACCTGTAATCCGAGCACTTTGGGAGGCTGGGGCCGGCAGATCACCTGAGGTCAGGAGTTGGAGACCAGCCTGGCCAACATGGTGAAACCCCGTCTCTACCAAAAATACAACAATTAGCCAGGCATGGTGGTGCACACCTGTAATCCCAGCTACTCGGGAGGCTGAGGCAGGAGAATCACTTGAACCCAGGAGGCGGAGGCTGCAGTGAGCCAAGATCGTGCCACTGCACTCCAGCCTGGGCGACAAAGCGAGACTCCATCTCAAAAAAAAAAAAAAAAAAAAAAAAAAAAAAAAAAAAAAAAAAGAACATATTTTCAAGGACGACATAACGTTTACACAGTCACCCTTGGTCCACGTGGGCCCTGTTTCCCGAAGAGGAGTCTCACATCCCCTTCATCATATCACTGCACACAGTTCAGACAACCTGTCTCTCCTGTTCAGAGATGCTCTGAGTGCCGTGAAAAGGCCGCCCCCGGCCCACACTCGCTCTTTTCAGAGGCGGGAGAGACGGGCAGCATATGCTGAGGCTTGGGCCATCCAAAAACCAATGCCCTGATTCGGGTGTTTGCCATTTCCCAGGTGCAAACACTTGAGCTCCTGCCAGGTCCAAGGCACTGCCCTGTAAGGAGAAGGAAGACGACCAGAGGACTGGAGTGAGAAGATCTCGCTCTGAAGAACAGAGGGTTAGAAAGGAATGAGTGGAAAACATTGTTTCCGCCACTCAGAGCCGGCTGGTGCTTTAGAAAGCGTCCAGGTGCAGGCTGCGTGTGAGCGGCAGGGCCTGGGCCCTCCCCATCCCGGCTCCAGGCACTGGGCAGATGGGGTAGACAATGTCCTGTGATTGTCCCCGCTTCCTACGGGTGAGGACACTTAAATATTGATGAGTGCTGGCAGCCTGCCCCCACCGCAGAGCCCAGGGACACCGCGGCTCGCAGGGGGAAGACGGTTTCGCTCTTCACAGGGGAGCCGGGTCCTCTGCCCTCATCCTGGGGCCCGCTGGCTCTTGCCACCATCATTGTTCCTTCCCCAGCTCCGCTGAGGCTGGGGATCTGCTTGTATTTGCTCTGCTCTATTTTTGTGGGGTGTCTGCTCATTTCATCTCTCTTCTTTGCTACAGTGTTTATATTTTCCTTACTAAATCATACGGGTGCTTGAAACGTGAAGAAACTAGCCCTTAATAATACTCAGACTTGACAAGCCCAGCCACCCTCCGCGTGGACATCACCCTATCTCACACATGGTAGACCCGGGTGCTCCGGGTTTCCACCCTCCAGGCACAGGCTGACATTCTTGTTTCTGGATGTCAGACCTTCCCTGGGCTCACCTTTCCAGCTCAGCTCCTCTGGTCAGGCCTTATAGCCACCCTGGGCCTCCTTGTCTCAGGAATGCACCTGAGCCTCTTCCACTTGTCTTCTCAGCTTGATGTTTTTAAACCTGTAATCTTCCAACAATCTCACTTGTGTTTGTGCCGGGAATGAGGCCAGGCCCAGCCTGACACCTATCACAAGGCCAGAGCTGTCCCAACACTACGTACGCGCTAGTTCTAGATAAGCACTGTTTTGGGTTGGTTGGCTAGTTTTTGTTTTAAATTACTGCTACTTTTCAGGAAGATGCTAACAGAATGGAAAAAAAAAATAACATTTTATACACAGCGCGATACATTTAGGTCACTGCAACCAAACCAATTAAACTACACTTCAAAACATGCTTCATTATGAGCTTGAAGCTCGTAACACGAAACACGTCGGAGCCTACCTTGGATCCATGCAGATACTGAGGCTGTGCATTAGGCTGCTTATCTCTTTGAAATTCCTGAGAAAATGGTAACACTGTCCGAACAAACCTAAACAAGAAAGATTTAAAAAAGAAAAAGAAACCAAATTTAACAATAGTTCTTTAAAATTCAGAAGTCCTCCATAACCCATCTACTAAATCTTCCTCCCAGTCAACTGATACAATCATCAAATAGGAAAATTCTAGTGAATCCAAAACCATAGAACGAATGAGATCTCAATACTCAAATATGATAAATGCACCCAAAGCTCAGGGGCCACAGCAGGAACGCTTGGGGCCTGGTCTGCTGTACCAGAGCCGCCTCCAGCCCAACGCCGCCTCCAGCCCAACGCAATCCTCAGGTAGCTTGTGGGCTCTGCTGCGCTTCCAGACACGGTGAGGACGGTGGGGCAGCTGCCCGTGACGAGAACGGCGACGCCCCAGTGGTTCAGATCACAAGTTACACACCAGCAGGGAAGGACAGGGACACTTAGGTATTTGTAACCCGCTTGATTAGTCAAGAGATTGTGTCTTGATAATGGATTAGGGGACACTTAAAATCCAATGTGTCCATTTTCATGCAGAAACATCAAACTCAGCTAAGCCTTTCAAATTGGAAGGGTTCGTTTAAACACATAAAACTTTTGCAAAGAAGTATAAGAAAGACAATTTTGTGGATTTGCTAATTATGTAATTCCAAGCACTTGATTAACTCATATTCCACTTCAGGAAATGGAAACAGACGTAATTGTGAAAATACTGCTGTCCCACACAATGTGTGCATCTGAGAGGACGTGCTGCATAGAGGAGCAGCTGCTAGGTCCCCTGACCACCTACCGCGGTACTTCTGGGTATGCCTTTCCAAATGGATCCTAAATCCCTGTGCTGTCAGTATGCCAATATCCCTGGGTGCCACAGTCCTCAGTGCTTGGCATGCATGTCTGTCTGCATGGCTCTGCACACCTGCATCTGCGTGAGTCCATGTATGGAGATGTGTTATCTGCAGGTGTGTTTGCAAGAGGATGTGTGCATGTCTGTGTGTCCCTGCGCCTGTGTTCTTACACTCGTTCCAGGAAGTACATTCCATCAAGAGGCACCATGGTCAGGGTGATGCTCAGAAAAGGGAACCCCATTTCCCAGAGATTCCTGGGCACTGCTCACGCCCCTGACAGCAGCACACCTGCAAAGCCATCAGCCTGTCCACCTCCGATGGTGACACACCTGCAAAGCTACGGCACACACATCAGCCTCCGTCCACCTACGATGGTGACGGGGGGGTGCGGGAGAGGACAGCAAATGGAAAATCAGAGTACAAATCCATGCAGGGAGCCAAGCGCCAGGATATGATGCCACTTATATTACAGCAGGCTTTTCTTTTTTCTTTCTTTTTTTTTTCTGAGATGGAGTTTCGCTCTTGATGCCCAGGCGGGAGTGCAGTGGTATGATCTCAGCTCACCACAACCTCCGCCTTCTGGATTCAAATGATTCTCCTGCCTCAGCCTCCCGAGTAGCTGGGATTACAGGCATGTCCCACCATGCTTGGCTAATTTTGTATTTTTAGTAGAGACAGACTTTCTCCATTTTGGTCAGGCTGGTCTTGAACTCCTGACTTCAGGTGATCTGCCCACCTCGGCCTCCCAAAGTGCTGGGATTACAGGCGTGAGCCACCACGCCCGACCTAGAGGAGGCTTTACTACGTCTGCTTAGAACACAATGTTTTCCCTGCTTAGAATGTTTAAAATGATGGTTAAATTTAGAAAGCAGGCCTTAATTTATTTTGTCTATGATATAACTCAGATACAGAACTCTAGAAGTAATGCAATTACTCTCTATAATATTATTTAAAATTTTAATCAAAATACATGTATATGATACATGATATAATACATGTATTTATTCTATAGATAACTATATATACATTTATAATCTATATGTATAGATTATATATATACGCACACATATATACGTATATATATACACATATACATATATACATATACATATATACACATATATACATATGCATATATATACACATATACATATATATACACATATACATATATATATATATACATGTACATATATATATATATATTTTTTTTTGTCACCCACACTGGAGTGCAGTGGTGTGATCTTGACTAACTGCAGCCTCAACCTCCTGGACTCAAGTCATCCGCCCACCTCAGCCTCATGAGTATGTGGGACTACAGGCCACCATGCCTGGCCTTTTTTTTTTTTTTTTAAGACAGAGTCTCGCTCTGTTGCCAGGCTGGAGTGCAGTGGCGCAATCTTGGCTCACTGTAAGCTCTGCCTCCCAGGATCACGCCATTCTCCTGCCTCAGCCTTCCAAGTAGCTGGGACTACAGGCGCCCGCCACCACGCCCGGCTAACTTTTTGTATTTTTAGTAGAGACAGGGTTTCACTGTGTTAGCCAGGATGGTCTCGATCTCCTGACCTCGTGATCCGCCCGCCTCGGCCTCCCAAAGTGTTGGGATTACAGGCGTAAGCCATCATGCCTGGCCTTAATTTTTGTATTTTTTGTAGAGACAGGGTCTTGCCATGTTGGCCAGGCTGGTCTCGAACTCTTGGGCTCAAACAATCTGCCTGCCTTGGCCTCCCAAAGTGCCGGAATTACAGGTGTGAGCCACTATGCTCGGCCTCTATATTTCTAAATAATACATTTCTACAACTTCTTCTTGATTTATCACATTTAGATACTGATTGACTCCTGGGTAGGATTTGGTGGCCTCTGGCCCAGTTCTAGGAGGCAGTCTCTACACCCTCATTTCTGAGTGACGGGAATGACTGGTATCACAGGGCCACACCTGACTTTATGCTAGCAAGATGACTCAACATGGGGCTGGCCACACCAGAAAGACAGCATGGGGTTAGAGGCCTGGGGCTGTGTGCCTGGTGAACTCAGCCGACTTCCTGAGAGGTGAAGGGCTGGAGGCTGAGCTCAGCCATGTGGCCAGTGATTCAGTCAACTGTGCCCATGCAACGAAGCCCCAACAAAAACTGAACACCACAGCCCAAGTGAGCGCCCCTGGCTGGCAGTACCCTGAGGAGCGTCACACCTCAGGGCTCGGAGGGTGATGCGTCCCTGAGGACAGGGAAAGCTTTGCACATGGAAACCTCCCAGACTTTGCCCTGCACATCCTTGCAACATGCATCCTTTCCTCCAATTGACTGTAATCGTATTAGGGCACGCTCAGTGAGTACTGCGAATGTGTCACCTGAGGAGCTGGGGATGGTGGATCCTGAACTGTAACCTGCTGGTTAGAAGTGAGGGTGGCCCTGGGGACCCCAAATGTGTGGCTGGTGTCTGCAGCAAAGGCAGTCTTGTGGAGGACTGTGCCCTCAGACTCTGCAGTTTGACAATGTCACTGCAATCCCCTAAGAGGAAAACTAAGTTTCAGCACCAATATCCTAAGCCCCCACTGCACATGTCCCGGGTACATTGAGGTTCAGCTTCAGCCTTATTTTGACCTGTCAGTGCTGGGCCCAACAGTGGCTCTTTTCCTTTGTGTCGATCCTGCTTGAGGTTTATTGAGCTTCTTGTATCTGTAGGTTTATCGTTTTCATCAAATCTGGGAAATTCAAGGGCATTAATTTTGAAATCTTTTCTACCCACCCACAACCTCTTACTAGGATTCCAATCACAGGCATATTAGAATCGCTGATGTTTGTCTCTCAGTTTGCTGAGGCCCTTCTCGTTTTTTTCATCATTTTTTTCTTTTGGTGCTTCAGTTCAGCTACTTTCCACTGTTATAATCTCAAACTCACTCAACTCCTGCAAAGTCTACTCTGATATTCGGCCCAACAAGTACTTTTTCATTCTAGATACTGCATTTCAGCTTTAATTCACTGGATTCTTTTACATAACACCCATTTATCTCTGCATTGTTTTTCCTGAATCCTTGAGCACATGCATAGTCGCTGCCTTAACATCCTTGTCTGCGAATTCCATCATCTCTGTCATTTCTGAGTCTGTTTTGTACAGAGTGATTTTTCTCTGGGCTATGGGTCACATTTTCCTGGTTCTGGGCATATCTAGTAATTCTTGATTGGGCACTGGGCATTTCAGTGCCATGTTGCATGTCTTGACTTTGTTACTGTCTTTTAGAGCGTGTTGGCCGGGCGAGGTGGCTCACAGCTATAATCCCAGCACTTTGGGAGGCCGAGGTAGGCAGATCACCTGAGGTCAGGAGTTCGAGACCAGCCTGGCCAACATGGTGAAACCCCGTCTCTACTAAAAATACAAAAATTAGCCAGGCATGGTGGCACATGCCTGTAATCTCAGGTACTTGGGAGGCTGAGGCAGGAGAATCACTTGAACCCAGGAGGCAGAGGTTGCAGTGAGCCGAGATCACACCATTACACTCTAACCTGGGCAACAAGAGCAAAACTCTGTCTCCAAAAAAAAAAGGAAAACAAAGGGATGTGGAGAATAGAATGAGAAGGTCTAACTAACATATATCTAACTGAAATCTAGAATGGCAAGAACAGGGAGAAAAAACAAAGAGAGAGTGTTGAATGTCTTGGGGGGCAGGCAGTTGACTTACCTGTCAATCTGCTGGATCTTGTCATGATGAATTTTTGGCACTTCTAGGGGTGGGCATAATTCAGTACCTCTGGCACCTCTAGTGAACATCTGGGTGTTCAAGAGGGTTGTTTTTTTTTTTTTTTTTTTTTTTTTAAAGATAGTCTCTGTCACCCAGGCTGGAGTGCAGTTGCACATTCTCAGCTCACTGCAGCCTTGATGTCCCAGGTTCAAGTGATCCTCCCGCCTCAGCCTCCTGAGTAGCTGGGACTACAGTCGCCTGCCACACGCCTGGCTAATTTTTGTATTTTTAGTAGAGGTGGGGTTTCACCATGTTGGCCAGGCTGGTCTCGAACTCCTGACCTCAAGTGATTTGTCTGTCTTGGCCTCCCAAAGGGCTGGGATTACAGGCGTGAGCCACTGTGCCCAGCCTCAACAGAGTTCCATTCTTCTTGCTAGTAGGAACTCAGAAGCCTCCTGGCCTTGTGTGAATGTTGAGAATCATTCAGCTAACAGCTCCCTGGCACGCCCATGTGGTTTCAGGAGCTGTTTCTGTTAAGGTCCCTGCTCTCTCATACGCCACCCTGCAAATTCCAGCGGCCTCAGCTTCCCCAGTTCCAGTCTGTCCCCTCTACCAAGCAGGAAATTCCAAGCTGTACTTGGACTGTTCCTCTCTGAACTTGGTCCAGAAAGTGCTTCCGGATGGAAAGTCAGGGAGATTCACAGGGTTCACCTCATTTGCTTCCGTCCCCTTAGCAAAAGGTCCGAGTCTGAAAACAGTTGATCCATACGTCCTGTCCAGTTTTTCACTTAAGGAGTAAGAATAAATCTAAACCCTGTTACTCTATCATTCCAAATAATTTAATTTAATTAATTTATTTATTTTGAGACAGAGTCTCACTCTGTCACCCAGGGGAGTGCAGTGGCACAATCTCAGCTCACTGCAACCTCCACGTCCCGGGTTCAAGCGATTCTCCTGCCTGGGCCCCCTGAGTAGCTGGGACTACAGGTGTGTGCCATCATGCTCGGCTGATGAATTTTAAACACAATATTTTACTATATATTCTCAATCTAAAGACAAAAATTTGATAACAAATACTGAACTAGAGTTGGTAGGTTTGTGTTTTATGGTGGTAAAAATGAGCAATTCTTTCTTATTTTGAGACAAGGTCTTGCTTTGTCACTCAGGCGGGAGTGCAGTGGCATGATCACAGCTCACTACAGCCTAGACCTCCCCAGGCTCAAGTGATCCTCCCATGTCAGCCTTCCAAGTAGCTGAGACTACAGGGGTGTGCTACCACACCCAGCTAATTTTAAAAACCTTTTTGCAGGCCAGGCACGGTGGCTCATGCCTGTAATCCCAGCACTTTGGGAGGCTGAGGCAGGCGGATTACGAGGTCAGGAGATCAAGACCATCCTGGCTAAAATGGTGAAACTCCGTCTCTACTAAAAATACAAAAAATTAGCCGGGCATGGTGGCAGGCGCCTGTAGTCCAGCTAATCGGGAGGCTAAGGCAGAAGAATTGCTTGAATCCGGGAGGCAGAGGTTGCATTGAGCCGAGACTGTGCCACTGCACTCCAGCCTGGGCGACAGCGTGAGACTCTGTCAAAAAAAAAAAAAAAAAAATTTGTAGAGACGAGGTCTCCTTATGTTGCCTAGGCTGGTTTTGAACTCCTGGACTCAAGAGATCTTCCTGCCTTGGGCTCTCAAAGTGCTAGGATTACAGGTGTGAGCCACTGCACCCAGCCAGGATTAGCAATTCTGAAACTACTTTCTGTGTTTTTTTGGAAATGAGCAAATGAGTAATATACTAAGAATAATGAAGCAAGGATTCTCAGTGTTTAATGAAGTCAGAAAAAGGGAAAGAGAGAAGACTAGAATGAACTCTGCAGTGCTGAAATGGAATTGGAAATATCAGTATAAACTCATAGTTTTAATACGTAGGTAACTATATAGAAATAAACATGCACATTGATATGGTTTGGCTGTGTCCCCACCCAAATCTCATCTTGAATTGTAACTCCCACAATTCCCACGTCTCATGAGTGGGACTTGTTAGGAGGTAACTGAATAATGGAGGCAGGTCTTTCCCATGCTTTTCTCATGATCGTGAGTGAGTCTCACGACATCTCATGGTTTTAAAAGGGGAGTTTCCCTGCAGGAGCTCTCTCTCTTCTCTTGTCTGCTGCCATGTGAGACGTCCCTCTCACCTTCCACCATGATTGTGAGGCCTCACCAGCCATGTAGAACCATAAGTCCATTAAACCTCTTTCTTTTGTAAATCGCCCAGTCTCAGGTATGTCTTTATCGGCAGTGTGAAAATGGACTAATACACATGTACACATGGGCTATGGGTTGTATTGTGTCTCTGAAAACAATATGTTCATCCAGGTGCAGTGGCTCACGCGTGTAATCCCAGCACTTTGGAAGGCTGAGGCAGGCGGATCACCTGAGGTCGGGAATTCGAGACCAGCCTGGCTAACATGGTGAAACCCCATCTCTACTAAAAATACAAAAATTAGCCGGGCGTGGTGGCTCACGCCTGTAATCCCAGCTACTCAGGAGGCTGCGGCAGGAGAATCGCTTGAACCTATTGGAGGTTGCAGTGAGCCGAGATTGTACCACTGCACTCCAGCCTGGGCAGCAGAGTGAGACTCTGTCGAAAAAGATATGTTCAGTCCTCACTCCTAGTACCTCAGAATGTGAAGTTTGCTGGAAAGACGGTCACCACATATGTGTCTGGCTAAGACAAGGTCATACTGGAGTAGCAGGGTAGGTCCTTGACCCAATATGACTGAAGTCCTTGTGAGAAGAGGAGACAGACACACACAGGGACAGTGGCACGTGAAGACAGAGAGGAGACTGGAGTGATGCCACTGCAAGCCAAGAACACCCAGAACTGAGGTCACCGCCAGAAGTAACGGCTCTACCAAGCATCTCAGAGGGGGCGTGGTCCTGCTGACACCTTCATTCCAGACTTCTGGACTCCAGAATCGTAAGAGAATAAATAAATTTCTGTTCTTTTTTTTTTTTTTGAGACAGAGTCTCACTCTGTCGCCCAGGCTTGAGTGCAGTGGTGCAATCCCGGCTCACTGCAACCTCCACCTCCCGGGTTCACGCCATTCTCCTGCCTCAACCTCCCGAGTAGCTGGGACTACAGGTGCTCGCCACCGCACCCAGCTAATTTTTTTGTGTTTTTTTAGTAGAGACAGGGTTTCACCGTGTTAGCCAGGATGGTCTCGATCTTCTACTTCATGATCTGCCCACCTCGGCCTCCCAAAGTGTTGGGATTACAGTCATGAGCCACCACGCCCGGCCGAGCCTAGAACATCTTGTGGTGCAGAAGGTTGGCGGCGCAGAAAGAATGGTGGAGACGGCCCCAGGAGACCGAAACCAAGCAGGCAGCTCCCACTGCCCAAACCGCACCCACCCCAGCCTCAAAACTCCACAGTAATGGATAATCCTGAGTTAGTACAAATAAGCAAATAATAAACAAATGCTACCACATACAGCAGAATTCCAGCTAGTACCTGCAGAGGGAATGAAGGAGTTAAAACTCAGCTGGGCACGGTGGCTCATACCTGTAATCCCAGCACTTTGGGAAGCCGAGGTGGGTGGATCACCTCAGGTCAGGAGTTTGAGATCAGCCTGGCCAACACAGTGAAACCCTGTCTCTATTGAAATTACAAAAATTAGCCAGGCATGGTGGCATGCACCTGTAATCCCAGCTACGAAGGAGGCTGAGGCAGGAGAATCGCTTGAACTCGGGAGGCAGATGCTGCAATGAGCCGAGATCACACCACTGCACTCCAGCCTGGGCGACAGAGTAAGACTCTGTCACCAAAAAAAAAAAAAACAAAAAAACAACTCGGTGCTGTTCAACCACCAGCGTGAAGATAACTGATTCAGGCAGGAATCGTCGACAGACGTTAAAACGACTGGGTCAAATTTTAATGAGGGAGTTTGTTTACATCATCTCAAATTATCTCCCTACAAATTATTTATAACTTTTAAACAGAAAAATGGTAACATGACAGTGGGGACACCTGGCAGCCACCACCTCACCCCAGGGACAGAAGTCACCATAAGCAGTGAGGGGACAGTTGCCGCCTTGGGCTCCAGGTGCGCCCCACTGAGGACACGCCCTCCATCTATGGTCTTCTGGAAAAGAGGCCTAACTCTGGACCCGAGGAAATACCCTTCTGCCAGCTTCTTTCCAGAGCTGCAGCACTGTCACACATTTACCCACTGTACAGGTTAAATTCCAGTCGCAGACCACCTAGGTCACCTCCCAGAGCCGCCACGCATAGCTCACTAACCGGAAGTTAGGCCAGGCAACGAGCAAAGTCCTGGCTTGCGTCACGCAGCTCTCAGAAAACCCTCAGGCATGGGACTAAAATTCCGGGTAGCATGGTTTTGTGTCTTCTCAGGATTCGACATAGAACTTGGATACACAAAATCCTGTTTTAAAATGCCTTTCCCAGATAACACAGCTCTCCTGATTCCACCAAAGACTTGTGGGAAACGCAGACACAATGGCTTCTATCAACACTCATGGAAGGTGGAGGTTGCTGAGTGAACAGGAGCTCTTCTGCAGAAAATGCCCCTGTGACATGCTAGGGTTCCCTGTGAATCGCACCTCAAGTGTCCCCAGACACCAGGGCGCCAGGAGGCTCAGGTCACTACATGCTGACCTCTGCCCAACAGGTGTGGCCCGAGGCAGCAGCTCTGGGTCTCTTGGGGAAATGGGTGACACACATGAAATTGGTTTCCAGATAAGACGGAACCAGCCTGCTTGTGTCCAGGGGCCCCCATGGGTCCAGGGGCCTCCTGCCACCCACAGTGGGGACAAGTGCGGCTGCCTGGGTGTAAGGCCCCAGCAGATGGCTCTGAGCAGCTGCACGCATGGCACTGGGTGCACCGTGCTGATCTGCACACAGGAGTGTTCACGTCACCTCCCAGGGTGTGGGGAAGGAGGCGCCTGGCTATCCCTCCCTGCTGCTGTGATGTATGTGGTACTGCAGGGGTGCAGACTCGGGATGGAGGGGCCGATGGCCACCCATGCCTCACTTTAGAGGACAAATACATTTCTACCAAGGAAACCTCTGGGGAGTTCACTCATTTTTCTGTCCTATGTATCCATGATTTCTCAGTTTTCTATAATTTTGATATATTACTTGTGTAAGAATATTTTTGCAATTAATTCCAAGCATAAACATCTTTAAAAAATGTTGAGGAAAATGGACACCGTAAAGGTGAGTTAAACAGAGACGGTGGTCTTCACGGTTTGGTTTCCATGGACCACTCCCAGCCCAGCCCAGAGGCCCCCTCCATGGACCACTCCCAGCCCGGCCCGGAGGCCCCCTCCATGGACCACTCCCAGCCCGGCCCGGAGGCCCCCTCCATGGACCACTCCCAGCCCGGCCCGGAGGCCCCCTCCATGGACCACTCCCAGCCCGGCCCGGAGGCCCCCTCCATGGACCACTCCCAGCCCGGCCCGGAGGCCCCCTCCATGGACAACTCCCAGCCCGGCCTGGAGGCCCCCTGAGCTGAAAAGCCAAGCCAGGTGCCGCCACCTGCAGCCCAGAGTGCGTGGCCACGACCCTAGAGAATGGCCTCAGTGACGTGACACACCTGGGCCTGACCCACGGCCCCACAGGAAACGCGGCCCTGCACCCAGGGGTCCTGAACAGACGACAGTCACAGCAGGCAGGACTGGGCTGCGAGACAGCCGCTCCTCTCCTCTGTCATCAGAGCTCGGCATCCTGTCTCCTGAGACACAAAACTCTGGGCCTACAAGTCAGTAAGAATTCAGCCACATGTGGGTGGGATGCGGAGATTGGGGGCAAGCACAAGCACTTATTTGTAAAAGTGCTCCTAACACTCGCGTGTGCACACACCTGCACTCCTCTACCTCTGGATGGAGCTCAGTGGCCAGGCACCTTGCTTGGTGCCCTGGTCATCCCCCTAGGCTGTTGGTGTCTATGGGAAGGCACGGTGGGTGACACACACATGTCCCTGGCACGCGCTGACACTGTGTAGGAGCTGAGCTCAGTGAGCAGAGAAGGAACCTCAGCCAGAATGACCGCCACCCAGTGTGCGGAGCCCAGGGCAGGGCTGTCCCAGGACTCAGGCCCTACTATGAGGCTGAAGCTCAGGATACTGCCAGCATCCACCATTTCACCACCAATCACATCACTTCATGCTGTCCATGGGCGGTGGGTGGGAGGGTGGCTCCCCCACACTCCAACATGCCAGCACGGAAGCATGAGAAACAGAGTCACTCCACTTCCACCATCAGGCAGACAGAAAGCCAGGAGATGCAGCCCCACGCAAGCCCCAAGTGCAAAGCCATGACCGTCCACGCGAGGGTAGGCCCGAGGCTGCCTGCGTGCTCTTCATGTGAGAAGTGTTGGGGAGCAGGAAGAGCAGGGAGACAGGGACCTGGTGACATGGAGGAAGCCTGCAGGGACATGGGTCCCTGAGCTCCTCGCCTGTGGGCGCCCATGTGGCAGGCACGCTCACCGGTTGGTAGAGCCGTTGTAGCAGTAGTTGGGCAGGAAGTCATAGTTGAGCTCCCAGAAGACGTGCAGGGTGATCCTCCCATAGGGTGCTGACACGTTGTGGTTGGCCTCCCGGAACATGGCGTCAAAGCTGTCCAGCGTCAGGTACCGGCTCAGCAGCTTGTGGGTCATGCGGTTGATTTCCAACAGGCCGTCCAGCTCCTGTGCGACCAAAGACAGGGGTTGGTGACAGAGCTGGTCCAGGCAGGAAGGAGGCACCGAGTGGCCTCTGATCCCACCCCAGCCTCACGGTCCCTGGCAGGGCTGCACGGAGGCAGCCCCCAGCAAGCGTAGGCTCTGACAGGTGACATGAGCTTGCTTCTTGGCACCCCACCTTTTCACAGTCACCCCCACTGGGCCATGCCTTTCTCCACTGCAGTCACCTCCACGCCACCTACCCCTGCTGTCCAGCACCCTGTGGGGCAGAGTGCACGTGTAGCCTGCTACTGCCACCCTTCCCCCCATGTGCCCGCTAAGCCCCGGCCCTGCCCTGCAGTATAACCCAGCCGGCGGCTGCATCTCCCTGGGTGTTGCAGCTGAGCCAGCTTTCTCTGAGGTGCCTGGAGTCACTGAAAGGCATGCGTGGGTGGCAGGGCAGGTGCATTCGTTCCCACAGGCCTTGCAAACCCTCACATGCGCTGCTCTGGAGCTCGCCCAGGCCGCACTGTCCAATATGGCAGCCGGGGCCGGAGCACAGCTGCTCCCACCTGAGGCACGCTACATGAGACACCAGATTTCAAAGACTGAGTAGGACGAAACAGACTAGCAAATACCCACCTCAATTATATTGCCATAGGAATGACGTGGTGAATTAATATGGGGATACAGTGGATTAAGTATGTCATTAAAAATAACTTCACCTATTTCCTTTTCTAATGTGACTATGGGAAAATTTCAAATTACGGATCTGACTTGCATTCTATTTCTGTTGGACAGTAATGGCCTCGATCAAAGCCTCGACCAACGATTTTACTCAAAATCATATTTGGCCAATGCCAACAGAAACACCACGGCCGGTACCAAATTATGCTCATAGAAAAAGGCCGCCACAGGTCTCTGAGTCCCAGCCTATTTGACTCTAAGGATGAATACACAGGGCCCTGCTCTGAAGTGCAGAGATGCTCACAGGGACATGCACTGTGCCCGCCAGCACCCAGTGCCTGCCAGCCAAGGTCTGTTCTCCAGGAATGAACAATCCTCTCGAGCCCTGGCACGTTCATTACCATCTGACTGCAGCCTTTATTCTCAGAAGATCGATTTGGCTGGCGACCAAACCCTCGATTCACAGTTCCTTTCCTTGGCTCTGGTGAAGGTCTGAGGACAATCGGATTTTCCTTCCTTACCTGCCCTGCTCAGACAGCCCAAGGACTTCTTCCTCACCTGGGAAATCCAAAACGTTCACTGCAATACCGTTTTTACATGTATTAGTATTATTTTTTCTAATCTTCAACCAGCCTAAGATGCAGTATTTCTAAGTGTTGACAAGCTTGGGTCGGTTTTACCAAATATATGATGTATGCTTTTAATAGACACTTTCAAGGTGTCTTCTATTTTATCAATATTTCCTTGAAATAAATGCCAGTCGGCCCTGCTCCGTTGCTTTGGTTTTCTTCTTGAGGAAGCTGTATGACAGGTACACTGAATCTTCATCATCCATGATGATGATCATCTGAGAGCATCATTTCCTCTCAAATCCTTTTTCTGCTTTAATTTCTTTTTGATTTTAAAAATGTTCCCTCTTTTTGTTCTTTTTTTTTGGAGACAGAGTCTTGCTCTGTCACCCAGGCTGGTGTGCGGTGGTGCAATCTCGGCTCAATGCAACCTCTGCCTCCTGGGTTCAAGTGATTCCCCTGCCTCAGCATCCCGAGTAGCTGGGACTACAGGCATGTGCCACCATGCCTGGTTAATTTATTGTACTTTTTAGTAGAGACGGGGTTTACCATGGTGGCCAGGATGGTCTCGCTCTCCTGACCTCGTGATCCATCCACCTTGGCCTCCCAAAGTGCTGGGATTATAGGAGTGAGCCACCGAGTACCCAATCTTCATTCTTATTTCTGTTTTTTGTTTGTTTGTTTTTTGTTTTTTGAGACAGAGTCTCACTCTGTCGCCCAGGCTGCAATACAGTGGCGCGATCTCGGCTTGCTGCAACCTCTGCCTCCCGGATTCACGCCATTCTCCTGCCTCAGCCTCCCGAGTAGCAGGGACTACAGGTGCCCTCCACCACGCCCGGCTAATTTTTTTAATTTTTAGTAGAGTCGGGGTTTCACCATGTTAGCCAGGATGGTCTCGATCTCCTGACCTCGTGATCTGCCTGCCTCAGCCTCCCATAGTGCTGGGATTACAGGCATGAGCCACTGTGCTCAGCCTTTTCTCTTTTCAAAACTTTCTTTTTTCCAATAACCTTATTTCTGGATTTCTTTTTTTTTTTTTTTTTCTTTGAGACAGAGTCTTGCTCTGTTGCCTAGGCTGGAGTGCAATGGCACAATCTTGGCTCACAGCAACCTCTGCCTCCTGGGTCAAGCAATTCTCCTGCCTCAAGCAATTCTCCTGCCTCAGCCTCCCAAGTAGCTGGGATTACAGGTGTGTACCACGCCCGGCCAATTTTTTGTATTTTTAGTAGAGATGGGGTTTCACCATGTTGGCCAGCCTGGTCTTGAACTCCTGACCTCATGCAATCCACCCACCTCAGCCTCCAAAAGTGCTGGGATTACAGGTGTGAGCCACTGTGCCCAGACTATTTCTGGATTTCTAAAAATTCTGATTTATATTATTCTTTGACAGCAACTACTACTTTTTTTTTTTTTTTTTTTTGTGATGGAGCCTCGCTCTGTCGCCCAGGCTAGAGTGCAGTGGCGCAATCTCGGCTCACTGCAACCTCCGCCTCCCGGGTTCACGCCATTCTCCTGCCTCAGCCTCCCGAGTAGCTGGGACTACAGGCGCCCGCCATCAAGCCTGGCTAATTTTTTGTATTTTTAGTAGAGACAGGGTTTCACTGTGTTAGCCAGGACGGTCTTGATCTCCTGACCTCGTGATCCGCCCGCCTCGGCCTCCCAAAGTGCTGGGATTACAGGCGTGAGCCACAGCGCCCGGCCAGCAACTACTACTTTCTTAATTTCTTTTAGCTCACTGTGAAAGATGAGGTTACAGTTTCCATGGTCCGTGGGTGTCTGTCTGACGTGCCTCCGCTGTCTGTAGGGACACTGCTGTGCACTTACATTTTCTTTTTTAGTGTAATATGTCTAAAGGGGATTAGACCATGATCTTTACCTGTGGCTCGACTGGAAGTGAAATAAGCTCTCTCATGCTTCTGAAGAGGAAGAGGAGTTGGTCAGGGCCAAGAGTAACAGCACTGGCTCAAGCCTTCTGAGACCTGTCTCTCATGCTCCCCTCTGCCACGATCCTAACCCTTACCAGCTTACATGCTATTCCCAGCAGCTTCTCCCATGGACAGCTTTGTCTTAGGAAGGAATTTTGATTTATTCAATTCCAGAGTCAGCAGGGCCTACTGTTTCAGCTGCCTGAAACCTGATCTCATCTCAGCCATCTTTGAAGAGCTCTGTCTAAATTATTCTCTGTAGGCCATCAGCTTGGGCTCCTTGACTCCAATGGTGTCAGGTGGCGGGCAGCACAACCCATGTGTACTCAAATGGCCTGACTCACAGGGGTGCCAGTGTTGACTAAAGGACTGTGGTATCCCCAGGGCTGGCACAAACGATCAGCCTTCGGAAGTCTCATTGATCTGCATAAAGGGAAAAGCCCTAGGCCGACCCAATACCAGCCTAACTTGAATCATCATGAAAGAAATTCACAGCTCCTCAACCAGTTCTCGGACCCAGAGCTCCTTGGGTGAAGGAGAGAAAGGACCTTGTGCATTTTGTTTGAAAATGCACACTGTAAACCCTCCCCCTGCTCCCCCAGTGGAAACGGACGTGTGGCCATGCACCAATGACCATGCACTGGAGAAGGGAAGACAACCAGCCAGTTCAGGCTTACTGCATGCTAGCTCTGATTAAATCCTAAAGATTCAAAGGCACCACAGGCCGAGGGTCAGAGTTGGGGGGTGGTCAGGTGATCCACAGAGCTGTGGCTCGGGGGCCTGCTCACTGAGGTCCCCCTGTGGCTCTGGCCCTGGCTCCAGCATGTGTAGTTGGGTGGCACACCTGAGTGGCAGGCCGGTGTCTTCTGTCCACGTTAAGGTCTTTCTGCCATCTTCTCTTCAGACAAGTCTTCCATGACGCCACTCTCTCTCTCATCTCCTCTAACACTCCAGTTACACGTTAGGTCTTTCCACTGTTTTCCACATTTCCTATGCTCTTTTCTGTCTCATTCATTTTTTTTCCACATTTCCTATGCTCTTTTCTGTCTCATTCATTTTTATTTTTCTCTGTTCCCCAGTTCAGATGTTTTTAACGTCTGTTTTCCTGTTCCTTAGTCTTGCCTCTTCCTGTGTTCAAATTGTGATAGAGACACAGGGAAAAATGGCAGACAGAAGGTGGGACTAACTGGCAGCTCCCATTCAGACGAACATAGCAGTGTGTGAAGACTCACACTGCAAACTTTTGCTTCAAGAAATACCACAGGAACATACCAGGAAAGCCAAGAGAATCCAAAGACCCTCTGAAGGAAGCGGCTTGCCTCTGTAGGCTCCGTGAGACAGCCGAAAAATGGGTGAGCGCCCAAAGAGGGTGAGCGGGGAACGTTGGCCCCGAACACACATCCTCACTGGGAAACCTGAAGGTCCAGATAACAGGAGAAGGATTAGACCTTACCTGGAGATGAGATGAATTCAGACAGCCAGGCGAAATGTAGGGGTAGAGGAATTAGCAGGAAGACCCTTGTGGGCTCTCTTGGTCCCTAAAGAAGATATGTCTTTTTTTTTTTGAGACGGAGTCTTGCTCTGTCGCCCAGGCTGGAGTGCAGTGGCACGATCTGGGCTCACTGCAACCCCCGCCTCCTGGATTCAAGTGATTCTCCTGCCTCAGCTTCCGGAGTAGCTGGGACTACAGGTGCCTGCCACCACAGCTGGCTAATTTTTGTAGTTTTAGTGGAGATGGGGTTTCACTATGTTGGCCAGGCTGGTCTCAAACTCCTGACCTCAAATGATCCATCCACCTCGGCCTCCCAAAGTGCTGGGATTACAGGCATGAGCCACCGTGCCAGCCAAAGTTAAACGTTTTTATCTCCTAGCTTGTTAATACTAAAATGTAAACATGTTATTAAGTGGTGTGCTACCTTTTGCCATAGTTGGCGATTTTCTCAAGATTGGGGTTATGTGTTCGTTAAGTCAATTTAGCATTGTGAACACTGAGTGTAGGCTTGGTATAGGCCATGCCCGATGAGTGCATCTCTTTTATTATCTATACAAGAGGCTTGGTATAGGCCATGCCCAGTGAGTGCATCTCTTTTACCATCTATATAAGAACTGGACCTACCCTTAGTCCAATTTATCAACAAGGCAAAGTGAAATTACTTACAACTATGGAAGTCAAATCTTCACTTTCAAATCGTCCAATCGCCAGTTCCAGGGACTTATACATGGCTGCTGAGACGCGCTGGGTGATCAGACGATTGAGGTCTATTGACCTGCCGAGGAGCTGGCGTACACAGGGAAGGATGGCAGGGAAAGAGTGGACATGAGCAGCTCGAAAACAACAAATGCCTCACCAGAGACCCTGGAGAAGCTGGTCTGTCAATAACGACACCCTTTACAACCATGTTCAAGACCCATCTCCCCGCATACATGGCAGTCTGTGTGTGTCTTTTTACAGGCGTACGATGATAAATAAGAGAAAATTACTCCATCTCTATTTCAGCATACTAGGAACATATCCATACTTCAGTGTTGTTCTAACAACATAAAAATATGACAAAGTCCTGGTGAAAAATGTCCAAAAAATGTGCATGGTGATTATTGGTGTACAGAGAGTAGAATTAAATGCAATTTTTTTTACAGTTTTCCATATTTTACTAGTTTTGTGTGTGTAATGTAACATCACTTTTAATTTTTAACTTCTTTCTTTAATGTTTGTGGGTACGCAGTAAGTGTACATATTTATGGAGCACATGAGATGTTCTGATACAGGCATGCAATGTGTATCATTTTTTTAAAAGCTGTAAAAAATAAGCACTGTATATCTTTAAATTCTTCCTGCTGGCCAGGAGAAAGTTTTCTCTGATGCTCTGAGCTGGTGAGTGCTTCTCACCTTCATTCTTTTTAAGCTCTGGCTTTTGGGCTCCTGGAGAAGGGTTAACCCCTCCGGGCTATGCCTGCCCCCAGGAGCCTCAGGGCAGATACAGAATGCTGCAGGTGTTCCCTGTGTGTGAGGTTACCCAATAGAAACGGTGTGTCTTTCAATGCCTAATAATTTATAAGGACGTTCACAGTCACAAGGCATGCTGATATCTAAACCTAGCTAGCTAGTAAAACCTAGCTAGCTATAAGAAATCTCAATCTTTTTTTTTTTCTTTGTTTTGAGACGGAGTCTCACTCACTCTGTCACCCAGGCTGGAGTGCAGTGGTGCAATCTCAGCTCGCTGCAACCTCCACCTCCCAGGTTCAGGAGATTCTCTTGCCTCAGCATCCCAGAGCAGCTGGGACTACAGGAACCCACCACCACACCCAGCTAATTTTTGTATTTTTAGTAGAGATGGGGTTTTGCTATGTTGGCCAGGCTGGTTTCGAACTCCTAAACTCAGGTGATCCGCCCACCTTGGCCTCCCAGTGTTGGGATTACAGGTGTGAGCCACCGCACCCAGGCGAAAACCCAGTCTTTTCAATGCACGCTCTACGTCCCCACCACAGCCCGGCCCCAGCTCACCTGCACGTGCCTCTGCTTCAGCAGCGTTTCGTAGCGGTTAGACGGTGGGAGGTGGATCGTGGCTCCCTGATTCTTGCATTCTGATCGTAACCGTTTATCAAGAAGCAAACTAGTGTAGAAGGAAGACAGAAAGTTTTTCATGCACCATAAATTGTAATGGGAATGTCAGATCAAATTATGAAACATTTTGTATCAAAATCACACACCAGATACTCACCTTCCTGCCATAACCTTATAATAGGCAAATATCTGGTCTGCTAGCTTGTAAACAAATTGGTCAAAACATAGATTCACCTGAAGAAAAAGAAAGCACACGTTACAGTTTGATTCCCTAAAGCAAGATCAAATAACAAGGTGAAAAACAAAATGTTTCGTTAAGGCAACTAACTGAGGCCCTTTTATTTTTTTGAGACGGAGTCTTGCTCTGTTGCCCAGGCTGGAGTGCAGTGGTGCGATCTTGGCTCACTGCAACCTCTGCCTCCCAGCTTCAAGTGATTCTCCTGCCTCAGCCTCCTGAGTAGCTGGGATTATAGGTGCCCGCCACCATGCCAGGCTAATTTTTGTATTTTTAGTAGAGACGAGGTTTTACCACGTTGGTCAGGCTGGTCTTGAACTCGTGACCTCAGGTGATCTGCCTGCCTAGGCTTCCCAAAGTGCCATGATTGCAGGCATAAGCCACCGCACCCGGACTGAGGCTCTTATTAGGAAAAAAAACTAGGCCAGGCGTAATGGCTCACGCCTGTAATCCCAGCACTTTGCAAGGCCGAGGTGGGCAAATCACTTGAGGTCAGGAGTTCAAGACCAGCCTGGCCAACATGGTGAAACCCCATCTCTACTAAAAATACAAAAAATTAGCCTGGTGTGGTAGCATGTGCCTGTGGTCCCGGCTACTTGGGAGGCTAAGCACGAGAATCGCTTGAACTCGGGAAGTGGAGGTTACAGTGACCAAGATCACACCACTGCACTCCAGCCTTGGCAATAGAGCAAGACTCCACCTCAAAAAAGAAAAATAAACTAAAGAAACTAGCAATAATCTTACTGTCCAACAACAGCACACTAAATAAACTGCAGTGTGGCCAGGAGTGACTACCACACTGCCACAGAAAACTAGGCTAGAACCAATCTTACTGAGGGAGAAAAATATTCCTATTCTCTGAAATGCAAGAGAATCAACAAGGCTCTCTTCACTGTGTGCAGTGACCACGAGGAGCTACTGTGCATTGCAGGTAGGTTCCCGCCCTGGGGCAGCTCCGCCTACTGTGCACTCCAGGAGGCACCACGGAGCAAAGTGGCTGTTCTGGGTGTGAGATTGGTCAGGAGGCACCCTCAAAAGACCCTTACTTGCAGATGGGACTCGCACTATCTCCTGGAACTGTGAGGAGAATACCTGTAATTGGTGGCAAGCGGGACCCAGGACCCATGTGCCCGGCAGACAGGGCCAAGAAGGGCGTCTCTGCCCTCCTCCCATCCTGCAGGGCCAGGGACCTGTGACATCTCCCTGAAGCACCATTTTCAGGTGGTCTTTGTGAGAAGGCAGAGGAGAGATGTGTAGAATAAGGTTCATCTCCTTAAATGTGCATACACTAACCTGAGAATTCCACCTGTGGGAATTTGTCCTATAGAAGTCACGCGATGCAAATAAAAAACATGCCAGGGAGTGCAGCAGAGTGCTATTTATAAAATCCAAAACCAAAAAAATAGAGAAATAAAACAGGAGTTGCATCAGTTGAACATCAAAGATCATGTTCATAACCAGAAATAGATGAGGACGCAGACACCGCAGTGACACATGGTCAAGTGAAAAAGCGCATCCTGCACTCATCACGGGAGCATATCCACAGAGGAAGGGCTCGCTCCCACATGCTTGCTTCGTGGTTTATACTGTCTTATATTTTAAAGAAAGTTTAATACTTGGAAGAAAACAAAATGAGAAAGGAGATTTAATTGAAGGAAATGAACAGAAATGGAGCTGCAGGGGCCTCACCTCGGCCTCGATTTCGTCGTAGAGGAACTGCTTGTTGAACCTGGTGAGCGCGTAGTGGGCGCTGTCATTGTACAGGTCCAGGGAGTAGAGCACGTACCTGCAGAGGACAGCAGCAGTGTCACCAGCAGCCTCCACCATGCACTCGCAGCTCTGACGGCCTCCCCCCACCTCAGAAACTCAACTCCATTTTTCACCTCTCACGTAAGGAAAAACCATTTTCACTTCAAACACCACACAGTCCTCCTGAGAAAGCCCGTGGTGGCTGCGCCTGAGGTGGCCGCCACACCCACCAGGCTGCGAGGACGCTTGGGGACAGCAGACGCTCACTCAAGGCCACACACAGACAAGGGCCTCCACCTGCCTGCATCTTCTCACTTAGCAGGCTTTAAAATATTTCACTACAAGTACATAGGATTTTTTTTTTTAACAACAAGAAAATTGGGTTATTTTCTTATTTCAAGAATGAACTCCAAGGGCCAGGCTTGGTGGCTCACGCCTGTAATCCCAGCACTTTGTGAGGCTGAGGTGGGCAGATCACTTGAGGTCAGGAGTTCAAGACCAGCCTGGGCAATACGGCAAGACACTGTCTCTAACAAAACTACAAAAAACTATCTGGGCGTAGTGGTGCACGCTTGTAGTCCCAGCTACTTGGGAGGCTGAGGTAGAAGGATCACTTGAGCCTGAGAGGTCGAGGCTGCAGTGAGCCGAGATCGTGCCACTACACTCTAGCCTGTGTGACAGAGTGAGATCCTGTCCAAAAAAAATGATAGAGAATGAACTCCAGCACTTTAGGTGGATGAGGCAGGAAGATAACACGAGGCCAGGAGTTTGAGACCAGGTTGGACAACATAGCAAGACCCCATCTCCATGAAACACAAAACAATTAGCCAGGTGTGGTGGCGCATGCCTGTAGTCCCAGCTACTCAGAAGGCTGAGGCAGGAGGATCACCTGAGCCTGGGAGGTTGAAGCTGCAGTGAGCTGTGTTTGCACCACTGCACTCCAGCCTGGGCAACAGAGCAAGACCTTGTCTCTGTTGGGAAAAAAAAAAAAAAAGAATGAACTGACTGGAAAAGAACAAAGGTGGGCTGGGTGCGGTGACTCATGCCTGTAATCTCAGCACTTTGGGAGGCCGAGTCGGGCGGATCACTTGAAGTCAGGAGTTCGAGACCAGCCTGGCTAACATGATGAAATTCATCTCTACTAAAAATACAAAAATTAGCCGGGCGTGGTGGTGGGTGCCTGTAGTCCCAGCTACTTGGGATGCTGAGGCCGGAGAATTGCTTGAACCCGGGAGGCGGAGGCTGCAGTGAGCTGAGATTGTGCCACTGCACTCCAGCCTGGGTAACAGAGCAAGGCTCTGTCTCAAAAAAAAAAAAAAGAAAAAAAAGAAAAAATTACACCAATGGAAGTACATAGACAGCATTAAACATGAAAAAAAAAAAAAAAAAGAACAAAGGGGAAGGTCCTGGATCCCACAGCTGAGCAGGAGCATGTCCAGCATGGGCCCATGGTTGAAGGCCCGTCTCCCACTGCCTCATGTCTGGACAAAGGCCATGGACAGGGGCAAGGAGGCCCATGCCTGAAGGAGGCCTCCAAGGTGGTTCCAGCTCCTCATGCCACCCTAATGCTGTGGAACCAGCCATCGGAGGCTCTGCCCACACAGATGGCACGGCCATGCCACAGCCACAGAGAGTGGAAGATGACTGTCCTTACCATCTCCTGGGCACCACGAGGGATGTGTGAGGACTGACACACAAGGAACTCAGGGGCTTCCCACTCATGGTGCTCAGAAGACAGACCGGTTGGGCGGCTCCCCAGTCGCTCACCATGAGACACACCCTTTTCCAAACACTTTCCCTTCCACGAACTTCGTATTTTGAAAGACTGACCCTTCCATCTAGCTCCACAGTCCTGATCCCCAAAACAAAGCTGTTCAATCAATACTTCCTTTCCCCACTTCATCTGGGTCAGAGGCTGCGTCACACAAAAGGCCAGGCCACAGGGCTCCTGCAAGGCAGCTCCCGGGCATGGCCACCTCACAGGGCCTGCACTAGGAAGGCCTGGGGAAGGTCCAGGTTCATCCATCTCCCTGGTCCAGGCTGAGTCCCCGGGCCCCAGCCAGCACCCATGCAAAGTAGGAACGTGACTGGTTCTAGTGCCTGAGCTCTCAATTCCAGTCTGACACCAAGAAACTGGTTAGTTACTTGTATCAACCTTTAAAGCTTTACCCCAGGAAACATGATTTCTTTTTTTTTTTTTTTTTTTGGAGACAGGGTCTTGCTACGTGGCCAGGCTGGCATGCAGTGGTGCAATCCATAGCTCGATGCAGCCACAAACTTCTGTGGTAAAGCAATCCTCCTGCATCAGCCACCACACCAGGCTGTTTTCTCATTTTTGTAGAGACTGGGGTCTTGCTATTTTGCCCAGGCCCAGAAACATGATTTCAAATACAATACTAAAAACAGTCCCGGCCTCTCCGCCACCTCCTCTGAGGACCCCTGGTCACCACACGCAAAGGCTGGAGACAGGCCCACAGGACACGCACTCCATCATGGACGCCTCCTTCGTCTCCAGGATGTGGTCCGTCAGGATCCAGGGCATGGACATCTCAATGGGGAACTGGATCCTCCTGCCCATGGTCAGCTCCAGGAAGAACTCTCGGAACCACAGCTGCGACAGGTCGCAGCACTGCTGCAGCGTTTCTGGGAGGGTTCAAACAACACCACGTTACCTCCCGCAAGCAAAAACACCCTTTAGCAGAGATGACACAAGGGCCGTGTGCCGGGTGCCTGCTCCTCCTCGCTCAGCCCCAAGCCATGCAGCATGGACATGAGTGGGGAGGGGTCACCGGGGCCTTGCGCTAGGGACAGGACCAGCTAGGCATGGCTGCAGGTAAAGTCACCTCATCAACCCTGTGAGCCCTTCAGTGGGATCCAAGGGGAAAGTGTCTTTTTTTTTTTTGAGACAGAGTCTCTCTCACTCTGTCACCCAGGCTGGAGGGCAGTGGCACGATCATAGCTCACTGCATCCTTCAACTGCTGGGCTCAAGCTATCCTCCTGCCTCAGCCTCTCAAGTAGCTGAGAACACAGGCACGTGCCACCAACTGATTTTGTATTTTTTATAGAGATGGGGGTCTCGCCATGTTGCCCAGGCTGGTCCCAAACTCCCGGCTTCAAGTGATTCTCCTGCCTTGGCTTCCCAAAATGTTAGGATTAACAGGTATGAGCCACTGTGTTTTACCTAAAAATGTTCTTTTCAAAAGGAGACATAAAAACAGGACTTCTGGCTGGGCGCAGTGGCTCACGCCTAGCACTTTGGGAGGCCAAGGAGGGTGGATCACAAGGTCAGGAGTTTGAGACCAGCCTGGCCAACATGGTAAAACCCCATCTCTACTAAAAATACAAAAATTAGCCAGGTGCAGTGGTGAGCGCCTGTAATCCCAGCTACTAGGGAGGCTGAGGGAGGAGAATCTCTTGAACCGGGGAAGCGGAGCTTGCAATGAGCTGAGATCACCCCACTGTACTCTAGCCTGGGTGACAGAGCAAGACTTCAACTCAACAAAAAAACAAAACAAAAAAACAAGACTTCTTTACTTTCACTTAGAATAAAAACCAATGTCCAGGCCGCAGCATTAGAGGCACACTCAGGGAGGTCTGGCTAACGCAAAAATGAGACAGATTAAAAGAGCCCACACTCGAACTCCATCCTTCCATGGAGTTAACAGCAAAAGTGGTACTATTTCCTCCAATACCTGCAGCACCCCAGCCAAGACAGCAGGGATCCTGTTCTGAGCAAGAGGTGGACACGGACGACTCGATGAGAACACGGGGCAGACACACGGAGGGCAGAGAGCGCACCCACCGGTGGCAGGTCAAGGTGGCCGGGCGTCACCCAGGATAGGCTTGCCTGGCACAGGGCACCCGCTATCTTCCCCCCACGTCATGGTCTGCAGGGGCCATTTCTGGTATTTAACAATGCCTATGTCTCAACTCAGGCACCAGATTACATTCGCCTGTTTCCGACCCCGCATGGGTTGAAAAGATTTTCTGTTCATGTCGCAGGGCCGGCCCGAGCTCCTCAGCTTATACCCTTGTAGGGGCCACGCCCTGTGGAGCGAGCTCAGGCCAGGGACGTACAGCCACCGCCACAGAGGGCAGGACGAGTCACCGTCTGGGTGCACCAAGGGACGGGGCAGGGGTGGTCAGGCAGGCGGAAGCATTCTAGACGGTGTTAGTGGTGTTAGCACATGCCAGGCCAGATGCTGCTCAGCAGTATCTCTTACCACTGAAATTTATCAAGTGAGTGTAGAAGAATGACTCTCGATGAAATTTTTCTATGTCCAATATGGTGGGCCCCTCAAGGCTACTTCTCAAGGTTTTCTTGGAACCACTTTTGTCTGCAATGAGGGACTCTAGCATGGTTCTCACCATGTAAAGCTGGATTATCCAAGGAAACATTTGTCGGGGAGAAAATATACATGGTACATTAGTTATGCCAAACTCAAAAAGCCCATGAGAGAAGGACTGCTCCGCTACGCCCTGGCCAGGAGGGCCCCGCACCAGCTCCCCGAGGGGTCCAGGTGCCTGTCTATGCGGCCATGTTGCTGCTGCTTCAGGGAAAGAACAACTTGTAGCGGAGCAGTTCGCCTCCGTGCCATAAACATCAAGAGAAACAAATGATGTCTTACCACCAAAGGTTAAAAGGGGTAGGTAGGTGCACGACTGCCTCAGAAACGTGTTAACCGCATGCAAGAGCCTCTCCATGCCCAGAGACTTGAGCTGCCTGAGCAGCTCGGCAGAGCCCAAGGACTCGGCCATGGTGCGCACCAGGTAGAGCTAGACATGGACAGACAGGAGGGAGAGGCAGGAGAGAGACGTTAGTCACTCAACACACACACCCCAGGCAGGGACACGGGACGCACGCAGAGGGAGGCGGGGAGGGTGGCCGGCACCACACACAGGCCGAGGGCCGTCCCCCTGACCCTCCTGCAGAGCCAGCAGCATGCATTGCTGGTGACTTTCCAGAACAGTGGCAGAAGAGATTAAAAGCCTCCAGCAGAGATGAGGGAGAAGACCAGCCCCAGGACGGAGGACAGACGCAGAGGTGTGGATTAAACCGGGTGTGAAAGTCGTGAGAAGCACCTCAGGGAGGCCTGAACACACCAGGAGAGAGGACAGTGGGCAGCTTAGGACCATGACACACGCAAGCAGCACCTCACAGTTTCCCACACCCCATCTACGGTCATTTGCAAACCCAAGGTAAAAATTATACAGACATTCAAACACCCATCAAGAAACACAGAATGAATACAGGACACGTGGACTTGTGCCCACATTTTTGGGATGGGAGTTGAAATGGAGTCAGACTCCTTCTTAGTGCACATGACACATCTGACAATCAAGGCACGACTCGCTCACGCTCCCAACTCACTTGGGCGGGAAACAGAGGAGCAGCAGAAACCACAGGCACCGCTTTCTCTGCCTGAGCAGGCAGCGGGGACTTCATTTAACCCGGGCCTCACCAGCCCCACCCGCTCGCAGCTCAGGGTGGGTCCCCCCCAGGGAGAGGGTGCAGGCGGGGCTCAAGGGACGAGAACCTGAGTGCTGGAGGGTCCCACGGCGCGGCGTGGCACTTTTATGTCGAAGCCGCTCTTGGGGTCCTTCTCGCCCCGCAAGGCTGGGTCATTGAAGGGCTCGTGCCCCGTCTCCCAGTCACACACGGTCTTCCTGATAGCCTGCAGGACACTGAACACCCCACCAAGTGACCAGCAAGGCCCAGAGGCCGAGACCTCCAGCCTCACAATCACACCATCTCCTCGCCCAGCTACCGGGCTCTCAGAACAGCCCCCATGAAAATACAAATTCCTCTGGGGGCCGTGGAGGGATGTGGTAATGGACCAGCTCAACAGGAAAGTTTAAAAGGAGCCTGCCTTCTGGAGAGTGTTACTACTCCCAGAAGACTGCCCTGAGCTCCAGTTCGCATCTGTTAGCCCAGGGCAGCAGTGAGGTGGCTCTGAGTCATGCTGTGGGCAGGGAGACGGCAGAACACAGCCTCCGCCCGGAGCAGAGCTGGGCCCCACCTGCCTGAAGCTGGCTGTCCCCAATAACCAACAGGGACGTGAAGTCACCCACATGACCAGAGCCTGGACATGTCTCTCGACGGGTTTGGAACACAGCCTCATCACCAACAGGGCTCCACCATGCAGAGGCCCCCATGGGCACCATGCATGAACCACAGGCACTGCAAGCCTGGGATAAATGCACCTTGTCCCGGGGTCCTCAGACTCCCTAGACACTCGGCAGCTGACTTACTGTCCATTGTTTGGATTAATAATTGGACCCATGCATTACTTTTAGAGGTAATTCACCAAGAGGGCATCTGAAGGTTGAAGATAAATATATTGAAATCATTTTTGAGAATTTAATGCTCCTGTTGTTTGAATCCAAGTTCATCCGAGAACATGTGGGCACAGCGGGCACAGGGCATGGGGAAGGCTGACCTCTGGATGACGTTCTTCTTCTTCTTGATGGCCTGCCGCAGCGGCTCCCTGAGGGTCACCTGGGAGAAGTCCTGCAGTGCGGCATAGACGGTGTGCCGAATGGCGTGGTTGAACACGCTCTCCATCCTGCCCATCAGCACCTGCAGGCCTTTGATCATGGCGATCACCTGCGGGGGACACGGCAACAGGGACGGCCCTTCTTAGGGGCGGCACCAAGCCTCCTCTGCCTCGCACATGCCGGGGGCTGCTCCTCCTCGCCCACGGCACCTCTCTTACACCCTCCCGCGTTCGTGCCCTGCAGCTGCCCTGCCCCAAAACGTCTTCTCCAAAGCCGCAGTCAATGGAACTGTGCCCGCATCTGACTCCCCATCAGACCATGAGCACCTGGAGGACAGGGATGCATCTAACTTGAAACACACACGCATCCACCCCAGCACACCCTCCTGTGATGGAATTCAAATGGGAAAGAAGAAAAAGACTCAGGAAAGCAGGCATGATATTACTAGAAAAAGAAGTTACAAGAGGTTGTAGTCCAAATCCCATATTGTTCACAACAAAGGCGCACTAAATTACCATTCACAGAAAAAGCCTGGAAGACTCTGATGGAACATAATTACATGACAAAGAGCTTCCAAAGGAATTCCTGGGACAGAAAAATGGTGCCAGGGCTCATTATTTCCCTGTTTCCAGCCAGTAATTTTGTCATGACAGTGTGCTTTATTACTTTCTGAATAAACAATTGAAGGGCACAAACCAAGCATGACCTTTACAATTGCCTGAGCTTTCTTACTGCTTTTGCAGTTTATAAATATTTCTACAGCCAACTTCACGATAGCTATGTGAGACCTAGAAACCTCTCCGAAAGCAGCAAGTGAGGCAGAGCAAGACACACTTACCCCAAGTCCACCCTGCCGTGTGGACGTCTGACATATAAGACACCAAAGCGGAACATTTAATAGCACCAGTGAAACATAATTCACTTCTTTTTATTTTTTAACTAGAATGCTGTAGCTAAGACTAATACATTTGGGAAAATCTTAACAACCCTTCTTTGGCCAGGCACGGTGGTTCACACCTATAATCCTGGCACTTTGGGAGGCTGAGGCGGGAGAATCACTTGAGACCAGAGTCCAAGTTCAGCCTGAACAAAATGGCCAGACCCCATCTCTACAAAAAATTTAAAAATTAGCCAGGTGTGGTGGCATGAGCCTATAGTCCCAGCTACTCAGGAGGCTAAGCCAGGAGGATCACTTGAGCCTAGGAGTTCAAGGCTGCAGTGAGCCATGACTATGCCACTGCTCTCCAGCCTGGGTGACAGAGCGAGACCCTGTCTCAAAACAAAACAAAAACCCTACTTCAACATCTGAAAATGGTCTTCAGTCCACAGTAATAAAAAAACAAAAAACAAAAAAAAAACCTTTTGAAATTAAGTATTTGACAGATTCAAAATTAAGGCAGCTCTTTTTTTTTTTTTTTTTGATACAGGGTCTCACTCTGTTGCCCAGACTGGAGTGCAGTGGCATGATCATAGCTCACTGCAGCCTTGAACTCCCAGGCTCAATCGATCCTCCTGCCTTTGCCTCCTGGGTAACTAGTTCTACAAGCATGCACCACCATGCTTGGCTAAGCATCTTGCTACTCTTATTAAATCTGTTGGTTTGAAGTTTGCTTAGCAAGAACACAAATGTGTTTCCCCAAGACTTCACACAGTCTCCCTCTATCACTTTCTGGTTTTATTCACACCTTTTGAGTTCCTCATTATGGCTTTATAAACAGCCTGATTCATGGGTAAATGTAGATGTGTCTGACAAGTACTTGAAACACGGCTTATATGATTTTGGTGCTTTTCTTTTTCATGAAATTTTCAGGTGGAAAAGTTGACAGTCTGCTTTTAATTCATCCTTCTATAATGTAAAGAATTTCCAAATAGACTGTTTTCATGTAAGACTCATGGTCTATATGCAATTAAAATAATGAAAATTTTAGAAAGGAAACAGTCTGGAAGAAAACGCACTCAGCTGCTCAGCGCCGTCTCTGTGATGGTGCCGCAGGCACTGTGCCTTCCTAATGCCATGCTTGTGTTTTCAGCACGCTTACTTTGGAAAATTGTTTGATGATTTTATATTGTTTTTCCAATCAACAAAAAAGAAAAGTTCTATTTAAAAAAACCAAATGAGGAAAAACCCATTTAAGTGAACATAACAATCCTACATATTCACACTTACAGGAAGAAGGAAAAGGCAAGTTAACAGCAAACTGAGAGCTTTAGATGCATGCATTAGAAAACTAAAAAGGATAAAAATCATAATACTTATCAAACATTCATCACTAATTTATAGAAAACAGCAAAATAAACCCCCCCAAAATAGAAGAAAAATAACTAAAAGCACCCGGGCGCAGTGGCTCATGCCTGTAATCCCAGCATTTTGGGAGGCCGAGGCGGGCGGATCACGAGGTCAGGAGTTCGAGACTAGCCTGACCAATATGGTGAAACCCCGTCTCTACTAAAAATACAAAAATTAGCCTGGTGTGGTGGTGCACACCTGTAGTCCCAGCTACTTGGGAGGCTGAGGCAGGAGAACTGCTTGAAACTGGGAGGTGGAGGTTGCAGTGAGCTGAGATGGCGTCACTACACTCCAGCTTGGGTGACACAGCGAGACTCTGTCTCAAAAATAAATAAATAAATAAATAAATAAATGCATGCAACAATTAATGAAACAGAAAACAAGTGTATAATCAAGGGTGATCAACAAAGACAAAGCTGTTCAGTAAATAAATAATAAAACTGACAAATGCTCAGCAAGAATAACAAAGAAAAAAAAGAGAAGCAGGCCAGGCACGGTAGCTCACGCCTGTAATACAAGTTTGGGAAGTCAAGGAGGGTGGATCACTTGAGGTCAGGAGTTCAAGACCAACCAGGCCAACATTGGTGAAACCCTGTATCTACTAAAAATACAAAAATTAGCCAGAAGTAACTTGAACCCGGGAGGTGAAGGTTGCAGTAAGCTGAGATTGTGCCACTGCACTCTAGCCTGGGCAACACAGCGAGACTCTGTCTCAAAAAAAAAAAAAAAAAAAAGACAGAAGCACGAATTACCAGCATTAAGAATGAAAAAGGGGACATTAGCAGTTTATAGACAGATTAAGAGATTATGAAAAAATACTGTCATAGGATAGACAGAGGTCAATGGGATAGGATTAAGAGTCCAGAAGTTAACTTAACAATTGATTTTCAACAGGGTACCAAAACAATTTGATGGGGAAAGATCATCTTTTCAACAAACAGTACTGACAACTGTATATGCACATGCGAGAGAATCAAGGTGGACCCTTGTGCAGGAAAGGGTTAACTCAGCAGGCTGGGGAGAATGAAACTCCACACATCCCCAAGAAAGGCCCATCTTCAGGACTGGCTGAGGTCATCCCAGGAACCAGCTCTGAACCTTGGGAGTGTCCTGCCTAGAGAGTATGTTTTTGTGTGCCTGGGGCCCAGGGCCTACTGCTGTACCAGTCTGACCAATCTCTGCTAACAAGATGATTAATAGTGACCTCTTGTATGTGTTTTGAGGACCTAGAGTCTGAGTAGCCAAGGTCAGCCACGTGACTGGCCCCCAGTAAAAATCCAGGACCCCAAGGCTCTGGGGATCTGCCCTGGTGAGCCACACTTTGCGTGTGCTGTCACACATCATCGCTGGGAGAAATAAGCATGTCCCGTGCAATTCCACTAGCAGGCACAGCTGGAAGTTTACACCTGTCTTCTCTGGACTCCACTCTTGTGCCTTTTCCCTTTGCTGATCTGACTCTGTCTTTCGGCTGCAAGGAGTCATAACCTTCAGTGCAACAACTACCAAGCCCTGTGAGTCCTCCCAGCCAGTCAGGGGGATGGAGGGTGGTCTGGAGGGCCCCTGACACAACCTTGTCACACACTGTATAAAAATCCACTCAGAATGGATCATATATTTAAATTAGGTTTAAGTTAGGAGCTAAAACTATAAAACTTTTAGAAGAGGCTAGGCGTGGCGGCTCATGCCTGTAATCCTACCACTTTGGGAGGCAAAGGCGGGCAGATCACCTGAGGTGAGGGGTTCAGGACCAGCCTGACCAACACGGTGAAACCCTGTCTCTACTAAAAATGCAAAAGTTAGCTGGGTATGGTGGCGCATGCCTGTAATCCCAGCTACTTGGGAGGCTGAAGCAGGAGAATTGTTTGAACCTGGGAGGCAGAAGTTGCAGTGAGCCGAGATCATGCCACTGCACTCCAGCCTGGGTGACAGAGCAAGACTCTGTCTCAAAAAAAAAAAAAAAGGCTTTTAGAAGGAAACACAGGAGTAAATCATCATGACCTAGGTTACACAATGATTTCTTAGATATGACGCCAAAAGCATAAGCAACGAAAGAAAAACAGATAAATCAAACATAATCAAAATTAAAACCCTTTGTGTCTCAAAAGACTCCATTAAGAAGCTAAAAGGACAATCATAGAATGGGAGAAGATACTGAAAATCCTATGGCTGTAAGGAACTGATATTTAGAATGTATAAGGAACTCTTACAACTCAATAATAAAAGCGATAACCTAATTAAAAATGGGCAAAGGATCTGAAGTGACATTTCTCCAAATAATGCACACTAATGGCCAACAAGCACATAAGAAGACGTTTAACATGCTTAGTTGTTAGAAAAACGCAAATCAAAAGCGCAATGAAATGAGATACCACCTCACACCCACTAGGATGGCTAGAATCAAAAAGACATACAATAACAAGTTTGGTGTGGATGTGGGGAAACTGGAGCCCTCACTTACTGCTGGTAAGAAGGAGAAATGGTGCTGCCACTATCTGGTAGTTCCTCAAAAGCTAAATGTGCCGTTATGATCCAGTAATTGCATTTCTAGCTATACAATCAAAAGAAATGAAAACCAGCATCTTCACAAAAACCCGCACATGAAAGGTCACAGAGGCTGGGCATGGTGCTCACCTCTAATCCCAGTGCTTTGGGAAGTCAAAGCAGGAGGATCACTTGAGCTCAGGAGTTCAAGACCAGACTAGGCAACATAGTAAGACCCCATCTCTACAAAAAATTTAAAAATTAGTCGGGCATGGTGGTATGTGCCTGTGGTCCCAGCTACTTGGGAGGCTAGGGAGGGAGGATTGTCTGAGCCCAGGAGACTGAGGCTGCAATAAGCCATAATCCTGCCACTGCACTCCATGCACTCCAGCTGGGTGACAGAGTGAGACCTTGTCTCAAAAAAAAAAAAAACAAGAAAAAGAAGTTCTCAACAACTTTATTCATAATAGTGAAAAGGTAGAAATAACCCAAATGTCTCATCTGATGGATGGATAAATACAATGTAATATATCCATGTAATGCAATATTATTCAGCAATAAACAGAACAAAACAGTGATACCTGTGTGAACCTTGAAAATTATGCTAAGTGGCCTGGCACGGTAGCTCACGCCTGTAATCCCGGCACTTTGGGAGGCCAAGGCAGGCAGATCACCTGAGGTCAGGAGTTTGAGACCAGCCTGGCCAACAGGGTGAAACCTTGTCTCTACTATAAATACAAAAATTAGCCAGGCGTGGTGGTGGGTGCCTGTAATCCCAGCTACTCTGGAGACTGAGGCACAAGAATCGCTTGAACCCGGGAGGAAGAAGTTGCAGTAAGCTGAGATCGCGCCACTGTCCTCTAGCCTGGGTGACAGAGCAAGGCTCCATCTTAAGATAAAAAAAAAAGGAAAATTATGCTAAGTGAAAATTATGTTTTGTGAAAGCCAGTCACAAAGGGCCACATATGGTATGATCTACTCATATGAAATGCCCAGAATAGGCAAATCTATAGGGTCAGAAAGCAGGGTGGTAGCTGCATAGGGTTGAGGGAGGGAAGAATGAAGGGTGACTGATAATGGGCTGGCATTTCTTTTTGTTCTAAATTTGACTGTGATTGTACAACTCTGTGAATGTGCTGAAAGCACTGAATTTTACACTTCAAATGGGTGAACTGTATGGTTACGTGAAAAAAGAAAAGCTTCTACCAAAATAAGATGAGAATTTACTATGAAAAATCTTATGTCAAAAAATTAGAAAATTTTGGCTGGGTGCAGTGGCTCACACCTGCAATCCCAGCACTTTGGGAGGCTGAGGCAGGTGGATTGCCTGAGCTCAGGAGTTTGAGACGAGCCTGGGCAACTTGGTGACACCCCGTCTCTACCAAAAATATAAAAATTAGCCAGGTGTGGTGGCATGCACCTATAGTTTCAGCTAATGGAAAGGCTGAGGTGGGAGGATTGCTTGATTCCAGGAGGCTGAGGCCAAAACAGTGAGCTAAGATCATGCCACTCCACTCCAGTCTGGGAGACAGAGCAAAACCCTGTCTCAAAAAAAAAAAAAAAATCCCCCAAAAACAACTCAATAAAATAGTGTAGTATTTACACGTAACCTATGCACATCCTCTAGTATGCTTTAAATCATCTCTAGATTACCTAAATCCCTAACACAATGTAATGCTATGTAGTTATTATACTGTACTTTTTAACATTTTTATTACTTTTTAAAGCTGTTGTAGTGTTATTTTTTCTTTCTGAATATTTTTGACCCAAGGTTGGTTCACAGAGGTGGAACCCAAGAACACTGAGGGCCAATTGTATGAGACGTCTGTCAATTCTCCCGTCATGATCCATAGGATTGTTCATATCCTGATTAAAATCCTCACTGTGGGATGCGAAAAGCTGTTTCTAAAATGAATATGAAACTACAGTGGGGAAGAATAGCCAAGGAAGTCTAGAAGACAGAAAGACGAGCTTTGCCGGACACGGTAGATGACTACAAAGCTACAGAGTGGTGCTGGGATACAGACAGCAACTGACACTGGGTTAGAGCAGAGCAGAAACAGCCACACATGCGTTGTCACGTGACCGGCTACAAAGGTGGCAGCATGAGGGCTGGACGGAATTGTTTCAAAAATGAACTTCAGGTGCATTTCGCATCTCAGTGTGAAAGCAGAGTGAAGTATCCAGAAAGCAATGCAGAATACCTTCATGACCTGAGAGTATGCAAAGATTTCTCAAACAGCACAGGAAAAGCACAGCTAATGAAAGAAAAGATACCGGTTGATGCTGGAATGAAGAGCTGCCCATGGAAAGGCTCACGAGGGGAGTGCAGCGCCTGCCTCACAGGAGAGCAAGACAGCTCTTCTCTCTCAGCAGGGGCCACATCTCTTTCACCTCCCGTCCCTGCACCCGACACTGCTCTCCATCCAGAGGCAGATCCAGGAGTCCAGATTCGCACACAGGGAGCTTCAGTGCAGACCCAGGACCGACAACCACTGTTTCTCTAACGCGTTCTACTCTGACTACTCTGCCAGATGGAAAGGGGTGCCCACACAGAAGCAATGAGTAAACAGGCAGTTTTGTTCATGTTTTTGTTTTTGACAGAGAAGACAGTGTGAGGCCAGAGCAACATGAGGAAGAGCGAGCGGCCAAGCATCCTCACCTCCACTAGGGCAAACTTCTCCTCGCTGGTGTAGTTGTAGCGCGTGGCGCGCTCATACTCTTCGGCACTGTCGGGGCAGTCCTTGTTGGAGTACTTGTCGGTGGGGTGCACAAGCTTCCAGGAATACTGTGGTGGCCGAAAGAGCAGAGGTGTTCCATATTGCATGCAAAAAGCCTGGCTTCTGGTCTGACTCACACGATGGTGGCCAAAGCCAGGCCAGCCTTCAAACCTTTGCTGCATTCTGAAAGTCACACATGAGGGCGCACATACCATCCATCTCCACAGATGGACCTGGCCCTGTAACCTCTCGTTTAAAAAACCTACCCGGCAAAATGGCCTGGATAGTGAGTGCTGAGTATCTAAGACTCTAGGCATTTCATATCATTTTAAAAAGGATTCTGGGCCAGGCACGGTGGCTCATGCCTATGACCCCAGCACTTGGGAGGCCGAGGTAGGAGGATCACTTGAGCCCAGGAGTTCAAGATCAGCCTGAGCAATATAGTGGGGCCTCATCTCTACAAAAAGTAAAATAATAAATAAGTAAATAAAGATTTTGCCTTTCAAATGACCATGTACTCTTCCAATTTGATAATTTTTATGTGATCAAAATAAATCACAAAAGGGAAACTCTTTCATTACTTACAGGTATCCAAATCTTTATATGGCACCAGAAATAATTTACTAATGTTCAACAAAAGATATTGAGACATTGATGGCTGGAGCTCCAAAGAGAAACTGTTATCTTAAAAATGCGGGGCATGAAGCGACATTAATGGGTACAAATGTACAGTTTGATATTAGAAATAAGACCTAGTGTTAGATCAGTTAGGGTGACTATTAATTAAAATTATTTATGGTACATTTCAGAATAGATAGGGAAGAACTCGAATTTTTCTGGCGTAAGGACAAATATTTATGGCGATGGACATCCCAAGCACACCAATTAGATCTTTGCAAACTGCATGACTGTATTAAATTATCACATGTATCCTGAAACTATGTAACCCTATTATGCATCAATACAAGTAAATATTTAAAGCAAAATAAAATTTAAATGAAAAAATGAGACTTGGCCAGGTACAGTGGCTCACGCCTGTAATCCCAGCACTTTGGAAGGCTCAGGCAGGCAGATGGCTTGAGGCCAAGAGTTTGAGATGAGATCAGCCTGGCCCACACGGTGAGACTCTGTCTGCATAAAAAAAAAAAACAAAAAACAAAAAACTAGGCCAGGCGTGGTGGCTCAAGCCTGTAATCCTAGCACTTTAGGAGACTGAGGCGGGTAGTTCACCTGAGGTCAGGAGTTCAAGACCAGTGTGGCCAACATGGTGAAATACCGTCTCTACTAAAAATACAAAAAAATTAGCCAGAAGGGGTGGTGGGCGCCTGCAATCCCAGTTACTCAGGAGGCTGAGACAGGAGAATCGCTTGAACCCGGGAGGCAGAGGTTGCAGGGAGCCGAGATCACGCCATTGCACTCCAGCCTGGGCAACAAGAGCGAAACTCTGTCTCAGAAAAAAAAAAAAAAAAAAAAAAAAGTAGCCGGGCGCCGTGGTGCACACCTGTGGTCCCAGCTACTTGGGAGGCTGAGGTAGAAGGAACGCTTGGGGTGGGGGGGTCAAGGCTGTAGGGACTTATGTTTGCACCACCGCACTCCAGCCTAAGCGACAGGATGAGACCATCTCATAAAAAGAGAGACTTAAAGAAAATCACAATGGTACAAATTTAATTCTATCAAGTTTTTTTTTTTTTTAAACGAGGCCCTTCATTTATTACACACATAAATGAAATGTACTTAAAATCACCTTGGAAACATTTCTACTGATAGATGTTCTCGTCTTTCTAGGGCCAAAGATAAAAAGCCCAAAGACCAAAAGTCAATGTGAATAAAGTGCCCGAGGCAGCTATGGAGGGGGCTGGGGTCGGGGACGGGGCCTACCACTTCCATCACGTGCGCGCTCCACTGCGACAGCAGCTGCAGGCCCTGCAGCGCCAGGTCGAAGAGCTTGCGGTACTCCGCGTCCGTCTTCTGGGCCTCCTGGCGGCCCGAGCCCGTGACCACCTGCACAAGGCGGGCACAGGCCCTTGAGAAACCAGCGCCCCCACCCCGGGATCCACCCTGAGAATCCACCCCGAAGTCGCACGCGTCAAAATAAGAAATGCAGGAGGCCAAGGCGGGCGGATTACGAGGTCAGGAGATCCAGACCATCCTAAAACGGTGAAACCCCGTCTCTACTGAGAAATACAAAAAAAAAATTAGCCGGGCGTGATGGCGGGCGCCTGTAGTCCCAGCTACTTCGGAGGCTGAGGCAGGAGAATGGCTTGAGCCCGGGAGGCGGAGCTTGCAGTGAGCCGAGATGGCGCCACTGCACTCCAGCCTGGGCGACAGAGCGAGACTCCGTCTCAAAAAATAATAATAAATAAATAAATAGAAAATAAATGCTGTGGGTGCTGGACCCTTCTCCCGGGAAAATGGCGGCCAAGGGCGTGCTGCTGAGCACAGAGCAAGGGACAGGCCGCTGCCACCGCCACCGCCTGGGGGACCGCAGGCCGGGCGCGGGGCTGTAACACGCGTGGGCTTGGCGCACTTCCACTAGGCTGGGGAAGGGCAACACACAAGTCACGTGGGTTTGCTTCTATCAAATAATCACTCCCTAAATTTAAACACGTGACCTATGGGGAGGAAGGGACACCATGGAGAAGGCAGGCTTGTTTTAATATACCTTTTTATAGATGTGATATTAGAACCACACAAATATTTTATATAATTAGGACACAGAATTAAATGAGATCGGAAATGCAATCCCTAAAAGTCAAAAGCAAAATGAAACAATGGCGGGAACCTGCATGGAGTTCACAGCATGACCACTGAGAGGACCCTGAGCAGCTCTAAACACCATGGTGTGACTTAAAATCCTGAGTGAGGGGCCCGGTGCGATGGCTCATGCCTGTAATCCCAGTACTTTGGGAGGCCCGGGCAGGTGGATTGCCTGAGGTCAGGAGTTCGAGATCAGACTGGCCAACATAGTGAAACCCCATCTCTACCAAAAATATAAAAAAGTAGCTGGGCGTGGTGGTGCATGCCTGTAATCTCAGCTACTCAGGAGACTGAGGCAGGAGAATTGCTAGAACCCAGGAGGCAGAGATTGCAGTGAGCCGAGATCCCGCCATCGCATGCCATCCAGCCTGGGCAACAAGAGCAAAACTCCATCTCAAAAAAAAATACTCTGAGTGACAAGTTCAAGGGCAAAATCACCTGCAAAACAAATCGTAAAACAATTTCTAGTCACTGTAATTAGTAGTGCTGGCATTGCTCTTTTAAGACTAGATTATGGCTGGGCGCGATGGCTCATGCCTGTAATCCCAGAACTCTGGGAGGTTGAGGCGGGCAAATCACAAGGTCAAGAGATGGAGATCATCCTGGCCAACATGGTGAAACCCCGTCTCTACTAAAAATACAAAAATTAGTTAAGCATGGTGTCGTGCGCCTGTAGTCCCAGCTACTTGGGAGGCTGAGGCAGGAGAATCGCTTGAATCCAGGAGGTGGAAGTTGCAATGAGCTAAGATCACACCATTGCACTCCAGCCTGGGTGACAGACAGAGACTCTGTCTCAGGAAAAAAAAAAAAAAAAAAAAAAAAGGCCAGGCACGGTGGCTCACGCCTGTAATCCCAGCACTTTGGGAGGCCGAGACGGGCAGATCACGAGGTCAGGAGATCGAGACCATCCTGGCTAACACGGTGAAACCCCGTCTCTACTAAAAATACAAAAAAATTAGCTGGGCATGGTGGCGGGCGCCTGTAGTCCCAGCTACTCAGGAGGCTGAGGCAGGAGAATGGCATGAACCCGGGAGGCAGAGCTTGCAGTGAGCCGATATCGCACCACTGCACTCCAGCCTGGGCAACAGAGCAAGACTCCGCCTCAAAAAAAAAAAAAAAAAGACTAGATTATGACATAATGACATAAATCAAATTATGCTGGCGTCATTCACCAGGATGTTCAGCTTTCAGAAAAAAGAAAATCAACAAACCTAAAGTGGAATCACTTTAAAATTGTACTCAGAGGCCGGGTGCGGTGGCTCATGCCTGTAATCCCAGCATTTTCGGAGGCCGAAACGGGTGGATCACCGGTCAGGAGATTGAGACCATCCTGGCTAAAACAGTGAAACCCCATCTCTACTAAAAAAATACAAAAAAAAATTAGTCGGGCGTGGTGGTGGGCGCCTGTAGCCCCAGCTACTCGGGAGGCTGAGGCAGGAGAATGGTGTGAACCCGGGAGGCAGAGCTTGCAGTGAGCCGAGATTGCGCCAATGCACTCCAGCCTGGGCAACACAGCAAGACTCCGTCTCACCCAAAAAAAAAAAAAAAAAAAAAAACTGTACTCAGAAAAAAACTGATTTGTTACCTTAGACGATGCCAGAGAACCAATTACAGTCAGATGCCACCTAAGGATGCTCCAGTCAACAAGACCACATACATGATGGTGGTCCCATAAAATCTTAATGCAGTGGAAAAATTCCTACTGCCTAGTGATGTTTTGATGATCCTGACCCTGTGTAGGCCTAGGCTAATGTGTGTGTTTGGGTCTTCATTTTTAACGAAAAAGCTCAAAAGGAAAAAAACAAAAACTTTTTAGTAGAAAAATAATTTATAGAATAAGGATATAAAGAAAGAAAATATTTTTGTACAGGTATACAATGTGTTTGTGTTTTAAACAAAGTGTTAATTACAAAAGCCAAAAAGCTCTTTTTAAAAGTAAAAAGTTTATAAAGTAAAAAGTTACAGTAAGCTAAGGCTAATTCATTATTAAAGAAAGAAAAAGCCTTTTAAAAAATTTAGCACAGCCTAAGCACACAGTGTTCATAAAGGCCATAGCAGTGCACAGTAATGTCCTAGGCCTCCCACTGGCTCGCCACTCACTCACTGACTCACCCGGGACAGCCTCCTTGTCTGACATGCCCAAACACTTGCCAGGGGTCTGTGTTAGAAGCAGCAGGTGCCCCAAGATACCTGGACTACTGGGTTGTCAGTTAGTTTGGTTACATGATGACTGGTAACCATGGAGGGTGGGGGACGGGGTGCTCATCGTCCTGCAGTGGGTGGGGCCAACATCCACAGAGTTGTCCCCGCTAAGGTTAATGGTCCTCCTGAGACCCTTGACGGACTAACCAGTCCAGCAAAGCAGCCTGCGTATATGCCCTAAAACCCGCAGTCCCTGCCAGCAATTTGCAGCACAGACATGCCAGCAGTGCTGGCTCAGAGTCAACCTGGGTGAGTGAGGAGAATGGGAGTGACCAAAATGCTGACATGGCAAACCCAGCTGCAAAGCTGGAAGGAACTGAAGAGAAAGCACCTGTTCTCTGCACCCAACTCTAGGCCCACCTCCTGGATACATGGACCCAATGCCCCTGGGATGTCTCCTGACAGTCACCCAGAGGCTCCTGCTCACCTCTGGCCTCAGGACTTCTTCCTTTCTAGGCTTACAGGGGCCCCAGGTCAGAATCACTCTTTCTTTTCCCAGTGTCCTCCCTTCTCCAACCATCTTTCGAGTTGCTTGGAATCACAGCACTAGACTAGGAAATGCCACTTAATCAATTAATTATCTCGTCTCTGTCCTTTCTCTTGGGATCCCTATAATGTTTTTCTGGGGAAAAAAAAAAAAAGCTTTTTGTACAGCTGAACAGAGAGAACACTAATTTCACTGCCTTGTCAATTATAATGGGTGCTTCTGAAGTACAGTCATGCACCACATTTGGTCAATGACAAGCATATAGAATGGTGGTCCCATAAGATTATAATACTGTCTTTTCACTGGACCTTTTCTATGTTTAGATATGTTTAGATACACAAATACATACCATTGTGTTACAACTATCCAGTCTTCAGCACAGCAACGTGCTCCATAGGTGTGTGGCCTAGGAGCCATCAGCTGTACTCTGCAGCCTAGCTGTGCCGCAGGCTGTACCATCCAGGCTAGCATGAGGACACGATGACGTTCCCACAATGATGAAACTGCCTAATGACACAATTGTCAGAACCTGTCCCTGTCATTATGTGACATATGATTGTATCTGGTAGTAAACTGTTTTTCAAAGCAATTAAAACTAAGATTTTGGTGCAAACACACACAGGCGACCCTCGGGTGCCTGTGCGGCTCCAGGTCGCGGGGCGCACCTCGCTGTTGCTGTAGCGCGCCAGCTCCGAAATGAAGCGCATGTGGTCCTCGCGGATCTGGATCATCTGCTCGCAGATGTTGTACTGAGGGCTGCTGCCGGAGGATGTGCACGTCCATCTGTGCAGAGAGAAAGCACCCGCGTTACCTGTGGAGGCGCCGGCAGGCTACGGCACTGGGGCAGCTCAGGACGCCTGTTTGGCGCCAGAGCCACATAAACGGCTTTTACGTTTTTAAAGGGTTGTTTAAAAAAACAACACAGAAGCATATCCGATGGAGACTACCTGTGGCCTGTAAAGCCTAAAATATTTGTTGTCTGTCTTTTACTGAAAAGGTTTCTTGACCCCTGAGACTGAGGTGCAACTTCGTTTGTCAAAATCATGGCTGAATGGTGACCGCAGGTTGGCTACGGGCACAGTGCTTGGCAAAAGTCAATGAAAGCCTCCCCTGGGGCTCAGATGGCTCTGTAGAGTCTGCAGTGGGGAGGAGTGCCTGCCAGCATCTGGAACTGTGCTGAGGATCTTTATAGTTCTTCACAGACTAAGATAGTACACAGTTTAGAATTTAGGGCCACATGGTCTGCAGATGTCACATCTGACACACCGTCAGTCTCTTTTTTTTTTTCTTTGAGGCAGGGTCTTGCTCTCTTGCCCAGGCTGGACTGCAGTGGTACAATCTCGGTTCACTGCAACCTCCACCTCCTAAACTACTCAAGAGATCCGCCCACCTCAGTAGCTGGGACTTCAGGCGTGTGCCACCATGCCCGGCTAATTTTTGTATTTTTTCATAAAGTCAAGGTCTCACTGTGTTGCCCAGGCTAGTCTCAAACTCCTGAGTTCAACTGATCCATCCACCTTGGCCTCCCAAAGTGCTGGGATTACAGGCGTGAGCCACCACGCCCCACCCTCTTCTTTTTTTTAAGACAACCTTTTTAAACATAAAGACTATCACCCAGCACTGTCCAATAGGCATCCCTAGGATGATGAAAGTGTTCTTTATCTGCGCTGTCCAACACAGTAGCCACTAACTATCGAACATTTCAAACATGGCTGTCATAAGGAAATTAAAATTTCAATTGTATTTTTCAATAAACTTAAATGTAAATAGCCACATGAGGCAAAGGCTACAATACTGGACATTTAGTTCCAGGCTGAGAATGTTAACAGTGTTATCTCTAGACAAATAAGCAGGATGTTTGAACACCACACAATGAGGACACTGCCGAAAGCTCAAACCAGGCAGCTTTCCTCTCCTCCTACCGAGATTTATTTTCCTCGTAGTGGGCGCTGGTCTTGATGTATCTTGCCAGTTCTATTTGCATGTCCCCAAATAGCGGAACCACCTGGAGCTGCTGTATTCAAAGAACAAAAAAATAGAGTCATTATGTATATTTAGTCACCAAATACATAAGCACAAGGAAACTGACTAATGCTAATAATTACTTTGGTTTGAATGCTACCTCTGCAAATGATTCACTACAAAAAAAACTAAGTAACTTCTACATTCGCTTTGACAGAAACAAAATACAATTTAAAAACCAACATCTATAAAAACTATTCAAATGTTAAAATTAACCTACCATGTTGCTAGATCCACAGTCATAAAAAAAAAAAAAATCAACTGCATTTCTTTCTTTTTTTTTGAGACAGAGTCTCTCTCTGTCGCCCAGGCTGGAGTGCAGTGGCGTGATCTTGGCTCACTGCAAGCTCCGCCTCCCAGGTTCATGTCATTCTCCTGCCTCAGCCTCCCGAGTAGCTGGGAGTACAGGCGCCTGCCACCACACCCGGCTAATTTTTTGTATTTTTAGTAGAGATGGGATTTCACTGTATTAGCCAGGATGGTCTTGATCTCCTGACCTCGTGATCCACCCACCTCGGCCTCCCAAAGTGCTGGGATTACAGGCGTGAGCCACTGCGCTCAGCCTTTTTTTTTTTTTTTTTTTTTTTTGAGACAGAGTCTCACTCTGTCACCAGGCTGCAATGCAGTGGTGTGATCTCGGGTCACTGCAACTTCCACCTCCAGGGTTCAAGAGATTCTCCTGCCTCAGCCTCCCGAGGAGCTGGGACTATAGGCAAGTGCCACCATGCCCAGCTAATTTTTTTGTATTTTTAGTAGAGACGGGGTTTCACCGTGTTAGCCAGGATGGTCTTGATCTCCTGACCTCATGATCCACCCGCCTCGGCCTCCCAAAGTGCTGGGATTACAGGCATAAGCCACTGTGCCCAGCCAACTGCATTTCTATATACTAGCAACAATCAGAATACAAAAACTTAAAGAGAAATACTTTGCAACAGCATCCAAAAAAATATGCATGAGTAAATCTAACAAAAAATGTGCAAGACCTCTAAACAAAAGTAGTACCCCAAAAATTCTACAAAAAGTTCTTGATAAATGGAGAAATAGATCATGTTTGTGCCTAGGAAGGCTTCAAATTTTTTAAATGTCCATTCTCTCAAAATGGATCTATAATCAATCCCAGTCAATATTCCAGAAGAAAAAACAATGGTTTTGGGGGATAGTGTGTGTAAATCAGGAAATCAATTCTAACATGATTTCCAAAGGTGAAGGGATGATGTCTGAGACTATCCTGAAAGACAAAACTGGAAGACACACCCTTCCAGATTAGGAGTCCTGTTAGAAAGCTCTAACAATTAAGGCAGTGTGGCCCTGGAGCAGGGATGCAGGCTTGTGGACAGGACAGAGAACGTGGACAGAGCCACAGACAGATTCATGACCTGAGCAGCACTGCAGAACAATGGGCTTTGCAATAAATGGGCAGGCCCAACTGGGGAGCCATACTGGGAAAGATTCAAGGACGCGAAACCCCTTACCACCTACCACGCACAGAAGTCATTTCCAGGGGGATTAGATCTAGGTGAAAAAGGAGACAGAATGCTTCTAGAAGCTAACACAGCAGAAATGTTTCATGAGCTGGATGGCTGCAAAGATTTATTTAGGTGGACACTAATGAAAAGATTCATATATGAGACTATACTAAAATAACGAACTTCTGTTCAGCAAATGACACCATCGAGAATGTGAAAAGGCTACTGGAGAAAGGAGGAGGAAGGGAATATACTGGTCAAAGCATACAAAGTTTCAATTCCGCAGCACAGGTAAGTTCTGAAGACCTCATCTATGGCACAGTAGCTATGGTTAATAACAATGCATTGAATGCTTAAAATATGCTGAAAGAGTAGATCTTAAGTGTTCTCATCACAAAATAAAAAAAATGGTGTGTTAGGTAATGGACATGTTAAATTAGCTTGAATTCATCCTTTCACAATGTGTATGTGTATCAAAACATCACACCGTATACCATAAACATACAATTTTTACTTGTCAATTACACCTTGATAAAGCTGGGAAAAAGTGAAAGAGTAAGCCTCTTAGGGGAGAATACATGTATATTAAAACGTAAGGCCAGGTGCAGTGGCTCAGGCCTGTAATCTTGGCACTTTGAGAGGCCAGGGCTAGAGGACTGCTTGAGGCCAGGAGTTCGAGACCAGCCTGGGCAACATAGGGAGATCTCATTGCTACTAAAAGTTTAAAAACTAGCCAAGCGTGATGGCAAGCACCTGTAGTCCCAGCTACTTGAGAGGCTGGGGTGGGAGGAATCATCAAGGCCTGCTACACTCCAGCCTGGATGACAGAGCGAGAGCCTCTCTCAAAAACAAAACAAAACAAACAAAAAAACTCACTTGTGTCCAACAAAGGACATGTATCCAGAATACATAAAGAACTATAAATCAATAGGGAAAAAAGAGCAAAAGACTTGAAGTGGCACATCATACAGGGAACATGCTAATAACATGGAAAGCCATTAGGGAAACATGAACGAAACACTAGCCAATAAAATCTCAATGCTGTACACATCCTCAGGATGTCCCCCCACCCCAAAAAAGACAGTGCTAAGTACTGATGTGGCACCAGCGGCGCGTTCTCTCACTGCTGATGGGAACACAGATCAGGACAGCTGTGCTGGAACGTCATCAGGCTGCAGGTAACTACTAACACTGAAAACAGATCCGCCCTGCGACCCCCAGTCCCTCTCCTGGGTATGCACCCAACAGAGGACAGTCGACCAGAGCTGCACTGTTTGGACGTGCCAAAACTTGGGAACATCCGAGAGCCCGCCAGCATCGGAACGGATAAGTTACGGTGTAGTCATCAGATAGAAAACTACACCACAACCGAAAGCTACAAAGTGTAGCTACGGGCTTCCTCCAGGATGCACCTCACAAACAAGAGGCTGGTGACAGCAGCTGGACGCAGAAGAGTACAAATAGCACAATTACATCTGTATAAAGCTCCGCCCAGGCAAAACCAGCACAGGGCAAAAGGAAAGAGAAAGCGCGGTCACCTCTGCAGACGGGAGAACGTGCGTGCCCCAGACTCCACCCAGCCCCAGCGTTTCCTGATATAGATCACGGTCACACAGGGGCTCACTTCCCCAAAATTCAAAGTGCACACAAATCAATAAAAACATTGATCTAAAAACATGTAACTCACCTTGAAGTACTTGTCAATTTTGGATAAGTTTATTCTTTTCTTGGCATCTAACTTATAGATGTTACTGACACTCCCATCCATCAGGTACAGACCAAATCCCATGACCTGAAAAGCCACAAAATGAATGATGCAACAAAGCTCAGAACTGCGAATTTCACTATCCATAAGGACCTACGCTGTTGCAGCTGACGACTTTGAAGGCACAATTTGAAATAGATCACAAAGATCTATCTTTAGACTGCTTGTCTGGTGAAATGCATCATTTTATCCTCAGTGAAGCTGGGATACAAAGCGGGGCTGGGCTTCCAGGTCAGTTGCTAAAAGCGGAAAAAACAAATCCTCTACCCTAGCCTAACCCAAGCGGTAGGGCTATTCTAGAGCTACTAGGTTGGTGCAAAAGTAATTGTGGTTTTTTTTGCCATTAAAAGTAATGTCCAATATGCAGCCACATGTAACCAGTTAAGTTTCGGTGTATGCAAACTAAAAAATTTTTTTTTGAAATGGGAGTCTTGCTCTGTCACCCAGCCTGGAGTGCTGTGGTGCCATCTCAGCTCACTGCAACCTCTGCCTCCCAGGTTCAAGCGATTCTCCTGCCTCAGCCTCCCGAGTAGCTGGGATTACGGGCGCCCATGCCCACCACGCCTGGCTAATTTTTTTTGTATTTTTAGTAGAGATGGGGTTTCACCATGTTGGTCAGGCTGGTGTAAAACTCCTGACCTCAAGTGATCCACCCACCTCAACTCCCAAAGTGCTGGGATTACAGGCATGAACCACCGTGCCCAGTCACAAACTAAAAATTCTCAACGTGGACTAGCCACCTGCATGCTCCAGTGCTCCACAGGGGCTCATTGGCCAGGGCTCCCACACCAGCTGGTGCAGACACAACGTTTCTGCTGTCACAAAGCACTCCGTGGACAGTGCTCCCCTGCTCAGGAGGAGTCTGGGGGCTGGGCTGGCGGGACACCCAGCAAAGGGTCCCCCAAGGCCACCGTGCAGAGGTGGAGAACAGAGCAAAGGGAACAGCGGAGCTGCCGCCCATCTTTCCCGTGAGAAACGCAGATGGAAACCTTCCTAATTTGAACAGAATAATAAAGAATATGGTGAACCAACAAAAGGCTACTTTAATTATGTGACACAAGGTATCAAAGTCCTAGGAATCACATGCTTGACAAGTAGAATCTTGGATAACTTCTGTCACAAAGCAGCTTAAAGGCTGGGCGTGGTGGCTTATGCCTGTAATCCCAGCATTTTGTGGGGGACAAGGCAAGAAGATTGCTTGAGCCCAGGAGTTCAAGGCCAGCCAGGGCAACAAAGTGAGATCTCATATCCACAAAAATTCAAAAACTTAGCTGGGCATTGGTGCAAGTGCCTGTGGTCCCAGTTACTTAGGAGCCTAAGGCAGAAAAATCACTTGAGCCAAGGAGGTCAAGGCTACAGTGAGCTGTGTCCGCACCACTGCACTCCAGCCTGGGTGAAAGAGCAAGACCCTGTCTCAAAAACAAAAAAGAGGCTGGGTACAGTGGCTCAAGCTTGTATTCACAGAGCTTTGGGAGGCTGAGGCAGGAGGGTCCCTTGAGCCCAGGAGTTTGAGAACAGCCTGTACAACATGGCAAGATTCTCTCTCTACAAAAATTTTAAAAATTAGCCAGGCGTGGTGGCGTGCACCTGTAGTGCCAGCTACTTAGGAGGCTGAGGTGGAAGGATCACTTGAGCCCAGGAGGTTGAGGCTATAGTGAGCTGTGATCGTGCCACCGCACTCCAGCCTGGGCAAGAGCAACACCCTGCCTCGAGAATAAAACGAAAAGCAGCTTTAAAAAAAAAAAAAAAGCTGAGAATCCTTGACCCGGACCTCCTGGCCAGCATCTTCTCCCAGGTTGTGTGTGTGACACACTCGTGGGGTGTGTTGAGAGCCTGTTGTGCAGGCTGTGTGCAAGGGCAGGACGCTGTTCACACACATGACAGCGTGCAAGTAAGACACAGCTGTCAAAAGGATTCTAGATAAAGCACAGCCTATTGATGAGAGTAAGGCTGTCCCTCGGCAGTGCCACGGGCTGGTGTCCCCACACACGTACTTTGAGAAGCATGTGTTTCTCACTGGGCGTCAAATACATCCTGTTCTCGTAGTAATCCACACACAGATTCACGATGTCTGCCAGAAGCTCTTCGTAGCCAGAAATCACTTCGAGCTGCTGCTGCAGAGACTGAAACACAGAGCAAGAGATTCATGCATGGGTCCGGTGCCCGGCTGGCTGCTTGGCCCATCAACCTGAGTGTGCAAACACCAGCCTTACCTGTGTGATCTTGTTATGATTGGCCAGGAACATGGACAGATTCTGTGACTCCTGGATGGACTGTGGATCTGCCATTTTACGTAAAAACTGAGCGGCCCTTTGAAAACAAAAAGAGTTCATCCCAAAATGCACCAACGTGCCACATTGAAAAAAAAAAAAAAAAAAGGCTGGTTTGAGTGGGATCCCTTTCCCCTACAGTCATCTGCAGAAATGTGGGTCAATCTCAGAAGCCAGCTATGATTTCAGCCTTTTCAGGTGTCTCTGGCCCTGAACTCCAGGTCAGTCTTCTGCCAACTTAGACGTGTCTTGCACAGCCCGGGACAGCTCTCCACCCTGCTGGTCACAGCTGACGGGCTTCCTGCAGGGTCCCTGCACACTGGCCTCTGCCCTACACTGGTGGACACCCACCTCATCTAGGGGGCACAGGGCTCCTGGACCCCGAGTCTGAGAAGGGCCACCGCCATCTCCGTGACTCCCACAAGCCCTGCCATGAAGCTGGCCCGCACTGCTGAGGTTCTCTGCTGGGAACCCTCTGGACCACACCTCCCCAGGCCACCTCAGGGACCACTGGTGCCAAAGGTCCTGAGACAGAGCCCTAGCCTGCCACCAATTTGTAGCTACACCCGTACAGTAAGGCCCAACAATACAATACCGCCCACATAAGGATAGGTCTGTGCAACCCAGAACCTTGGGGGTTTAGTTTTAAAAGTTACCAAGGCAAAGGCTGATAACCTACACCAACATTCACTTTCTCCCCTTCCTCCTTAGGAACGAGCCCTGCATTTCTGTGGAACACACATTCCAGGGAGCCCCACACATTCCGTGTGCCTCGCCCACCCTGCAGCCAGCTGTGGCCATGTGACCAAGGACTAGGCCATGAGATATAATGCAAGATACTGACAAGCACTCAAAGTTTACTCATAAGGAAGCATGGAGCCCATCTTTCCCCCTTTCTGCCTGCTGACTGGAATGGAGAAATGACAGCTGGAGCTTAAGCAACCATCTAGGACCAGGAGGCAACACCTGAAGCGGAACCACAGGACCACAGGAGCCTTGGGTCCCGCAGAGCCTCGATCAGCTGCAGATCACCCAATTCAGGACTTTTCAGGAGACAGAGAAATAGACTGCAATCTTTTTAAAGCCACTGTTATTTCCCTGGGCTTTAAACAATTGCATACAGTTAAACCTAATATTAACTGATAGAGTAACATTCCTTGCCTTTTTAAACGTTTCCAGGGCGGGGCATGGTGGCTCATGCCAGTAATCCCAGCATTTTGGGAGAAGGAGGCAGGCAAATCACTTGAGGTCAGGAGTTCAACACCACCCTGGCCAACATGGTGAAACCCCATCTCTACTAAAAATACAAAAATTAGCCCGGTGTGGTGGCTCACACCTGTAATCCCAACTACTCGGGAGGCTGAGGCAGGAGAACTGCTTGAATCCAGGAGACGCAGAGGTTGCAGTGAGCCAAGATCGTGCCACCACACTCCAGACTGGACCAGTGAGACTCTGTCTCAAAAAGAAAAAACCGTGTTTCCTTTTTTTTAAAATAGATACAGGGTCTCAGTCTGTCACCCAGGCTGGAGTGCAGTGGTACAATCACAGCTCACTGCAGCCTCTACCTCCTGGGCTCATGTGATTCTCCAACCTCAGTGTCCCGAGTAGCTGGGACCACAGGTGCATGCCACCACACCCGGCTAGTTTTTTTTGCTCTTGTTTTTTTAGAGATGGGGTCTTGCTATGTTACCCAGGCTGGTCTCAAATTCCTGGGCTCAAGTGATCCTTCTGCCTCAGCCTCTCAAGGTGCTGGGATTACAGGTGTGAGCCATCGCACCTGGCCATGTTTGCTTTATTGATTTGAGTAGTTGCTGAGGTGATGGGTGGGGAGACTAAGGAAAGGGTCAAGGATACTGTTTTCTATTTTCTTCAAGCCTAACCATAACCATATGAGTTATCTTGGCATTGACACTTAGAAAAGGTTATACTAGTAACTACCAGCAGGTGCCAAAAGAGCTAGGTGCATGTGTGTGTGGTGGGGGTCTTGGGAGGGGTGGGGATGATGGTCTGGAAAGGTGAACCAACAGGGGTCCCAGACAGAGGTCAGAGGAAGAGGCAGCAGTAAGAGCTACGGAGCTGCCCCAGGCCCACTCTTTGGTGCTCAGGGGAACCTGGAGGTGGTGAAGACACTGGGGAAGGGGGCTGCTGGAGGGGAAACCCTCCTTCCCCCAGCTTTGCACACAGCAGCCCCATCTGTAAACTGTTTTACAGACTAGGCTTTAGAATAAAGGTGCTAATGCTAAACGGAAAAAAAAAAAAACACACACACACACACACAACTTTTAAATACTTTTAAATATTGAAAACCACCTCCCCCATTTCCCTGACAAAGCCAAAACGGCAGCTGAGAAGGCTGCTTAAAATCACACAGCGACTGGGTTGGGCGGCTGGGACCAGGAGCCCACTCCAACCAGTGAGTCTCGATGCTAGAATCCCATAGATGCTGTTATCAAACAGGGACCCTTCAGACTTCCGCCCCAACAGGGGCTCACAGGTCAACTCCAGAGACCTTTCTCTAGTTCTGAAGATCTAGACTTCTGTGCAGAGCTGATTTTTAGGTGATCAATGGAACACTGCATTATTTCACATGAATGAGGCTTAAAATTCTGCCTGACCTAGCTTGACTCCTACTGCTGCCTCATTTTGTCCCAAGTGGGTTTTTTAAATAAAGACATAGCAACAGTTGTATGATTTAAAATGCAACATAACTAGAGCATATTCAGATGCAAAGTAAGGTCTCTTCGAATTTAATTTTAGAGCTAAGATGCCTTAGTTAGCAGAGGAAATTGAAATTAGCATCTCATTCCAGCAAAACATGTCTTCAAAAGCACTGAGCACAGACGAAGCAGAGCAAGAGCATTAGCAGACAGCGCGCCGAGTGTCACTGAATGCCGGTCGGCAGCGCGCCGAGTGTCACCGAATGCCCGTCGGCCACCCACTGCCCCACACTGCTCCAGAAGCGCACACTGGGCCATGCCTGCCTCTTCCGCTCGTCTTGCCAGCCTCTCCAGAGGCTAGCTTCTCCAGAAGCTCTCTACATCCAGAAAGAAAACCAGGGAGAGGACCTGGAAGCACCGTGTGACCCCGAGACACCCTGTGACTGTGCATAGGCCACGTCTGCATGTTGCTGGGATGGTGCTCATGTGCCGGGGACCCCTGCTGGCGAGTGACCGGCACTGAGGACTGCAGCCCCAACGCCCAAGGTGGGCTGCAGAGGCCACCTGCCCCCTTGCCAAGATGCTCCCTGAGCCAGATGCCTGTGTTCTGTGAGCTAGGACTACATCTTGTGCATGTCTGTCTTCCCAGGGGCTCGAAGGTCCTCCGTGACATTTGAGGACAGCCAGGGCAAGAAGAGCCTACTCTAGCTGTGCAAAGCCACGATATGAACTTATCTGCTGGCTCCCCTCACCTTATCCCTTGGAGCAGGTGCTCACACAGCCCTGACACTGAGACATAGCTGCTGCCTATCAGAAGTGACGACTTCAGCACACAAAGACGCACACCTGCTGTGCACAAAGCAGGCCACTGAGCTGGGTGCTCTTGGGAGGGCCCGCGGTGCGCGAGGCCAGCGCTCACCTCTTGTACGCTGAGTGGTCGTTCTTCACACTGCACTTCATGTTCTTCAGCTCATCCAGCACAGCGAACATGTTGATGAACTTGCCCAGTGTGATCAGGTAGGCTTCTGACACGAAGTCCTTCCTCCTCTCGGCGTGGCACAGGCGCCTCACCTCCCCGCAGAAACGCTCAATGGCGTTTCTCTGTGCAGAGGAAGCAGGAGGGCAGAAAGCTGCAGGTCAGTGAGGAGCCAAGCCCATGTCCCTGCTTCAAGCACCTGCAGTCACTGCTCCTCGATGAGAAACGATCTGCCCAGTGAGGCTCCAGGCCCAAGTGTTTACAATGTGGGCAACTAGACCCCTTCCTGAAAGCAGCTCCCACGGCCTGCTCTGCACCATCATTACTTGACTTGCACTTTACCAACTACATCACTGAAGTAACAAAATCTTGCTGATTATTCCAGCAAAATTACTGAGCAAAATGCTCCAATAAAACGCCTGTAAAATTCAGATGCTCTAACTTTCAGAAGTGAAAAGTGGGAGAGATTTTTTTCCTCTTGGTAACTTTCAAGGTAAAACAAAAATTCATCTCCTAGTTAGTTCCATCTCCTCCCTTTGCTGAAGGACACCATCATAAAAAATCTGGATGTTTCCAAAATACTTCTTTAAAAAGCAGCAGGCCCCTTCCATGTGGCTACTTCTTGCCTAACCAAGGCCGGGGCGAGGACCACCAGGAATGGACAGTCAAGGGTGAGGCTAACGGCAAGAAAATACCTGAAAGAGCAGACGAATCAAAAGTACAAACTGGCCAGGCGTAGTGGCTCACACCTGTAATCCCAGCATTTTGGGAGGCCAAGATGGGCAGATCACCTGAGGTCAGGAGTTCAAAAGCAGCCTGGCCAACATGGTGAAACCCCGTCTCCACTAAAAATACAAAAATTAGCTGGGCGTGGTGGCAGGCACCTGTAATCCCAGCTACTCAGGAGGCTGAGGCAGGAGAATTGCTTGAACCTGGGAGGCGGAGGTTGCAGTGAGCCGATATCACTCCACTGCACTCCAGCCAGGGCGAAAGAGCAAGACTCTATCTCAAAAAAAAAAAAAAAAAAGTACAAACTGGCAGAAAGTCAAAGCATTGTACTTGAAACTGACAGAAAGCAGGCTCCATGAAGGAAACACAAAATCGCTCTCAGAGAAGAGAAGTGAACCACAAAAGGAGCATTGATTCCGAAAGGGCATGACGAACTTTAGACTGTCAAAGGCTTGGTCCCTTTTGTCTCAGAAACTGGTTGCTTTAATTTGCAGGCACTCTGTTCAGGGTGTTCACAGTGACAGCGATGGGTAGGAAGGGGTCAGCAACCCACCCCTCGGTGTCACACCCCCCAGATTATTTGCCATTTTACCTGGAAGTACATGAAATTCATCAGTTTTGTGACCTCAGGCTCCAGAACCTCCACGGTTTTCTCATAGATTTCCACTCTGTTAGGCTGCTCGTTACATTTCACCTGGGAATAAAGAAACAAGGATGACATAAGAGGCTTTGATCCAGCCAGAAGCAGCCGCTGGGCTTCTAGAGCTAGTGATCCCACCCTGCTGTGGGGTGAGAACTGGGAGGAGAGTGGGCCAGGCATGGCAGGGGCAGGGGTGTGGTGTGGCAGGGGCCTGGCAGGGTGTGGCTGGAGGGGAAGAGCCAGGCGAGCGTGGCACCTGTGGGATGGCCCGGGAGCAGCTCCTCCAGGTGTACAGCATGACAGCATATTCTTGGCCCTCCTCCAGCATCTCGTTCTGCAATGGAACACAGGGCAAATCAAAGGCAGGCAGGGGAACTAGCATGAAAAGCAAATGCCAGTTGCTAAAATCCAGACAAAACGCCACGAACTATCCTAAGCACCGTGGCCTGTGTGCCAAGAGACAGCTGCCAGAAGCTAGTGACGCTGAGGTGCGGCGCTAGGGGCCACAATGACCACCCAAAACACCCCATGGCTTCTGCAGGCGAGAGGGGTGTCAGTGACAAGCAGGCATCTCTGAGGGGTGCCACAGGCGTTACACCTTGGCTCCACCCAGCCCTCAACAACCTGCTGGCCATGAGACCTGCAGTTGGGAACACAGAGGAAGGGCTCAGGGCAGACGCCCTGCCCAGTGTGAGCACACACAGGATCCCCATGGCGTCCTCACCAGCTCACAGGGCCTCCCAGTCCCAGAGAGGGACTAGAGGCAGGGCTGCCAGCCCCAGGTGTGCAGGAGGAAAAGTTAGGAGCACGCCCACGGCACTTAAAATCTAGGTAGAGAGTCCATGGGAAGAGGACTGTCATCACTGCTGTAAAACTGCTTTTGCTTTCCACTCTTTAACATCGTTTCCTTTGGTAAAAATCAAATAGATGCTCTTAAATCTAGCCTTTATTTAGTGAGATGTTCATCACAGTATTTTTTTTTTTTTTTTTTTTTTTGAGACGAGTCTTGCTCTGTCCCCCAGGCTGGAGTGCAGTGGCCCGGTCTCAGCTCACTGCAACCTCTGCCTCCCGGGTTCAAGTGATTCTCTTGCCTCAGCCTCCCGAGTAGCTGGGATTACAGATGTGCACCACCATGCCTGGTTAATTTTTGTATTTTTTTTTTTTTTTTAGTAGAGACAGGGTTTCACCATGTTGGCCAGGCTGGTCTCGAACTCCTGACCTTAGGTGATCTGCCCACTTTGGCCTCCCAAAATGCTGGGATTACAGGCGTGGGCCACTGTGCCCGGCCTACAGCATTTTTTTATTATATGACATAAAAGAGGAAATGAAGTAAATGCACAAAAATAGTTGAATTGTGGACATTTACAAAATGGTTTACGTAGCCATTAAGGATTGCTTTCTCTAGCATATTTTCATGGCATGAAAATATTCTTGTCCAGGTGCAGTGGCTCAGGCTGTAATCTCAGTACTTTGGGAGGCTGGGCGGGCGGATTCCTTGAGTCCAGGAATTCGAGACCAACCTGGGCAACATGGTGAGACCTCGCCTCTACAAAAAATCCAAAAAAGTAGATGGGCATGGTGGTGTGTGCCTGTAGTCCCAGCTACTCAGGAGGCAGAGGTGGGAGGACTGCTTGAGCCCAGGAGGTTGAGGCTGCAGTGAGCCCTAATCACACCACTGCACTCTAGCCTGGGCAACCTGAGTGAGACTATCTCAAAAAAAAAAGAAAACATGTTCATGAGATCATTAAAATGCAGAACTAGCTAGGCGTGGTGGCTCCTGCCTGTAATCCCAGCACTTTGGGAGGCTGAGGTGGGCAGATCACCTGAGGTCAGGAGTTCGACACCAGCCCGGCCAACATGGTGAAACCCTGTCTCTACTAAAAATACAAAAATTAGCTGGGCGTAGTGGTGGGCGCCAGTAGTCCCAGCTACTCGGGAGGCTGAGGCACAAGAACTGCTTGAACCTGGGAGGTGGAGGTTGCAGTGAACCAAGATCGTGCCACTGCACTCCAGCCTGGGTGGCAGAGCAAGACTCTGTCTCAAAAAAAAAGCAGAACTATAATAACAATGCAATTCATTTATAAATCTAAATCTCATATGGGCATATACCTGGTGTGTGTGGGTGCAGATATGGAGAGGGAATGAGCATTAATAGGGCAGGCACACCCTCGAAACGCTGACAAAGGTTTTCTCTGGGCCAGAGACACTGAATTTTCAGAAACAGCATGTATTGTTTTTATACTAAGAAAAGCAAAGACTGTCTTAAAAATACAAGGCATTTCATTCATTTTCTTCTCTTTTTCCTCACTGCATAGTCTATTGGGATAATACCAAAAAGTATACATCTGCCCTTCAAACACGCCCTTCTCTGCAGAGAGAAACAAAGACACACCGCAACATTACCATGCTAGAGTGGACGGTGGCTTGTTCAATGTATCTTGCGATGCCAGTAACAAATGCATTTCTGTCTTCAAAGTTAGTGTTGAAATTTGGCTGAAGGAAAGGAAGAGAAAAACATCATGTGGGGTCGGAGCACAGGCTGTACGCCCCGCAGCTGCTGGGCACCCACCTGGTAGAGCAGCGAGGATGGCGGGGGCTCGATGCAGGGCTGCTGGTCAGGCAGAGGCAGCTCCTCCAGGAGGTCCACGTTGGACAGCGCATCCTCCAGCGTCACCTGGGCCGCCATCCTGGGCTGGAACAACACATAAGGACCCCTGTTTTGTGAGGAGAAGGAGGGGACACCCGACAAGCTTCGAGGTTGGGTACCCAGGCCTCTAACCCCTTCCCGCTCTCCCGAGGGCACTGGACATGGCTGATGCGGGCATGATCAGTCCTTGGGAGTCGCGCGTCTCTCTCAGGGCACGCGGGCCAGCAGGCTGGGAGGCCCTGTGCAGCTTATCCTTCCACACTCACTGACAGCAGACTCTCCTGGCCTCCAGGAGGGTCACAGTGTGGGGGACATGGTTCCCGCCATCCTTCCCACCATGGGGGCCGCCGTCCTGAGTTGCTGGTGCTGAGGACTCTCTGGAGGGTCTGACAATCCCCTCAAAGTGCTGAAGGGGCAGCGCCTCTCCAACGTCACATCCGCCCAGCAGAGCCTCCCTAAATGCAGCCACCTCCCAGGTGGTGCCTCCAAACACGCTAGGGCCTGACATGGAAAAGATGAGCGCCCTGCCACCCAACACCAGCTGTCTAGCTGCACAGACAGGCTGAGATTGCAAGGAGTATGGGGCTGCCGCAGGGGACAGAAAGTGCCACACCGCAGCTGGAGCAGAGGTGCAGAAATGAAGGCAGACATCGTCTAAACACACCTTCAGTGCCAGCTCCAGGGAGAGGGGGCAATCTGCCTTCTGCTGAATGTGCTCCAGTCTCAAGGGTACTCAGGAGCAGCTCTGCCCTAGGATGGGACCAGGGGCAGCTGAGCCACATTCTATGAAGGAAAGAGCAGTAGGTGGCCTGGAGGAGACAATGAACAGAAGGAGCCCCAAATCCCTCCTCCAGCACTGGCGCAGGCATGGAGGTGCACAGTGGAACGGGTAGCCGGACCCAGTGCACTGGAGAAGGGAAGCTCCAGGGACCCAGGAAGCCCCAGTGGCAGTGTGGAGAGGAAGCAGCTCAGAAGAGCCAGCCGACAAAATTGCTCACGAGCTTCAAGCCCATCCTCAAGTTGCAGGGGTGTGGATCTGATCCTCTTCACACCCCAAACCCTGAGACCACAGCCAGACACCAGCGGCACACAGGGGGCAGGTCCAAGTGGCAGTGCAGGGGGCTGTGAAGCCAGAATTGACATGGAGCTGCCACCCACTGAAGGCAAGTCAGAACCACAGCCCAAGTCTCCTCAGGGTGTTTGCTTTCTAAAATAAAAATGTCAACATCCTCCTAGGATTTTAACAAGACCCAGATCTCATATCGTAACATCCAACCATCCACTTACAGCCCAGATTACTCAGCACACAAAGAACGAGGAATGTATGAGCTCCTACAGGAAAAGACAGTCAACAGATGCCAAAATAACACAGGTGTTGCAATTATCCACCCGACTTTAAAGCAACTACTGTGCTATGAAATGCTCTAACGATCGTAACACTCCCAAACTGAATGAAAAAATGGAAATCAGCAAAAGGCAAACAAAACAAGATGTAAAGAAGAACCAAATGGAAATTTCAAAACTAAAAGACACACTACTGAAATGTTAAAAAAAAAAAAAAAAAAAAAAAAAAAAAAAAACTCAGGAAAGAGTCAGTGAACTTGAAAATAGAGCAATGTAAGTTTTCTAATCTGAATACCAGCGAGAAAAAAGATTGAAAAAATTTTGGGGATCTTCGGGACAAGAGAGGTCTAACATCTGTGTCATGAGAGTGCAAAAGGAAAAGGGGAAACGAAGCAGTGATGAAAAACAGCTGAAAAAAAATGACAGAAAACACCCTAAATTTGGAGAAAGTCTTTTGTCTACAGATTCAAGAAGCTCTATGGATCCCAAACAAGACAAACAAGAAATCCACACCCAGACACATCACGGTCAAACTGCTGAACACTAAAGATAAAGGAAAACGGATCTTGAAAACAGCGGGAGAAACGATGCCTAGCAGAGCACAGAGTAACAGTGGGAGGGTCGTGGATTCCCCCCAGGGACCAGGCAGGCCAGAGGGCGGGCACAACGTGCCTAAGCCTAAAGCGGGGACCAGGCAGGCCGGAGGGCGGGCACAATGTGCCTAAGCCTAAAGCGGGGAGGTGCCAACTTGGGAACCTCCCTCAAGGGGAATATGTCTTCCAGGAAGGAAGGTGAAGCCAGGACGTGGGCAGAGGAGGAAAATAAAGAGCATGCTGGCCAGCGGTTCAGGCTGACAGGAAGGGAAGTGGCAGGAGGCGTGGGCCACGAACCATGAAGCAGAGGCAGTAGGCAGGGTGAGTGGCGAGGGCGCAGGACACACAACGACCCCACAGCTCTTCCAAAGTGCTTGGCGGTTAAAAGCAAAAATCAAAGTACTGTCTGATGGGCCTTTCAGTATACATAAATGTAAATTACACAAATACATAACATGTAAATTATAAAATATTTCTAGATATATAATTGTATAAATCATATAAACAAGACAACTGTAATATAAAAGGGAGAGGGGAAACCTGGATGGGGTAAGATTGCTATGTCCCACTAGAAGTAGTAAAAAGCAGACTTTTCAGATCCTCAGCAGAATGTGAAATGTTAATAAGCATGGACTTCGAAATCCTTAGAGCAACCACCGAAGAAAGCTGTACAGCCAGGCGCTGCAGTCCCAGCTACTTGGGAGGCTGAGAAGGGAGGATCGCTTGAGTCCAGGAGTTCAAGGCCTGCCTGGGCAACACAGTGAAATCCTGTCTCTTTTAAAAAAAGAAAAATTAAAATACTTTTTAAAAAAGCTATCCAAAGCAAAATAGATAACATATAATTTAGAATAAATTAAAACAGAATACTACAATATGTTTTAAAAAAACCTAAAAGGAAATAGAGCAATGATAAAGATAGTGATCTAACAGAAGTCAGATAATAAAACGGTTGACCTGAATCGAAACACATTGATAATTACACTATCATAATAATCTAAAAACACCAATTAGAAGAGGTTGTCAGAATAGATAAATAAAATCCTAACCCAACCATATGCCATCTACAAGAACTGACTTCAAATATACTGATACAGGTAGGTAAGTCGAAAGCAAAAGGGGAAAAAGGTGAACCAGGCAAGCGCTGGCCAAAAGGAAGCTGGGGTGGCTATGTCAGCACCAGACCCAGCCAGCCTCCGAGCAAGGAACTCATCAGAGAGAAGGAAGGGGTCAGCTCTAGATCCAGCCAGCCTCCAAGCAAGGAACTCATCAGAGAGAGAGAAGGAAGGGGTCAGCTCTCCAAGGAGCCAGAACAACCCTCAATGTGAATGCACCCGGCCAAAAAGCTTCCTTCACGTTACACCAGGCAAAAACTGACAGAGCTGGAAGGAGAAATGCCATAGCCACCCCTGAATCTGTTTCCCTTTCCGCGATTTCAATGACCAGAGGTCAACTGCACTCCAAAAATATTAAACGGAAAACTCCATTCACAAACACTCCATAAGTTTTAAACTGTGCGCTGTTCTGAGTAGGGTGATAAACTCTCAGGCCGTCCTGCTCCGCCCACCCAGGACACAAACCATCCCCTTGTCCAGTGTGTCCACGCTGTATGTGCGACCCGCCTGTGAGCCACGCAGTAGCCAGCTGGGTGGCCAGCATGGGACTGCAGCGGTATGGCCAGGCTGATGGTCCAGGTCAGCAGCAGCCTAAGGCTGCATTGCAATGCCTCCGCCGCCCACCTCACCGCCATCTCACGGCGGGCACCAAAGGGCGAGAGAGAGAGAGAGGAGACCACGTTCACATAACTTTTATGACAGTATATTGTTACAACCGTTCTATTATTATCGTAATCTCTTACCGTGCCTAATTTACCAATTAAAGTTTGTCACTGGTATGCAAGTACGGAAAAACATAGACTACGCAGGGTTCAGTACAGTCTCCAGGCTCAGGCATCCACGCGGGGTGCTGGGCCGGTTCCACAGATACATGGAAACCATTGCAGGCCAATCCCCAATGGCGGCTGGAGACGCCACCCATTTTCTCAGGAACTGACTGGAAATCAGGGAGAACAGAGGCACCGGCCGCACCGCCAGCCACCTGGACCTCCCCAACACGTAAGGGAACGCCCCTGACCGCAGCGGGTCACTGCTGCATGTTCCTCACTAGAAATCTACGTGTAGCAGAAACTCTCGTCCACTTCCCTCTACATCACAGCTTCCTGTTCCACACACCTCAGAAAGGAGCAGTGCAGGGCAGCCCCGGCCGGGTAGGTGCAGGGTCCAGCCCCAGCGCCGCCTGCAGAGCCAGCGTGGGGGGCCTGCCCTCAGTGTCCACGCAGGCACCTCAGGGTGATGCCGCTCGGAGGGGCCAGGCTGCCTGAGGACATGCCTCGGCCCCATAGGGGCTGCCCGTGTCCTGCGGCTCCAGTCCAGAGTCCCGCAGTCTGCCCTTTCTGCGACCTGAACCCAGATAGTGCCAGGAGAGGCCTGGGGGCGTGTCCAGTCATGCCCGGGCCCCACGCGGGTCAACGAGAAGACAGGTCGGACCGAGCACCCTGGGAGGCCACAGAGCCCACATGGCAACAGCCCCTGACCCCACGCAGCACCCACAGGCATTCGCCTTCCTCCCCGGCCTCTGCCCAGGAGAGGCCAAGATGACCCCATGGTGGAGGAAGGTGGGGAGGAGCGCCCCAGACAGGCTCAGGGGAGAACTGCTCGTGCGTCAGCTGTGATCCACAGCAGGGACCACTGATGTCGAACCCACGGAAAAACACCAGATGCGCAGCTCCTTCCAAGCCAGTGCTTGCAGACTTCTTTCTTTGTATAAAAATAACAGTATTTATGCGGTCAATGGAATGTTAGCCTTAAAAGAAAGGAAATTCTGACAAGTTACAACATGGTTGAACCTTAAGGACCTTAGGCTAAGTGAAATAAGCCAGTCACAAAGGAAAAAACGCCGCATGATTCCACTCATATGAATTACCTAAAGCAGTCAAACTCAGAGACAGAAAGGAGAACAGTGGTGACGGGGCTGCCTGCGGGGCTGGGGAGTTGGTGTTTAGTGGATACAGAGTTTCGGCTTGGAAAGATGAAACGCTCTAGCTGGACAGTGGTGGTGGTTGCAGAATAAGGCGAAATGTACTTAACGCCACTGAGCTGTACACTTAAAATGGTGAAGATGCGGAAGGACGCGGTGGCTCCAGCCTATAATCCTGGCACTTCGGGAGGCCGAGGCGGGTGAATCACGAGGTCAGGAGTTCGAGACCAGCCTGGCCAACATGGTGAAACGCCATCTCTACTAAAAATACAAAAAAATTAGCTGGGCATAGTGACAGGCGCCTATAATCCCAGCTAGTCAGGAGGCTGAGGCAGGAGAATTACTTGAACCCAGGAGGCGGAGGTTGCAGTGAGCTGAGATCACGCCGCTACACTCCAACCCCGGTGACAGAGTGAGGTGAGACTCCATCTCAAAAAAAAAAAAAAAAAAAAAAAAAAGGTGAACATGGGCTAAAGTTTATGTTACGCATATTTTACTACAATCAAAAATAGGCTCCCTCTCCCTCTCTCCCTCTCTCCCTCTCCCCTTTCTTCGGTCTCCCTCTCCTTCTTTTTTCGGTCTCCGTCTGTTGCCAAAGCTGGACTGTACTGCCGTGATCTCGGCTCGCTGCAACCTCCCTGCCTCGGGCTCCTGTGATTCTCCTGCCTCGGCCTGCCGAGTGCCTGGGATTGCAGGCGCGCACCGCCACGCCTGACTGGTTTTTGTGTTTTTGGTGGAGACGGGGTTTCGCCGTGTTGACCGGGCTGGTCTCCAGCTCCTGGCCTCGAGTGATCTGCCCGCCTTGGCCTCCCGAGGTGCTGGGATTGCAGACGGAGTCTCGCTCACTCAATGCTCAATGTTGCTCAGGCTGGAGTGCAGTGGCGTGATCTCGGCTGGCTGCAACCTCCACCTCCCAGCCGCCTGCCTTGGCCTCCTAAAGTGCTAAGATTACAGCCTCTGCCCCGCCGCCACCCCATCTAGGAAGTGAGGAGCGCCTCTGCCCGGCCGCCCCGTCTGGGAGGAGGTGAGGAGCGCCTCTGCCCGGCCGCCCCGTCTGGGAGGAGGTGAGGAGTGCCTCTGCCCGGCCGCCCCGTCTGGGAGGTGAGGAGCGCCTCTGCCCGGCCACCACCCCGTCTGAGAGGTGAGGAGCGCCTCTGCCCGGCCACCACCCCGTCTGGGAGGTGAGGAGCGCCTCTGCCCAGCCACCACCCCGTCTGGGAGGAAGTGAGGAGCGCCTCTGCCCGGCCGCCCCGTCTGGGAGGTGAGGAGCGCTTCTGCCCGGCCACCCTCTCTGGGAAGTGAGGAGCGCCTCTGCCCCGCCACCCCGTCCAGGAAGTGAGGAGCGCCTCTGCCCGGCCGCCCCGTCTGGGAGGTGGCCGCCCTGTCTGGGAGGTGAGGAGCGCCTCTGCCCGGCCGCCCCGTCTGGGAGGTGAGGAGCGCCTCTGCCCGGCCGCCCCGTCTGGGAGGTGAGGAGCGCCTCTGCCCGGCCGCCCCGTCTTGGAGGTGAGGAGCGCCTCTGCCCGGCCGCCCCGTCTGGGGGGTGAGGAGCGCCTCTGCCCGGCCGCCCCGTCTGGGAGGTGAGGAGCGCCTCTGCCCGGCCGCCCCGTCTGGGGGGTGAGGAGCGCCTCTGCCCGGCCGCCCCGTCTGGGGGGTGAGGAGCGCCTTTGCCCGGCCACCCTGTCTGGGAGGTGTACGCAACAGCTCCGAAGAGACAGCGACCATCGGGAGCGGGCCATGAGGACGATGGCGGTTTTGTTGAAGAGAAGGGGGGGAAGTGTGGGGAAAGGAAGGAGAGATCAGATTGTTGCTGTGTCTGTGTAGAAAGAGGTGGGCATAGGAGACTCCATTTTGTTCTGACTAGGAGAAATTCTTCTGCCTTGGGATGCTGTTGATCTATGGCCTTTCCCCCAGCCCCGTGCTCTCTGAAACATGTGCTGTGTCAACTCAGGGTTAAATGGATTAAGGGCGGTGCAAGATGTGCTTTGTTAAACAGATGCTTGAAGGCAGCATGCTCTTTAAGAGTCATCACCACTCCCTAATCTCAAGTACCCAGGGACACAAACACTGCAGAAGGCCGCAGGGTCCTCTGCCTAGGAAAACCAGAGACCTTTGTTCATGTGTTTATCTCCTGACCTTCTCTCCACTATTATCCTATGACCCTGCCACATCCCCCTCTCCGAGAAACACCCAAGAATCATCAATAAATAATTAATTTTAAAAAAAAAAGAATCAAAATTGAGGCCGGGCGTGGTGGCTCACACCTGTAATCCCAGCGCTTTGGGAGGCCGAGGCGGGCAGCTCACGAGGTCAGGAGATCGAGACCATCCTGGCTAGCATGGTGGAACCCTGTCTCTACTAAAAATACAAAAGATTAGGTGGACGTGATGGTGCCTGCCTGTGGTCCCAGCTACTCGGGGGGCTGAGGCGGGAGAACTGCTTGAGCCTGGGAGGCGGCGGTTGTGGTGAGCCGAGATCACACCACTGCACTCCAGCCTGGGTTACAGAGTGAGACTCTGTCTCAAAAAAAAAAAAAGAATCAAAATTGAATCACTTGTGTTAAAAATTCTCACAAATGAAGCTGGGGAAGGTTCTCATGCACAAATGCCTGATAACGAGAACTATTAGAAAAGAATCTGCAAAAACCACAATCTTTTACAAAGGCCATCGCAAACTTACACAAAAAAATACTTTTGTGAGGACATCTGCCAGCAACTGCCTGTCCAACTTGGGACTGGTGCCACTAGTGTTATTGATCCTTGTAGCCAAGGATAATTGATTCAAAACAATTATGTAATCCCCCTCTTTTATCCTTTAAAAATCTTTATCTTCCTTTACCTCCCTGAATATGCACGTTTACTATGGCATGTGTATTCCCATTGCAATGCCCATTCCCAAATAAATATGATATAATATAACTTATTTATTTTGAAAAAAAATAGCAATGTTTGATGCTGATTAATCAGAAAACATGGAAAAGGAAAAAGAAAACCTATCATCAATCATCCCACTGTCCCTTACAAAAACAAGATACTATCATACAAACTGCTTTGTAAGCTCTTTCTTTCTCCCAGCTTCCGTAAAATTTCTCAAGTCATCAGTGCACCGTGCGGAGTGCTGGCCGGGGCCCTGCTGTGGCAAACTGCTGTTCTCTCCTATTCTTCACATTTTCATATTTCAGGTTTTTCATGATCATAGGCAGCCCTCCCACATCTGCCTTGGTGTGTGATGCCAAGCAGCTGTCACCGCATGCACACGGCCTGGGCCCGGCCCGCTTCCAAGGGCTCTCCGTCCGTGCATCTTCCATAGATGCGAATCTGCACAGCCTCTGCCTCACCCTGTTAGGCGGACTTGGAGTAATCAGCTCTAAATCCAAGTCTCCAAGGTCTCAGCCCTGGCAGCGTGGGTGCAGGGTCTGGCCTGGGTGCCGCCTGCAGAGCCAGTGTGGGGGCCCTGGCGGTGTCCACTCCACACAGACACATCAGAGCTCATGTCTCATCCCATCTTGTTCTCTGACTCCTCACAGTTCCACCTCCCAAAGCTCTTTCAAGTCCATTTACTTTGCTCCGTCTCTAACTGCCGCCAGCGGACCCTGCATCCCACTGCTAGAGAACAAAGGCAATGCCTGACTCCAGCCGCCTGCACCCTGGGATTTTTTTGGCCCTCCTTTTGTCCTCCCATGAATGCCACGTCCCACGGGGATTTTCCCCCAGCACCGGCATCCAGCACAGCCTCTAGTCTCCTTCTGTGTCTAAGAAGCCCCCATTCCCAGGCAGGAGCACCAGGTCTGGCCGGGTCACTGCAAAGCCAGTGTCCACTGCCCCTGGAATGGAGCCTCAGTTGTATCTGACCAGCCTTTATAAGTGGCTGCCACAGTGCAAATATCCAACAGCGTAATTAAAGTCACGTATTTGGAACGGCATACAAACTGTTCTGCCGGTGCTACCAGCCAGCACTTTAGAGTTTAACAATAGGATCAGGGCCGGGTGCGGTGGCTCACGCCTGTAATCCCAGCACTTTGGGAGGCCGAGGCGGGTGGATCACGAAGTCAGGAGATCGAGACCATCCTGGCTAACACAGTGAAACCCCATCTCTACTAAAAATACAAAAAAATTAGCCAGGCGCGGTGGCGGGCGCCTGTAGTCCCAGATACTCGGGAGGCTGAGGCAGGAGAATGGTGTGAATCCGGGAGGCGGAGCTTACAGTGAGCCGAGATTGCACCACTGCACTCCAGCCTGGGTGACAGAGCAAAGACTGTCTCAAAAAAACAAAAACAAAAACAAAACAAAACAATAGGATCGCATTTCTGTCTCTGCTAATTCAGCTCGCGTGGACAGGTACATTGATGTCCACTGCTTGGGGCCTGATCAGAGCAGGGCAATGCGTGACCATGCACAGAGGGAAGACCACAAGAGAACACAGAGAGAAGGTGGCCATTCACAAGAGAGGCCAACCCTGCTGGCCCCCTGATCTCAGACTCCCAGCTCCAGAACTGAGAGAAAGAAATTCCTGCCTGATCTGTGGTGTTTTGTTAATGGTAGCCCTGGCAAATGAACACAGAGCCAAGAACAGGTAGGACAGAGTCACCCAGGCGGGACGCAGATTCCCTGCGCTGTCTGCCGGGTAGGAACCCACATGAGCTGGTATTTTGCCGATCACGAAACTAATACGTGCTCCATGCAGAAAGGGCACACTGCTGGGAGCAAAACAGGCCAGCCAGACCTGCACAAGCTCGGTCACAAGGCGCTACCGTGCCACAGTTCCAGTTGCCTCCCCAGGCGGCGAACCGACCCAAAATGAACATGCCCACCCTCAGTTTATGTCATTGAACAACATAAAGAGATGTTTTTTCCTTCCTTGACTGATTTTCTATCAGCAGCAGTTCTCAACCCTCAAGTTTGATTCCAAATCCTATAGTTCGTCAAGATATAAAAATGAATTTAAATATGGTAGGGGAACTGCTGTTTTAACAAGCCATCAGTTCGTTTATTTTGTAAATTTAAGAGTTTTTAAAAATAAAGATTTCAAAGGAGGACATACTCATCATACTTGGCTGCTCTTCCAGTGATGTCCTCAGAGTCCCGGGTCAATCTCTGAGTGTCTCGTCCGGGTCAATCTCTGAGTGTCTCGTGGGTCAGGATGCACCTCTGCTCTAGGCAGCTGCAGGGCAGTTTGCAGAGTGAGCAACATCCACCGGGCGGTGGCAGACGGGCTGCGCGTCTGAGCTCACATCATGCTGCACACCTCACTCACCTGCTCGATCATGGAACCCCAGATGGGCTTCAAGTGACCCACGGTGGGCAGCAGGCAAAGGTTCCCAGTGCCACCCACTTGAAGGGCAGTGCCCACAGGGCATGCTGGGGGCTCCATGGGTCCACCTCCTTCCTTCCACATGTCACTGGCTGCCCCTCAGCCTCAGATCCACACAGATGCAGTCTCAAGAAGTGGTCCTCACAGCTGCCTTAAGGTGGAGGCCACCCTGACACAATGGCAAATGAGTGGAGGGAGGCTGGATGGCGTCGCCAGCTGCCCCGGGGCCCACAGCCGCAGAGTAAGGCTGAGAACTGCCCTGACCCAGTGCCGGGTGCCCACCCAGGGGGTCAAGGCCAGAGGCACAGAGGTACAGATGGCCACTTTCCAAGTGCGAGTGAGGTGCTGGAGACCGATTCAGGCCTGAGGGGCAGGACAGAGGCAGCACGGAGCTGGAGCCACAGACAGAGTTGCCCTGGTGTGGGCAGGCAGCAGGGGCTGGGGAGGCAGGGGAGCAGGGTCAAGGACCCAACCCCTCTCCTGCCCTGCTGGCCCCAGCAAAGCCCTGAAGATGCTGGAGAAAGTTGGGGACAGCAGGCCAAGGGGCAAAGGCAAAGGAGGCATGCACCAGTGCTTCCACCAACTAGAAAACGGGCAGATCCGCCCAGGCTCCTGGTCCTTAACCCATCCAGATGTGGCCAGCCCTCGCCACACTCCCCCTGCAAGCTCACGGGCTCAGGGCATCAGCCAGTGCCTCCCCATGCTGCCCTTGGGGAGCCCAGTTCCCAGAGAGGCCCTGGGCCTCACTTCTGCACACAGCAGACATCCCAGAAGATGGGAGGGTGATTTTTGTAAAACCCCACAGCCATCACATGCTTCAAAACAAAGAACAGTGAATCACAGAATGTTTTTTAAATGTGATTTGGGGCTGGGCACAGTGGCCCACATCTCTAACCCCAGCACTGTGGGAGACCAAGGCTTGAGGTCAGGAGTTTGAGACCAGCCTGGCTAACATGGCGAAACATTGTCTCTACTAAAAATACAAAAATCAGCTGGGCATGGTGGTAGGTGCCTGTAATCCCAGCTACTTGGGAAACTGAGGCACGAGAATCACTTGAACCCAGGAGGCGGAGGTTGTAGTGAGCTGAGATTGCACCACTGCCCCCAGCCTGGGCGACAGAGTGAGACTCTGTCTCAAAAAAAATAAATAAATGTGATCTGGTCCTTTTCCCTGTGTCTGAGCAGCATGAGGGCAGGTGGCTGGGAAGAAAGAGATGTCTCTCGTGCTCAGCAGGCAGCTCAGTCAGTAGGTCATAACCCTGAGTCCTGGCATAATTCAACAGTCTTGAAAATGAAAAAAGACACTATTAGGCTGCAAAAACAAATGGAAATTAAAGCAGCCAAGACTAACTTTAACCTGGAAGCAGAGGTGGTGCCAAGAGATTAAAAGGGAAAAGGAAAAAAAAAGTTTGTATGTGTGAGTGTGTATGTGTGTGAGAGTGTGTGTCTTCCAATAAGCTAGCATCCCTGGGAGAACACAGGCCCCGTGGGAAACCGGCCTTGGACACCAGACAAAACAAAGGAGTCAAACAAGTCAAGGGCTCTGGAGACGGGCATCTCAGGGGAGGCTCGGGGCAGGTGGCCAGGAAGGGTGGGGGCTGGTAAAGGGGGAACGGGTGGCCACACCACCCAGATGGCCCCACGGCCCCACTGCCGCCCCGAGACAGCACTGTGCATGCGGCCACTGTGGCCGGGCCCAGGCTCCCAAGATGCCAGCGAACGCACAGCAGAATGGTGGCTGCACACACAGGGACAACGTGCACTGCCCACTCCAGCCAGCCCCTGGCCACGGAGGGACCTTGTATTTTACCACATTAGAGGATAAACTTTTGAGACGTATTTACTTCTCTTTCCACCCTAGGTCAAGAGGGAGCTTTTCACAGGGACCGAACAGTCATCTCTCTAGGTGTTAAAATAGAAACTGCCAAGACAGCTCAACACCAAGGTTGCAAAACGTGGAGAAGCCACAATCCAGAAAATACAGAAGCGAAGGCGTCGGTGCCATGCAGGCAGCAGTGCTGTGGCAGGCGGCACGCCGACACTAACTCCCGCCACTGCGGCCTGCGCTGAGAGAGGTGGAGGGATGCTTTGCTAGAAAGAGGGTCTTTCCAGCATTTCCAAACCAGTCATGTAAAAATTTTACAACTTGTGGCCGGGCACGGTGGCTCACGCCTGTAATCCCAGCACTCTGGGAGGCCGAGGCAGGTGGATCACGAGGTCAGGAGATCTAGACAATCCTGGCTAACACAGTGAAACCTCATCTCTACTAAAAATACAAAAAATTGGCCAGGCACGGTGCCTCACGCCTGTAATCCCAGCACTTTGGGAGGCCGAGGCAGGAGGATCACGAGGTCAGGAGATCGAGACCATCCTGGCTAACACGGTGAAACCCCGTCTCTACTAAAAATACAAAAAATTAGCCGGGCATGGTGGCAGGCGCCTGTAGTCCCAGCTACTAGGGAGGCTGAGGCAGGAGAATGGCATGAACCCAGGAGGCGCAGCTTGCAGTGAGCCGAGATCGTGCCACTGCACTCCAGCCTGGACAACAGAGCAAGACTCCATCTCAAAAAAAAAAAAAAAAATGTTACAACTTGTAAGCATTCCACTTGTCCAACTAAACAGCATAATCAAACAAAGACAAACTATGAAATGTTTCTGCAAATGTGCACAAGGCATGAGCTGATTTTCTTCCTCTTCTATATGCAAAATGATGGCACTTTCCAGAAAAGTAGAAACTTCCAGTATTTTTGTGCAATCTGTTCATGTAAAATAGGCATAAAATAAATCATCTGAAGAAGAAAAGCATGCTTTGTCCCTTTCTCTCCCAGGTGTAGAAAGAATGTGCTCTTCTGTATTTGGAAGCAGGGGACCGTGCCAGCATGGCTGCAGCTGGTTTTCCCCAGGTTAAACGGCCTGACCGCACGGCTGCAGCATAGAAACAGGCTGTCATGACCAGCAAGGCAAAAAGTGCATAGTTAAAAACCAATATAACATCTTCTAGCCTAGCTTTATTACTGAAGTAATTTGCTTTTTTTTTTTTTTTTTTGAGATGGAGTCTCGTTCTTGTCACCCGGGCTGGCGTAATCTCGGCTCACTGCAACCTCTGCCTCCCAGGTTCAAGCAATTTTCCTGCCTCAGCCTCTCAAGTAGCTGGGATTACAGGCACACGCCACCACGCCTGGCTAATTTTTGAATTTCTAATAGAGACGGGGTTTCACCATGTTGGTCAGGCTGGTCTCGAACTCCTGACCTCAGGTGATCTGCCTGCCTCAGCCTCTCCAAGTGCTGGGATTACAGGTGTGAGGTAATCTGCTTTTTTTAATGCACATAACTTCAAATTCCATCCTCAAAAGCGGCCACTCAAAACCAGCTCAAAAGACCGGCCTCATCAACAGAGAAACAGGAATCAAGTTTGAAAATCACAATGAGGTGCTGACGTCTAAAACAAGAGTGTGCCAAGGAACCCTGAGAAAGAGCACGTCCCCACGCCACACGGCCTCCACCCCCCACCCTGGGGCTGCAGCCCCTTCGGCCAAGGTCAGGCTGCCTCTGGGAGGGGTCTCCTAAGACCGAGTGGTCTCACAACCTCCTGACATCGCCCTCCCCCAAGCTTCGCTCTGATCCCCCAGGCGCCGCCAAACCTGCACTCACCTCTGCTTCTCTTCCTGTCACTCTCCTGCTCACGCTTTCACTGGTTCTCTCTGCCTACAGCTGTGGTTTTCAAACCACGCGCCATGAAACCCCAGAGTGCCCCAGGAGAGCAAGGGAGAGCAGTTCTGTCTTTATCTGTCAAATGTGTATGAAAAAAACTATTTGGATGCTAAAATAATTAATAAAAGGCAGAGATGGGATCCAGTATTCCACAGAATAAAGTCTCAATCGCTCACAGAACACCCAAGGGCCTCCCTCCGTCTCCCACACCCCTGGGCCATGGAGGACCTGCTGTGCCGTCCACCATTCCCACTGCCCCAGGTGGGGCTCTCAGGACAATGAGAACACGCACCTCAGCCCAGGGCTGGGCTGCCAGGCACACAGACGAGCTCGGGGAAGCCCCACCAGCCCACCTGGCAGATGCCTGGGTTGGGTAGGGATCTGGCTGGTGGGAGGGGCTGTTTCTCTCCCACCTGTGTGCACCTGGGCAACACACAGCATAAACAATTAAGGAATGCTCCTCGACGACGGCCATTCCTTCATCTTTCACCCGGATCTAGTGCATGTTTAAAAGGCACAAAGGGAAGAAGACAGCGTTTCCCGCTCGACCTACTCTTTCTGTTAGAGCAGACCCACCCATGGTGGCCTCCGGGAGGACAGTCACACCACAGAGGGGGTGCTCCCACGCTCAGGAGAAGAGTGGGGGTCCCCATTCACAGATGCTGACACTGAGCCCAGAGGGGCAGGGAGGCTGCCGCAGCCCCGTGGCTTGCCTCACGTGCCTCAGTAGCGTGGCCTGCATGGCCGGGCAGTCCCGCCTGCTCAGGAGGCCATGGGCTCAGCTGGGCACCAGGCATGACCTCGGGCACTTGACAAAGCAATTCCACTGCTCGCCATTCTGGCTGGGGGTTCTCAGCCTGCTCTGATTCCTGCGTCTTGAAGGAAAGGGAACTGGCTGCCACCCACCTTATCACTGTGTCCGACAGACCGTGTATCTGCTGGGTCCTGCGGCGCATGGCTGAGGAACAGGCGCCACGGGCGATCGAGCCCCGTGTTCCCCCTCCCCACCAGCCTCTCAGGTTCTCCTCTCAGGGCCCAGGAGGGTGCAGGTTGATGACCAAAGGCTACACGGCAGCCACCAGATCATCTTCACCCAGCATCCACACCTCCTGATGTGCCTGTTCTTCTTTCCCTGTCTCTCCCTCCCCCAGTAAGGACCTGAACCCCCGAATCCCCACCTGGCTGGCCTGGCTGTGGCCTGGCCCTGCCAGGGTCTGGCATAGCCCAGTAGCAGCTCAGCCCTTCTCCTGCACCAAGTGCACCCACAAGGAGCTGCAGGCTCCCCCACTGCGCCTGGCCTGTGGGCCGAGTGTCTCCCAGGTTCCCCCACTGCGCCCGGCCTGTGGGCAGAGTGTCTCCCGGGATCCCCTACTGCCTCCAGCCTGAGGTCAAGCCCATGACCTTAGCTACCACCTACACTACACCTCACTCCCCAATCTCTATCAAGGGTCCCGCTGTCAAGACACTTGGGCTGGAAACACCAGCATCAACCTCACCAGCTTCCTCCACAGGCACCAAGACACCTCACAGGTCCCACGCAGCAGGGTGGTCCGTGCCTTTGGGTGCCCCATTTCAGCGGGCTCGTGTTCTGGGATGTCCCAGGCACCTTGCTGGAGACGTCCTGCAGAGGCAGGAGCTCCATAAGCAGGCGGTGCCACAGAACATCCCCAGTGACTGTGAACCGACAGGGACCTAAGGGGGAGCTTCTCAGGTAAATCAGAATCCTGATCTTAAAGCCAGCTCCCTCCGGGTCTTCACGAAAACTGTGGGAAAGGCATCCAGGCCATTTAGCTGTCCATCAAAGGAACAAAAGCAGAGAGCAGCTCTTTCACTGAGGTCATACAAATCTCTTCCATCATTACAGCAACACCTGCACATCCAGAACATGTGAAGGAAACACCACCGGCCCATGCATGAACCACAGCCTGCTTCGGGGCGGCCCGCCCTCCTCCTGCTTAGGCATGAGACAAGCCTGACAGTACCACATCTGGGCAGAAAAGCCTGGAGTGTGTTTGCAGATGACTTTCCTAGCAGCACATCCCAGGAAGTTTCTTAGGTCACACAATGTCTCTAAAGCTGCAGGTGGCTTTGGGCCAGGTGCCCTCCTACAGGGGCCCACGAACAAGGTGGAGCCAGACAGCAGCATGGCACTTCCCAACAGAATCCAGAGGTCACTTCTGTTTTTATAATTTAATCTGAATGTTCTTTTAATTTGTATTTCTTTTATTTATTTATATTTTATTTATTTTTAAGATGGAGTCTCACTGTCACCCAGGCTGGAGTGCAAGTGGCATGATCTTGACTCGCTGCAACCTCCGCCTCCTGTGTTCAAGTGATTCTCCTGCCTCAGCCTCCCGAGAAGCTGGGATTACAGGCGCTCGCCACCATGCCGGGCTAATGTTTGTATTTTTCGTAGAGACGGGGTTTCACCATGTTGGCCAGGCTGGTCTCGAACTCCTGACCTCAAGTGATCCGCCGGCTTTGGCCTTCCAAAGTGCTGAGATTGCAGGCATGAGCCACTGCGCCTGGCCTTAATTTTCATTTCTTTTATTATCACTGAGATGAAACATATTTTTATGCATTAACCAGCTTGTTTTTCTTCTTTTTTGAGACAGGGTCTCACTGTCAACCAGGCCAAAGTGCAGTGATGTGATCACGGCTTACTGCAGCCTCGACTTCTCAGGCTCAAGTGATCCTCCCACTTCAGCCCCCCAAGTAGCTGGGACTACAGGTGTGCACCACCATGTCTGGCTAATTTTTTTGAATTTTTGTAGAGACAGAGTCTTGCCTTGTTGCACAGGCTGGTCTTGAACTCCTGAGCTCAAGTGATCCTCCAGCCTCGGCCTCCCAAAGATGCTGAAATTACAGGCACGAGCCACTTCCCCCTGCCTGTCTTTCTTCATTTGTAACTTGCCAGCTTGGGTTGTTTGCCTGTTTGTTTTTTTAAAATCCTTGGAATCTTGGTATTTTCTCCAGCAACTGACAGATGGACTTACTATACTAACAACGTTAAAGATATTAAAGCTTTGTGAGAATTGCTACAAAACTTTTTCCAGGTCAAGCTACTTTCTTTTTCATTTCACTTACTATTTTCTTCGAAACTAAGTTCTAACTTTTTATCATATTAGCCTTTCCCTTTGGAATTTCCTGTTTCACTTCTAAATTTACCAAGGAGGAAGAACTCTGCCAGCCCAGGCCCAGGGAAAGAAGCAGTTTCTAATCATAGCCCCAGTTTCTGCAAATTGCTGCGGCCACTATGGGAAGCCAAACAGCTGGTCAGGTGAGAAACAGTGTCAAGGCAGCACTACTATAGGTAATCTCAGAGAATTAATTTAAAAGTAATCTTGAGATCAATAAAAATTTCAGCAAACTGACTGGTAGTAGGATTTTTAAAACTGGGACTCAGATACATAATAATTCTTGGACTCTGACTTGCTCTCACCATAATTAGTAATGTTTAATGACATCAAAGACGTGCGAACCCACTGCCCACACCAAAAGGCAGAGTTCTGCTTGTGATCCACAGTGAGCCCTTGGTCTACACCCCCAGGCATCGATCCCCTGCTTTCTTCTGCATAAACTGTATCTCATCTATATTCTTTTTTTTTTTTTTTTTTGAGACAGAGTTTTGCTCTTGTTGCCCATGCTGGAGTACACTGGTGCAATCTCAGCTCACCGCCACCTCCGCCTCCCTAGTTCAAGCTATTCTCATGCCTAAGCCTCCCGAGTAGCTGGGATTACAGGCGTGCGCCACCATGCCCGGCTAAATTTTGTTATTTTTTTTTTAGTACAGACGGGGTTTCTCCATGTTGGTCAAGCTGGTCTCGAACTCTCAACCTCAGGTGATCCACCTGCCTCGGCTTCCCAAAGTGCTGAGATTACAGACGTGAGCCACTGCACCCGGCCATAGCTCATCTATATTCTTAAAAAGCACCTTTTAGTTGAGTTGTTACAAAAAGGATATCATCTATATATCGTCACCTGACCTATTCATACTGGGCCCACTGCTATTACGAGACGCATGCACACTGCCAGGCGGTGCTCCTGAAGCACCATGTTGACGTGTGCGTGCTATAACACCTAACCAACAAACCAGGCTACATGTCCTGTCTCCTGCTGCTCAGAACCAATGCCGTTTGCAGACACTTGGCTGTCATGACCTGTGAGGAACATTCTTACACATGAATAACTGGGCAACACATGCTCCAGCACAAGGCTCGGCAAGTGTTTTCTAAACAGGGCCAGCAGTGGACAAGTATCCTGTGGCACACAAGAGAACATCCTCATTCTTAGGAAACAGTCACTGATGTGTCTAGAGGTAAAGGGCCTCAAGTGGAGAGAGAAGTGTTTGAATTGTGTTCTTTGTCTTATTTTTATTTTTGCAATGTTTTGTAAGTTTGAAGTTATTTAAAATGAGTAAGAAAGGCCGGACGCGGTGGCTCACGCCTGTAATCTCAGCACTTTGGGAGGCAGAGGCGGGCGATCACCTGAGGTCGGGCATTTGAGACCAGCCTGACCAATATGGAGCAACCCCGTCCCTACTAAAAACACAAAATTAGCCGGGCATGGTGGGAGATGCCTGTAGTCCCAGCTACTCAAGAGGCTGAGGCAGGAGAATCGCTTGAATCCAGGAGGTGGAGGTTGCAGTGAGCCAAGATCGTGCCATTGTACTCCAGCCTGGGCAACAAGAGCAAAACTCTGTCTCAAAAATAACATAACATAACATAACATAACATAACATAACATAACATAAGAAAAAATGAAATATCCCCCTGAAAACTTTTTGTGAACATAAGGGAAAGGAATGGGAAACATCTCAAACAGACTTGCCCCGACTCTTCGAGCGGAAGTGTGTTTTGGTCGCCCCTCACTCCTATGGCCCCGGGCAGGCTAGACGCTGGCACATATCGCAGGCTGAACCCATCTCACCAGCCAGAGCACAGCCGCAACATGCCCGCGTCTGCCCAGAGGAAGGTTTTGCCCAGAGTCACGCACTCCTGGGCAGAAAGCTTCTAACCCCCAGTTGTGAGAGGTGCCTGGACACCATGCCTTTGTAAGGACGGCTTGTAGAAAGGACCTTCCAGGCCCAGTCAGCCCCGGGAGTAAACATCAGTGTTATAATGAGAATGCTCCAGATCATTGCAAAAGAGCTGGGTTTTGTTTTTTGTGGATGGGCCAAACTAATTTATTATGAGACAGAAACTATGGATTGGAATGTTTTTATATAAATTAAGGTATTGTTGACAAATAAAAATTGTATATATTTACCACATACAATGAGAGGTTTACATATATGCATACCTTGTGGAATGGTTAAATCGAGCTATTATGCATATCTATCACTTCACATACTTTTTTTTTTTTTTTTCCTTTCTGGAGCAAGAACAGCTACTTTCCCAGCCAGGTGATGAGCTTAAAATATGTGAACCCTACCCCACCCCCATGCAGAGTGAGTCCACTCCTCCTCATCCCCCACCCCCCACACACACACACAACTGGCGGCCCCACCAGCAGACTCCGCAACCTCATCACTCACACACACTCACACACACACACACCCCCGGCAGCCCTGCCAGCAGACTCCACAGCCTCCTCATCACACACACACACACACACACACACACCAGCCTCCTCAACACACACACACACACCCACACACCCACACACACACCCACACCCGGCAGCCCAGCCAGCAGACTCCACAGCCTGGAAGGCAGGAAGCAGCCTCCAGCCCCAGCAAGAAGGCAGGTCTCGGCCTTTGGCTGACCTCGGCCACGATGCCCCAAGCCAGGAGGGCAGTTTCCCCTGCCTGGCAGCTCCGCGGGGAGTCGGGAACCAAGTGCAGCCGGCAAAGATGCCATGAGCACCGGAGACACAGGGCTCCATGTTCCCTCCAGGAAAAAGGGACCCCACCCTGTCCTCAATCACCTTTAACACCAGCACATCTCAGCCGCCTGCACTTCGTGAAGCCTTGGAGTGTCTGAGCTCATTCAACCCCTTCTTTAGAGATGGCGAAATTGAGGTCCAGAGAAAGTGATTTGTCCAAATTCACAGAGCCCAGGAGACGGATTCCAAGCCCAGCCCCGTCTGCCTGCCCGGATGGGTTATCTGCAGCGACCCCCATTCCACTCTCTGCTTCTATGAGCTCAAATTTTCTCGATTCCACACAGAAATCAGGTCATGCAGTATCTGTCTTTCTGGGCCTGGCTTATTTTACTAAGCGTAATGTCTTCCAGGTTTATCCTTGTCACAAATGACAGAATTTCCTTCTTTTTAAAGGCTGAATAGTATTCCATTGTGTGTGTGTGTGTATATACACATATATTAATAAACATATCAACATATAGGTAACGCAAAAAGGGCTAGATTTTACTTAAAAATACTCTAAACTTAAAATTACTTAAAAATACCCTAAATTACTGGCTGGGTGCGGTGGCTCACGCCTGTAATCCCAACACTTTGAGAGGCCAAGGCAGGCACATCACCTGAGGTCAGGAGTTCCAGACCAACCCGGCCAGCATGGCGAGACCTCATCTCTACTAAAAATACAAAAATTAGCCAGGTGTGGTGGCATACGCCTGTAATCCCAGCTACTTGGGAGGCTGAGGCAGGAGATTCGCTTGAACCTGGAAGGCGGAGGTTGTGGTGGGCTGAGATGGTGTCACTGTACCATTTCTATGTTTACGTAAGCTTGGATACACAAATACTCTTAACCACAGAGTTCACCGCAGTAACACATTGCACAGGCATGTGGCCTGGGAGCAACAGGCTCTACCGTGCAGCCTGCTGTGCAGCAGGCAGTACCATCTGGGTGTGTGTAAATGCCCTTTATGATGCCCACACAACGACAGAAGTGCCTAACGATGCATTTCTCAGAACATATCCTTGTTGGTAAGTGATGCATGACTGTGATTCCTTGGAATGAGAGAAGCAAATACTAGACCACCTGTATTTTTATCTAACAGGGATAAGGAATTAGGCTTCCCTAGTAGTGGACACACCAGGCCCCAGCCTCTTCCCTCTGCCCTGGTGTCCCCAGAGCAGCAGGAGCCCATGGCTCTGAGAGTTCAGAGGTGCCCCATCAACAAGGGCTTGGCCCAGCGGATCAAAGGCGATAATGAAGAGCCCACGTTTCAACGAAACAAACTGTTATGGGCTGAACTGTGTCCCCTCAAAATTCATGTGTTGAAGCCTTAACCCCCAGGACCTCAGAATGCCTCCATTCTTTACAGAGATAATTAAGTTAAAATGAATCCATCAGGGTGGGCCCTCATCCAATAGGGCTGGGTCCTTATAAGACAAGGAGATTAGGTTGGGTGCAGTGGATCACGCCTGTAATCCCAACACTTTGGGAGGCCGAGGCAGGTGGATCACCTGAGGTCAGGAGTTCGAGACCAGCCTGACCAACATGGAGAAACCCCGTCTCTACTAAAAAAAAAATACAAAATTAGCAGGGCGTGGTGATGTGGGCCTGTAATCCCAGCTACTCGGGAGGCTGAGGCAGGAGAATCACTTGAACCCGGGAGGCGGAGGTTGCAGTGAGCCCAGATTGTGCCACTGCACTCCAGCCTGGGCAACAAAAGCAAAACTCCGTTTCAAAAAAAAAAAAAAGACAAGGAGATTAGGACACGGATGCACACAGAGAGAAGACCACGCAAGGAAGCAGGGAGAGGACGGCCATCTGCAAGCCAAGGAGACAGGCCACAGAGGGAACCAACCTGCCCACACTGTGATCTTGGATGTCCAGCCTCCAGAACTGTGAGCAAATACTATGTCTGTGGTGAGGCCACCCAGTCGCTGGTACTGTGTTTTGGCAGCCTTAGCAGATAAATACACAAAGGCTTAGGAGGGGTTTGTTCCTGCCGGGGATAAAGAAGGACCTGAGTTGTGGCCAACAACAGGCTGCAGAAAGGCAATGCCATCCTGAAGATTTCTCAACTAAGAGTCTGCACCCATGACAGCCCACCGAGACCCTCGCTCCGAGTTTGTGGAGAAAGGGAACCCACTTGGCAGCATGTGGAAAGACCCCACGATGAGCAGCAGACACAGCAACGCTGCCTCCCACATCTCGACAGCATCCATGTAAGACTCGCTAGCATCTGGTGCACACACTTTATGAGACAGCAGCAGCCAGAATAGACAGCTTTACGTTTATGAACACACAGACAGACAGCGGCGCATGTTCAGAGACGCCGAGGGGACGCCGCGGTTCCCAAAATCACCTCTGCCTTTTTTTTTTTTCTGCAGGGGAGCCAATAAAAAAAGCTGATAAAAATGAAAAGAGAATACTTAATAAGTATGCATAATTTATTTAAACTTTTCCAAGCAAGCTGAGGTACCTGGATACCTGAAGCACTGGCTCTACCATTCGGTTGGGACATGGGACAAGGAGGCAGTGCTCTCCTATCGCCCCTTCCCAGGAGCTGCTGGCAGCAACAGGCTATGGACTACAATGCACAGGTCACCCACCACCTGTTTATAAATCTTGGAGAGTCTTCCTGAAAAGTGACAATGGCCTGGACAGGGCCCGACTAAGCCCTGCTGGCTGAGGGGCTCAGGACAGGTGACTTCAGAGCACGCTCCCAGATCTCACTAAATGAAATCACAGAGTTCCTATCGTACTTTCCACCATGCAGTCTTGGCTAAGTCTGCAGGCGTGCGGCCGACATATGTGAAGAGGAAGAACTCAGGGCACCTGAACCTTTCCTGCGCACAGTGTGTGGGAAGACATGTGCCGGCCTGCGTCTTCACACACACTTCCAGGGCCACAGCCTGCAGCTACAACATAGCACGTCTGCCCTCCATCTGGGCCTGGGATAGAATCAGGGCAACCAAGAGCTCCAGAGGCTTCTCAGGTGCCCGTCACAGGTCACAGTCAATTCCACGTGACCAGTGAGGTCGGCCTGAAATGTGTGACTGAAATATAAGAAGGCCGGGCATGGTGGCTCCTGTAATCCCAGCACTTTGGGAGGTTGAGGTGGGAGGATCACTTGAGCCCAGGAGTTCACGACCAGCCTGGGCTACATAGTGAGACCCCATCTCAAAAAGAAAAGAACTCAGCACTCTGGGAGGCTGACATAGGCAGATCACTTGAGGTCAGGAGTTTGAGAACAGCCTGACCAATATGGTGAAACCCCGTCTCTACTAAAAACACAAAAATTAGCCAGGCGTGGTGGCACATGCCTGTAATCCCAGCTACTCAAGAGGCTGAGGCAGGAGAATCGCTTGAACCAGGGAGGTGGAGGTTGCAGTGAGCCAAGATAGCGCCACTGCACTCCAGCTTGGGCGACAGAGTGAGACTCCATCTCAAAAAATAAATAAATAAATAAATAAATAAACCGCAAATTACTTAAATACAAAATAAAAATCAATCCCTGTGATGGTTGCTTTTGTGTGTCAACTTGGCCAGGCCATGGTACCCAGTTTTTGGTCCAACTCCAATCTAAATGTTGCTATGAAAGTACTTTTTAGGTGAGATTAACATCTATACCAGTAGACTCTGAATGAAACAAATTACCCTCCATAATTTGGGTGGGCCTCATCCAACCAGTTGAAGGCCTTGAAAGAAAAAAGACTGACCTCTCCTAAGAAAGAGGGAATCTTGCCTCCAGGCTGCCTTCAACATCAACTCTTCCCCGGGTCTTTAGCCTATTGGCCTGCCTTGCAAACGTTGGACTTGCCAGCCTCTACCATTGTGAGTCAGGTCCTTAAAGTAAATCTCTCTAGATGCACATCCACACGTATCCTGCTGCTTCTGTTTCTCTGGAGAACCCTGACTAATACATCACCTCTACCACCTCCACACCCTGTCATCACGACAAACAAGAAAACACAACTTGTGCATATGAAAACCTTATCCCTGTGGTCTCCTTGACAGGAACAAGGCTACCTCTCGAGAGTCTGTGAAGTTTTTGTACATATGCACAAGTCTGCTCAATTTAACACACACAGTTATTCAATGATCTCTGGGGGCAGCTGGCCCCAGTGAGCCATGAGTCCAGGTGGTGTTAAGGCTCACTGGTTTCATGGAGACTGTTCCTTCTAGGAACAGCTTAAGAAGTTGAGCTTTGGACAGAGATTCAAATGTAATGCAGAACTTCACCACTTCAGCTGTGGGGCTATGTGGTTCTTCAGAGCAAGCACACCTCCTTCTGTGAGTATCTTCAAGGACAAATCAACACTCATCCCCACTGTCCTGGCCAGGAAAACATGACTGCAAAGAGTGACCACACAGGCTCTGAGCATCAAATTTTGGCTATAGAATCAGGTTTCAAGATGAAACCCACTGCTTTCAGAGTGTTCTGGGGTTTTTTCCCCCTCCCCTGTGATGCAAAATCTCTGAATGTGAAGGGGAAAGCAAAGAACAGGGCATGACAAGGTCACAGCGGCTATCACTGTACATCTGTCTTATTCCCATCTAAAAAAGCTGGGAGCCACAGTTCAACAGACATCACCTCTGCCCCCATGGAAGGCCAAGCCACAGCCCACGGCATGGGCTGTGAGTGAAGGAAATACAGTCGTAAGAAAGTTGGAGGGGGAGCGACCAGGAAAACAAATGCCCAGTGAGCTTGTGCTGAATAGCACAGATGCACATCAGGCTTAAACCAACACAATGGTGAAAAACACATTGCTAATTTCTTGAGACCATATTCTAGGAGGCTTTTAACACAAAAAAATTCATACAAATGCAAATCTTGTCCCTGGAATACTCTGAAATCCTTCTATTAGATAACCCTCCTATTAGAAATCAGGCCGGAGCTGCTGTGGCCATCAGCTCTCTGGATATAAGACATAAAGAGAACAAATAACACAATGACAGATGTAAATCCCACTACATACATATTTGCATTAAATGTAAATGAACAAGATACTCAAATCAAAAGGCAGAGATTTACAGAGTAAACAGAAAACATGAACCAACTATATGCTATCCACTAGAAACACATTTTAAATATAAAAATACAAGTACGCTGAAACTAAAAGAATGCAAAAGGACATACTATGCAAAGAGTAACCAAAAGAGAGAGAAGTGGCAATACTAACATTAGACAAGTATTAGACAAAACGGACCTGCGGACAAAAATTACTACAAACATTATGATAAAAAGGTCAGTCCCTCTGTGCCTCATAACACATGAAACTCTGGATGACATGATCTTATATGTAGTAAATCCCAAAGATTCCATAATAATTATTAATTAGAGCTAATAAACGAATTCAGGGAAGTTGCAGGATACAAAAGCAACATGTCAAAATCAGTTGCATTTCCATATTTTAGCAATGAACAATCCTAAAAGGAAATTAATTCCATGTACAACAGCATCCAAAAGATGAAGAATAAATGTAGTGTTAATGAATTTTACTTATTCAAGATATTAATCTCAAAATGGCTAAATACAAGTTTCAATTTAAAAAAATATAACCAAGGAGGTGAAAGACTTACACACTAAAAAATATAAAACACTGCTGAAATTAAATACAAACAAACAGAAAGACACCTTTGTTAATGGATTGGAAGACATAATATAGTTAAGATGACAATACAATCCAAAGCCTTCTAAAGACTCAATGCAGTCCCTTTAAAAATTCCAACAGCACTTTGTTTTTGCAAAAATAACCCATTTTAAAATTCATAGGAATCTCCGAGAACCCAAAATAGCCAAAGCAATCTTGAAAAAGATGAACAAAGTTGGAGACTTCACTCCTTTTTATTTCAAAACTTACCATAAAGCTACAGTAATTGAAACAGTGTGGCACTGGCATAAAGAAAGGCATACTGGCCAATTAAACAGAATAAAGAACCCAGACATAAACCTTCACATATGTGGTCAAATGATTTTCAACAATGATGTCAAGATCATTCAATGGAAAAAGAATAGTCTTTTCAACAAATTGTGTTAGGAAAACTGAATATCCACACATACATGAATTATGTTGGACCATTACCTTATATAATATACAGAAAAGTTAATTTGGCCGGGTGTGGTGGCTCACTCCTGTAATCCCAGCATTTTGGGAGGCCGAGTCAGGCAGATCACGAGGTCAAGAGATTGAGACCATCCTGGCTAACATGGTGAAATCCCGTCTGTACTAAAAATACAAAAAATTAGCTGGGTGTGGTGGCGGGGGCCTGTAATCCCAGCTCCTAGAGATGCTGAGGCAGGAGAATGGCTTGAACCCAGGAGGCGGAGCTTGCAGTGAGCCAAGATTGCGCCACCGCACTCCAGCCTAGGCGACAGAGCAAGACTCTGTCTCAAAAAAAAACCAAACAGACAAAAAAAAAGAAAAGTTAATTCAAAACAGATCAACAGCCTAAACATCGGATCTAAAACTATAAAACTCTTAGAAGAAAACAGGAGAAATGCTTCATGACATCAGATTTGGCAATGATTTCTTGGATATGACACCAAAACACTGGCAACAACAGAATTAATAGACCAGGTGCTGTTGCTCACATGTGTAATCCCAACACTTTGTGAGGATGAGGTGGGAGGATCACTTGAGCTCAAGAGTTCAAGACTAGCCTGGGCAACACAGCTAGACCTCATCTCTACTAAAAAATAAAATAAGGCTGGGCGTGATGGCTCACGCCTGTAATCCCAGCACTTTGGGAGGCCAAGGCAGGCAGATCTCTTGAGGTCAGGAGTTCCAGACCAGCCTGACCACCATGCAGAAACCCTATCTCTGCTAAAAATACAAAATTAGCCGGGCGTGGTAGTGGGCGCCTGTAATCCCAGCTACTCAGGAGGCTGAGGCAGGAGAACCGCTTGAACAGGGAGGCAGAGGTTGCGGTGAGCCAAGATTGCGCCACTGCACTCTAGCCTGAGCAAAAAGACCAAAACTCTGTCTCAAAAAAAAAAAAGTAAAAAGAAAAAGAAAATAAATAAAATAAAAAGTAGCTGCACACGGTGGCTCACACCTGTAGTCCCAGACACTCAGGAGGCTGAAGTGGGAGGATCACTTGAGCCCAGGATATCAAAGCTGCAGTGAGCCATGACTGCACCACTGAACTCCAGCCTGGGTAACAGCCTGGGTAACTCATCTCAAAAAATAAATAAACAATAGATAGTACCCAAAGCAATCTACAGATTCAATGCAATCTACAAGTTCAATGCAATCTACAGATTCAAAGCAATCTACAGATTCAATGCAATCTACAGATTCAATGCAATCTCTTATCAAAATACCTACCATATTCTTCATACAAACAGAAAAAGAAATCCTAAAATTCGTGTGGAACCACAAAAGACTTGGAATAGCAAACGCTATCCTGAGCAAAAGAACAAGGCTGGAGGCATCACACTACCTGACTTCAGAATATACTACAGAGGCTGGGCATGGTGGCTCCCGCCTGTAATCCCAGCACTTTGGGAGGCTGAGGTGGGCGGATCACCTGAGGGCAGGAGTTCGAGACCAGCCTGGCCAACATGGTGAAACACCGTCTCTGCTAAAAACACAAAAATTAGCTGGGTGTGGTGGCGCACACCTGTAATCCCCAGCTACTCAAGAGGCTGAGGCAGGAGAATCGCTTGAACCCAGGAGGCGGAGGTTGCAGTGATCCAAGATTGCGCCATTGCACTCCAGCCTGGGTGACAGAGTGAGACTCCGTCTCAAAAACAAAAAACAAAAAAAAAAAACTACAGAGATATAGTAACCCAAACAGCACACTATTGGCATAAACACAGACACATAAACCAATGGAACAGAATAGAGCCTGGAAATAAACGCATGCATTTACAGCCCACTGATTTTTAACAAAGGTGCCAAGAACACACAATGAGAAAAGGATAGGTTCTTCAATAAACGGTGTTGAGAAAACTAGATACACACATACAGAAGAATAATATCAGACCTGGCTTCTCAACATAAGACAAAAATCAACCCGAAATGAATTAAAGAGTTAAATGTGGCCAGGTGTGGTGGCTCAGCCTATAATCCCTGAGAAGCCCAGGCAGGGGGATCACCTGAGCTCAGGAGTTTGAGACCAGTCTGGGCAACAAGGTGAAACCTCATTTCTATAAAAAAACACAAAAATTAGGCGGTGGCTCACGCCTGTAATCCCAACACTTTGGGAGGCTGAGGCAGGAGGATCACTTGAGGTAAGGAGTTTGAGACTAGTCTGGCCAACATGGTGAAACCCTGCCTCTACTAAAAATACAAAAATTAGCCGGGCATGGTGGTGCACACCTGTAATCCCAGCTACTCAAGAGGCTGAGACAGGAGAATCGTTCGAACCTGGGAGGCAGAGGTTGCGGTGAGCCAAGATCGCGCCACTGCTCTCTAACCTGGGCGACAGAGTGAGACTCCATCTCAAAAAAAAAACAAAACAACAAACAACCAAAATTTAGCCAGGCATGATGGTGCACACCTGTAGTGCCAGGTACTGGAGAGGCTGAGGTGGGAGAATCGCTTAAGCCCAAAAGGTCAAGGATGCAGTAAGCCATGATTGCCCCACCGCATTCCAGCCTGCGTGACAGAACGAGACCTTGTCCAAAAAAAAAAAAGGTGGGGAGAAGAAACTCCCTAACCATTAGCAGTTATTCTCACTTTTTCTATCTGTTCTGCACTGATCCTCTCTCCCCTGCTTTCTGGCCCCAGGCAATCACCTGTCTACTTTCTGTCTCTGTGTATTTGCCTATTCTGGACTTTCCCTCTTGTATCTAACTGTAAATGTGTATCCTTTGACCAACATCTTCCTCTCTCCCCTTCCGCCAGCCACCCCAGCCTCTGGTAACCACCATTCTGCTCTGTCCTTCTGTGGCATCAGCGTTTTCAGATTCCACATATGAGTGAGATCGCGCAGTACTTGTCTTTCTGTGCCTGGCTTATTTTGAGGCAATAAAGTCTCAAAAGCAAAGGCCACAAAAGAAAAAATAGACAAATGGGATTACATCAAACTAAAAAGGTTCTGCACAGCAAAGGAATCAATCAACAAAGTGACAATCTACAGAATGCAAGAAAATATCTGCAAACCACATAACTAATAAGGGATTAATAATGAAAATATACAAAGAATTCAAACAACTCAATAGTAAAAGATCTGAATGGATATTTCTCAAAAGAAGGTGTACAAGTGGCCAACAGGTATATGAAAAAATGCTCAACATCGCTAATCATCAGGGAATCCAAATCAAAACCACAATGAGCTATCACCTCACACCTGTCAGACTGGCTCTTGTCAAAAAGGCAAAAGATAACAAGTGTTGTCCAGGGTGTGGAGAAAAGGAAACCCTTGTACACTGTTGGTGGAGATATAAATCAGTATAGCCATTGTAGAAAACAGTGCCGGGGGTTCCTCAAAATATTAAAAATAGAACTACCATATGACCCAGCAACACCACTATTGGGTATATATCTAAAAGAAATGAAATCCATATGTCCAAGAGACCTCTGTACCCCATGTTTATTGCAGCACCTTTCACAACAGCCAAGACATGGAATCAACCTAACTGTCCATCAACAGATGAGCAAGGCCGGGCCTGGTGGCTCACATCTGTAATCCTAGCACTTTCAGGAGGAAAGGATTGCTCCAGCCCAGGAGTTCAAGACCAGCCTGGGCAACACAGTGATACCCCATCTCCATTTAAAAAATAATTAAAATTAAAAAAACAAAAACAGGCCGGACACGATGGCTCACGCCTGTAATCCCAGTACTGGGAGGCCGAGGCAGATGAATCACTTGAGGCCAGGAGTTCGAGACCAGCCTGGCCAACACGGTGAAACCCCTTCTCTACTAAAAATGCAAAAAAATTAGTCAGGCTTGATGGCACCTCCTGTAATCCCAGGTACTTGGGAAGCTGAGGCATGAGAATCACTTGAACCCAGGAGGCAGAGGTTGCAGTAAGCTGAGATCACACCACTGCACTCCAGCCTGGGTGACAGAGTGAGACCCTGTCTCAAAACAAACAAAAACTGGATTATGGTGATGGTTACACAGCTCCAGAAATCTTCTAAAAATTACTGTACAGTTGTCCCTGAAACAACACGTGTTTGAACTATGCGGGTCCACTTATTTGCAGACTTTTTCCAGTAAAAGTTACACGGTGTATGCCTGCCTCTCTAGCCCCTCCTTCCACCTCCTCCACTTCTGCCTCTGCCACCCCCAAGACAGCAAAACCAACCCATCCACTTCCTCTTCCTTGGCCTGCTCACTGTGAGCTCTTTGAGGATGGAGACCTTTCTGATGATCCACTTCCACGTGATGAGTAGTCAGTTTATTTTCTCTTCCTCATGATTTTCTTAACAACATTTGCTTTTCTCTAGCTTACTTTATTATGAGAACACAGTATGTAATACATATAACTTACAAAATCTCTGTTAATCAACTGTTTATGTTATCAGTAAAGTTTCTGGTCAATAGCAGGCTATTCGTAGTTTTAACTTTTGGGAAGTCACGTAGTTTTAACTTTTGAGAAGTCAAAAGTTATACTTGTCCAGCCTGGACAACATGGTGAAATCCTGTCTCTACTAAAAACATAAAATTAGCCAGGCATGGTGGCGGGTGCCTGTAATCCCAGCTACTCAGGAGGCCAAAGCAAGAGAATCGCTTGAACCTGGGAGGCAGAGCTTACAGTGAGCCGAGACAGAGCGAGACTCCATCTCAAAAAAAAACAAAACCAACAAAAAGAAAACAGTTACAGGCCGGGCTTGGTGGCCAACGCCTGTAATCCCAGCACTCTGGGAGGCAGAGGCGGGCGGATCACCTGAGGTCAGGAGGTCGAGATCAGCCTGACCAACACAGTGAAACCCCCTCTCTACTAAAAATACAAAATTAGCCGGGAGTGGTGGCGCATGCCTGTAATCCCAGCTACTTGGGAGGCCGAGGCAGGAGAATAGCTTAAACCCAGGAGGCAGAGGTTGCAGTGTGCCAAGATCGTGCCATTGCACTCCATCTTGGGCAATAAGAGCGAAACTCCGTCTCAAAAAAAGTTACACTCGGATTTTCAACTGCACAGGGGGTTGGCATCTCTAACCCCCTCATTCACAGGCCAGCCAACTGTATACTTAAAAGTAGGTGAATTTTACAAAGTAGGTATATTATTTATACAATTATAAATTTAACTTTCTAATTGTACATTGCTAGTACAGTAGTCCCCACTCACCTATAGTTTCATTATCTGCAATTTCTGTTTCCCCAGTTACAGCTGCCTGCAGTCAACTGCCCTCCAAAAATAGGTGAGTGCATACAAAGATATTTTGAAAGAGAGAACACATTTATATAACTTTTATTCAGTATATAATTATTCTATATTATGAACAGTTATTGTTGGTAATCTCTTACTGTGCCTAATTTGTAAATTAAGCTTTATCATAGGCATAGATGTATAGGGAAAAAAACCACAGTACACAAAGGGTTCTGTCTTATCTGAGGTTTCAGGCATCCATTGGAACATATTGTCCATGGATAACGAGGACTGTTGTAAACAGAAATAAGGTCAGCTTGTATAGTGTTGAGTTTGCATTTATCTCCCCATGGATAAGGGGCACTGCTGTATGTAGAAATAAGGTCGCCAGGCCGGGCACAGTGGTTCATGCCTATAATCCTAGCACTTTGGGAGGCTGAGGTGGGCGGATCACCTGAGGTTGGGAGTTCCAGACCAGTCTGACCAACATGGAGAAACCGTCCCTACTAAAAATACAAAATTAGCCGGACATGGTGGCACATGCCTATAATCCCAGCTACTCGGGAGGCTGAGGCAGGAGAATCGCTTGAACCCAGGAGGCAGAGGTTGCGGTGAGCCGAGATCGAGATCGCACCATTGCACTCTAGACTGGGCAACAAGAATGAAACTCTGTCTCAAAAAAAAAAAAAAGAAAAATAAGGTCACCTTCTGTGTGTTGACTTTGTATCTTGTGACCTTGCTAACCTCATTAATTAGTTCTAGTAGCTTTTTCATAGATTTCCTGGATTTTCTATGTAGATAATCATGTTGTCAGCAAAAAGGGACAATTTTTCCTTTCCAATTTGTATGCCTTTTATTTCTTTGTCTGATATTATTGCACTGGCTAAAATAAGGTTTTTAAATTATGTCAATGTAATTAATCCATGCTTTATCTACGGCCTCTAAGGGCTGGCTAAATTTTAATAGGAAAAACAATGAGAGTAGCTTGGACATGTTAGTTAAAACCTCACACTATAAAATATGTTTTGGCCGGGCGCGGTGGCTCACACCTGTAATCCCAGCACGTTGGGAGGCCGAGGTGGGTGGATCACCTGAGGTCAGGAGTTTTCGACCAGCCTGGCCAACATGGCAAAACCAACATGTACTAAAAATACAAAAATTAGCTGGGTGTGGTGGCAGGTGCCTGTAATCCCAGCTACTCGGGAGGCTGGGGCAGGAGAATTGCTTGAATCCAGGAGGTGGAAGTTGCAGTGAGCCGAGATCACACCATTGCACTCCAGCCTGGGCAACAAGAGCAAAACTCTGTCTCACAAAAAATAAAATAAAATAAAATAACATAAAATAACATAAAAGAAAAGAAAAGAAAGGAGAGAGGGAGGAGATGTTAGCTATTATTTAAACCCAAAGTCACCTTTAGCATTATAAACTTGAGTATGTGCACAAAGATACAGACACAAGCATTGACTGTAGTGGTGAAAAACAGTAAATAACTATAATGTCAATCAACAGGAGGCTGATAAAATTATGAAACATCCACACTACAGAATACTATAGTCATTTGGCCGGGCACAGTGGCTCATGCCTGTAATACCAGCACTTTGGGAGGCTGAGGCGGGCAGATCACTTGAGGTCAGGAGTTCAAGACCAGCCTGGGCAACATGGCAAAACCCTGTCTCTACTAAAAAGACAAAAATTAGCCGGGTGTGGTGGTGCGTGCCTGTAATCCCAGCTACTCAGGAGGCTGAGGTGGGAGAACCACCCGAACCCAGGAGGCAGAGGTTGTTGTGAGCCGAGTTTGCACCACTGCACTCCAGTCTGGGCCACGGAGCAAGACTCCGTCTCAAAAAAAAAAAAAAAAAAAAGAATACTATACGGTTATTTAAAAGATTGAGGGAAATCTGTGTGTATATACTATATGTATCAACATCTAAAGATTACTAAGATCTTTAAGTAACCAAACATCATTAAGTGAAAAATGTATGATGATAATATATGCAATATGATCTCACTATGTTATTTAAAAAATTGCTTGTGCACAGAAAAGACTATTATACTACTTAGAAGTACCGAGGGAATTTCACTTTTAGTATACACGGTTCCATACTGTTTAATGTTTTTAATGAACTATAGTTTTGTAATTTTCCTCATCACTTTATCATTTTAGTCTCTCTCTCAGGCTGTATCTGAGAGCCACACTTTTCAGACCCTTGTATCTTTACTCTTCAGGGACAAACCAGAGCATAGCTGAATCTCCAACGCCTTATGCTAAGCGAAACAAGCCAGACTCCAAGCCCACATGTGACATTCTGGAATGGGCAAAGCAGGAGGACTGAGGAACAGACAGGTGGCTGCAAGAGCGGGGAGGAGAGAGGCTGCCTTCCTGAGTATCCTGACTGCAGTGGAAGTCACTACAGTCCACGCACCTGTTAAAGCTCACTGAACTGAACACCAAAAAGTGAATCTTACTATACGTAAAGTTTAAAATAAACTTAAAACACACACACAAACTTAGGGGATACATTTTCCTTGAGCGCAGCACTGACACCTGTCTTAACGCAGGAAACGTCCTCCGCCACGACTCCAGGGCGCCTCGGTCGCAGTGAGGGCACCAGCACTATCTCCCTACTGTCCCTACGAGTGCACACCTGCTACGGCCCGCGCCCACTCACAACGTGACTCGTTCTTCCAGGCTCCGTGCCTGTAGATCTAGACATCACTTGGAAAGCCGCTGGCCACCCGCAGGGAAAGGGCAGCATGCGTGGGGCCCCCGAGGGTCCCGGCCTGGCCGGGACTCTGTCGCAGCCACCAAGCTGTCAAGCATAGCAATGTGCGCACTGCACCGGGCATCACCGCGGCTCCGACCACGCCTCATTCCGGAGTCCGGCGGACGACTCCAAGAAACACCGCCGCTCCCGGCGCGGCCACGGTGCCCTCCGCCGCCAGAAAACAAACGCTCCCGAGCCTCAGTCCCCAGCGGCGACCACGCGGCGCTGGGCTCAATCAGCAGCCGCTCCCTGACTGGACTTAACAGCGGAGCTGACACCGTCCAGACGCCCCTCTCAGCTTAAAATACACTCCATCAACCCCGTTTCCCAATTATTCTTGCACCCTTCTTGTCACACCCACAATGTGCTGCAAATTAAGCTCACGCATTTCAGCCTTAAAATACACAATTCAGATGCTTGTGCGAAACAGTGGTGCCCCCGTAACAATCGCGCCTCCTTAACAAAGCCCAAAACTCCTCTCTCCAAGAATGCGCGGAATGGCTCCGCGGACCAGGCTCCCTCCGGTCCTCACAGGGGCACGAAACAAAAACGGGTTCATATCTTGCTGCGCGACCTTAGTGCAACATTAACAATCTGCCTGCTCCTTACTTTCCAACAAAAACGTTAAACACTAAGGTATTCCTTCCCCACTGGAGCTGTGCCACGTGCCGGGGCGCGGAATCCGGGATCCTGGGGCGCGGAATCCGGGATCCCGGGGCGCTAGGCGGGGAACGCGGGGGCGGGGAGCTCGGGGCCGAGGCCGAAAGGCCGGGGGCGCAGGGCCCGGGAAGCCAGTGCAGGGAATACGGGGACCTGGAGCCTGGGAGGCGCGGGAGCTCGGGGCCGGGACCTGGGGGACGCCGGGACCAGGACGATCCCGGAGGCCGCGCCGCCGGGGGGGGGGGGGGGGGGGGGGGGGCTCCGTCCCGGCCCCGCCGCCGCCCTGGCCGGCCCAGGTTCCGAGGGGGACCCGGACCCCGCGGAGGCCGCAGGGCAGGCGCGGGCGAGCGGGGTTCCTCACCTGCGTCCGCGGCGGCTTGGGGGTCCTGGGCGGGCCCTGGGAGTTTCCTTGGCCGAGTGAGTCACTCGGGCTGGCCGGGAATGCGCCAGGAAACACCCGGCCTCCTCCCCTTCCTCCCGGGGCGGGGGCTCTCCCGGCTCGGCCTCTTCCTCCCGGCGCTCCTCCCTCCCAGCCGCGGCCCCGGCCGCTCCCTCCTCCCGGCGGGGCGTCCCCGGCCGGCCGGCCCCTTTCCCCACGCCGGCCGCCGAAGGTGTCCTTCCAGGCGGAGAGCCCCTGGTCACCTGCCGTTCTGGGTCACCTCAGCCTGCGCGGGACGGCGGGGTCGGGGCGGAGCGGGCGTGGGGTCCTCCCACGGGTCCGTCTGGCTCGGAGCGCGAAGGAACGGGGTCCGCACCCTGTCCCGGGGCTCCACCGGGTCAGGGCGGGGGGTGGCCTGAGCTGCGGAAGGAGCTCAGGGGGACACCCAGGGCGCCCGTGTGGCGCCGCCCCACCTGGCAGGAGGCGCTCACCTGCGCTCGTCGGGAGGGTTCCAGGCGCGGGTCCCAGCGGCAGGTCGGCGCGCAGAGCCCGCTGAAAACCCCCCCGGCCGGCCCCTGCGGCCCCATCGCCTGCGGGAACCAGGGGGCAAATCCGTGTGCAGACCTGCGAGAACGGCCGACGGAGGAAAACCTGATTTGAGCTCGTGCCAGAAAACAATCTTGAAAGGCCCGTGAAGAAACATACCTCACACGGAAACGCTGAGTGGAGTCAGCTGGTCACAGGCGTGTTTAGGAAAACTGCCCTAAACGCCCCGCTCAGCCCCAGCAACCTCACTCCTCCTTCACCCGCGACCCCTGGTTCTTAGGGAGAACCGGAAGGATGGGCATCAGATATTCTAGTCTGGTCTCTAGATTATGAAGGTTTGGTTACCCCCGCCTGTGCTCTGCGGTAAGGCAAAAAGCAGCAAATGGATCCTGACCAGCGGATTGAGACAGTCTACCAGTTGACTCAATGTTCGGAGATCACTTTCTCACATTCCTGCAAAACAGGGGCTTTGGATAACATTCTGGTTCCCAGTCCACACACTTTCAAATCAGCAGATTACTCCTTTTCTGTGCCTAGGGTGGAGTCTCAAAATTAGATTCCAAAGGTTTTTACATTGTAGATGACATGATAGAAGCCAAATTCAAGTTATACTCTGATAATTTAAAATATTGTAATCCCGGCCGGACGCAGTGGCTCACGCCTGTAATCGCAGCACTTTGGGAGGCCGAGGCGGGCGGATCACCTGAGGTCAGGAGTTCGAGACCACCCTGGCCAACATGATGAAGACCCTGTCTCTACTAAAAATACAAAAATTAGCCGGGCATGGTGGTGTGTGCCTGTAATCCCAGCTACTCGGGAGCCTGAGGCAGGAGAATCGCTTGAACCCAGGAAGTGGAGGTTGCAGTGAGCCAAGATCATGTCACTGTACTCCGGCCTGGGCGACAAAGCAAGACTCCGTCTTAAAATAATAAAATATTGTAATCCCTAGAGCAATTAATAAAAAATAATACAGCTAAAAATCCAAGAAAAGAGATAAAATAGAATACAAAAATATACTTGATCCAAAAGAAAGCAGGAAGGAAGGAGCTAAAAGCACATAAGAGACAAAGAGCAAGCAGTTAGACTTCAACCACATTAGTAATCACATTGAATGTAAATGGACTAAACATGTAATCCGTTTACTAACTGTAAATGGATTAAAACACAGAAATCGTCACATTGGATTAAAAACGAGACCCAAATATATTGTTTTAAGAAGACATAATTTTGGCCGGGCACAGTGACTCATGCGTGTAATCCCAGCACTTTCGGAGGCCAAGGCGGGTGGATCAACTGAGGTCAGGAGTTCGAGATGAGCCTGACCAACATGGCAAAACCCCGTCTTTACTAAAAATACAAAATTAGCTGGGTATGGTGGCGCATGCCTATAATCCCAGCTACTCAGGAGACTGAGGCAGGAGAATCGCTTGCACCCGGGAGGCGGAGGTTGCAGTGAGCTGAGATTGCACCATTGAACTCCAGCCTAAGCAACAAGAGTGAAACCTGGTCTCAAAAAAAAAAAAAAAAAAAAAAGGACATAATTTAAATATAAGGACACAAAGAGGCTGAAATTAAAAAGATGCAAAAGGACACACTAATCAGAAAGGTGGAGCGATTATATTAATATCGAAGAATTCAACTCAAGGGGCACTATCAGTGATAAAAAGGACATCTGATAAAAATAAATGGGTCAATTAAGTATGAAAAAATAGGCTGGGCACGGTGGCTCACGCCTGTAATCCCAACACTTTGGGAGGCTGAGGCGGGCGGGTCATCTGAGGTCGGGAGTTCAAGACCAGCCTGGCTAACATACCCTGTTTCTACCAAAAATACAAAAAATTAGCCAGGTCTGGTGGCGCATGCCTGTAATCCCAGCTACTCAGGAGGCTGAGGCAGGAGAATAGCTTCAACCTGGGAGGCAGAGGTTGCAGTAATCCCAGCTACTTGGGAGACAGGAGAATCACTTGAACCCAGGAGGCGGAGGCTGCAGTGAGCCAAGGTCACGCCATTGCACTCTGGCTTGGACAACAAGAGTGAAACTCCGTCTCAAAAGAAAAGGAAGAAAAAATAACAACTTTTAGTGCATATATACATCAAATAAGTTTTGAAATATTTAAACAAAGATGGATAGAATCAAAAGAAGAAATAGGCGAATACACACTCATAGAGATTTGAACTTGTCTCTATTAGTAATTGATAGGACAGGCAGACACAAAAAGAAGTAAAGATACAAAAATTTTTTTAAGTAATTAACCTATTAGACCTAAATGGCACCTCCACAAAACAGAATACAGAATGCATTGCATGGAATGAAAGATGTTCAGACGCTTTGTACTGAAGACTTCAAGCTGTTACTGACAGGAATTAAAGTTTTCAAATACACACGTAACATTCACAAAATATACCATATGTTAGGAAGTAAAACAAGTCTCATTAGCTTTCAAAGGATCAAAATTATTTACAGTAGTACCTACCTTATCTTCCGGGGATAAGCTTCAAGACCCCTGGTGGATGTCTGAAAGGACAGATAGTAGCAAACCCTACACTGTATAGACTATATATTTTTCTATATATGCAGGCCTATGATAAAGTTTAATTTATAGATTACACACAGGTCTGTAATCCCAGCATTTTGGGAGGCCAAGGTGGGCGGATTGCTTGAGCTCTGGAGGCAGAGGTTGCAGTGAGCTGAGATTGTGCCACTGCACTCCAGCCTGGGCGATAGAGTGAGACTCACAGAGTGAGACTCCATCTAAAAATAAATAAATACATAAATTAGACACAGTAAGAGATTAACAATAATAAAAATAGAACAATTGTAGTGGTATACTATAATAAAAGTGATGTAGTTCGTCTCTCTCTCTCAAAATATCTCATTATACTGTACTAGTAGTCCCCCCTCCTCTGAGTTCCAGTTACTCGTGGTCAATCATGGTCTGAAAATAGGCGAGTATAGTACAGTGCTTATTTAAAAACAACCATTAGGCCGGGTGCGTTGGCTCATGCCTGTAATCCCAGCACTTGGGGAGGCCGAGGCAATGGATTGCTTGAGCTCAGGGGTTCGAGACCAGCCTGGCCAACAGGACAAAACCCCCTCTCTACGAAATACAAAAATTAGCTGGGCATAGTAGCTGGTGCCTGTGGTCCCAGCTACCACTGAGGTTGAGGCAGGAGAATCGCTTGAACCTGGGAGTTGGAGGTTGTAGTGAGCCAACATCGTGCCACTGCACTCCAGGCTGGGCGAAAGAGCATGACCCTGTCTCAAAAAAATAGAATGAAATAAAATAAAATAAAATAAATAACCATTTAAAGCCTCTGGAAATGGGCCTAAGGGCAAACAGCCAATGAAGAATTATCTATAGAAATGAGACTACTATACAGCAATGGAACAGAATAGTGAAAAATAAGTACACATTATTTGGTCAGTTGGTTTTCAGTTAAGATGCTAAAGGACTTCCATAGAGAAAGAAAACTCTTTTTTGGCTGGGCACAGTGGCTCACACCTGTAATCCCAGCACTTTGGGAGGCCAAGACGGGCGGATCATCTGAGGTCAGGAGTTCGAGACCAGCCTGGCCAACATGGCGAAACCCTGTCTCTACTGAAAATACCAAAATTAGCTGGGTGTGGTGGCGAGCGCCTGTAACCCCAGCTATCCAGGAGGCTGAGGCAGGAGAATTGCTTGAATCCAGGAGACAGAGGTTGCAGTGAGCTGAGATCACGCCACTGCACTCCAACCTGGCAACAGAGAGAGACTCCGTATTAAAAAAAATAATAAAATAAAAGAAACTTTTTTTAAAAATGGTGCTAGAATAACTGCATAACGATGTGCAAAAACTGAAACTCAACTTCCTCCCCAACACCATGTACAAAAAGTAACTGGCTTTGTATGGATCATAGACCTAAATTTGAAAGCTAAAGATACAAAGCTTCTAGAAGAAAACATAAGAAAATAATTTTATAACTGTAGAGTAGAGGTAGGCAAAATTTCTCAAAAATGTAGGGTTAGTACCTTTAGAAAAAAAAGATAAATTGATTTGATCGAAATTTAAAACTTCTCATCAAAAGAATGTTAAAAGAGTGAAAAGACAGAGACAATATTGCAAGACAATACTGCAATACATATAACAGACAGACAGCTTGTGTCCAGAATATGTAAAGAACCCGGACAACAATAAAATGACAATGCAGGAAAAATAGGGCAAAAGACTTTAACTCACACTTCAGAAAGAAACCACATTGGAAGTCTTTTATAAAATTCAACATATATTTATTCAACATATATATCTCCTATGACGGTAATTCTACTTCTAAGTATTTACCTAATAGAAATACAAATTAATCTCTGCACAAAAACTTGTATAATGAATAGTCTTTTTTTTGTTTTTTCTTTTTTGTTTTTTTTTGAGACGGAGTTTCACCCTTGTTGCCCAGGCTGGAGTACAATGGTGTGATCTCTGCTCACCACAACCTCCACCTCCCGAGTTAAAGCGATTCTCCTGCCTCAGCCTCCCGAGTAGCTGGGATTACAGGCATGCGCCACCACTCCCAGCTAATTTTGTATTTTTAGTAGAGATGGGGTTTCTCCGTGTTGATCAGGCTGGTCTCAAACTCCCGACCTCAGGTGATCCGCCCACCTCGGCCTCCCAAAGTGCTAGGATTACAGGCATGAGCCACAGCACCTGGCTGTATAATGAATATTCTTACCGGCTTATTTATAATCGCAAAAAACTAGAAACAACCCAAAGTGCACAAATAGGAGAATGGATAAACAAATACTGTTCATATAATGGAATATTACTCAGCAATAAAAAGGAAAGAACAAATCAAAAGGATTTGTTCTTGTGTTTTTCCATTTCACACTCATTAGGATGCTTACTATCAACAAACAGCTACTTGGGAGGCTGAGGCAGAAGAATCGCTTGAACCCAGGAGGTGGAGGTTGCAGTGAGCCAAGATCCTGCCACTGCACTCCAGCCTGGGCGACAGAGTGAGACTCTATCTCAAAAAAAAATAATAATAGGCCGGGCGCAGTGGCTCACGCCTGTAATTCTAGCACTTTGGGAGGCCGATATGGGCGGATCACAAGGTCAGGAGATCGAGACCATCCTGGCTAACAGGGTGAAACCTCGTCTCTACCAAAAATACAAAAAAATTAGCCGTGCATGGTGGCAAGTGCCTGTATTCCCAGCTACTCGGGAGGCTGAGACAGGAGAATGGCGTGAACCCGGGAGGCGGAGCTTGCAGTGAGCCGAGGTCACACCACTGCACTCCAGCCTGGGCGACAGAGCAAGACTCTGTCTGAAAAAAAAAAAAAATAAATAAAATAATAATAATAATAATAAAATAAAATAACAAGTGTTGGCAAGGATATGATGAAATTGGAACTCTGTGTACTCTTAGTGGGAATGTAAAATGGTGCCACTATGGAAAACAATATGATGAAAAAAGTTTTTAAAAGGGGAAGAAAATGGATATACAAGTAGTATTATAAAACAGATGAACCTCAAAATTATTCTGTAATTTTCCACACACAAAAGACCACGTACATATTGTGGGATTCCATCTATATGAACTTCCATGACAGACAGCACTACTCACTGGTGACAGAAGTCAGAAATTGGCCAGGTGTGGTGGTTCACCCCTGTGATCCCAGCACTTTGGGAGGCCAAGGCGGGCGGATCAGTTGAGGTCAGGAGTTCGAGACCAGCCTGACCAACATGGTGAAACCCCATCTCTACTAAAAATACAAAAAATTAGCCAGGTGTGGTGGTGGGTGCCTGTAATCCCAGCTACTCAGGGGGCGGAGGCAGAAGAATCATTTGAACCCAGGAGGCGGAGGTTGCAGTGAGCTGAGATTGCGCCACTGCACTCCAACCTGGGCAACAGAGTGAGACTCTGTCTCAAAAAAAAAAAAAAAAAGAAAAGGAAGTCAGAAATTGTTAAATCGTTTGCTTGGGTGAGGTGGTCTGCAGGGAATAGGATGAACTGAAAAGAGGCGTGTAGGAAACTTCTGGGGACTTGGAAATATTCTGCATCTTTGTCAGGCTGATATTGACACAGGCGTATTATGTCAGTCAGGTTTCAACCAGAAAAGCAGAATCAGTAGGAGATACATATTAGGAGATTTACTGCAAGGAATTGGCTTATGCACTATGGGGGCTGGCTCAGCTAGTCTGAAATCTGGAGGGCAAGCCATCAGAAAGCTACTGTCCTGTGGCTGGGGGCAGTGGCTCACGCCTGTAATCCCAGCACTTTGGGAGGCTGAGGCAGGCGGACTACCTGAGGTCAGGAGTTCGAGACCAGCCTGACCAACATGGAGAAACCCCATCTCTACTAAAAATACAAAAAATTAACTGGGCGTGGTGGCACATGCCTGCAATCCCAGCTACTTGGGAGGCTGAGGCAGGAGAATCACTTGAACGCAGGAGGTGGAGGTTGTGGTGAGCCAAGATCACTCCATTGCACTCCAGCCTGGGCAACAAGAGCAAAAACTCCATCTCAAAAAAAAAAAAAAAGAAAAGAAAAGAAATAAAGTTACTGTCCTGTTTTTAGGTTTCTGTCATGGTCACAACAAATTATTACACATTTCTGACTCTGGTAAACTGAAAAAGCATCCCCCAGCAAATACCTGTGTCAAATCCCTGGAACCTGTGGCTGTTACTACTATGTTGAAACCCCATCATCAAGATGATGGTATTAGGAGTGGGGCCTTTGGGAGGTGACAGGTCACAAAGGTAGAGTCCTCATGAGTGGGATTTGTGCTCTTATAAAAGACACCCCAGAGGGGGCCAGGCGCGGTGGCTCACGCCTGTAATCCCAGCACTTTGGGAGGTTGAGGCAGGCAAATCACGAGGTCAGGAGATGGAGACCATCCTGGCTAACACGGTGAAACCCCGTCTCTACTAAAAATGCAAAAAATTAGCCTGGCATGGTGGCAGGCGCCTGTAGTCCCAGCTACTCGGGAAGCTGAGGTGGGAGAATGGCGTGAACCCAGGAGGCAGAGTTTGCAGTGAGCCGAGATTGTGCCACCGCACTCCAGCCTGGGCGACAGAGCGAAAAAAAAAAAAAAAAAGACACCCCAGAGAACAGACTTGTCCTTTCTGCCATGTGAAGACACAGCCAGACAACAGCCACTGAGAACCAAACAGTGGGACCTCACCAGACACCGACTCTGTGGTGCCTTGATCTTGGGCACTCAGCTTCCAGAACTATGAGTAATACATTTCTTCTGTTTATAGCCACCCAGTCTATGGTGCTTTGTTATAGGAGTCCTGACAGACTAAGACAGTTACCTTATATGAAGAAAAAGAGTCTTAGCAGATCTAAGTTCTTGAGATGGGATCATCTTAGATTATCTGAAGGGGCCCTAAATCCAATAAGCAGTGTGCTTACAAGAGACACTCAGAGAGCAGACCCAGAGAAAGAGGCAGTATGAACACAGAGGCAGAGATGGGAGTGAAGCAGCCACACAGCCACAAGTCATAGAATGCTGGCAGCCCCCGAAACTGAGCAGGTAAAGAATGGTGGAGGCAAGGCCCTATTGCTGCCTTGAATTTTGGCCTTCTGGCCTCCAGAACTTCAAGATAATTAATATCTGTTTTTTCGGCTGGGCGCGGTGGCTCAAGCCTGTAATCCCAGCACTTTGGGAGGCCGAGGTGGGTGGATCACGAGGTCAGGAGATCGAGACCATCCTGGCTAACATGGTGAAATCCTGTCTCTACTAAAAAATACAAAAAAAATTAGCCGGGTGTGGTGGCGGGCGCCTGTAGTCTCAGCTACTCAGGAGGCTGAGGCAGGAGAATGGCGTGAACCTGGGAGGTAGAGCTTGCAGTGAGCCGAGATTGCGCCACTGCACTCCAGCCTGGGGGACAGAGCAAGACTCTGTCTCAAAAAAAAAAATGTTTTTTTGTTGTTTGTTTGTTTGTTTTTTGAGACGGAGTCTTGTTCTGTTGCCAGGCTGGAGTGCAGTGGCATGATCTCAGCCCACTGCAACCTCTGATTCCCTGGTTCAAGCGATTCAGGCATGCACCACCACACCTGGCTAGTTTTTGTGTTTTTAGTACAGACGGGATTTCTCCATATTGGTCTAGAGGCCACTCACATTCCTGGATCCTGCCTCCCTCCCTTGACTTTTTCCATCTTCAAAGCCCTCAGTTGGCACTGCTCTCAGGCTGCTCTGGCCTCACACCTTTCTCTGACACTGTGCTTCTGTCCCCTCTTCCACCTTTAGGAGCCCGTGTGACGACATCCCCCTCCCCCAGATAATGCAGGGTAACGTCTCTATCTCAAGTCAGTTGACTAGCAACTCTAATTCCATCTGCAATTTTAACTCTCCTCTTGCCATGTAAACTAACATAATCACACGGCCCAGGGATTAGGAAGCAGACAGCTTTGGGGCTACCATTCCGCCTTGTCTCAGGAAGCTGGAGCTCTGCCTCAAGGTCCTCCAACCCATTGAATCAGGCCCAGCTGGACTGCCTGGGATCATCTCCTTTACTTAAAGTCAACTGATATGAAATTTAATCACATCCAGTAAATACCTTCTAGCAACACGAGGTGTGTGTTTGATAGAACAGCTGGGACAGCCTCACTAGGCTGACACAATAAAAAGACCACCACAACCCACCCTGTTAACTTGGCACCCATACATATCCCCTTAAATCATACTTGTCTTGGTCTGTTTTTTTTTAATTTATTACTTATTTATCTAGAGACAGGGTCTCACTTTGTTGTCTAGGTTGGCCTTGAACTCCTGGCCTCCAGCGATCCTCCCACCTGGCCTCCCAAAGTGCTGGGATTACAGGTGCAAGCCATGTGCCCGGCCAACCAGGAGGAACTTTAATTCCTTCTTAACTGATCCCTCCATTCCACAATAGCATGATCTCAGCTCCTATATTTGTACAACCTGATGTCTTATTTCTTGCCACACCTTGTTCAAGCTGGAGTGGGCACCTGACCCAAGTTGACTTGCCGTAGGAACCTTGGTTGGGAGCTTAGAGTTGGAACTTTCTCACTCACATCACAGCCTCCTATCTTCAGGACTTTTGTTTCTTCTGCAGTGAAAACGTGGACTCCAACCAAGAACCCAACCACACATCTCCCTGGTGCCCGCCTGGATCTCTCACCTCCTGCCCTGGGGCTTCCCTGTCACCAGGAGGCATCAGAGTCCTCTGAAATCACACGTGAACCATGCAGCTGTGCACAGAGTTAACATTCCCTGCACCTTTGACTAATGAGAGGCGCTCACAGGCAGATTCCTCTCTTTCCTTCCTGATGCAGTCCACATGGCTTCTAGGGACATCCGAGAGGTGGGGCAGGCACGCTTAGCAATACCATCTTACTGAGATGGCCCCACATCCATCAGCGCTCCCCCTCCTTCTCCTCCTCCTCTTCCTCCTCCTCCTCCATCTCTCTCCTCCTCCTGCTAGGGCACTCTCTGACTCCCACTACGGGCACTGCACCCCATCTCAGAGTGGAGGCACCTACGGCTTTGTCTCAGGCTGTATTTCTGGGGAACCCAGGCCAAGGCTGGAGCCAAGAACTGGTCACGTGCATTTTGGATCTGTGAGCATCCACCTTCCAACCACTACAGGAAAAGCACAGCAAGGAAAGGTGAGAAAGCAGAAGTAACAGGTAGAAAAACAAACACCAGCGGAACAGGGAGACAACTCCCCCAGAGCAGGAAACACAGCATGCATTTCTGGATTAAAATTCCTCCATTCCCTCATCAGACACCAACCCTGTGGTGCCGTGATCTTGGGCGCTCAGCTTCCAGAACTGTAATGAATTTCTCCTGTTTAGAGCCACCCAGTCTATGCTGCTTTGTTACAGCAGCCTTCACAGACTAAGACAGTTACCTTATATGAAGACAAAGGGTCTTAGCAGATATAACTAAGTTCTTGAGATGGGATCATCTTAGATTATCTGAAGGGGCCCTAAATCCAATAAGCAGTGTGCTTACAAGAGACACTCAGAGAACAGACCCAGAAAGAGGCAGTGTGAACACAGAGGCAGAGATGGGAGTGAAGCAGCCACACAGCCACAAGTCATAGAATGCTGGCAGCCCCCAGAAACCGGGGAGGCAAAGAATGGCGGGGGCACGGCCCTATTGCTCCCTTGAATTTTGGCCTTCTGGCCTCCAGAGCTTCAAGAGAATGAGTATCTGTTGTTTTAAGCCACCAGGTTTATGGTAATGTGTTACAGCAGCCACAGGCAACAGTATAAGGACTTCCTTATAATAAATCACTTTTTTTTTTTTGAGATGGAGCGCTCACCAGGCTGGAGTGCAGTGGCGCGATGTCAGCTCACTGCAACCTCGGCCTCCCAGGCTCAAGTGATTCTACTGCCTCAGCCTCCTGAGTAGCTGAAATTACAGGCACACACCACCACGCCCAGCTAATTTTCTATATTTTTAGTAGAGACGGGGTTTCACCATGTTGGCCAGGCTGGTCTCGAACTCCTGACCTCAGGTGATCCGCCTGCCTCGGCCTCCCAAAGTGCTGGGATTACAGGTGTGAGCCACCATGCCTGGCCAAATTACTCTTTCTTAACTTAATGATGCCATGAATTGATGTGGTGGCTTTGCAGCATGTGGAGCTGGCTAAGCTGACCCACATTTACTAGAGTTCTTCTTCCTGTGTTTCTGGAAGACCATGAGGGAGGTGTTGGCGGAGGCTTGGGGAGAGGCAGGGAGCTGCGACTGTGTTGTGGCTCACACGTGTTTTTTGTGGGTCTGACAGCTTACACTGTTAACACCACCATGGCCAGGACCGCCACTACTGCCTTCTTCTTGTCAGCCTAAAATAATCAAAAGGAACAGAATCTAGTTTAGAGAGTTTATTCAAGCAAAAAGTTTGAGGATGGGCTACCTGGGAAGCACAGACTCAAAGAAAAGAAGTCAGTGTTCCAAAGTGTAGATGTTTGGGAATGCTTATTTAGACAAAGGTTAGGGAAGTGTAACAAAATTTCAACATCTTTCTGTGGAAGACTTCATGCATAGTTATGATGATCTGATTAGTCAAGTTGGTCTTTTTCTTCCAGGCAAGGCATATTTAACATTCCACACTGAGGATGTACTAGTGATAGGGTCTTGAGCACCGTCTGGTCCACATTAGGTACCGGACAGTAAAAGAGGCAGTTCATCTACAACAAAACCAGTGATTGGAAGTGGGGAGGTCTGGTCTCTGGTCTCTCTTAGTCATTTACAGAACAAGAACAATGAGGAAGAGAGTGAATCTGAGAAGAATTGCAGTCATACGACCTGACAGTCTCTAGGGCTCAACTTCCTCCCTGGCATAATAAATCCAGACAGTCCTGAAGTTTTACCTTCGTTGACTCTCTGGATCCTCTGGCTCCCGAAGGAGGCATCTGGCTCATCTTCATGATGAGAGGCCCTAGCTTCTGCAGCACCTCCACACCACCAAGGCCAGAAGCAGCAAGAACTGACGCAGGTTTGGATCCCTCCCAAACCTCCTGTGGACAGTAGGCTCCAGCGTCGGATGCAGACAACAGGCAGCCCTACGGAAACTGACTAATCAGTTTACACAATTAACTGTGTAAGAGCAAAGCCCTGCAGCAAGTCCGCGATTATCCACATGTATGGGTGTATGGGTAATATATATATACACACATGTATATGTATGTATATGTGTGTCTCACACACACACGTATATTAATGGCTCTGCTCTTGGACTGATACAGATTTTGGTACAGAGAGGGGATGCTGCTGTAGCAAAACCTAACAGGTGGGCGTGGCTCTGCAACCAGGGTTTGAGGAGAGTGTTGATGACACTAAAGTGCTTTGAACACACTGTTCTTAGACTTTGGACTTTGAGGACATTGCTGAAGAGGGTTTAAAAGAAAGTGAGAAGAATGTTATTGGAAATTGAAGGAAGACTTTTACTAAGTAGCAGCAGAAAGTTTAGCCCTGCTGTTACCTGAAGTTACATGGATAGGACAGAATATACATAATAAACGGTGACCTAGCTAATGAGATTTTCCAAGCAAAGTATTGAAGATGCTGCCTGGTTTCTTCCTGCTGGTTATAGTAAAATGTGAGAGGAGAGCATTAACTGAGAGAAAGATTTTAACCAAAAAGGAGACAGAATTAATGGTTTTGAAATGTTTTAGCCTCCCCATATGGCAAATGATGCTAAAATAAGAAAATGACTATGGAGCAAGGATAAACTATATGGCACTGCCAAGAAAATGCGTTCTAGAGACGATACTCAGGATGTGATTGGAAACTCTTTTATTTTTGAGATGGAGTCTCGCTCTGTCGCCCAGGCTGGAGTATAGTGGTGTGATCTCGGCTCACTGCAACCTCCTCCCGGCTTCAAGCGAGTCTCCTGCCTCAGTCTCCTGAGTAGCTGGGATTACAGGCGTGCGCCACCATGCCCGGCTAACTTTTGTATTTTTAGTAGAGATGGGGTTTCACCATGTTGGTCAGGCTGGTCTCGAACTCCTGACCTCGTGATTCGCCTGCCTCTGCCTCCCAAAGTGCTGGGATTACAGGTGTAAGCCACCGAGCCCAGCTGGAAACTCTTTTTGTTTTGAGACACGAACTCACTCTGCCACCCAGGCTGGAGTGCAGTGGCACGATGAAGCTCACTAGACCCTCGACCTCCAGGCTCAAATAATCCTCCCACCTCAGCCCCCGAGTAGCTGGGACTACAGGTGTGCGCTACCAGGCCTAGCTAGTTTTTTTTTTTTTTTTTTTTTTTTTTAATATGAGACGTCTTGCTCTATCGCCCAGGCTGGAGTGTAACGGTGCAATCTCGGCTCACTGCAACCTCCGCCTCCTGGGTTCAAGTGGTTCTCCTGTCTCAGCCTCCTGAGTAGCTGGGATTACAGGCACGCACCACCATGCCCAGCTAATTTTTGTATTTTTAGTAGAGATGGGGTTTCACCATGTTGGCCAGGCTGGTCTCGAACCCCTGACATCAGGTGATCTGCCCACCTTGGCCTCCCAAAGTGTTGAGATTACAGGCGTGAGCAACCACGCCCAGCTGGAAACTCATTTTGTTTTGTTTTGAGACATGAACTCACTCTGCCGCCCAGGCTGGAGTGCAATGGCATGATCAAACTCGCTAAAGCCTCGACCTCCTGGGCTCAAATAGTCCTCCCACCTCAGCCCCTGAGTTAGCTGGGACTACACGTGTGTGGTACCATGGCTGGCTATTTTTTTTTTTTAATTTTGAGACAGAGTCTCACTCTATTGTCCAGGCTGGAGTGGAATGGTATGATCTCGGCTCACTGCAACCTCCACCTCCTGGGTTCAAGTGATTCTCCTGTCTTAGCCTCCTGAGTAGCTGGGATTACAGGTGTGCGCCACCATGCCCGGCTAATTTTTGTATTTTCAGTAGAGACGGGGTTTCACCATGTTGGCCAGGCTGGTCTCGAACCCCTGACCTCAGATGATCCACCTGCCTCGGCCTCCCAAAGTGTTGGGATTACAGACATGAGCCACCGTGCCCAGACTAATTTTTGTATTTTTTGTAGAGATGTGGTTTCACCACGTTGGCCAGGCTGGTCTCGAACTCTGGGCTCAAGCGACACCTGCCTCGGCCTCCCAAAATGCTGAGATTATAGGTGTGAGCCACTGAGCATCTGATGTCAAAAAGATTAATAAATGTTGCTTCAGAGTACTCTTTAGTGACACTAAAGGCTCTGTGAATAGATTCAGGGTGTGTCTCACAGAATCTCTCCAACAATAGGGTCTTTTTTCCCTTCTTTTTTAGGATGAAGTTTTGCTCTTGTTGCCCAGGCTGGAGTGCAATGGTGCAATCTCGGCTCACTGCAACTCTGCCTCCCGGGTTCAAGCGATTCTCCTGCCTCAGCCTCCCAAGTAACTGGGATTAGAGGTGCCCACCATCACGCCTGGCTAATTGTTTTGTATTTTTAGTAGAGATGGGGTTTCACCATGTTGGCCAGGTTGGTCTCGAACTCCTGACCTCCAATGATCCGCCTGCCTTGGCCTCCCAAAATGCTGGGATTACAGGCGTAAGCCACCGTGCCTGGTCCCAGTCCATTTTACACATAGGATAGGGCGATGTGCATCACGGCCTTAGCTTTTCCACACACATGAGCAAAGGAACAGCTCTTAGATTCAGTGTAAAGATGTCTTTTCATTCAGAAAACTCAAGCAGTTTGAGACTCATCCAAGTTGTTACAAAGTCAGGTTTTCCTTTCTGTGCAGTATTCCATTGGGTAAATTGAAGCTGTTTATTCATTCACCAGCTGATGGTCATATGGACTGTTTCTAGTTTTTGGCATTTATTTGTAAAGCCACTATAAGCATTTGTGTACAGGTTTTTGTGTGAATATACATTTCATTTCTCTTGGGTAAACACCTACGAGTGGGATTGCTGGGTGATAAGTTGTTTAACATTGTAAAAATATGTTTAATAAGGATATGTTTAACAGTGTAAAAGACCGAAAAACTCTTCCAAATTGGCTGTACCAAGGCTGGGCACAGTGGCTCACGCCTATAATCCCAGCACTTTGGGAGGCCAATGCAGGATTGTGCTTGAGCCCCAAAGTTTGAGACCACCCTGGGCAACATAGCGAGACCCCATCTATATTTTAAAAATAAGGCCGGGGGCAGTGGCTCACGCCTGTAATCCCAGCACTTTGGGAGGCCCAGGTGGACGATCACTTGAGGTCGGGAGTTCAAGAACAGCCTGGCCAACATGGTGAGACCCCTGGGAGGCAGAGGTTGAGGTGAGCTGAGATTGCGCCATTGCACTCCAGCCTGGGCGACAGAGCGAGAATCTGTCTAAAATAAATAAATAAATAAATAAATAAATAAATAAATAAATAAGTAAATAAATGAAATACAAATTAAAAGATCATTCAGATGCTGTTTTACTTATTCAATTATAAAAACAGAAGTGACCCCTGGATTCTGTTGGGAAGCACCATGCTGGTGTCTGGCTCCACCTTGTTTGTGGGCCCCCATAGGAGGGCACCTGGCTCAAAGCCACCTGCAGCTTTAAAGACATTGTGTGACCTAAGAAACCTCCTGGGATGTACTGCTAGGAAAGTCATCTGCAAACACACTCCAGGTGAGATCGCACCACTGCAGTCCAGCCTAGGTGGCAGAGCAAGGCTCCATCTCAAAAAAAAAAAACAAACCAACAAAACAAAAACCAAAAAAACCCAAACTGGCTGGACCATCTGCATTTCCACCAGTAATGTAAGAAATTTCCAGTTGCTCCACACCCAGCCCCACACTTGATACAGTTCAATGAGTTTTGTCACATGCATGTACGTGTGGAACCAATGAAGACACAGAACGCACCCATCACCCCCAGAAATTTCCCCCAACCCACTTTCAGGTAACATGTCATGGCCAGAGGCAACCACTGTTGCAATTTCTATCACTGGAGACTAGTTTTACCAGTTCATTAACTTCATGTAAATGGAATAATAACGGATCCTTTTAAGTCTGGCTTTTTTTTCGGCATAAAGTTCCTGGAATTCCCTTATGTCGTTATGTGGATGAGCTGTGTGTTTTCACAGCTGAATTGCATTCCACTGCGTGCATATACTTCAGTGTTGATCCATCTACCTCTTCACGGTCATCAGGATGTTTCTAGCTTTTAGCTTTTATGAATATTCAAATACAAATCTCTGCGTGGATGCATTTAAAAATTCCTCTTGGATAAATACCTAAGGGTGAACTGCTGCTTCTCAGGGGTAGATACATGTTAACCTTTGTAAGAAAATGCCATATAGTTTCCCCAAGTGCTTGTACCATCTTGTAATTTCCAGTTGCTCTAAATCCTTGAAAATTATTTGACATGCTGGTTTTTTATTTTAGCCATGCCAGAGGCTGTGATGCTCATGTGGTTTAACTGGCCATTTTTGTGCCTTCCTGGCCTCTTTGTGCTCATTAAAAAAAAGTCTTGGGCTGGGTGCAATGGCACACGCCTGTAATCCCAGCACTTTGGGAGGCTGAGGCCAGAGGACTACTTGGGCCCAGGAATTCACATCACCCGGGGAACACAGTAAGACCTCGTCTTTTTAATTTTTATTTTCTTTAATTTTTGAATCAGAGTCTCACTCTATCACCCAGGCCGAAGTGCTATGGTGTGATCTTGGCTCACTGCCACCTCTACCTCCCAGGTTTAAGCAATTCTCATGCCTCAGCCTCCCCAGAGTAGCTGGGACTACAAGTGTCTGCCACCATATCTAGCTATTTTTTGTATTTTTAGTAGAGATGGAGTTTTACCACGTTGGCCAGGCGGGTCTCAAACTCCTGGCCTCAAGTGATCGGCCTGCCTCGGCCTCCCAAAGTGCTGAGATTACAGGCATGAGCCACTGCAGCTGGCTGAAAACCCATCTCTTCCAAAAAAATATAAAAAATTAGCTGTGTATGGTGGTGCATACCTGTAGTCTCAGCTACTCAGGAGGCTGAGGGAGGAGTGCTTGGTCCCTGGAGGTTGAGGCTTCAGTGAGCCAAGACTGTGCCAATGCACTCCAGCCTGGGCAACAGAGCAAGACCTTGCATCAGTGAAAAAAAAAAAAGCTTGTCTTACTAATTTTAAATGCCTTCATATACTCTGAACATAGTTACTTCTGGACACCCTGGGCAACAGTGTTGCCTCTGGGCATGACATGGTTCCTGAAAGGGGGTAAGGGGAAATGTTCTCTCCCAGTCTATGGCCTGTATTACCATTTTCCTAGCAATGTTTTTTGGTGATGTCAAATTCACCAATATTTCCTTTTTTTTTTGAGACGGAGTCTTGCTCTGTCACCCAGGCTGGAGCGCAGTGGCGTGATCTCGGCTCACTGCAACCTCTGCCTCCCAGGTTCAAGCGATTCTCCTGTCTCAGCCTCCTGAGTAGCTGGGACTACAGGTGTGCACCACCACCCCCGGCTGATTTTTGTATTTTTAGTAGAGATGGGGTTTCCCCATACTGGTCAGGCTGGTCTGGAACTCTTGACCTCAGGTGATCCACCCACCTTGACCTCCCAAAGTGCTGGGATTGCAGACGTGAGCCACCGTGCTCGACCCCTTTTTTGATTTTATGTAAGAAATCTTTGTCTACCCCAAGTTTGTGGTGTTACTTTCCCATGTTTGCTTTTAGAAGCTTTCTAGTTCTAACTTCCATATTTTGTTGTTTCCAGTTCTACTTTCATATTTTTTTTTTTTCTTATTTTTTTTGAGACAGTCTCGCTCTGTCGCCCAGGCTGGAGTGCAGTGGCACGATCTTGGCTCACTGCAACCTCCGCCACCCAGGTTCAAGCAATTCTCCTGCTTCAGCCTCCTGAGTAGCTAGGATTACAGGCGTGCACCACCACGCCTGGCTAATTTTTGTATTTTTAGTAAAGACGAGGTTTCACCACATTGGCCAGGCTGGTCTCAAACTCCTGACCTCATGATCCACCTACCTCAGCTTCCCAAAGTGCTGGGATTGCAGACATGAGTCACTATGTGTGGGCTTTTTTTTTTTTTTTTTAAAGACAGTCTCGCTCTATAAAAAGAAAATATGGAAATATTTAATAGCATAATTTTATTCAAAATGTAACTGGTTAGCTCACAAAAATTGCTCAGAAATATTGCCAGGCACAGTGGCTCATGCCTGTAATCCCAGCACTTTGGGAGGCTGAGGGGGGGGGGCGTGGATCACCTGAGGCCAGGAGTTCGAGACCAGTCTGGCCAACAAGGTGAAACCCTGTCTCTACTAAAAATACAAAAATTAGCTGGGCGTGGTGGTGCACGCCTGCGATCCCAGCTACTCGGGAGGCTGAGGCAGGAGAATCGCTTGAATCCAGGAGGCAGAGGTTGTAGTGAACCGAGATTGTGCCACTGCACTCCAGCCTAGGTAACAGTGAGACTCCGTTTCAAAAAACAAGGAAATACCAAACAATAATATGTACCAACAGTTGGCCCTAAGTGAAGTTGGCCTTTTACATTTATCACTATCGGTTGAAGCTATTTTCCATGTGGAACTTCTCAGGCACATAAAACATATATACATTTCTTTCTTTTTTTTTGTTGGAGACAAGGTCTTGTTCTGTTGTCCAGGCTGGAGTGCAGTGATGCAATCATGGCTCACTGCAGCCTCGACCTCCTGGTCTCAAGTGATCCTCCCACCTCAGCCTCCCAAGTAGCTGGGACCACAGGCATGTGCCACCATGCTTGGCTAATTTTTTTTTTTTTTTTGGAGTCTTCCTCTGTCACTCAGGATGGAGTGCAGTGGCATAATCTAGGCTCACTGCAACCTCTGCCTCCTGGGTTCAAGTGATTCTCCTGCCTCAGCCTCCCAAGCAGCTGGGATTACAGATGTGTACCACCACGCCTGGCTAATTTTTTTGTATTTTTAGTAGAGACGGGGTTTTACCACATTGGCCAGGCTGGTCTTGAACTCCTGACCTCAGATGATCTGCCCACCTTGGCCTCCCAAAGTGCTGGGAATACAGGGGTGAGCCACTGCGCCCAGCCCTTGGCTAATTTTTACGTTTTTTTTGTAGAGATGGGGTCTCATATGTTGCCTAGGCAGGTCTTAAACTCCTGGCCTCAAGGAAGCCTCTCACCTCAGTCTTTCAAAGTGCCGGGATTACAGGCTTGAGAGACTACACCCAGCCAAAATATAAACATTTCTAGGACAGCTAAATCTAAGACAACTTTTAGGGAAGACAACATGTAAAACTCTATATAAAAAGCTTCCGTGACTGAAGGACAGCAGCAAAAGGATAATAAAATAATTTTAAGTCCTTTAATTTATTTTGAATATCAGTAATTACATTTTCAAAATATGATATAATTTAAAGGTATCAGTACCATAAATCTGTATCTTACAGTAGGAAATATAAGAGTAAACAGCCTATATACACTTTGTACTACTGACATAATTTTATGTACACAACTCTATACAGTATCTACTAATCTCCAGAAAACCCACCTACAATCCATCTGTCTGGACTGTGGGCAAGTGGTTCTTTTTGAGTCAGGGTCTCACTCTGTCACCCAGGTTGTACTGCAGTAGTACAATCATGGCTTACTGCAGCCTTGACCTCCTGGGCTCAAGTGATCCTCCCATCTTCGCCTCCTGAGTAGCTGGGACTACAGGCACACACCACCGTGTCTGGATACATTTTGTATTTCTGGTAGACATGGGGTTTCACCATGTTGCCCAGGCTGGCCTCAAACTCCTGGGCTCAAGTGATCCGCCTGTCTTGGCCTCCCATCGTGCTGGGATTAGAGGCATGAGCGACTGTGACAGGCTGACTGTGGACAAGTTTTACAAATAAACCAAAATAAAAATATTCTCCCTTTTCAGCTGCACATGGTGGAAATGTACATGTATGATGATAAAGTCGGAGATATTTATTACACTGAAGACATTTAACTTTGTTCCATGCCAGCCATGAGTGACAGCGCTAGAGATTCCACTGTGGGAAGAATAAAAATAAGGTTAAAACAATAGGTTTAAATGTTGAAAAAAATTTTTTTTTTTGAAGACGGGTCCCATTCTGTCACCCAGGCTAGAGTGCAATGGTACGATCTTGGCTCACTGCAACCTCCACCTTCCGGATTCAAGCAATTTTCCTGCATCAGCCTGCTGTGTAGCCGGGATTTCAGGCATGTGCCACCATGCCTAGCTAATTTTTGTATTTTTAGTAGAGACGGGGTTTTGCCATGTAGGCCAGGCTGGTCTCCAACTCCTGACCTTAAGTGATTTGCTCGACCTCCCAAAAGGCTGGGATTAGAGGCATGAGCCACTGTGCCAGGCCAGGAGCTTTAAATTCCTAAAAAAAATTTTTAGGAAGTCTAGCTTTTGAAAAGAAATAAGTTACAAAAACTACACGATAGTGAAGTGTGACAGAAATCTATTCTGCCATCGACTTTATTTAATAGGAGTTTTAGAAATCTGTTGTAATAAATGGTATACCAGAAAGTAAGATCCTCAGGGCTTACAAATATTTGATATTCACTCACCTCACTGTAATGCTTAAAAAGCAATTCAAAGCATGGGACAACTGCTAAGGGACTATTCAGTTTTGAAAATGGTGAGAATTTCTAATTCTTCATGTGATCAGTAACAAAACAATGACACATACACTTAGTTACAAGGAAATACAGAGGTAGAAATATTTTAACATGATATACTCACAATGGGGAAAGGATCCTCTACAGACGGCTTTGTTTAAAATGGTTACAAGAAACATATGGCAGTTTTTAAAATCAGACTCCATTTTCTCTATAGATTCCATTCTAGGAATAAAAGTAAATTTCAATTAAGTAAGTGCATTGCGGGTATATAAGTAAGCTTCAAGATATCTGTGGAGTTAATTTCAAATGTATTTTGGTTTAATTATTTAAAATCCTAAATCTAAAGATTATAAAATAAAACACATAACGTCCTACCCTACTTCAAAATAAAAAATGTCAAAGTGTTTCAAAGGAAGTTTCATTAGGATATAAAACTGTGCTGTTTCCAGATAGTATCTAGTTCTGGAACTAGGATGACAAAGGATACTCCCTTTTCCTTTATACAGTTCTGTTTTCATTGTTTACAAGCAAACATTCTCTTTGAAATAAAGAAAACATTAAGAATATAAAACTTAAAATTTGAAATTATTTTTAAAAAGGCTTTTTTTCTTTTTGAGATGGAGTCTTGCTCTGTCGCCCATGCCGGAGTGCAGTGGCACGATGTCGGCTCACTGTAACCTCTGCCTCTTGGATTCAAGTGATTCTCCTGCCTCAGCCTCCTGAGTAGCTAGGATTACAGATGCCCACCACAATGTCTGGCTAATTTTTGTATTTTTAGTAGAGATGGGGTTTCGCCATTTTGGTCAGGCTGGTCTCGAACTCCTGACCTCGGCTGATCTGCCCCCACTGGCCTCCCAAAGTGCTGGGACTGCAGTTGTGAGCCATGGAGCCCGGCTGCCTTTTTTTTTTTTTTTAAGACAGAGTTTTGCTCTTGTTGCCCAGGCTGGAGTGCAATGTAGCGATCTTGGCTAACCACACCACAACCTCTGCCTCCTGGGTTCAGCGATTCTCCTGTCTCAGCCTACCAAGTAGCTGGGATTACAGGCATGCACCACCACGCCCGGCTAATTTTGTATTTTTAGTAGAGATGGAGTTTCTCCACGTTGGTCAGGCTGGTCTTGAACTCCTGACCTCAGGAGATCCGCCCACCTTGGCCTCTCAAAGCGTTGGGTTACAGGCGTGAGCCACTGCGCTCGGCTTTTTTTTTTTTTTAAAAAGAGAAATATCAAACACATGTAAGAGAGAACTTCAGAAGGGGTTTCCATGGCCCACTGCCCAGCCATGGCAGGTGCCACCCAGATGCCAAGCTTACACCTCCACAGCCCCACCACAATATTCAGAAGCAAACAGGAGACATCAGAGCACCACAGTCATGAATATTTCTTAAGTATAAATGTATACTTTAAAGATAAAGATTCCTTTCAAAACACAGCCACACCACCATTTGCTCAAAAATATCATCTAATAGCATTCACGCAAATTTCACATTGCTTCTACAATTTTTTCACTTTTTGGCTTTAAGTCTCAATCAGGAACAATTAACTTATCCATAAACTGCGATGGTTGATAGGCTTCTTAAGTTCCTCACCCCCGTATTTTTCTCACATCTATTTGTAAAATAAACTGAAAGAGTTGAATTTCAGCAAAGCATATGCAGCAGTGTTATTTCTCCTCCACCCCAAAGTGAGACAAAAAAAAAAAGAAGAAAAAAAAAAGCAAAATATATTTTGCACACTTTGAGCCAGCAATATAAAGCTGAAGACTTTTATTTCCATCCCTGCAGGTATGCCTTCATCTACTATCTTAGTTTCTTGATTCCGAGTACAGCCAATGGCAGATTTCGAATTATACTAGCACTCAAATGAACTCTTACCTCCCTACTGACATGGAGTAAGTAGTCAACCAAACATGCACTTTTATTTCATGGAAGTAACAGCAGAATTACTGTTGCACTGACTTTATAAACAGGACGGGTAACAAAATATTGAGTTGTACACTGGAGTTAACAGTAGAGGATGGCAGTGCTAGAGAGAACTGCTCCCCGGCCACTTCCCCTGATTCAGTGCACTTGCCTATGTGATGTGTGTGAATAACCAACACTCTCAAAACACAGCATCTTTTAGAGCTCATCCAAAATACAACTTTGGAGAATAGTCTAGCATGATGTCCAGAATTTGGTTTAAAATAATTCAGCAAGTGTGACTGGGGAGGTGGGCACAGACATGACAGAGCTGTCCTCACTGGCACAGTTGAAGCAGGTGCCATCACGGCGTTCACAACACTGTCCTTGCCACTTCAGTTTGAAGGTGTCCATGATAAAAATTTAACAAAACGTACACGATATAACATGGGTATAATCTAAAAATGTTTGCTTGTTTAAATCAGAAGACCTCAGATTTTTAAAAATGTTTTACTTCTCACAAAATACTTGCACTTCTTTTTTTTTTTTTAAAGACTGGGTCTTGCTATGTTGCCCAGGATGGTCTTGAACTCCTGGGGTCAAGCAATCCTCCCCCTCCCAGCCTCCTGAGTGGCTGGGAAGACCCTGTCTCTAAAAAAAAGGGAAGCTGAAGCTGAAGCTGAAATGGTCACAGCGCAGATGCTTCAGAAATCACATACTTACCGCCAAGTGCCCAGGCCTGCCTGCCAACCGTCTGCAAACATGAGAGCCAAGTTCAACACCTTCATGATAGCTTCTTTCACAAAGCTGACCTGGAGACCAAAGTCACAGAACACAAACTGTGTAACTAGGTTTGGACACCGATACCAACACTTTTACCTATTTTAAATGAATCACAGAAAAAGTTCATCACCACAGTGACTGCCTTCTGTGTATATGGAAGGGTACTAGGCTCTGAATCATGCCCATTTGGGACCAGGCACATGCATTCACTGAATGTAAGATACAGGTGATATTAGCAGGACAGTCAAACCAACGAAACAAACTATTAAGACCTTTTCCTGTGATGGCCATTTAAATTCACCAATGAAACTAGGACAAATAATTCCAATGGTTTTAACATTACTGAATTCTATCTATTCACATGAAGTGGACATGCTATTGCTCCACAACTGCAGACACAATTTTCCAACTGAATCCAAGAGTAACGCAGAGTAAGTGTTGACTATCACACAAAGTTCTCATGTTGCTCTTAGATACAATTTCTACGAATAGGGCACTCCTCCTTCTGGTTTTTTTAAGACACAAGGTCTTGCTCTGTTACCCAAGCTGGAGTGCAGAGTGCAGTGGGGTCAGATCATAGTTCACTGCAGCCTCAAACTCCTGGCCTCAAACAATGCTCCCACCTCAGCCTTCCAAGCAGCTGGGCCTCCAGGTATGCACCACCATGTCTGCTAATCTTTTTAATTTTTTGTAAACACAGAGTCTTGCTATGTTGCCCAGGCTGGTCTTGAACTCTTGGCCTCTTAAGATCTGCCCACCTCAGTTTCCCAATATGCTGGGATTACAGGCATGAGCCATTGTGGCCGGCCTGGGGCATTTGTTTGTAACCTCATTTGATCTGGTTCTTCCTTAAAGAATATTCTGCAGGACAGAAGCTTAATCATCATAAAATTCCAAAGCAGGCAGATAGCGCCACTCGCCCAGCAGTGGCCACATCTGCAGGAGACATCTCATGTACCTTTTCTCTCAGCAGACACCGGTCATGGATGGTTGACAGATACCTATAGTGAATTTTAATCAATTGATCTAAATCCTTGGCTTCCTCAACTTGATGTTGAAACTCCAGCCCCGTACTGTGTAGAATCTTGGAAGAGAAAGATAAAAAGCTTAATCAGCAGCCTTCTTTGAGGACTTGTGTGCTGCACACAAATCTTTTTTACTAAGCTCTTCTACTCCTCTCAAATTCTTCCTTCAATAAGCACATCTAGAAAGTTTCATAAAGTACCATTCTTCAAATGCTGGCTGGATACTCTGGCGTTCTGATCCTAAGAGGACGGCGGGGGCAATCCTGTAGGACGCCCACTTGCAGAGTGAATGAATGAACGCCAAACTCTGGACTAACAGACTTCCTGGCAGGAAGGGGCAAGTACATTAAACTGTATATAAGACACATCGATAAAAAAAAAATCAAGTAAATGTGTTACTTTTATATGAATAATTATAGTGAATTTATGTTTCTTAAGTTCCTTTTCTCATACATTGATCTTTCTCTAAAATGAGTATAAGTATACTTCAAATAAAAAACAAAGAAAAAACTTAAACTCTTATCATTTACTCTTAACAATTAGGGACTTAATGAAGGCCAACTTTGTGAAGGCAGTAATGCAGTCAGGGGAAACATGGAGCCCCTCTGCCATAGCCTTCCCATCCAAAACACAGGCTTCAGTGGCTCACTTCACCCAAGCAAGGTGGGTTTCAGAACTCACAGACCAGGTATAAACAGGTCTAAACAACAGTTCAAACCCCAAATGCATACTGTCCTCTAATAATACTGCTCTTGTTCCAATTTCTGAACGCTTCTTTCAGAACTTCCTCTAGAACTGGCTTTTAGATGTATCAGAAAAATAATTTCATTTACTTTGTAGTGAGTTCTTGTTTTTAAGAAAAAAGTCTATAACCTGGCTGCATCTTCCTCCCACACACCGTAGTGGATTTTGGCTGTTATTAAACATTGGAACCATTTTTTAGGGACAGCTGTCACCACTATTGAAACCTAAAGGACTATGCAGCACATTCTGAAGGCAATTCCAGAAGACGAGCTGTGGCTGTGCCTGTCCCCAGGGGCTGCTGGACAGGAGGGACAGCAGCCTCTGGATACACATATTCCGGTATATTTACAAAAACATTCCTCCCATTGCCATGTTATTTTATGATCAAATTTGCTACATGTCCCGTTTTCACAGTCTGTAGGTATTTTGTATTTATAAACATATTATGAGTAATTCTCTACGAATAACTGTATAGATACGACGATAGAACTGAAGCAGATGGGAGAGGCACAAACCCTGGTCATGATGTAGTTGTGCAAGCTGTTCACGAAATGCATGAGCTTCACTCTTAAGAGGAACATGCGATGAATCTGCTGTCTTACTGGTTCTTTTTGTGGTCCGAACTGAGCAACTGTGTCTTGTTCATGTATAAGGCCGCCTTTAAGTCGTGGTTTTTCCGCAGTACTAACCAGTTCTATAAAACATTGGAAGAGCAAAGTGGACAGAAAGAGCATCAACTCAAACCCCACTGCACCATGACACCTGGCAGAAACTCTGATGGATGTGGCCCTGGCACCACAGAAAGCACTGGCAGGGGTGGCAGGAAGTGAACCTCAGTGCCTCTGGAAGGTGCAGTGGGAAAAGTTTCCTGTGTCACTTTTCCTAATCAAGTTGTTGCATTTCAGATCAACTGTACACACAACTTCCTGATCTTCCTTTCAGGTATTTGATGTCCATAAAACTACTGCTAGAATACGCACCATTTTGCCATTTGTGTACACATAAAAAATGATCAACAACCACCAACTTCTTTTTTTTTTTTTCCAGATCCCCGTATGCTTCCCCGTATGCTTCCCTTTCTTTTATTAAGGGCTAAAATTAAATTAAATTACAATTTATCTGCTGAAAACAAATCTTACCACCAAAAAGTAAAACATCCAGACTATATTTTGCCCACTTTATTTGCAATAAGAGAAGAAACACTTGATTATAAATTTTTTGACATTCCAAACTTATAACAATGTCCACGGGCCATGGGACCTATGAAACAAAAACAAAATTAGAAAGTAACCCATTATTTGCATGTTTTAATGTTAGCAGAAAACACGGTTTATACAAAGAATATCAGCATATACCTTGTAGCTGAGGGTCAGACCATCTAAGATATGAACAGGCAGCTTCTTCTTAGCTGTGTCAACATTTTCAAAAGATATAGATAGACTAAAGAAAGAAATTCCAGTTTTAGTTTGTGAAAGCAGTATGTCACATAAAAATGCTCTTTTAAAATAATTGGTATTTCATTTACATAATATTCCCCAAAAGATACTGCATTTCATAAAAGAAATGCAAACATTCCAACAAATGTATCTCTTCTAACATATATTCCAGAGCAGAAATTTGGATTTAGAAATAACAGAGAGGGGAAAACTTTTAAATAATGAGTTTAGTTACAGAAGAGACACTTAACAATGGTAGTAATCAGAAAAAAGATGAAGCTGAGGAAGACAGTAAACTTCAGGCAATGGCCGGGAAGACGAAGCCTCTGCTGAGGTTGGGGGTAGGCAGGAGAGGGTGAGCAGAGCAGCTCGAGGGAGCCGAACATGCGGTGAGAGTATTGCTTCGAGCCCCATCGAGATGGGGTGGGGTCTGCTTCTACACCACAGGTGCTGTGCAGTGCTTCATTCACGAGTTCCTCAGACAGGTTTGAATGTGACTCACAGGGGAAAGCAAGCATCAAACATGGACATGAAAATGTCCAAGTGCCAGGCACTATTATGTGTCCTTAGCTCATTTAATCCTCAAAATACTCCCATCAGTGGTTCCTGAGAAATGATGTCCTCTTCCACAGTCACAGAGGCACTAAGAGGGGATGCCTGGATACATACGAAGAAGGTTTAAAGTGGGGAGTTAACTTCCCAATCAGAGATGTCACAGGGCAGTGTGTGATTATGAATTGGCTGATCCATGACACAGGCACTAGTCAGAATTTTTAGCTCTTTGCCGGGTGCGGTGGCTCACACCTGTAATCCCAGCACTTTGGGAGGCCGAGGCAGGAGGATCACGAGGTCAGGAGATCGAGACCATCCTGGCTAACCCGGTGAAACCCCGTCTCTATAAAAATATAAAAAATTCGCTGGGCGCCTGTAGTCCCAGCAACTCGGGAAGCTGAGGCAGGAGAATGGCATGAACCTGGGAGGCGGAGCTTGCAGTGAGTCGAGATTGTGCCACTGCACTCCAGCCTGGGTGACAGAGCAAGACTCCGTCTCAAAAAAAAGAATTTTTAGCTCTTAATGGCCTGATATGTATGCATTCACTCAGTGCTTAGTAGGCATCTACCAAATATTAATACTAAGGTGCTGCACTGAGCAGGCAATAGAAAGCCAATCTCTCTTCTCTCCAGGGACTCCCAGCCCAGTGCAGCACATGAAGACAAGGGGGATGTAGGAATGAGCAGACCTCTGCCGGGCCCATGAACTGGAGACTAAGTCACAGGGGGGCGGGAGGACAGCACTAGCAGACACCAGAAATATTCTGAAATCCCTGAAACGCGAAGGGAGATAGGAGAGAGAACATGGTGTGTATGTGTGCAAGACATGAGGCTGGGAAAATGGAGCCAGACAGTAAATATCTTTCTCCCTTCTGAGACAAAGCTTAGCCCATCTGTTAGGAGGCACCCACGGGGAGCACAGGGATGAGTGGTGGAAGTCACTGCTGGTGGTCTGAGGTCACCCTGGTGAGGGTCAAGTCTGTTTTGGTGGAAGGGAGTGAGGCTGAGAGACACAGAGGTCATTGGGGAGCTCTGAGCCAGTTCTGAGAGATCAGGGGCATTCTCTAGGAGGCAGGACTGAAAAACCTCATGTGTGGGAGCTCAGAGAGAGGAAGCACTGACTCCAGCCATGTGAAGGAGGCCACCAGACCCTGACAGGTTGTATGGTGGCAACTTTTTTCTTTTTTTATAGGGACGAGGTCCCACTATGTTGCCCAGGCTGGTTGCAAACTCCTGAGCTCAGGCAATCCTCCCACCTTGGCCTCCCAAAGTGCTGGGATTACTGGCATGAGCCACTGCCTCTGGCCATATGGTGGCATCTCAACGTCTTTTGTTGTTTAGCGAGAGAGTCACATAGCTAGCCTCTGCCTCAATTTTTTCTTGTTTTTTAAATGGAGTCTCATTCTTGTCACCCAGGCTGGAGTATAGTGGCATGATCTTGGCTCACTGCAACCTCTGCCTCCCAGGTTCAAGCAATTCTCTTGCTTCAGCCTCCCAAATAGCCGGGATTACAGGCGCCCACCACCATGCTGTTTGTATTTTTAGTAGAGACAGAGTTTCACCATGCTGGCCAGGCTGGTCTCGAACTCCTGACCTCAGGTGATCCACTACCTCTGCCTCCCAAAGTGCTGGGATTACAGGTGTAAGCCACCATGCCTGGCCTCCATTTTCCAAATAGTAAAATACTATTAGTAAAACTCATAGGAATAGTGAGGATAAAATAACATGTGTAATTCATAGAAGACTTATTGGCACATAGTTCATGGTACGCTAATTTAAATAAAGGTGGCGTCCATATTTTACCGTGAACTATCTTCAGGATAACGCTGTCCTACTGCTTCTTGGAGTTGGACATTAAGAAAAGACACATTCTGCCATGTTTCCTTTTCTCTTATTTTATCAAAAATTGATGTGTAGAAGTCATACATGGTATCTCCTCCTTCCATTAAGAAAAAATTCCTCATAGCTTGCAAGTATTCTACCAACCTGAATGGAGAGAAAATGAGTGACACTAAGATCTCTGGCGTTCGTAAGGCAGGATTCTGGATCAACAGCAGGTTTCGTACCCTGTTTTTAGTGAAACAAGTTTACATTCTACATTTATTAAAATTAGAAATATTAACACACCTCTTACACTTGTTCCAATAATAAAAACAGCATAGGTTTTCCTTTCATCATCAGAAAGTTTATCTTCTATAACATTATAGAAAATTGGGCAGTCACAAAAATGTAACAAAAAAAATCCAAATCCCATCATTTATGGTGGATTTCCATCATTAATATTTAATATCTGGAATGTTTCTTTCCTGTCTTCTCTTCTATGCGTTAAGAAAACCTAGTTCCTACCGTATTATATATCCTGCTTTTTAATTGCCATAATTTTTTTTTTTTTTTTGAGATGGAGTCTTGCTCTGTCGCCCAGGCTGGAGTGCAGTGTCCCGATCTTGGCTCACTGCAAGCTCTGCCTCCTGGGGTCACGCCATTCTCCTGCCTCAGCCTCCAGAGTAACTGGGACTACAGGCGCCCGGCACCACACCCGGCGAATTTTTTGTATTTTTAGTAGAGACGGGGTTTCACCGTGTTAGCCAGGATGCTCTCCATTTCCTGATCTCGTGATCCTCCCGCATCAGCCTCCCAAAGTGCTGGGATTACAGGCGTGAGCCACCGTGCTTGGCCTAATTGCCATAATTTTTATGAACTTTACAAAGTTCATATTTGGGTATGTATATGCCATATTTATGGATATGCCATAGTTTAAAAAACTAGTCATCTATCACTAAGTAATTTAGTGTTTTTCATTCTGATAACAAACTTTGTAATTTTTCTACAAACATTTTCTGTATTTCTTTTGGGAAAGATTCTCAGAAATAAAGTATTAAGTTTCAAAACATAGTTAAGAAAATATTGATGGTCAATTGATTTCTCTTAAAAAATTGTTTACTGTATATCCATTTCCTACTCTAATAAAAATTGAAATAGGTTTTAAACTAATCTCAACTGTTCTTCAAGTACAATCAACTATTTACTACTTCCAAAATTAAATTACTCTTTTACCTGTAATCTTTTTTTAGAGTTTGCATGAGATTTCCACAGCAATCTAGATACTGCTTGTCAATATGAGGATAGAGGCAGGATCTCAGCGTTAATTCAAAAGTCTGGCACGTCACAGATTCCGATGATCTATCCACACATACGTCACCACCGGCAAACTTCTCGTGAAAGTCACTCTGCTCCAAATACATCCTTCAAGATAAAAATGTGAGTCTTCTTTTTATGAGCTGCTGTCAACAGAATTTTCTTAAATCAAAACCCTGAAGTCCCATTTTTACCTTTAGTCTTGAAGTTACCAACTATTACAGAAAGAGAAAAATCTTTCTCCCAAAAATATCCTTTGAGTGAACCAGTCTCTTGAAGTTGCCACTGCCTTAGGGTCAGGTACTAGAGCTGGTCTTTCTAGTGATTAGGGATGGACACAGCAAATGCTGGCCATTAGACAACCGGGAACTGTGTGGGTATTAATGACTTACTCTAATGGACTAAGTGCCTAAAAAGCAGCTTAAGCCCAGGACATATTATATGCCAATGGGGACCCTGACTCAATGGGTGTCCAGGGCCCACTCATGGCCCAGAGTTTCAGCATCTTCTGGGTAAATGATGACATTTCTAGGGGCCCGACAGCACAGACAAAAGTTGTACCACATGATGGCAGGGCCAAGTCTGCAGACTTCCACAAACGACATGGAATCCAAACTATACACCTGAAGTAGGCGAGCACAACATCTTGTATTCTGCTTGTTATAAAGGACAGGCATGGCGCGGTGGCTCACACCTGTAATCCCAGCACTTTGGGAGGCGGAGGTGGGCAGATCACCTGGGGTCAGGAGTTCGAGACAAGCCTGGCCAACATGACGAAACCCCGTCTCTACTAAAAATACAAAAATTAGCTGGGCGTGGTGGCACATGCCTGTAGTCCCAGGTACTTGGGAGGCTGAGGTAGGAAAACTGCTTAACCTGGGAGGCGGAGGTTGCAGCAGTCAGCCAAGATCACGCCACTACACTTCAGCCTGGGTGACAGAGTGAGGCTCCATCTCAAACAAACAAAAAAAAAAAGAAAAAAGAAAAAAGAAAGGATAGCCTACAAGAGTTTTTGTTTTTGTTTTTAGGCCTGGAAAGCCCTACCTGCCAGAAATAAACAGCAAACACTGCACAAATGATGCCATTTCAATTACTGATAACCTTGCAGGTGTGTCTCACCTTGCAAAGTTAATGGCAAGCAGTGGATCATGAACATCATCCAGTTCAAGATGCCTTTCAGCAATGGACTGCATCTTCATTAGGTTCTCCTTGGTTGCCTGTTGCTCAGTAAGAACCTGTGGAGTGGAATCTTCTCCATGTCGAAGACGGGACTGTACAGATTCCAGAAAGAGAGTGTATAAACTTTTTCTTTCTGCATCTGAAACATAAAGAAATATGTAAGGTGAACTATGTTCTGTTTAATCATATAAAGTAACATTCTGTTTAATCATATTAACATCAACAGTATATTAACAAAATATATTTATATATAAATATTAAATATATATATATATAGTAACAAAATAATATATATTTTTTGAGATGGAGTTTTGCTCTTGTTGCCCAGGCTGGAGCGCAATGGCGCCATCTTGGCTCACTGCAACCTCCGCCTCCCGAGTTCAAACAATTCTCCTGCCTCAGCCTCCCAAGTAGCTGGGATTACAGGCATGTGCCACCATGCCCGGCTAATTTTATGTATTTGTTTTTTAGTACAGATGGGGTTTCACCATGTTGGTCAGGCTGGTCTCAAACTCCTGACTCAAGTGATCCACCCACCTCGGCCTCCCAAAGTGTTGGGATTACAGGCATGAGCCACTGTGCCTGGCCCAAGAAATATTAAATAATATCACATCCAGGTGCCGTGGCTCATGCCTGTAATCCCAGCACTTTAGGAGGCCGAGGCGGGTGGATCACTTAAGCTCAGGAGTTTGAGACCAGCCCGGGCAACATGGTGAAACCTCAGCTCTACAAAAAAATTAGCTGAGTGCAGTGGAATGTGCCTGTGGTTCCAGCTACTTGGGAGGCTGAGGCACGAGAACTGCTTGAGCACTGGCAGGTGAAGGTTGCAATGCGCCGAGATCACGCCACTGCACTCCAGTCCAGTTTGGGCAATAGGAGTGAAACCTGTCTCAAAAAAAAAAAAAAAAAAAGAGTAAGATCCTAATCAGGACACTTGAAATTTATTACGATACTGCATAACACTATGGTAACCCTGATAGGAGTCACAGTCTCACTGGAAAAAACACTTCTGACAGTGGCCCTGGGAAGCTCACTACATAAGAAGGAAATATTCCACAAAGTGAAAATAAGTATTGCATCTACTTATTTCAAGTAGATACAATAATATAATTAACATAACACTGAAATGATTGAGATGTATAAATAAGGTCACATCTTTATCTTCCAAGCCTTTTTAGTCAGTTGATAAAACTTTTTTTTTTGACACGGAGTCTCACTCTGTCGCCAGGCTGGAGTGCAGTGGCATGATCTCGGCTCACTGCAATCTCTGACTCCCTGGTTCAAGCGATTCTCCTGCCTCAGCCTCCTGAGTAGCGGCCCCTGCCACCATGCCCAGCTAATTTTTGTATTTTTAGTAGAGATGGGGTTTTACCATGTTGACCAGGATGGTATCGATCTCCTGACCTTGTGATCTGCCTGCCTCAGCCTCCCAAAGTGCTGGGATTACAGCATAAAACTTTGAATATATTAAATTGCATCATTTTCTTGAAATTTATGATCAAGTCTGAACTGCTCATAAGAAATTCTTATCAGCCATGGTTCATGGTCCTCAAGGGCTAAACGCTGCATTGCATTAAGAAACGCCAGAAGGGCTGGGCATGGTGGCTCACGCCTGTAATCCCAGCACTTTAAGAGGCGGGTGGATCAGCTGAGGTCAGGAGTTTGAGACCAGCTTGGCCAACATGGTGAAACCCCATCTCTACTAAAAATACAAAAAATTAGCCGGGCGTGGTGGCGGGCGCCTGTAGTCCCAGCTACTTGGGAAGCTAAGGCATGAGAAATCACTTGAACCTGTGAGGCAGAGATTGCAGTGAGCCTAGATCATGCCACTGCACTCCAGCCTGGGCAACAGAGTGAGATTCGGTCTCAAAAAAAATAAATAAATAAAATAAAACAAAATAAAATAAAAAAATGCCAGAGGGAGTGATGCCAGCAAGGTGGCTGCCTGGAGACGTCTGGTGCTCCTCTCCCAATAGCAAGAGAGGACCAAAGCAACGAATCAACAGTTAAGATCCAACTGGAGGCTGGGGGTGGTGGCTCACACCTGTAATCCCAACACTTCAGGAGGCCGAGGCGGGCGGATCATGAGGTCAGGAGATCGAGACCATCCTGGCTAGCATGGTGAAACCCCGTCTCTACTAAAAATAAAAAAAAATTAGCCGGGCATGGTGGTGTGCGCCTGTAGTCCCAGCTGCTGGGGAGGCTGAGGCAGGAGAGAACCCAGGAGGCAGAATTTGCAGTGAGCCGACATCGCGCCACTGCACTCCAGCCTGGGCGACAGGGCAAGACTCCGTCTCAAAAAAAAAAAAAAAAAAAAAAAGATCTGACTGGAGTTGAAGGGCGAGTGCTGGAGTGCAGTGGGGGAGTGTGACACAGTGTTGGTGACTGGAGGCCCAGGAGGGCAGTGTGGAGGCTTCCAGCCTCTGCAGCTTCGAAGATCAGGCTGGAGTCAAGAAGGACTTCCCATTGTTGGGTAAGGGTAAGCAGAAGAAACCCACCAGCCCCCACAAATACCTACAGTCATTACTACAGGAGGATTCCACAGTTCCCACGAGCTCTGAGCCCAGTTTGGAGAGCTGCTGGGAATTCACGCAGCTGCCTTGCCCCGAGTTAGGGGCACAAGGTGTGCCTTCCCCACCCACCCCTTTGAGCCAAGCTGTTGCAGCATGGCACCATCTTCAGACCAGAGCCACCTCTGGAGCACGCCCTCCTCTGGGCCAGTAGCCACTGCACCTCTCCTGCACCCCAGCCACTGGGGCTCCATCCTCATTCCACCAAGGCCACGGGGGTGGCTGAACACAACCCCAGCTATGTGGAGCCTGGGCCCAGGATCAGCTGTGATTCTGGTCCTGCACAGCAGAAAAACCAGCCCCTGCCACTGCACTTCCAGCCAGAGGAACAGTCTGGCAGACCCGACAGACCAAACCCATCTTTGAGCTGGCCAAATTGCTGTGCCATCTCTAGAGGGTGGGAACAGACCCCTAAGCTTCCTACCAGCTGACATGCCTCTAGGCTGGTGAAGCAGTTACAGACTTGTGCCCAGGAACTGAGAAACAGCCCCATAGCACCAACCCCTTGCAGACAGGCCCGTGACCTACCCAGTGGCCCTGGGCCAGCATTCAGGGTCTGAGAAAGAGTTTCAGAGGCTGCCCTGGCAGGCATGTACCTAGGCTTCTTCAGCGGCCTTGCACTGCATCTTTGGTTTGAGAAGAAGCCCCATAGGCAGTGCCTGGGAGTCACAGGCCAGCTGAGCAGCCACAGGCCTGCATACTGGGCCTGCCAAACAGCCCTGTGGTCTGCCTTTGGTGGGCATGTTCTGAGCCAGCTGGCACCCATATCCCAAACCTGAGAAAGAGCCTTGAAGACCACCCCCAGTAAACACACCCTCATGCCAGCCGAGCAGCCTTCCATCCACATGCTGGGCCTCAGAAGCAGCCTCATGGGCTGCCACTGGCAGATACATACCTAGGGCGGCCAACAAGCCATGTGACCATGTCCCAGGACTGAGAAAGAGCCCCTTGGACTGTGCAGGCAGACATGCACCCAGGCTAGCAAAGCAGCCTTGTACCCACATCCTGGGCCTGAGAAACAGCCTTATAGGTCACCCCCAGCAAACATACTCCCAGGCAAGCAGAGAAGCCTGTGCTCATGTCCAAGGCTTGAGAAATGACCCTGTGGGCTGTTCTCATGGAGCCCCTGGCCAGAAAACCAGTTTTGTGCCTACATCCTAGGCCTGAGAAACAGCCCCTTGGGCCATTGCTGGCAGGCAGATAAGCCTATAGGCTGGCCAAGCAACCACATGCTCATGTTCCTGGCCAGAGTAACAGCCTGTGGTCCCAAGCCGTGAGCCAGACCCCATCTTGGCCAAACCACCGTGTACATGCATGTATCCCTAATCTGAGCAACAGTCCAGCAAGCCCATCCCAGCAAAGCTGTGCTACTGTTTGTTTTTTGTTTTGGGACAGAGTATTGCTTTGTTGCCCAGGTTGGAGTACAGTGGTATAATCTTGGCTCACTGCAACCTCCGCCTTCCGGGTTCCAGTGATTCTTGTGCCTCAGCCTCCCAAGCAGCTGGGATTATAGGCATGTGCCACCACATCTAGCTAATTTTTATATTTTGGGTAGAGACAGGGTTTCACCATGTTGGCCAGGCTGGTCTCCAACTCCTGGCCTCAAGTAATCCACCTGCCTTGGCCTCCGAAAGTGCTGGGGATTGGCTGGGCGTGGTGGCTCACGCCTGCAATCCCAACATTTTGGGAGGCCGAGGTGGGTGGATTGCTTGAGGCTAGGAGTTTGAGATCAGCCTGACCAACATGGTAAAACCCCATCTCTACTAAAAATACAAAAATTAGCCAGGCGTGGTGGCACATGCCTGTAATCCCATTTACTTGAGAGGCTGAGGCAAGAGAATCACTTGAACCCAGGAGGCAGAGCTTGCAGTGAGCTGAGATCATGCCACTGCACTCCAGCCTGGGTAACAGAGCAAGACTGTCTCAAAAAAGAAAGTGCTGGGATTACAGACGTGAGCCACCACGCCCAGCCAACTGTGCCACTGTTGCCACAAACCCCCTCACTGTAGGCCACTGAGGCACTTGCAAACATCACTAAAGTGGATTACAACTGAAGAAAGTACATGGAGACTATACTACTGCATTCATCCAGAACCAAGGCCAATGCATCCCACTGAACCCACACTCCGAGACCCATTCATATGAATAACTCTTTACAAAACGTACTCCATAAAACTGGAAAAGGTGACTTTCCCACCAGATGTGTAGAAATCAATGTAGAAATACATCAAACATGAAAAAGCAAAGAAACATGACACCTCCCAAGAAAACCAATAATTCTCTAGTAAGAGACTACAATGATATAGGAAATGCCAGAAAAATAATTCAGAATTAAAATCTTAAGGAAACTCGGTGAGATACAAGAGAGTACAAATAAACATTCAACAAAATCAGGAAAAGAATGATTTGAATGAGAAATTCAACAGAAACAGATGTTTAACACACAAACAAATTTTACAGTGAAAGAATTCAATGAATGAGGCCAGGCACGGTGGCTCACGCCTGTAATCCCAGCACTTTGGGAGGCCAAGGCAGGCAGATCACCTGAGGTCAGGAGTTCGAGATCAGCCTGGCCAACGTGGTGAAACCTCGTCTCTACTAAAAACACAAAAATTAGCCGGGTGTGGTGGCGGGTGCCTATAATCCCAGCTGCTCAGGAGGCTGAAGCAGGAGAATCACTTCAGCCAGGGAGGCAGAGCTTGCAGCAGGCCCAGATTGCACCACTGCACTCCAGCCTGGGTGATGGGAGTAAAACCCTGTCTCAGGGAAAAAAAAAAAAAAAAAAAAAAAGGCAAATGATCTGAACAGACATTTTTCCAAAGAAGTAATACAAATGACCAAGAAATAGATGAAAAAATGCTCAGCATCACTAATTATTAGGGAAAATGCAAATCAAAACCACAATGAGGTATCATTTTACCCCAATCAGGATGGCTATTTATCACGAAGACAAAAAATAAATGCTGGTGACGATGTGGAGAAAAGGAAACTCTTACACGATGTTGGTGGGAATATAAACTAGTACAGACACCATGGAGAAAAGTTTGGAGGTGCCTCAAAAAACTACAAATAGAACTACTATAGGATATAGCAATCCCACTGGTGGGCATTTATCCAAAGGAAAGGAAATCAGGATATGAAAGAGACATCCGCACCCCCATGTTTACTGCAGCACTATTCACACAGCCAAGACATGGAATCGACCTAGGTGCCCAACAACAGATGAATGGGTAAAAAAATTGTGATATATATATATATATATCTATATCTCGAAGATAAAAAAGAATGAATCCTGTTGTTTGCAGGAACACTGATGGAAATGGTGGACATTAAGTGAAATAAGCCAGGAACAGAAAGTTAAACACTGCATGTTCTCACTCATGTGGTAGCTAAAAAATGTTGATCTCATATTAGTAAAAAGTAGAAGAGGATACCAGATGCTGGATTTTGTAGGGGGAAGGGAGAAAGAGGAAGATATTTGTTAAAGGATACAAACAGCTAACTAGAATAAGTTCTAGTGCTCTGTATCACTATGGGATGACTATAGTTAATAATGTATTATAGAGTTGCACATAGCAAAGAGGAGGATACTGACTGTTCCCAACATAAAGAAGTAGTAAATGTTTGAGATGCTGGAAGTGCTAATTATCCTGATCTGATCACTATATATGTATCAAAACATCACTATGTACCCCATGAATATGTACAATTATGATGTCAATTTATAAAAATAATAAAAGAAAAGAAATGGCAGGGAATTACTTTTTAAAGTTCCAGTCCTAAGGAATCTGGAGTGAGGAAAATGCATGTGGAACTTATCGTCACTGCCTTTTCAAACACAGCACTAAAAATTTTCAATGAAGACAATCTTTTAAAAAATGAAGAGCAGCACGGTTACTAATTCAACCATGATGATAATTACCACCGTAATAAGAGGGTTTGATGACTTGCAAACTGCAAAATAATTAGGTATCAAGATGACAAGAGCAAGTAGGGTCAGGTGTCCCAACACCAAGGGAGACACAGGAAGACGGAACAGGTACCTCTGGCTCCTGCCTGGCAGGTGGTGCTCTCCGCACACTGTAGGTTCTTCAGCAGCTGCATCGACTTGCCAGCCATTATGATCTGCTTCAGGACAGGTTTCAGGAAGGACACCATGGTGTGCTGCCTGCTGGAGGGCCCCTGGTCACTGCCGGAACTCGCACTAGCGTTATCACTCATTTTTTCTTCATTTTCTGTCTTTTCTGATACGCTATATAACGTGTAAGTTGCATACCAGAAGTCTCTGTGATTAACTGGAACATTTTTGTTTCTAAAGAGATTCAAAAGAATTTTAAACTCTTATTTCTCTTTCTTAAAAACAGCATACTTGTTCTAGTTTGTTGTCCAGACATTATAAAACATAGTATTAATTATTAGTAAACTGAAGCAAACTTTAGGCAAAATGGGGCAGTTTTAACCTTATCTCAGTTTAAAGAGAAAAGTGAATAAATACTTTGAATAGTATAAGTAAAATTTAAGTAGAAATAGTTTCCTGAATTGGAATTATTTAAAATATGACTAATTTGGTCCTCTTTAGAAGAATAAAAGTTTATCCATTTACCATCTGCTGTGAAACTAATTTGCAGACTTCTCTATCATTTTCCTTACAAAGATTCTTAACTGGACTACTTTTAACAATAAAATGATGGTCAATCATCACCCTAGAAGAACACTCAGAGTCCCATTTTTCACAAAAATTCTCATGTGGGATTGATGAATCCGAACAGTGACAGATATGAGACTGAGTTGAAGGAAGGGTCAGTTCACTTATGTGAGCATTGCATGCATATTGCTACCCTTCCAGAACACTAAAGACTTAAAGTTATCCTTCCTGATGAGCTCAATGGATAGCTATCAATAGAAACCATATATCTAAATATACCGCATAATTTAAAATTGGGTTAAAAGAGTACAAATAGCTCTACATTGTTTATATGATTCTGTTCAGAAAAATCAATTAACTGAAGGGAAAGTGTCATAAATGGATTAAGATTTTCCTTGTTTTGTAAAATATCATACTAAGGTAAAAGAAATCAGTAGATAATTCAGAGAAATAAATATATTAGAGGCATACTCTGTAATATTTCTGTATCTCTTTACTGATAATTTACAATGGAAATAGCTGAAACCATCTGATATTATCTAAACTCATTTTATGGAAAGCAGTGTGTACTAGCTAGCCATAAATATACTATCATCCAAAAATATAATTTGCTTAAGAAAAGTTGTGGACTGACAAAACTTGGACAAAGATATTTCTAATCAGCTGGTATTACTGATGCCTTCCGTAAAAATGAAATAGAACTTGCCTATGATGACGACAAGTGTGATGTGAACTGTGCTTTCTCAGTACTGTTTGAAACTAACGAAAGCATTTGATTTTCATGGGGAGGAAACTGGTGATGCCAGCCCCCAGTGACCTTGTGCTCTGCTGCAGCTCACCTCTGGATGATGAACTCCCTGGCGCCATCCCACAGGTGCCCGTGCACAATCCACTCGTCCACCGTCTGCAGGTAAGGCCGCACTGTTTCCACCCAGAGAGAGAACAGGAGGGAGACCTGAGGCAGAGAGTGTGCACAGTCAGCTCTCAGGGCTCCCTGGTCACTAGGATAAAAGGAGGTTTAAACATTTCTGAAATGCCTTTAAAAAAGTGATCGGATTTCTACGTTTTTTGGGGCACAAAGAAATTAAAAATCCAAAAACATACACTATAAAATCTTTATGAAAAACTCACCTAAATGCTGGGCGTGGTGGCTCACGCATGTGATCCCAGCACTTTGGGAGGCCGAGGTGGGCGGATCACCTGAGGTAAGAAATCGAGACCATTCTGGCCAACATGGTGAAACCCCCACTCTACTAAAAATACAAAAATTAGCTGGGCATGGTGACGTGCGCCTGTAGTCCTGGCTACTTGGGAGGCTGAGGGAGGAGAATTGCTTGAATCTGGCAGGCGGAGGTTGCAATGAGCCAAGATCGCGCCACTACACTCCAGCCTGGCAACAGAGTGACACTGTCTCAAAACAAAAAGAAAAAAAAAAAGAAAAAAGAAAAACTCACCTAAATATGGGATGATCATATTGTTTGTAGTCCAGACTGGGAAACTTGAGAGTGAAAGTGACACAGAGGCAGCAGGTGTATCCTGAGACAGCCCAGGCAGGCGAACAAGGTTTCCCTATCTAAATCCTATTACTAGCAAAGCATCCATTAAAAATGAGGAAATTGGCTGGGCATGGTGGCTCACACCTGTAATCCCAGCACTTTGGGAGGCTGAGGCAGGCAGATCACAAGGTCAGGAGTTTGAGACCAGCCTGGCCAATATGGTGAAACCCCGTCTCTATTAAAAAAAAATACAGCTGGGTATGGTGGCTCATGCCTGTAATCCCAGCACTTTGGAAGGCCGAGGTGGGCAGATCAGGAGGTCAGGAGCTCCAGACCAGCCTGGCCAACATGGTGAAACCCCCATCTCTATTAAAAATACAAAAATTAGATGGGCATGGTGGTGGGTGCCTGTAATCCCAGCAACTCAGGAGGCTAAGGCAGGAGAATAGTTTGAACCCAGGAGGCGGAGGTTGCAGTGAGCCAAGATCGTGACACTGCACTCCAGCCTGGGCGACAAGGCGAGACTCCATCTCAAACAAAAAGCAAAAAAAACCCCCAACAATTAGCCGGGCATGGTGATGTGCGCCTGTAGTCCCAGCTACTCAGGGGGCTGAGGAATCGCTTGAACCTGGGAGGTGGAGGTTGCAGTGAGCCAAGATCGTGCGACTGCACTCCAGCCTGGTGACAGAGCAAGACTACGTCTCAAAAAAAAAAAAAAAAGAAATATGGTATTAAATTGGTGTAAAAAAAGTTATACCAACAAACTAGAAAATACACCTAATGTACATACCCAAATAAGACTGTAGCATTCTAAACTACAGCCTCTAGTTAGATTTTTATTTTTAAATCTATATATTGTTTGAGACAGGGTCTTGCTCTGTTACCCAAGCTGGAGTGCAGTGGCGCAAACATGGCTCACTGCAGCCTTGACCTTCCACACTCAAGCAATCTTCCTGCCTTAGCCTCTCGAGTACCTGAGACCATAGGCATGTGCCTCCAGAGCTGGCTACCTTTTTTAAGACACAGTCTTGCTCTATTGCCCAGGCCGGAGTGTAGTGGTGTGATCTCGGCTCACTGCATCCTCCCTGGTTCAAGCGATTCTTCTGCTTCAGCCTCCTGAGTAGCTGGGACGACAGGTGTTCACCACCACACTAGGCTAATGTTTGTATTTTTAGCAGAGACGGGGTTTCACCATGTTGGCCAGGCTGGTCTCGAATTCCTGGTGTCAGCACACCTGGCTACTTTAAAAATTTTTTGTAGAGACAGGGTCTCAGCATGTTGCCCAGGCTGGTCTCAAATTTCTGGGCTCAAGTGATCCTCTCACCTCAGACTCATACGTAGCTGGGACTACAAGTGTGAGCCACTATGCCTGGCCTAGATTTGTATTTTTTAAAATACAATATAAAATATATAACATAAAATTTATCATCTTAACTGTATATTTTTAAAAATTTTAATTTAACTTATTTTTTAAAGACAGGGTCTCACTATGTTGCCCAGGCAACTCTCAAACTCCTGGGCTCAATCAATCCTCCCGCCTCGGCCTCCCAAAGTGTTGGGAATACAGGCATGAGCCACTGTGCCTGACCCTCACCATTTTTAAGTTCAGAGGTTTTAAGTACATTCATATCGTTGTGACAAATCTCCAGAACTTTTTCATGTTATAAAACTGAAACTCTGTACCCATTAAACAACAGTTCCCCATTCCCCAGCCCTTGGTAACCAGCATTCCACTTTGTTTCTGTGGATGTGTCTACTTCAGCTATCTCATGTCATGTTAGTTACACGTTAGTGTTTATGTAAGAAAGCGTTATTGTAAATACCTATACACATCAGGTAGGTACTTCTCACAGCTTGCCTTGTCCTTGCCTCATCCTTCTGAGGATGTTGGCAATTAGAGCTTGAAAGCCAGTTTCCTACAGCCTCAAATTTGGAAGCTAATTTAAAAACTCTGAACTGTATGATGAGTCACCATTCAAGTATCATTTAACAAAGAACTACGATCAGCTGTCTATCACTCCTGTGCTGTGCAGAATGGAGTCACACACTTCAGGCAGAAGTCTCACTTACGGTTTGCTCAGAGGCTTCTCCAACATTGTCATATTCAAGAATGGCCTTGTACAGGGTGTTGAGCAGGTGAGAGGCCCGGACGACATTTCGAGTATCAGGTGGAACTTCTGCTACTCCAGTACTAAACACTTTGTGCAGAACCTTGAGCTGAGCCAATCGAGGTGCCAACTTGTCCACCACTACTGCAAGAGTTATTGTAGTATCTGCAAATATCAATAAATCAAACTCAACAGCAAGGAAAAATACACGCATCTAAAATGTGACATAAATGCTGGCAAATCATCGGGCTTATGGACAGGCAGGGCAAAATGGAGGACGGTGGATTTTAATCTCACACCACAAGGACTTCATTTCCCTAAGGAAGAACTCCGGCAAGTCACGGAGAAAAAGACAACTCAGCAGAAAAATAATGTATAAAGGAACTGACCGTTCATAAAAAAGGAATGATGAGTGATTCTAAAACATACAGAAAGTCACTTGACCTTACTTATAATAAAAGAATGCAAATTAAAATTACACTAAGTAAAACAAAACACCTCCCAATGGGCTAATGTTACAGAGAGGGGTGAGGGAGGCTGTGCCTACAAAGGGCTGCACAAGCAAGCTCCTGCGAGGCAATGGCACAGCTGTGACCTGAACATGGAAGTGGCTATGTGGAGCTAGACATGTGATAAACTATACATGAAGATACCACACCCACCCCTGTTCAAAGCAAGTTCCTGCGACACTGGTGAAACTGTGTCAGGTCTGCAGTTTGGCTAATGTGCTGTGTCAATGTCAGTTGCCCAGTTTTGACCATGTACTGTCACTATGTAAGGTTTTGCCACTGGGGGAAGCAAGGTCATGGGAACAAGGGCCCCTCTGTACTATTTTTTGTGGTAGTTCAAAATGAAATTTAAGGGGAAAAAAGCTACATGGGTTACCATTTTACAGCTGTCATACTAGTGAAGACCAAAACGTCTGGTAACACACAGATGGCAAGAAGTGTGAGGAAACAGGTATTCATCTACATGGCTCACAACAGTAAAAATGTATTTACCTATACCTCCCCATAAAGTGGCAAAACTTAGGAAAATCACACATAACCCAGCAATTCCATTTATAAGAACCTACCCCACATGGTCGGATGCAGTAAAATCCCAGCTTACGCCTGTAATCCCAGCATTTTGGGAGGCCAAGGTGGGCGGATCACCTGAGGCCAGGAGTTAGAGGCCAGCCTGGTCAACATGGTGAAAGCCTGTCTCTACTGAAAATACAAAAATTAGCTGGGGATGGTGGCAGGTGCCTGTAATCAGTTACTCGGGAGGCTGAGGCAGGAAAATCGCTTGAACCCAGGAGGCGGAGCTTGCAGTGAGCAGAGATTGCGCCACTGCACTCCAGCCTAGGTGACAGAGCGAGACTGTCTCAAATAAAAAAAAAAAAAAAAAAGAACCTACCCTACAGATAACTCACACTGCCTGTGTACGATTACAGATACGTAGAAGTGACTATCACTGCAGCACTACTGGCAATAGCAAAAGCCTGGGAACAACCTAAATCCATTAAGGGGACTGGGCTATGATACGACCATATGATGAAACACTCAATTTGTAAAAAGGAAAACAGAAGCTCTTCACATATGTATGGTATTATCCTCAAAATTTAAACTAGAAAAATTTGAAGAGAGCCGTGTAATGACTGCTAGGTATGCGTATATGTATATGTACTGCTTGTGTATGTTGAAACTCTTTCTGGAAGGATGCGTAAGAAGCCGAGGACCTGGCTGTCTCTGGAGAGGAGAACTGACTGGCTGGGGTACTGGTGCAGGAAGAATAATTTAGATTTTTCATTCTAAATCTTCTGTAGTTTTTTGATTTTTAGAGATATGAATGGCTTAAAAATATAAATTTAAAATAATTTAAAAAATGAAGCATTCACGAGAACTACTTATTTGCTAGGCAACTTTCGAATCTTATATAATGAAAACTCTAAATGGCATTCAAATTATGAGTTATGTGTAGTATGAGTAAAGATGAAGAACATTTAATACCATTATTGATGATGCACTTCTCAATTTCTGCAAGTTCCTCTTTGAAACTAATGAAATATTTGTACAGGGCCCACATGAAAGCCTGGTAGGTTCTAAAGGGAGCTTCAGTTGACTTCTTAGGAACTGACCCACTTCCAGGCAGCATGCTGTCAGAACTGTGTCCCATGACTTCATCAATGAACTCCTGGAGTCGAAACACAACCTGGCCATACGCTGCTATTTGTTCCAGCACAGATCGTAAACAGCTCTACAACAGAAGCAAACTGCAATTATTCAAAGGTGGTCTTCTGTAAACATTCAAATTCATTTCTCTCTCGCTGTAAAATATTTCTTTTGCAATTGTTTTAAACAGTATATTTAGTAGAAGACAAAGTAATAAAATGATTAATATTTATAGTTTTATACACAAAGGAAAAAGTGTACAATAATTTCAACAGACTAGAGAATTATGGCTTATATTTTTAAAAACCATACATAAGGTAAATGTACTTAAAGCAAAACAAAATTACAGTATATAACTTTCACAATACAGAATGACAAATAAAAAGCAGAAAATGCAAATTGAAATTAAATATGTCCCAAACAATATTAAGGAATTCTCTAAGTACTATAAAGATGCATAACTCAATTTTTCTTTTTGGATATTAAATATTTTTAAGTTAGCTTTTTTTTGCATGTGAGGAAGCAAGAACGAGTTCAATGGCAATTTTAATATTGTAAAATGTTCTAAAATTATATTACTACAGTTTACATAAATCCTATTTCTTAAATTACTATAAATACAAATAACTTACATGTGTTAAATGAGTTACTATAATATTGTTTCTCACAGTTACCTTCCCATCTATCAACTGAAATATAAAGAGCTTTTTCACTCCTGAAAGTAACCTGAAATGAGAATAAAAAAAGACGAGTGTACTTTAAGTCTAGAAAAATATTCACGACAGTATGCCCAGGACATTTTTTTTTTGTGACAGGGACTCACTTTGTCACCCACCCAGGCTGGAGTGCAGCAGCATGATCATAGCTCACTGGAGCCACAACCTCCTGGGTTCAAGTGATTCTGCAGCCTCAGCCTCTCCAGTAGCTGGGACTACAGGTGCATGTCACCATGCCTGGCTAATTTTTGCATTTTTTGTAGAGATGGGGTTTCACCATGTTGCCCAGGCTGGTCTTGAACTCCTGAGCTCAAGTGATCCACCCGCCTTGGCCTCCCACAGCGCTGGGATTACAGGTGTGAGCCACCATGCCCCACCTCAGGAAATTTTTATTAAATATTCAGAATTAGGGGGCAAAAAGGTCAGATAATAAGAAAATGGAAGACCTCAATCTTTTCATCTCATTACCCTAAGACTCAAGATATTTCAACATCATCTTAGAGAGAAGTCCAAAACATGTTGTCAAAGCATCTCCCCCATATACTTGACGACCCAAAGAGATCTTCCTACTTCTAAGAATGCGAGCATGTCAATATCATACTTTATGGTGAGAGCACCAGGACTTGGAATTTCAGTAGTAATAGCACCATGTGCCGCATTAGATTCCTGGCTTCCAGGTACAGGCACAGGCCCTCATTGATATACTCTGCCTATTAAGAACAGTCAGTAGCTGCTGGCGCGGTGGCTCACTCCTGTAATCCCAGCACTTTGGGAGGCCAAGGTGAGCAGATCATGAGGTCAGGAGATCTAGGCCATCCTGGCTAACATGGTGAAACCCTGTCTCTACTAAAAAAGTAAAAATTGGCTGGGCATGGTGGTGGGTTCCTGTAGTCTCAGCTACTCGGGAGCCTGAGGCAGGAGAATGGCGTGAACCTGGGAGGTGGAGCTTGCAGTGAGCTGAGATAGAGCCACTGCACTCCAGCCTGGGCAACAGAGTGAGACTCCGTCTCAAAAAAAAAAAAAAAAAAAGTCAGTAGCAAATCTTGCTTTGAACTCAGGTGTTAAAGAAGAGATAGGCTAATCTAAGTAAATCATATGCTAAATTATTTAAAATGAAAATGAAGTAATTATATCAAACTCTCTCAATCTCCACAGTCAAATCTGGTCTGAACTTCACACTGAATGGACCGTTTCTAGTTTGCATGTGAAAATGCTTGAAAAGTTTCCTTTAATAAAGGTTTTTGCTTCTCAGTAATCAAGTCTCATAAAGACTATTAATTAAATGAATATTTCTTACCATAGGGTTTCTCGAATAACCTGAGTCTCAGTAACCAAAACCCTGTCATCTGGAACATACAATGGATCACTGCTGTACAAGTGTTGGTCCCTATGAGACAGCAAACATAAATGTCAATAGAAAGGTTTCTAAGTAAGTAAATAACTTATCTCAAAGAATATTTGCAATTTAGTGCTAACTTAAGTAGCAATCAATTAGCAAGCACACATAATAAATGGCTTAAATGCCCCCTATATTTTCATGTCAATTAGAATACTCTGAGAAACACTTTCAGAACAATTACAATTGTTATGTTTATTGCTGATTTAGGCAAACAGTTACAACTATGTAATGTTGTTTTCTGGAAAACAAGATGTGTATTTTTGCAGTTAAGTATACCAAAACAGAAATCAAATAATGCACTAATATATACCAATCCATTTACATTGAAATTAACAACAAAAAATGGAAACAGAGACTATAATTAAATAATACTATAATTTAATGATTTTCAATAACAAATAACTAAAAACTATTCAACTAAAATTTTCAACACTGGCAAGGTGTGCTGGCTCACGCCTGTAATTCCAGCACTTTGGGAGGCCGAGGCAGGTGGATCACTTGAGGACAGGAGTTTGAGACCAGCCTGGCCAACATGGTAAAACTCCATCTCCACTAAAAATATAAAAATTAGCTGGGCATGGTGGCATGCACCTATAATCCCAGCTACTTGGGAGGCTGAAGGACGACAATTGCTGGAACCCGGGAGGCAGAGGTTACAGTGAGCCATGATTACACCACTGCACTCCAGCCAGGGTGACAGAGCGAGACTTTGTCTCCCCCTGCAAAAAAAAGTAAAATAAAAAATAAAAAATCAGTTGGGTGAGGTCAAGACTGCAGTGAGCTGAGATCTCACCACTGCACTGCAGTCTGGGCAACTAGAGTGAGATCTGCCTCCAAAAAAAAAAGAATTGTCAAAACAAAAACAAGTTTAAATTTCAGGGAAAAACTTGATTTAAGTCACAAATCAAAGCCAAATGTTTAAACATCAAAGTTTCTTCTATCATCACATTAAATGAAAACTTTAGCTTCTTACCAGACAGCAGCTAAATTAGAGTGCAAATGTAAACTATGAGGAAACTGGGAGGGCCTGGCTGTCCAGTACTGATGGACCACATGATGTTCCAGCCAGCTTCGGTCATCTGGCTCATCTGCTTGAAAGAAATGTAATCAGTTTGAGTTAACAACAACAACAAAATACTGGGTCACAATACCTGGACTTACAGCTCCATTCAAACGTATAGTTGAAAATGGCTTTTTAAAAATAACAGCTACCTAACATTTATGTATATATGATCATTTATTTTAAACCACATATATCTGCTGGGTTCTATGGCTCACACATATAATGCCAGCCCTTTGGGAAGCCAGGGCGGGATGACCACTTGAACCCAGGAGTTCAAGACCAGCCTGGGCAACAAAGTATGACCCCCATCTCCACAAAAAATACAAAAAAATTAGCCAGGGATGGTGGCATGTGTTTGTTCTCGGGAGGCTGACACGAGGGGGGATTGGTTGAGCCAAGAGGTTGAGGCTGCAGTGAGCTGAGATCATGCCACTACGCTCCAGCCTGGGTAACACAGTGAGACCTTATCTCAAAAAACAAAGTAAAATAAAATAAAACCACACATATAGAAACACATACTAAATTTAATTAAATGTAACTGACTACAAAGTAAAAAAAAAATTGCCACATACATAAAAAGATATAAATGGTATATGTTAATTGTCCAATAACCATTAAGGAAATTGAAACGGTAACCGAAGACCTTCCCAACCACTCCCAAAGTCTCGGGACTGGTGCTAAATTTTGAAGGATTAGATAACCTCTATCGTACACAAGTTGTTTGAAAAAGCAGAAAAAGAGAAAGCCACCTAATATTTTATGAGGCTAATATAACAGTGATGCTTTAAACTAGACAAAGACAGGATACATGTAATTCATCAAAGAATAAAGATGAAAAATCCTACATTAAAAAAGAGCTAACCTGCTGGGCTCGGTGGCTCACACCTGCAATCCCAGCCTGGGCTGGTCTCAAACATAGTGAGACCTCATCTCTACAAAAAAGTAACAAAGTTAGCTGGGTGTGGTGGCATGCACTGGAAGTCCCAGCTTCTTAGGAGGCTGAGGTGGGAGGATACCTTGAGCCCAGGAGGTTGAGGCTGGAGTGAGCTGTGATCATGCTACTGCACTCCAGCCTGGGTGACAGAGCAGGACCCGGTCTTAAAAAAAAAAAAAAAAAAAAAAGCGAATCCAAAATTGAATCCGATCTAAAAATGTACTAAAAAATAACATGATCAAGTAAGTTTAGGTGAAGAATTCAAGGATAATTCAATATCAGAAAATCTATCAATGCATTATTAGGATAAAAGAGAAAAGTTATGAGATTATCTCACGGATAAATAATAGCATTTAATAAAAATTCGACATTTATTTACGATTAAAGACGTCTAGAAAAAAAAAAGGAATAGAAGGAAATTGTCTTAATTTGATAAAGGCCACATACCCTGAACTGACACCAAACAACCATCACACTTAACGGAGGAGTTTCAGGTATAACCCCCCTTAGGATGAGACCTAGTCATCCAGGAAGCCCACTCCCATGAGCTGTTGCTTCTGCTAAGGACTAGAGGGTTGGGCTGCTGGGCCAGAAAAGAGATTTGATCATCATGTCACAGAGAAGATACAGGCATAAGACCTAGCAGGAAGAATAAAACCATCAATATTTGCAGATGATACTAATCATCTATATAAGAAACCAAATGAATCAACAAACTATTATGAGAATTCAGCAAAAATGCTGCATATAAGGACAACTTACAGAAAGCAGTATTATTTCTTCTACATCAGGAATAAACAAAAGAGGCAACATTCACAAAAATAAAAACTATAACATATGTAGAAATTAACAAATGAACACTCGAGATGTTTTAAAAAAAATTTCCAAACTCTAGTAAAAGATAAAAAATTACGATAAATGTAGCTATTATTATGTTAAGGCAATCAAGCCTCCCCAACCAAATTAGATCTACAAATTCTCTGCAATCCCAATAAAAACTCCAGCTGGATTATTTTTTATTTATTTATTTTTTTGAGATAAAGTTTTGCTCTTGTTGCCCAGGCTGGAGTGCAATGGTGTGATCTTGGCTCTCTGCAACCTCCACCTGCTGGGTTCAAGCGATTCTCCTGCTTCAGCCTCCCAAGTAGCTGGGATTACAGGCATGCACCACTATGCCCAGCTAATTTTGTATTTTTAGTAGATGTGGGGTTTCACCATGTTGGTCAGGCTGGTCTTGAACTCCTGACCTCAAGTGATCCACCCAGCTCGGCCTCCCAAAGTGCTGGGATTACAGGCGTAAGCCACTGCGTCTGGCCTTTTTTTTTTCTTTAAAGTTTACCATCCTGCTTCTAAAATGTCTATAGAAGAATAAAAGTTCACAAATAGCTAAGCCAATTTTGAAAAAGAGCAGTGATTCGTATCTGTAATCCCCGCACTTTGGGAGGCAGAGGCGGGTGGATGAGTTAAGGTCAGGAATTCGAGACCAGCCTGGCCAATATGGTGAAACCCTGTCTCTACTAAAAATACAAAAATTAGCTGAGTGTGGTACACGCCTGTAACCCCAGCTACTTCGGAAGCTGAGGCAGGAGAATTGTTTGAACCTGGGAGACGGAGTTTGCAGTGAGGTGAGATCATGCTACTGTACTGTAGCCTGGGCGACAGAGTGAGACTCCGTCTCAAAAAAAAGGGTTGGACGGGAAGAGCAAAGTGGGCTGGGCATGGTGGCTCACACCTGTAATCCCAGCACTTTGGGAGACAGAGGCGGGGTAATTGCTTGAGTCTAGGAGTTTGAGACTAGCCTGGACAACATGGTGAAACCCTGTCTCTACAAAAAATACAAAAATTAGCTGGGTATGGTGGCACTCACCTGTAGTTCCAGCTACTCAGGAGACTGAGGTGGGAGGATCCCTTGAGGCCAGGAGGCAGAGGTTGCAGTGAGCTAAGATTGTGCCACTGTACTCTAGCCTGGGAAACAGAGTGAGACCCTTGTCTCCAAAAAAAAAGAAAAGGAGCCAAGTGATTCTCCTGCCTCAGCCTCCCAAGTAGCTGAAAGGAAACTTGCCATCTATGTATTAAGACATAATACTACAAAGCCACACAAATAAAAAAGTCTGTCTGTTTCTGGGTCACACTGACACCAAAAGCACAGATTGGAAAGTCCGGAATAAATGCAGCTGTCCCTCAGTATCCAATGGGGATTGGTTGCAGGAATGCTGCAGACACCAAAATCTGCAGGTGCTCAAGTCCCTGATATAAAATGGCATAGTATTTGCATATAACCTATGCATATCCTCCCTTATACTTTTTTATTTTAATTTTTTTTTGAGACAGGGTCTCGCTCTGTTGCAAGAGCTGGAGTGCAGTGGCACAATCTTAGCAAAATCAGTCCTCCAATTAAAAAAAAAAAAGGAAACATTTACAGCTGAGAAGTTCTCAGAAGTATAGGAAAAAAATTACAAAATTACACTCTACATGTATGAATTCAACATTAATTCTATAGTACTACTACTTAAGCATCATAGAAAACATTACTAATGGTTTTAAAAATTGGTTTTATAAGGATGGTAGAGCTTAGCCAATACCTTGATTACATGGAACTGATCTCAAAGCTTGCCTTTCCTTCTAGGGAATTCGTCTATTAGAAAACGCCAGCACCTCGTAACACATAATACCTTTCCAACTGATACAAGGATCCAGTTTTCTGTTTTGATCTTGTTCTTCTAACGGTGTCCTGTCTACCTGAATTCCAGAGTCCTCTCTGCTTAAGGGCTGTTGATCATTTTCCTCTTCACTTTCTTCAGACCAATTCTGATTTTAAAAAGAGATACACTTTAGCTTTACAGAGTATAACACTTAAAGCTATTTACATTAAAAGACTAAGAAAACTTTGAAGAAAAGCAAAAACTTTGAAGCAACATGGAACAGAAAAACAATTTTTTTTTTCCTAAATCTCTTGGAAATGCCTATTATAGGAATGGAAATATGATTTTTTTTTCTTTTCTTCTATAATGTTGAAATAATAAGGAATGGAATTATTTTTTGTGGCAAAAAGTCCCAAGATCACAGGTCCTTAAGGGATACTTGTACTCACCCCTTTTAACTTCTTTTTTTTTTGAGACAGAGTCTCTCGCTTTGTCATCCAGGTTGGAGTGCAATAGCACAATCTCAGCTCATTGCAACCTCCACCTCCTGTGTTCAAGAGATTCTTGTGCCTGAGCCTCCTGAGTAGCTGGGATTACAGGCGTGTACCACCACACCCAGCTGATTTTTTGTATTCTTAGTTGATAGGGAAGTTTCACTATGTTGCCCAGGCTGCTCTCGAACTCCTGGCCTCAAGTGATCCGCCTACCTCAGCCTCCCACAATGCTGGGATTACAGGTGTGAGCCACCAAGCCCAGACAACTTTTTTAGAATTTATTTTTTAAAAACAGACACAGGATCTTGCTATGTTGCCCAGGCTGGTCTCAAATTCCTAGGCTCAAGCAATCCTCCTGCCTCTCGAAAGTGCTGAGATTACAGATGTGAGCCACCATGCCCGGCCCCTTTTAACTTCTTACTACTAATGATTTGGTGTGAAATCCTAATCAGGCGTCCATAATAAATGACTCTAGCTTAGTGAAGAGTGTTCCTGTTTTAGCTAAGTTGACCTAGGGTGGAAAGACCCATGAAAATCATCTATATCACCTGGCGTGTATTTCAATTTTCAATAGCAAAACTACTACCACTTACTGGTGTGTCCATGTACTGACCAATGTCCATTTCTTCACCTTCCATCAAGTATTTTCCCCAGTCGAAATCATCTTTCTTTTCTAAAATGTAACAGAAGAATTTCATCAGCTTTATTATATCTATCTTTGAAAAAAAACCTCAAAACTAAGGAAAAAAGACTAACAAGACTCAAAATAAAATACTCAGGAAATAAAAATTTAAAAATATTGAAACATTTCATAAATTGATATTCTAAAACATTTTACATTTTAATTAACTCATTCTCAAAGGTGAGTGTTCTCTTTCTACAGCTGAAGATAGTTTGTAAAGTTAGAACGAATACAGTCATCCCTCAATATCTGAGGGGAATTGGTTCCAGGAGGTACACCACCCTCCGCAATGCTCAAGGCTGACAGAAAATGGTGTAGTATGTGCACATAACCTAAATACATCCTGCTGTATACTTTAAATAATCTCTAGATTACTTATAATACCTAATACCATGTAAATGCTATGTAAATAGTTTTTTAAAAAATTGTATTTTAGATTGTTGTATTATTATTATTTATTTATTTTGAATATTTTTGATCTGTAGTTGATTGAATCTGTCGGTCTGGAACCTGAGAATATAGAGGGCTGACAGCATTTTAAATAAAATTTTACAATTGTGATAGCATCTAAAGCAATAGAAATACTTAAGTTTCACAGATTTTTATAAGTTTCAATAAAACTCAATGTTTAGTAACTAAGTAATCAAATAATTTCTCTTTTACTTCTCATATGTTAAGGCATCTAGTAACATACCCACTTCTTTATTTCTTGGTGTCTCCACATAACTGCTGTTTGAAGGAGAGTCTGACAGACACAGAAGAAGTGACAGTATGGAATAATGTGCATCTGTCTTTAAAACAAAAAAATGAACATAAATCTCTGAGGTTGGGAAATGCTTTCTACACTAGATTGAGTAAAGATAACTCCATGACAGTTATGTCCCCAATTTTTTTCCTGGTTTGAGAAAACATGAGTTATACCTAAATAATTCCTAACCTTCAAACTTCCTCATAGCTCAAATGCATACACATAAGGAACCTCAAAGCCATCTGAAATCTGAGTTCTGTATTTCTAACAAGTATAAGATCTGAGTGGATGACAGCTTTTTATTTCTAAAACGACGGAAATGTCTTTAGAGTATAAGATTATGGTTAAAAATTATTCTCCTGTGGCAATATGTAGCATGAAGCTTAAACATGCCTGATAGTTTAACTAAGATGTACCATATTTTATTTAACCAGTCCCCCATTAATGAAATTTAGATTTTTTCCCAATCTTTTGCTATCACAAACTTATGTTGTTTCATATTTCTTTCTCCCCCCGAGATGGATTTTCGCTCTGTCGCCCAGGCTGGAGTGCAATAGTGCGATCTCAGCTCACCGCAACCTCCGCCTCCCCTGGTTCAAGTGATTCTCCTGCCTCAGCCTCCTGAGTAGCTGGGATTACAGGTACGCGCCACCATGCCCGGGTAACTTTTGTATTTTTAGTAGAGATGGAGTTTCACCATGTTGGCCAGGATGGTCTCGAACTCCTGACCTCGTGATCCGCCCACCTTGGCCTCCCAAAGTGCTGGGATTACAGGCATGGGCCACCGCACTCGGCTGTTGTTTCATAATTATGAGAGTTTATCTGTATAATAAATTCCTAAAAAGTGAAACGCTAAGTCAAAGAGTGTTTGCATTTGGAATTTTGAGAAATAATGTCAAAATATCTTCCATACAGGTAATACAAATATACATACGTATAGAATTACCTGTTTCCCACACCTTTTATTAATCAGATCAGTGAAAAACGTTATCTCAGTGTTGCTTTAATTTGCATTTATCTTATCTTATGAAATGGTAGGCACTTTTCCATAAGCTTAAAATTACTGATTTTCCTTTATTGGGTATTACTCTCCTTTGTTCAAGTTTCTATTTGATTGCCAGTCTTTTCTTATTTATATGATTGATTTTTAAATTGGGATATTAGCTGTGTGGGAACGCATTAATTCAGCAAGCCTGAATTGCCAAAGCCTTCAGCATCCCCCAAAAGGGCTTATTTTCATGAATAAGCCTTGGCCAGCTTGTGGTAACTGAGCTCTTGAAATATCTGAACTGGCAAATGTGTTCTGTATGCTCAGATCTTGAACCATGTTGTACTAGTCTGTTTAGTTTGTGCAAACAGTGTGACCGAAGGTGAACACCTGCTTTCCTTTGAAGGCTCTGGAACTTCAGTAATTGTGGTCAGTCACACAGGTCCTATGCCTAAGAGATAAGCCCCCAATAAAAGCCTCAGAGTCCTGGGCTCAGGTGTCCAGGTAGACAACACTGGCCACCTGACAGTATGTCAGAAGAGACAGAGCAAGCATCCAAACCAGACTCAAATACGGCAGGGATGTTGGAATTATCAGACCGGGAATTGAAAACAACTATGATGAATATGCTAAAAGTGCTAACGAAAAATGCGGATAACATGGAAGAACAGATCAGAAATATAAGTGGTGAGATGGAAACTCTAAGAAAGAATCGAAGTGTTCCAAATGAAAAACAAAGTGTCAGAAATGAAGAATGCTTTTGATGGGCTCCCCAGTAGACTGGCATGAGCTTGAAAATATATCAACAGAGCAGGCCGGGGTGGCTCACGCCTGTAATCCCAGCACTTTTGGAACCAAGGTGGGCATATCACTTGAGGTCAGGAGTTAGAGACCACCCTGCAACATGGTGAAACCTCGTCTCTACTAAAAATACAAAAATTAGCCGGGCGTGGTGGCGTACGCTTGTAATCCCAGTTACTTGGGAGGCTGAGGCTGCAGTGAGCCAAGATTGCACCATTACATTCCAGCCTGGGCAACAGAGCAAGATTCTGTCTCAAAAAAAAAAAAAGACATTGAAAACAGGAAACAATAATAAAAACAGCAAAACCAAAAACTGATTCGCTGAAGAGATTAATAACATTAATAAATCTCTGGACATACTAACCACAAAAAAAAAGAATATATACATTACTAAAATCAGAAAATAAAGAGGGGTCATCACTACTGATCCCACAGACATTAAAAGGATAATAAAGAAGCTGGGCATGGTGGCTCATGCCTGTAATCCCAGCACTTTGGGAGGCCAAGGCAGGTGGAGTGCTTGAGGTCAAGAGTTCGGGACCAGCCTGGCCAACATGGTGAAACCCGTCTCTACTAAAAACACAAAAAATTAGCTGGGCATGGTGGTGGGCACCTGTAATCCCAGCTACTCGGGAGGCTGAGGCAGGAGAATCACTTGAATCTGGGAAGTGGGGTTGCAATGAGTTGAGACTGCGCCACTGCACTCCAAGCCTGGGCGACAAAGTGACACTCGGTCTTAAAAAACAAAAAAAGAAAAAAAGTGTGAAGTTATTGCTACACTACACAGCAATCCCCAACCGTTTTGGCACCAGGGATTGGTTTTGTGGAAGACAATTTTTCCATGGACTGTTGGGCAGGGGTTGGTTTCAGGATGAAACTGTTCCACCTCAGATCATTAGGCATTAGATTGTCATAAGGAGCGTGCAACCTAGATCCCTCAAATGTGCAGTTCACAATGGGGTTTGCTCTCCTATGAGAATCTAATGGCACCGCTGATCTGACAGGAGGTGGAGCTCAGGCACTCATCCTCACTCACCCCACTGCACCTCCTGCCACGCAGCCCGGTTCCTAGCAGGGACATATTGGTACTCGTCCACCATGTGGGGGTTGGGGACCTCTGCTATAACAAACAAACCTAAGATGCCACATAGCAAGAGAAAAGGATAACCAATCCCACCTTGTGTAAGTGGGTGGGGGCTGTGGACAGAGAGGGGATAGTGAAGCAGACAAGACTGCACAGCCTTACTGATTGCCTCAACAAACATGCACTGTCCACTGTGCTCTAGGTGTCCGGGAACAAATCAGACACAGAGCCCTATGCCTGTAAAATGTGCATTTTAAAGGGAGAGACAAGAAAGGAACTATAAAGAATTGAAATACATAACATGTGTGGAGACAGTGCTTGAGTTTAATATTAAAACGTGAGTTTCCTCAGGCAGGAGAAAGGGAAAGAACTATGTAGGCACAAGATGTGTCACAGCAGAGCTAGGGAATGTGGTCCCACTGTGTTCAGGGAACCCACAGCTGTTTCCATATGCTTGCCATCCTTGGTTTGACCTCTAGGGGGCTAGAGACTCAGCAGCTAAGGTCAGCCATGTGGGCTCTGCTTGCTTATGTGACCCACCCCCAATAAAAATGCTGGTCACCAAGGCTCAGCTGAGTGGCCCTGGGGGGAGTGGAGGGTAACACTTTGCACATGTTGCCATATACTGTTACTGAGAGAATTAACTGCATCCCCAGGTGACTCCACTGGGAAGGAACATTTGGACATGTGTGCCTAGCTTCTCCTAGACTTTGCTCTAAGCACCTTTTCCCTCTGGTGATTTTAATCTGTATCCTTTCACTGTAATAAACTATTAACAGTCAGGATAACAGCTTTTTTTTTTTTTAAGTTCTGTGAATCCTTTGAGCAAATCATTATGCCAAAAGGTGGTCTTGGGGAATCCCCCAAACAATATGAAAGTATACCAGGCATCTAGTAAGCATCTACAGACAGTCACTGCCAAGTGCTGAGAAACCATCTGAAAGTTTTGAGATACCCAAACAATGCTACTATTTGTATCAATCTCTGATCTCTCTTTCCTTAGTAGGACTGAGGTGAAAAAATGATTAAAAACAAGCTCTTTCTTTCATCACAAACTGAGGCATATCTGGTTTGATGGCAATATTTAAGTAAATTTCCAAGAGATCCTGTTAGTCAGTAGATAATACTAAAATAGAATGTTTAAATAGTAACAGAAACAAATTGACAATAATCAGATAGGAAACAGTAAAATACACAATGCAGATCTCATAATTGAAGGCATACCTTTATTTCCTTTATACTGGGAAGTGGTGCATTTAGAAATTCCTCCGTTAATCTCTTCCAACTAGCAGCTTTGCTAAGATCAGAATGAATGATAAATTTTTCATAAATTCTAAAATATAAAAAAACACAATGATTATAAAGCTATCTTAAAAAGATCTATAAGAAAATACATATATTTCTGGATGTGTACATATACACACTGACTTACCCTTCGATTGTTTTTTCTATTTTGTGGCTGTTGACATCCAAGAAACGATGAAATCTATTAAAGACAAAATGCAATTCTTATGCCAACTCTGTCACACAGGTAAGTGAACTCATCTCATGGCCCTCCACATCCCCCATATGCTCTGTACTCAGCTACACATTTCCAAAATGGAGTGTACCTTGTCCTCCGTTACCTCCACCATCAGGCAGGCAAATAATCACCGTGTCCGAGACTGTGCAAGCATCCTTTCTCCAGCACACAGGTCCTTCCTGACCCTCCCAACCTTGTCCTCTGGCTCCTCTGTCTTCCCATAAGCCCCTGTATCTAAGTCCAGCTGAACACATTCTACATCAGGTGGTCCCAATCTTTTTATGCCATAGTGAGGCCCAGTGAAGCCTAAGGACCCCTTCTCTGAATAACATTTTTAAAGCCAAAAAATAAATACAAAGGAATCCCATTATACTGAGATACAGTTGTCAAATATTTCAAGAAGTTTATGATATGGCAAGAAATGTTATTTATGAAAGTATTAAATAACAAGGTTTAGCAGTAGGTTCAATTAACTACCATTAAAGTAACAGTAAACAACATTTACAAATATCTACAACTCTGATGTGAAAACAGTATGCGATTTCTACTGGTGATAAAATCATAGGTAGGCTAATACTGCTATGGTTTGCTGCGTCCATTCATAATAGAAGGAAATGCTACTTTTCAGTTACAGAAAAGTGAGCTTGCTCACTGCAAGGTCCGCCTCCTGAGTTCACGCCATTCTCCTGCCACAGCCTCCTGAGCAGCTGGGACTACAGGCGCCCGCCACCACACCCGGCTAATTTTTTGTATTTTTAGTAGAGACCGGGTTTCACCATGTTAGCCAGGATGGTCTCGATCTCCTGACCTCGTGATCCACCCACCTCGGCCTCCTAAAGTGCTGGGATTACAGGCGTGAGCCACCGCGCCCAGCCCACAATTTTCAAGAATGTAAACATGAACTATTCATTTTTCTGATGGTTTAAAGCATCATAAAATTACAGCACAGCCTATGCAACTAATGTATATGTACATAGCATAGCCTATGCAAAAAATGTTTTCCATTTTTTAGTATCAAAGCGAGCAATCTGTAGTTAAAAGAAATAAAATTACACTACTGAAAAACACATGACTCTAGTCCAGTAAATGGGTGAGTGGAACACCACTTTACCTATAATTTAGTTCCTGAAATCTGTGAATGGAAATAGTAACCTCCAACATCTCTCCCAGCTCTAACATGATGACAATCTGCCTACTGTCATTTAGAAATATTAGTAGAAAAACAACTTGGAATTCAGCATTTAAGTTTCTGTATTGTATAACCTATTTCACACATTGTTTATTTTTATAAGTTACATTTTAGAATTCAGTTTATTACTTCAGAAACTTGGCATGCTTTAAAAGAATCTGAAAGCCCCGTATTCCTATTATAAGCCAACTAGACACTTTATGGCTATGATCATTAAGGTAACTAAGATAACGGATTTTGAAAAACTGTTCATTATTCAAGAAGATTTTTACTTAAATTAAACAGGTAGAATATTGACATTAACATTCTTTTAGTAACAATTTCATTATGGGTAATGACTATAAAAGTATTGTTTAATTTACATCTCCCATAAAGAAAAACAGGAGATCTCACTCTACGTAAATATTTAAATTCTGTAAGTCTTTAAAAATTAGTTACAAGAGAAACTGCATTAGAAATTGTATTAGGTGACTTAGCGTGCTACGTGCCAGGAGCTGTGCAGAGATGCAGCATTCCAGCTGGAGTGGAAGAGACAGTAACGACAGGTTAAATCAGTGTCATGACACGCGTTTTGGAAAAAGGAGAGCAGGGTGAGAGAGATCTTACACTGGGCTGACCAGGGAGCAGGAGTCAGTGAGAATACAATTTCTTTAATTAAAAAAAAAAAAATTATAAAGATGGAGTTGCTACGTTGCCCAAGCTGGCCTGGAGTCCCGCCTGGGCCTCCCAGAGCGCTGGGGTTGCAGGCGCGCGCCCCGGCCGGCAAGAAACCCAGTTCACGCTTTCCCCGTGACGATCACGACGCGTCCCGGGTAACACGCCGTGGGGTGCGCAGGGCACCGCGCCGAGAGCGCTGGCCGGCGGGGAGCAGGCGGCGGCATGGCCTGTGAAGGTTCCCTGAGGCCGCGCCCGCCTCCGCCCCATGCCCTGCCCCAGCGCGCCCCGACCCCGGGCTGCGTCAGACCCACGCGCGGGCTCCGGGCTGTGGCCGGGAACCCGCCCGCGCGCCGTGCCCCACACCTGAAGTTGGACCAGGCGAAGTTTAGGGCGAGCTGGAAGTTGGGGTCTGCTTCGTCCTGGAGGCCGGCGACACCTCGGACGAGCTCCCGCACGTCGCGCTCCTGCTGCGCGTCCACCCGACTCCACGGTGGCCCGTGCCGCGCCATGTTCCGCGCTCCTGCAGCGCGCGTCTAACGAATTGATGCCTGTCGCGCGAGAGTTCGGGCTCCTGCGGCAGTAGCCTCCGGAGCTGGCGGCTTTCTCGCGAGAGTTCGCGCTCCCGTGCCCGGCGACTTGCAAGCTGGCAGCTATTCTCGCGACAGTTCGAGCTCCCGCTGTGGAGGGTACTCCTTGGGGCTGTCCCGTGGTGGAGACTGGAGTGCGCGTTTTCTGGTTGCTCGACGGTACGTTTTCTACTGTACTCAGAGTTAGCTGGTGTCATCGTGAATCAGATACATAAGGATCTCTGGCGGGCCTCGGTGATAGTCAGTGATTTTGAGAGCAGCCCGTTAGGTGCCCGGTCAGCAAATGCATTGGGACCCGCCTTTCCAGGAACCCTGAACTGCTTAGCTGCTGAATCCTCCCGGCCCTGTAGCTTCTCCCTCCAGTGATGGTCCCTGCGGATCTCGGTGCCCCATCCACACAACACAGTCACGCTGCACACATCCATGCTACACAACCAGCATCAGCGAAGCAGCTGTCCCGACCCGCTAGCAGTCCCGGCTGGCTCTTGCCCCGCCTGTTCCCTCAGGGGCGGCTTGGGGGACTTCATAACCGCCCCCCGGCCGGAGGTGCTAGGGGGCGGGGGGAACTTCATAACCCCATCTGGCCAGAGGTGCTGGGGGTTTGTATTGTGCAGTATACAATAGAAGTAATTATTGCTAACATTTGAGTGCTTATGATTAAAATGGACCTGGTACTCGTCTAATTCCTTTACATATGTTGATCCATTTAATCCTCACAAGACATCCTGTGACAAGCAGTATTATTATTCTTACCCTAACAATAAAGAAGAAAACAAACCTTAGGTACAGAGATGTTATAAAACTTGTCCAATTTTATTAAGTGGTGGCAGAAATAGAAGTAAGAATAAGGAAATTATCACTAAGACAGTATCTGTCTTTTCTTGGTTGGAGTGGGGATGTGATCAGGAACAGGAATGTGGCACAGAGCTGAGGTCTGGAGCATGGCGAGGGCTTTGGCACGCAGGGCAGGATGGGGCCAGAATCAGCTAGTAGATATTCAGGAATTTTATGAGCTGGTTGTTCAACCATTGGTAGCTTGAACTTGAAATCAGATTATTATTAATATGATAGAAATCAGAAATATGTAAATGCTCAAAATCAGGACCTCCACTCTGCAGATAATTCCTTTACCAGCATACCAAGAGTTGATGGGTTTCCCTGTCAGGCTACTGTCAGTGTTCAATTTCTTGGTCAAAGAACCGTTTATACAGGTGTTCATTTTATGATAATTCATTAAGTTGTTTATGTATGCTTTCTGTACATAGGCAATATTTTACAATGAAAAGTTTTTTATAAAGTAATACCAAGTGTCAATAGGAGGGAAAGAGTACTCTGTGCATCTTGGTGGGAGTGGGACAATAAAAGGTGGAGAGCAGTCTGGGAAATAGGGAATATATTTCTTTTATTATAATAGGCAGGATGGATTTTTTGGATAATAACTTGCTTGCAGATGTAATAATCTTCATGTAAATATTAAGTGAATAAGCAGATGCTATAAATTATACATGAAGGGCACATGTACCCTAAAACTTAAAGTATAATAATAATAAAATTAAAACAAAAAAACTTGTAAAGCAGTAGATAAATACTGGTTGCTACAAGAAAGGCTTAATGTTAAAGGATTTTTATGAATCTAGCTACATTTCTTAAAAGTATACTTTATTGTGTATTATGCATATTACATATATTTTATATTTTCATTTTTATTAGTAATTATTTTGAAATTATTTTCAAACTTGTACATTGTGATAGAACTGATATGCACATTTTAATATTTTATGCTCATTTTCACTTATTGACGCATTTATTAAATGCCCACCATAATATTATTTTCTTTATACAAGTGACATAGAGGAAATAGGCGGCAAAACAAATAATTAAAATAAAACAGAGTGTCACTTTTTCTGAGCTTTGTTAAATAATATGTGGGGTGCAAATGGAGAGAGTCCTTAAATGAAGACAAGTTTAATTGAGAATGGAAAACATATTGGGAAACCTATTAATGTAATAAAAACAGAAGAAAGTATTCAAGTATTAATGTAAATACTGGGGGATCATACATTTATAAATGCATACTAATATATTAGAACTTTTTAAAAAATTCTTTTTTCCACAAAATCAGACATTCAGTAAATAATTTGAAATTGCTAAAAATTTGAAAGTTAATTTTTGGATACCCATATATTATTAAAATTTTATGGCATTAATATAAATATTGTAATTTTAATAAATATAATTATTCAAGAATGACATAGTATCCCAACATAACTGCATTAAGCTTATTTAATATCTTATATTTTTTATTTTTACTTTTTCTGTTTTGTTCTAGATGGTCCCCAGCCATCACAAAAAGAAATGATATCACTGAGGGCATTTATGCTACTTTTTCTGAAACAGCTCTAGTATACTAAAAGTAAAATAATTTTATATAATTTAGAATTACAGTATATAGAGTAGAAAGGAATTTCTGGCATGTTTTAAAATTATTGTTGTTAAATTAGTAATAGCTACCTTTAATTAATGAATTGCTTCCAAAATTCTGCACATCTTAGTATTAACTTTTATTGAACTTAACTAACTTCTGGTTAAATGCTCTCTGAAATCTTCCCTATTAAGGGATGTGACAGAAATGGACAAGGAACATATGAATAAGAATTGAGCCGGAGGTGGAGCCAAGATGGCTGAATACGAACAGCTCCGGTGGTCTACAGCTCCCAGCGTGAGCGACGCAGAAGACGGGTGATTTCTGCATTTCCATATGAGGTACCGGGTTCATCTCACTAGGGAGTGCCAGACAGTGGGGCGCAGGTCAGTGGGTGCGCGCACCGTGCTCAAGCCGAGGAAGGGCGAGGCATTGCCTCACTTGGGAAGCGCAAAGGGTCAGGGAGTTCCCTTTCCTAGTCAAAGAAAGGGGTGACAGACGGCACCTGGAAAATCGGGTCACTCCTACCCGAATACTGCGCTTTTCCGACGGGCTTAAAAAACGGCGCACCAGGAGATTAATGTCCTGCACCTGGCTCAGAGGGTCCCACGCCCACGGAGTCTCACTGATTGCTAGCACAGCAGTCTGAGATCAACCTGCAAGGCCGCAGCGAGGCTGGGGGAGGGGTACCCGCCATTGCCCAGGCTTGCTTAGGTAAACAAAGCAGCTGGGAAGCTCGAACTGGGAGGAGCCCACCACAGCTCAAGGAGGCCTGCCTGCCTCTGTAGGCTCCACCTCTGGGGGCAGGGCACAGGCAAACAAAAAGACAGCAGTAATCTCTGCAGACTTAAATGTCCCTGTCTGACAGCTTTGAAAAGAGCAGTGGTTCTCCCAGCACGCAGCTGGAGATGTGAGAACGGGCAGACTGCCTCCTCAAGTGGGTCCCTGACCCCTGACCCCCGAGCAGCCTAACTGGGAGGCACCCCCCAGCAGGGGCAGACTGACACCTCACATGGCCGGTACTCGAACAGACCTGCAGCTGAGGGTCCTGTCTGTTAGAAGGAAAACTAACAAACAGAAAGGATATCCACACCAATAAACCCATCTGTACTTCACCATCATCAAAGACCAAAAGTAGATAAAACCACAAAGATGGGGCAAAAACAGAGCAGAAAAACTGGAAACTCTTAAAAGCAGAGCACCTCTCCTGCTTCAAAGGAACGCAGTTCCTCACCAGCAACAGAACAAAGCTGGACGGAGAATGACTTTGATGAGCTGAGAGAAGAAGGCTTCAGACGATCAAACTACTCCGAGCTATGGGAGGATATTCAAACCAAAGGCAAAGAAGTTGAAAACTTTGAAAAAAATTTAGATGAATGTATAACTAGAATAACCAATACAGAGAAGTGCTTAAAGGAGCTGATGGAGCTGAAAACCAAGGCTCGAGAACTACGTGAAGAATGCAGAAGCCTCAGGAGCCGATGCGATCAAATGGAAGAAAGGGTATCAGTGATGGAAGATGAAATGAATGAAATGAAGCAAGAAGGGAAGTTTAGAGAAAAAATAATAAAAAGAAACGAGCAAAGCCTCCAAGAAATATGGGACTATGTGAAAAGACCAAATCTACGTCTGATTGGTGTACCTGAAAGTGACGGGGAGAATGGAACCAAGTTGGAAAACACTCTGCAGGATATTATCCAGGAGAACTTCCCCGATCTAGCAAGGCAGGCCATCATTCAGATTCAGGAAATAGAGAGAACGCCACAAAGATACTCCTCAAGAAGAGCAACTCCAAGACACATAATTGTCAGATTCACCAAAGTTGAAATGAAGGAAAAAATGTTAAGGGCAGCCAGAGAGAAAGGTCGGGTTACCCTCAAAGGGAAGCCCATCAGACTAACAGTGGATCTCTCAGCAGAAACTCTACAAGCCAGAAGAGAGTGGGGGCCAATATTCAACAGTCTTAAAGAAAAGAATTTTCAACCCAGAATTTCATATCCAGCCAAACTAAGCTTCATAAGTGAAGGAGAAATAAAATACTTTACAGACAAGCAAATGCTGAGAGATTTTGTCACCAGCAGGCCTGCCCTAAAAGAGCTCCTGAAGGAAGTGCTAAACATGGAAAGGCACAACCGGTACCAGCTGCTGCAAAATCATGCCAAAATGTAAAGACCATCGAGACTAGGAAGAGACTGCATCAACTAACGAGCAAAATAACCAGCTAACATCATAATGACAGGATCAAATTCACACATAACAATATTAACTTTAAATGTAAATGGACTAAATGCTCCAATTAAAAGACACAGACTGGCAAATTGGATAAAGAGTCAAGACCCATCAGTGTGCTGTATTCAGGAAACCCATCTCACGTGCAGAGACACACATAGGCTCAAAATAAAAGGATGGAGGAAGATCTACCAAGCAAATGGAAAGCAAAAAAAGGCAGAGGTTGCAATCCTAGTCTCTGATAAAACAGACTTTAAACCAGCAAAGATCAAAAGAGACAAAGAAGGCCATTACATAACGGTAAAGGGATCAATTCAACAAGAAGAGCTAACTATCCTAAATATATATGCACCCAATACAGGAGCACCCAGATTCATAAAGCAAGTCCTGAGTGACCTACAAAGAGACTTAGACTCCCACACATTAATAATGGGAGACTTTAACACCCCACTGTCAACATTAGACAGATCAACGAGACAGAAAGTCAACAAGGATACCCAGGAATTGAACTCAGCTCTCCACCAAGCGGACCTAATAGACATCTACAGAACTCTCCACCCCAAATCAACAGAATATACATTTTTTTCAGCACCACACCACACCTATTCCAAAATTGACCACATAGTTGGAAGGAAAGCTCTCCTCAGCAAATGTAAAAGAACAGAAATTATAACAAACTATCTCTCAGATCACAGTGCAATCAAGCTAGAACTCAGGATTAAGAATCTCACTCAAAACCGCTCAACTACATGGAAACTGAACAACCTGCTCCTGAATGACTACTGGGTACATAACGAAATGAAGGCAGAAATAAAGATGTTCTTTGAAACCAACGAGAACCAAGACACAACATACCAGAATCTCTGGGATGCATTCAAAGCAGTGTGTAGAGGGAAATTTATAGCACTAAATGCCCACAAGAGAAAGCAGGAAAGATCCAAAATTGACACCCTAACATCACAATTAAAAGAACTAGAAAAGCAAGAGCAAACACGTTAAAAAACTAGCAGAAGGCAAGAAATAACTAAAATCAGAGCAGAAATGAAGGAAATAGAGACACAAAAAACCCTTCAAAAAATTAATGAATCCAGGAGCTGGTTTTTTGAAAGGATCAACAAAATTGATAGACCGCTAGCAAGACTAATAAAGAAGAAAAGAGAGAAGAATCAAATAGACGCAATAAAAAATGATAAAGGGGATATCACCACCGATCCCACAGAAATACAAACTACCATCAGAGAATACTACAAACACCTCTACGCAAATAAACTAGAAAATCTAGAAGAAATGGATAAATTCCTTGACACATACACTCTCCCAAGACTAAACCAGGAAGAAGTTGAATCTCTGAATAGACCAATAACAGGAGCTGAAATTGTGGCAATAATCAATAGCTTACCAACCAAAAAGAGTCCAGGACCAGATGGATTCACAGCCGAATTCTACCAGAGGTACAAGGAGGAACTGGTACCATTCCTTCTGAAACTGTTCCAATTAATAGAAAGAGGGAATCCTCCCTAACTCATTTTATGAGGCCAGCATCATCCTGATACCAAAGCCGGGCAGAGACACAACCAAAAAGGAGAATTTTAGACCAATATCCTTGATGAACACTGATGCAAAAATCCTCAATAAAATACTGGCAAACTGAATCCAGCAGCACATCAAAAAGCTTATCCACCATGATCAAGTGGGCTTCATCCCTGGGATGCAAGGCTGGTTCAATATACGCAAATCAATAAATGTAATCCAGCATATAAACAGAACCAAAGACAAAAACCACATGATTATCTCAATAGATGCAGAAAAGGCCTTTGACAAAATTCAACAACCCTTCATGCTAAAAACTCTCAATAAATTAGGTATTGATGGGATGTATCTCAAAATAATAAGAGCTATTTATGACAAACCCACAGCCAATATCATACTGAATGGGCAAAAACTGGAAGCATTCCCTTTGAAAACTGGCACAAGACAGGGATGCCCTCTCTCACCACTTCTATTCAACATAGTGTTGGAAGTTCTGGCCAGGGCAATTAGGCAAGAGAAGGAAATCAAGGGTATTCAATTAGGAAAAGAGGAAGTCAAATTGTCCCTGTTTGCAGATGACATGATAGTATATCTAGAAAACCCCACTGTCTCAGCCCAAAATCTCCTTAAGCTGATAAGCAACTTCAGCAAAGTCTCAGGATACAAAATCAATGTACAAAAATCACAAGCATTCTTATACATCAATAACAGACAAACAGAGAGCCAAATCATGAGTGAACTCCCATTCACAATTGCTTCAAAGAGAATAAAATACCTAGGAATCCAACTTACAAGGGATGTGAAGGACCTCTTCAAGGAGAACTTCAAACCACTGCTCAAGGAAATAAAAGAGGATACAAACAAATGGAAGAACATTCCATGCTCATGGGTAGGAAGAATCAATATCATGAAAATGGCCATCCTTCCCAAGGTAATTTACAGATTCAATGCCATCCCCATCAAGTTACCAATGACTTTCTTCACAGAATTGGAAAAAACTACTTTAAAGTTCATATGGAACCAAAAAAGAGCCCGCATCGCCAAGTCAATCCTAAGCCAAAAGAACAAAGCTGGAGGCATCACACTACCTGACTTCAAACTATACTACAAGGCTACAGTAACCAAAACAGCATGGTACTGGTACCAAAATAGAGATATAGATCAATGGAACAGAACAGAGCCCTCAGAAATAATGCCACATATCTACAACTATCTGATCTTTGACAAACCTGACAAAAACAAGAAATGGGGAAAGGATTCCCTATTTAATAAATGGTGCTGGGAAAACTGGCTAGCCATACATAGAAAGCTGAAACTGGATCCCTTCCTTACACCTTATACAAAAATCAATTCAAGATGGATTAAAGACTTAAATGTTAGACCTAAAACCATAAAAACCCTAGAAGAAAACCTAGGCATTACCATTCAGGACACAGGCATGGGCAAGGACTTCATGTCTAAAACACCAAAAGCAATGGCAACAAAAGCCAAAATTGACAAATGGGATCTAATTAAACTAAAGAGCTTCTGCACAGCAAAGGAAACTACCATCAGAGTGAACAGGCAACCTACAAAATGGGAGAAAATTTTCACAACCTACTCATCTGACAAAGGGCTAATATCCAGAATCTACAATGAACTCCAACAAATTTACAAGAAAAAAACAAACAACCCCATCAAAAAGTGGGCGAAGGACATGAACAGACACTTCTCAAAAGAAGACATTTATGCAGCCAAAAACCACATGAAAAAATGCTCACCATCACTGGGCATCAGAGAAATGCAAATCAAAACCACAATGAGATACCATCTCACACCAGTTAGAATGGCAATCATTAAAAAGTCAGGAAACAACAGGTGCTGGAGAGGATGTGGAGAAATAGGAACACTTTTACACTGTTGGTGGGACTGTAAACTAGTTCAACCCTTGTGGAAGTCAGTGTGGCGATTCCTCAGGGATCTAGAACTAGAAATTCCATTTGACCCAGCCATCCCATTACTGGGTATATACCCAAAGGATTATAAATCATGCTGCTATAAAGACACATGCACACGTATGTTTATTGCGGCATTATTCACAATAGCAAAGACTTGGAACCAACCCAAATGTCCAACAATGATAGACTGGATTAAGAAAATGTGGCACATATACACCATGGAATACTATGCAGCCATAAAAAACGATGAGTTCATGTCCTTTGTAGGGACATGGATGAAATTGGAAATCATCATTCTCAGTAAACTATCGCAAGAACAAAAAACCAAACACCGCATATTCTCACTCATAGGTGGGAATTGAACAATGAGAACACGTGGACACAGGAAGGGGAACATCACACTTCGGGGACTGTTGTGGGGTGGGGGGAGGGGGGAGGGATAGCATTGGGAGATATACCTAATGCTAGATGACGAGTTGGTGGGTGCAGCGCACCAGCATGGCACATGTATACATATGTAACTTACCTGCACGTTGCGCACATGTACCATAGAGCCTAAAGTATAATAGTAATAATAATAATAATAATAATAATAATAAAAAGAAAAAATTATCAAACGTGATATATATAAATAGGATTTCGCTTGACTACATCATAGCATTAAGTTTAATTTTTCTTGTTAACACTTTGAAAAGTATTTATGGAAATAAACAGTGCCTGACACATGAATTACTTATAGAGAAAAATGACTATCATTTGAGGGTATAAAAAGTTAATATGCAAAATATTCATATCTTTACTAAAAAGTTAATATGCAAAAATATTCATCTTTACTAAAAAACAAATCAACCTATGAAATACCAATGCTACTCAACAATATCACAATATACATACTAAACTCAGAAGAGAAGTTCGTTAAAACATGTTATTACTTTTTATGAAAGACAACTAAACATATGCCATCTATAACATGAAAGGTATTGTTAGACGCGGTTAAAATTGCTCTGCAGATATGAGTCTAATAATGATAAATGATATTTAACCTTTGCAATAATCACATATCAATATTACTATTACTTTCAACTTACAACTATGAAAACTGAATGTTACGGAAATTAAGATGTAGAAGGGAAGGGGCCAGCATGTAATTCTAAGTCTTCTGATTTATAGTCCATATTCAATGTATCGCCAGTGAAATCATCTTAAAATCCTGACTTTGCCACTAATTATCTTTTTCAAGCTTAGGAAATCATTTAGCTGATGTGGCTCAAATTTTCTCACTCAATGTTATAATAAGATTAAATCAAATGTCCCAAACTCAAGTTTTCACAGGAGGCACACAGATACACATGTAAGTGAATTGGGCCAGGTGGGGACTTCCTCAAACTAGAGAATGTTTGTCCTTTCTAAAAGTGGCCCCTACTCCTCAGCTCAAGTCAATTGTTCAATGTTGCTACTTCTTCCGTATTTTTCAAGAGAAACATGAAATCTGAACTTTTATCTAAAATCACTATATTTTAAAATTTAATTCCAACATTTTAACACTGTGAAGACCAAACATGTCAGTTTTTACTTCTGGACTAGTGTGTAGAGACTAATATGAAACTGGATGCAAACCATTAACTATTAGGCATGTGCCAAGAGAAGAGCAATATGAATAATTAAAAATTTGTGTATGCTGTAGTCTGAGGTATTTCATTGATAACACTTTTTTTTTGAATGAGGAGGGTAGTGTTATCACTAGAATGCTTAAGAACTCAGCATATCTGCATTAAAAAAAAATGACTGAATTAAAACACATAAGATATGTTAAACACTGAAATCAGCTTTCTGTGTCTGCATTTTACCACTGCTGAAACGTTTGTACATCCCGTTGTCTAGAACAAAAAACTCTTGCTTTCATTTTGTTCATACTGCTTACACTGGAATTAAGTTTTAATATATTGTCTTAAAAGATTTAAAATCATTTTGTGGAAATGTAAGATGTCTAATAAAACCTATTCTTATTTGGAAAAACATTGGTCTTAGTTTTTCTGAGTCCATGATACATACCATACCCTATTTTGGTTTGTAGGAGGAAAACAAGTTTATGTGATTAAATCTAACACTTTTGGGTTAAAAAAGTGTATAATGTAATTTAAATATAAACATAGAATCCATTAAATAAAGATAATTTTCTTATCTTCCCTTATTCGTAGTATTAGGTTATTTCTATGTCTCTAAATTTATATATAAAGGTGGACATGCGCAATGGCTCACACCTGTGATCTTAGCACTTTGAGAGGCCAAGGTGGGAGGATCACTTGGGGCCAGGAGTTTGAGATCAACCTGAGCAACACAGAGAGAGACCCCATCTCTACCAAAAAATTAAAAATTAGCCGAGTGTGGTGTCACATACCTGCAGTCCCAGCTTTTCAGGAGGTGAAGTGGAAGGATCACTGAGCCCAGGATTTTGAGGCCACAATAAGCCATGATCAAACCACAGCACTCCACCTTGGGTGACACAGTGAGACCCCGACTCTAAAAAAAATTTAAAAAGAAAAAATATTACATAAAAGTGTAAGCCTTTATATAAATATCAATATTTATTGTATTGTTTCTTTCAGAAGGATTTTCAGAGGAAGAATTCTTATATAAAACTGTATGAATAGGACATGGATGAGAATGAGGAGTGATTGCAAATAGGCAGGTGAGATCCTTCTGGGGTGATAAAAATGTTCTAAAATTAATTTGTAGTGATGTCTGCACAACTTTGTAAGTTTATAAAAAATTGACTTGTACATTTAACATTAATGAGTTGTATGACATGTAAATTAAACCTCAATAAAACTGTTATAATTATTTTAAAAGAAGAAAAGAAGGTATGAATATATTTTGTACTAATTATACTCAAATGAGTAGAGTATGATGCATACTTTTCAATAGGGATCACTTCAGCATAACAAAGAAGGTGGGTGGAAGCAAAGTTATACTGAGCTAAGGAAATGACTCCAAGTGGTAACTGAATCCACAGAAACAAATGAAGAGATTCATAAATGATAAATCAGAAGATCAATATAACAAAATCTACAAACATATACTGTATCTCCTCCTCTCAGCTTCTTTAAAAGACACAATTATATGAAGTAATAATTATGTCATGTTGGGTTTGTAACATACAGATGTTACATGTATAACAATAATGTCACAAAAAACAGAGAAAACAAATAGAGCTATATAGAAGTGACATTTATATAACTCACTAGGATAAAATTAGTATAAATCTGAGGCTGATTCCAACCAGTTAAGATGTACAGGTAAACCCTAGTGCAATCACTAAGGAAATTTATTTTAAGTGAAAAAAATTATGTAAAAATCGAAAATGCTATGTAAGAAAATAAGCACATAATCCAAAGAAAGCAGTAAAGAAGAAAGAAATAAAAAGAACACGAGACACATAGCTAACAAAAAGTAAAATGACAGATGGAAACCTAGCTATCAATAATCACATTAAAGATGAATGAAACAACCAATCACATCAAAAGGCAGAGATTGTCAGACTGGATAATAAAGATTCAATAACATACTGTTTATAGAATATTCAAAGATAAAAACATATTTAAAGTAAATAAAATGGGAAAAATATCAATGAATCCCAAGAAAGCTGGAATGGCTGTGCTAATATCAGACAAAATAGACTTTAAAACAAGATATATTACCAGATATTAAAAAGACATTGGATAATGATAAAAGGGCCAATCATGAGGAGGATATAGCAATTGTAAACATATGTGCACCTAACAGCAGAGTGTCAAAATACATGAAGGAACATCTGAAGAAATGAAGGGAGAAATAGACGAGTTAACAATAATAATTGGGCACTTCAATACTCAACTTTCCATTCATAAGATCAAGAAAGAAACTGAAGATTTGAACAAAAACCAAACAGAACTAACAGACAACTCTAGAACACGCCATCCCAAAACAGCACAATACACATTCTTCTAAAGTACACATAGCTGGGCTCAGTGGCTCATGCCTGTAATCCCAACACTTTGGGAGGCTGAGATAGGAGGATCACTTGAGGCCAGGAGTTCAAAACTAGCCTGAGCTAGCAAGACCCTGTCTCTATAAAAAACTGAAAAATTAGTCAGGCACAGTGGCTTGTGCCTACAGACCCAGCTACTCAGGAGGCTGAGGCAGGAGGATTGCTTGAGCCCAGGAGTCTAAGACTCCAGTGTGCTAGGACTGCACCACTGCACTCCAGCTTAGGTGACAGAAGGAGAGACCCTGTTTCCAAAAAAAATGTACACACAAAACATTCTCCTGGATAGACCAAACTCAGGTCATGAAACAATCCTCAATAAATTCACGAAGACAGATATAATACAAAGTATATTATCTGTCCAAAATGGAATGTCAGAAATCAGTAATATAAGGGAGTTTGAGGAATTCACAAATATGTGGAAATAAACACATTCCTAAATAACCGATGTGTCAAGGAAGAAATTATCAAAAGGGAAATTACAAAATATTTTGAGATGAATAAAGGCACAAATACCAAAATATAAGCAGTTAAGGCACTTAGAAACTTATACCTGTAAATGTTTGTATTTAAAAAGAGGTCTTCAAATCAACAAACCTCCCACCTTATGACCCTGGAAGCAAAAAAGCAAACTAAACATAAAACAAGCAGAAAGAAAAAAATAAAAAGAATTATAGAAGAACTTAATGAAATAGAGAATAAGAAAACTGTGAAAACACAGTAAAATCAAAAGCCAGTTCTTTGAAAAGATCAACACTACTAACAAGCCTGTACCTAGACTGATTAACATATTAATATTATTATCTCAACAGATACACAAAACATATTTGACAGAATCTAACACTTTTTATAAGAAGCACTGAACAAACTAGGAATAGAATGGAACTTCTAACTACCAAAAAAAGCATCTATAAAAAACTTATAGCCAACAACATAGTGCGATTTGTTGCAGGATGTCAGAGCATAAGAAGGGTAGCAAGCATAGGTAGGAGAGCTGCCCAGTTCATGATGTCAGAATTCTAAAAAAGTGATAAGGCGTCTATCTGAAACAACAAGGAAGAGGCAAGTGGGTTGTGCCTTGACATAAAGTTTCTGAGTATGTGCAAGGTAAGGAAGGTTAGATACACTAAGGGCTTCTCTGTGTAGAGAGTCAGAGCCTGAAAAGGATGAGAAGGCATCTGCCTGAGAGGAGACGGCAAACCATGGGAGGCAGCTGGGTCTAGAGTGGGGGTTGAAAATCATTCATTCAGTGTGTGGCTTGGCATGTTGGAGCTTGGGCAGGCAGAGGAGGGCATCCTCACAGGGGGGTGCTTGGCTCAGGTTGTTGTAGCCTGAGGAAGATGAGAAAATATGCACAAAGGGAAGCAACCAGGCAAGGGAAGGCACACCACCAGCAGTGCAGGGAGCACATTGCCTAAAGAAGTAAGCCAGGATGGGGTGTCAAGAGTTCTAGAGAGAGGGTAGCATCTGAATAAGAGGGCTGCCCAGCAGGAGGTAAAGAAACCTGGGGCTCCAGAGGGATATAGGAAAGGCATCAGCTCAACAGCCGAGCTCAGTGTATTGTGCTAGAACTGAGGAAGGGTTAAGAGGGCATCCATGATTTAAGGTAACCAGAAAAGAAGCCAACACCTGCCTCAGGTGAAGAGGGCATCCATATGGAAAATGAAGGAAAGACTGAGAAGCTGTTTGATGCGTTATAATGTAAATGCAGTAAACTGGACCTTTTTACTACAAAAGATATTATACAACAATTAGCAAAATTTTAATGGGGTCTGAGAATTAAATGGTAGCAACAAATCAATGCTAATCTCTCGATTTTATGTTACAGAATAATTATGTGAAAGAATGTTCTTGTTTGTAGGAACATAACATTCAGGAATGATGGAGCATCATGTCAGTAGTTACTCTCATGGTTCAGGAAAAAAACTGACTGGCATAGTGCTTGTAGCTTTTCTGTAATTTTTATTTTACTTTTAAATTTTAAAATGAGGAAGAAATAAAGAGATAAAGATATAAGAGCAAGTGAAATAAAATAAGTGATTTAAGAGAAATATTAAAGATAAGCAAAGTAAATAAACATGCATAGTCAAGTCTCTGGAGAAGAAAACCAAAGCAAGGAAATAGAAGAAATTTTAAAAGTACAGTATAAGAACAATTTCTTAAAATATGAAAAGATGCAAACTACATATGAAAGGGCACACCACATACCTGAGAAATTAACTCAGAATGACCAACACCAAGACATATCTACCAAAATTACTAGATTTAAGGAAAAAGAAAAAAAATCCTTTGAACATCTAACAAGACTAAGTGCCTTGTAATGGAGAAGATATACATTGTCAACAGACTTTCAATACTAATACCTCATGCTAGAGAAAAATTAGTAACATATTTAAGACATCCAAAGAAAGAAAAGTCAAGGATTTTATAGCCAGGCAAAATGACTTTCAAGTAAAGAGTATAAAGCCCCTTACAAACTAGTATCAAAATGCATTTCTCAAGAAATACTGTTTCCATGAACTCTTCGTGAGGCATCTACTACAGAAAGAGCTAAAACACACCCAAAACACATCAATATAAGGAAATAATATAAGCCTTAAACACACAGGTACTTATGGGACTATGATTAAATAAGAGTTAAGAGAGAATGGTATGTAGTAACTGTGCGTGCTCACAATGTAGATAAGACCTTGTATTAGCTTGCTGGGTCTGCTATGACAAAGTACCACAGTCTGGATGGCTTAAATAAAAGAAGTCTATTTTTTCATAGTTCTGGAGGCTGGAAGTCTGACATATGGGTATAAGCAGGGTATTCTTCTGAAGACTCTCTCCCTTGCTTTGAAGACAGCCTGACTATCTTTTCTTCCCTGTGTCTTCACATGGTCTTCTTTTGCATGTGTCTGAGTCCTAATTTCCTCCTCTTTATAAGGATACTAGGTACATTGGATTAGGACCCAATAACCAAAATGACCTCACTTAATCTTAATTACCTCTTTAAAGACCCTGTCTCCAAAAACAGTCAAATTTCAGGCTACTGAGGGTGGGAATTTTAATGAATTTTAGGGGAACATAATTCACCTTGTAACATGCCTCAAGTATTTTTAAAATAGCAAGAGAATGAAGAGAACACATGCAAAAACAAATTAACTGTACTTTCAGTAATTATAACAATTGGGCATTATTGGTATTATGTATAATTGGCATTATGTATAATTATGAGATTTTCTAATCCATTATCCTGTGTAATTGACAATCAGTATCCTCAATGAAGAAAGGAGATTTAACTTCAAGTAGGTCAAGCTGAAACGCCACACTCTCCTGCTTTTTCTCCTTATTCCCTTGCTCTCCTCTTTCTCCTTTGCTGGTTCCTCTGCATCTCCTCAACCTACAAACACTGGCTTTCCCAAGGACTCATTTCTCGGTTATCTTTTTCTCTGAACTCACTTCATTGGTACCTAAATCCAGTCCTTTACCTTAAAATCCTGTCCATATCCTGCCATCACCATATTTCTATCTCTAACCTAGATGTCACCTCTAAACTCCAGACTGACTTCATTTTTCCATTTAGATGTTTATCAGGCATCTCAAACAACTATGCCCATAACCTACGTCCATAACCAAATATTTGATCCCCTCTGCCAAAACTTATTTCTTCATAGTCCTCCCATCTCAGTAAATGACAACTCCATCAGCTCAGTTGTTCAGGCTAAAATTCATGGGGTTACTTGTGCCTCTCAATCCTCTCTTGCTCCATTACCCCATGTTCACAGTGACAGAAAATCCTACTGGCACTACCTCCAAAGTACATCCAAAAGCTGACCTTTTAGAGTCTTAGATATTTTAGATATGCTTTATCAAAAATCTAATCAAGTCTCAATACTTTCCAGAGCTCTTTCACTAAATAACTGCAACAGCCCCCTAACTAGTCTCCCTATTTCCACCTTTTCTCCCTATTTGCCATAGTAACCAGGGTGATCCTTTTCAAATTGGTATCAGGCCAGGACACTCAAACTTTTCAAGGGCTGTCCCTCTCACTCAAGAGCAAAAATGAAGTCATAACAATCCTCTGAAAGCATATAGTTGTTCTCTGAATTAATCTTTGATTCTCCCCTTTGCTCCTTCTGTGACATAGAAGGAAAACATAGTCACAGTGTTCTTCAATCTGTGAAGTAAGCTTTTGCTAATGGCCTTCATTCTTGCTCTGGCATTTACCCTTAAAGTTCTTCCCTGGATATCCACTTGGCTAGCATCAACTTCCATCTTTTTTACCTGCTTTGTGAGTCTCATAGCTCTTATCACCATATAGACACTATATATTTTCCTTTTGTTTTGTTATGTCTTCTCCCATGATACTGCACACCCTACTTCTCCAAAATACAGGCATGTGGTTTTTGTTGGTTTGGTTTAACTGTTACGTCCCTAGCATCTAGAACAGTGCCCAACTGTTTAATAAAAGAATGAATGGATGAATTAGTGAAGGCTAATTATTTATATTTAGTTAGCATTGATTTATTTTGTTTTTCCTTTCAATTGGGCTTTTGTTATCTTTAATTTGAAAGAGAGGTCTACAGCATATGCTGTGGGTAAATGAAATACTGGATACATACCTATCATTCAAGAAAAGACATGCAATTTTGACTTTGTTAATTTTGTTTTAGCCATTGAATTGTAGTCAACATCATTCTATCAAGACAGTTGCAAAACACGTAACTTTTCAACTACATAGGTGCATTTATAGCCTCTCCTCAAATCTTTCTGTTAGTTATCATATGTATTACATGTATATACTCCTAATCATCCAGGTTTTCTTTTTCTGTCAGTAATGAGAGTCAAATAACAAGAATTTTTTAAAATTTTCTTTCAAGACTTAAAGAATATTCTCACTGGATAAAAAATTCTAGGTTGACAGACTTTTTTTCTTTCAGAACTTTAAAGATTTTGTTCCACCTCTGTGGCTTCCCTGCTTTCTGATGAGATGTGTACAGAAATTCAAATTATTGTTCCCTTATCAGTATCTAGTTTTCCTCTGCCTGCTTTCAAGATTTTCTCTTTATCTTTGGTTTTCCACACTTTGTAATGTGCCTACTTTGGTTCTCTTTGCATTTATTTTGGTTGGAGTTTTCAGAGTTTCTTCAATCTATAAATGTAAGCCTTTTACCAAACCTGAGAAGTTTTCTATCATCATTTATTCAAATATTTTTTCTGACTCTTTCTCTTACACTGTGCCTATTAAACCTTTCAAAACTGCCCCCACAGATCTCTAGGGTTCTATTTTTTCACCCCAATCTTTCATAACTCTCTTCAGATTTTCTATCAATCTATATTCAAGTTCATTTACTTCTCTATAATATTAATTCTGCTAATAAGCCCATACAGCTTATTTTTAATTCTGATATATTTTTCAGTTCTAGAATTGCCATCTGATTTTGTTTTATTTCATGGCTGCTACTTCCTATCTTTTAATGCATTATAAGTAAATTTTTCTCTACCTCGCTAGTTACAATAGACCTCGTGATATCTCCAACATGTGGGTTATCTTAGAGTTGGTGTATGATGATTTTCTCTTCCCTTAAGAATAAGTCACATTTTCCTGACCATTGTTAGAATTAATCCTTTTGGATTATATGCTAAATAGTGTGATTATTACTCTGTACAATATTATAGAGAAACTTTCTGGCCAGAAAGTTTCCTATAAAAGCAAAAAATAGGGATATCAGTCCATGCAGACTGTTTCATATTTTACTACCCTTCAAAGCTCGCCTGCTTTTATTCAATCTCCACAACCCTCAGATAGATGTTATCTATATTATGTGCAGAGTTTACAAATGGTTATTTGTGAGAAGATCAGTTTGTTAGGAGCTCACCCTTCCATACAAGTATTGGAAATCCTCTGAAGTGATTTTTAATTTTGGAGGTTGTGTTATACTTTTTCTCTTATCAGTTAGAACTTTATTATGATATAGCAAATTATAAAAACCATTATGCTATCATATTCATAAATGAAGAACTCAAAGCTGCATTTTCAAATATCTGGCCATGAAGACTAACTGCTTGCTACATGGGATTAACAGAACTATGAGAAAATGTCTAGTAATAATTATAAAATATAAAAACTTTGTTAAAATCTCATTTGCAAGGGCCACCTCATACACAATCTTGAAGACATTAAATAACCCCAAATAGAGATCCACAGTAAACTTATCTGGTAGTAAATTTTACTATACTAGACAAATCTACAGTAAGATTTTCTGTATTTTAAATATTTTCTGTATTTTCCGAACTGAATGGTTTGTTTAGTTAATAAGTGATACCCTATTTACCGTTTCCAGAAAATAACGAAGTACAGAATATTTACTGATAAGCTGCAATGTTCAAAACCAAATATTCGACAGAAAAAAATTTACCTAGCACTGCAGTGACCAACAAGTCAAAATAATTTGTGACAGGCTCTATTGAATATATAATTTGATGACATTATTTGAAGGTAGAATTAACTTATTAACTTTGAAGCCCATATGTTGACATGCTATCTACACTAAGCTCAGAATCATAAATTTTGTCTGACTATTACAATGAAAGAAAGTTCCATGTAACTTAATGCAATAAATACAAATACTATGTTATTATACAACACTAAGTAATTTAAACTCCATTTGTGATTCATCCAAATGTCCATGAGTTATTATATTCTCTACACCTTAAAAATTCCACTATAGCTCTCTACCCCTTCACTTACAGAGAGTGACTTTACCAAGATAATTGTGACTATCGTGTGTGAACTACTCAGCTTTTCTGTCAAAACACAATCTGATCATCTGCATTTCTCCTTCTCTATGTTCTCTGAATTTCTAAAAACAAAAAGTTTTTTAATATAAAAAAATTTTGCTGATGCCTGTCATGGTGCAGTTGTACTTATAATATTTACAAATTGAGAAAATGCACGTACCTGTGGATTTATCATCAACCCCCACTAACAACAAGGGGTGCAGTAAGCTGAGAACTTTCAAAACTTAATAAAATACTATCTGATGTAATGCCCAAATTTACAGGCGTATCTCTTAAAAGTTCTGACTTCAGGTACTCTACTGTGTGTTAGGATACTAAGGATACACTATGTCACATGAGCTGTGTACACATGATGACAGGGTTACTGCTCATTATCACCGTTGTTAAAAAGAATGAGAAGAAAGACGTGTGAAAAGAATACTACAAACTACAGAGTTTGCAAAACTGTTCAGGACAAAGTTTGCTTCTTTGTGAATAGAAGAATTACAAAATGGCTTATATTCAGCCCTTTTCCTAGATGTTGCCAGGAAGCTCCCATCAATTCTCTGAAATTTCACATTAGCAATCATATTGGATTTGTATTTTCTTGATATTCTACCTTTTTATATTTCATTTGTTTGCTTGTCACTCTATTTAATATCATTCTATTAGAGCTTAAAAAGACAGTGCAAGTATTTTATGAAACAAAGAAGTAGGAAAAAAAAGCAGGCAGCATATTAATAAAAAATGTGAATTACAAAAATATTCCTATGCAAGATCAGCAATGGCAGAACCAAGATGCAAACCCAACAAAAAGACCCATGAAAGAAGTAGTAGCTGGACAAGCACAAATTCATTTCTAGAGCTGGTAAGACAAAAACAAAAATGATATGGAAAATATATGACAGCAAATATTGTTACCTTCACATAAAAATAATAGCATTATTATTCTTCAATATTATTATGGTTATTCAAGTCACTGAGAAAAAATATCTTTTAATATGGGTAAATTCAAACTTTCCACACTCTCTCTCTCTCTATATATATGTGTGTGTGTGTGCATGTGTGTGTGTGTATATGACATAAAAATTAAAAGAGAAATACCAATGCAAAAATACATAGGCCAAAGAGGGATTTTTAAAAAATATTTTTCCTTTCCAGAACACAATCTTCACATTATTTAAATTAAGTTCAATAAAAAAACCACACTTCCATATAAGACTAGTACTCCTTCAGAATTATAAACACTGTGACTATAATGTAAGCTCAAGTAGTTTGAGACTGCACGATTCCCAATGTGATTTAAACAGAACACCCTTATATATTCCCCTAGCCAGGTGTACTGCACATTTAAAACTAACTCATATATGTGCATGCTATATCTTACCCTACAGTCTTTGTTCTTAAAGTTTAAAAAACAGAAAGAATATGATAAATTACATTAAATAGTTTTGCTAAATTAGTTTACTCACTGCTGTACCTACTTCCTCACTGCAATTAAAGCAAAAATATAAACTAAAATTAAATAATTTGAGGCCCATGAAATATATTATCTTAGATTCCTTCTCGATCTTTAACTCTTCTTTCCAAGTTACCAGTAATATTAACAAGTTCTTTATTATGTTCATTATGTAATATATATTTCAAATTTTTGTATTTTAAATACTACATTAAGCAAAATAGTTTTATAAGATTATCTCAGAATTGTTAACAAAAGGCATGCTATCAATATTAGGAAATATTCTGAAGGATAAAAAAGTTTATAAAGAGAAAACAGTTGAGAAAAAAGCATCTTTGAACCGAAAAGAAACATGTAATAAAAACTGACTACATTCCAAAAATAGAAATGACTCTTAAAATGTATTAAAGAAAGATTTTCACTAAAAATTATATTACATCACATTTTACATCTAAAACGCTCCATAGAATTTATAAAATTACAGTTATTAGTACCTTCTATCTAGGTCCTAACTGATGAATTGCAAATATCTGTGCTGGGTCGAGTGCTTCACTGAACACATACACGGCACCAAGTTCAGCACAGAATACCCTATTTACATCAGCAGTTTCTGATGATCCAAGAAAGCACTTGTCATAGCTCTATTTTTAGAAGTCATTAAAAAATGCATTATTTTTAATAATGAAAAGGTTTAAATCCTTAAATCAGCCTTTATGAATATTTTAAAATATAACAACAATAATAGAAGAAAGCATCAGTTAAGACTTTATTATTTAAATAATAAATGCCAGTCAAGTTTTTTGGGAAAAATGATCAATTACATGTTTTACACTTACGTTGAAGCAAACAAACAATAGCCACCTACTCAATCTTCCGACTTACCACTTTTCAAATATTACAGTTAAAGGCAAAAGAGCTTATAATTATTTACAAACAAAGTAATTTAAAACTGTAATGATGTATAATTATCCATATAGAGAGAGATTGATCTGAATCAAGGGAATGACTATTCAAAAATTTAATCATGAACACATAGGGTCTAACTTTTTTATTCTACTTCATTTTTGAAATTATGAATCTATTCCTCTATTTCTCCATATATAGTAAAAGACAAAGAAAATAAATCCCCTCTCATATATGAGTAGAAACTACACAGAATCAAAATCAAATAAACAATAAGACTAAAATCTGCTGCTTAAAGCAGATGGTACTGTGCTCACCACATTGAGGAATTCACCACTGAAGAAGCCAAAAGCTTAACAAGATCTTTCCAGCTTCTACTTTTACACCACACCCACCCAAACCAGGGAAAGCAGTCATGGCTCTGTTCCCTTCTATTCCCAAAGGTTATTTCACACCTTAGAATGAATAAGCAAGAATTATATATGTAAGAAGTACTTTTGGTACTTCAATAAAGTAACAAAAAAATTGTGAATACGTACAAAGGCAAAAAGAACTGTCATCGTTAAATACCCAATCTTTAATTAGAAGTATACGAAATTAAACTTTAACCACACAAAGTATGTATATATGTGTCATTATCTAGAATTCTCCACTTCTTAGGGCACTATTACAAATAACCAAAAAACTAAGTCTTTTCTTTCCAAGATACTGTCTTATCATTGAATGAGTCAAGAAGACCACTGGGATTTCTTTCACTCTATAATAAAAAGACTCTGGAGAGAAGATAAAAAGAAGAATTTCATCTGTGTATTCTAATTCTGAAAACAACATTCTATTAAATATTTATTGTTGTGGCACAACCGTGAGTTTCTACGGCAGGGAAAAGCAACTTTTTCTATAAAGGGACAGACAAAAAATATTTTAAACTTTGCTTGCCACACCTGGTTTCTGTCCCATTCTTTGATTTTGTTTGTGTCTCAAGAAAAAAACAAACAAAAAACCTTTAAAATTTAAAAGCCAAGATTCTTAGGCCCCAGCTTACACAAAACCAGAAACGGGGAGGGTCAGATTTGGCTCATAGGGTGTAGTCTGCCAAGCCCTGATCTAGGGGACAAACTATGGACCATACACACAGTGCTAGTTAAAAGAACACAAGACAGGATAAGCAAATCCCTGCCTTTTGGGAGATTAAAGCCTACAGAGACAGAGATGCAAACAAAACTGAGAAATGAATTGTGTTTAAGAAGTAAGTTCTTATAAAACCAGGTATGCTTGAAGGGTTGTATATTATTGAGGTTGGAGGTACTTTCAGCATTAAAACAAACCTTTTACTTTGGCTCTGACAGGCCGGAATGTAGACAATGGAAAGCCCAAAGTAGAGAAACCGTTAAGGACCCTTGAGGTTTTAATTCGCGTTGTTCTCTACCTAGAATCCAACTGTGTCACTTCTTCCACTGCTAACATACTGGTAGAAACTCATATAATCTCGTTGTTTCATTGCAATAAGCCATTTAAGTGATCTTCCTGCTTCTGTAATTTCCCTTCAAAATATTCTCAATACTGCAGGCAGACTGATGCTTTAAAAATATAAGCACACATCACTTGTCTGCTGAAAACCTTCCAAGGATTTTTAAGCTGAGTAAGATGCAAAAGCGCAGGCCTTATGTTTGCTTATGAAGGCCAAAATGATTTCTGCCTAACCTCATCTCTTAATATTATTCTGGCCTGTTCCTCCCTCTGCTCCAGACAAACTGCCTTTTCCTTGAACTTTCCTATTCTGCCTCAAAGCCTTTGCATTCACTGTTGCCACTGAATAGAAGTTGTTCCCCACATAACTTGCTTGCTCAACTCTTCCTGCTAAAATCATCTCTGGACCATCCGGCTCCTCCCTTCCCTACAACTACAACTTTCTGTAGCCCCAATTTATTTTCTCCATAGCATTTATCACGATGTAATTAATAATAGTGACTATATGTTATACTTCCGTTTAGGGTCTTCTTTCTATATCTAAATAAGGGGTAAACCGTATTTTTTCGTGCTTGATGCTGGAATAAATAGAATACATGATTCATGGTTTTTTATCTAAAAAACTTAAACTTTGGCCAAATGTTCCTGTTTTTGTATCACTAATCATGTCTTTTAACAATTTTCTTATACTAAATTTAACAATGAAAGATTTGTTTAATTAAAAAAAAACTTTCAAAGTTTTAAGTTTCTACCAAACTTTTATTATTCAATTCATATTGTAATGATAGATCATACTCTCAAACAAATTAAAACACAGAAAAATACTTACATCATTTGTGTTAACATGCCAAGCCATATCACCATAAGATACCAGCTGTCCATCAACGTAACACTGAATTTCATTGTTCCTCCATCGATTGTAAATGTGGACAATGCTGATCATGTACCACTTAAATAAGAAATTAAATATATCAATATGTAATGTTTGGTTATTATGGTCTAAAATGCAATTATAATATTCATAAAACCCTACAAGAATATGCTGACAGGACTATTAATGATCATCTAATACCACTTCCTCAAGCTCCCGCTCGCATCCCTCATTTCACAGATGGTAGAAGTGGCACATAAAGAATATTTGTGGAGAAGACAAGAACTACAGCCCCTTGACCTCCAGAGTGATATTCTTTCCACTATACCAAGATTCAAAATTGTGGAAATACAATTTATTTGTGTTCATTCATTTAAAATTTACATTGTGCCAGGCACTGCAGATACCCAAGGCTGACCAGTTCTCCTAGAAATTATGAGCTATAAAAGAAATATATATGACACAATTAAGCAAATGTAGAATTATAAATCATGGTGATTACAGTGAGGAGAAAGAAAACAAAAACAGGAGGAGAAACAAGAATACAAACATGAAATAGAAGCAGTAGCAAAAGAAAATGAAGAGGAACAAGAAAATGAGAAGAAAATACACAGCGGAAAAAAGAAAAAAGAACAGGTATGGGAATTAAAAGGCCTATAATGATACCTTTCATCCCTTCTCGATTCATAAAATTTGAGTAACTCCAAGAGTATCACAACAAAAAACAAGCAAAAGGATACACAAATAGTCAACCCCTAAATTTTGTTAAGAATGAGACAATGCTGCCACTCACGCCTGGCTCAGGCCCCAGCAGGAGGAGGGCACCCTCCTGAGATTGCAGAAGGGGGAGGACTCCTCTTTGCCCTAGGTGTACCACCACCACTGCCACCAAGGCCTGCGTTTCAGCACCCATGGGTTCCTCTCCACCCCAGAACGGGATGGGCCCTGCAGTGCTCCTAGTCCCCCTTCCGGGCCCCCAGACTTCCTACTGCTAACACCACTAGCGTCAAAGCCAATACAACCACTGTCGTCCTCAACGTACCTTCCCACCCTACCAGGCTCCTACCACCTGGCCCCCGTGGGTGCCCTCCTCCCGCTGCGGTCGATCTGTGATCTCCATCGCCACCAACAACCGCATGAAGCAAGCTGCAGAGCCACGTCATCTGCAGGCTCGACCCCACAGGCGACTCCTCCCCTTCTCCTCCTTCAGCCTGGCTTGGAGGAGCTGGGCAGGCAAAGCCAGAAAAGCCCCAAACAGGATTCAGGCAGTGGAACCGTTAGAGCCTCACCTTGTCACGCTGGTGATTGGGTGGCAGGGATCAGTTTCATTGAAGGCACTCACACTCACCTTCCAAAGTCCAGCCTCTCCCCCTGGCAAAAGCTGGCCAGGAACTGGGGTCTGGGGTGGGAGTGAGTGCCTTCACTGAAACCGGCCCCTGGCCAAGTCCAGCTGGCCAGGAATTGCTGGGCCCACCAGGGCTGCCCTCCTCGGGGAGCCCGAGTAGGAGAAACTCAGACCCAGCCAGCCCTCCCCACCCAAGGGCTGGTTCCCATTCCTGACGCCTCCACCCACAGTGCCCTGTCCCCCACTTCACCCGTGGTGCCTACGACTCCCTGCCAGGTAGTCCCAGGTGGTCTCCGCAACACAGAGCATGACGGCGTGCCGGGAAACCACAGTGGGTGTGGGGGCCCTGCCGTGCAATCTAGCTTGAGCAGGAAAAAATCGCCTTCTAGAGTCTGGAGTCCGGGAAGAGGAGAACGATCCCTTACCTGGAGGCCACCAGAAGGAAGGAGGCGGCCACTGCTGTCGCTGCCGCTGCCACCTCCTCAGCTTGCCAACACCGCTGGCAGTGTAGCCCCCACAGCACCCCTAATCTGCCCCCTGCCACTAGCAGTGTAGCCCCCGGATAGCACATCCAATACACCCTACAGTTTCAGGCAATGTAACCCTAATACCTCCCCCAAAGCACTCCCCCCACAGCAGAGAGTGTACCACCCAATAGGGCCCACAATCTGACCCAGCCACGGGAGTTGCTGCACTAGATAGCATCCCAAACCCGCCTCCTCCCAGCCCGCTACGGGCAGTTCAGCTCTTGATGGCGCACCCCCCAGTCAGCACCCAACAACGCCCCAGGCAGTGCAGCACCCAACAATGTCCCTAAACCACCCTCCACTGCCAGCATTGTAGCCCCGGATAACTTCACCCAACCCACCCTCTGCCGCTGGCAGTGCAGCAGAAGACACCACCCCTAATCCTTCCCCAGCCACCGACGGTACACGTCAGTGTACACAACCTGCCTCCCCCGATCACCCCTGCCACCGCGGGCAGCAGAGCCCCAGATAGCCAGCCAACCTGCCCCACCACCAGCAATGCCACCCTGGAGAATGCCCCCAACCAGACCACTGCCACAGGCAGGGTAGCCTCTAGCAGTGAGCCCCAATAGGACACCCAACCCTTGCTCCCAGAGGCGTACAGGCAGCCCCGGGAAACTCACCTACCCCATCACATTTCCACCACTGTGGCCGAGCTGCAGTCTCCGACGTCACCACCAACCACAGCGGGCGAGCCAACCACAGTGAGGCGAGCCAACCACGAGGCGAGCCACGGTGGCACAGGCTCCAGCCTCCAGCACGTGGCGGTGCCTCTTCCTTCTCCTAGTTCTCCAGCCCAGCAGGAGAAGCTCCCCCTGCCGGCCACTCTACTACTGTTCTGCAGCCACCAACCACAGCCAGATAGTGGCCCACGCTCCAGGGTTCCAGGCTCCATCCATCCTCCAGCAGGCGAAATGTTGCGGCCTCTTCCAGTTTTCTAAGCCCGTCACAGGGTAGCTCCTCCTCTTGACACAGAAGAGCTTGAAATGACCTGATGCGACCTCAGCATATTTTATATACCTAGGTTATGCAAATGTGGTTCCTGGACTACATGTTCTGATTGGACAAGAGAAAAACCTCTAGGTCTACTCTGATTGGACTTTATTTTCATGCTGTGATTGATTGTGTTAAGACTTGCTCTCAACCAATCAGAACATGATAATAAAGTCCAATCAGAGTAAGCCTGGAGGTTTTTTTTCTCATCCAATCAAAACATGCAGTCCAGGAACCTCCGTGGGCATAACCGCAGTATATAAATGATGCTGAAGCGAGGTCAAGTTTTTTCAGGTTTCTGTTTTTTTGGTGGAGTTGCTCGCTGCCCAGCGTAGAGGACTAATAAAATTAATGAAAATTGGTGAATCAATGACGCTTTCGGAAATTTCCTGTTTTTGACATCAGAGTCATATTATAATGCTCTATTTCCTGTTTCCTCACCTAAATAGAATTTTGCTTCAGGCAATTTTTTATCTGAACTTCTGTTTGTAGAAACCAGGGACATTTATTGAATTGTTTCTAGCTGGCTATTTGATCTTAACAAAGCATTTAAATGGTACTGATGCCCTGGCTTGAGCAACGGAGCATCCCAGACTTTCAGTTAGTTGCACACAGCACACATACAACTCATTTGAGTTACAGCTAAATGCAATTACAGGCCTCAGAGCTAATATATAGCTCACTTCTTATTTAAGGCAATTCACCTTTGAATTGGTTAACCCTTGTTTATAAAATAATAAGATGGGAAACAAAGTTGCTACCTAATATGTGAGTTTCCCCACATAAACACTTATTTAAAGATTCATTTGTTAATCAAGTATCTGGAACTTGAAATACATTTTTATGAAAGGAAATAAATTTTAGGTGATGATTAGGTTTTTATCAAGAGCTGAAGTTTTTAATAATGAACAGGGAGCTACTATGGCAAAACAGTAATTAAATAAAACAAATTCAATAGAATGATATGAAAAATCAATGACATTTATCCTGAGTCAAATATAAAGAGAATTAAATTGGGGATGACAAAATGTAGTTTCTAATCGTTGTTCCACCACTATTTGACCTTGAGCAAACTGCATGGGGTCCATATTTGGTAGACAGATTAGGATGTACACTTTCTTTTAAATAGTTGAGAATTAGCTTAAGTGCTATCATTTGATAACTTGCTCAGTATTTGATAAATGCCAGGAAATTAACTCAAATCCTTTGATGAGCTCCATTTTCTGTATTCAATTTGTATAAGTTCAACAAATATTTCTTGAGGGTCTTCCATATGCTGGGTATGTGTCTTAGCAAAATAAAGTACATTATGAAAGATCTGATGGTCAATAGTATATCATCAGTGAATTGCAAATTAAAATCTAAATGAGATATCACTATATATCCACTGGATTGTCTAATATTTTAAAGTTGTTAGTATTAAATATTGGGAAAAATGTGGAGCAGCTGGAACACTCATACATTGCTAGTGGGAGATTAAAATGGTGCAGCACTTTGTAAAGCTAAACATATATTTACTATACTACCCAATAATACCACTAAGTATTTACCAAGAGAAAACAATTGTCTACACAAAGACTTGTACATGAATGTTCACAGCAGCTTTATTCATCATAGCTAAAAACTGGAAACAACTCAAAAACATAAAAGTAAATTGATGAGCAAATTGTGGTATATCAATTTAATGGGATACCATCCAACAATGAAATAAATAATGAATGATAACACTGATTGACATCAATAATCTCAAAATCATTATCTTATGTTAATGAAGCCAGACACAAATAAGTATTTTGTATATTATTTTATTTGCATAAAAATTTATAACAGGAAAATCTAATTTATAATGGCAAAAAGTAGATTCGTGGTTGTCTGAGCTAAGGGGTAGAGGAAGATTGATGGACCGCAAAATGCAAAAGGGAACTCCTTGGGGGTGATGGAAATAGTCTATATCCTGATTAGCAAGGTGGTTACATGCATGTATACCTTTCTCAAAACGCATAGAACATACACTAAAATGTGCCGTGCTGGCTGGGTGCAGTGGTGTGGCTCATAGCACGGCACCCAGCCAGCACTGCACAATAAATGTCAAACACTGATTTTTCATATCATTTTATTGAATTTATGTTTTATTCTATTACTGTTTTGCCATAGTATCTCTCCCTGTTCATTATTAAAAACTTCAGCTCTTGATAAAAACCTAATCATCACCTAAAATTTATTTCCTTTCATAAAAATGTATTTCAAGTTCCAGATACTTGATTAACAAATGAACCTTTAAATAAGTGTTTATGTGGGGAAACTCACATATTAGGTAGCAACTTTGTTTCCCATCTTATTATTTTATAAACAAGGGTTAACCAATTCAAAGGTGAATTGCCTTAAATAAGAAGTGATCTATATATTAGCTCTGAGGCCTGTAATTGCATTTAGCTGTAACTCAAATGAGTTGTATGTGTGCTGTGTGCAACTAACTGAAAGTCTGGGATGCTCCGTTGCTCAAGCCAGGGCATCAGTACCATTTAAATGCTTTGTTAAGATCAAATAGCCACTTAGAAACAATTCAATAAATGTCCCTGGTTTCTACAAACAGAAGTTCAGATAAAAAATTGCCTGAAGCAAAATTCTATTTGGTGAGGAAACAGGAAATAGAGCATTATAATATGACTCTGATGTCAAAAACAGGAAACTTCTGAAAGCGTCATTGATTTAGCAATTTTGATTAATTTTTTTAACCAAAAAAACTGCTCTTTTGTAGTACTTTTTAAAGGAGAAAAAAAGGGAAAAATGCCTTACTTAGCCCTTGGCACTCATTTTATTATTCATTTGTAACATGGCACGTCACATTGACAACTCATTTTAAGTCTGAATTTTTCTTACTAAGTAATCATTTTGTGTATGCTATTTTTTCATTGAATTACAGTGTATGAGAAGCAGTCTCTCAAATCACCAGATAGAATATGTGACAATCAGTTTAGTTTGTAGTCAATGTTCATTATTCCTCTACGTTTCTTTATTTTGGTAGTTTAATCATAGTTCTTAACAACTGCCTTGAAATTTAGAGATAAAAGTAATGTTTAATTTTGGTATCTTTAGTCACAAAAATAGCTGTGGAACAAACTATAGATTAGGAAGACAGAAGGGTGAGTCTTCAGATATCCTATTTCATATTAGTTGAAGAAGATTTCTTAAAACATTCCTGTTTCTCCCTACATTTATTCAGGAATTGGTTGAGAGAAAAGGAGAGTAGAGAGAAATTCAACAGATACTTAACTTCTGGTTGGTGCTTTGCCTATGTATTACTGTACTGTTGCATTACTGACACATCACAGTGTGGGTTGCTAGTTATTAAATGTAATGGAATAACCTGATTTATTGTTTATAACACCCATAATTTAGAAATGTTGAAGATAAAGCTCTTCAGTTTAAATTGATAAATTATCCAAGGTTATATATTAATAATATGTGCTTGATTAAGTCGGTGAACTCAGATTTGGACAATTCTGAGGTTCATGCTCTGTCCAATACCATAGTAAAAATTTACAAAATATTTTATGAAAGGAGACATGTGACAATTGGGAAAGCCACAAGAATTTATGAGTTAATATTTATGAAGACCTCTGAAAATCCATAAGTATAGTAGATTTTTATTTAGTATGTGTTTTTCAGAAGAAATAATTTTCAGGTATTTGCTTAGTTTTTGAATAGTTAAAATTAGGCTTTTAAAATTTATTTGGAACCTGGACAACATAGTGAGATTTTGTCCTTACTTAAAAAAAAAAATTATCTGGGTGTGGTGCTGTGTATCTGTGATCTCAGCTGCCTGGGAGGCTGAGATGGGAGGAGAGTTTGAGCCCAGGAGGTCAATGCTGCAGTGAGCTATGTTTGCACTACTGCTTACTACCTCTGGTGACAGAGACCTTGTCTCAATTTTTTTTAAAATTTGGCTTAAGTCAGTCACCTTTTATATTTAATTATAATGCAAAGTCAGTGATGTTTTGGTATTTTAGATTACATATCATGGAAGATTAAAATCATAACATTTTGAATTTTTTTCTACTAGTTGGTGAAAAAGATATCATTTTTTTATGCATGCTCTAAATCTAAAATACATATAATCAAGTCATAATCCTTAATTTACAGAAACTTGAGTATTTTATCTGGGGTATATACTATTATTTTAATATCTAGAATGGGAAACTCGTTGTGGCAGAAACTCAAACCAGAGCTTCCTCTAAATTTGATCTTCCTCTTTCTCTGAACGGGCTACTATGCTTTCTAAGCATTATGAGGTTCTAGAGAAGAGATTTTCACTTTAGTTTGTATCAAATTCATGAGTGAATAAATTCTACAGTGTGCTTAAAACACTCTGAGAAGTAGGATAGGGAAAAACTCTATAATCCTCTTATAGGTTTTTTTTAATGTGTTAATAAAATAATAATATGCCATCTACTTAAAATCCTTTTTGAAACAAGGTGCAGGGATAAATAAATAACCCAAGTAACATGATATTTTCAATTTTAGGTAAAAGGTCTGACAAGACTTTGATCCTTCTTCAAGTCCTGGTAGGTCTGAAATAATCTTATCCGCGCATGAAAAACATTCAAAGCATTTAAAGGACCTGGCTATAATTGCACAGTTCACGGTGGCAACTCATAGAATAAAGTTCAACTAATTCATTCCTTAGTCACGTGTCATCCATTAGTTTAGCAGTCTTGGATTCCTTAAGATTAAATTATAATAAATAGTCTCTCTTCATTTGACTAACAAAGGGGACTAATGCCTTCCGCAAAACAACTTTTTCTTTCCCTTTCATGATACTATATTTACGTGTCCTCATAGCAAATCTTTCCTCTTTCAGTTGCTCAGAACAGATAAAGATAAATGAAGAATAATCTATCAATATTAGCATAATTCTGTGAAGAACTATAGCAATGTCTTGTTTACAAAAGCCAATTATACAAATATTATGCATAATGCACTCAGGAGTTCATTTAAACCAGGAGTTTTGAGTTACATGTTATAAGTACTAGACAACAGCTGTTTCCCTGGTGTATGATGGAGCCAACACCAGTCAGAGATATATTATTAAATCTGATTATCAGTCAGGATAAGGTAGGCAATTCTCTGGTAACAAACCATCCTCAAATCTCAGTGCTTATATAGGCACTATTTCTTGCTCCACTAGATGGCTCATACTTGCTCACACTATCCATCATGTGTCGTTAGGAGATCTCTGCTTATGGTCACTCAGGAATTCATCTGACAAAGCAGCCACCACCTTGAAAATCATGGGTCACTGTGCTGAAAGATAAAGAGAGAAATGTGGTGGGTTTGCCATCAACATTTAAGTACTCTGGCCCAGAAGTGGATTGTCACTTCTACTCATCACTTATGGGTGACAAGTGCTAGAACTGGTCACCTAACCCCACCGCAAGAGGACCAGCATGTACAATCTTACCATATGGATGTAAGGAGACAGAACAGGAAATATCTGTGAAACAGTGGTATTGTCAAAACCAATGTGTAAGATTAACTTCTGCTTAAACAAGTATATGTATTATTGCAGCAGTGCTGGTCAAAAATAACTGCTGGTTGGAGTAGTAGGTTATAGAAATTATGTAGACTGGGTACAACTTGATGCAAGTAAGAGATGAGCTGCATAGTGTTAAATAAAGATGGCATGTTTTCTGGAACATACGAGAAATTTGTCTTTTTAAGTATAAAGGAATGAGGTCAAGACAATAATCATTTCCACTGAAGCAGTTAGTTACATGGAGCTGACCAGATGTTATGGATACTTTTCAGACACTCTGGGACAGAATTTTACGGTGGAAGTATGTGCACTATATGATTCAGGACTTGATTGGTGATATTTTGGGTATCTTAAACCTCTTCCTTAAATAGGCTACCAAAAATTTGAAACCAAAAGGGCTGAGAATCACTGCTTTAAAAAGTGAGTTATGATTGGAGGGAATAGGGTCTACCCTCTAATAAACAGTAAAGAAATCAGAAGTCCTGGCTGGACGCAGCGGCTCACACCTATAATCCCAGCACTTTGTAAGGCCCAGGTGGATGGATGGCTTGAGCCCAGGAGTTCGAGACTAGATTGGGCAACCTGGAAAAACCCTGTCTCTACACAAAATACAAAAATTAACCAGGTGGGATGGCGCTCCTGTGGTCCCAGCTACTTGGAGGCTGAAATGGGAGGATCACTTGAGCTCCAGAGGTCAAGGCTGCAGTGAGCCAAGATCATGCCAGTGCACTCCAGCATGGGCTGCAGAGAAAGACACTGTCTCAAAATAAATAAGTAAATAAATAAATAAAGTTAAATAAATAAATAAGTCCTGCTGTTGTCAAGAAGTCAGTAGACAATTTTTCCTAATATAATGATCTTAAGGACTTCATTTTTCCCATTTTTATTTCATTTTATTTACACCAAATTTCTTACTGGGTTTTCAATGCAACTTAATGCAATATGCAATGATTTTATGTTTTTATCCACTGAGATTTGTGGATGGTTTGTTACCAGAGTATTGCCTATCCTATCTCAAAAAAATAAATAAATAGCTATATAAGAATTTATATGAGCAATTTACTTATTGCTTATATAAGAACACTTATAAAAGCATTGAGGCTGGAGTGCAGTGGCATGACCATGGCTCACTGCAGCCTCGACCTCTCAGGCTCAAGCGACCCTCCCACCTCAGCCTCCTGTGTAGCTGGGACTACAGCTTACCATGCCAAGCTAATTTTTAAATTTTCTGTAGCGACAGGTTTCACTGTATTATCAGGGCTGGTCTCAAATTCCTGGGGTCAAGTGATCCTCCTGTCTTGGCCTCCCAAAGCACTGGGATTACAGGCATGAACCACCGCACCTGGTTTGGTCTTAAACACAACTTTTCTTGAGAAAAAGTTACCATGACAAGTGCTAATTTTTTTCTCCTACTATTTTTTTTGAAAAATTTTAAACTTACAGGTTAAAATAATAGTACAATAAATATCTATATATCTTTTTACTTAGAGTCACCATTTGTTTACATTTTTCCATATTTTCCTCTATTTTAATCTGTCTACATACATGTATACATAAACATACTAAATGTATATGTATACATGTATGTGTGTATATACATTCATATACTCACACATACACATCAATATTACTTTTTTTGTGAGGCTATTAAAGAATAAGTTTAGACACGACATTTTTGTCCTAAATACTTCAGTATGTATCTTATAAGTACATGGATATTCTTCTACATAAGCGTGACATAATTATCACATTCAAAATTTAACAATAAAATTAAATATTTAATGTACAGCTCATTTAAAAATTGTCCTTGTGGTCCAAGTAATAACCTTCATAGCCACCTGCCCTTCCCCTATCCTTAATCCAATCATGAATGAAGCCTTCTGTTTAGTTACAGCAGAGACTCTGCTGTGGGAACCTAGATCTGCTTCTCTCATAGGGAATAACCTCAGGTAGCCAGGACCTGCTCTGCCTGTGGGGCTCACAGATTGCATGAAGTGCAAGGACGAGCTGAAAGTGTGGCTCCGAAGCAGCAACTGATGGGAGAACTCTGAGGTCATCTACTTACCCTCGAGGGACTGAGGCAGCTCTCTCTGTGAGACTGCTGATATGCAACTGGGCTTGGCCTCTTTATTCTTCTTGGACCGACTTGACTTCTCACTTTCCTATTTCTCCTGGGAACACTCATAAGGAATGGCTCAGTGAATTTCCTTCTCGAGGTCGGCTTTGGGGATATATATTTACATATATAGTATATGTATATATGTAACAAAACAAAGAGCATTCATTTTACAGATTGTTCTCAATTTGGATTTTTCTGATTGTTACATCATGATTAGATTTAGACAAAATATTGTTGACAAGAATACTGCATACTACATAAGTGATGTGTCTTCCTAATATAGGTTTTTGAAATTTTAGATTCTGATAACTGCTTTTCTTCCAAGAAATGCCGTTATCTTTTAGCCAGCACTCAAATGAAATAGAGACATTCTTTTAAAATCGAATGTATTCTATTTATTATGTTTTGCATTTCCCCTCTTGAGTTTCTCCTAGTTTACTTACCTTTCTACAGAGTAATAAAATTATATTTTTATTCATAAGAAAAAGAAAAAAACCTCATGCAACTGAAATTGCCTTAAATTATTCATCTCACACTATTCTTACTTTGCTGTTTAATATTACTATTTTATCTGCTTAATCCCATAATATATATTCTGACATAAATCTGCAAATTGTTGAAAACAATTTACTTAACATTTCAACTACTTAAAATTTTATTTCAGCCACCTAGAAAAATAAGTTCTAAATTCTACAAAACCAAAAAAAAAAAAAAAAAAAAGGATTTTTCTTGGACTCTGTCCGAAGTTTCAAGCCTACCATCAGATCTGTCACAGACATAACTTCTCAGAAAGCTCTGATGGGATTTTGCCCTGTATAGTTTCACTGAAACAAAAAAGCGACAGCTGCTTCCCCTTCCTTCCCTTCCTCTTCCCTCTCCCCCACCCTCCTCCTTCTTCTCCTCTTCCTTCTTCTTCTTCCTTCTTGCACATGTCTGATCTCTTTTCCCCGGCCTCTAATTTAGCAGCCAGTGATTGGGTGACAAATGACTAATCTGAGGGTCAGAGCTTCTTTCCTGAAGCTTCCTGAAACAAATCCCTCAGTAACCACAGGTTGCAAAAAACCTCTTCTACTTATTTGGCCATTCGCTCTTTTAGGTTCTCTTCATTTATTTCAAATTAAATTATACTTTCTTTTCTCCCAAAATTCAAACTGGAGTTTCTTTGACTTCCTTCAGGTGCTGCTACATTAATTCAATGCATGTTGCATTTTTAATGAATAATTTTAGGTAGTGAATTTCAAGTTCTGTATGAATTGCATTAATTCTACTTAAGTTGGGTTCCCACCAAAATGAACTTTTAAACATGTGTATTATTGTTTGGCCAAAAGCACGAAATGGGTGTTCAGCTTACATTCTAATGACTTCCCTTCCTTCCTTCCTCGCTCCCTCTCTCCCTCTTTTCTTTCCTTCTTTCCTTCCTCCCTCCTTTCCAGCATCAGCTTTAGCAAGGAGCCCTAGCAGAAGACACCAGAAGGTTTCCAGCTGACTTGTCTCTTTTGTTCCTAAACCACTACTAACAGCAATATTAGTCATCACTTCCCCCACTGTCCACTGTGCTATTTAAATCTCCCTCTTTGGGTATATTTTTTCCTAAGTTTCCTTTTTCACTCCATAGTCAGGGATGTGGGGGAAACACTCCAGGCAACACCTCCCACACATGGCCACATAAATATTTATTAGTTTTTTATTTGTATCAATCTGTTCTGTACAACCTGTACAGCTTTTCATTGCTGACATCCTTTTTATTATTTCAAATAACAGTTTAGTATGAGAGTTAAAAGGAACATATCTTTGTTCTTGTTCTGAATCATAGAAAATTTAAACTGTCACAGGCCAGTGAGAATGTGATTCCCTTTTGAAACATTTAAGAGGCATAATTTTGACAGTCTTTGTTTTGACAGTCTTTGCTCAGTAACTCTTATATGACTGGAAATTTTCTAAAGCTACCTTAGATCTGCTGATAGGCTATGTTTTCTCTTTCAATCTGTATGAATTCAATAAATGTTTTATTGAGAGTTTTCTAAGCACCAGATGCTGTATCAGGTACTAGGGATGACTATGAAATGACTCAGCTTCCAAGAACTTTATAATAGGGCTTAAGCAGTGTCATAACTAATACAATCCTAATAAAAGCATGCTGTGTATTCAGACCTAAAAGCTTGCTCTGTGTGTGCATTTAGGTAAACAGTTTCATCTCTCTGGACCCTAGCTCCTCTCTGTAAAATGAAGGAGTTGAATTCAATGATATATTCTATTATAAAACACCATAAAAACACTTTACCATATGGTGTGCTGGTCCTGGACCTGTTTGCACTCAGATTTATCCTTCTGCTCTGCTTTGTTCTGGGGGGAAGAAGTTGATCCTCGGCAGGGTGACTTTTTCAGGCTTCAGAGAATTTCTGAAAGGATTGAGTCAACGGGCAGCAGGAATATATCAACCATGGAAAATCAGAGAGCAGGGTGAGGAATGGTTTTTGGGGGAGGGAGCTATCAAGACACTCCCTCCTGTTTTCAGCCTAAGGTGGCCTCTCCAGCGGCTTTATCTTCTCTGTAACTCCAGCCCCCATTGTATCGAGGCCACCACAGATCCAGTCTCCCAGAGTGGTCCTCTTGGTGCCAGTAATTGCAATGTTTTCCTTTTGTCTCTCCAGCCCAAGGATGATAAAGACTTCCTGCTATCATCAATCTCCCAGGATTATTTTAGAGCCCACTGTTTAATTCTCAGCCTCTCCACTCTTCATGGACCCACCTCTGCTTTCCATTCCTTCCGCTGTGAACATTTGAGATGATTTCTGCTTTCTTGGTTAATCTATGGCTAACCACAGTGTTCACCTCTAATTTATTTTATAATTGAGGAAGGAAAATATGAGCATAGATACATTAAAGGAGCAGACCCAAACTAGCTCCTTGTATCCAAACAAAATGAAAGAAGGTTGTATCCAAACATTTTGATGCTGGTATCGATTGTTTGGTGCTTAGATACCAGCATCAAAGGAAGGTTTGTTTTATGCTTATTCTCATGGCCCAATAATGAGATGAAGATGAACTGGATAGAAGAGAGTTTATTTCTATAACTAGGTACAGAGAGAAGGCTGGGAAATATTGCCAGACCAACTCAAAATTATAAAGTTTTCCGGAGCTTATATACCTTCTAAGCTGTATGTCTACGTGTAAGTGTGTAAGTGTGCATTCATCTAAAGACATAAGTAATCAACTTCTTCTTTTTTTTTTTTTTCTTGAGACGGAGTTTTGCTCTTGTTGCCCAGGCTGGAGTGCAATGGCATGATCTCGGCTCACTGTAACCTCTGCCTCCTGGGTTCAAGTGATTCTCTTGCCTCAGCCTTCCAAGTAGCTGGGATTACAGGTGTGCACCACCATGCCAGGCTAATTTTGTATTTTTAGTAGAGATGGGGTTTCTCCATGTTGGTCAGGCTGGTCTCAAACTCCCGACCTCAGGTGATCCGCCTGCCTCGGCCTCCCAAAGTGTTGGGATTACAGGCATGAGCCACCGCATCCGGCCAAGTAATCAACTTCTAATCTATAACAAAAATCTGAGTACTGAAGACCTTCCTCTGGAGCCTCAATAAATTTTCTTAATCTAAATGGGTCCAGGTGCCAGGGTGATTACCCTTATCTTGTCTCCTGCTAAATCATGGAGGTTCCTTTAGTCCCCAATAAAGCTTGTTTGTGGAGGTCTAGGGAGTTCCTTTAGACCCCCAATAAAACTTGTTTAATCTTAAATGGGTCCTGTTAGGAATTCCTTCGTTATCTCGTCATGCTTCAAGGCCCAGGGAAGACCTAGGCAAAACTCTTGGTGGGCTTTGTTGCATTCCAGCCTTTGTATGAGGACACTGGCCCCATCAGTTTTTAATATTTATCTTAACCACTCAGTCAGTGCTGAAACAGTTGTCACGGAGGCCTGCCTATTCAGCTGTTAGTGAGACCTGGCCTGCCACACTTTCAGTCAACTATTGAAGGACACACAAGATTCTCTTTTATTATTATTATTATTATTATTAAAGCTGCCATGTTGAATCTCTTGAAAGTTAAGGCCAATGTAAATCGAGGTGGGGGAAACCTTTAGTGAACTACATCACTCTGTGTACTTCTTGGTTCTTAGGACAGATGATTTTATTACAGCCTCTGAATCTATCAGATGTGTCCATTTTTTCACCAGGAATATTAATTAAAAATAAAATTATAGTGATAAATATATTAGCAACCTAAAGTTTGGTAAGAGAAAGATATGTAAAAAACTCTTTTTTAAAGACTGGGCTTAGGCATCATGCTTCTTCTCCAACTCTTTTATCTCCATTTCCTTTAGGTTGGTAAGATACTTTCTTTATTTCTAGCAATTTCACCAGAGAGGTCAACAATCAAACTTATGATGGTTTTACTTTAAAATGATAGGTAGGCAAACTTGTGGAGATACTCTTTTATTTAATTTATTCATTAAAAAAAGAAGTGGGATGAAAATCCACCCATTCCTGCTACCCCTTACTTTGGATATGGGTGTGAGAGGGGAAGACGTTCATGGTGATTGGGTGACAAGGAAAGTAATAGTACCATTGCTGACACAGGGAGAGTCCCAGAGAGAGAAACTAGCTGGAGGTTAGAGTATTAGTTTCCTGTGGTAGGTGGCTTAAAACACACATTTAGTGGATTAAAACAACACACATTTATTTACTCACAGTTCCAGAGGCCAGAGTCTGAAATCAACATCACTGGACTAAAATCAAGGTGACAGCAGGGCTGTCTCCCCTCTGGAGGTTCCAGGGCAGAATCTGTTCCTGATCTCTTCTGGTGTCTGGTGGCTGCCAGCATTCCTTGCCTTGTGACCACATCGCTTCAATTTCTGCTTCTATGGTCACATTGATTTTTCCCTGTTCTTTGGTGAAGTTTCCTTCTCAATCCCTCTTATAAAGACACTTGAAATTGCATTTAGGGCCCACCTGGATAATCCCCAGGAAAATCTCCCTATCTCAAGATTCTTAGTCATATCTGCATAGTCCCTTTTGCTATGTAAAGTAACATTCACAGGTTCCAGGGCTTAGAGTGGGGACATCTTTGGAGGCCTTTATTCAGCCTACTACAGTCAGATAAAGCACACAGAGAGGCTGGTGTGGGTTTTATTTGTATGTTGTCTCTGAGTGTTTTCAAGGTTAAGATCTTTCGAGGACTAAAGAATATTGGTTAATTCCTAACATCCTGGGCTATACAATGAGTGTGGAAAGAATATGCCCTTTTGGGGTGGATGAGTCAAAATGCTCACACTTTATTAAAACCATTTTAGTGAATTTTACTGTTTGTTCTATGGATGTTCCAGAAAAAGGCATATTCTCTGTATAGTGTAAAGCTTAGTCATACCTATTAAAGATATTTTGTCATTCTTGAAATTCTGTTTTATCTCCTAGATGTATGTTACAGTTATGTTAAAGTTTTATGTAAAGTTTCCTTTCCTTCCTAACAGTTTTTATTTTATGTATTTCCTCAGTGTATGGATTGTTTATGATGCTTATGTTTGCACTGCGCATTGTAACTTTTACAGGTGTATAATAATCATTTTATCTATTTCATATTTTTTGCCATGATACATGATGCTGTGTCTGATTCTAATATTTCTACCTGTATATTCCTCTACCTTTTCTATGTTCCTTTTGACCAGCGAAACTTTTAAACCCCTTTATTTTCAACATTTCTTAGTCAATTTGTTTATACATGTGCTTCTTATAATTAGTAAATTTAGATTTTTACCTTTTGATATAATCTAGTTGTATTTGCCTTTTATTGTTATCTTTTAAGCCATTTATATTCACTATGCTACATCAGGTATGGTCTTATTTTGCCATTTTATTTTATTCTTTGTGGTTTATACTTACTGTTTTCTTCTTCCCTATATATTATGTGTCATTGTAGCTCTTCCTTCTTCCTGTTAGTTGTTTTTTCTACAAATTTTATTCTATATTCCCATTTGTAGAATGCACATTTTTGTTCTACAGTTATATATACATATATTCACATATGCATATTATATGTATATAAAAATATACATATACACAGAGATTAGCATATATATGTAATTTTCAACCAATTATAAGAATGGAAGACTATTACTGATTCTCCTATGTAAGAGACTTATTACACTTTTACTTTCCTCTTCTCTACTCCTGCTCAACATGTATTAATTAATTAGTTTTTTAGGTGAAATTCCCGTTATTAAAATTTTTTTTATCTTGTGTATTTTCTTTCCCAAGAAATATATTTGATACAAGAATTATGTAACATATTGATGTTAAAAACTAGTAATTATTTATTAATGATAATTTTAACGGGTGCAGTACACATAAACAATTTTTAATATCATATTACCTCTTGAGATTTAATAGTTTTATTTATTCTTTTAGTCAGCTGTGGTATTTTCTCAAGTATCAAATAATTATTTCCCCCATGAATGGTAAATGGATACTTGCATTTTCTGATTTCCTCTCACTTGAATAGAAGTTTGGTTGCCTGCAGAATTTTTTAATCTGAATTCGCTAATGGATACCTGGGTTTCTTCTACTTTTTAACTATTCTGAATAATGCTGCTGTGACAGTCATTTAAAAATATTTTTAAAAATTAGAGCATATTTTTGGGGACTGAGATATGCTCAAGATAAATTAACCATCACAGGAGAACATAAAACATAAATATCTAAGGGTGAACTAGAACCCGAAGGCCTAGTCTGGGTCATAGGATACTATGGAATGAAAGAATAACCCATATTGATGAAAATGTCACTTACCAAGATGATGATCTTACAGTGTAGGAACAGCAATTGTTTAGCTACAAAATGTGTGGTAATCATGACTTGCAGAAATAAGACTGGTAAGTCTCCCAGAAATGTTCAGGATTCCTAAAACCAGTCCTTTGTCCAAAAGTCATCTTCGTAGTAGTGGCCATATCCTGAATGAAGTTACTCAGTTCTTAAAAGCATACTGTCTAGGTCTGAAGAAGAATACAGAGAGTGAAGGCAGATTCACGGACCAAGGAAGGTATTCACAAATAGAACATACAATGGGGGATGAAATGATTTTAAGGGGAAATGATAATGACAATGACAGCGGTATGTAGTATGTAGGGGGACTATTGCTTTCAATCTTGGAAGATGAGTTCAAGTTTTGATTGCATCAAAATGGAGCCACACTGAAGTTCTCAGGTAGAATTAGCCATACATCCTTTGCTTCTGGGTTTCTGAGATATTGGTGACAAAACTGAAACTAAGAACAGATCTATTGTCAACTATGATTGTCTTGCCTCCTTTTTTTCTCTGATCTTGTTTACTGCCTGAGTTTCCCTTCACATTTTACCACCACAACTAAGCAGGGACCTTATTTATTAAGAGTACATTCTTGCATATTTCTGCTTTAACATAGCATTAGTTCAGTATCGTATGAGTGAATTTGGGGGAGAAGTAACCAGTGTCTGTATCTGCTACAGACAATGAGAAGACTGTCTTACTGCAATATTTTAGGCATCTGCCACGACTTTGAATGAAAGTTCTTGTCCATATCCTAAAGGAGAAAAGAGTTGCACTCATATTATTAAATATCCTCTAGATTTTAGCGAATATAAGGACTACTTTTTTAAAGCAAATCTGTAAGGGCAGTTGTCATTGTGGAGAACTGTGGGTTTAGTTAGTCTCCCTTAATAATACAAATGGAGAAAATTTAGTTGAGAACATTGTTGAATTTTTAGCAGTCCAACGATATCTCTTTGTGGAGAGAGCATTTGCTTTATGAAATCTCCATGAGATAAACTCACATTTTTAGAGGAGTGTTAAGAGAAAATCTCTCCAAGTGTTTAAGCCTCGGAAAATGAGAGAGAGGAAATACAGAACGAGGTCATGTGAACTGTCAATTGTGAATAAGAGGAAAAGTCAGAACCAAAGAAAAGCCCTTAGTGTGCAGAAGAGGTAGAGATTGAAAATGAGCTGTCAAAAAGAAATGTGGGGTATAAGCTAGAATAAAACACCTAAGGAATAAATTTCAAGGAAAAAGAGGAACACTAATAGGACCAAATTTGATTAAACTTGACTGAGATAAAGGGAGAGAGAAAGGTGGTTTGATTTGGGGATTAGGTTATTAGTAGCAATCTTCATAAGCAAGTTTCAAACGACTTGTAGTAGTAGAAACTGGGATGAAGGGAACTGCAGTAATTTAGGAAGGACAGGTAGAGTATCAGTATCTTTGAAAAGTTTGCAAGTGATGAGATCAATGAGGATAAATGATAATGGGGTGTCACGAAATCACCTTAAGTTGGCTGGTGAAGACTTGGGCAGTTGTTAGGAACAGATTATATTAATATTAAAAATAGGAAAAAAGAGCAAAGAAAAATATATTAGGACTTCTAGCTACATGGTAAACAATAAACTCTGGTTTCACTAAATATATTTGGCATATATTAATTATAGAATTTTCCTTGCAAATGTTGTTACAAATTATATGATATTTCCTCTTTTCCAATTTTCCTCTTACAAGGTAAATTCATCTAATCTTTATTATGATATATTTGTAAGGGGAATTGAATTATAAGCTTTCTCAGGTTAAAATAAGGACGAAACAAATTTTCGGATAAAATTTTCTTGCAGTATGCCACCATTTGCCAAAGGAAATCAGCCATTATAGCCTTTTCTGTAATCTTAAGTTTTTTGGACAGATATCTATTGTGCAAACTAAAATTTAGTTCTAATTCCATTCACATTAGATATATTTATTTAATACAGTATTCTGTTTAATACAGACTTTGTAAATAGAATCACATTTTATTTTTAAATGTCATATCCTAGAGGAATGTTTGTACAAATCATTTAAAAATGAATAGTTTAAAAATAACTTAGCTTTAGTCTTGAAGTATTTACATACTGATTTGTCATACATAAAAGGACATTCTTCTTCTTAATTATATCTTGCTGATACTTAATTTTAAAGTTTTTTTTTGTTTTAATTACACAACTGGTGGTGACAATATAACCCTAGATGGCTATGGTATATTTGTTCAGGTGCCTTGAGAAATATCAAAATTTTTGACAATGTTTTTTTTCCTTTGGGCCAGATCTTTTTTATTACAATGAAAGAGAAATTTCAGTACACTAAGAGACAGAGACTCTACACAGAGTTTCAGTTTCCCCTTAGCTCCTATAAAATGGAATATCATGCTACTGAGATAGCTCATGCACTGCTCTTGCCTTCTGTATGAAGATGGGATTCATGAATTACCTGAATCATCTGGATCCCTAGAATTGGATTAGTGGCTCAGACAACTCCATCTTTTGGGACAGATGATAGAAGGTGTCTATTTCCTACAGTTAGGTTTTTGCAGTAAGATTACATAACTCTTATTTGATCTTTCTCATTATTTTTTTTCAGAACATAAATTGTGTTCCAATTCTGATATCCAATGATCTTACCTCATTTGGGGTAGGTTAAAGTTGATACTCATTAGGACTCTAAGGAGCATATTTTTCTACTTAGTGCAAACGTCAGAAAGTAAGTAATCATGTTTAAACTGACAAGAGCTTTAACCAGGAAGTTGCCTACATCACAAGATCTCCTTCCTGTGGTAATGTGCATGGAGTCTTCCACAAAGAGACAGACAGATGCCTGCAATAACCGGCTTAAGAAAAGATAGCCATCAATACCACTGGTTGATTTCATCTGCTCCTATGAGAAGGACAGATTGTACATGGTGCTGTCGGATGATCTCAGAACATAAAGAGATTTCCTGAGAGATCGGTATAATATTGGGATAAAACTTTACTACAAAAAACTCATAGAGTGAATAAATGATAGAGGTAAACAAAAGTGTATTCTATTAAAACTTACATTTTGCAGCTTATTACAACGTATGTTATGATTTGAATGTGTCCCCTCCAAAGTTCAATCGTTGCCAATATGATGGTATTAAGAAGTGATTAAGATAGGCATTAGGATGGTCTTTAAGAGGTGATTAGGCCTTACAGTCTCTTCCTGCCTAATGGAGTTAAAAGGCCTTTATAAAAGAGGCGTCACGCAGTGCTTGGCTAGTTGCCCTTCCGCCTTATGCCATGTGACGATGCAGCAAGAAGGCCCTCACTAGATCAAAAGCCTAGAGCCTTGACCTTGTATTGTCCAGCCACTGAAACTGTGAGAAAGTAAATTTTTTTTCTTTATAAAATAGTCTGTGGTATTTTGTTATAGGAGCACAAATGGACTAAGACAACATGCATGTAATTAACAAATGGGTCTTGGGTATAGGCATGAAGGAGATAGCTTCCCAGTTTGCTAAGAGATGTCTAAACTGGACATCCTTAACAGCTGCCCCTCCAGCCATAATCATTGCACCAGTTTCTGTATAAAAGGTCAGAACTCTGCCTTTTACTTTGAGAACTTCTTTTCTGGAAAGGTCTAACAGCTTACTATCCATCCCATTATAACTAACTATAATATTCTGTGAAATTCCTTCAAATTGATTTCTCTGTCTCAGACCACCACCATACCCATCACAATTCTGAAAGCTGGAATAGGATGAGCACCCTCTTCTCTACAGATAGCCCTATATGGAACCCTTGGCTTCTGCTGAGATAAGATTTGAGATAGGAGAAAGAGAAAAGCTAGTTTGCCAACCAGAGGGAGGATGATGTGTTCAGTTTGCAAATGGTAAGATTTAGATGTTCTGTAGACAACTAGAGGTATTGGAATCCAGGCTTGGATGAGAAGTTTGGTTTGGTACATCAATTGAGTAGTCATTAGTATAAAAATGACAACTGGGCTGGGTGTGGTGGCTCATGCTTGTAATCCTAGCACTTTGGGAGGCCGAGGCGGGTGGATCACCTGAGGTCAGGAGTTCGAGACCAGCCTGGCCAACATGATGAAACCCCATCTCTACTAAAAATACAAAAAGTTAGCTGGGCATGGTGGTGGGCGCCTGTAATCCTAGCTAATCGGGGGACTGAGGCAGGAGAATTGCTTGGACCCGGGGGGTGGAGGTTGCAATGAGCTGAGATCATACCACTTCACTCCAGCCTGGGCAAAAGAGTGAAACTCCATCTCAAAAAAAAAAAAAAAAAAAAAAAGACAACGGGAGCTAGAAGGCAGGATTGGTAGGCAAAGGGGAAGTAAATGGAGAGAGATTGGGTTTGAGGACCCAGTCTTGCAGCAAGAAGAGGAAGAGAGTTATTGAAGGATATGTGAAAGCCAGGTAGAGGTAAGAGAAACCTATTACACTGGCCCCATCACAGTCACACAGGCTTCGCATTTGGATCTCTAAATGAGATCATGTCTCTATATTTTGTGAATATGTATTAAACTTTTAATTTAGAAGCAATAAATATTTAAAACATACTGAATTGTTGGGACGCTGTAAAAGAAATGGGCTGTGTGTAGTGGTCACTCCTGTAATCCCAGTGCTTTGGGGGGCTGAGGTGGGAGGACTGATTGAGCCCAGGAGTTTGAGACCAGCCTAGGCAACATATTAAGACCCTGCCTTTCCAAAAAAAAAAAAGTTGGGTATGGTGGCACATATCCACAGTCCCAGCTACTTGGGAGGCTGAGATGAGAGGATTGCTGGAGCCCAGGAATTTGAGGCTGCAGTGAGTCATGATCACACCACTGCACTGCAGCCTGAGCAACAGAGCAAGACTCTGTCTCAAAAAATAAATAAATGAATGAAAGAAATAAAAGTTGCTTGGATTCTTATTAACTTGTGATTAGTCTTGGGCGGAAAATTAGAAGACTGTTCCAGGAACAGGCAATTGAGGAAGTCAGAAAAGTCAGATGTTGGCAAGATGTCAAAGAGAATAAGAACTAAGAGAAGACCATGATGTTCAGCAAGGGGCCCACTAGAGCTCCGTAAGAGAGAGGCCTGGGTATTGTGGTCAGAGGAAGTCAAGGAATTAGTAAATGCTAAAGAAAGTGGGACAGGTCTCAAGCATCCTTTAGAGAAGTTTGGCAATTAGAGGGGTGTGTGCGTGTGTGTGTGTGCGCGCGTGTGTGTGTGTGTGTGCCAGTGTTTGTTTTTACCTCTCATCTCCTATCTCGTCCAATACCTAATATTCTCTAGGGAAATGGAATCCTGGCTGAAAGGCAGGCTTGTCCTTCAGCTGTCACAGTGCCCAAGAAGCGCATAGCAGGGAGTCTTTTTTTTTTTTTTAATTTAAGCTGTGATGCTGGGAGCCAGAGACAGAGACAAAAAAAGTTGTCCTGGAGTCTGTTGCATTGTGACTGAATCAAATTATCCATAAAAGGACTCAAAATAGGAGTCTGGGTTCACAGCTTAAAGGAATGAGGCTAAACAGCAGAAAGGCTCAAGCAACCACTGGTGGAGGGGAACAAGAAAGAACTTGTCCGGAGAAGTTTGGAGCCAAGCGTAAATACCCACTGCTGACATTCACACATTCCCAGCTTGCTTGTCCAAAGGCAAGCAGCAGTCATTTAGAGCTTGAACCTAATAGGCATCTAATATTGTTACCTGTTGTTATATCTCAACCACCATCATCACCACCACTCCCAGCTAGCACTCACAGAGCACCTGACCTGGGAACAGTGCCTGAATCAGAAACAGAAACTTCTAGACTGATGTGGTTCAGTGGTGCTTACATTGTTTACTACATCTGCACCAACCTTTCAGGAAGCATTTGGCTTGTACATTTAGCTTTGTGGCCCACTGAAGAGAATTTCCTGTGGGCAGTGGGGTGAGGAACCCTGCCTTAATCTGTTTCTCAGGTATTCTTCTCCCCTGCTTTTATGTGTCAGAACCTGTATAATCCTTGTAGGGCCTATCCAGGAGTAGGGAGAGCCAGAATGCCCATTCCTGATGTCCACAAAGTACAGCAATGAACCCAGGCTTGATTTGGAGCCACTCTTGCCTTCCTGACTGTTTTCAAAGATATGTTGCATGGCCTCTGAGCCAGTGCAACAAGACTTGCAGGCATTGGTATTTGCACAACAAATAGTATTTTTTTTTTTTTTGCTTAAATAAGGCAAATAGGGAATATTTATCATAGCTATACATTTATTCATCGTTTAATTCCCATTTATTTATTTATTCATTCATTTATTCAAACAACTTCTTAAGCATGCACCATGTGTCATGCCCATCTTAGAGGCCACAAAGGTTCTAAAACTATTACTTGCGGACAGAAAAAGACACCCACATACACGTAGCGTTGTGTCTTATTCGAATTCAGAGCAGGAAGAGAACACATCCGGCTGGGGGCAGGATGAGGAAGGACCTGATAAATTTTCTATTGAACAATTACTCTAAATAAGTGTGCTTTCTTTAGATGGTAAGGATTAGACCAGGATTCAAGATTATTGGATTTTGAGTCAAAGTTTGAACTCCTTGGGGGAAAATCTGCATATATGCAGAGTTACAGTGGTAATTACAGTATTAAGCCCCATTTTGGAACACTTATCTGATCTGATTCAAAATTTTATTTCCTGAAAGGTTTACTCATGTCATATTAAGGTACTCTAGTCTTTTTATTTGCAAACTCATTTAAAATCTAAATACTGCTGCTCTCTGCTTTGGACTTGGCTGCTTTTCAATAACAGGAAGGAACGATACTGTTTTCATCAGTTTTGCACATGGGCCACGAGAGGGCAGCATTTTACTTCTTTTAAGATTTAATGCCGGTCTACAAAATGCTGAGCTGTGCCTGGAGGGCTTTGTGGTGTGGAAAATCTTCAGAAATGTTCAGTGAAACCCAGCATCCTCTGATTCATCTTTAAAGGGGAGAAAAAATTATCCTATGTGACTCTATTACGAATCTTTGGGCAGAGAACCAAATAATTTGGCCAAGCTCTCAGTCTTCATGGTTGAAAAGTTATCAGGAAATTTAAAATTTAAATTCACAGTTACAGAGCCACTAGTGAAAATTTGCTTTTTAATGAACTTTTTTTTTTGGCCTATATTTTCACCCTCTGGGGTGGAGGCTCTTTTAAATGCCCCTGTTTAAACATACTGCGTCCAGAAATGTATACGTATCACAAGCCTGTTGGTAATGACACCAACGCAAGCTCCGTTTCCCTTCCCATCATCTGTGGACCACACCTACACCAGCGCTTCCTTCTGCGCATCCTATAGCACCCGTCTACTTTCTGCTTTGGGAATCCCCACAGAGGCTAGCACAGTGCTGAACTTGTAAAAGGTACACAATAAACGTTCTACTTCTTGAACGACATTGGATGATAATGCAATCTCTCTCTTGTGAGAGAGAGGAGAGAGAGAGAGAGAAGAGAGAGGAGAGACAGAGACAGAAGAGAGAGGTGAGACGGGGAGGGGAGAGAGACACAGAGACAGAGTCAGAGACAGAGAGAGACAGAGAGAGACCAAAAGGGAAAAGCCCGCAGCAGCAGGGAGGCAGGCCTGAGAAGTAGGTGTCTGATTTACGTGGGGGCCACAGATTGGTTTATCAGGTGTGAAGTTTACAGGGCACTGGGAAGGCTGGTTGCCCCACCCTGATCTTATGCAAATGGGCTTTCTACTTGCTCAGCGCCATCTCGTCTACTCTTTACTGTACACGTGGCTGGCAAAGAGAAGGGAAGATAGAGCTCTCGTTTTGAACATGTAGTTCCAGGTAGTATTTTCCTATTGGCACAACTTCAGGCATTTGCCTGTGCAGGCTTCCACCTTGCTTGCCTATGTCTGCAACTTCATTTTACAGTCTGCTCTTTGTTAGGAAAATAAATGATTTGAGGGCTGCTTTTAATTAAAAGGAAAAGCTTACCAAGGACTCCTGTCCCTTCACTATCTGCCTAACTAATTTCTTCTTAACTCCTATATCAATAAAACCCCATGATAATTTTTTTCCTATGAAAAAATGTTTTATTTGAAGAAATTAATGGAAGCTGGGTGTGGTGGCTCACACCTGTAATCCCAGTGCTTTGGGAGGCCAAGATGGGAGGATCCCTCAAGGTGAGAAGTTTGAGACCAGCCTGGGCAACATAGGAAGACCCTGTCTCTATAAAAAGTTAGAAAATTAGCCGGGCGTGGTAGTGTGCACCTGTAGTCCCAACTCCTTGGGAGGCTGAGATGGGAGGATCATTTTTGGCCCCAGGAGTTTGAGGTTGCAGTGAGCTGTGATTGTACCACTGCACTCCAGACTGAGTGACAAAACAAGACCCTGTCTCTAAAAAAAAAAAAAAAACAAAAACAAACAAAATGTGGAACTTTTCGCTAGTGGAGATGAATGAATATAGTCTGCAGATTTATGGAAGTATGACATCTAAAAAGACCAGAATAATTCCTAAATGAAAAGGGGAAGGATATTCCCTAGAAGAGGGCATAACTGAATGTCTGGGGAAGGTTTTCAAACTTTACTCCTTCTAATGCAAACCTCTGTGACCCCTTACAACCCCTTCCTCCGGATGGGTATCATTCCATATCATTACAGGCAGTACTGAAAGGGAGATTACAAATTGTAGACATTTTCAGAGGTGGGGGGAGAAAAGATGGAAACCACAAAGACACAGCTATATAACAGGTTAATTGCATATATATTTGGTTATGTTAATTTCTGTATATATGCTTCATATCTTTTACAGTCAGTGTGTTAGTGGCAAATAAATACGTGGAACTTACTTTCAAAACATTTTGTTGTTCCTTAAAGTGCCTAATTGTACCATAGTCCAACATGAAGCCCTTTTATAAGAGAGACGGAATAGCATGCAGAATCTAATCATTGGATTCAATAAGCAAATATGTATTGAGTACTGATGAAGTACCAATTAAACATTATGATTCATTTTGATAAAACAAGCCAGTCGCATTAGCAGGAAACAGCTCGCTCTGGCTGGAGAACTTGTTCCCTACTTTCACAAGGCTGACTTCTTCATCCGATCAAATGAAAATGTCATGTTCACCAGAAAGGCCATTTCTGACCATCTAATTTATAGACTGAACACCCCTCACCCCATGATTCTACTTTATAGTACCTTGTTCTGTTCACAATTTATAATTGTATTATCACCTGTTTACTTGATTAATGTCTGTCTCACTCACAGATATGAACTCCGTGAAAGCAAGAATCAATTCTGTTTTGAAGCACACCCAGCATTTAGGGAAATACCTGAAGTAGAAGGCCTTCAGTAAATACTTGTGGAGTGAATGTATGTATTTCTTGTTCTGTATGTGAAAAAACCATTTATTATACAAATCAGTTAAACTATGATGTCAGTATTATGTCAGATTATTATAATGTCATATTCATTAACAACGAGGCCCATAGTAAAAACAAAAATGTATTTGACTAACAGTTCATTAGTAGGAAATTGAGTTTAGTACAGTATGAAATTTTCAGGTAAGATATTCTTATCTTTTTGAAGATATGACAGCATATTTAAGCTTTGGACAGGGCAGACTTTTTTTTTTTTTTTTTTTTTGCAGATTTTCACTCATTGCCCAGGCTGGAGTGCAACGGTACGATCTCGGCTTTCCACAACCTCCGCCTCCCGGGATCAAGCAATTCTTCTGACTCAGCCTCCCGAGTAGCTGGGATTACAGGCATACGGCACCATGCCCGGCTAATTTTGTATTTTTAGTAGAGATGGGGTTTCTCCATGTTGGTCAGGCTGGTCTCAGACTCCCAATCTCAGGTGATCTGCCCGCCTCAGACTCCCAAAGTGCTGGGATGACAGGCAAGAGCCACTGAGCCCGGCCTGGGCTATTTTTGTTTCCCACAGATGTTTACACCAGAATGGCTGTTGCCCGTTTTGATTGGGCCAGTGTCTGAGGGCTGACTGTGTGGTGCCTGTATCATAACAGTTGTTAAATAATTTGAATATATAATGTTTAAATATGTAGTTTGTCTTTGATCTTTTGACAACAGAGATAGCTTCATTTACCTAAAGCGGTACTGATTTTAAAAATTAATTCATTTGAATTTAAACACATCATATGCTAGACAAAACTTTTAGGGAAAGAATATGTATATATGTGCATGTAAACCACACAGACTGAAAGACAAGCATTCAGTACATAAATTATTAGGCTCAAGTAGGAGGTTACTATAGAGTTAGCTGCTACTTATTTTCAGAATTTGATTTTATATTTTGAATTAGAAGAATGCTGATCTGAGAGTCAAAAACTCTTAATTTTGAGCCATGGATGCATAACCTTGGGTATCTTAATATGGGGCTTAGTTTACTGGTTTGCAAAAGAGATGAGTGGACAAGATATCTTTAAAGTCTATTCTAGGCATGAATTTTCATGATTCTGCAGTATATGTTCCTTTTAACAAGTGAGACATTACCAGGATAAATATAGGAAAAACTAGTAGTATCCCCTTACCCCCTCACCCTCCTGAGTAACCAATTTAATATGCATGGAACATCCTTCTATCATCCTTTTTGGTACACACAAACATATATAAACAAAAATAAATGTATGTAAGTTTTCTTGCCTGAAAAAAGTAAAATAAAATATACATTATGCAGATGTGTTTCCTTGCTAATAGACATCTGAATGTCTTCAGTTTTTATTTTTGTCGCTATAAATAATATTTCAGTAAACATCATTGTAGAAGTATCACTATATGCTGATGCTTTTGTTTCTCGTCTGTCAGATACATTTTTGAAAATAGGATTTTTGGGTCAAAGGTATATGCAGTTTTCATTTTAATAGATAATTGCTAATTTCTTTCTAAAATATTCATGGTGATTTAGAATGATAACAGTGCCAATATCCCTGTACTCTTGCCAGCACTGAGTTCATGTTTTGTTTTCTATTGCTGCTCATCTGAAGGCTAAAAATGATGCCAGTTTTGTTTTATTTGAATTATCTAGATTTTGTTGGAACAAGAAAAAGGAATTCTACTTGCATCTTTTCAAATGATGGGTCTGCATACCGTCTACTATGAATTGGCAATTCGCAGCCTTTGCATATGTCCATTTTAATATGATCAACTTTTAGATATTATATATACTGTAAATATTTTTTCCAGTCTTTGGTTTGTCTTTCTGCTGTGGTTTACATAGCAAGATATACTTCCGTTTTTTATAAAATAGGTGGTTTGTTTTCTGTCATTCTTAAGTGAGAAGATCTTCACCAAGGGCTTCCTTCTGGAATTTTTATAGGTTTATTTAAAAATATTGGCTGGGCGCAGTGGCTCACGCCTGTAATCCCAACACTTTGGGAGGCCGAGGTGGGCGGATCACGAGGTCAGGAGATCGAGAAAATCCTGGCTAACACGGTGAAAACCCATCTCTACTAAAAATACAAAAAATTAGCCGGGCGTGGTGGCGGGCGCCTGTAGTCCCAGCTTCTCGGGAGGCTGAGGCAGGAGAATGGCGTGAACCCCGGAGGTGGAGGTTGCAGTGAGCTGAGATCGTGCCACTGCACTCCAGCCTGGGCAACAGAGCAAGACTCTGTCTCAAAAAACAAAACAAAACAAAAATATTTAATTCACCTGGACTTTAAAAAAATGTATAAAGTAATAGTCTAAATTTGTATTTTTACATGGGGTTTTTAATGGAGATGTACTGAATTAAAACTCATTTTGTCATATATAAAGCTCTCATGTGTACTTGGATGTAATTCTAGATTCCCTGCTCTGTTCTCTAGATTTGCTTATTCATGTGCCAGTGCTATACTATTCTTTTTTTTTTTTTAAAGGTTTAAAACATTTATCACTAAAAATACTAGAATGTTCTTTGAAAACCTATTAAGACATTTAACTATTCTTTTATGCTATTCTGATCAAAAGAAAGAATAAAAGTTTAGGAAAGGGAAAAATGCACATTTCTTTAAAAAGTTTATTTCCAGCCCTGAAAGAACAAAATTATTGAACAAAGCCATAAAATATAGCAGTTAATGTCAATGTATAACAATTAAATAATTGAACAGGATTAATTAAAAATAAAAGACATTATAAAATTTGAAGACAACAGAAAAGACAAACTATAATTTCACTTAATTCCATTTCTATCACAAGAAAAAAAAAGCCAATGCGTTCCAACCAAAGATGTTGAATTCCAAACATAATTGTTTCTCTTAATAAAGAATAGAAGTGTGCTTGACAGAATTATCATCCATTTCTTTCTGCCTCTATCTCAGCAGCATTCTAGAGAAGTGAATGGGAAAGACTTCCGTTCTTTCAAGGCCAGGCCAGTGCTTGCTGCTTCTTTTGAACTCCAACCTCCTCTACCACAGCATCTTTGCCAGAGTGTTCAATCAGTGTGTTGACTGAGAAAACAGAATGTGTGTATATATTTTTTCTTATATACACGCACTATCAAAAAACTGATTTTACCAGTTTCAATACCTACTGTGGGAGCAGCGGAGACAGGAGGACAATCTGCTTCTTTTATTACTATGAAGTTCCACTATAAAAAACCCCAAATGAGTATTAATCTGGATTTTAGCTATAATCTATAATATTTTGACACTGACATTTCACTAGATGTGGATCTCAGTATATTTAAAAAGATTTACACTCGAAAATTGATGCAAATTCTTTAAGCACCTATTTTGTTTTTTTCTAATTTTAGCTACTACCTGATCAGATCTAAAATTATTCTGGCTAGAATACAGTATATACAAACATGTATTTAAGTGAGCCCTATAAAGAAATACTCATAGGTGGTTTAAAATTGCTGGTTAAAGGCACAGGCTCATTTACAGTTGGTGGTTACTAGACTGTAAGCAGCTTAACATTTATATGTTAAAGGGAAGAGAATTAATACTATGTGCCAGGCACTTAACACATGAAGATAGAGTTGTATTAGCCTTGGTGTCTTACGCTTCACAATTACTCATTTACTATTCTAGGTAGGATAAAATATTCCATGTTTCATAGTTTCCCAGTTTTAACTCTCCCTAAAAGCAGCAGAAGAAAAAAAAAGAGAAGATAACTTTAAGTCTAAAATATAATAAATAAGTACTATAGTAACACTGTCCTAATAACACGAGGACTATTAAAGTAACTTTTAGATTTAAATGGGAATTTTCATTCTAAAGTGATGAAATATAGGGTAAATATAAAAGGCAATTATTTAAAAAACATGAGGCCAGGTTTAGTGGCTCATGCCTGTAATTGTAGCACTTTGGGAGGCCAAGGTGGGCAGACTGCCTGAGCTCAGGAGTTGGAGACAAGCCTGGGCAACATGGTGAGACTCTGTTTCTACAAAAAATACAAAAAATTAGCTGGGTGTGTGGCACGCACCTGTGGTCTCAGCTACTCAGGAGGCTGAGGCATGAGAATTGCTTGAACCCAGGAAGCGGAGGTTGCAGTGAGCTGAGATCACGCCACTGCGCTCCAGGCCTAAGTGACAGAGTGAGACTCTGTATCAAAAAAAAATAAAAATAAAAAACATGAATCTTGATTCAGATATAATTTTTCTTTCAACAAGTTCTCAATGTTTTAATTTAAAATTAATAAATCACAATTCTGTATTGCTTTTAAGATTTTGTTTAAAAATGACACATTTCAAAATTAACCAAACTATATTTCTGCTAGAGGTTAGTTTATCCATGTAACTTAAGAATAAACCACAGTGTAGCTCCCTTAACCAAAGAGCCAGGTTTTAATGACTGAAGTCAGTTGCCAGGAATGGACGTGCAGGTAACTATCGAAGAAGTTGTAGCTACAAATTCCAAACTGCTTCTATCAAAGGAAAAGCCCTTTGTTGAGTCACAAGCCTGAAGTGAGGCCTTGGCACATAGTCAATGAGGATGGTCTTTGACTTAGGAGGGAAGTGCCTCTGAGTGCATGAGGATCACAGTCTTCTCATCTCATTGGTTTTCTGTTTCATTGGTAGCATCTTCTTTATCATAATCCATCCAACTGTTTACAAAGAATGTTAAAATTTTGAACTCAGGTGGCACTGCAGCTTTCTGACAGAAATAAACCAGTTTCTGTAATTCAGTAATAGCTGTAGAAGGCCAATATGTTCCAGAGAAAATGAAATTAAGAATTATATTGAAAACAGAGACCATTAAGTGCTCTAAATATGTTTCATTAATTATTTTACTCATTTTTCTGAAAATCTTGCCTTATCAATAAAAAACAGTCACTTCTCTCCTTATAATTGTATCTTATCATAGATATAGTAGGAATAAAATAATGGAAATAAAACCCTGCTAGTTTCCCCAATGTATACTACAACAGCAAAATTATTTTTTATTCATGATTTATACTACTGCAGGATGTCAAGCAGGGGGGAAGTTAATGGGGGAAGGGGATGGTGGGAACAAAATGCCAGAACCAAACCAGATACTTGAACAACACCTACTCCAAAAGCAAAACAATGAATAAAGGAGAAGGAGAGGAGATGAAAGAAGAGAAGAGAAAGGGAGGGCACTCAAATAATTAATGCTACAGGTCTCAGACCTTTCAGAATCTTTAAAAGAAACAAATTATTGCTCTCAACACACACATTTCATTTTCCTTTCTTGTTTTTTACATTAATAGTCTCTACCTATCTGAAAACAAAACAAAACAAAACAAAAGTAACTCAACATCTCAAATGATCTATAAATTCATCAAGAAATACTCTGTCGCTCAAGTTCTCATAGATAATACCACACTGATGATGACCTGGGGCAATGCCGCTGCCGCCAAGTCTCTGTGGTTGATTTGCTATCGGCTGCTTCTCTGTAACACTAACATTCTCTTTCATGAGTATAATCTCTTCTCACTATATCAGAGATCACCAAGGTTCACGTCTCTCACTCTGCGTCTGCTAGTCCCAAATATTTTTCTCCTTTAAGTGGAAAAAAGCTAATTTTAAATTCCCGAAAATTTACTGGTTATTATATTATTTTCCATGGGAGGGGGGTATCTGTGAGGTGAGAGAGGATTAATGAAAAACAAAAAGAACAAAAATAAAATTGCAACATATACAGAAATTTATTTCCAAATTGAAGGGGGGAAAGGAGGGAAGAAGAAGGTACTGGCACTAACCAAAGTCACAAAGCCCAGGTTGGAACAAGAACAAATCACTTTGGTTCCTAGAGCCAAACCTGAAGGGGAAACAGGCAGAAGGGAAGACGAAATGGGAAGAATTCTACGGTCAATGGGAATCTTTTTCTATCTCAATGATTTAGTTATAAATAGAGATTATTAGTCTTCTCTCTATACATGTAACAAATGCCAAACTTACTACCACTAGATGTCTAAAACTGACTTTTTCACATTTGTTAAAAAAAGGTAAAAATCAAATACTTTTCTTCCCTTCCTTCAGGTCAAGTTCTGAACTAAAATATTACATGTAACAACAGCTGGTCCTAACTTTTATAAAAAGTGAAACTATATAGAGCTCCTTTGCCAACATAAGGAGCTACATAATTTCTATTACACTTACCTAGGCATGAGAAACTCAAAAGCAACTCAAAAAGAGCAAGTCCAGGAAAAGGAAAGCTATGAAGGAGAGAAAGACTAGCAGATGAAACAAATACTCTGAAAAACTCCAATCTGCCATTCAAGTATTGGAAATACCCCAAAGGGGACAATGAATGGGATCTATTACAACAAAGTCAGCAAAGTAAAATGCAAATCTCACACATGATAAATGGCCCTGATAGGCTGTTTGCTGAAAGACCTAAGGCTAGTGATTCAGTACACAATTCCTTTTGGACCCTAAAGAAGGGATTCATATAAAAGTCATACTTTTCTTTTTGCAATTTTCTCTTGGTTGTCTTCAGAGAAGTCATTTGCTTCTTTCATTCAGGTTATGCAGACCATTTCTTTAAACCCCCAAAAGAGTAATAATTTTCATATACTAAAAGGCTTCTTGTAGAAAATGGAAAAAAAAATATGAGGCCACAGCAGTGATGTTAGTGGTTACTCTTCATTGCTTCCTTAGCTGCCATGATCAGTGGCGTCAAGCTAGATAACAGTTTGGCTAGTTTCAGGAAAAGATGCTGTAATAATTCTTTGGCTGAGCCCCTTCTTTCCACATCCGTTTCCAAACATCGATTTAAGAAATCCCGAAATATTGGGGAAAGTTTCTCTGGATTCTGAAGTTCTGGGATTCCATTAGTTGCTATTAGGCACAAGGCCCTCAAGGGATTTTCATCGAGGTATGGAGGCTCTCCTTCTACCATCTCAGTAGCCATGATACCCAGAGACCATACGTTGACTTTAGGGCCATAAGCCTTCCATGTAACCACCTCTGGTGCCATCCAGTATGGCGTTCTGACCATGGTACTGCGTTTGCTCTGCTCAGGGGTGATCTGGGCACAGAAACCAAAGTCAGTGAGCTTAACCGATCCTTCCATTCCCAAAAGTACACTGTCACTTTTGATGTCTCTGTGGATCACTTGATTAGCATGTAAAAACTCCAATGCCTGTAAACTCTCTCTGCATACAGCAGCGATCTGTGCTTCATCCATGCAGGTTTCTGTTACCACATCAGTGAGTGACCCCCCAGCAAGGTATTCCATGACCACAAACAATTCATCTCCTACCAGGTAACTGTCCAAGAAGTTAACTATGTTGGGATTTTTTAATTCTTTCATCACCAGAATCTCATTAATGATCAATTCCTTCTTTGGCTGTTTCTGTAAATTAATTTGTTTGATAGCAACCTTCTGTCCCAGTGCAACGTCAGTAGCAGTGAAAACTGTACCAGAAGCCCCTTGTCCAGTTTTTTCATATCTTGTATAATTTTTTCTTCAGGTCACCTATGCTCACAATAGTTCTTAATTTCTCCATAATCTCTTCATCTGTCATCTTAGTCTTCTTTTTCTGTTTGTCTAAAGACTTGCCACCACCATCAACATTTGAATCACCAACTGGTGCAGGAACAGGGTCAATTACAGACCGTGTGTAAATTGATTTGGTATGATCCAGTGGTGGGGCAATAACGGGAGGGGCAGTCTCTTCATCGTCATCCTCCTCCTTTGTCACTACTTCGGGTGCTTCTGTTCCCTTGGCATTCAGTGCTGGTGTTCCAGAAGGGAAGCCATCTTTCTCAGGAGGAGTAAAGCTCAGATATTTCTGCTTCACTGTGTTGGAGTCGTAGAACTTTAAGATACCCAGCACAGCCTGAGGATTCTTCTTTTGCTCTAGTTTGGTGATATTTGAGGTCTGTAGTAATCGAGCCCACTGTTCTGGCATGCCAGTGAATTCTCCAGTAACAGCATCAAAGCCAACATGGATGGTGTGTTCAAAATCAAATGGAGGAGAAATTTCTGGCCGTTCCTTTTCTTTCTTTTTACTTCCTTTCTCTGTGCCTGAGAATATGGAGATGATTTTATGCCTGGGCTTTTTCTCCTCTGGAACAGAAAGCAAAAGTTTCAAATTGTGATTGGCTGACAAAGGGTCTTTGCCTCCAGTGCTAAAGATGGTGCTGCTCATTCGCACGGGAGGTGCTGGAGGCTTGACTTCCAGTTCTCCGTTATCACACATGATTCAGAATTATGAAATGGCCCCAGGCGAGGCAAGGTCCCCGCCCCAGTGAGGCGCCTCGGTCAGAGCTCCCGGCAGGCTGTGGAGGTGCCTGGTATCAAAACAGAGATATAGACCAATGGAACAGAACAGAGCCCTCAGAAATCATACCACACATCTACAACCATCTGATCTTTGACAAACCTGACAAAAACAAGAAATGGGGAAAGGATTCCCTATTTAATAAATGGTGCTGGGAAAACTGGCTAGCCATATGTAGAAAGCTGAAACTGGATCCCTTCCTTACACCTTATACAAAAATTAATTCAAGATGGATTAAAGACTTAAATGTTAGACCTAAAACCATAAAAACCCTAGAAGAAAACCTAGGCAATACCATTCAGGACATAGGCATGGGCAAGGACTTCAGGTCTAAAACACCAAAAGCAATGGCAACAAAAGCCAAAATTGACAAATGGGATCTAATTAAACTAAAGAGCTTCTGCACAGCAAAAGAAACTACCATCAGAGTGAACAGGCAATCTACAGAATGGGAAAAAATTTTTGCAATCTACTCATCTGACAAAGGGCTAATACCCAGAATCTATAATGAACTCAAACAAATTCACAAGAAAAAAACGAACAACCCCATCAAAAAGTGGGCAAAGGATATGAATAGACACTTCTCAAAAGAAGACATTTATGCAGCCAAAAAACACATGAAAAAATGCTCATCATCACTGGCCATCAGAGAAATGCAAATCAAAACCGCAATGAGATACCATCTCACACCAGTTAGAATGGTGATCATTAAAAAGTCAGGAAACAGCAGGTGCTGGAGAGGATGTGGAGAAATAGGAACACTTTTACACTGTTGGTGGGACTGTAAACTAGTTCAACCATTGTGGAAGTCAGTGTGGCGATTCCTCAGGGATCTAGAACTAGAAATACCGTTTGAACCAGCCATCCCATTACTGGGTATATACCCAAAGGATTATAAATCATGCTGCTATAAAGGCACATGCACACGTATGTTTATTGCGGCACTATTCGCAATAGCAAAGACTTGGAACTAACCCAAATGTCCAACAATGATAAACTGGATTAAGAAAATGTGGCACATATACACCATGGAATACTATGCAGCCATAAAAAATGATGAGTTCATGTCCCTTGCAGGGACATGGATGAAGCTGGAAACCATCATTCTCAGCAAACTATCGAAAGGACAAAAAACCAAACACTGCATGTTCTCACTCATAGGTGGGAATTGAACAATGAGAACACATGGACACAGGAAGGGGAACATCACACACCGGGGCCTGTTGTGGGGTGGGGAGAGCGGGGAGGGATAGCATTAGGAGATATACCTAATGTTAAATGACGAGTTAATGGGTGCAGCACACCAACATGGCACATGTATACATATGTAACAAACCTGCACGTTGTGCACATGTATCCTAAAACTTAAAATATAATAAAAAATAAAAACAAACAACCAAACAAAAAAAGAATGCTTGAAAAGCACAAATGTAACGTTTTATGTGGTGGGACAGCCCTTTCAAAAGTGTTTTCCACTGCTTATACTGATGAAGGTAGAAAAAAATTTCACTTATTTTAACTCTTCCTTTAAAAATTTCTTTTTGGTGGCTCATGCCATGCACACTCCACAAGTCCTGGAAGTTAACTGCTCTTAAATATTCGATGGTCTGGTCTTAGCAAAGCGGCAGGTTTTTACTTTTACGTTTTTAGCTATGTTTTAAATTATTTGTAATCCAGACACTAAAGTTTTATTTTGTTGTGAATTGAATCTGGGCAGAGTGTACAAGGGATCTCTCTGTATTATTTTTTACAACTACATGTGAATCTATAATTATCTCATCAAAAATTCACTGAAAAAGGTATCAAGGAGCCCATGTTTGCTGTTACCTCCTTTGCTACTCCCAGGTTACAATGCCGCGTGCCTCTCAGTGCACAGTGAAAATGCAGTAGACATTTTTGATGTGAGCTCCATGGAATGGATCCAGACTGTCCCCTTCAACAAGATAATTTGATCTTAAGATCATGCAACTAATGAGTTAACGACTGAAACGCGGAAACAGAAATAATCCATTGTACATTTACTGTAATGTGTACTTGCTAATTTGGAGGCTTAACAAAGAGTATAAAAAAAAAACCCTACAAAACATTATATTGATTAATTGTATTACTAGTACTAGAGCCATTTGTGACATCTAGTTCCATTATATAAAGTAGTATTGTTATAAATAAATATGCTATTTATTTATACCATACAGCACAGCAGTTATTTCCCATGTTCAGTTTAAAGTTACTTTGTTTATCAGTAATTTTTACTTACCAGTATAATTTGTTCCTTTTATACTTACCAGTATAAAAAGGAACACTTTACAGGGTAAAAGGAACATTTTTACAGGGTAAAAAAAGAAAAAAGCATATAACCAAGTCTGTGTTTCAGATTCTCAACAGGATTTCACAATGGTGATGTTTTGCAAAACAAGGACATTGACAGTAACTCCATCTACTTACCTTAGGCAGATTTTCCTAGTTTTACTTTCACTGTGTGTGTATTAATGTCTGTATAATTCTAACACCTGTGTGAGTTCATGTATCCACCACTAGTCAATATACTGAATGGCTCCAGCACCACGGTGGTTCCCTCAAGAGCCCTTTTATAATCACACCCCTCCCTCCCACCTCCTTCTGCTTTCCTAACCCCTGGCAATCAGTAACCTCCATTTCTAAAATTTTATCATTTCAAAAATGTCTAACAAATGGCGTTATATAGTATTCATGATTAATTTTATCTACTAAGTCCAAATTTATTTTTCTAAAAAAAACAAACTTTGGATTAGAAACCCAGGAGAATCCCATTACAATATTCTTATCATATAGCAGCTACATCAAAAAATTTTTGGAATATGTACAGTTAAAATAAATAGACAAAAACAAGTGATGCCCATCAGTCAGATGACAGAGTAACTTCAATTCATATGTTCCAAGTCTGACAAAAATGCAATCTAACACCCGCATCTAACACCAGCTTTACTGAATAATTTCATCACGTTTCAAAATCTGTGTCTCCTAGACCAGTTGAGCTCACAACAAAAAACAATGGTAGAGAGTTAGATGAGAACACATGGACACAGGAAGGGGAACATCACACTTCGGGGACTGTTGTGGGGTGGGGGGAGGGGGGAGGGATAGCACTGGGAGATATACCTAATGCTAGATGACGAGTTAGCGGGTACAGCGCACCAGCATGGCACATGTATACATATGTAACTAACCTGCACATTGCGCACATGTACCCTAAAACCTAATGTATAATAATAATAAATAAATAAATAAATAAAAGAGAAAAAAAAGAAAAATATATGAAATGAATGAACAAAACAGTGAAACCTTCCAACCAGGAATGTTTCTGGAACTTTCTTTGTTAGTAATAGTTCCTTATGGTTCCTAAATATTCAACCTCCCAGCATGAACGTCTCTCCCATCAAAACAGCCACAGAATAAACACAACCTCTTTTTTCAACATCCGTCTTCCCATGCTCACGTCTCCCATCTCTTTCCCCTGTCTTACAGCCAAATTCCTGAAATTGTTATTGATATTCCTTCCCCTCCACTTCCCACCCCTATTCACACTTCCATCCAGGGCAATCTGACTTACACCTTAATCCCTCCATTAAAGCTGCTCTCATACAAGTTATCAGCCATCAATTGTGAAAACCATCTGACCCATTTGTCTCTTCTTGGCTGCCCAGCGACACTTGACCCTTCTTTCTTCAGCCGCCACGCTGCTGCTCCCTCAATTTTCCCCACTTCCCTGAATTCTCCTTCCCTGTTTTCTCTGCTCCTCTTCCTCTGGTTGAAGCCCTCTTCCTTTCTCACTCTGCTTACTCAGCGTGTCCAAAGAGTCGGGCTGATACCACCAGAAGCGAGTCATCGATTTTAGCGTGACAAGTGGGATGGCTAGAGATCGTGTGCCATGCACAGTACTGTTCATGAAGTGTTCCTATGACCAGGCTTTAGAGCTCCTTCCCCATTATAGGAAATTCAGGGCATAGAAGAAGTTAAGAAGCACCACGAAGGAGAACAAAGACAGGCGCAGATTGTGGGACATTGTGAAGGACAACAAATCAGTGGCAGGGAGGACTGCTCAGGACGAGAGGACCTTTGTGAGAATGTGGTGTGCAGGGTGGACCTTGTCAGGATTTTGATTCCAATAAGTAGACTGCAAAAAGAGAGATACTTGTGATAATCAAGTATATATGACTGTGGACTATGTATGGGATGATAATCAGAATCACTGAGCATATCCTCAGGAGGGATCACAGCACTGTGATTATGGGAGAAAGTGTCCCTACTTTTAGTGACACACGTTAAAGTGTGTAGAGATGGAACAACATGATGTCAGGGATTTGACTTACAATATTCCAACAACACAACAACAAAGAAAATACTTCAATGATCACATCTCTTCCTCCATACCCGCCTAGATCTGCTCCACCTTGTGTTTCACTACCTCAGAGTCTATCAGTGGCCTCCACTCCTTTGCTCAAATTGGAAAACTGAGAATCATTGCTGATTCTCTCACACGTCAGCTTCCACTTCCAACCAAGTGTGAAGTTTTTGCAATTTTATCTCCTCAATATTCCTCATATCCTCTCCTCTCCATCCCAACCACTTCTATCATATATAATTTTAATCCACAATTTCTCTCGTAACCCCCTAACTGGTCTCTTAGCCTCCAGTAAGTAGTAATTGAATTCCCTTAATTACTAGTGGTGTTGAGCATTCATTTGTGCGCTTATTTGCCATGTGTATCTTCTTTGTTGGGGAACCTGTTCAAATACTCTGCCCATTTTAAAAATTTGGGTTGAGTTGGGGAGCGGTGGCTCACACCTGTTATTTCACCACTTGGGAGGCGAAGGTGGGTGGATCACCTGAGGTCAGTTCAAGACCAGCCTGGTCAACATGGTGAAACCTCGTCTCTACAAAAATACAAAAATTAGCCAGGCACGATGGCGGGTGCCTGTAATCCCAGCTACTCGCAGGGGTGGCGTGGGGGATTGGGAGGCTGAGGGGGGAGAATCTTTTGAATCTGGGAAGCTGAGGTCACAGTGAGCTGAGATTGTGCCATTGCACACCAGCCTGGGCAGCAGAGCAAGCCTCCATCTGAAAAAAATAAAATTTGGGTTATTTATTTTCTTATTATTGAGTTTTTAAAATTCTTCGTATATTCTGGATACAAGTTTTTTTTGGTCATATTTGATTTGCAAATATTTTCTCCAAATCTGTGGCTTGTTTACTTCTCTTAGTAAATTTCAAAGAACAGAAATTTTAAATTTTATCAATTTTTTATTTTTATTTTTATTTTGAGACAGAGTCTCACTCTGTCACCAGACTGGAGTGCAGTGGTGTGATCTCGGCTCACTGCAACCTCCGCCTCCCGGGTTCAAGCGATTCTCCTGCCTCAGCCTCCCGAGTAGCTGGGACTACAGGTCCCAGCTCCTATAGCCAGCACGCCCAGCTAATTTTAGTATTTTTAGTAGAGAAGGGGTTTCACCATGTTGGCCAGGATGGTCTCAATCTCTTGACCTCGTGATCCACCTGCTTCTGCCTTCCAAAGTGTGGGGATTACAGTCATGAATCACTGTGGCTGGCCCCAAACTTTTATCACATTTTAAAAAATTTTATACATTGTGCTTTGATGTTGTATCAAAGAATTGTTTGCCTTATCCAAAATCAGAAAGATTTTCTTCATTGTTTACTTTTAGGCACTTCCTAGTTTTAGGTTTACATTTAGTTATATGACCTATTTTGAATTAACTCTCATATATGCTAAGAAATATAGATAAAAGTTGGTTTTTTTGCATATGGTTATCTGAGGTTCTAGCACAATTTGTTGACAGCTTTTGCAACTTGTTGGAAATACTATATATATTAAAGCAACAGAATACAGGATCCTGCAATATATATCAGCAAATGTATAAACAGACACATGGATATAGAGACAGATATACACAAAATATTTTTGTATCTGTATATATAGTTCTGAATTTCATATCATATATATTATAGTTTTATTGTTGAAATCAGATAAAGTTAATTTATCAAATTTGTTCTTTTTTGAGTTATTTTGGCTCTTCTAGATCATTTGCATTTTCTTATGAATTTCAGAATCAGCTTGTCAATATCTACCAAAAAATATTAAAATCCTGCTAGAATTTTGACTAGGATTGTGTTGAAACTATGTATCAATTTGGGGAACATTTATGTTTTAAATATTGGTTTCCAATGCATGAACACAGTGTATCTCTCCATGTATTTGGGTTTTCTTTAATTTTTCTCAGTATTCCACAGTTTTCAGTGTACAGGTCATGCACATCTTTTGTCAGATTTATTCCTAAGAGTTTAATATATTTTGATGCTACTTTAAATGGCCTTGCTTTTAAAATTCCAATTTCTGGTTATTTGTTGCTAGTATAAAATGCAATTGGTTTTTGTATATTGTTCATGTATCCTGCAACCTTGCTAAACTCATTTATTAGTTCTAATAGCTTTTTTTGTATTTTATATTGAATTTTCTACATAGATGTTCATTTTGTCTATGTGCAGTTTTGCTTCTTTCTTTCTATCTTGGCCATATTCCATTTCAGCTTCTTGTCTGGCTAGGATTTCCACAACAATGTTAAATGTAAGCGTGGTAAGAGCAAACATCCCATTTTGTTCCTGATAAGACAAACGAGAAAGCATTGAGTGTTTCGTTACTAATAATGATGTTAGCTGTAGGATTTTTCACAGAAGCCTTTTATCAGGATGAGGAAGCTCCCTTCTAAATGTTCCAAATGTAAATATATGACTTCATCAAATGTGTTTACTGCATCTATTGACATGAGCATTTATGAATATGGTGCAATACATTGATTGATTAGAGGATGTTCAACCAACCAACCTTTCTGAGATACATTATATTTGTCCACGGTACAATATAATTTTTATGTATTGTTGGAACTGATTTGCTAACATTTTGTAAAGAACTTTTATATCTAAATTCAAAAAGAATATTCATTTATAGTTTTTTTGTAATGTTTTAGTCTAGCTTTGGTATCAAGGTGATACTAGCCTTATAAAATAAGTTGGTAGCTGGTTCCTACTCTTCAATTTTCTGAAAGAGTTTAAGTAGAATTGGTAATATTTCTTCCTTAGAGGTTTGAACAAAAAACTCCAGAGAAGCAATTTGGGGTTAGAGTTTCCTTTGTAGGATGAGCATTTAATTAAAATTCAATTACTTCAACAAATATAGTTATTCAATTATCTGATTCTTCTTGAGTGAGCTATAGCAATTTGCATCTTTCAAAAAAATTGTCATTTCATCTCAATTACAAAATTTATTGGGTAATGCTGTACACAGTATTCCCTTACTCCATTTTTAATTTTTACAAAATCTGTGCTGATATAGTTTCTTTCATACCTGATATTAGGAATTTGTCTCTTTTTCGTTTTGATGATCAGCCTGCTGGGTTTATAAATATTTGGTTTCATAGATTTTTCTCTATTTTTTTTGTTTTATTGATGTTCACTCTGATCTTTAGTATTTCCAAAATTGTTTTTTGTGTTTAATTTGCTCTTCTTTTTCTAATTATTAAGGCAGAAGCTGGGGTAGTTAATTAATCTAAAATCTATTCTCTTTTCTACTATAGTGTTTAATCCCATAATTTTACACATAAATATTGCCTTATCAGCATTCCACACATTTTGAAATATTGTTTTCACTCTCACTTAGCTGAAAATGTATTCTGATTTCTCTTTTGAAATCTTCTTTAGCCCTTGCAATATGTAGACGTGTGTAATTTATCATCCTAATACTTGATGTTTTTCCAGAAAAGTTTTTATTATTAACTTCTAATTTATTTCCAATGTGGTCCGAGAACATACTTCACATGAGTTAAATCACTCCAAATATTCTGAGACTTGCTTTCTGGCACAGAATGTGTTCTATCTTGATAAGTATTCTGTGTTTGCTTGAGAAGAGTTTATATTATGTGACTGTCAGGTGGACTGATTTATAAATATCAATAAAATCAAGTTGTTTGATAGTTTTATTTTTTTAAGGCTGCTGTATCTTCACTGATTTTTTTTCTACTTGTTCTACCAATTATTGAGAGTGAGTATTGTAATCCCCAATTATAATTGTGGAATTGTCTATTTCTCTTTTGAGTTCTATTGGTGTTTGTTTCATTTGTGTTGAAGCTCTGTGATGACATATATAGTGCTTGTTATTCTTAGAATTATTGTGTCCTCCTGAGAAGCGGACCCTGTTCTCCTTATAAAATGACATTCTTCCTCCCTGATAATATTCTTTTATCTGATGTCTACTTTATCTGATATGAATATAGCCACTCCAGCTTTCATTTGATTCATGGTAACTCTTTTTCAATCTTTTACTTTTAATATGTTTGTATCTTTACTTTAAAATGTCTTTCTTACAGGCAGCATGTACTTGGGTCTTCATTTTTTTCACCAAAGCTGACAATGTCTACCTTTTAATTGGGATGCTTAGAACATTTAACAAGATTTTTGAAATGGTTATGTTACACCTGTCATCTTGTTATTCATCTTTTACTCAATCCATCTGTTCTTTGCTCCCCTTTCCTCTTTAGTGCCCTGTTTTGGATTTTGTTGTTGTTGTTGTTATTCCATCTCATCTTCTTTGTTGGCTTATATGATAACAAAACTTTTTGTTTTGTTATTTCAGTGGTTGCTTTACAACTGTAAGTTACTGCAGCCTACTTTCACATGTTATCTTACTTCATGTGTGGTGTAAGAACCTTCCAGTAACATGCTTTCATTTTTCCTTTCCTGGCCTTTCGCTATTGTTGTCCTGCATTTCACTTACACATAAATTACAGACTACACAAAACACTGTTGTTATTTTTGTATAAAATTCAGTTATTATTTCAAGATTTTTTAATGGAGGAGTCTTGTACATCTTCCTATACCGTTACTTTCCAGTGCTCTTCATGCTTTATTACAGATCAATATTTCCATCTGGTATCATCTTTCTTTTTTTTTCTTTTTTTATTTTTTTATTATTATACTTTAAATTTTAGGGTACATGTGCACAATGTCCAGGTTAGTTACATATGTATACATGTGCCATGCTGGTGTGCTGCAACCATTAACTCATCATTTAGCATTAGGTATATCTCCTAATGCTATCCCTCCCCCCTCCCCCTACCCCACAACAGTCCCCAGAGTGTGTTGTTCCCCTTCCTGTGTCCATGTGTTCTCATTGTTCAATTCCCACCTATGAGTGAGAACAGGCGGTGTCTGGTTTTTTGTCCTTGCGATAGTTTACTGAGAATGATGATTTCCAGTTTCATCCATGTCCCTACAAAAGACATGAACTCATCATTTTTTATGGCTGCATAGTATTCCATGGTGTATATGTGCCACATTTTCTTAATCCAGTTTATCATTGTTGGACATTTGGGTTGGTTCTAAGTCTTTGCTGTTGTGAATAGTGCCGCAATAAACATACGTGTGCATGTGTCTTTATAGCAGCATGATTTATAATCCTTTGGGTATATACCCAGTAATGGGATGGCTTGTTCAAATGGTATTTCTAGTTCTAGATCCCTGAGGAATCGCCACACTGACTTCCACAATGGTTGAACTAGTTTACAGTCCCACCAACAGTGTAAAAGTGTTCCTATTTCTCCACATCCTCTCCAGCACCTGTTGTTTCCTGACTTTTTAATGATCGCCATTCTAAGTGGTGTGAGATGGTATCTCATTGCGGTTTTGATTTGCATTTCTCTGATGGCCAGTGATGATGAGCATTTTTTCATGTGTCTTTTGGCTGCATAAATGTCTTCTTTTGAGAAGTGTCTGTTCATATCCTTCACCCACTTCTTGATGGGGTTGTTTTTTTCTTGTAAATTTGTTTGAGTTCATTGTAGATTCTGGATATTAGCCCTTTGTCAGATGAGTAAGTTGCGAAGATTTTCTCCCATTTTGTAGGTTGCCTGTTCACTCTGATGGTAGTTTCTTTTGCTGTGCAGAAGCTCTTTAATTTAATTAGATCCCATTTGTGAATTTTGGCTTTTGTTGCCATTGCTTTTGGTGTTTTAGACATGAAGTCCTTGCCCATGCCTATGTCCTGAATGGTAATGCCTAGGTTTTCTTCTAGGGTTTTTAAGGTTTTAGGTCTAAAGTTTGAGTCTTTAATCCATCTTGAATTAATTTTTGTATAAGATGTAAGGAAGGGATCCAGTTTCAGCTTTCTACATATGGCTAGCCAGTTTTCCCAGCACCGTTTATTAAATAGGGAATCCTTTCCCCATTTCTTGTTTTTCTCAGGTTTGTCAAAGATCAGATAGTTGTAGATATGCGGTGTTATTTCTGAAGGCTCTGTCCTGTTCCATTGATCTATATATCTCTGTTTTGGTACCAGTACCATGCTGTTTTGGTTACTGTAGCCTTGTAGTATTGTTTGAAGTCAGGTAGTGTGATGCCTCCAGCTTTGTTCTTTTGGCTTAGGATTGCCTTGGCAATGCAGGCTCTTTTTTGGTTCCATATGAACTTTAAAGTAGTTTTTTCCAATTCTGTGTAGAAAGTCATTGGTAGCTTGATGGGGATGGCATTGAATCTATAAATTACCTTGGGAAGTATGGCCATTTTCACGATATTGATTCTTCCTACCCATGAGCATGGAATGTTCTTCCATTTGTTTGTATCCTCTTTTATTTCCTTGAGCAGTGGTTTGTAGTTCTCCTTGAAGAGGTCCTTCACATCCCTTGTAAGTTGGATTCCTAGGTATTTTATTCTCTTTGAAGCAATTGTGAATGGGAGTTCACTCATGATTTGGCTCTCTCTTTGTCTGTTGTTGGTGTATAAGAATGCTTGCGATTTTTGTACATTGATTTTGTATCCTGAGACTTTGCTGAAGTTGCTTATCAGCTTAAGGAGATTTTGGGCTGAGATGATGGGGTTTTCTAGATATACAATCATGTCATCTGCAAACAGGGACAATTTGACTTCCTCTTTTCCTAATTGAATACCCTTGATTTCCTTCTCCTGCCTAATTGCCCTGGCCACAGCTTCCAACACTATGTTGAATAGGAGTGGTGAGAGAGGGCATCCCTGTCTTGTGCCAGTTTTCAAAGGGAATGCTTCCAGTTTTTGCCCATTCAGTATGATATTGGCTGTGGGTTTGCCATAGATAGCTCTTATTATTTTGAGATACATCCCATCAATACCTAATTTATTGAGAGTTTTTAGCATGAAGTGTTGTTGAATTTTGTCAAAGGCCTTTTCTGCATCTATTGAGATAATCATGTGGTTTTTGTCTTTGGTTCTGTTTATATGCTGGATTAGATTTATTGATTTGCATATATTGAACCAGCCTTGCATTCCAGGGATGAAGCCCACTTGATCATGGTGGATAAGCTTTTTGATGTGCTGCTGGATTCGGTTTGCCAGTATTTTATTGAGGATTTTTGCATCAATGTTCATCAAGGGTATTGGTCTAAAATTTTCTTTTTTGGTTGTGTCTCTGCCCGGCTTTGGTATCAGGATGATGCTGGCCTCATAAAATGAGTTAGGGAGGATTCCCTCTTTTTCTATTAATTGGAACAGTTTCAGAAGGAATGGTACCACTTCCTCCTTGTACCTCTGGTAGAATTCGGCTGTGAATCCATCTGGGCCTGGACTCTTTTTGGTTGGTAAGCTATTGATTATTGGCACAATTTCAGATCCTGTTATTGGTCTATTCAGAGATTCACCTTCTTCCTGGTTTAGTCTTGGGAGGGTGTATGTGTCAAGGAATGTATCCATTTCTTCTAGATTTTCTAGTTTATTTGCATAGAGGTGTTTGTAGTATTCTCTGATGGTAGTTTGTATTTCTGTGGGATCAGTGGTGATATCCCCTTTATCATTTTTTATTGCATCTATTTGATTCTTCTCTCTTTTCTTCTTTATTAGTCTTGCTAGCGGTCTATCAATTTTGTTGATCCTTTCAAAAAACCAGCTCCTGGATTCATTAATTTTTTGAAGGGTTTTTTGTGTCTCTATTTCCTTCAGTTCTGCTCTGATTTTAGTTATTTCTTGCCTTCTGCTAGCTTTTGAATGTGTTCGCTCTTGCTTTTCTAGTTCTTTTAATTGTGATGTTAGGGTGTCAATTTTAGATCTTTCCTGCTTTCTCTTGTGGGCATTTAGTGCTATAAATTTCCCTCTACGCACTGCTTTGAATGTGTCCCAGAGATTCTGGTATGTTGTGTCTTTGTTCTCATTGGTTTCAAAGAACCTCTTTATTTCTGCCTTCATTTCGTTATGTACCCAGTAGTCATTCAGGAGCAGGTTGTTCAGTTTCCATGTAGTTGAACAGTTTTGAGTGAGTTTCTTAATCCTGAGTTCTAGTTTGATTGCACTGTGGTCTGAGAGACAGTTTGTTATAATTTCTGTTCTTTTACATTTGCTGAGGAGTGCTTTACTTCCAACTATGTGGTCAATTTTGGAATAGGTGTGGTGTGGTGCTGAAAAAAATGTATATTCTGTTGATTTGGGGTGGAGAGTTCTGTAGATGTCTATTAGGTCCGCTTGGTGCAGAGCTGAGTTCAATTCCTGAGTATCCTTGTTAACTTTCTGTCACATTGATCTGACTAATGTTGACAGTGGGGTGTTAAAGTCTCCCATTATTGTTGTGTGGGAGTCTAAGTCTCTTCATAGGTTACTCAGGACTTGCTTTATGCATCTGGGTGCTCCTGTATTGGATGCATATATATTTAGGATAGTTAGCTCTTCTTGTTGAATGGATCCCTTTACCATTATGTAATGGCCTTCTTTGTCTCTTTTGATCTTTGTTGGTTTAAAGTATGTTTTATCAGAGACTAGAATTGCAACCCCTGCCTTTTTTTGTCTTCCATTTGCTTGGTAGATCTTCCTCCATCCTTTTATTTTGAGCCTATGTGTGTCTCTGCACATGAGATGGGTTTCCTGAATACAGCACACTGATGGGTCTTGAGTCTTTATCCAATTTGCCAGTCTGTGTCTTTTAGTTGGACCATTTAGTCCATTTACATTTAAAGTTAATATTGTTATGTGTGAATGTGATCCTGTCATTATGATGTTAGCTGGTTATTTTGCTCGTTAGTTGATGTGGTTTGTTCCTAGTCTCGATGGTCTTTACATTTTAGCATGATTTTGCAGCAGCTGGTACTGGTTGTTCCTTTCCATGTTTAGTGCTTCCTTCAGGAGCTCTTTTAGGGCAGGCCTGGTGGTGACAAAATCTCTCAGCATTTGCTTGTCTGTAAAGGATTTTATTTCTCCTTCACTTATGAAGCTTAGTTTGGCTGGATATGAAATTCTGGGTTGAAAATTCTTTTCTTTAAGAATGTTGAATATTGGCCCCCACTCTCTTCTGGCTTGTAGAGTTTCTGCTGAGAGATCTGCTGTTAGTCGGATTGGCTTCCCTTTGTGGGTAACCCGACCTTTCTCTCTGGCTGCCCTTAACAATTTTTCTTTCATTTCAACTTTGGTGAATCTGACAATTATGTGTCTTGGAGTTGCTCTTCTCGAAGAGTGTCTTTGTGGCATTCTCTGTATTTCCTGAATCTGAATGTTGGCCTGCCTTGCTAGATCAGGGAAGTTCTCCTGGATAATATCCTGCAGAGTGTTTTCCAACTTGGTTCCATTCTCCTCGTCACTTTCAGGTACACCAATCAGACATAGATTTGGTCTTTTCACATAGTCCCATATTTCTTGGAGAATTTGTTCATTTCTTTTTATTCTTTTTTCTCTAAACTTCTCTTCTTGCTTCATTTCATTCATTTCATCTTCCATCGCTGATACCCTTTCTTCCAGTTGATCACATCGGCTCCTGAGGCTTCTGCATTCTTCACGTAGTTCTCGAGCCTTGGCTTTCAGCTCCATCAGCTCCTTTAAGCACTTCACTGTATTGGTTATTCTAGTTATAAGTTCGTCTAATTTTTTTCAAAGTTTTTAACTTCTTTGCCTTTGGTTTGAATTTCCTCCTGTAGCTCAGAGTAGTTTGATCATCTGAAGCCTTCTTCTCTCAACTCGTCAAAGTCATTCTCCATCCAGCTTTGTTCCATTGCTGGTGAGGAACTGCGTTCCTTTGGAGGAGGACAGGCGCTCTGCTTTTTAGAGTTTCCAGTCTTTCTGCTCTGTTTTTTCCCCATCTTTGTGGTTTTATCTACTTTTGGTCTTTGATGATGGTGATGTACAGATGGGTTTTTGGTGTGGATGTCCTTTCTGTTTGTTAGTTTTCCTTCTAACAGACAGGACCCTCAGCTGCAGGTCTGTTGGAGTTTGCTAGAGGTCCACTCCAGACCCTGTTTGCCTGGGTATCAGCAGCGGTGGCTGCAGAACAGTGGATTTTCGTGAACTGCGAATGCTGCTGTCTGATCGTTCCTCTGGAAGTTTCGTCTCAGAGGAGTACCCAGCCGTGGAAAGTGTCAGTCTGCCCCTACGGGGGGGTGCCTCCCAGTTAGGCTGCTCGGGGGTCAGGGGTCAGGGACCCACTTGAGGAGGCAGTCTGCCTGTTCTCAGATCTCCAGCTGTGTGCTGGGAGAACCACTGCTCTTTTCAAAGCTGTCAGACAGGGGCATTTAAGTCTGCAGAGGTTACTGCTGTCTTTTCGTTTGTCTGTGCCCTGCCCCCAGAGGTGGAGCCTACAAAGGCAAGCAGGCCTCCTTGAGCTGTGGTGGGCTCCACCCAGTTTGAACTTCCCGTCTGCTTTGTTTACCTAAGCAAGCCTGGGCAATGGCGGGTTCCCCTCCCCCAGCCTCGCTACCACCTTGCAGTTTGATCTCAGACTGCTGTGCTAGCAATCAGCGAGACTCCGTGAGTGTAGGACCCTCCGAGCCAGGTGCGGGATATAATCTCCTGGTGCGCCGTTTTTTAAGCCCATTGGAAAAGTGCAGTATTAGGGTGGGAGTGACCCGATTTTACAGGTGCTGTCTGTCACCCCTTTCTTTGACTAGGAAAGGGAACTCCCTGACCCCTTGGGCTTCCCGAGTGAGGCAATGCCTCACCCTGCTTCAGCTCACCCACGGTGCACTGCACCCACTGTCCTGCGCCCACTGTCTGGCACTCCCTAGTGAGATGAACCCGGTACCTCAGATTGAAATGCAGATATCACCTGTCTTCTGCATTGCTCATGCTGGGAGCTGTAGACCGGAGCTGTTCCTATTCGGCCATCTTGGCTCCCCGGGTATCATCTTTCTTCTGTCTGAGGAGTTCCTATTTTATTTCCTGTAGAGCAGGTCTGCTGGTGATACATTCTTACAGTTTTTTTCTGCCTGGATATATCTTTATTTCCCCTTCATTTTGGAAAGTTATTTATACTGGTTACAGAATTCAGAGTTAACAGTATATCCTCTTTTAGAATTTAAAATATTTTTTCTGTATCCTCCCAGATTCTGGTATCTGTGATGAGAACTCTGGCAGCATCCTTTTTTAATGTCTATGTCTGGTGTGTCCCATCCCTCTATGTCTGTATCACTAGGGTTCAACACTTTGATTACTATGAACCTTTGTGGAGTTCTTCATATTTCTTATAGGTGGGCTTTACTGAGTTTCTTGGATAAGAGATTTATAGTTTATATCAAATTTGAAAACATTTTGGCCATTTTTTGTATTATTTTTTCTGTCCCTCCTCTTTTCAGTCCTTCTAGGACTCAAATTACATGTATTATTGGCTTGAAGGTGTTCTACAGTTTAGTTTCTTAAAATCCTTTTAATCTATTTCCTTTTGGATAGTTTTTATTGCTGTGTCTTGTATTTGGCAATGTTTAATCTGCTATTAATCATGTTCTGTGTATTTTTCATCTCAAATTTATAAGTAAGAGTTTTTGGGTGGGCACGGTGGCTCACACCTGTAATCCCAGGCTTTTGGGAGACAGAAGTGGGCTGATCATTTGAGCTCAGGAGCTCAAGACCAGCCTGGACAACATGACAAAACCCCGTGTTTACAAAAATTAGCCAGGTGTGGTGGCACATGCCTGTAGTCCCACCTACTCAGGAGGCTGAAGTTGAGGATAGCTTAAGCCCAGAAGGCAGAGGTTACAGGGAGCCGAGATCACGCCACTGCACACCAGCCTGGATGATGAAGCCAGACCCTGTCAAAAAAAAAAAAAACTTTCATAACCAATTATATAACCATTCTACTACTTAGAGGAACAAAAAAGTCAACAATTCACGATTTAAAAGCTACTAAAAACATAAAATATAAAATTATGCACTAAGGAGTTTTATATATAAATTTACCCATTAAATAAATGTGTGTATGTACTTCTTTAATTTAAAAAAATTCTAATGACTTACAGTTTATACCACAAGATTATTTATACAAACAGATTATTCTCATTCCAGAGTGGGCTTTTTGGGGGATGAAGTTTACTAAGCAATTTACAATGTTCTGTGAAAATCATCAGCTTTTTCAGGTTCTGTAGTTAAGTTATAAAAGTTCTAGGCACCATATTTTTTTAAACCATAAGAAAATACATGGGCACATGTGTGTATGTATGTATGCATGAATGCTTTTATGGCAGTTTTATTCGTAATTACCAAGAACTGGAAACAACCCAAATGAACTGGGGAATGAATACAGAACCTGTTGTACATCCATACAATGGAATGCTACTAAGCAACAGAAAGTAATTACTGACACATAAAAACGTGGATGAATCTCTAAATACATTAGGTTAAATAAAAGACGTCCATCTCTAGAAGCCACATACTGAGTCAAGCAGGAGGATCCCTTGAGACCAGGAGTTTGAGGCCAGCATAGGCAATATAACAAGACCTCCCATTTCTATTAAACAAACAAAAATTGAAACAAAAAGGCTAAATACTGAGTTATTTTGTTTACATGGAATTCAGAAAAAAAAAAAAGACAAAACAACAGAGAAAAAAACAGATCAATGGTGGCCAGAGACTAGAGGTAAGGAAATGGGCTGACTATGGAAAGGGTCATGAGGACATTTTTTGAGAAACTACTCTATATCTTGATCATCATGGTGGTTGCACAACTAGATGTGTTTCCCAATCTTACGGAACCATATTCAAATATACCTTAATAAAGATAATTTTCAACCATACATATGATAGAATCATAATTATTGCTCTCATGCTAAGACCACATAGATGCTGCTTAAACCACTGAAGCAAGAACACTAAACCTTGGTCTGATCTGCCTCCAAGTTTGAAAACTCCCTTCCATTAACATTTTGCCTAAAAATTAAACAATATTTGTAAATTAGTCACAAAATCCTTTAAGATGAAAATATACATATATTCTTAAAGAAAACTACCTAGTGCTTACATCCAAGTCATTTTAGGAGAAAATTAGCTTTGTTAAGAAGGGAATAAAGCCCAAGGAATAAATATTAACATAAATCTTTTCCAGAATCATGATGGTCAAAACAAATGAGACTCTTCTCCTAATTTTGGTTCAAAATACCAAAATTTTTACTTCAAAAACTCTCTTAACAGATTATTATAAAATCTTAACATTTGCCTAAAAGTCTTTATTTTCACATAACTAGGCAGTATAACAAAAAAAAGAGCACAGGCTTAGGCCGGATGCAGTGGCTCACACCTGTAATCCTAGCATTTTGGGAGGCCAAGGTAGACCGCTTGAGTCCAGCAGTTTGAGACCAGTCTGGGAAACGTGGCGAAACCTCATCTCTATAAAATACATTAAAACGTGGCCCACACCTGTAGTCCCAGCTACTTCAGCGGATGAGGCAGGAGGATGGCTTGAGCCTCAGAGACAGAGGCTGCAGTGAGCCAAGATCACGCCACTCACTCCACTCTGGGTGATAGAGTGGGACCCTTTCTCAAAAAAAATTTTTTTTTAAAGCACAGACTCAAGAACTCAACCCACCTAGGCAAGTTATTTAACCTAATTTTCCCTCGATTATATCATCAGTAAAATTGGGATAATTTTACCTACCTCTAGGAATAATCCTAGACTATTACATGAGTTAATACATGTATTATAATAAATCACAGGGTAGTGCCTGGCATAGTTAACTAAGTCTCAATACTAACCTAACATAAATGAATGACACCAATAATCCCTAGCTGTGTAGTCTTTGTGTACCACAATTCTGCTCTGTAAGGTAAGTGGCCTAAACTCAATGGCCTAAATAAAGACCTATCTAGTAATACTACTCTATATTCCTATTATTTTACCTGAATTGCACCTACCTAATTCAGTTTGCAAAAGAAAGGTTAAGTATTATACCTCTTATATATAAAAAAGTGAACTATAAATAAGTTAAATGACTTACCCAAAGGAACAGTAACGTGAAGGCAGAGCCAAGATGACGATTTGGTATTGAGACTCCTTAAAACTTTGTCCTCTCCAAAATTTTTAGCCTTCCATGAATTCCTTCCCTCCTAACAAAGATATGGGTATAATGCACCCCCAAAAACCTCCAATTTAATAATTTAAAAATTTCATTAAGCTATACATTTGATTTGTGCACTCTTCTGTATGTTTGTTTTATATCATAATGGAAAGGTTAAGTGGCTTATTACTTAATACACTAGTATTCACTTGTATTCACATATGAATACATACACTTGTATTCACATATGAAGAGAAGTAGTGGAAAAGTTACATCAAAAGCTAAAAGGTGACAAACTCAGCAGATTATGTTCTTTAAAATTTTGTGAGAGGCAAAAGTTTTTAACTGAGGTATATAATACATGTACAAAGAAGTGCACACTTCCTAAGTCTACTATTCAATGATTCTCATAAACTGAACACAACCATGAAATCATGACCCAGATCAAGACAGAGAACATTACCAGCACACCTACAATCTCCCTTGTCCTCGCCACCAAAGATAACCATTATTCTGATTCCATTCCCATCTGTTAGTTTTATCTGTTTTTTAAGCTTTACAGAAATGGAGTGCTCGCTTCGGCAGCAAATATACTAAAATTGGAACAATACAGAGAACATTAGCATGGTCCCTGCACAAGGATGACATGCAAATTGGTGAGGCTTTCCATCTTTTTTATTATTACAGTAGTCTGTATTAGTTCATATCCAAAAAAATGATCGATATGAAGAATGGGATGAACTAATCAATACTGTGATTGAAGACAATAGCATTATTTGCCTGGGAAACTAAAGACAAAACAACAGGAAAACTACTAAAACTGTTAGAGGAGTCAATTTGCTACTTATGTAATAAACATATACTGTATTCACAGTAACATATATTATGGAAGTAAAATCACATTTCTGGCTGGGCACAGTGGCTCACATCTATAACCCCAGCACTCTGGGAGGCCAAGGTGGGAGCATCACTGGAGCTCAGGAGTTCAAGACCAGTGTGGGCAACATAGTGAAACTTCCAAAGAATAGGACTAACTCCACTTGTAGCATCTACATGTGGACAAGCAGGAGTGTTTCCTGATTAAATAACCTAAGTGTCATCTCCGTGAATGCATATATACAACTTTGTTGGATTGAAGGCTCCTCATCTCAACCTCACTGGAGGTAAATGCTATAAAAGTAAGTAATTCAAGAAAGTTTCATCCAAATTAACTCATGCAAAACAAAAACAAAACAAGAAAAATTTGCCACATCAAGGTAATGTTATAAAATGTGTAACTACTGTCTTTATCTGTGTCTCACTTACAAAGTAGATCTGAACTATGGATTACTACTACTTACTTTGATTAAAAAAACACTGATGTGAGATATTTTTGTAAATTTTCTTTACCCAGAGGTTCACTGCAGCCATAAAAAAGAACAAAATCATATCCTTTGCAGCAACATGATGCAGCTGGAGATCATCATCCTAAGCTAAACATTGGGTAAACATGGATGTAAACATGGGAACAATAGATAACAGGGAACTAACAGAGAGGAGAGGATGGGAAGGAGGGAAGGCTCAAAACTACCTACTGGGGGCTGGGCACAGTGGCTCATGCCTATAATCCCAGCACTTTGGGAGGCCAAGGTGGTTGGATTGCTTGAGTCCAGGAGTTAGAGACCAGCCTGGGTAACAGGGCAAAACCCAGTCTCTACAAAAAAATACAAAAATTAGCAGGGCATGGTGGCACACCACTGTAGTCCCAGCTACCCAGGAGGCTAAGCTGGGCGGACCGGCTGAGCCCAAGAGGTCAAAACTGCAGTGACCAGTGATCGCAACATTGCACTCCAGCCTGGGGGACAGAGACCTGCCCTGTCTCGAAAAACATAAACAAAACTACCTACTGGGTGCTATGCTTACTACCTGGGTGATGGGATCAATTCTATCCCAAACCTCATGCAATATACCCATGTAACAAACCTGCACACTATTATTATTGGGAGAAACAGAGCTAATTTATAACAATACATATGGCTTGACCCAATTTGAGGAAAAATTTTACATTTGTATATTTGTTGAAAACAACTATCAATAAAGGACTAAAATTGTGTACTATTCATTCATATGACTGAATACTACACAGCTATTAAAATTAATGAAGTAAGGCAGGTGCAGTGGCTCACACTTGTAATCCCAGCTACTCGGGAGGCTGAGGCTTGGTAATCACTTGAACCTGGGAGATGGAGGTTGCAGTGAGCCAAGATTGTGCCTCTGCACTACAGCCTGGGTGACAGAGTAAGACTCTGGTTCAAAATAATCATAGTAATAATACTACTAATAATACACATATATCAGCATAAATAAATGTAATTTTCCAATTATAGAATGTATATACTAAAATATCACATAAATTTGAAACACAATAGTACTACATGTTAAATATATATGGATATTTGTAGGAAGAATATAAGTGCATGAGCTAAAAAGATAAATAACTTCTGCATAAGAAAATAGGATCTAAGAGGATGACAAAATGGACTCCAACCATATGCATATTTTGATTTTTAAAAACAAATATAGGCCAGGCACAGCGGCTCACCCCTGTAATCCCAGCACTTTAGGGGGCCAAGACGGGCAGATCAGTTGAGGTCAGTTGGAGACCAGCCTGGACAACATAGTGAAACCCGTCTCTACTAAAAATACAAAAATTAACCGGGAGTGGTGACAAGCTCCTATAATCCCAACTACTCAAAAGGCCAAGGCAGGAGAATTGCTTGAACCTGGGAAGTGGTGGTTGCAGTGAGCAGGGATTTTACCACTGTACACCAGCCTGGGCAACAGAGTGAGACCTTGTCTCAAAAATAAATAAATAAAAACATATATAAATACACCTTTGAAGCAAATCTGACAAGGTATCAGCATCTATGAAATCTACTGAATGGGCCGGGCGTGGTGGCTCACACCTGTAATACCAACACTTTGGGAAGCCAAGGTGGGCAGATCACGAGGTGAAGAGATAGAGACCATCCTGACTAACATAGTGAAACCCTGTCTCTGCTACAGATACAAAAATTAGCTGGGTGTGGTGGCATGTGCCTGTAGTCCCAGCTATTCCGGAGCCTGAAGCAGGAGAATCACTTGAACCCAGGAGGCAGAGGTTGCAGTGAGCTGAGATTGCACCACTGCATTCCAGCCTGGGCAACAGAGCGAGACTCCATCTCAAAAAAAAAAAAAAGAAAAAAAGAAAAGAAAGAAAAGCAAAGAAAAAAGAAAAAAATCTACTGAATTAGTACATGGTGTTTGTTAAATTATTCTGTATTATTTTTAATGTTTGAAATATTTAAATTTTACTTTAAAAAAGCTGAGATTTTGGAATTCAGAGACAGGCTTTCTAGATTCTATATGGGATTTGTGGTGTGTGTGTGTGTGAGAGACAAGCCTGTTATATTCTGTACTATAAAATTTCTAACTAAAAAAAAAAATTATGTTATTAGGTTGGTGCAAACGTAGTTGCAGTTTTTGTATTGTTGAAATTTGCCATTTGATACTGGAATACATTCTTAAATAAATGTGGTTATGTATACATCATTTTAATGCACATTTCTTGCCTTTTTGCTAATAACTTATTATTTGCTGTTTATTTTATTTTTTTAGACAATGGAAATTATATTACAAAAAAAGCAAATTCAAGTGATTTTCTTGAGTTCAAAATGGGTTGCAAACCAGTGGAGACAACTCGTAACATCAACTACACATTTGGCCCAGGAACTGTGCAGTGGTGGTTCAAAAAGTGTTGCAAAGGAGACGAGAGCCTTGAAGATGAGGAGTGTAGTGGCCAGCCAGAAGAAGTTGGCATTGACCAATTGAGAGCAATCATCGAAGCTGATGCTCTTATAACTACATGAGAAATTGCCGAAGAACTCAATGTCAACCATTCTATGCTTGTTTGGCAATTGAAGCAAGTTGGAAAGGTGCAAAAGCTTTTTTTTCTGCAATGGAGTCTCACTCTATCACCTAGGCTGGAATGCAGTGGCACAATCTGGGCTCACTGCAACCTCTGCTTCCCAGGTTCAAGTCATTCTCATGCCTCAGCCTCCCTAGTTGCTGGGATTACAGGCACCCACCACCACACCTGACTAATTTTTGTATTTTTAGTAGAGATGGGGTTTCACCATGTTGGTCAGGCTGGTCTTGAACTCCTGGCCTCAAGTGATCTGCCTGCCTCAGCCTCCCAAAGTACTGGGATTACAGGCATGGGCCACCATGCCCCACCAAAAGGTGAAAAAACTTGATAAGTGGGTGCCTCATGAGCTGACCAAAAATTTTAAAAATCGTCGTTTTGAAGTGTTGTCTTCTCTTATTCTACATAACAACAATGAACCATTTCTTGGTTGGATTGTGATGTGTGACAAAAAGTGGATTTTATACAACAACAGTGATGACCAGCTCAGTGGTTGGACTGAGAAGACGCTCCAAAGCACTTCCTGAAGCCAAACTTTCATCAAAAAGAGATCAGGGTCACTGTTTGGTGGTCTGCTCCCGGTCTGATCCACTATAGCTTTCTGAATCCCAGTAAAACCAATACATCTGAGAAGTATGCTCAGCAAATCGATGAGATGTACCAAAAACTGCGAGGCCTGCAGCCGACACTGGTCCACAGAAAGGGTCCAGTTCTTCTCATGAAAACACCCGACAGCACGTTGCACAACCAATATTTCAAAAGTTGAATGAATTGGGCTACAAAGTTTTGCCTCATCCACCATATTGAACTGACCTCTCACCAACCGACTACCACTTTTCCAAGCTTCTAGAAAATTTTTTGCAGGGAAAATGCTTCCACAACCATCAGGATGCAGAAAATGCTTTCCAAGAGTTTATCGAATCCTGAAGCATGGATTTTTACACTACAGGAATAAACAAACTTATTTCTCATTGGCAAAAAATGTGTTGATTGTAATGGTTCCTATTTTGATAAAGATGTGTTTGGGCCTAGTTATAATAATTTAAAATTTGCAATACAAAACCATGATTAATTTTGCACCAACCTAACAGTATCTACATTTATTACCTCAACTGCTCTTCAACTTTCTTTTTTTGAGACAGAGTATCCCTCTGTCACCCAGGCTGGAGTGCAGTGGCACAATCTCGGCTCACTGCAACCTCCACCTCCAGGGGTCAAGTGATTCTCCTGCCGCAGCCTCCTGAGTAGCTGGGATTACAGACGTCCACCACCACGCCTGGCTAATTTTTGTATTTTTAGTAGAGACGGGGTTTTCCCATGTTGGCCACGCTGGTCTCAAACTCCTGATCTCATCTGTCCACTTTGGCCTCCCAAAGTGCTGGGATCATAGACATAAGCCACCGCGTCCAGCCTAATCTTACTCTTTAAAAGAATAAAGTAAGGGCAGACAATAACAAATGTTTTAACCCAGAAATCTCACCTTTTTGAATGATGTTCTCCATTCACAGAAGCATTTAAGACACTACAAGTGTGCAGTAAACACAAAAGCCAACAAGCTCTAATCACTTAAACTCTAAGGAATATATGACACAGCTCTTCCTAAAATATTGCCAGATGGGTATATAAATGTAGAATGGCTTAACTCCCAACTGTATATTAACACCAAAACTCCAATAAGCCTATACTGTCATAATAAAAATCGTTCACCTAAATATCTTCCAATTCATATTAGATGTATTAATATAAACCATATCCCATCTGAGTTGCTACAACTCCACTTGATATTTAAAACACACCATAACACACACACACACACACACACACACACACACGGGATACAGAACTTGGGAGTTCAGGCTGAGTTCTGCATTTACAGAGTTCATAGAAACCGATTTTTCTTAAGGTGTCTTTCATAATTCTCAATCAGCTTATTAAGAAGAGAAAAACTAGATGGCTCAGTCCTCTTGTGTTTAATTGTGATCAAATCCCAGAATGTCTTTAGTCATAGTGGATTTCACAATGATAAAGTCCAAATCAGCTTACCTGCCCCGTTCCTCCCACACTACTTCCTACAGCTGCCACTCCTCGTAGGAACTGCAGCCAGTTAACCACCCACTTTCTCAATGGTGAGTGTGACTTAAACCTTCGGAAGACATCCAGTGAAAAATAAAGACTTTAAAATAGCAGTTTTGGGCTGAGCGTGGTGGCTCAGACCTGTAATCCTAGCACTTTGGAAGGCTGAGATGGGCGGATCACCTGAGGTCAGGAGTTCAAGACCGGCCTGGCCAACGTGGTGAAATCCCATCTCTACTAAAAAATAGAAAAAATTAGCTGGCTGTGGCCAGCTTGTGCCTGTAGTCTCAGCCACTTGCGAGGCTGAGACACGAGAATCGCTTGAACCCGGGAGGCAGAGGTTGCAGTAAGCTGAGATCGCACCACTTCACTCCAGCCTGGGTGACAGAGTGAGACTCCATCTTAAAAAAAAACAACAAAAAAAAAATAGCAGTTTTTCCTACTTATAAAAGTAATACATGCTCATTGTAGAAAAATGGGAAACTATGGAAGAATAAGAAGCAAAAAAGCCACATTATCCCACCAAGACAGAAATGAATCACTACTAATATTTCCATTCATGGCCATCCAGGGTCTCTTCTGTATATAAAAGTGTATTAGTTCATTTACCAAACAGGATTGTAAGTACTGCAGAACAAGGGGGAAGTAGCATACTAGTTCTTTGGAAGACTAATTTTTTTCAGTGTAAAGAAGTTACACTTACTGCTGAGTAAGTCAACCATATGTACAGGAAACTGGAGAGAATGACAAAGGTGAGGGAAATCATGCCTGCTTTTTTTCATTCACTCACAGCAAACCATGGAGTCCATGTTTTGGAAACCATTATGTATGCAAAGACCAACTAATGAGTATGTTTCCTTTATAAACAGTAGCCTACTAAATAAATACATACATACATATATACAAATATACAGTCTTGCCACAGGAGTTACACACACAGTGAAAGGAATGACATTAAGAGTATTTTTTTTTTTGTCACCATGAACGTATCTTAAGAGAAAGTAAAGGGATATGTGAAAGGTTGGTCTAAAATTCATGACCTCTTCCACAAAAATAGTTTCTGTGCACACAAGATGAAAGAACAATCTCACTATGGAAAATGTAACTGTTAGTTTTACAATGCTATAACTTATTTACATGTGTAAATAAATATGCAGGAGTTTAAACAGTTAGTCCACAAATATTGATAGCTTACTCTGTACCAGGCAATGTATTAACTGCTAGGGAGCAAGGGAGAGAACAGCCATCAGTCCCTATTTCTGCAGAACTTTCAATCTACCTCTTAAAATATGATGTCAAATACTAGGCATGTGGCCTCAAGCAAGTCACAACAGTCCTGATTAAATGATGATCTCAAATCTTTGTGATGATCTAAGATATATGTGAAAGTAGTTTATAAATCATGTTACCTAAGGTAAAAAGAGATATGTAGCCATTTGTGCAAAGCACTGTATGTAGCAATCATCTTCAATATAAATAATCTCATTTCTTTTTTTTTTGAGACGGAGTCTCGCTCTGTCACCCAGGCTGGAGTGCAGTGGCATGATCTCGGCTCTCGGCTCACTGCAAGCTCCACCTCTGGGGTTCAAGCCATTCTCCTGCCTCAGCCTCCCAAGTAGCTGGGACTACAGGAGAACACCACCACGCCTGGCTAATTTTTGTATTTTTAGTAGAGATGAGGTTTCACCGTGTTAGCCAGGAAGTTCTCAATCTCCTGACCTCATGATCCACCCGCCTCGGCCTCCAAAAGTGCTGGGATTACAGGCGTGAGCCACCGCACCCAGCCTCTCATTTCTTTTAACTGGCAAGAAAAGAATCACTCAAGTTGCTTAATATAATCTCTTTTGACAGTCTCTAAGATTTTAAAATTATCTTTCTCTGCCAATGGCCCATATGAAATAACTGAAATTAATTTCCCCGTGATGGGGGAGAAAAGATTTGTTTTTTTCTAATACAAAAACCCTTATTTCCTGATTTCATAATTTATAGGGGTTAGGGGGCAGACAGCCACACATCAAAAGCAACTTATTCAAACTCAAGAAAAAAATTATCTTTTAATCTAAGAATCATCATGGAAAGTTTGTTATAGGCTCAGGCTAATCCAAACAGAGTTAGTGACAGGTTAATTGTGGCACTTTGAAAGCAAAGGAGAGCAAGTAGCAACTATTCATCCCTTCACTGAGTCTCTGAGACCTAACCTCTTAAAAAACAGGGAGATATATATTATAGCCAAACTGCATTCCAAAAAACATAATTTTTAAAAATAAGCTCTACACAATATTAATTCTTCATATCTAAAAGAAATAGACTATTTATATTGCCTCTTATCTTACGATTTGTCCTTTTCAACTTCAGTCACCTCAACAATGCAAAAAAGTATCAAACTGATGCTTTAAATTTATTTTTGCTCTTATTGCAGATGTGACTCTCAAGAGCATGAGCATGGGACCTTTTTTTTTTTTTTTTTTGAGACAGAGTCTCGCTCTGTCACAGAGGCTAGAGTGCAGTGGTGCAATCTCAGCTCACTGCAACCTCCACCTCCTGGATTCAAGAGATTATCCTGCCTCAGCCTCCCGAGTAGCTGGAACTACAGCCGCATGCCACCACACCTGGCTAGTTTTTTGTAGTTTTAGTAGAGATCGGGTTTCACCATTTTAGCGAGGAAGGTCTCGATCTCCTGACCTCAGGTGCCTGGCCTAGCATGGGACATTTTAAAGGCACTCATAATCCAACTAAACTGGACCATCTGTAAAACTTGTAAAATGCCCAAAAACAAACATCTATAAATACCCAATATTAAACCTCAAGAGTCTAAAGCAGTAGTACCCAAAGCATATAACATACCTCCAGGAGACTGGGCACGGTGGCTCACACCTGTAATCCCAGCACTTTGGGAGGCCGAAGCAGGTAGATCACTTGAGGCCAGGAGTTCCAGACCAGCCTGGCCAACATGGCAAAATCCCATCTCTACTAAAAAATACAAAAATTAACCAGGCATGGTGGCACACACCTGTAATCCCAACTGCTCGAGTGGCTGAGGCACAAGAATCACTTGAACCCAGGAGGCGGAGGTTGCAGTAAGCCAAGATCGCACCACTGCACACCAGCCTGGGTAATAGAGTGAGACTCTTGTAGTATATATATTCACACATACATACACACGCATGCACACACACAGACCTCCAGGAGTACCCAAGATGCCCCAGGGTAAAAAAGGAAAATATCTGAACTTTAACTTTAATTATCATCGTTGTTGACTTTTTGTTTGTATTTTATAAAATCTACAGTAATCAGTTACTATATGTCTATTATTTGTAAATGAAACATCTAAGGATTAAGAACTGATGCTCAATATTTTTCTTTTTCTCTTTTTTCAAAGCAACAACATGAAGTTGTATCAATTATTTTTTTCTGACTTCATTCTTCCCATCCCTTCATTTTTTTTTTAAGAGACAGGGTCTCACTATGTTGCCCAGGCTGGAGCACAGTGGCTATATTCATAAGCACAATCACAGTGAACTTTAGCCTTGAACTCCTGGTCTCAATATATCCTCCTGCCTCAGCCAACTACATGGCTGGGACCACAGGACCATGTACCGCACCTGCTTAATGCTCAAAATTTTTTGGTGATGGGGTAAGCAACCAAAGTTTGGAGACCATTGGTCTACATTACTCATTGTCGCTGAACTTTCTTTTTTATCAGCTCCCTCCCAAGAGTTAAGCTATGGAAGTAAGTCCTGATGCTGAAAAAGAAACAGAAGAAAAACTGTTTCAAACTATTTTGAACTCCCAACAACAAGCTAAAGATGACAAATCACTAGCAAGAATATATGGAATTGAATACTAATATGTTGTTGATGGGAATTTCAAATAGACAACCTATCTAAAGGGCATCTTGAGTATATCCAAATTTAAAACACACATACCCTTTGACCTAATAAGCCTTTTTTTTTTTTTTTTTTTTTTGAGAATGAGTCTCACTCTGTTGCCCAGGCTGGAGTGCAGTAGCTTAATCTCAGCTCACTGCAGCCTCCGCCTCCTGGGTTCATGTGATTCTCTGTGCCTCAGCCTTCCAAGTAGCAGACGCTCGCCACCACACCCAACTAATTTTTGTATTTTTAATAGAGACGGGGTTTCACCATGTTGGCCAGGCTGGTCTTGAACTGCTGACTTCAGGTGATCCACCCACCTGCCTTGGCCTCCCAAAGTGCTGGGATTACAGGCATGAGCCACCATGCCTGGCTAATAAACCTGCTTTTAAGAATTTATCCTGGGCCAGGCATGGTGCCTCAGGCCTGTAATTCTAGCACTTTGGGAGGCCAAGACGGGTGGAACACGAGGTCAGGAGATCGAGACCATCCTGGCCAAGATGGAGAAACCCCATCTCTACTGAAAATGCAAAAAAATAGCTGGGCATGGTGGCACACAGCTGTACTCCTAGCTACTCAGGAGGCTGAGGAAGGAGAATCACTTGAACCTGGGAGGCAGAGGCCGCAGTGAGCCAAGATCACACCACTGCACTCCAGCCTGGGTGACAGAGTGAGACTCTGTCTCAAAAAAAACAAAAAAATTATCCTAAGGAAATAATAGGACAATTCAATGCCCAAATGAGTTCATCACAGTACTACTTTAAGAGAAAAATTGGCAATATCCATTAACAACACAGAACTGCTATAAACTATGACGCATCCTTATTATAGAACACTAAATACTCATTTACTCATTAAGCGAATATCAATTTTACATTGAAAGTTGTTCTTTTTTTGAGTATTTCAATAGGTATGTATAAGAAAAAAATAAAAACACCAAACCTCACATCCAGATGGGATTACAGGTAATCTTTACTTAAAAAAAAAAAAAAAAAAAAAAAAAAAAAAAAAAAACACTAAAACTGTTCTGGGCAAGGTGCAGTGGCTCACGCCTGTAATCCCAGCACTTTAGGAGGCCAAGGCAGGTGGATCACCTGAGGTCAGGAGTTAGAAACCAGCCTGGCCAACATGGTGAAACCCTGTCTCTACTAAAAATACAAAAATTAGCCGAGTGTGGTCGCGGGTACCTGTAATCCCAGCTACTCGGGAGGCTGAGGCAGCAGAATTGCTGGAACCCAGGAGGCAGAGGTTGCAGTGAGCTGAGATCACGCGCCACTGCACTCCAGCCTGGGTGACACAGTGAGACTCCGTCTGAAAAAAAGTTCTGTAGCTTTCATAATTAGAAATAATTTCATTTTGAAATTTAAAATGAGATTAAGTTAAAACTCCAAATTATTGTCCTGTATCACTTCCAAAACTTTATAAACACTCTGTCTTCCCATGTCATTTGTGGATCAGTCTAAATACTTAATTAAATATTTGGTTTATCTCATGGAAAAATGATAGGCATAGAATAAATAACAACCCTATTTCAAGTTAACCATCTTGTCTTTATACCAATTCTTGCCAGTTATGTCATGATTTATCAATATACTTATAATTTCCTTATATTTTGCCAGATTATAAATCTATGAATAATTCTGAAAACTAAATAAATTTCTATCTCTCTTCTGCAACTAAGTTACAAAAGTATTAACTACTTCGGGAGGCTGAGGCAGGGAGAATCGCTTGAACCTGGGAGGCGGAGGTTGCAGTGAGGCGAGATCATGCCATTGCACTCCAGCCTGGGCGATAGAGCAAGACTCTGTCTCAAAAAAAAAAAAAAAGTATTAACTACTAAAGAAATTAGATTTAGACCCCAGATAAGTGAAATCAGAAAAGCTTGCTACCATCTGTCATAACAGAATCAAGAATCATTCTGAATATCTATAATTATCAGCATCAAGACAATACCTGTGTGGTTACCAAGTACTCCACACTCCATATTAAGGGAAAAGAGTACTTAAAAAGATTATTATAGCATAAGTTTATGTGCTTTGTTCATTAATTCAACAATTTAGAACAAAGCTATAAGGTATTTCACTGCTAACAGAATAGCTTTAAGGTAACCCATCTTCACAATTTTCTCTTTGTTTTCATTTGTTTCATGCCTTACTATTTTATAGACAGTCATTCTATCTGCATTGCACAAGTACTCTGTCCCTAAACAACCATGACAAAGTTTTATCACAACCCAAAAGAAAAAATAACCTTTTAGGCCGGGCGCAGTGGCTCATGTCTATAATCCAAGCACTTTGGAAGACCAAGGCGGGAGGACTACTCAAGCCCAGGAGTTCAAGACCAGCCTGGGCAATGTAGCAAAACCCTGTCTCTACAAAAAATGAAAATAATAATTTTTAAAAACAAAAATACATTTTACACAGCAACCAAATATATACACATAAACGTATCTTTTAAAAAGAAACAAAAGTTTCCCAAATCAATATTTACTTTTACTTTATGCAACCTACTGATATATTCTCTTTTTTAAAATGCTTTTTTAAATAAGTACATTGATTTCATTACCCTATGACACTGCCACCTGCTACTTAAAAACACACCTTAAAACTTTACGCAGAATGTGCTAAACTCCTTGCTCCTGCCACCTTCTACCACTGCTCCAACATAAGAAAATGGGTGAAATCTAGCAAGCCTATTCCAAGTACAGACCTTGGCATAAATGTGAGACACCCCAGGTTCCTCTGAAGTCCCTGCAACATTGTGATTATTCCAACTGGCAGACAGGATACATGTGCTGAAAGGTTTCTCCAGTCACAGGACAGAAGCAGAAAACTTTTCTGTTGCAGTTTCAGTGATATTGCTAAATTCTGCATTTGACAATGGGGACCAGGTTTACCACTGCTCCACAAGCCAATTCTTCCAAGAAATAAAACAGGATTCTAATACAATAGGATTCTAATACCAGCCCCTTACATTTTTTGAATACTTTTCATATACTCTATTCCATTTGATTCTCCCCCGGCAGTCTGTTAGAAAAGTAGAGAAGCTGCCCTTCTTCCTTTCACTAAGGAGCGAATTGGAGCTCAGAGGGGTTATGTGGCTTGCCAGAAACAACATGGCTAATGAAGAATAAAACTCAAGCTTGAACCCAAGATTTGCTGATCTATCCACTTTCATGCTACAATTTTCATTTTTAATATCTGATACAAGTATGCACTTAAAAGGTATATTGTTTCCGGATTCAAAGGCAAAGATGAAAGTATGATATCAGTATTGAGGATATCATAAAATTAAGATTAAAAATAACAATGACATGTTAATAATTTTGGTAGCCTCTAAAGTTACTGGAGTCCTAGATCAATCCAATATGAATCTGATATGATCTTATATCTTAAATCAATGTTACATGGATTATAAATTTATGTATATATTCATCATAGAAAATTACAGAATTGGTTGGTAAGAAACAACTAGCTCTATAAATTGCACAAACTCCCACAAACCATTCTCAAGTCTTTTGGCTTCACACTAAATTATGAAGTTCCCAATGTAAAACCCGATTTGATTTCAACACTAAGCGAATTACAACAGCATAAGCATGTTCTTTCTATATAATACTTGCAACATACATTCAATTTCCAGCACTTTTGGACAATGTCTAAAATCCATAAGCTAAAAGCAGAATGCAACACAGAATCTTGTTTCTTTTAAATGACAAATTTCATCTATCTATATGAGATGAATGCCAAATAAGATAATTAGAACTTATTAAAAATTTCCAGAATCAGGCTAGAGAAACTACTTGAGGTCAAAGACTATAGGCCCTTAATTGTATAGATGAGAAAACTGATGCCCAGAGAAGTTAAGTAACATTCCCAACAACAATTAATGACACAGATGGAATCAGAATCTGTCAATCCAGAACTTCCTATAACACCTCTGCATTTAATGTGTTCTTTAAAAAGTCACTAACATCTGAAACACTTAAGATACATTAAGACTCAAAAACTAGGGGACACAATAATGTTCATGACAGCCTTTAGAAAACAATTTCTTAAAGGAATCTCAAAAATTCCAAACAACAAGCACTGAAAGCTGGCTCTTTATTTCGTTTTATTTTCTGTCTATCCAGAGTCCTACTGGATCAAAACCTGGCTCTTTAATCCATTGCAAAATATCAAGTAGCTTTTATTAACTAACACTGCTATAAACCACCATAACTGTTCTTTTTTCCACATCAACACTATTCACTTACTAAAAAAGTATCTGAGGGCATAGAATATGCTGATAACTGCACTGGGAACTGGAGACACCAGGGAAAAAAACAGACAAGGCCTCTGGCTCTTCTAATGGACAGCTGGGTGCAACTCTCTTAAAATACTATGCTACGATTTGACAGGATCTTTACCAAAGTCCTTCACTACTCTACACAATTATAACAACATTTTCTTCCACCTTTTCCAAACTTATAACAACCTTCACCACACCCCCTCTAAAACATGAATACTTCCTTTGGTAACTCAGCGTTCCACTTTACTGAAGAAGGTGTGAACATATTAACTAGAACTACAGCAGATATTTAAACTGACTTTACCATTCCTCATGGCCTGTGGCAAATTTCAAGAACTTTGCACAATCCATAGTAACACTTCCTGGTTCACAATCCTGGTCTTAAATGACTGCTAACACACCCATCCTACCCTCCACTAGAAATCTGAGTCAGATGGTTTAGGAGCAACAATGATGGTGGGAAGCATCTTCAGTGGACCCCTTTATGAGCCAGAAGCCGAATTACTCCCTCTCCTTATCTATTTATTTCCTCTGGAATCTTCAATATATCTCTGGATACAGTATATCTCCAATTAATCAGCATCTAATTTTGTCAAGTGTGTTCCTAATAACTTGTGCACAAATTAACTTTTGGCAACAAACCTGTTTCCCCTACATAAATCCATTATATTTTAAGAGATGCTCAATTTGCATCTCTTTAAGTTTCTCATGTTTCCCCTTCTTCTCCACCTCTTAAATTCTTAAAGATATATAAAGAAAAGCACCCTGAGAAGTCATAATTAATGGGAATTCTTTGGAATATCCAACCTAAAGCAAAAGTTCACATGCCTTGCTGACCAGAATCATTCAGGGAGATTTGTAAGGATGGATTCCCAGGTCCGATCCTCAGAGATTTTATTTTATTTTTTTATTTTTATTTTTTAAATTATACTTTAAGTTTTAGGGTACATGTGCATGACGTGCAGGTTTGTTACATATGTATACTTGTGCCATGTTGGTGTGCTGCACCCATTAACTCGTCATTTACATTAGGTATATCTCCTAATGCTTTCCCTCCCCACTGCCCCCACCCCACGACAGGCCCCAGTGTGTGATGTTCCCCTTCCTGGGTCCATGTGTTCTCATTGTTCAATTCCCACCTGTAAGTGAGAATATGCAGTGTTTGGTTTTTTGTTCTTGCAATAGTTTGCTAAGAATGATGGTTTCCAGCTTCATCCATGTCCCTACAAAGGACATGAACTCATCCTTTTTTATGGCTGCATAGTATTCCATGGTGTAGATGTGCCACATTTGCTTAATCCAGTCTATCATTGTTGGACATTTGTGTTGGTTCCAAGTCTTTGCTATTGTGAATAGTGCCGCAATAAACATACGTGTGCATGTGCCTTTATAGCAGCATGATTTATAATCCTTTGGGTATATACCCAGTAATGGGATGGCTGGTTCAAACGGTATTTCTAGTTCTAGATCCCTGAGGAATCGCCACACTGACTTCCACAATGGTTGAACTAGTTTACAGTCCCACCAACAGTGTAAAAGTGTTCCTATTTCTCCACATCCTCTCCAGCACCTATTGTTTCCTGACTTTTTAATGATCACCGTTCTAACTGGTGTGAGATGGTATATCACTGTGGTTTTGATTTGCATTTCTCTGATGGCCAGTGATGATGAGCATTTTTTCATGTGTCTTTTGGCTGCATAAATGTCTTCTTTTGGGAAGTGTCTGTTCATATCCTTTGCCCACTTGCTGATGGGGTTGTTTTTTTTCTTGTAAATTTGTTTGAGTTCATTGTAGATTCTGGATATTACCCCTTTGTCAGATGAGTAGATTGCAAAAATTTTCTCCCATTCTGTAGGTTGCCTGTTCACTCTGATGGTAGTTTCTTTTCCTGTGCAGAAGCTCTTTAGTTTAATTAGATCCCATTTGTGAATTTTGGCTTTTGTTGCCATTGCTTTTGGTGTTTTAGACATGAAGTCCTTGCCCTTGCCTATGTCCTGAATGGTATTGCCTAGGTTTTCTTCTAGGATTTTATTGTTTATTCTAACATTTAAGTCTTTAATCCATCTTGAATTAATTTTTGTATAAGGTGTAAGGAAGGGATCCAGTTTCAGCTTCCTACATATGGCTAGCCAGATTTCCCAGCACCATTTATTAAATAGGGAATCCTTTCCTCATTGCTTGTTTTTGTCAGATTTGTCAAAGATCAGATGGTTGCAGATGTGTGGTATTATTTCTGAGGGCTCTGTTCTGTTCCACTGGTCTATATCTCTGTTTTGGTACCAGTACCATGCTGTTTTGGTTACTGCAGCCTTGTAGTATAGTTTGAAGTCAGGTAGCGTGATGCCTCCAGCTTTGTTCTTTTGGTTAGGATTGACTTGGTGATGTGGGCTCTTTTTTGGTTCCATATGAACTTTAAAGTAGTTTTTTCCAATTCTGTGAAGAAAGTCATTGGTAGCTTGACTGGGATGGCATTGAATCTATAAATTACCTTGGGCAGTATGGCCATTTTCACGATATTGATTCTTCCTACCCATGAGCATGGAATGTTCTTCCATTTGTTTGTATCCTCTTTTATTTCCTTGAGCAGTGGTCTGTAGTTCTCCTTGAAGAGGGCCTTCACATCCCTTTTAAGTGGGTTTCCTAGATATTTTATTTTCTTTGAAGCAATTGTGAATGGGAGTTCACTCATGATTTGGCCCTCTGTTTGTCTGTTATTGGTGTATAAGAATGCCTGTGATTTTTGCACATTGATTTTATATCCTGAGACTTTGCTGAAGTTGCTTATCAGCTTAAGGAGATTTTAGGCTGAGATGATGGGGTTTTCTACATATACAATCATGTCATCTGCAAACGGCAACAATTTGACTTCCTCTTTTCCTAATTGAATACCCTTTATTTCTTTCTCCTGCCTGATTGCCCTGGCCAGAACTTCCAACACTACGTTGAATAGGAGTGGTGAGAGAGGGCATCCCTGTCTTGTGCCAGTTTTCAAAGGGAATGCTTCCAGTTTTTGCTCATTCAGTATGATATTGGCTGTGGGTTTGTCATAAATAGCTCTTACTATTTTGAGATATGTCCCATCAATACCTAATTTCCTGAGAGTTTTTAGCATGAAGGGCTGTTGAATTTTGTCAAAGGCCTTTTCTGCATCTATTGAGATAATCATGTGGTTTTTGTCTTTGGTTCTGTTTATATGCTGGATTATGTTTATTGATTTGCATATGTTGAACCAGCCTTGCATTCCAGGGATGAAGCCCATTGATCATGGTGGATAAGCTTTTTGATGTGCTGCTGGATTCGGTTTGCCAGTATTTTATTGAGGATTTTTGCATCGATGTTCATCAGGGATATTTGTCTAAAATTCTCTTTTTTGTTGTGTCTCTGCCAGGCTTTTGTAACAGGATGATGTTGGCCTCATAAAATGAGTTAGGGAGGATTCCCTCTTTTTCTATTGATTGGAATAGTTTCAGAAGGAATGGTACCAGTTCTTCCTTGTACCTCTGGTAGAATTTGGCTGTGAATCCATCTGGTCCTGGACTTTTTTTGGTTGGTAGGCTATTAATTATTGCCTCAATTTCAGATTCTGTTATTGGTCTATTCAGGGATTCAACTTCTTCCCGGCTTAGTCTTGGGAGGGTGTATGTGTCGAGGAATTTATCCATTTCTTCTAGATTTTCTAGTTTATTGTGTAGAGGTATTTATAGTATCCTCTGATGGTAGTTTGTATTTCTGTGGGATCGGTGGTGATATCCCTTTTATCATTTTTTATTGCATGTATTTGATTCTTCTCTCTTTTCTCCTGCTAGCAGTCTATCAATTTTATTGATCTTTTCAAAAAACCAACTCCTGGATTCATTGATTTTTTGAAGGGTTTTTTGTGTCTCCATCTCCTTCAGTTCTGCTCTGCTCTTGGTTATTTCTTGCCTTCTGCTAGCTGTTGAATGTGTTTGCTCTTGCTTCTCTAGTTCTTTTAATTGTGATGTTAGGGTGTCAATTTTAGATCTTTCCTGCTTTCTCTTGTGGGCATTTAGTGCTATAAATTACCCTCTATGCATTGCTTTAAATGTGTCACAGAAGTTCTGGTATGTTGTGTCTTTGTTCTCATTGGTTTCAAAGAACATCTTTATTTCTGCCTTCATTTCGTTATGTACCCAGTAGTCATTCAGGAGCAGGTTGTACAGTTTCCATGTAGTTGAGCAGTTTTGAGTGAGTTTCTTAATCTTGAGTTCTAGTTTGATTGCACTGTGATCTGAGAGACAGTTTGTTATAATTTCCGTTCTTTTACATTTGCTGAGGAGAGCTTTACTTCCAACTATGTGGTTAATTTTGGAATAAGTGTGATGTGGTGCTGAGAAGAATGTACATTCTGTTGATTTGGGGTGGAGAGTTCTGTAGATGTCTATTAGGTGCGCTTGGTGCAGAGCTGAGTTCAATTCCTGGATATCCTTGTTAACTTTCTGTCTCGTTGATCTGTCTAATGTTGACAGTGGGGTGTTAAAGTCTCCCATTATTATTGTGTGGGAGTCTAAGTCTCTTTGTAGGTCTCTAAGGACTTGCTTTATGAATCTGGGTGCTCCTGTATTGGATGCATATATATTTAGGATAGTTAGTTCTTCTTGTTGAATTGATCCCTTTACCATTATGTAATGGCCTTGTCTCTTTTGATCTTTGTTGGTTTAAAGTCTGTTTTATCAGAGACTAGGATTGCAACCCCTGCCTTTTTTTGTTTTCCAATTGCTTGGTAGATCTTCCTCCATCCCTTTATTTTGAGCCTATGTGTGTCTCTGCACATGACATGGGTCTCCTGAATTCAGCACACTGATAGGTCTTGACTCTTTATCCAATTTGCCAGTCTGTGTCTTTTAATTGGAGCATTTAGCCCATTTACATTTAAAGTTAATATTGTTATGTGTGAATTTGATCCTGTCATTATGATGTTAGCTGGTTATTTTGCTCATTAGTTGATGCAGTTTCTTCCTAGCATCGATGTCTTTGCAGTTTGGCATGTTTTTTCAGTGTCTGGTACTGGTTGTTCCTTTCCGTGTTTAGTGCTTCCTTCACAAGCTCTTGTAGGGCAGGCCTGGTGGTGACAAAATCTCTCAGCATTTGCTTGTCTGTAAAGGATTTTATTTCTCCTTCACTTATGAAGTTTAGTTTGGCTGGATATGAAATTCTGGGTTGAAAATTCTTTTCTTTAAGAATGTTGAATATTGGTCCCCACTCTCTTCTGGCTTGTAGAGTTTCTGCCGAGAGATCTGCTGTTAGTCTGATTGGCTTCCCTTTGTGGATAACTCGACCTTTCTCTCTGGCTGCCCTTAACATTTTTTCCTTCATTTCTACTTTGGTGAATCTGACAATTAGTGTCTTGGAGTTGCTCTTCTCGAGGAGTAACTTTGTGGTGTTCTCTGTATTTCTTGAATCTGAATGTTGGCCTGCCTTGCTAGATTGGGGAAGTTCTCCAGGATAATATCCTGCAGAGTGTTGTCCAACTTGCTTCCATTCTCCCAGTCACTTTCAGGTACACCAATCAGACATAGATTTGGTCTTTTCACATAGTCCCATATTTCTTGGAGGCTGTGTTCATTTCTTTTTACTCTTTTTTCTCTAAACTTCCCTTCTTATTTCATTTCATTCATTTGATCTTCAATCACTGATACCCTTTCTTCCAGTTGATTGAATCGGCTACTGAAGCTTTTGCATTCATCATGTAGTTCTCCTGCCATGGTTTTCAGCTCCATCAGGTCATTTAAGGACTTCTCTGCACTGGTTATTCTAGTTAACCATTTGTCTACTCTTTTTTCAAGGTTTTTAGCTTCTTTGCATTGGGTTCGAACTTCATCCTTTAGCTTGGAGAAGTTTGATCGTCTGAAGCCTTCTTCTCTCAGCTCGTCAAAGTCATTCTCCATCCAGCTTTTTTCCATTCCTGGTGAGGAGCTGCGTTCCTTTGGAGGGGGAGAGGTGCTCTGACTTTTAGAATTATCAGTTTTTCTGCTCTGTTTTTTCCCCATCTTTGTGGTTTTATCTACCTTTGGTCTTTAATGATGGTGACGTACAGATGGGGTTTAGATGTGGGTGTCCTTTCTGTTTACTTTTCCTTCTAACAGTCAGGACCCTCAGCTGCAGGTCTGTTGGAGTTTGCTGGAGGTCCACTTCAGACCCTGTTTGCCTGGGTATCAGCAATGGAGACTGCAGAACAGGGAATACTGCTGAACAACAAATGTTGCTGCCTGATGGTTCCTCTGGAAGTTTCATCTCAGATGGGTACCCAGCCGTGTGAGGTGTCAGACTGCCCCTACTGGGGGGTGCCTCCCAGTTAGGGTACTCAGGGGTCAGGGACCCACTTGAGGAGGCAGTCTGTCCATTCTCAGATCTCAAACTCCGTGCTGGGAGAGCCACTACTCTCTTTGAAGCTGTCAGACAGGGACATTTAAGTTTGCAGAGCTTTCTGTTGCCTTTTGTTCGGCCATGCCCTGCCCCCAGAGGTGGAGTCTACAGAAGCAGGCAGGCCTCCTTGAGATGCAGTGGGCTCCACCCAGTTCAAGCTTCCGGGCGCTGTGTTTACCTACTCAAGCCTTAGCAATGGCAGGTGCCCCTCCCCCAGCCTCACTGCCGCCCTGCAGCTAGAACTCAGACTGCTGTGCTAGCAATGAGTGAGGCTCCGTGGGCTTGGGACCCTCCGAGCCAGGCATGGGATATACTCTCCTGGTGTGCCATTTGTTAAGACTGTTGGAAAAGCGCAGTATAAGGGTGGGAGTGACCCGATTTTCCAGGTGCCGTCTATCACCCCTTCCCTTGGCTAGGAAAGGGAATTCCCTGACCCCTTGCGCTTCCCGGGTGAGGCGATGCCTTGCTGTGCTTCCGCTCACACTCAGTGGGCTGTACCCACTGTCCTGCCCCCACTGTCCGACGAGCCCAGTCTCAAGTATATCTTTATCAGCAGCGTGAAAACGGGCTAATACAGTTGGCATACTTGAAGAAGTCATAGAATGCCATGCTGGCTGGAATTGTAGATGAGTAGCTAGTAATAAAGAATGAGATCAGAAAGACTGGAGGAGCTCAGATATTTGTTTTAATTGACTGTCATGTCCTTGTGGGCCAAATGCATCAATCAGAAGCCCGGAGGAAACAAAGTATACGTATTCTGAACTGAATCTACAGTTAGAATACTTTTTATCAATGGGTATCAAAGGAACAGTTCTACTTACTATACAATAGATGTTGCAAATAATAATACATACATGGCTGTGTGGACTTACAAACATGTTACAGGAACGGGGATACATAAGAAAGAGAGTAGTACCTGTCTTCATCCTTTTGGGCTGTGGTAACAAAATACCATAAACTGGGTAATTACTAAGCAATTTATACCTCACAGTTCTGGAGGCTGGCGGTCCAAGATCAAAGTGCTAACAGATTCAGTGCCTGGTGAGGGCCCAATTTCTGGTTCATACATGGTAACTTTTAGCTGTGTTCTCACATGGTGGAAAGTAAGATAGATACATTCCAAAGGTTTCTTTTGTAAGGACACTAATTGCATTCATGAACATTCTTCCCTCATGAACCAATCATTTCCCAAATGCCCCAACTCCATCACATTGGGTGATTTGGTTTTAATATATTAATTTTGGGGGTACACTAGTATTCAGATCATAGTAGTATCCATGACTCTTCCTGATGAGGGAAGCAAATATTTTGTTTCAAACACTCTACTCACGAAGCTCCTTTCCTGCCCAATACAATGTAATGTAACCTGTTTCAAAGCTGCATTTGAGGCCCCAGAGATTCAGAATAGAAAATGCCAATGACCCGAATACAGGGCACTCAGATTACTAGTGCAGAACAGAATACAAGTGTTAGGCAACCAATTGACAGTTGCCTGAAGAAAATAGATAATTTACAAAAGTTGCCTTTGGAAATAATCTACAAAATCACAATGGTTTAACTCAACAGAGGTTTACTTCTTTCTTACGTGAAATAAAAATGGGTATTCTTGATGAGCAAGAAGTACTTCTCCAGGCAGTAATTCAGGCACCCCAAGTTTTTCTCACCTTTAGTTCCATTGTCTTTAACCTCTAGATTTTAAGAACCCTGTGCTTATCTGTATCAAGCAAGAGGAGGAAAGAACTAGGAGATTTGCTGGTGACATGTTTCTGCAGACTAGGCCTTAGCGTGGCACACATTGCAACATGCATGTTGTACCGGTGTACATAATTGAGAGAGGCTATAATATGGTATAGCTATGTTTCCAGAAAGAGCAGGTGAAGGGTTTGGAGGTGAACACATTTGTAGATGATTACAGACTACCCTTCTGGTCATCAAATATGCTTTATAGAAGAAGCTGATAGACCAAAAATTTATCACTGACTCTAGCAACTCTTCCTTCCTACTCCTCTTGTTAAACTGAAATTGATCAATGAATGTCTGCTAAACTGTGGCCCTAGTTTTGCAGTTGCTGAATGCTGTCCCATGTCTAATGCAATCTAAATTTGTCACATCTGACAACGTTTTGAATAGTGAGAAATTATTGAAATAAAACTCACTCTATCTGACCTTTCCCGGTTTAAGCTCTAAATTCTTTGGACTACTTTCTCCCTGCAGAATAGCCCTCTTGTACTGTCCTCGTATTGCAGTGTTTTAATAAAAGCTTAATGGCTTCTTTTCACCATAGATTATACTTTTTTTTTGTCTATTTCCACATATGGCTGCACTTATAGTGAGTATTTGGGAGGCTAAGAGTTTTTGTTTTGTTTTGTTTTTCCTAAGACCCCGAGAGCTAAAGATATTCGTAGTTTATGTTTGTGTAATTTTTGGACAGGCAATTTCCTTCATTATTAGTAGGATTCTCATTTTTGCTTCTAATCAGACCATGTAAGAGGGGTATACCTACAATTTGTCTTAGAAATAATTTCCAAGCCTGCTTTATTTCTGAAACCATATCCCATGGTTTCTCCTTTTAATGGCAGCTAGGCTACCTGTGATACTATTTTGTGAGTAGGCAGAGGTACTCTATTAATCTGATCTAATCTGATCTTTGTAGCAGACCTGAGTCCTCATCGTCCTGTCCTCCTCCAGTGTCTTTTCAGAGTTATCTCTTACTGTTTGGTATCTAAAAGCATTTCCTTTTCCAAAGACTTCATTGCTCAAAATATCTGGATGTTTTTTATGCCTTTCTCACTTTTTCCAGCAAACTAGCCAATTATTTATTTAAACAGTCACTCCACATAATGCCTTCCTAAAAAAGGACAAATTAAATATCAACACCATTACTCTTTTATGAACCATTTTCCTCATAACTAAAGGAGTGGCTGTCAGTGTTTCATTTGTCTTAATGCTAAATAATTTTTCATATTTTAGAAATGTATTGCAGGATGACTACCCTCCTGGGGAAAATTTGATATTACATGTATAAACCTTACAGCTGAAAATGTTAGAAAAAAAACAGAAAAACCTGAGTGGCTTGTTCATCTCAAGTACAAATGGAACTAATTGATCAAGAGATCCAGGTCTTGCTGTTTTTCTTTCTTTCTTTCCTTCTTTTTCTTTCTTTCTTTCTTTCTTTATTTTTATTTTTAAATTTTTAAAATTTTATTTATTTTATTTTATTTTTTTTTTATTATACTTTAAGTTCTAGGGTACATGTGCACAACATGCATGTTTGTTACATATGTATACATGTGCCATATTGGTGTGTTGCACCCATTAACTCGTCATTTACATTAGGTATATCTCCTAATGCTATCCCTCCCCCCTCCCCTAACCCCACAACAGGCCCCGGTGTGTGATGTTCCCCTTCCTGTGTCCACGTGTTCTCATCGTTCAATTCCCACCTATGAGTGAGAACATGCGGTGTTTGGTTTTTTGTCCTTGCGATAGTTTGCTGAGAATGATGGTTTCCAGCTTCAACCATGTCCCTACAAAGGACATGAACTCATCTTTTTTTATGGCTACAGAGTATTCCATGGTGTATATGTGCCATATTTTCTTAATCTAGTCTATCGAGGAGCTGGTACCATTCCTTCTGAAACTATTCCAGTAAATAGAAAAAGAGGGAATCCTCCCTAACTCATTTTATGAGGCCAGCACCATCCTGATAACAAAGCCTGGCAGAGACACAACAAAAAAAAGAGTATTTTTTTTATTTTTTTGAGATGGAGTCTTGCTCTGTCACCCAGGCTGGAGTGCAATGGCATGATCTCGGCTCACTGCAAGCTCTGCCTCCTGGGTTCAAGTGATTGTCTCCCCTCAGCCTCGCAAATAGCTGGGACTACAGGCACCCGCCATCACGCTCGGCTAGTTTTTGTATTTTTGTAGAGACGGGGTTCCACCATGTTTTGAACTAATTCAATATTAGGCTCCAAATTTAACTGTATCAAATTGGAAGCAGTAAAGTATGTGGCAGATAACTCTGTTAGGTAGTTGGTTATGGACACATGTATCTATAAGGGAGGCTGGGAATTGTAGTTCTAGCTGTAAGTGACAAAAGCGCAAATAGGTTTTGGTGAACACATAGCAGCCTCTGCACATTGGGAAAAATATCAATTTTGAGCATGTACATATTCATAGACTAATAAGTTTCTACTAAGAGTCCTAAATTCTCTCAGAGGGCCAACATCTCACAAAACGATTTCATTAGACATGTGCTTCCTCTACACAGAGTAACTGTACTTGAATTTAAAGTGGCTGTAGAGATTGATGAGTAATCTAAAATTTGCCTGTTTACATTGCCATATTTAGAGAAATCCAAGTTCAGTGAGATGAATAGTAAAGATGCTCAAGTTAACTGTACTTCAAAATGTATATTGATCTTCTTTCACTTATTTTCAACTAAGCCTACATTTGTCTTCTTAGAGTTCTAAGTTAAGGAACCAGAATTACTATCAGTAATGTTGAAAGTGAGATTTAATAGTGTGGCATGGATAGTTGCAATAGGAAAAGACTTTTAAGTAATGAGGAAAAAATGTCAGATAAGACTCAACTTCTCCTTTTTCTCATATTACATAATCAAGGAAAGGTTTAATATCAGCTGTATCAGAAATTCAGTAATACTCAGTTTCACAAGAAAGTGGTATATTGCCATGTGATGCATTCAAACTGCATAACTTTCTGGATTCAGACAGTAGGAACTATGAATAAGACTATAAATAAGACTGCAGAATAGTGAAAGTATTCACAAACAAAATGCTGAGTAATTTGGAAAGACAAATATGTCTATAACTGGTACAGTCTGACAAGGGCTGTTATGATATACAGGTATAGTTCAATTAGAAAGAGCATAAAGAAAGAAGAAGGGCTACAACATCAGAAATAGCACATATATTTTCCTCAGAGTTAAAGAGCCGTAGAGGTAATCAACATTGGGTGATAGAGAATCCTGATACTACTTGTAGTTTGTGTGTGCATTTCATTCAAAGTTTGGTTTCTGATATTCCTAATATGTGAAACCACATTTTAGCCTCAAAATAAAAAGAATCACCAAATATATTAAAGAAAATAGAAATGCCTAATTATGTTTGTACCTAAAATATTGGGGCCCAAAGTAATAAGGTGAATTATACAACAACCTTATTTAATGAAGATTCAGAAGAAATTTCTTATTTTTGGTGTTGCTGCATATTCTGTTTTCACTCCCCCAAAGTTAGAGGTCACAGTAGCGCTCTCCTTTTGCTTCCTTACTAAAAAGATAAATTACTATCTCATACTACAGAGAATATTGTAACTAACTTTATTTTTTAAATCATCAAATACATCTCAAATCATAATAAGTATATTGCATATGAGGTAGTAAAATGCTGAGCTGCTTTAAACTATTATATTTTAAACTCAGAGAAACCATGAAATATTCTAAGTTATTATGCCAACAATCATGCCAGTTAATAAATATAATTGAATAGCCTCAATTAAGAAAGATAAAATTATAGAAAACATAGAAAATTAGAAATAACTGTAAGTATTCTTTCTTTAAGTGGAGAAAATTTCTCATTAGATATTTATAGTACTCTACACTCTGTTGACATTATTACTTATTATTGAAGAAAACTTCAGAAATAGACATGTTTTATTTTCTTAACAGCAGTAAAATGTAGAAATAAAGAATGTAATAGATTTATTTCATTTTTCAAGTGGCTTCATCTCAAGACAATTCAGCATCATATAAATGTAACAGTGATATTCCTCTTCCCAAAACATACTGAGCCTTCTTATCTCTAAAACTGATTTCTTTAAACTTCTTAAGTTTTTCAGTCTAAGACAAGATGATTAAGGGTAAAGTGATATTAAGTGCTTCTTGGAAACTAATGTATCACTTTCCCTGACCTTCAAATTACATATAACATTTGTCTTTGGCAAAGCTATATGATTGCTCAATGTTGTGGACAGCAAAATTCATCTGGCATTGTTAATAACATCAGCAATGAAATAAAAAGTTAACTGAGCTTACATTTTTTATAACCTCAGGAGAAGTTTTAAAACCATGTTAAGAGCTTTAGTATGATGATGGAAAATTTATGCCATGGCATAAATGATACGACAAGTCAAACAAAACATTTCATTGAAGACTATATTACCTCTGCAATATTTTATTGTAGTTTGAATACATTTTATACCACTGTTAGGGGGGAAAAAACTCCAACTGTTTTTTTCTCTGCTCTCACATCACAGCAATAAACACAGAAGACTTATGTGGCCAGATGTATAGGAATCTCTCCCTAACAGCAAGCAAGCAATTATTCAGCCAACACCAGCTTGGTGTCCTCCATTTCTCTTTTGACTCTGTCTCTCCAGGGATAGCATCAGATTCTACAGGCTCAGTGGCACAAAGCTGCTCCCACTTCCAATGTCAATCACAAGTCCCAGATTGTTTAACTTGTGCTTCTAACCAACCGCCCGTAAATTGGTATTCCCACAACCCCCTCCTTGGGTTTGATAAACTTGTTAGAGCAGCTCACTGAACTCTAGGAAATGGGTTTATTATGAAAGATATTACAAAGCGTAGCGATGAAGAGATGCGTAAGGCAAGGTATGAGGGAAGGTGCCCAAAGCTTCCATGTCCTCTCTGGGGCTTGCTACCCTCCAGGAACCTCCACGTGTTCAGTTTTCCCAAAGCTCTTCAAACTCTGTCCTCTTGGGCCTTCTATGGAAATTTCAATGAATAGGCATGATTGAAGCATCAACAACTGTGTACAAATGCAACTGGACAAAGGGGTATAATCTAACAGTCACAGGCTGAGTGGGAAAATCCAGCAAGGTCTGTGGGTGGAGATTTCTTCTCGGCCTCTGTGCAGCATTCCTTTCTCCATGGTATGGGGCAGGACCTCCTCTGAAACACAGCTCATGTGACCTATGATCAAACAAGGTAGGTTAGAGAAATTTGTTTATGGGCAGCTCCAAGGTACAAAGGTAGGGTAAGATTTCCAGCCTTTGGAGAAAAAAGAGCAGGAAAAAGGAGGACTGGAGAAAGTCAGAAAGAGAAATTCTGTTTTCTGAGGCCTGCTTCTGGGGCCCAAAGTGCCCCGACATTATAAGAAAAGACTGTAATGAGAGCTTCGAGAGTCATGAGCCAGGATGCGTGGATAGAAACATATCTATATATTCTCCATCTCCTAATATCACAATCCAAAAAGGGAAATATATTGGAAGCACAAGAAATAGTGGCAAAGGTTTGGAAAGCTGAAGCCAAAATGTGTTGTTCATAAATACAGTCTGAATAATTTGAACATTTTCTGTTAACGGTATTTGTTCAACTATAATGATATTTTCCAGCCAAGATATAATTGGCAATGTCAAAGTCACACACAGATGGGTAAAATGGCCAATGTCTCTGGAAAATCTTCAAAATAAGTTTGTAGTATCTCTGGTGCAAGATCACTTAAATTCAGAAAGTAGCAGTCAAGGAAAAAATAGCCATATTCAAAAAAATAAGCTCCATGAATTTAGATGTAATATAAATTTGGGGTGATTTATTTCTTATTAGACACTAAAAATATTTTTAAAAACAGAGAATGGCAAATAAGGTAATTTTGCAGTTAACTATGTCCTAAAGAAGAATGGTAGTATTTTTACAAGAAAGATATGATTCATCAAAAAGGCAGGGAAGCATTCAGACTAAACATTGAGTATGTTTGGAAATAATAAAAATTATTGTTTCTTTTACCGACATCAACAATCTTCTCAAATTAATTTATAAAACTGTCGGGGAGGAGCCAAGATGGCCGAATAGGAACAGCTCCGGTCTACAGCTCCCAGCGCGAGCGACGCAGAAGACGGGTGATTTCTGCATTTCCATCTGAGGTACCGTGTTCATCTCACTAGGGAGTGCCAGACAGTGGGCGCAGGTCAGTGGGTGAGCGCACCGTGCGCCAGCCGAAGCAGGGGCGAGGCATTGCCTCACTCGGGAAGCGCAAGGGGTCAGGGAGTTCCCTTTCCAGGGGTGACAGACGGCACCTGGAAAATCGGGCCACTCCCACCCGAATACTGTGCTTTTCTGACGGGCTTAGGAAACGGTGCCCCAGCAGAGTATAGCCCGCACCTGGCTCAGAGGGTCCTACGCCCACGGAGTCTCGCTGATTGCTAGCACAGCAGTCTGAGATCAAACAGCAAGTTGGCAGCGAGGCTGGGGGAGGGGCGCCCGCCATTGCCCAGGCTCCCTTAGGTAAACAAAGCAGCCTGGAAGCTTGAACTGGGTGGAGCCCACCACAGCTCAAGGAGGCCTGCCTTCCTCTGTAGGCTCCACCTCTGGGGGCAGGGCACAGACAAACAAAAAGACAGCAGTAACCTCTGCAGACTTAAATGTCCCCGTCTGACAGCTTTGAGGAGAGCAGTGGTTCTCCCAGCACGCAGCTGGAGATCTGAGAACGGGCAGACTGCCTCCTCAAGTGGGTCCCTGACCCCTGACCCCCGAGCAACCTAACTGGGAGGCACCCCCCAGCAGGGGCGGACTGACACCTCACACGGCCGGCCAGGTACTCCAACAGACCTGCAGCTGAGGGTCCTGTCTGTTAGAAGGAAAACTAACAGAAAGGACATCCACACCAAAAACCCATCTGTACATCACCATCATCAAAGACCAAAAGTAGATGAAACCACAAAGATGGGGAAAAAACAGAGCAGAAAAACTGGAAACTCTAAAAAGCAGAGTACCTCTCCTCCTCCAAAGGAACACAGTTCCTCACCAGCAACAGAACAAAGCTGGACTGAGAATGACTTTGACGAGCTGAGAGAAGAAGGCTTCAGACGATCAAATTACTCCGACCTACGGGAGGATATTCAAACCAAAGGCAAAGAAGTTGAAAACTTTGAAAAAAATTTAGAAGAATATATAACTAGAAAAACCAATACAGAGAAGTGCTTAAAGGAGCTGATGGAGCTGAAAACCAAGGCTCGAGAACTACGTGAAGAATGCAGAAGCCTCAGGAGCTGATGCGATCAAATGGAAGAAAGGGTATCAGCCCTGGAAGATGAAATGAATGAAATGAAGCGAGAAGGGAAGTTTAGAGAAAAAAGAATAAAAAGAAACGAGCAAAGCCTCCAAGAAATATGGGACTATGTGAAAAGACCAAATCTACGTCTGATTGGTGTACCTGAAAGTGACGGGGAGAATGGAACCAAGTTGGAAAACACTCTGCAGGATATTATCCAGGAGAACTTCCCCAATCTAGCAAGGCAGGCCAACATTCAGATTCAGGAAATACAGAGAACGCCACAAAGATACTCCTCGAGAAGAGCAACTCCAAGACACATAATTGTCAGATTCACCAAAGTTGAAATGAAGGAAAAAATGTTAAGGGCAGCCAGAGAGAAAGGTCGGTTTACCATCAAAGGGAAGCCCATCAGACTAACAGCGGATCTCTCGGCAGAAACCGTACAAGCCAGAAGAGAGTGGGGGCCAATATTCAACATTCTTAAAGAAAAGAATTTTCAACCCAGAATTTCATATCCAGCCAAACTAAGCTTCATAAGTGAAGGAGAAATCAAATACTTTACAGACAAGCAAATGCTGAGAGATTTTGTCACCAGCAGGCCTGCCCTAAAAGAGCTCCTGAAGGAAGTGCTAAACATGGAAAGGCACAACCGGTACCAGCCACTGCAAAATCATACCGAAATGTAAAGACCATCGAGACTAGGAAGAGACTGCATCAACTAATGAGCAAAATAACCAGCTAACATCATAATGACAGGATCAGATTCACACATAACAATATTAACTTTAAATGTAAATGGACTAAATGCTCCAATTAAAAGACACAGACTGGCAAATTGGATAAAGACTCAAGACCCATCTGTGTGATGTATTCAGGAAACCCATCTCACGTGCAGAGACACACATAGGCTCAAAATAAAAGGATGGAGGAAGATCTACCAAGCAAATGGAAAACAAAAAAAGGCAGGGGTTGCAATCCTAGTCTCTGATAAAACAGACTTTAAACCAACAAAGATCAAAAGAGACAAAGAAGGCCATTACATAATGGTAAAGGGATTAATTCAACAAGAAGAGCTAACTATCCTAAATATATATGCACCCAATACAGGAGCACCCAGATTCATAAAGCAAGTCCTGAGTGACCTACAAAGAGACTTAGACTCCCACACATTAATAATGGGAGACTTTAACACCCCACTGTCAACATTAGACAGATCAATGAGACAGAAAGTCAACAAGGATACCCAGGAATTGAACTCAGCTCTGCACCAAGCGGACCTAATAGACATCTACAGAACTCTCCACCCCAAATCAACAGAATATACATTTTTTTCAGCACCACACCACACCTATTCCAAAATTGACCATATACTTGGAAGTAAAGCTGTCCTCAATAAATGTAAAAGAACAGAAATTATAACAAACTATCTCTCAGATCACAGTGCAATCAAGCTAGAACTCAGGATTAAGAATCTCACTCAAAACCGCTCAACTACGTGGAAACTGAACAACCTGCTCCTGAATGACTACTGGGTACATAACGAAATGAAGGCAGAAATAAAGATGTTCTTTGAAACCAACGAGAACCAAGACACAACATACCAGAATCTCTGGGATGCATTCAGAGCAGTGTGTAGAGGGAAATTTATAGCACTAAATGCCCACTAGAGAAAGCAGGAAAGATCCAAAATTGACACCCTAACATCACAATTAAAAGAACTAGAAAAGCAAGAGCAAACACATTCAAAAGCTAGCAGAAGGCAAGAAATAGTTAAAATCAGAGCAGAATGGAAGGAAATAGAGACACAAAAAACCCTCCAAAAAATAAATGAATCCAGGAGCTGGTTTTTTGAAAGGATCAACAAAATTGATAGACCGCTAGCAAGATTAATAAAGAAAAAAAGAGAGAAGAATCAAATAGATGCAATAAAAAATGATAAAGGGGATATCACCACCGATCCCACAGAAATACAAACTACCATCAGAGAATATTACAAACACCTCTACGCAAATAAACTAGAAAATCTAGAAGAAATGGATAAATTCCTCAACACACACACCCTCCCAAGACAAAACCAGGAAGAAGTTGAATCTCTGAATAGACCAATAACAGGAGCTGAAATTGTGGCAATAATCAATAGCTTACCAACCAAAAAAAGTCCAGGACCAGATGGGTTCACAGCCGAATTCTACCAGAGGTACAAGGAGAAGCTGGTACCATTCCTTCTGAAACTATTCCAATCAATAGAAAAAGAGGGAGTCCTCCCTAACTCATTTTATGAGGCCAGCATCATCCTGATACCAAAGCCTGGCAGAGACACGACAAAAAAAGAGAATTTTAGACCAATATCCTTGATGAACATTGATGCAAAAATCCTCAATAAAATACTGGCAAACAGAATCCAGCAGCACATCAAAAAGCTTATCCACCATGATCAAGTGGGCTTCATCCCTGGGATGCAAGGCTGGTTCAATATACGCAAATCAATAAATGTAATCCAGCATATAAACAGAACCAAAGACAAAAACCACATGATTATCTCAATAGATGCAGAAAAGGCCTTTGACAAAATTCAACAACCCTTCATGCTAAAAACTCTCAATAAATTAGGTATTGATGGGACATATCTCAAAATAATAAGAGCTATTTATGACAAACCCACAGCCAATATCATACTGAATGGGCAAAAACTGGAAGCATTCCCTTTGAAAACTGGCGCAAGACAGGGATGCCATCTCTCACCACTTCTATTCAACATAGTGTTGGAAGTTCTGGCCAGGGCAATTAGGCAAGAGAAGGAAATCAAGGGTATTCAATTAGGAAAAGAGGAAGTCAAATTGTTGCTGTTTGCAGATGACATGATAGTATATCTAGAAAACCCCATTGTCTCAGCCCAAAATCTCCTTAAGCTGATCAGCAACTTCAGCAAAGTCTCAGGATACAAAATCAATGTACAAAAATCACAAGCATTCTTATACATCAATAACAGACAAACAGAGCCAAATCATGAGTGAACTCCCATTCACAATTGCTTCAAAGAGAATAAAATACCTAGGAATCCAACTTACAAGGGATGTGAAGCACCTCTTCAAGGAGAACTACAGACCACTGCTCAAGGAAATAAAAGAGGATACAAAGAAATGGAAGAACATTCCATGCTCATGGGTAGGAAGAATCAATATCATGAAAATGGCCATCCTTCCCAAGGTAATTTACAGATTCAATGCCATCCCCATCAAGATACCAATGACTTTCTTCACAGAATTGGAAAAAACTACTTTAAAGTTCATATGGAACCAAAAAAGAGCCCGCATCGCCAAGTCAATCCTAAGCCAAAAGAACAAAGCTGGAGGCATCACACTACCTGACTTCAAACTATACTACAAGGCTACAGTAACCAAAACAGCATGGTACTGGTACCAAAACAGAGATATAGATCAATGGAACAGAACAGAGCCATCAGAAATAATACCACACATCTACAACCATCTGATCTTTGACAAACCTGACAAAAACAAGAAATGGGGAAAGGATTCCCTATTTAATAAATGGTGCTGGGAAAACTGGCTAGCCATATGTAGAAAGCTGAAACTGGATCCCTTCCTTACACCTTATACAAAAATCAATTCAAGATGGATTAAAGACTTAAATGTTAGACCTAAAACCATAAAAACCTTAGAAGAAAACCTAGGCATTACCATTCAGGACATAGGCATGGGCAAGGACTTCATGTCTCAAACACCAAAAGCAATGGCAACAAAAGCCAAGATTGACAAATGGGATCTCATTAAACTAAAGAGCTTCTGCACAGCAAAAGAAACTACCATCAGAGTGAACAGGCAACCTACAAAATGGGAGAAAATTTTCGCAACCTACTCATCTGACAAAGGGCTAATATCCAGAATCTACAATGAACTCCAACAAATTTACAAGAAAAAAACAAACAACCCCATCAAAAAGTGGGCGAAGGACATGAACAGACACTTCTCAAAAGAAGACATTTATGCAGCCAAAAAACACATGAAAAAATGCTCACCATCACTGGCCATCAGAGAAATGCAAATCAAAACCACAATGAGATACCATCTCACACCAGTTTGAATGGCAATCATTAAAAAGTCAGGAAACAATAGGTGCTGGAGAGGATGTGGAGAAATAGGAACACTTTTACACTGTTGGTGGGACTGTAAACTAGTTCAACCATTGTGGAAGTCAGTGTGGCGATTCCTCAGGGATCTAGAACTAGAAATTCCATTTGACCCAGCCATCCCATTACTGGGTATATACCCAAAGGATTATAAATCATGCTGCTATAAAGACACATGCACATGTATGTTTATTGCGGCATTATTCACAATAGCAAAGACTTGGAACCAACCCAAATGTCCAACAATGATAGACTGGATTAGGAAAATGTGGCACATATACACCATGGAATACTATGCAGCCATAAAAAATGATGAGTTCATGTCCTTTGTAGGGACATGGATGAAATTGGAAATCATCATTCTCAGTAAACTATCGCAAGAACAAAAAACCAAACACCGCATATTCTCACTCATAGGTGGGAATTGAACAATGAGAACACATGGACACAGGAAGGGGAACATCACACTTTGGGGACTGTTGTGGGGTGGGGGGAGGGGGGAGGGATAGCATTGGGAGATATACCTAATGCTAGATGACGAGTTGGTGGGTGCAGCGCACCAGCATGGCACATGTATACATATGTAACTTACCTGCATATTGCGCACATGTACCATAGAGCCTAAAGTATAATAATAATAATAATAATAATAATAATAAAAAGAAAAAAAAAAGAAAATGTGGCACATATACACCATGGAATACTATGCAACCATAAAAAAGGGTGAGTTCATGTCCTTTGCAGAGAGATGAATGAAGCTGGAAACCATCATTCTGAGCAAACTATCGCAAGGACAGAAAACCAAACACTGCATGTTCTCACTCTCAGATGGGAATTGAACAATGAGAACACTTGGACACAGGGCGGGGAACATCACACACCGGGGCCTGTTGGGGGGTGGGGGGTGGGGGGTTGGGGGAGGGATAGCATTAGGAGAAATACCTAATGTAAATGACGAGTTGATGGTGCAGCAAAGCAACATGGCACATGTATACCTATGTATCAAACCTGCATGTTGTGCACATGTACCCTAGAACTTAAAGTATAATGACAAATAAATAAATAATAAAAAATAAAATAAAATAAAATAAAATAAATGCTGTAATTTATAAAAAAAAAACCTGTCATCTCTGTTCACTAATTTTGAATTACTTATATTACCTATTAATTTTTAATTACTTTTGATATACCTATATCACTATTTTGAATTGATCTATAAATGATCTATAAATGACTTTGGTTGGTTTTTTTTGACTCATGGGTATTTACTTTTCATTAGGTAATTTTAACATATTGTTAACTAGAAAAATAAAATGAAGAAAGACACATTTTAAACACAAAATATAAATTTAGAGAGCTTCAAAAGAATAAAATTTCAGTTTTATGCCTTTCAAGTAAATTTGCTGTTTTCAAAATTATTTTTTGTCACAAACCTATTTTATTTCAAAAAATATTCTATTGTTTTTAAACTATAATTTTTAAATATCTGACAGCATTTTTAGGACTTAAAGCTATTAAATATATAAAGATATAATAGAACCTATCAGAAATATTCAATGAAAAACTAATATATTCTTTAAAAAACAGTTTAATCTTTAAGTTCTATGTTAATTGACTTTTGATACATATTTTACTTTTCCTTCACTTCTTTTGTCAATTCTTAAAAAATCTTTCATCATAATTTTTGGCAATGTTTTTTCTACACTTTAATAGCAAACATTGCCATAAAAGTGAAATTCAGCACTAATTAATTTTATGTCTGCAGGCAGAGTGATTTCCTTAGGGAATCAATTTTAATAGAACTATGTTTGTACCTGGCAGGATATTCACAGAAATAAAATATTTATTGGCCATCTACTTTGTTTAAGACCTCTTAACAAACCATAACTTATTAAAGCATAAAGTAACATACAAAGTAAATGTTTTTAAAATCTGTAAACAACTAATTCCTTTTTTCTTATGAAGTCTTGTTTAGATCATTAAAGTAATAGCAGATTTTCTCACAACGGGTTTGTGAATATTGTCTATTTAACATGAAAACTATAAAAAATTAAAGAAAATTGATATATATGTATTCCACTATATCAACTCAAAGGTGATCTGTAATTGTTTTCTGAATAACTTATTAATAATGCTTAGGCCCCTTTGTTGAAATGTATATTTTCTTGCACACAAAGAATATGTCAAAATTATTTCTTTTAAAATATACTATGTAAAATTAATATGTTGTTTTTCAGAATTTTAGCATGTAAACAAAATAAGAACATTGTATTTCTTTGTGTAAATAAGAATTCATTTAAAAATACATTGTACAACTTCAACACATTGTGTTTCTCTGAAGGTACTTTGAGATTTTGCAGTTGTAGTATAAATGAGACAAAATGGTAGAGAAAATATTCCCCATGTGTGATTCTTTCTACATTTATTTGCCACATCAATCTCACAAGTTTTTTTATTTCACACTGATTGATATCATTGAGCACACACCTCAATATCTATTCTCACAAAAACTATCATTATCAAAAAAGATTTTAAAAAATATCTGAACATTATTCTCCTGGTAGCAATTCTATACTCCATTTTATCCTTTTATCCATTAATTTTGTCTAATTAGTAAAGATATACTTATGTAAAAACAAATTAAAAATAGTACAGAAAAAGTACTCCTGTATGCAATTATTACAAATATTTTATTTAGTTCCTATAAAGTATTTACATAGCTGAGATCATTATATATAGAATATTATACTCGTGTTACTTCATGTCCTAACTTTATATCAGAAAAAGCTTCCCATACTAATAAATTTAAACTACTTTCAAAGAATCTATGATACCTGCTCAATAATGTTGACATGAATAAATATGATTTCTGTAAGCATTATCTTGCAGATGGACATATTATTTCTTCCAAAACTTCATAGAGTAATTTTAATGCTACATTAATGATGTGCATACAATTGATCCTTGAACAATGCAAAGCTTAGGGATGCTTAACCCAACAAAGTTGAAAATCTGCATATACATTTTAACTCTCCAAACACTAAACTAGTAGTAGTCAACTGTTGACCAGAAGCCCTACCGATAATATTGAGTTGATTAATACATACTTTGTATGTTATATGCATTATATATTGTATTCTTAAATAAAGTAAACTAAAGAAAGGAAAATGTTATTAAGAAAATCATAAGAAGGAGAAAATATATTTACTCTTCATTAACTTGAAGTGGATCATCATAAAGGTCATCATCCTTGTTGGTCATAGCTTCACATTGAGTAAGCTAAGTAGGAGAAGAGGAGAGAGGAAGGGTTGATTTTGTTGTACTTGGAGTGGCAGAAGCTGAAGAAAATTAATGGATAAGTGGACCCTCAAAGTTCAAATCTGTGTTGTTCACGGGTCAGCTGTATATAAATTTTATTTGCATTTCTTGGAATTTGCTAAGATTGGCTCACCAGGAGGAGAATTACTAAATTCGTTTTTATAAATCTTTAAAAGTTGTTAACATATGTTACCAAATCACTTTCCAGAAAATTACACCAACTTACTCTAATGGCAATATATAAGAGTTATAATGTCTTTATCAGGACTGGATGTATTTTATTGAAAATACAAAACACATGTTTAATTATTTCTGACACTGTGGCATTCATTATTGCTAATTTGAAATACCAGTATATTACATACCTACATCTATATGTCTACATCAAACCCCATTATTTGTGAATTCCATATTTGCAACTTCTCCAAGATGCATAAATGTATGTGTAATCTCAAAAATCCATACTCACTCATGCTTTCCTGGTCTTTTTTTAACATGCACAGAATAAAAAAATGTGATTCTCTCAATGCGCATGCTCACAGTTGAGGTCAAACAAAGTAATGCACTACTTTGTTATTTCAGTTTTCATGCTATAAACAAGGATCTTTTTCACAGTCTATTTAGTGCTCTTTGTTGGTGATATGGCTGTTTAAAATGCCTCCCACACCCCAGAATATTGCTAAAGCTCTGTCTATTGTTCTCAAGTACAAGAAGGCTATGATGTGTCTTACAGAGAAAAATATAGTCAACCTCATTTGACGCAGGAGATTGGTTCCAGAACCCCTGGGAATACCCAAATCTGGGGATGCTCAAGTTTCTTATATAAAATGGCATAGTATTTGCATACAAACTATGCATATCCTCCTATATACTTCAAATCATCTCTAGGTTACTTACAATAAGTAATACAGTGCAAATGCTATGTAAGTAGTTGTTATATCATATTTTTAATTGTATTATTTCTTGTTATATTGTTGTTTTTACCCTAACATTTTCCATACACAGTAGGTTGAATTCACAGATGTGGGACCTGCAAAGGTTTGATGTTATGTGTGTTAGGTAAGGTTTGTTCAGGCATGTGTTTTAGTGCTGTTGGCTGATGAGAGTTCAATGTTAATAAATCAGCAGTACATCTTAAGTAAGGTGTCTCAAAACAGAAACACACATCAAACAAGATTAGATATTGATCAGCTGATGAAAATGTTGTGACCAGAGGCTCACAACAAACTAATCCTGTATTTCCTTTGCAAGCAATGATTCAGTATTTGCTAATTTCTTGTTTGTCAAAACTTTATAGAACATAAATACTGCAAATAACAAAATTTAACTATTGCTATCTATTCATATACAAGCCCAGTCTTCAAAAATAAAGGAGACATTACTCAAGAACTTCAAAGAAAAAGAAACCTGAAAAACAGAATGGTATGCAGATGATGACGTTTTACCTACTGTGGACACAGTAGGAACAAAGAGGCTTATGTATTAGCATCTATGTGACAGGAAATAAGACTGTGTACACTGCAAGATGCTGGACTATAAATAAGACTCCTGGATAAACACAGAACTAAACTTCACACAGGAAAGAGTAGCTAGAATGAGTCTATCCATCAGCAAGTATAAAAAATAAAGAAATATGTCTCCTTCAAACTTGATTGAAAATGACCTGATGATAACAACAACAGTAAGGCTGTCTGGTAATTAATGAACTTTGACTTATCATAACGCAGCGTTCAAATTTACATTGCCTTCAAAGATAGGGTAACTCCAGCCTAGACATTTATGGTAAGATGGTAAATCTCCTGAGGCATCTGACAGCAGTAGAAGCAAAACCTCTTTGGTATAAACACCCAAAATACAGGCTTCAAAACATTCCCACAAACAAAACTGTATAGCATAAACACATTGAAAGACATTGGAGTAACAATTAACTATAAGAATAAGAAGAAATGTAAATAGCACAATTATATCCAAAACATTCATATAACAAAATTACATATATTTATTTATTTAAATAAGCATAATTATTAAAGAAGATATTTAAAATATGACCAAGTACAAGCATGGCTTAAAAATAAAAACAATAAAATCTTAAAAATAAAAAAGTTATTATTGAACTGTAAGCTAGATATGAAAAAAAATTCAGAAAAAAATAAAAAACTGAAGCAAAGGTTGACAAATATGGAAGCCATAAACCTATGCACTATCATTTGTTCAAGTAGATCTCTAAAAGAGGAAAGAAAACAAGCATAGAGTTATGAGGCAATATTTCAAAAGGTAACTATTTAAGATATTCCCAAGTTTGTAAGGAGATCTGGCTGCTCTTAAAAAAAGCACAACAATTCCAAGCGTAACAACACGAAACAGTCATACTCTCCTAAACTGAAAGCACATTGAGATACTTAGTAAAATTGCAGAACACTGAAGAAAAAAAGGTCTCTTAAAATTCACCAGAGGTAAAAGACGTAATTATAAAAAAGATAATACATAGACAGAAAGACAGATTCTCAACAACACCGTGAAGATTATGGAATAAAAAATGAATAGGGGCCAGGCGTGGTGGCTCATGCCTGTAATCCCAACACTTTGGGAGGCCAAGGTGGGCAGATCACCTGAGGTCAGGAGTTTGAGACTAGCCTGGCTGACATGGTGAAATCCTGTCTCTACCAAAAATACAAAAACTTAGCCAGGAGTCATGGTGGATGCTTGTAATCCTTGCTACTTGGAAGGCTGAGGTATGAGAATTGCTTGAACCCAGGAGGTGGAGGTTGCAGTGAGCCGAGATTATGCCACTGCACTCCAGCCTGGCAACAGAGTGAGAGTCCATACCCCCCCAAAAAAGAAAAAAGTATATATACACACACACACATTTATATATATATATATATACACACATACACACATATATATACATACACATATATAATATGGCATAGCAAGTTTTTATGACAATAATGAAAAGGGTAAACATAAGTCAAAAGAAAGCTGGGGAATATTAATAACTATCAGACTCAATTAGAAGTACTTCAAAAATTTTAAACGATAAAGATTTCTGTGCTGCAACAAAATTTATCAAGAACATATTCCAAATAATAAGGAACCTAATAATAGGATCTCAAAGATATTTTTAAAATATAATTGTCAAATATTAATTTACATATTAATGTAATTAGCTAAGCTACTACATTTCCTGGATATTTAAACACAGTTGGTCAGTAATTTTTACATTCGGTAAATAAAATGAGAAAAAATGGATTATTTAGGAAACAAAATTTACAACTTGGTAGGATGTATACAGCTAAAACTTTGTACTCAAACCATTAATCTTTTAAAGTATAGTGAGATTACAGAGTCTGCAACCAAGTTAGAAAATTGGATTTAATGATAAGACTGCCTGCTGCTGTGATCCCAGTGTACAGTGAAATATTGAGTGTGGACCACTAACAATAGGAGCTCCATACCTGTAAAGAGCCTCTAAAAGTCGGACGTCCCACTACAAAGCTCTACCTGCTATGCCAGGAATGGATTATGAGTAGCATCTAATTCTACATGTTTTTGTTCCCAGATAAAATACCATCTGGATGCCTCTGATGGCAGAGTTTAAGTTGCATGTCCCTGCCTTGGCCCAAATTGGTTCTACTTTCTGCCTTTAGGAGGCAGGTTTCTATTAGGAGATGATTTTTCCTGGATCTATCTATCTGTCTGTCTGTCTATCTATCTATCTATGTACCTACCTATCCATCTATAATTTTCTAATGTTCCCACAGGGTCCTAACATTCTAAGCAACAAAAATCAGCATTCTATAAAGGCAGAAAATACCCCTTTCTGCCTGAAACATTTGCTGTTTATATTTTGCAGGTATTAAACTTGGAGCCAGTATTTTATGATAGAGCCAATACTGATCTCAAAGAGTAATGCTACTTTCTCATCTCTTCTGTTGCCAAATTAATCTTTTAAAGTATAGTGAGATTACAGAGTCTGCAACCAAGTTAGAAAATTGGATTTAATGATAAGACTGCCTGCTGCTGTGATCCGTGTACAGTGAAATATTGAGTGTGGACCACTAACAATAGGAGCTCCATACCTGTAAAGAGCCTCTAAAAGTCGGACGTCCCACTACAAAGCTCTACCTGCTATGCCAGGAATGGATTATGAGTAGCATCTAATTCTACATGTTTTTGTTCCCAGATAAAATACCATCTGGATGCCTCTGATGGCAGAGTTTAAGTTGCATGTCCCAGGACATGGGATAGAGACAAGTCCCCCAATCCCTAAGAAAGGATTTGCTTACATTCCATAGTAAAAATAATCGCTTTCTCTTTTTTCAGAGGGGAAGAGGGGCAGATATTTCCATACGTATATAAACTCTGAGATTAATAATTTCAGAGTTCCACTCCTTGTGATGTCACTGCATTGTACACACAGGTGTAACCATCTGGTTCTTAGTATTACTCTGTGCAGGGTTGGCTGCTGCTATTGTTGAGAATTATAAAGATCCAACCTGATTCAGAGGATATATATTAAATGGGTAACATCTCAGATGCTTCTCAATTTCTGACTGATCAATTTTAGTTTCATAACCAGAACATTTATCAAATTATGAGAAATTATTAAATAGTCTTCCCTCCTTCTCTGCCTCCCTCCGTCCCTCCTTCCTCTCTCCCTCCCTTCTTTCCTTCCTTCCTTCCTTCCTTCCTTCCTTGACGGATTCTCACTCTGTCGCAAGGCTGGAGTGCAGTGGCACAATCTTGGCTGACTGCAACCTCCATCTCCCGGGTTCGAGCAATTCTCCTGCCTCAGCCTCCAGAGCACCTGGGATACAGGCATATGCCAGCCACCATGCCTGGCTAATTTCTTTTGTATTTTAGTAGAGATGAGGTTTCACCGTGTTGCCCAGGCTGGTCTCGAACTCCTGAGCCCAGGCAGAGAAAACATTTGATACAATTCAACCAGTTATAATGAAAATTATTGTCAAACCATAAATAGAAGTCAAATTCTGGAATGGATGAAATGTATACACCAAATTCTACAATAATCTAATTCTAAATGTTGGAACATTAGAATAATTCTTAAAACAGGAACAAAATCAATGCTTCTATGCGACAATATACTGGTGGTCTTATTCAAAAGAGATAAAGGTGTGAGAATACAAAAGAAAACAGCAAACTTGTCATTATTATGAATAATGTAATTCTCTCCTTAGATGATTCCATTTAATCTACAAATAAAATGTTAGAATAAATAAGAAAGTTTATTAATTTATTTCAATATAAAATTAATATGAAAATTTTAATTACATTTTTGTGTGCCAGAAACAATTAGAAAACAAGTATTTTAAATAGGACTGTTTATAATATGGACCAAGACTATAGAGTACCCAACAATACAAGTAACTAATATGTGTAAGACTACTGGTGAGAAAATAATTTTAAAATTATTTATAGATATTTAAAGATGATCATAATTAAGATTAATATGTTCAAAAGGAGAAGAAAATACATGTTTTAAATTAATTTATAAAATTTATGAGATTTTAGTTAAAGCTCAGCAGGATGGAGCTTCCCAATTAATTCAAAAATGTGTTTTGAAAAGCAAAAGGAAAACAACAGCCAAAACATTTTAAGTAAGAAAAGTTGGGTGAGGTAATCTAGTTGTGGATATACAATAAATTTATAGTAATTACAAAGTATAATATGAGTGTGAAACAAGCAATTGATCTACTAAACAGAATATATGGTGTTTTGAAAGAAGTATAAATACATGACAACCAGATATATGACACAGGTGGCATTGAAAATTAGTGGGAAAACAATAAACTGTGCAAAAACAACCATTATCCATGTGATATCCACATCCATATCGATATATATGTGATATCCAGATCCTTATATGTGACATCCAGATCCAGATCCACATATACAGCGCATCTGTACATGCGCTGTGCAGAAAAAATAAAAAGTAAAAAAGCTTTCCGGTTATCCTAAAGCTTTTATTTGTTCATTTATCATACCAATTGGAACTCTTTTGAAAATGACAAGATGTACTTATTAGATAGAATTCCAGAACAAGAGGATTAAACCGAGCCTCATCTGGGCAAATAGGGCTATAATTGTGAATTTAGTTTTAAGTGCAAAAAGTGTGAAAAACTTCTGAATCTAAGAGAAAAACTTAATTGAGCGCTGTGTGTTTATTCTCTCATTTAATCCCCATGAAAATCCTATGATCTGGATATTACTATTATCCTTATTCTATTACTATTATTACCCTTTTCAAATGTTGGATAGAAGATTTCTAGTTAGGAAGAAGAAATTGCCTTCTTGATGATTGGTGGGATAAAAGTCCAAATTATTTACAATATGAAACTAAGCTTATGTTTTATTGAAAAGTTCATAATATGACTAAAAAACTGATGTTAATTAATTTTAATTTCTCTTTATTCCCTTGGAGAGAATAACATGCGTAAAGACTTCACTTATTTTTTTTTTTTTGGAATATGTCATATAATTATCGATGTATGATGTTTCTCCTATTCGTTCATATATTAAGTGATACTGTTACAATGAACTAAGGAAGGTATCTGTTTAAAAACAGGTGATCCAGATGGAGGGAGAATTCCAAGAGACTTTTTGGGATCAATTAAGGACACTGGTAAATACTGTTCATATTTTATGCTAGCTGTTAGAAAATGTGAATGGAGACCTGATTATCATTCCAACTGAAAACATTACCTAATTTCTCTATTGACTGTACTAACTTTCAGGATGTTTATTTTCAATTTAAGACATGCATTATACTGACATAAAGTTCTTTGTGGCTTATATCCCGGCATTGTAATGAACTTTCTTTTACAAATGATTAAATTACTCACATTTTTAGTGAGCATTTAAGGTCACTAGAGTCCATTTGAGGAATATTCTCATTCAAATACACCAGTGACTCACTTTTAAAAAGGAACAATTCATTCATTTATGAATCAACCTGGATCCAAATGCTCTGAAATTTTAAAAGAGACCAATGTTAACTAATGAAGAGTAGATTTCATATTCAGAAATAATTTATTAATATGCCTTTGTGAAATGGTTATAAGTCCAATTCTGATCAAGATCATGTGTGTATTTTTCCCTGTTTTAAAGTATTCAATCAATGACTTAACGAGTTACTTATTTAAAAGAGAATAGAGATGATAAATTTAACATTTTAGAAAATAACCTATTTTTAAATGGATTTTAGATATTTGAAGGGTAATATTGCTTTGTAATTAGAAAAGAAAACTGAAGAAGCAGATATTTCAAAACAATATGAACTTAATTGGAAAAGACAACATTTTAAACTCCACATGAAAAGCCATCCTGTTTCTCAACCTAATATCTGTTTCAGTGAGATAGGTGCTACTTTCTTTTTCTTTTACTTTCTTATCATACTAAAAATTGTTTAAACTTTAATGTAAGGTGTACAGGAAATGCATACAACTCTTAAAATAAAATAGAGATAGACAGCAGAAAAACTCTGTCTTGACGAGATTGCATGCATTCAGGGTGGTATATGGCCATAGATGAAACTCATCTTGAATTGTGTAGTGTCTATTTCAACTCTGCAGACAGGAAAGCAAAACCAGACATGTTCATTCTTAACACGGGACTTGATGAGAATCCTTCTCAATAACAAGAATACATAACCTGCAAATGCATGTTGTATGCAGAAAAGATCTTTAGGTGACACTGAAATAAATAAATGAGATTTAAAATGTGAGAGACATTTTTGAATTCACATTTAATTTTATATTATTATAATTAAACATATTTCTATTAATGAGTCATTTTTGTGATTTCATTAGTATCATGAAGAGTATTTCCCATCTCAAAAAAAAGCAATTGATTCGGAATTTGATGAGGCAACTGTTATGGCCCCTGCAGCTATTCATAGACCTCTCAGGGGAATCGGTAGTAGATGAAAACGAAAACACCTCCTAGAGAGAGTGGTGCCAAAAATCACCAAGGGTTGTGTTAAAGAAAGTGAATAGAGCCAGGCACGGTGACTCACGCCTGTAATCCCAGCACATTGGGAAGCCCAGGCAGGCAGATCACAAGGTCAGGAGTTCAAGACCAGCCTGGCCAATATGGTGAAACCCCGTCTCTACTAAAAATACAAAAATTAGCTGGATGTGGTGGCGGGCGACTGTAGTCCCAGCTACTCAGAGACAGAGGCAAGAGAATTGCTGGAAGCTGGGAGGTGGAGGTTGCAGTGAGCCAAGATCGCGCCACTGCACTCCAGCCTGGGAGACAGAGCAAGACTCCATCTCAAAAATAAATAAATAAATAAACAAATAAATAAATAAGAAAGTGAATACATGAAAAAACTAAGGTGAATATACAAAGTGGAGTGAGAAAAAGGTTGGGCAAAATTGCATCCTATGGTTCCTTAGTAAATTTAAGACATAGCACCAGAAGGTACTGGATTATCTGATTGTTCAAACACTGTATGCACATATATACAAACAACACAAAACCAAGCCTTCTCTTCTGGTTTTGGGAATCACTTATTTTGTTTTAGATTTATTCCTCCTTCACCTTCCTCCCATTTCCTCTCTTTTCCTCTTCTTTTCCCTCCCCTTCAAATTCTTCTTTTCTTCTTCTTCTTCTTCCCATTCATTTCCTTCTTTGTCTCTTTCTCCTTCTTTTCTGTCTATATCTACCTACATATTTGTTGTTAATTTACATATAATAGGTGCTGCTGTGTTCTCCTTGAAACTAATCTTTATCCAGGCATTTTATAGCTCTTAGTTTGGGGATAAAATGAAAACAATAAGAAATATTGAAATCCTCTTGAAATATTACGCTGTATGTCTGATGATGTGTTCCCAATGTCCTGAATAGTGCCTGGCTCATAGCAATTGTTCAATAATTATTTGCTGAGTGAAGGAATTGTTTTGCTTGCTTCTATTCTTCTTCTTCTAAAATCTTCCCATCAACAAGTTACAAAATTTTTGAAATATGTCTTGAATCAGAACACAGTATTTGCTCCATAAGTACTTGAAGAAAATAAATACTGTAAAATGACCATCTAATTTTCATATTGAAACATATGATTGGATAAAGAAGATGTGGTATATATACACCATAGAATACTATTCTGCCATAAAAAAGAATGAAATCATGTCTTGTGCAGCAACATGGATGCAGCCAGTGGCCATTATATTAAGTGATGCAACTCAGAAATAGCAAGTCAAATACCACGTTTTTACTAACACGTGGGAGATAAATAATGCGTACACATGAACATAGACTGTGGAATGATAACACTGGATACTTGGAAGGGTGGGAGGGTGGTGAGGGATGAGAAATTATCCAATGGGTATAATGTACATTATTCAGGTGATGGATACACTAAAAGCCCAGACTTTACCACTATCCAATATATCCAGGTAACAAAACTGCACTTGCTCCCCTTAAACTTACACAAATTAGAAATTAAAATCTTACATGGCTTCTCATCTTTCCATCTTCTGCAAGCCCAAGAATGTCCTACAAGGTCTCTCTGCAGCCAATCTGTCCAACCTCATCAGTTTCCTCGTTGCTTATTTGCTGGAACCTACATAATCTTTCCTTCTGTCTCAAACCTCTCAATTTGTGTTCTGTCCCCAAAGCCTGTCAATTTCATATTTTACCCCACTATAATGATCTTCCCTACTATTAGCTAGCTGTCTCCTTTATATCATTTGAGATTGTTTTTTCAACCTTTCCTCAGAGAAGACATTAATGACCACCTTAACACTGGCCTCTTCAAAGAAATTATCTCTGACAAATTCATGTTATTTAAATACCTGTTTATCTTTTTCTCCAACAGAATGTAAACTCTATATGTGTAGGTTAACTTATCACCCAGGTCCCTGCTTGTTAGTTCTTAATAAAAATTTGATTTGCATAATTATTCCGTCTTTATTGTTTTTCAGAAAAGTAAGTAGGTCCTTTCAAGTCCAATTCTTTCCCTTGACACTGAATATCTTCTACACTGGCGTTCTCAGGTACTTGACACTTTCAAAGATCCATTCTTTCTGTTATACCATATTCCATTTTTAGGTAATTTTTATTATACAGTTGTACTCCAGAACTGTACTGTCCAATAAGGCAGACACTAGCCACATGAAGTGATGTAAAATTAAATTAAAATTAAATTAAATTAAAACTAAAATGAAATAACATTAAAAATTCAGTTCCTCGGGTGAACTAGCTTCATTATAAGTGCTAAGAAGTTACACCACTCTCCAGATTTGGGACTTGTATTTGTGTTTTTGCATCAGATAGTATTTGTATGAGAAAGAAAAGGTTGCAATGGACTGAATGTTTGTGCCCTCCAAAAATTCATATGTTGAAATCCTAACCCTCAAGGTATTAGGAGGTGGGACTTTTTGGACATGATTAAGTCAAGAGGGTGGAGCCCTTATGAAGGGGAATAAGGTCCTTATGATTCTCCTACCAGGTGAGGACACAGTCAGAAGAATCGTCTTTGAACCAGAAAGCTGGACCTCACCAGACACTGAATCTGGCGTTGCCTTAATCTTGAACTTTCCAGTCTCCAAATAGGTGAAAAATAAATTTCTGTTGTTTGTAAGCTACTCTGTTTAAGTTATTTGATTATTGCAGCCCAAATAGATGAAGTCAAAAAGTTATATTATCCCCTTTCCTTTGGAGAAAAAATTATATTATCATTGTTGTATTTGTTATTCTATACTCATTACACACATATAATATCCAAATAATAAAAATGTTCAAAATGTGTTTTATATTGTATATTTTTTCTATTCTTTATTGTTTTCCTTTACTACCATTTTATTCTTCTGCTGCTTTCTATTGAGATGATCAAGTCTTTGATATTGTATTTTTTCCTTCTTTGAAAGATATAAATTTATTTCTGATCAATAAGATGTTAATATGCATTTGATATTTAAAATATAAAGGTGATGTCACTCTGCTCTTGCACAAGAAAAATACCAGAATTTTCTAATACTTAAATTGTGTTCAACCCACTAACATATTTGATCTCAGTTGTTAGATATACTAATTCATAACCGTTTTTAACCTATAAGAAATTAGTTTTGTTTTGTGTTGGCCTGTTTTTTGGGCCCTTCTTATTTAGACTTATCCATGAAATTACCAAGCTCTTTGCTCAGTACTGCTTCCTGTTCCTGTTTCTTTCTTTTAAAATTGCATTCCTTTTGCCTGTGGAGTGTACCCTAAGTGTACTTAGTGGTAAAATCATGTTGTTAGTCTGCAATACTTTTTATTCTATTGCTCTTCAGATTATTCTCTTTGAATTTACCAGGATGGCATTAATGTTCACCCTCAGTTTAACTAAACAGATGACAAGTTTCTTACTACAGGCCCCTGACCTGTCTTCTTAGAGCATTTATATGAGAAGACTTGCAATTATTAATTCTCCACCCCTTTAAGACACAAACCTTCTCCTGGCCTTTTTATCAGTTTTACAGTCCAGCAGTGTCTCTCTCAAGGACCTTGGAGCCATCCTTTTGAAAAGTCATCATCTTTCATTTTCTGTGGGTGAATAAGTGCCTAATTTCAGTAAGCTACAATTAGCAAATGTAGGTGGCCTAATCACATTAACCAAACTCACCTATAAATTTTCCACTACTTTACCCCAAAGCTCAAGAACTCTCCTGTCTTTTCTTTCAACTGAGGTGAATCTCTCTCCTTTATTGCAATAATCTTGACCCCTATTGAAATAATCTTGAATAAGTTCTTCCTTACCTGTTTAATTCATCCAGTAAAATTTTTCTTTGATGAAATTTGGTGCACTGTCATTTTCTGTTTTTGTATTTGATTTACAAAGTATTTATTCAATATGAGACATCATGTTTTTTATTAATTCTAAAAAAAAGCAATATTTTCTTGGCTATTGCCTTTCCCCACTCATTTAATTTTTAATTTTTTGTTCTGACATGTTGCCCTTCACAATCCAGCTTCCAGGTAGCTTCATTTATCTTTCAAAAACATCATGTCATTAATTCAGAATCTTTATCAGGCCTTAAATACATTTTATTTGAAAGGAATTCACATTCCAATGTGGATTATATGCCTGTCTCCCTCCCTCCCTCCCTCCCTTTCCTTCCTTCCTTCCTTCCTTCCTTCCTTCCCTCCTCTTTCTTTTTCTTTTATTTCTTTTGTGTGTGTGTGAGGCTTATTTTCTTCACATTCAAGGACAAATATAGCAGATCATATGGCTACATTCCGCTTTGCAAAGGTGTGCAGTAAACTCACGATCCCTTGATCCTTAGAAAGTTTGGCAGCATTTTTTTTTCAGTCCCATTTCTAGCCCAGGAAGTCTGGTTTCAGTTGATAATATGGGATCAGACCATTGTCTCTTTGGGCTTATTTTTATTCCCCTTTATCCATGCGTTGCTTTAGAAACTGTAATCTAGCACATACCAATATTCAGTTTTCCACAATCTCTGCCACTATGTGTTTCTATTCCATTTGTGGAGCATAGAAATATTTGTATTGCTTCAGGGCTCATCAATATTTGTTTAGTTGTTCTTTTCTATCTTTCTGTTTATCTAACAGTGTTATTTGTTTGGAGGGAGAGGTGCAACCAAATGTGAATTATCTGTACCATAATGACAAGAAGCTCGTGAATCGAGTTCACATATTTATACATCTATGCTGGCTGAAAATTTACCTGTGAATATTCTTAATGACTATATACTCTACACATACTACCAGTTGCCTTCATGGTAACTTCATTTGAATGTCACATGTGCATATTCAAGTTAAAAACATGCAAATCGAACTCTTCCCAATCTTTTCCATTGCAATAAATAAAATAGCACCACATTCTTGCAAACTCAAACAAATAAACTGTCCTAGACTCCTTTGCTTCACATCAACTACATCAAATATAATACCTAATTCTAATCTTTCTTCACCTCCTTTGCTATTTTGTGAAACTAAATATTCACTACCCACTTACACTTAATCTTGTCACCATATTTATTCCCTTCACAGCATTTATCACACTGAAGTTGGTTTGTTAATATATTTTTATTAATGACATCATTTACCTATTGAACATTGATTGTCTTCCTGTTCACTGAGCTTTGCCAAGTTCATTACAGGAACTCAGCAAACCTTGGGTAAACCAGTATAAAATATCCATCAGTATCAGACAGCTACATTACACATTGCCAAAAGTCAGGATTTCTGGTAACATAGCCCGCTTTCATTTCTCAACAATATACAGTATAAAAAAGATTTAGGCAAATGCTTAATTTGTACTTTCAAACTTTTATTTTATTTATACTAGGTTTCACATATAAAGGAAAATAGAAACCATTTTTCACTGCTACTTCATATAAATTGAAACTTCGGAAAATGTAATTTCTTGATAATCTGGTTTATTCCCTGAAATATAATATTTAATTATGTAAGTTTGCATCAGATACAACCTATCTACACTCTGGCTTTTCTGAGCGATTCAAATATGTCAACCCAAATATGATATTCTCCTGAAAGTGTTTACTTGAGAGACTTTATTTTCATAATAAGACAACAGCTTTTGTTTGAAATGCATTTCCTATTCTCATTCCCCAATAACCGAGTGCCACCTCCACTCAGGAGCTCCAATCCCCTAGTACATTCTGTATGATATAAAAACTTCAGTCACCTGGCCCTTCTTTGAGTCTCATATTTTGTGCAGCAACCATGTACATGTGCACATCAATAAGTTTGTATGTGTTTCTTCTGTTAATCTTTCTTTTGTCAGTTTGCTTTATAGGCTTAAATGATCAAACTTTTGGGAAGGGAGGGAAATTTCCTTTGCTCCTATACTTTCCAAGTCAGTTGTTTTTAAACTTTGATACATATAGACAATATCCATGGAGCTACCAAAAATTGATATGACCTAACAACTCTCCCAAGTCTATTGAATTGTTACATCACATCAAATTTTGGTACAGCCCTCATTTTATCTATACTCAATCACTTTCATTTTTCACAAAACTATTTTATAAACAGAAAAAATAATTTCATTGGGAGAGGGGCCAAGATGGCCAATTAGAAGCAACTCCAACTCCCATCTGTGGCTCCCACTGAGAGAACTAAAAGAGTGAGTGAATCCTGCACCTTCAACTGAGGTATACAGGTTCTCACACTGGGACTGACTAGGCAGTTGGAGTGACCCATGGAGAGTGAAGAAAAGCAGGGTGGAGCGATGGCCCAACTAGGAGCTGCACAGAGTAAGGGGAACTCTTACCCCATCCAAGGGAGGTGGTGAGTCATTGTGCTGCTCTGGCAAGGAAACCACACTTTTGCCATGGATCTGTGCAACCCACAGATCAGGAGATCCTCTCATGAACCCAGGCCACCGCGGTCTTAGTCCCAAACACAGAGCTGTGCAGACTGTTGGCAGCTGCTTGGGTTGGAGCCAGTGGCAGCATACTGCAGACTAGACTGCCTAAGACAACCGAGTTCCCAGGGGGAGGGGCGGCTGCCATCACTGCAGCTCCATTCTGCCATTTTCCCCTGCTGGCGCCAAGGAGACTGGACGGTTGGGAGCAGGAGGAATTACCCGCAGCACAGCAGAGCAGCTGTGGCAGATCGTGGAGAGACTGCTTCTTTAGGTGGGACCCAGATCCATCTTTCCTCACCAGGCGGGGCCTCCCTGCAGGAATTTCAGCAACTCCAGCCAGAGGGTTTAAAGACAGAACTCTGATCTGCCTGGGAGGGAAATCCTGTGGGGAAGGCCAGCTGTGGTCTCCAGTTCAGTGAACTTAGTCTTTTCCCCTGCTGGCTCTGAGGCATCCAGGCCATCCGCACGAGTGGGATTCCCCCCAGCACAGTGCACCTGCTCCACCAAGGGGCAGCCAGACTGCTTCTTTAAGTGGGTCCCTGATCCCATTCCTCCTGTCTGAGTGAGACCTCCCAACAGGGGTCACCAGACACTTCATACAGGAGAGTTGCAGCCGGCATCAGTTTGGTGCCCACCTGGGATGGAGCTCCCACAGCAAGGAGCAAGCAGCCATCTTTGCTATTCTAAGGCCTCCACAGGTGACTCCTCCAGGTGCAGGAGGAACCCAGGGAAATAGGGTCTGGAGTGGACTCCCAATAAACTGCAGCAGCCCTGCAGAAGCAGTGCCTGACTGTTAAAAACAAACAAACACAAAGCAAAAACAGCAACATCAACTAAAAAGACCCCACAAAAACCCAATCCAAATGTCAGCAGCCTCAAAGATCGAAGGTAGATAAACCCACAAAGATGAGGAAATATCAACAGAACAATGCTGAAAATTTAAAAGGCCAGAGTGCCTATTCTCCTCCAAATGATTTCAACACCTCTGCAGCAAAGGCACAGAACTGAGCTGAGGCTGAAATGGATGAATTGACAGAAGTAGGCTTCAGAAGGTAGGTAGTAACAAACTTTGCTGAGCTAAAAGAGTATGTTCTAACCCAATGAAAGAAGCTAAGAACCACGATAAAATATTACAGGAGTTGTTAGCCAGAATAAACAGTTTAGAGAGTAACATAATCTAATGGAGCTGAAAAATGCAACATAAGAACTTCACAATGCAATCACAAGTATCAATAGCTGAATAGACCAATCAGAGGAGAGAATTGCAGAGCTTGAAGACTATCTCGATGAAATAAGACAGGCAGACAAGATTTAAGAAAAATAGAATGAAAATGTATGAATAAAACCTCCGAGAACTATGGGATTATGTAAAAAGATTGAACCTATGACCGGTTGGGGTACCTGAAAGAGAAGGAGAGAATGGAAACAAGCTGGAAAACATACTTTAGGATATCATCCAGGAGAACTTCCCCAACCTAGCAAGGCAGGGCAACATTCAAATTCAGGAAATCCAGAGAAACAGTAAAAATCATGGAAAAGTCAACCCCAAGACATGTAATCATCAGATTTTCCAAGGTCAAAACCAAGGGAAAAATGTGAAGGGCAGCCAGAGAGTAAGGCCAGTTCACCTACAAAAGGAAGCCCATCAGACTAACGGCAGACCTATCAGCAGAAACCCTACAATCCAGAAGAGATTGGGGCCAGTATTAAACATTCTTAAAGAAAGTAATTTCCAACCCAGAATTTCATATCTGGCAAAACTAAGATTTATGAACAAAGGAGAAATAAAATTTTTTCACACAAGCAAATGCTGAGGAACTTGCCACCACCAGGCCTGCCTTGCAAGAGCTCCTGAAGGAAGCAGTGAATATATGGAAAGGAAAAAACTTTACCAGCCACTACAAAAGCACACTGACGCACAAAAACAACACTATAAAGCAACTACATCAACAAATCTTCCAAATAACCAGTCAGTATCATGATGACAGGATCAAATTCACTCACAATATTAACCTTAAATATAAATGGGCTAAAAGCCCCTATTAAAAGACACATGGCAAGCTGGATAGAGTCAAGACCCACCAATGTGCTGTATTCAAGAGACCCAACTCATGTGCAAAGACACACACAGGCTCAAAATACAGGGATGCAGGAAACTGTACCAAGCAAATGGAAAGTAGAAAAAAGAGGGATTGCAATCCCAGTTTCTGGCAAAACAGATTTTAAACCAACAAAGATTAAACAAGAAAAAGAAGGGCATTACATAATGGTAAAAGGTTCAATTCAACAAGAAGAGCTCACTATCCTAAATATATATACACCCAATACAGGAGCACCCAGATTCATAAAACAAGTTCTTACAGACCTACAAAGAGACTGAGGCTTCCAAACAATAATAGTCGGTGACTTTAACATCCCACTGTCGATATTAGACAGATCAACAAGACAGAATATTAGCAACATATTCAGGACTTGAACTCAGCTCTGCATCAAGTGGACCTGATAGGTATCTACAGAACTCTCCACCCCAAAACAACATAATATACATTCTTTTTGGCACCACATGGCACTTATTCTAAAATTGATCACATAACTGGAAGTAAAAACACTCAGCAAATGCAAAATAACTGAAATCATAACAAACAGCCTCTCAGACCACAGCACAATTAAATTAGAACTCAAGATTAAGAAACTCACTCAAAACCACACAATCACATGGTAATTGAACAACCTGCTCCTGAATGACTCCTGGGTATATAGTGAAATTAAGGCAAAAAACAGGAAGTTCTTTGAAACTAATGAGGACAAAGAATCTCTGGGATGCAACTAAAGTAGTGTTAAGAGGAAAATTTATAGCACTAAATCCCTATATAAAAAAAGCTAGAAAGATCTCAAATCAACATCCTAACATCACAACTAAAAGAGCTAGAGAACCAAGAGCAAACAAACTCCCAAACTAGCAGAAGACAAGAAAAAAACAAGCTCCGAACTGAGTTGAAGAAGATAGAGAGATGAAAAACTCTTCAAAAAATCAATGAATCCAGGAGCTGGTTTCTTGAAAAAATTAATAAAATAGACCACTAGATAGATTAATAGAGAAGAAAAAAGAGAAAAATCAAATAGACACAACAAAAAATGATAAAGGGGATATGACCACTGACCCCACAGAAATACAAACCATCAAATAATACTATAAACATCTTTATGCAAATAAACTAGAAAATCTCGAAGAAATGGATAAATTCTTAGACATATACACACTCCCAAGCCTGAATCAGGAAGAAGTTGAATCACTGAAAAGACTAATAACAAGTTTTGAAATAATAAATAGCCTACCAACCAAAATAAGCCCAGGAGCAGATGGATTTAGAGGTGAATTCTACCAGAGGTACAAAGAGGAGCTAATACCATTTCTTCTGAAACTATTCCAAACAATTGAAAAGGAGGGACTCCTCCTTAACTCATTTTATGAAGCCAGCATCATCCTGATGCCAAAACCTGGCAGAGATACAACAACAACAAAGAAAACTTTAGGCCAATATCACTGATGAACATTGATTCAAAAATCCTCAATAAAATACTGACAAACAGAATCCAGCAGCAAACAAAAAACTTACTCACCTTGATAAAGTCAGCTCCATCCCCAGGATGCAAGGCTGGTTCAATGTACACAAATCAATAAATGTAATTTATCACGTAAACAGAACTAAAGACAAAAACCACATGATTACCTCAACAGATGCAGAAAAGGCCTTGGATAAAATTCCACATCTTTTCATGTGAAAAACTCTCAATAAGTATTGAGGACACACACCTCAAAATAATAAGAGGCATTTATGGCAAACCTACAGCCAATATCATATTGAATAGGCAAAAGCTGGAGGCATTCCCCTTGAAAACCAGCACAAAACAAGGATGCCTTCTCTCACCACTCCTATTCCACATAGTATTGAAATTTCAGGCCAGGGCAATCAGGCAAGGGAAATAAATAAAGGGTGTTCACATAGGAAGAGAAGAAGTAAAACTGTCTTTTTTTGCCGATGACATGATCCTATAATCAATGTGTAAAAATCACCAGCATTCCTATACACCAACAACAGACAAGCAGAGAGCAAAATCATGAAGGAACTCCCATTCACAATTGCTATAAAGACAACAAAATACCTAGGAATACACTTAACAAGTGAAGTAGAGGACCTCTTCAGGCAGAACTACAAACCACTGCTCAAGGAAATCAGAGAGGAAGGAATAAAAAGAAAAAACATTCCAATATCATGAAAATGGCCATACTGCCCAAAGTAATTTGTAGATTCAACGCTATTCCCATCAAACTACCATTGACATTCTTTACAGAATATGGAACCAAAAAATAGCTGATATACCAAAAACAATCCTAAGCAAAAAGAACAAAGCCATTGGCATCACGCTACGCAACTTTGAACTATACTACAAAGCTACAGCACCCAAAACAACATGGTACTTGCACAAAAACTGACACAGACCAATTGAACACAGTAGAGAATTTAGAAATAAGACTGCACATCTAAAACCATCTGATCTTGGACAAACCTGACAACAACAAGCAATGGGGAAAGGATTCCCTATTTAATAAATGATGATAGAAGAACTGGCTAGCCATATGCACAAAATTTAAAGTGGACCCCTTCCTTACATCTTATACAAAAATTAATTCAAGATGGACTAAAGACTTAAATGTCAAACCCAAAACTATAAAAACCCTGGAAGAAAATCTAGGTAATACCATTCAGCCACAGGCAAAAATTTCATGACAAAAACATGAAGACCAATTGCAACTAAAGCAAAAATTTACAAATTGGGTCTAATTAAACTTAAGAGCCTCTGCAGAGCAAAATAAACTATCATCAGAGCGAACAGACAATCTACAGAATGGTAGAAAATGTTTTCACCCTATCTATCTGACAAAGGTCTAATATCCAGAGTCTACAAGGAACTTAAACAAATTTACAAGAAAAAAAATCCCATTAAAAAGTGGGCAAAAGATATGAACAGACACTTTTCAAAAGAAGACATTTATGTGGCCAAGAAACATATGAAGAAAAGTTCAACATCAGTTTTCATTAGAGAAATGTAAATCAAAACTACAATGAGATACTATCTAGCACCAGTCAGAATGGCGATCATTAAAAAGTCCGGAAACAACAGATGCTGGCAAGGCTGAGGAGAGTTAGGAATGATTTTACGCTGTTGGTGGGACTGTAAGTTAGTTCAACCATTGTGGAAGATAGTGTGGCGATTCCTCAAAGACCTAGAACCAGAAATACCATTTGACCCAGCGATCATATTACTGGGTATATACCCAAAGGAATATAAATCATTCTATTATGAAGACACATGTACATGTATGTTCATTGCAGCACTATTCACAATAGCAAAGACATGGAATCAACCCAAATGCCCATCAATGACAGACTGGATAAAGAAAATGTAGTAATATAAACCATGGGATACTATGCACACATCAGAAGTGTCTGATTTCAATTATAGAACATGAACATTACATAGTGAGCCGAGAATTTCTTGTTGTACCAGAATGGGATAATGTCCTTTGCAGGGACATGGATGAAACTGCAAGTCATTATTCTCAGCAAACTAACGCAGGAACAGAAAACCAAACACCACATGTTCTCACTCATAAGTGGGAGTTGAACAATGAGAACACATGGACCCAGGGAGGGGAACAACACACACTGGGGCCTGTAAGGGGAGGTGGGTTCTTGTGGGGAAAGAGAACATCAGGAAAAATAGCTAATACATGGGGGGCTTAATACTTAGATGAGGGGTCAACAGGTATAGCAAACCACCATGGCACATGTTTACCTATGTAACAAACCTGCACAACCTGCACATGTACCCTGAAGCTTAAAATAAAATAAAAATAAAAGAGCTTCACAAAATTATTGTAAAAACACTTAGTAACAAATCAATACTATTTATTTGTGTTTATGTATTATCAATAACAATTTTTTAAAGTTTACATATTAAATCTCAATTCAATAGACTTGGGAAGTTTTTAGGTCATATTAATATTTAAATAGATTTCAATCTGCTGAATACAGGAAAATGCTTAGCCGCTGGTATTCTTAAGAATACATATAAGTGATATATATAAGCACAGTGCCTAGCAAATATATGTGCTTAAAAGTCTTTGCTATACTCACAAATTTCTCCTCAAGTTTTTAGTTTATCATTTATCACTCAGTGGATACCTCATATCTAAGAACTAGTTCAGGCTTAAGCCATAAATATTAACCTATGAATTCAAGGCTAGCAATTAATCAGATTTTTTAACCTTTTATGTTACACATGGTTTCTATTTGAATAATAGATTGTATTTTACTCTTGAACTGCAGTAACATAAATCTTGAAAGCTAGTTGTGAATTGTTTATGAGGTGCAATGTAACTAAAAAATGAATTTCAGCTTTTCCTTGTGTTTATAGGTATATAAAGAAATCCACAGGGCATATACACAGATTAAAAGAGAATTGGGACACACCAGCCACTTGCTGTTTATGAACCTTTGGATCCTGCTTCAAATAAACCAACTTCTAAAAACACACGGAAGATTGAAGGCATATAAACACCATCTTTCAGAGATGTAAACTATAATTTATAAGTTACAATGTATTGATTTATATCATATTTCATTAAAATTATCTATTTACACTAATTCTATTACAATAATTTTATAGAGAGGATCTGGAGATGCATAGGTAACAAACTTTATTTTTTATTTTTCTTTTCATGGAGACAGGGTCTTGCTATGTTGCCCAGGCTGGCCTAGAACTTCTGGGCTCAAGTGATTGTCCTGTCTTGGCCTCCCAAAGTGCTGAGATTACAGCCGAGAGTAAACAAATTCGACCATCTAACAAAGCTTATTTTATTGCTTCAACTTCTTGTTTTCAAGCTTATGAAATGACAATAAATGTCCTAGTGTAAGGAGGCCTGAATAAAACAAGTGACCATGAGAACACATTTAGCCCTTAATCTGACCCATTTCTTATGGGCCAGGCCTGGTGCTAGGAATGCGGTGATGAATAAGTGGAAGGTGTGAACTGAGATTGTGAGGATGAGAGGGAGTCCACCATGTGGGAATCTGGGATGATGGAAGGGCCCCGCAGATAGGGGACCCCCGTGACCAGAAGTTGTGTTGAGTGGAAAAGAGCTTGGTGTAACTGAGGTCAGCTAGATTCCTTAAATACTGCCCAGAGCCCTTGAAGCTATCTAAGGGCTCTTATCTATCTAAGAGCAGGCTTCTCATGCCTGCTCCAAACAACACTCGACTCGGAATTTTTTAAGGACAGCCGCCCTGTTAGGTTTGCCTGAGATGGTGTAGTTTTCTCCCGCGGCGGTAGAGGCACAGACAGTAAGAATGCAGAAGCCGGGCCTCACAATTCCTCGGACTAGGGCACAGGAGGACCCCCGCCCCAACCCCGCCCTGGACTAAAGCCTGTGAAGACCCCACCCCATGGCTCCATTGACTCTGGCACCAGAGGAACCCCGCTCTCCAGCGCCCTGGCCTGAGGTGGGAGAGGACCTCGGACCTGCTCCGCCCTGAACTAGAGCACAGTGGGACGCGCGACCAACCATGGCCTCAGGCACTGGAGGACACCTGCAACGCCCTGCGCTAGACTATGCTACTGAGGGACCTCTCCCCGCGCTCCACCCTGGACTAAGGCACCTGAGCATCCCCGCACCACTCCGCGGTGTCCTGGACTGTGCCACTGCAGAACCCCCGCCCCTCCATCCACACCCTGGACTCTAGCACCCGAGGACCCCGGCCCTGGCTTGCCCCGAACTACTCTTGCCTCTCTGCGCACTGGACTGTGGTTCCAGAGGACGTGGTCCTGCGGCAACTTGGGCTACCCTGTGGACTCCAGGACCCCATTCCCGCCCGGCCCTAGAGCAAGACACGGGAGAACCTCTGATCTGCCGCCCCCTGGACTAGGGCACCAGAGGACCCACACCTTGCCGTGCCCTGGACTACAGCACGGAAGGACCCATGATCCGCCCGGCACTGGGCTCCTGCACAGAGGGACGCCCGCCATGGAGGTCTGGACTACTCTTGCCCCACCGCACTCTGGACTACTGCACGCCAAGACCCTCGCCTGAACGCGCCCTACACTCTGGCATGGGGAAACCCCGCCCCGCGGAGCCCTGGACTCTGGCATTGGAGGACTCCTTGGCTACGTTCTGGACTCCTGCACTAGAGAACCCTGCCCCGTCGCCCCCTAGGTTATGGCACGGGAGGACTCTTGCCACCGACTTCCGCACGGTAAGACCCCTGACCCGCCTTGCACTGGATTCCAGCACTGGAGGACCCCCTGCCACGGCGCTCTCTGGACTACCCCTGCCCCTCCGCGTCCTGCACTACAGCACAGCTGGACCGCCGTCCCACTGCGCACTGGACTGAGGCACAGCAGGACCCTGGCCTCGTGCATGGTGACTGCAGGACGAGGTGACCCCCCGCCCCGCCGCGCGTTGGACTATGGCACAGGAGGACCACCACTCCCGCATGCCCTGGATCACTGCAGGACAAGTCCCCCACTCGGCCGCGCCCTGGAATATGGCACTGGAGGACCCCAGTCCCGCCGCTCCGTGGACTCCACCACCGAAGACCCTCGCCCTGCTGCGCCCTGGACAAAGGTACTGGAGGACCCGGCTTCACCGCCTCATGGGCTATCGCATAGGAAAACCCCCACCCTACCCCCACCCCGCGCCAGAGATTCTAGCAAGAGAGGACCCCTGCCCCCTGCTTTCCGGACTACAGCAAGGCAGGAACCACACTCTTCCGAGGTCCTCACTATGGCAAGTGTGGACGCAGCCCTGGTACCCCTGGACTAAGTCACCGAAGGACCCCGACCCCACCAAACCGTGAATTCCAGCATTGGAGGACCATTGCCTTACTGCGGACTCAAGCACTGGACTATTGCAGGGCAGGATCCCTGTCCCGCCACGCACTACACTACCTCACTGGAGGACCCAGCCTCACTGCGTTCTGGACTCCAGCACCGGAGGACTCCTGCACGGAGGACTCCGGCTCTGCCACGTCCTGGACTCCTGCAGAAGAGAACTCCCACCCCGCTGCACCCTGGATATAGCAAGGCAGGAATCCCGCCCTGTCGCGCTCTGGGCTGTGGCACCTGAGGATCCACGCCCCAGCGCGCCCTGGACTACTGCTCCGCAGGACTTCTGTTCCACCGCACCCTGGACTATGGCACCAGAGGACCCAGCTCCCCGCGACCTGGACTATGGCACCAGAGGACCCAGCCTCCCTGCGTCCTGGACTAAGGCACCAGAGGACCCAGCCCCTCGCGCCCTGGACTATGGCACCAGAGGACCCAGCCCCCCTGCGTCCTGAACTAAGGCACAGTAGGACCCCGCAGCATCATGTACTCCTGCACGGGAGGACCCTCGCAGGGCTGCTCACTGGACTGAGCTACTGAAGGAGCCCCACCCCTGCCTCACCCTGGACTAAGGCACTGGAGAACTCTTGCTCCGCAGAGCCGCGGACTCTTGCAGGAGAGAACCTGCGCCCAGCCGTGCCCTGGACTATGGCACAGTAGGGCCCACACCGCGCCATGGACTCCTGTACTGGAGTAAGAGTAGTGACAAATGTCCAGGTTTACAAGTTGAAAAGTAGCAATCAATGTGCTACAATAGATGTATTTGATGTAAAATTACAAATGCTGAAAACATTATGTGTAATTGCCTAGACAGAACAATTACACAAGACAAAGAAATAAAAGAAATCCATATAGGGAAGGAAGAGGTAAGATTGTTTCTGTTTTCTGAAAATATAATCTTAAGATACAGAAAATCTTTTTTATTATTAATGTTCTGTTTACTTATTTTTATAATATTTTATAAATAAACTTTATTCATATAAAACAAGCCAAACATCTGACATTCAAAAATGGCTACTGTTATAAAATCAGAAACATAGAGTGTTGGGAATATTGAAATTTCTAAATCTTTATGAATAACACAATCGCTTAAGTTATATCCACAAAGAACAGAAAACAGGCAAGCTTGAAAATGTGAGGATAGAAAGGTGTCACAGTGATGTGTTTTTAGAGACAGTACCTTCACCTCTAAGCACCTTTCAGGTAGGTGATAGCTAGCTCATAGGCACCAGAAATTCATAACAGAAATTAAATTACCCAAAAGGCACAGAAGAAAATGTTAACACAAGTATAAAAGTAATTTTATGTAAGGTTAAAACCTATTTTTAAAGTGCTTCCAAATATGTAAAACTATACACAAATCCATTACACATTCAGCTTAAGTTTACCATTAAAAAGTGTACACACATACTCTAACTGTAAATACATGCCACTGTTTATAATGTAGCATTTACCACCACAACACCCAAAGATATTAACAGAAACCAACTCCCTACTAAAATCTAGGGAAAGGTTTTAGAGCTAGTGAAATAATTTATTGCAGACCGTATTTGTTATAAAGAAACTGTTGGCTCATTCTACTGTATCCACACTCCCTCACAATCTTAAGGGAAATACAATAAATCCACTTTCTTCTCCTAAAATGATATTTAGCACATTTGGCAAGGAGGAGTAGTCCCTTTACTCCTTTTTTCTTATCTTTTTTTCTTTTTCTTTCTTTTTTTTTTTTAAGAATAAATCACTTTCACAAAACTAAGACTGAAACTTTTTCGAAGCTCAGCTTGATTTGCTGGAACTACACAGAGACATGTTTGATCACACAACAGCAACTGCACATCCTCCCAAGTCTGGAATACAGAATTGATGGAGGACACTTACTTGCTTAAAATGTATTTGATTATTCGGCATTTATGATAAAAATATCATCCAGGGATCATATTCAAGAGGGTAAATTTAGGATTACATGTTTCTAGAACATATAATATGTAATGCCATCCAAAACCAACAACAAACAACAAAAAGCATTGAAACCCAAGAACCACTTAAAATTTAGAATTAGGAAATTTCAATCTATAATTGTCAAACAATAAATGAGTTACAATATTTTTCTAATAAGAAAAATATCACCTCAAGTGGCCACCATTTTGAAGACCACCACAGATCTCAAGGCATGAGACCACTCACCAACAAAATCTATCCCTGCTATTGCATCTAGGGCCATCTCAATATGTGGCTGACAGCAAATGTTCTAACTTAATCTGATAGATGCTCCTTTAGCATATAAAAGAGCTTGCTAAGTCCCTATTACCTGTAGCAGTCTATCAACTAAATATGTAAGAAGTCATTTCATAGACAAGGTTTATGAATGACTTAGAAGTAAAATTAGTAATTTCTAAACCACTGTAGTGTTTTCTATGTTTTTAGAGATATTCCTAACACAGAGTTCTCCAAGGGGCTGTGAAAACAAGTACAAACATACATGTATAATTTTGTCATGGATGTTTCTGTACTAATTTGGGGGAGACTGGTGGGCCATAAATAAATGAGATACACATCCTAAAAATAATGGTAAAAATTATCAAGCACCACTTTCAGATGGTTATTCAAGTATCAACTTGGTATGCAAGTAAGTTCACCGATTTCTTCACCTATGATTTCATATTCAAAGTGCTACATCTTACTTAGGTACTGATACATTTAGAAACCTTTATAATCAACCTTTTAAAGAAAATCCAGCTTTTTCAGATGGTAAACTTGTTTTTACTAACTTTAATGCCTGTAACTATTTCGATATAACCAAACAAAAATTTTTTAAAATATATTCCTTACAGTTCCTGATTAACTTATTTTTTTGATATATTTTGAGGCTAGTAACAAAATTTAGACCAGAATAGGTTTTCATATATCAAAAAAAGGAAAGGAACACGGAGAGCACAGATGAGACGTGTGGAGGCTCTATACTGTAGACCCATCCTTGCTCTGTGCCAGAATCATCACAGGAATCGCGCCCATTCGACTTGGATTAGGGGCAGCTACCTTAGCAGGTGGGAGAGTCGGACTCTGAGGAGTGCGTTCAAAGTCTTCACTTGGTACTTGTTTATACTGAGTCTTGGAATATCCTTCCATGTTGGAAGGAGACATGGATCCCAGGGATGAATGATTACTGCCTATGTAGCTTCTGGCGGTGGACGTACGGCTCTTTGGAGGCGGCACATCTTCCCTGATATCGTGATGAACTTCCTTTTCATATTTTTCTTCTCTGCGCTTTTCACGACAGCAAAAGATGATAAGACCAATGAGCACTAGAGCAAGTAAAGTTTCTATAATGGCTCCTGCAATTAGTCCAGCTTTATTTGAAGGAGGGACAACGTTTACACACAACAGGCACTGATCAGAGCCCACTCTGTTTCTGACTGTACAGCTGTATGTCCCAGAGTACGCAGAAGAAGCATTTTTTACAGATATAACAGATGAAGTCATTTCTGCTAACCATGAAGTGAGCATTTTCTGTGAGTCAGACAATTTTTGCCACTCATACTGTAATGGAAGTGAACCTTCTTTTGGTTCACATTTTAGTTTAAAGTCACTTCCAATTTCTTCTGATCCATCAACGTAACATCTTGTACCTGAAGGCTTAACAAGAACTACCAGCTAAATCTTCTTATTTGCAACACCAGGAGCTTTTTTCACTTTACACTGATCTGTGCCAGTATCTGACAGCTGTAAATTCGTTACATTTATTGATGCATCACCAGATTTGAGATCATTACTCTTAAAATGTACTCGGGCTTTCAGATCTGGATAGTAGTCATCATAAATTTTGTCTCCAGAATATAAAATAATCACTTGATCCACGTTCTGATTATCCGCTGGTGATATCAGCCACTCGATGTCCAGCGGTCCCTGGTCTTCGGCACTAAGTGTAAATTTGCATGGCAGATAGGCAGTTTCCCCTTTGGCTTTCTCAGTCATCTGCTCAGGAGCAGTGATACTCAAACTTCCGGTGAAATCCGCGACTCCGCACAGGAGCGCGAAGCGCAGCAAGAGCGCCATGGTGGCTGCCGTGCCGTGGGCGGCGGCTGCAGGTAGGCGGCTCTCGCTCCGGGTCCTAGGCTCCCCGCGCCTCGCGCACTCAAGATAGAGAAAATCTTAAAGACTCCACCAAAATAAACGGTTAAAGCTGATAAAGAAATTCAATATAGTTAATAGTCACAAAATCAACATACAGATAGCATTATTGTTTCTATACACTAATGACAAACTATTACCTGAAAAATAAATTAATAAGGCAATTCAATTTATAATAGAATCAAAACAGATATAAAAATATATAAAAGACTTAGGAGTAAATTTAATCAAGAATGTGAAAGATTTGCACACTGAAAACTATAGCACATTGATGAAAAAAATTAAAATGGCATAAATAAATGGAGAAATATCCTTAATTGATGGATTCAAAAATTAGTATTGTAAAAGTGTCAATGCTACCCAAAGCAATCTACAGATTAAATGCAACCACTATCAAATTCCCAGAAATAGAAAAATTACTGCTAAAATTTGTGTGGAACCACAAAAGACCCTGACTAACCAAAGCAATCTTGAACAAAAAGAACAAAGCTGGAGGCATCAGACTACCCGATTCCAAACTATATCACAAAGCTATAGTAATTAAAACAACATAGCAGTGGCATAAAAACAGTCATGTAGAACAGTGCAAAGGGTTATAGAACCCGTAAATAAATCCGTGCTTCTGTGGTCAATTGATTTTTTGATAAAATAACTAAAAATACACAATGAAGAAAGAAAATTACTTTCAATAAATGGTGTAGAAAAAACTGACTATCCACATACAGAAGAATAAAATTTGACTTTTCTTTTGCTCTTTATACAAGCATCAAATCAAAATTAAAGACTTAAATGTCAAACTACTAAAAGGAAATATAGAAAAAGACTGTATGACATTGGCCTGAGCTATGATTTTCTGTAGATTATTCCAAAAGCACAGGCAACAAAAGCAAAAACACACTAATGAGATTGCATAAAACTAAAAAGCTTTTCCACAGGAAAAGAAGCAATAATAGAATGAAGAGAACCCACAAATGGGATAAAATTTTTAAACCATACATCAGATAAGGGGCTCATATAATAATATATAAGTAGCTCAACCTACTCAAAAATAAGAATAAAACTATGCTTATTAAAAAAAATAAGCAAAGAACCAGAATAGACATTTCCTAAGGCATACAAAAGGCCAACAGGTACATGAAAAAATCATAAACATTTCTAATTATCAGAGAAATGCAAATCAAAGCCACAATGAGATATCACCTCACACATTTTAGTAGGGCTATTATAAAAAAAGATGGAAGATAAGTGTTGATGAGGATGTGGAGAAAAAGAAACCCTGCACACTGTTGGTAGGAATGGAAATTAGTATAGCCATCTTGGAAAACAGTATGAAGCTTCCTCAAGAAATTATAAATATATTTACCCTATGATCCATCAATCCCACTTCTGGATATATGTCCAAAGGAATTTCAATCAGTATGTCAAAAAGAGACATCTGCAATTTCATGTTCATTGCAGCATTATTCATAATACCCATGAATTAGAAACAACCTAACTGCTTATCAACTGAAGAATGGATAAAAATATGTGGAAAAATTGGAACTCTTCCACACCACTGGTGAGACTTTAAAATGTAAAACAGTCTGGCAGTTCTTCTAATGGTTAAACATAGAGTTATCACATGACCCAGCAATTCCACTCCTATGTGTTTACCAAAAAGAAAAGAAAACAAGTGCTACACAAGCAGTAGTACACAAATGTTTATAGCAACACAAAGTAGAAGACAACCGAAATGTTCATCAGCTGAGGAGTGGATAAATAAAATGTGGTGTGTCCATAAAATAGAATCTTATTTAGCAAGAAAAGGTAAAAAACTGTTAATGCATGCTCCAAAATGGATGAACATTAAAAATATGTTAAGTGAAAGATGTGAGTAAAAAGTGACTATGTGTTATTATGATTCCATTTATGTGAAATGTCCAGAATAGGCAAATTCATAGTCAGAAAGTAGATGAGTGGTTGTCTAGACTAGGAGGGGTTTAAAAAAGGCTGGAGAAAATGGGGAAAGATTGCTAATAGGTGCAAGTCTCTTTTAAGGAGAATTAAAATGTTATAAAATTATATTATGATGATTATTTGTCCATCCAGTTAATATACTAAAAGAATTTGAAGTTTGTACTTTAAATGAGTGAATTACGCAATGTATAAATTATATCTCAATAAAGCTGTGGAAAGTTAAAAGTATATGTAGGATGCATACAAAAATACTACTTATCTTTATAAATGAATAAAATTCTGTCATTTGCAAAAACATGGATGAATTTAGAGGACATTATGCTAAGTAAAATAAGCCAGACACAGGAAGACAAATATCTCTTAATATCACTTATATGTGAAATCCAAAACTGTGCACTGATAGAAGTTAAGAGTAGAATGGTGGTTTATCAGAGGCTGAGCAGGGCGGGGGGTGGGGGTGGAAAAAGCGGAAATATTCAGTGGGATAATGCTTCAGTTAGGAGAAAGACATTCTGGTGATATGGTGCACAGCAAAGTGACTGCAGTTACTCATAATGTAGTGCATATCTTAAAAGTGCTAAAATAGTACATTTTAAATGTTTCACCGTAATGTAATAAATATCTGAGGTGAAGGATATGTTATTTAGCCTGATTTGTCCATTTTACAATATTTACATGTATCGTATCACATTGTACCCTATATATATTTATTTCTTATTTTATTAGATTTAGGGATGATGATTATGTTGAGGGATTGGGACTCGACTGAAGGCACAACATCATCAATCACTTGGAAACAATATTTTGCCTATGTGTTATGTTATATTGACAAAAACTTTTATTGTGGCAGGCAATATAGCTCCCTATTGAAATATGTGAAAAATGTAGAGAAAAAAAGACAATATTTGTTATCAAGGGATATTTAGGCCTGAGATACATGATGCTAATATTCAAAACATACACTTTTTAAAAATTAGATTTAAAATGTAAACTGAAGCAGAACATTTAGAAAAAGACATAATATCTACTATAAAAGTCCTGGGTTAGAAAAGTTAAAATGCTAAATGAAAAAATAATACTTCTTGGGTGGCTTAAAATCGAATATGAGACAAAAGATTACTCAGAAATTTTTCTAAGATTAAAAACATGTATACAGTTTCTTTGATATAAAATGAAATAAATGTCTGGATATAACTTTAACAGAATAGAATAGGGAGACAAGGGCAAAGAGCAGGTGTATGCAGAATAAAGTGAACGTATTATTGCAACAATGAGAGGGACAGAGTTGAATGATTGCTCTTGGAGACAAGGGATTTTGATGTCTAAGTTAATGACAAATCTTTTGTTTGCAAGTTAAAAAAATGTAACTTAAACCTGGTGAAGGAATAAAGGGTGGTTGGGGGGATGATTCTTTGTACACTAAACTTGTTTTAATGACTAATGAATTAATCATAAGTTCAAATGATTTTATGGAGGCCGTTTCTTTATTTGATATTTCTGGACTCCTTTTTTCTTTGTATGTGCTGCATTTTTACCTACTTGAACAATTTTTACCCACAAAGTTTAGGAAACACTGTAACCAAATGTTCCAACACGATGTGATCCCTGAAAGCATTTGCAGCTGGGGGAGTAAGGGAAAAGGGGTTTCTCTTTCAACAAATGCATGTTAATCTCAGTGAAAACTCAGAAGTTTAAACATGGTCCTCCTTGGGTCATGTGGCTACCCCAGGACCAATCATTGTACCAGACATAGGAGATAATCTCAAAAGCCAGGCTGGAGTCAAGGTTCTCCTGTGGAGTTTCCACTTTAGAAACCAGTTTTGTCAGGCTTTGTGCTTGCATATTACAGACACGATAGCCATATAGCTATCTATTCCACTTCCAGTAGAGATAAAAACCTAAGAACATATGCCCATTCAAAGGATTTTACATGAATCTTCATAGCAGCTTTACTTGCAGCAGCCAAAACCTGAAAGCAGTCCAAATATCCATGGACAGGTGAATTTGTGACTTATAAACTTACTATGGTATCTGTATATAATGAAATAATACTGCCTAGTAGGAACAGAACAATTGATAGATGTAGCAACATGAATAAATCTCAAAAACAGTGATGCTGAATGATCAGAAAGTATACATACCCTGTGATTTTATGTATTTGGAAATAAAAACTCATGGATAGTGACTGGAAGTGGGTCAGTGGTTGCCTGCGGATGGAATGGGGATAGGCAGAAAAAAGTGAGTAGAAAAAGCACAAGGAAACTTTGGTGGTAAAGGTAATGGATATGTTTGCTATTTTAATATGTTGTTGGTTTTGTAGAGCTACAAATGCCAAGAATTCTCAAAATGTACAACTGAAGTATGTGCAGTTTATTGCACGTAAATAAACCTTTAAAAAATTAACTGATACAAATTGACTTACGTGACCAGAAAGCTCTTGAAAAACTCTGTTTTCTCCCCTATTTTTATTCTTGCCTGCCCTTATAGACTGTGTTAACACATTTCTCATCTTACTGTTCTTTTGTGTCTACATTTCTCCAGGTCAATATAACTCTCACCATAATTTCTTGGTTTCTCTTTAGTTCATTAGTAATTATGAGCAATGTATTGAAATGTTAAAGATATGTTCATGCATTCAGAATCCTCTGCTCTCTGATCCACATAACAGTGAATTATGCTGTCAATAATTACACAGTATAGTGCTTTCTTCTTCTTTTTTTGAGACGGAGTTGCGCTTGGTTACCCAGGCTGGAGTGCAATGGTGCATTCTGGGCTCACTGCAACCTCCAGCTCATGGGTTCAAGTGATTTTCCTGCCTCAGCCGCCTGAGTAGGTGGGATTACAGGCATCTGCCGTCATCCCCGGCTAATTTTTGTATTTTTATTGGAGACAGGGTTTCACCATGTTGGCCAGGCTGGTCTTGAACCTCTGACCTCAGGTGATCTGCCTGTCTTGGCCCCAAAGTGCTGGGATTATAGGCATGAGCCACCACACCCGGCCAGAATATCGCTACTTTTGCAAATAGCTACAATTGACCCTGATCTGGACTTTGAGTTGATCATAGCTTTGTAAAAGAGGATAGCATTGTAAAACTACAAAATTAGACTGATAATAAATAACATAGAATGCTTTCAGTATAAGAAATAATAATACTATCCTAAGCAAAAATAAATAAATAAATAAAACTGGAGGAATTATATTATCTGACTTCATATTATACTACAGAATTATAGTAACCAAAAGAGTATGGTACTGGCATAAAAATAGACCCATAGATCAATGGAATGCAATAGAGAACCCAGTAACAAATCTACATACCTACAGTGAACTCATTTTTGACAAAGGTGCCAAGAACATACACTGGTGGGAAATGGTGTTGAAAAAAACTGGATATCCATATGCAGAAGAATGAAAACAGACTAGTATCTATTACCAAATACAAAAGTAAAATCAAAGTTGATTAAAGATGTAAAGCTAAGACCTCAAACTATAAAACTAGTACAAAAAAACTTTGGGGAAAATCTCCAGGACATTGGTCTGGGCAAAAATATCTTGAGCAATACCCCACAAGCACAGTCAACCAAAGCAAAAATGGACAAATGGATCATATTAAGTTAAAAAGCTTCTGCACAGAAAATGATACAATCAACAAAGTTAAGAGACAATCCACAGAATGGGAGAAAATATTTGCAAACTACTCATCCAACAAAGGATTAATAATCAGAATATATAAAAAGCTCAAACTCTTTAAGAAACAATCTAATAACCTGGTTTAAAAAAAGGGGGCAAAAGATTTGAATAGATATTTCTCAAAAGAAGACCTACAAATGGCAAACAGGTATAAGAAAAGGTGCTCAATATCACTGATCATCAGAGAAATGCAAGTCAAAACTACAATGAGATATCATCTCACCACAGTTTAAATGACTTGTATGCAAAAGACAGGCAATAACAAATGCTAGCAGGGATGCAGAGAAAAGGGAACGCTTGTACACTGCTCCTAGGAATGTAAATTAGTAAAACCACTAAGGTGAACAGTTCGGATGTTTCTCAATAAACTAAAAGTTGAGCTACCATATGATCTAGCAATCCTGCTGCTGGGTGTATACCAAAAATAAAGGAAATCAGTATGTCAAATACATATCTGCACTCCCATATTTGTTGCAGCACTGTTTACAAAACTAAGATTTGGAAGAAACCTTAGTGTCAATCAACAGATGAATGGATAAAGAAAATGTGGTACATATACACAACGGAGGACTATTCAGCCATAACAAAGAACAAGATCCAGTCATTGTCAGTAACATTGATGGAACATTATGGATTATTATGTTAAGTGAAATAAGCCAGGCACAGAAAGACAAATGTTACATGTTCTCACTTATTTGTGGAATCTAAAATCAAAACAAACTCACGGACACAGAGAGTATAAGGATGGTTATCTGAGGCTGGGAAAGGTAGTTGGGGGGGAGGTTTGTGGGAAGGTGGGGATGGGTAATGGGTATAGAAATAGAGAGTTAATAAGACCTATTTTATAGCACAATAGGGTGACTATATTCAATAATAATTTAATTGTACATTTTGAAATAACTAAGACTGTAATTGAATTTTTTATAACTTGAAGGATAAATGCTTGAGGGGAGGGATACCCCATTCCCCAAGATGTGCTTATTTCACAATGCATGCCTGTATCAAAACATCTCATGGACCCCACAGATACATACACATACTATGTACCCACAGCATTTTTAAACAATCTAATACAATTTTTTAAATGGCACTTATTTTTTGTTATCTTCAACTATTGTAAAATATAATCTATTATTTATGATTAGCCTTGTTTGAAAACAAATTTTAAAAACACTATTTAAAACCAAATAAATGGACTAGGAGTAACTTGCATAAAAGGACAGAAATTGCTGCTACTTCTTCTAATTATTGAGATGGTATTTCTGTATTTGTGAAATTCTCTGTGATAGAAAATTGAATTGTTTCCAACATTATTATTTTTCATAATTAAACATGTTATATTGCTACTTCTTTAAAAGTAGGCTTTAAAATATTATCAATCTATTTTAAAGTCTACTTGCCAAAATATTAAACTATTCTTAAAAAAAAAGTAATTTATTTAATTACCTAACTTCCTCAAGCAATGTCCTAATTTTCTCAAGCAATTATCTGATTTTCTCAAGCAATTGATATTGGCAAGTTGTTCTAGTTAACTGCTGAGAATCATTGTCTACATATGAGATAAATCATCTGTCAATCTTTTAAAGAAGACTTTATGAGACATAGAAATTGTAGTCTAATCTGTATCACTGACTTTAAACATTGGATAATTGACACTCCATGTTGCCTGTAAGCCTATTTCACAGCAGCTGAGTGATGTTAATAGGTGTTTCTTGGAGTGCCATTTTCCTTATAACCCTTAGATTAATTCAGATTGACTGAGTTCTGTGTCAGTGGAAATTGCCAGAATTATATCATTGTGCTTTGCATCTAGTTTCACTTTTCGAAAAGCCTACACAGATTTCAGATGTTTAGAAAATAGCTCTTGTTTTCCTTCTGGGTAATCTTTTTCATGTTACCACTCTTGTCAGCATCTGCATTGGGCAAATTTCCTAGGACCTCCTTCTGCTTCCTTGAAAATATGAAAACAAAATCAGTGTAGCGCAGCAAGCCAGGGAAAGTCTGCTTTGATTGACTTATGGCCATAGTCACCCAGCAGTTCCTTCAGATGTGGCTTCCCAGGTCAGCCACTGAGTCCACACGCTGTCCTCCTGCGTGTGGCTCTGTGAGCCGTTTGAGGAGAAAATGGGGGACTTTGGGCTTCAGCCCGAGGAAAACACGGTGGAGATGGAGGAGCCCCTGGGCGTCGGCAGGTTAACTGAAAACATGAGAGGACGCAAGCACGGGACCAAGCCTGTCACTAACCTGTAAAGAACTCTCACCAAGCCGACTGGGCACTATTCTGCGCGTCTGCCTTTGCCACCACCGTGTGCGGGAATGCCTGGGGCACGACTGGGCCATCCCAGGGTTCTTATTTCTATACATTCCGATGTTACCCCTCAGCAAAACGCCAGAGGCTGGCAGACACAGTGGAGCATCCTGCAGTAGGGATCCGAAGCCGTGGAATCTCCAAAGGGCCACTTGACCGCGTCGCAGAAGCTCCAGCTCAGGCTGGACATTGCCCAGAAAGCCCAGATCGTCTTTGGCAAGACCTCCCGGATTGTGGTTTTGATTTACATTTCTCTGATGGCCAGTGATGATGAACATTTTTTCATGTGTCTGTTGGCTGCATAAATGACTTCTTTTGAGAAGTGTCTGTTCATATCCTTCGCCCACTTTTTAATGGGATTGTTTGATTTTTTCTTGTACATTTGTTTAAGTTCTTTGAAGATTCTGGATATTAGCCCTTTGTCAGATGGGTAGATTGCAAAATTTTTCTCCCATTCTGTAAGTTGCCTGTTCACTCTGATGGTAGTTTCTTTTGCTGTGCAGAAGCTCTTTAGTTTAGTTAGATCCCATTTGTCAGTTTTGGCTTTTGTTGCCATTGCTTTTGGTGTTTTAGACATGAAGTCCTTGCCCATGCCTATGTCCTGAATGGTAATGCCTAGGTTTTCTTCTAGGGTTTTTATGGTTTTAGGTCTAACATTTAAGTCTTTAATCCGTCTTGGAAAAGTTAATAATAATACAAATAATAATATGGAAGAAATTAAAAAAAGACCTCCCGGAGACCAGGAACTTGGTCGGGGTGCGCGGCCTGAGATCACCCCAAGATCTGGGGTGCCTTCCTGTCCTTCTGCTTCTTCCTTAGCCGCTTTAGGGGGTGCGCCTCGCCGTGGGTCTCCCTGCGGGCGGCGCAGTGGTGCTCCTGGATGTCATCTCCAGGCGCTTTTGAGACTGCCGCCGGCACCGGGTGCCAGGTACCTGCGGATTGGCCTCCCCACGCCGGGCTCAGGGACCTCCAGCGCTCCGCGGTGCGGGCTGCAGGCGACCTCAACGTGGAGCTGCTGCCAGCGCCACAGGCCCCAGGGGAGGCCCAGGATGCTGCTTCCCGGCCCCAAGAAGGGCAGCTTCGGAAAGTCTTTGGCGCCCATCGGGGGCGGGGCTGAGAACTAGGCTGGCGCCGCTGCCTGGTAAGCGGGGACCAAGAGGCCCACGGCCTCCATCAGGAACCAGGTGCTTCTCCAAATCCCGGACTTCAAGGAGGAGCAACAGCGTCAAGCTGGCTGACACCAGAAGTCCCCGCTCCTGTCTGTCCTTCCGCACTCAGGAGCGGGGATGGCCGCAGGGACGCCATCCGCCCACAAATCGCTGCCGTTTGCTGCCATGGTGCGCGGAGATGCGGTCCCCGAGGCCACTTTCGGCCAGGACGCCGGGATCGTATCATCCGCAGTATCCAGCGCTGACACTCAGTATTGACTTTCCCCGGACATTGCTGGATTTTTTGCTTTTTAAAACAATTTTGCAGTGGGAGAACAAAAAATGGCATCCTCAGAGCTTTTGCAAAATTCTCCTGGACCTGTGGTCCTACGGTGTTCACCTCTGCGTTTTACTGACCACTAATTGGCCAGAGCTCCTAAGGCCTATAAGGGCCCCACCCGGCGCTTTAGACACTCCTGAGGGACATTCGCGGCTCAGGAGGATAAAGGTCCTCAGGGGCCTGCTGCGAGGAGGACATGCAGCCCCTCGGCCACTGCATCTTCCTCCATTCCAGCCTGGAAAGAGAGACTTTGTCCTCCACCCTACAGGCCTTCATGACCTTGGGACCCACTCTAGAGGCCACGCGCATTTCCACTGCCAAAGCAATGACACAGGAGATGGAAAGAAATTCTTGGCCAGGCGCGGTGGCTCACGCCTGTAGTCCCAGCACTTTGGGAGGCCAAGGTGGGCAGATCACGAGGTCAGGAGATCGAGACCATCCTGGCTAGCAAGGTGAAACCCCGTCTCTACTAAAAACACACAAAAAGTTAGCCAGGCTTGGTGGCCGGAGCCTGTAGTCCCAGCTACTCGGGAGGCTGAGGCGGGAGAGTGGCGTGAACCAGGGAGGCGGAGCTTGCAGTGAGCCGAGATCGCGCCACCGCACTCCAGCCTGGGGGACAGAGCGAGACTACGTCTCACAAAAAAAAAAAAAAATTATTTTGCCTTCACTATATGCCTAAGTAATTTCTCTGTTAGAGCCCAGAGTCGTGGGGCCCACACCGCCAGCTGACACATGAAAGTGTGGCAACGATGTGGTGGTGTGTCTGTGTGGCAGTGTGTCCGCATTTCTGTGTGGCAGTGTCTGTGTGGTGCTATGTCCATGTGGTGGTGTGTTCATGTATCTGCATGGTGATGTCTCCGTGTGACAGTGTGTTTGTGTATCCGTGTGACAGTGTCTGTGTGTCCTTGTGTCCACATGGCAGTGTCTGTGTGGTGGTGTCTGACAGTGTGGAGGTGTGTCCATGTGACTGTGTGGCGGTGTGTCTGTGTGTGGCAGCGTCCATGTGGCAGTGTGTTTGTGTGTTTGTGTGAGAGTGTGATGGTGTGTCCATGTAGTGATGTCCCTTGTGTGTCTGTGTGTCCCTGTGATAGTGTGGTAGCGTGTCCGCGTGGTGATTTCTCCGTATGTCTGTGTGTCCATCCATGTGAACGTGCCAGTGTGTCCGTGTGGTAATGTCTCCGTGTGTCTGTACATGTGACAGTGTGGTGGTGTGTCCGTGTAACAATGTCGCGGTGTTCCCTCCCCGGCTTGCGGAGCCGGCGTCTTTCCCTCTCAGCCCAGGACGCCCCAGGAGACCCCAGCTTGGCGGGCAGGAGGCGGCTTCTGTGGAGGGAGGCGCAGGGAGCCCCAACAGCCGAGTTTGTGGGGTCCCCTGCATTGGGTGGGAGTGAGGAGAAAGGCGCCGGGGCAGCCAGGACAAGCCTGGGCCTGCCCTAAGGAGGTGATCGACTCCGGGCCTGCATTTTGGGGCGAGCACTCCAGCTCGGTCTTGTCCTAAGTCCTTTGTGTGCCGTGGAGATTGCTGAGTTTTGAAGAAGGGAAGGTCATCTTTGTAGCGGAAAGCCTGATGTGTTTCTCTATTGCTGTCACTTTTCAGCCTCATGGCTGGTGAAACATCAAACATCGGGCACCTTCTGCCAAGAAAACTCCCGGAAGAAAATGTGGGGACCGGCAGTATCCAACCAGAGGAGTCACACACAGATTTCTGTTTGGTTGGAGATCGGCCGTTTTTGCCTGTGGGTGGCGGAAGCGGAGCAGCTCTGCAGCTGGAAGGAAGGTGGGTTCTGTGCGGCCAGGAAAGTCCTGGCCCGGGGCGGAGGGGCGAGAGGTGATGTGCGGTGAAAGGCTGTGCAGGGCAGCGGGCAGTGTGCATCGCCCCTACTGCGGGGCGCCCAGGAGGAGGACAGGTCCGGGCCTGGCGGGAGCAGAGGCGGCGGGGCTGGAGTCCCCGCACCAGGCGTGAGGGCAGGCGGAGCCGCAGGCTGTGGCCGAGGGGGACTCCCGGGCACCTGGTGGGCGTCCCCATGACCAGGATGCACACCGGGCTCCGGAGGCCAGGGGGACCAAGCGAGGGGTGCCAGGGGAGGCTCGAGGTTCCCGCGGCGGGAGGTGGGTCCCTGGACCCTGGTCTCCTGCTGCTGTCCCGCACATGGGCCGCCTTCGCTCAGGGGCACCCCGCCAGGGTCGCCTATCTGGGACCTCAGCGCAGCTCCTAGCGGGCGGGAGGCTGAGGCAGAGACCTCGGGGCCCAGCTGGGTCTGCAGTTTCCACCAGTCGTGACGCAGGGCGAGCTCAAGCTGTGCCGCCCAGGCAGGAAACCCTCCGACCTTGCCAGCTTTGGCGCCAGCCTTGGTGACTCTCTCCAGCTCAGCTTCAACACCTTTCAACAGTTCTGTGTTCTCTATTATCACAAGAATTCTTTCTGTATTTCCTATCCTTTAAGGATTTAAATATGCATATGTAGTGATATTACAGTTGAAACATTAAACAATATACAATGTAGTGCTATTACAGTTGAAACATTAAACAATATACAATTTCATGTGTCTTTTTTTGTTTAATGTATAATTTTCTAAGAAGTAAAATTATGACTCTACTGCAAATATAAGATAAACACAGATCAACCATGTTATTCAACTCAATAAGCGATGAGGGTTCCAGTAATAGGTTCAAATCATTGCAAGGAACATTAAAGGAGCTTTACAGCCAATGTTAAAGTCAGATCGTTGGGTAGTTACAATACTGGTTAGTATCCAACATAGCCAGAAGCTGTAATCTTTGTGAGTTATCTCTTCCATGGCACAGAAATGATGCGTTTTTCTACTGTACAAAATATTTATCTTTTCTACTACTTCTGCACATAAAAATATTGCTAGTCAGAAAAGACCAGGATTGCACTGAAAGAAAAATCTCAGTAATATCTCTCACCTGTATTCATACTTCTTTTCTTCCTTTATGAAATATCTTTCAACTGCATTTTCCATCTGAAGGTTTATAGAGAGAGAGAGAGGAAAATGAAAAGGAAAATAGTAAGTGAATATTTTGATAACATTTTACAGCTTTATTCATGTCTAACGAACATAAAACACCCTTCCAATATTTAAAGTGTAAATGAGATGAATTTGATATGTACATGTGCCCATTAAACAATCACCATGAAGGGGACAATGAGCATATCCAATACCCTCAAAGCTTCCCGGTTCTCCTTTGTAATGCACACTCATACCTCTCAGGTGTGAAGTATTGAGCTACACACATACACACAAATACACACTGGGATATCTAATTGTTTCAGAAGCATTTGTTGAAAATGTTATGTCCATGAATGATCTAAGAACTTTATCAAAAATTAGCTGATAGCTGATATACATGTGTATATCTATATTTGTACTACATGTCTTAAGTATTACTGTAACTTTATAAGTCTTGAATCCAGGTGTTGTTAATTCTCCAACAGCACCTGGTTTCAAAGTAACTGTTTCCTTTCAAAGTAATTTGCCATTATAAGTCCTCTACCCATCGATGTACATTTCAGAATTTTAGTTTCTCAATTTCTAAAATAAGAAATCCAGCTGCGATTTGATTGGAATTGTTATAGATCAATGTGGGAAGAGTAGACATCTTAACAATATTGAGATTTATGACTCATAAATTCAATTTATTTAGGTCTCATTTATTTTAGCAATATTTTGTAGTTTTGTAGTTTTCAAATGTTTCTCTTTTTTGCAGGTTTATCTCTAAGTACTACATATTTTGATATTTACAATAATATCAAAATTATGGTAACATTAATGCAAATGTTGTTTTATTTTTTCCTCCATTAATTGTCAGGTAGTTTTAAATCATAATTTAATTGTATGATAAAACTGAATTTTGCGAGAAATGTATACATATTGTATATATACTTTTTTTCAGTTTGGCAGATTGACTGCATTCTCATATCATAATTTAAAATTGCATAATTACCACTCAGCCTCCTCTCAAGGACAATATATCAAAACATATATCATGTTTCAGTTTATTTAGCATCATGAAACTCTCATATTGCACTAATTTTTGGAAACCTGGAATAATAAAATAATGTAAATATCAGTTCACAGGCGACATATGAGTACATGCGACAATTTTCTAAATATCGACCTATCGCTCTTTAATTCTATGTTTATATTGTCAATTTTTTCCTCCTCTTGAAACTCTCTTATGCAGCTTATTGACTTTTGGTTCAATTCCTTCCCTGTTTTTCCCCCTAATCTACTTTCTAATATTTTACTGATGTTGTGCTCCTTTTTATTTGGACACTTTTAAAAAGCTGTGTAATTTCTCCTTTGTATTAAAATGCAAATCCATATCCAAAATAAATGAGCGCAGGGACCAAACAGATGTTTGTGCAGCGTGTCCGTTAGCAATATTATTCACAGTAATCAAAGGGAGGGAGCAGCCTGTGTGAATATTGATGGATGAGTGGTTAAACAAAATGTGGTATATACGGCAACATAATAATATTCAGCCTTAAAGTATATTCTCACACATGCTACGAAATAGATGAAACTTGAAGACATGCTAAGTGACATGCCAGTCAGAAAAATTCAAACATTCTATCATGCCACTTCGATGAGTTACTTAGTGAAATTTGTAGAGACAGAAAGTAGAATGGTGATTGCTAGGGGGAGGGAGAGGGAGAGGAATGGGAAGTTGGTGTTCAATGAGTACAGCGTTTTAGTTGGAGAAGAAGACAAGTTTTGGAGGTCTATGGTGGTGACTGTTGCACAATAGTGCAAATATACTTAATGCCACAAAACTGTGCACTTAAAGTGATTAAAAAGGTAAATTTTATGTTGTGTATATCTTTCCAGAATTATAAATCTGCCATCACAGTACAGAAATAGGATATATTATATAGCGTTAGGTGATGATATTTTACACATTTGCACATAATTAGAATTTCAAAGCCTTAATTTCAGATAAGGTAATCTAAGACATAACAATATTGATGTAAGAAAGCCATAAACAATGTTTATTTTCAATCAGATTTACTAAAAAATTTTATTGAAATGGTCAATTTTCTTTGCCAATATTACTGTATTCTTATTTCTAGTAATAGAAGTGTGAGAAAGCATCAAGGAAACTTAAATTGCATTCTCATACTGACTGCATACAATAATTCTGAAAACAGCAGAAGTTATGTATATCCCCCATAAGTAAAACATGAGTAACACAACACAACAAAAATTAATAGGAGATAATTCAAATAATGGTGACCTGTTATTCTTATCCAGTTAAGTACTATTCTTTTCTAACAGGAATTTGCTATTTCAAATATATTATCTGAGATGTCTATATTTATATTTTGAGATGCCATACAAACTTGAGTCAATGACACAGACTTTTACAAATCAAGAAGCTTATTCTGGGGCCATTTCTTTTGACATTTTCTCTAAACTATTAAAGAGGCATTAATGATCCATAAATTATATTATCTACATTTACAGCATTTAAAATGTGTTCAGCATGAAATATTAGCTACAGGGTAAGCTAAATAAATTAAACATGGAATAAAGATTTATCCTTAAATATAAATTACAAGAAGACTTTGATATTAGTTTTTCACAAGTGAAGCATTCTTATGTTCCCCAAAAAGTGTCATATGTTCCCCAAAAAGTGTCATTTTTGTTCCCCAAAAAGTGTCATAACTTTTTGGGGAAACTCTGCGAAAAACGGAGAAACTCTGAAGGGTTTTAAGTATCTTTCCTGAAGCTGCAGACTCCATAACCTCTCTTTACAGGGAGCTCCTGCAGCTCCTACAGAAATGAGTGGCTGAGATTCTTCGTCGCATAGCAGAGCTTCTCATCCAAATCCTTTCCCTTTTTAGTGTCTGTATATCAGTATAAAAGTTCTATAAACTGTAGTTACTTATTTTAATCCCAAAGCAGAGTAACAATATATTTCATCCTAGGGCTGGCAGTTTCTGTGAGTGTTTTGTCTAATTCTCAAAACTCTATCTACAGGATTCCAAAGAGCCTAAAAAGTAAAATATTTTAAAAAGGGGAAAGGAGAAGGGAGAGAAAATAAAATTAATAGCCCATTTCTGTCACTGTTATTAAACACCAGAATACCTTTCTGTTAATCTAATTAAAATTAGTGACATCATTTAACATTTATGTCTTCAACAAAAGTTTGGAATCCTGAAAAAGACATTTAACTTGCTAATAAATATATTTGAATTGAATTGAAATCCTTATATATTACTTTAAATAAAGAACACAAGACGAATTATGATGTGGAAAATTCTATCCCTCATTGTCCAAAATCTAATAGTTAAATTGAACTTGTTAAATAATGTTTTTGGCCAGGCATGTGGCTTACACCTGGAATCCCAATACTTTGGGAGGCAAAGGCAGGTGGATTGCTTGAGCTGAGGAGTTGCAGACCAGGCTCAACAACATGGTGAAACCCAATCTTTACAAAAAAAAAAAAAAAAATTTAGCCAGGCATAGTGGCTTGCCTGTAGTCCCAGCTACTCAGGAGGATGAGGTGGGAGGATCACCTGAGCCTGGGGAAGCTGGGGCTGCAGTGAGCCATGATTGTGCCACTGCACTCCAGCTTGGGCAACAGACTGAGACCCTGTCTCAAAGAAAGACAGAAAGAAAGAAAGAAAGAGAGACAGGAAGGAAGGAAAATTAATGGTTTTGGTGCCAATAATCTTTATGGAATTTTGCTTTAATGAAATGATTTAACTAAGTAGTGACATGATCTGCTTAAGTGTATTGACCCTAGCAATCAGAGGCCTCCATATCCCCACAATGACTTAACAGTTACATTTGACAAGCATTGATTCTCCTATCATACATACAGCATAGTCAGAATTTCAGAATTCCAACTTTCCCTATGCTATTTGGGCATGTTGCTTAACATCTCTAAGACTCGATATTTATACTCTTAAGATACTACTAATAATAGTACCTAGTTTTTATGACATAATGTGCATCAAAAGCATTATACTTTCAGGCAGATGGCAATTTCTCAATAAATATTTGCTAATGTTTTAGTACAAACAGGAAAATTGGATTATGATATTTATGACACTGTTGATTCTCCTTCTAGAAACATTTGTTTCTAAAACTTGTTTTCAAGTTAGAGTGCTATTTTGTATTAAATTGAAAATACTATATGTTCAGATTTTTTAAAAAACAGTATTGCATGAATGTTTTAATTAAAATACTCCTAAATGAGCTTGAGCAAGGAGGACAGGGGAGATAAGCAAAATAAGGTTTTGTGGCATAGGAGACATTTGGTGGAAATCTTTCAGCTCAACTAAGATTTGAAAAAAAAAAGAGAATTTTTATAAAAAATGTAAAGGCAGGTTTTACCCTGATGAGCTTGTGGAGAAAATACAGAGTCTAACATAATTCAAAAGAGACTAATCAGTCAAAGTAGTTTTGAAGGAATATCTTGAAGAGAGAGAACATAAAATGAAGATCAGGTATGTACTTATTTTAATAATCTATCCATGAGATAAAAAGCATTGGGTTTTATTTTATTTGTCAAAAAGGGACAATAGTTTCAAGAACCATTCTTTATTCAGCCTAAAGAGGATTTTACATTTTGAATCAGCGACATATTGTGCTAAGTAGGATAATATCCAAATTTGTGTCTATATCAACAATTTTGTTCTCAGTTAAAAACACTTTATTCACACAACTGATGATTATCTGCATTTGATTTAGTGCTGAACTGTCAAAGGGGGACTAACAAAAACAAAATATTAGAGTTGCAAGCAGCGTAAGTGGAAAATAATGATCATATTGAACTCATCATTACTGAAATAAGAAAACAAAGCAAAAAGTAAATAAGAAAAAAATTGACTACATGAACATTTGCTTCTCTCCTAAGAATCAAAACCCTTAATTTGCTGTGGCAAAAAAGCATCTGGGTCCATTAACCCATGCAAAAGTCTACTGTTTCTGGGAGATAAGAAGAAGCAAAACACATCAGCTTTCAGAGAAGGTTAAGAAACCTCTCATACCCTACCTTATCCCACCTGAGACCAGGCAGAGGATCACTGCTTCTAGGGCAGGGATGCGGGAAAAATACTCCTCCATCAGGAGAGGAACAAGGATTGTTTTGGGGCCCAGGATTTTGCACTAATGCAGAGTTGTGCTACTGTGGTAAAGGTTTGGAAAATCTCGATCCAGTGACCACAGACAAAGGTGCATTGTTCCTATAGAAGGAGAAATAAAAGAGCTTGTCCTTATTGTGGGGTTGAAAACTTGCAATGACATAAATCACAGGTTTTCTACCACTGAGGTGGGAGGAGGGTAAGGTATTATTTCTTCTGCAAAAAACAACACAGATAAGTGACAGTTTGCCTCCCACTAGAATAAGAGTCAAGAAGTGCTAAAAATACCCCTTCTCTGAGTGTCCAATGATGAAACTGGCTCAAAAATAACATGAATCATCCCTCTGTCCCCAACCTGAGTTTTTTGCCTAGTCGCACACACACAAAAAATGATGTTCCACAGTTAGAGAGGAACCAGAAAGTGGAGCGAGACCCTCTCTATAACATAGGTGGTAAGGACTACGGAAAGCTAACTGTGGAACAGGATCATTGGCATATGCTCTCCAGAGTCTAAGGCCTCACACAAGGCACATCATATAGCAGCCTACTGCTGGAGAAATCTGAGTTACTTGGTTCACTGAATGTTTCAGACACCGCAGCAAAAACCAACCTTTGTTCCTGCCCACACTAATAGCATGACACAAACCAAAATGAAACAGAAATATAAAACAATCTCAACTTAAATAATTGTCTCATGATCTACTGTTTTTCTACATCAGATGATTTGCATTTTTTAGAAATTGGGAGACACATAAAAGCAAGTTAGAAATTTGAGTTATGAGTTATAGTATTTTCAAAAGATAAAAAGTCAACAGAATCAAATTCAGAGATAATTCAGATGTTGGAACTAAATGCAAGTAATTTAAAATAATAATGATCAAAATGTTAAAGGATCTAGTTAAAAAAAGACATGTATGGAAAAATGAGGAATTTCAGCAAAGATGGGAACAGTAAAAGGCAAAAGCTAGAAATAAGTGAAAGCATGAGAACAGAGACGAAGAATTACATCAGCAAGCTGATTAGCAGACTGGTCATCAGAGTTAAAGAAAGAAGCAGTAAATTTTATACTAGGTCAATACAAATCATTTGAATGGTAGCACAAAGGGAGGAAAGAGAAAAACCAAATAAACCAGTGAACCAAGCAAATAAAATACTCCAGTGAATCCAAGAATTCTCTGGTAATATGAAATTAACTAAAATACAATTAATTGGAATTCCAGAAGGAGAGTAAAAACAGAATGTGAGAGAAGAAAAATTTGAAAAAGATGACTAAGGAGACCAAATAACCTCAAAATATCCAAGAAAGATTAATACAAAATTTAAAGAATGCTAGAATAATCACACTAGTCAAACTGCTGAAAACCAACGATTAGCATAAATCTTGAATTCAGTCACAGAAAAAATAGGAACACTGTGTAGAGAGATAAACAGAAACAAACATTATAATGAGCTGCTTGTCAGTAACTCTACAAGTCAGAAACCAATGATACAAAATTCTTAAATAACTGAAGAAAAGTCAACCCCCAATCTTATATCCATTAACTGTAATACAGCAAAAATAACAATTAAATGACATTTTCAGATTAACACTGCAAGAGTCCCTTGCTAACAGGTATGCACTAAAATAAATGTCAAAATCATTTCTTGAGGCAAAAGGAATATGGAAGCAGATGAAAGTTGAAACTACACAAAGAAATAAATAGTGCCAGAGAAGATATAAAGATATACAACCCAATTATTTTACATTGCTCTAAAGATAATTGATTGTCTAATTTTTTTAAAAAAGGAACTTTATATCATGGAATTCATAATATTTGAGACTATAATGCATGACATAAATAGTATAAAGGAGAGAGGAAACAAATATACATTTTGAGGTTTTTGTACCATAGTAGGTATAATACAAATTATAGGTTACTGTAATAAGCTAGAATAGGTATTGAAATCTCTAGAGAAACCATGAACATTTTTAAAAAATGGTATGTGCATTAATGTTTTCATAGAACTTCCAGCTTTTATTTGTTTTTATTCATTTTATTTTATTTATTTATTTATTTTGAGATGGAGTCTCACCCTGTTGCCCAGGCTGCAGTGCAATGGCATGATCTCAGCTCACTGCAACCACCTCCGCCTCCCAGGTTCCAATGATTCTCCTGCCTCAGCCTCCTGAGTAGCTGGGATTACAGGTGCCCACCACCATGCCCAGCTAATTTTTGTATTTTTAGTAGAGACGCGGTTTCACCATGTTGGCCAGGCTTGTCTCAAACTCCTGACCTTGTGATCGGCCCACCTCAGCCTCCCAAAGTGCTGGGATTACAGACTTGAGACACCGTGCCAGGCCCCAGCTTTTAGTTTTTAAGGTAGTTGTTGTGTTATTACAGGTGAAGTAAGATTATTCTTAAATATCCATGTTTTGAGAATTAATGATAATGACAAATTAATTTATCTCAATCTAAATGACATTTTAATATTAAATATTTAAATATTTTTATTATTTTTCCTTTTTAACAGAAGTCATTCTAACTGGTGTGAGATGGTATCTCATTGATGTTTTGTTTTGCATTTCTCTGATGATTAGTGAGGGTATACATGTGTTAATATGTTTGTTGGCCACATATGTGTTCTTTTGAAAACTGTCTGTTCATGTTCTTTGCCTATTTCTTAATGGCGTTATTTATTTTTTGCTCGTTGATTTGCCTAAGTCTCTTATGGCTTCTGGATAATAGGCCTTTGCTGTATGCATAGTGTAGGAATATTTTCTTCCATTCTGTAGGCTGTCTGTTCAATCCCTTGAGAGTTTCTCATGCTGTGCAGAAGCTCTTTAGTTTAATTAAATCATACTTGTCAATTTTCATTTTTCTGGCAATTGCTTTTGAGAACTTACCCATAAATTCATTGCCAACTGCAATGTCCAGATGAATACTTCCTGGGTTTTCTTCCAGGATTTTTATAGGCAGAGGATGTAACCTTATGCCAATGGATCTTAATAATCAACTGACTCCACACTGAGAATCATTACTGTGAAAAATCAGTTTTGTTATAATGATGGAAATTTAAACATATGAAAGTAAAAACAGATGCCACCTTTTAGCTAGAACTCTACAAGGCAAATTACTATAAGAGAGGCAGAGGAAACAAGATAAATATATATCTATCTATCCATATATATCGATCCATATATATCTATCCATATATATATCCATATATCTATCCATATGTATATATCCATATATATATCTCCATATATATATCCATATATACATCCACATATACATCCATATATATACATCCACATATACATCCATATATATACATCCATATATATATCCATATATATACATCCATATATATCCATCTATATGTATCCATATATATATATCCATCTATATGTATCCATATATATATCCATCTATATATCCATATATATATCCATCTATATATATCCATATATATATCCATCTATATATCCGTCTATATATATCCGTCTATATGTCCGTCTATATATATCCGTCTATATGTCCGTCTATATATATCCGTCTATATATATCCGTCTATATATATCCGTCTATATATCCGTCTATATATATCCGTCTATATATCCGTCTATATATATCCGTCTATATATCCGTCTATATATATCCGTCTATATATCCGTCTATATATATCCGTCTATATATCCGTCTATATATATCCGTACATATATCCGTCTATATATATATCCGTATATATATCCGTCTATATATATATCCGTATATACCTATCCACATATACGTCCATATATACCTATCCACATATACGTCCATATATACATACCCACATATACATACCCATATATACATACCCACATATACATACCCATATATACATACCCACATATATATATCCATATATATATCCATATATATCCATATATATACACATATATAATCCATATATATATCCATATATATCCATATATATATCCATATATATCATATATATCCATATATATCCATATATATCATATATATATCCATATATATCATATATATATCCATATATATATCATATATATATCCATATATATGATATATATATCGATATATATATCCATATATATCCATATATATCCATATATATCCATATATATATATCCATATATATCCATATATATATCCATATATATATCCATATATATCCATCTATATATCCATCTATATATCCATATATATATCCATATATCTCTCCATATATATATCCATATATATATCCATATATATCTCCATATATATATATCCATATATATATCTCCATATATATCTCCATATATATATCCATATATATATATCCATATATATATCTCCATATATATCTCCATATATATATCCATATATATATATCCATATATAGATCCATATATGGATCCATATATATATGCATATATAGATCCATATATAGATCCATATATATCCATATATAGATCCATATATATATCCATAGACATATATCCATAGATATATCCATAGATATATATCTATGGATATATCCGTAGATATATCCATAGATATATATCCATAGATATATCCGTAGATATATCCATAGATATATATCCATGGATATATCCATAGATATATATCCATAGATATATCCATAGATATATCCATAGATATATATCCATAGATATATCCATATATATAGCCATACATATATCCATATATATATATCCATATATATATCCATATATATATCCATATATATCCATACATATATATCCATATATATATCATATATATATCCATATATATCATATATATCCATATATATATCCATATATAGATCCATATATATATCCATATATAGATCCCTATATATATCCATATATATATATCCGTATATATATCCATATATATATCCATATATATCCATATATATCATATATATAATCCATATATATATCCATATATATATCCATATATATCCATATACATATATCCATATATATATCCATATATATCCATATATATCCATCTATATCCTTATATATATCCATCTATATCCGTATATATATCCATATATATGCGTATATATATCCATATATATATCCGTATATATATCCATATATATATATCCGTATATATATCCATATATATATATCCGTATATATATATCCATATATATATATCCGTATATATATATCCATATATATATATCCGTATATATATATCCATATATATATATCCGTATATATATATCCATATATATATATCCGTATATATATATCCATATATATATATCCGTATATATATATCCATATATATATCCGCATATATATCCATATATATATCCGCATATATATCCATATATCCATATATATATATCCGTATATATATATACATATATATATCCGTGTATATATATCCATATATATATCCATATATATATCCGCATATATATCATATATATATCCGCATATATATCCATATATATATCCGCATATATATCCATGTATATATATCCGCATATATATCCGTGTATATATATCCGCATATATATCCGTGTATATATATCCGCATATATATCCGTGTATATATATCCGCGTATATATATCCGTGTATATATATCCGCGTATATATATCCATATATATATCCGCGTATATATATCCATATATATATCCGCGTATATATATCCATATATATATATCCGCGTATATATATCCATATATATATATCCGCGTATATATATCCATATATATATATCCGCGTATATATATCCATATATATATCCGTATATATCTATATATATCCATATATATATCCAAAATATAATTTTCAGTGAAATAAATAAAAGCAGATTATTAATAAACTTACCTGATTGTACAAACTAACCTTTAAGGGGATTTCTACTAATTTTTCCATTGCCTGCATTGCCCTTTCTTCTAGATGCAGTTTATATTTTTGTACTTCACCAATGTGTCTTTACCAATGAGTACTTTCCATACATTTTTTAAGATTTAATATTACTTCTTCCAACATCTTTTTAGCCTCCTCAAGTTTTTTGCATTCCTGTTGTATTTTTTTCATACGTACTAACTCCTGCTGAATACCTTGATTGTTCTGAATCAAACAGACATATTTTGAAGATCCAGCTTCCAGCTCTGCTGTAAGATCATCAAACTACATTAATAAAATAATGTAGCTTGAAAATGAAGTAGGCTGAGAATAATCTCATACAAAACCAATAACAAATTTTGAAATACATTTACTTGCAATAAAATGTTATCTATAATGTAGATTCTTTAAATGTTAACCTTTAAATTACTCAGAAATTCAAGAACAAATTAAAAGCCACCATAAGTCACAAACATATATTCTTTACTATCATCATCTTTGCCACAGAACTTTTGCATTTGACCTTTCTTTTATTTTTCTGATAATTTGTGTTTGTTCCTCCTTAAATGGCTCTAAGTTAACTCTTATTAGAAAGTTTCAAACCCATTTTTCTCATCATCATGCCCCAAAATTTGTCAAAAAAAGTTTCAGAGATATAATATTGAGTTATTTAGGCCAAAGTCAATAAATGTCTCTTAGAATAAGACTTTGAAAATAATGTAATACTCTATGCTAGGCATGGTGGCTCATGCCTGTAATCCCAGCACTTTAGGAGGCTGTGGCAGAAAGATTACTTGAGGCCAGGGATTTGAAACCAGCCAGAGCAACATGGTGATAACATAATCTCGACAAAAAAAATTTTTTTTTAAATTAGCCAGGCATGGTGACTTATGCTTGTAGATCCAACTAGTTGGGAGACTAAGGCACAAGGATGGCTTGGACTCAGAGTTCAGGGCTGCAGTGAATTATGACCAAGCCACTGCACTTCTGCCTGGATGACAGACAGAGACCATATCTCAAAAAAACACAAAATAATCCTATAAATAAGGATTCTAATGCCGTAAGCCTTTCCCTAGGCTGTAAATGTTTTATGGTAATTTGAATTGCATTTTAAAAAGTAATGACTCTTGGGGTAGAGGCCATAGACTACAGCACCCAGATAGAAATCCACATATTTGCCTTACAAGAAATAAATCCACATTCTTGCCTTGCAAGAGCTCCGAAGGAAGCACTAAACATGGGAAGGGACAAACAGTATGAGCCACTACTAAAACATACCAAGTTGTAATGACCATCAACACTATAAAGAAACTGCATTAACTAATGGGAAAAATAAATAGCTAGCAACATCATGGCAGGATAAATTTCACATGTAACAATATTAACCTTAAATGTAAATAGGCTAAATGTCCCAGTTAAAAGACACAGACTGGCAAGTTGGAAAAACACTCAAGACCCATTGGTGTGCTGTATTCAGGAGACCAATCTCACATGCAAAGACACACACAGGCTCAAAATAAAGGGATGGAGGAATATTTACCAAGCAAATGAAGAGAAAAAAAAAAAAGCAGGGGTTGCAATCCTAGTCTCCGATAAAACAGACTTTAAATGGAAAAGATCAAAAGAGACAAAGAAGGGCATACAAAGCAGTGCCATCTGCTTTTCCTCAGGACTCTGCTCCATCAGCCATCAGGTGGCAGCCACTCAGGCTGTTGGAACCTGGCCATCCATGCTTCTTTGAGTGGGTGAGGTTAAAGGCTGGTCCAACTGCCCCAGGAGCACGCTTGCAGAGGTGGCTGCTTGCTCTTTGAGCCAGCTTGGCCTTGCCTGGCATGCACAGGCCCCAGCTACTGACACGCTGCTCCGAGTGAGCTTGTCCTGCCTGGGGCCAAATTCTAAGTCTGGCCAGGGCCACAGAAGGCAGAGCCCCTGGGTGGTAATCCTGGCTGCTTTCTGCACTTGAACATAAAGTCCTCCTCAAGACGGCCCGTGGTCTGCCTGTTGGAAATCAAGAAGCCTGCAGTGCCATATGAGCTCTGAGGCATGGACTAGAGCCCCAAAGGCAGCGAACACCCTGCTCCTGAGCCTGCTACTCATTTCCTCTGCGTGGCTCCATTTGTAGCACAGTTGTTGTACTGAGGCTTGTGCATGCTGGGCAAGGACAAGCTGGCTCAAAGAGGAACCAGCCAACTCTGCAAGGCTGTGCCAGGAGCTGGTGGACCAGCCACTAACCTCACTTGCTGCTGGTAAGGATACATCAGTTCTTCTACCCTAGAGGTAGAGCCCCAGTGCCATCTGCTTTTCCTCAGGCCTCTGCTCCATCAGCCATCAGGAGGCAGCCACACAGGCTGTGGGAACCTGCCTATCCTTGCTTCCTTGAGTAGCTGAGGTTTGTGGCTGCTCCACCTGCTCCCGGTGCACCCTTGCAGAGGTGGCTGGTTGCTCTTTGAGCCAGCTTGGCCTTGCCCGGCATGCAGAGGCCCCAGCTACCGACACGCTCCTCTGAGTGAGCTTGTCCTGCCTTGGCCCAAATTCTAAGTCCAGTCAGGTCCACAGAAGGCAGAGTCCCCTGGGTGGTAATCCTGTCTGCTTTCTGCACTTGAACACAAAGTCCTTCTCAAGACGGCCTGTGGTTTGCCTCTTGACAACCATATGAGCCCTGAGGCATGGACTGGAGCCATATGAGCCATATGAGCCATATGAGCCCTGAGCCATATGAGCCCTGAGGCATGGACTGGAGCCCCAAAGGCAGTGCACATCGTGCTCCTGATCCTGCTGCTCATTTCCTCTATGTGGCTCCATATGTAGCACAGTTGTCCCACCGAGGCTCATGCATGCCGAGCAAAGCCAAGCTGGCTCAAGGAGCAACCAGCCACCTCTGCAAGGCTGTACCAGGAGCCGGTGGAGCAGCCACCAACCTCACTTGCTGCTGGTTGGGGCACATCAGTTCTTCTCCAATAGAGGTAGGGCTCCAGTGCCATCTGCTTTTCCTCAGGCCTCTGCTCCATCAGCCATCAGGAGGCAGCTACTCAGGCTGTGGGAATCTGGCCATCCCTGCTTCCCTCAAGTAGCTGAGGTTGCTTGCTGCTCCACCTGCTCCTGGAGCACCCTTGCAGAGGTGGCTGGTTGCTCTTTGAGCCAGCTTGGCCTTGCCTTTCATGTGCAGGCTCCAGCTACTGACACGCTGCTCTGAGTGCACTTGTCCTGTGTTAGGCCAAATTCTAAGTCCGGTCAGGGCCACAGAAGGCAGAGTCCTGGGTAGTAATCCTGGCTGCTTTCTGCACTTGAACATAAAGTCCTCCTCAAGATGGCCTGTGGTCTGCCTCTTTGCAACCAAGATGCCCGCAGAGCCATACTAGCCCTGAGGCATGGACTGGAGCCCCAAACGCAGCACACACCCTGCTCCTCAGCCTGCTGCTCTGTTTTCTCTGTGTGGCTCCATTTGTAGCACAGTTGTTGCACTGAGGCTTATGCATGCTGGGCAAGGCCAAGATGGCTCAAAGAGCAACCAGCCACCTCTGCAAGGGTGTGCCAGGAGCAGGTGGACCAGCCACCAACCTCACTCGCAGCCGGTCAGGGTACATCAGTTCTTCTACCCTAGAGGTAGGGCCCCAATGCCATCTGCTTTTCTTCAGGCCTCTGCTCCATCAGCCATCAGGAGGCAGCCACTCATGTTGTTGGAATCTGGCCATCCCTGCATCCTTGAGTGGGTGAGGTTGGTGGCTGCTCCACCTGCTACAGGCACACCCTTGCAGAGGTGGCTGGATGCTCTTTGAGCCAGCTTGGCCTTGCCTGTCATACACAGCCCCCAGCTACCGACATGCTGCTTCGAGTGAGCTTGTTCTGCTTTGGCCCAAATTTTATCTCTGGCCAGAGCAGAGTCCCCTGGGTGGTAATCCTGCCTGCTTTCTGCACTTGAACATAAAGTCCTCCTCAGGATGGCCTGTGGTCTGCCTCTTTGGAACCAGGAAGCCCGCAGTGCCACACGAGCCCTGAGGCATGGACTGGAGTCCCAAAGGCAGCACACACCCTTCTCCTGAGCCTGCTGTTCATTTCCTCTATATGGCTCTATTTGTAGGACCGTTGTTGCACTGAGGCTTGTGCATGCCGGGCAAGGACAAGCTGGCTCAAAGAGCAACCAGTCACCTCTGCAAGGGTGTGCCAGGAGCAGGTGGACCAGCCACCAACCTCACTCACAGCCGGTCGGTGTACATCACTTCTTCTACCCAAGAGGTAGAGCCCCAGTGCCATCTGCTTTTCCTCAGGCCTCTGCTCCATCAGCCATCAGGATGCAGCCATGCAGGCTGTGGGAACCTGGCCATCCCTACTTCCTCGAGTGGGTGAGGTTGGTGGCTGCTCCACCTGCTCCAGGCGCACCCTTGCAGAGGTGGCTGGTTGCTCTTTCAGACAGCTTGGCCTTGCCTGGCATGCACAGGCCCCAGCTTGCCACATGAACCCTGAGGCATGGACTGGAGCCCCAAAGGCAGTGCGCACCCTGCTCCTGATCCTGCTGTTCATTTCTTCTATATGACTCCATTTGTAGGAATGTTGTTGCTCTGAGGCTTGTGCATGCCGGGCAAGGCCAAGCTGGCTCAAAGAGCAACCAGCCACCTCTGCAAGGGTGTGCCAGGAGCCGGTGGACCAGCCACCAACCTCACTCACAGCCTGTTGGGGTACATCAGTTCTTCTACCCTAGAGGTAGGGCCCCAGTGCCATCTGCTTTTCCTCAGGCCTCTGCTCCATCAGCCATCAGGAGGCAGCCACTCAGGCTGTGGGAATCTGGCCATTCCTGCTTCCCTCAAGTAGCTGAGGTTGCTTGCTACTCCACCTGCTCCTGGAGCACCCTTGCAGAGGTGGCTGGTTGCTCTTTGAGCCAGCTTGGCCTTGCCTTTCATGCGCAGGCTCCAGCTACTGACACGCTGCTCTGAGTGCGCTTGTCCTGTGTTAGGCCAAATTCTAAGTCTGGTCAGGACCACAGAAGGCAGAGTCCTGGGTAGTAATCCTGGCTGCTTTCTGCACTTGAACATAAAGTCCTTCTCAAGATGGCCTGTGGTCTGCCTCTTTGCAACCAAGAAGCCCACAGTGCCACATGAGCCCTGGGGCATGGACTGGAGCCCCAAACGCAGCACACACCCTGCTCCTGAGCTTGCTGCTCATTCCCTCTCTGGCTCAATTTGTAGCACAGTTGTTGCACTGAGGCTTGTGCATGCTGGACAAGGCCAAGCTGGCTCAAAGAGCAACCAGCCACCTCTGCAAGGCTGTGCCAGGAGCCGGTGGACCAGCCACCAACCTCACTCATAGCCAGTCGGGGTACATCACTTCTTCTACCCTAGAGGTAGGGCCCCAGTGTCATCTGCTTTTCCTCAGGCCTCTGCTCCATCAGCCATCAGGAGACAACCACTCAGGCTGTGGAAACTTGGCCATCCCTACTTCCTTGAGTAGCTGAGGTTGGTGGCTGCTCCACATGTCCCAGGTGCACCCTCGCAGAGGTGACTGGTTCATCTTTGAGTCAGCTTGGCCTTGCCTGGCATGCATAGTCTCCAGCTACTGACATGCTGCTGTGAGTGAACTTGTCCTGCCTTGGCCCAAATTCTAAGTCTGGTCAGGGCCACAGAAGGCCAAGTCCCCTGGGTGGTAATCCTGGTGCTTTCTGTACTTGAACATAAAGTCCCCTGAAGACCGCCTGTGGTCTGCCTCTTGGCAACCAAGAAGCCTGCAGTGCCATACGAGCCCTGAGCCATGGACTGGAGCCCCAAAGGCAGTGCACACCCTGCTCCTGAGCCTGCCTCTAATGTCCTCTGTGTGGTTCCATTTGTAGCACAGTTGTTGCACTGAGTCTTGTGCATGCCTGGCAAGGACAAGCTGGCTCAAAGAGCAACCAGCCACCTCTGCAAGGGTGTGCCAGGAGCCGGTGGACCAGCCACCAACCTCATTCGCAGCCTGTTGGGGTACATCAGTTCTTCTACCCTAGAGGTAGGGCCCCAGTGCCATCTGCTTTTCCTCAGGCCTCTGCTCCATCAGCCATCAGGAGGCAGCTACTCAGGCTGTGGGAATCTGGCCATCCCTGCTTCCCTCAAGTAGCTGAGGTTGCTTGCTACTCCACCTGCTCCTGGAGCACCCTTGCAGAGGTGGCTGGTTGCTCTTTGAGCCAGCTTGGCCTTGCCTTTCATGCGCAGGCTCCAGCTACTGACATGCTGCTCTGAGTGCACTTGTCCTGTGTTAGGCCAAATTCTAAGTCCGGTCAGGGCCACAGAAGGCAGAGTCCTGGGTAGTAATCCTGGCTGCTTTCTGCACTTGAACATAAAGTCCTCCTCAAGATGGCCTGTGGTCTGCCTCTTTGCAACCAAGACGCCCGCAGAGCCATACTAGCCCTGAGGCATGGACTGGAGCCCCAAACGCAGCACACACCCTGCTCCTGAGCCTGCTGCTCTGTTTTCTCTGTGTGGCTCCATTTGTAGCACAGTTGTTGCACTGAGGCTTGTGCATGCTGGGCAAGGCCAAGATGGCTCAAAGAGCAACCAGCCACCTCTGCAAGGGTGCGCCAGGAGCAGGTGGACCAGCCACCAACCTCACTCGCAGCCAGTCAGGGTACATCAGTTCTTCTACCCTAGAGGTAGGGCCCCAATGCCATCTGCTTTTCTTCAGGCCTCTGCTCCATCAGCCATCAGGAGGCAGCCACTCATGTTGTTGGAATCTGGCCATCCCTGCTTCCTTGAGTGGGTGAGGTTGGTGGCTGCTCCACCTGCTACAGGCACACCCTTGCAGAGGTGGCTGGTTGCTCTTTGAGCCAGCTTGGGCTTGCCTGGCATGCACAGGCTCCAGCTACCGATATGCTGCTCCGAGTGTGCTTGTCCTGCGTTAAGCCAAATTCTAAGTCTGGTCAGGGCCACAGAAGGCCGAGTCCCCTGGATGGTAATCCCGGCTGCTTTCTGCACTTGAACATAAAGTCCTCCTCAAGACGGCCTGTGGTCTGCCTCTTTGCAACCAAGAAGCCCACAGTGCCATACGAGCCCTGAGGCATGGACTGGAGTCCCAAAGGTAGTGCACACCCTGCTCCTGAGCCTGCTGTTCATTTCCTCTATATGGCTCTATTTGTAGGACCGTTGTTGCACTGAGGCTTGTGCATGCCGGGCAAGGACAAGCTGGCTCAAAGAGCAACCAGTCACCTCTGCAAGGGTGTGCCAGGAGCAGGTGGACCAGCCACCAACCTCACTCACAGCCGGTCGGTGTACATCACTTCTTCTACCCAAGAGGTAGAGCCCCAGTGCCATCTGCTTTTCCTCAGGCCTCTGCTCCATCAGCCATCAGGATGCAGCCATGCAGGCTGTGGGAACCTGGCCATCCCTACTTCCTCGAGTGGGTGAGGTTGGTGGCTGCTCCACCTGCTCCAGGCGCACCCTTGCAGAGGTGGCTGGTTGCTCTTTCAGACAGCTTGGCCTTGCCTGGCATGCACAGGCCCCAGCTTGCCACATGAACCCTGAGGCATGGACTGGAGCCCCAAAGGCAGTGCGCACCCTGCTCCTGATCCTGCTGTTCATTTCTTCTATATGACTCCATTTGTAGGAATGTTGTTGCTCTGAGGCTTGTGCATGCCGGGCAAGGCCAAGCTGGCTCAAAGAGCAACCAGCCACCTCTGCAAGGGTGTGCCAGGAGCTGGTGGACCAGCCACCAACCTCACTCGCAGCCTGTTGGGGTACATCAGTTCTTCTACCCTAGAGGTAGGGCCCCAGTGCCATCTGCTTTTCCTCAGGCCTCTGCTCCATCAGCCATCAGGAGGCAGCCACTCAGGCTGTGGGAATCTGGCCATCCCTGCTTCCCTCAAGTAGCTGAGGTTGCTTGCTACTCCACCTGCTCCTGGAGCACCCTTGCAGAGGTGGCTGGTTGCTCTTTGAGCCAGCTTGGCCTTGCCTTTCATGCGCAGGCTCCAGCTACTGACACGCTGCTCTGAGTGTGCTTGTCCTGTGTTAGGCCAAATTCTAAGTCTGGTCAGGACCACAGAAGGCAGAGTCCTGGGTAGTAATCCTGGCTGCTTTCTGAACTTGAACATAAAGTCCTCCTCAAGATGGCCTGTGGTCTGCCTCTTTGCAACCAAGAAGCCCACAGTGCCACATGAGCCCTGGGGCATGGACTGGAGCCCCAAACGCAGCACACACCCTGCTCCTGAGCCTGCTGCTCATTCCCTCTCTGGCTCAATTTGTAGCACAGTTGTTGCACTGAGGCTTGTGCATGCCGGGCAAGGCCAAGCTGGCTCAAAGAGCAACCAGCCACCTCTGCAAGGCTGTGCCAGGAGCCGGTGGACCAGCCACCAACCTCACTCATAGCCAGTCGGGGTACATCACTTCTTCTACCCTAGAGGTAGGGCCCCAGTGTCATCTGCTTTTCCTCAGGCCTCTGCTCCATTAGCCATCAGGAGACAACCACTCAGGCTGTGGAAACTTGGCCATCCCTACTTCCTTGAGTAGCTGAGGTTGGTGGCTGCTCCACATGTCCCAGGTGCACCCTCGCAGAGGTGACTGGTTCATCTTTGAGTCAGCTTGGCCTTGCCTGGCATGCATAGTCTCCAGCTACTGACGTGCTGCTGTGAGTGAGCTTGTCCTGCCTTGGCCCAAATTCTAAGTCTGGTCAGGGCCACAGAAGGCCAAGTCCCCTGGGTGGTAATCCTGGTGCTTTCTGTACTTGAACATAAAGTCCTCCTCAAGACCCCCTGTGGTCTGCCTCTTGGCAACCAAGAAGCCCGCAGTGCCATACGAGCCCTGAGCCATGGACTGGAGCCCCAAAGGCAGTGCACACCCTGCTCCTGAGCCTGCCTCTAATGTCCTCTGTGTGGTTCCATTTGTAGCACAGTTGTTGCACTGAGTCTTGTGCATGCCGGGCAAGGACAAGCTGGCTCAAAGAGCAACCAGCCACCTCTGCAAGGGTGTGCCAGGAGCAGGTGGACCAGCCACCAACATCACTCACTGCCAGACATGATACATCAGTTCTTCTACCCTAAAGGTAGGGCCACAGTGCCATCTGCTTTTCCTCAGGCCTCTGCTCCATCAGCCATCAGGTGGCAGCCACTCAGGCTGTGGGAACCTGGCCATCCCAGCTTTGTTGAGTGGGGGAGATTGGTGGCTGTTCCAACTGCTCTAGGTGCACCCTTGTAGAGGTGGCTGGTTGCTCTTTGAGCCAGCTTGGCTTTGCCTGGCATGCACAGGCCCCAGGTACTGACATGCTGCTCCGAGTGAGCTTGTCATGCCTGGGGCCAAATTCTAAGTCTGGCCAGGGTCACAGAAGGCTGAATCCTCTAGGTTGTAATCCTGGCTCCTTTCTGCACTTGAACATAAAGTCCTCCTCAAGATGGCCTGTGGTCTGCCTCTTGGCAATCAAGAAGCCCACAGTGCCATATGATCCCTGAGGCATGGACTGGAGCCCCAAAGGCAGTGCACACCCTGCTCCTGAGCCTGCTGGTCATTTTCTGTGTGGCTCCATTTGTAGCACAGTTGTGGCACTGAGGCTTGTGCATGCTGGGCAAGGCCAAGCTGGCTCAAAGACCAACGAGCCACGTCTGCAAGGATCCGCCTGGAGCAGGTGGACCAGCCACCAACCTCACCCACTTAAGGAAGCAGGGAATGTGTGTTTGTACCATGGATTTCACTACAGGTACATTTCCCCTGAGGTTGGTGGCCTAGGTTTACTTCTAGGTTTTTTATGGTTTTAGGTCTTAAGTTTAACTCTTCAATCCATCTTAAGTTAATTTTTGTATAAAGTGTAAGGAAGTGGCCCAGTTTCAGTTTTCTGCATATGGCTAGTCAGTTTTACCAACACCATTTATTGAATAAGGAATCCTTTCCCCATTGCTTGTTTTTGTCAGGTTTGTCAAAGATCAGATGGTTTTAGATGTGTGGTGTCATTTCTGAGGCCTCTGTTCTGTTCCATTTGTCTATATATCTGGTTTGGTACCAGTACCATGCTGTTTTGGTTACTGTAGCCTTGTAGAATAGTTTGAAGTCAGGTACTGTGATGCCTCCAGCTTTGCTCTTTTTGCTTAGGATTGTCTTGGCTACGTGAGCTCTTTTTTGGTTCCATATGAAATTTAAAGTAGTGTTTCTAATTGTGGGGAAAAAGTCAATGGTAGCTTGATGGAGATAGCACTGATTCTATAAATTACTTTGGGAGATATGGCATTCAGGCACAGAAATGTCCTTGTGTTAGGCAATACCATTCAGGACATAGGCATGGGCAAAGACTTCATCACTAGAACACCATAAGCGACGGCAACAAAAGCCAAAATTGACAAATGGGATCTAATTAAACTAAAGAGTGTCTGCAGAGCAAAAGAAACTATCATCAGAGTGAACAGGCAACCCTCAGAATGGGAGAAAATTATTGCAATCTATCCATCTGACAAAGGGCTAATATGCAGAATCTATAAAAACTTAAACAAATTTACAAGAAAGAAACAAACAACCGCATCAAAAAGTGGGCAAAAGATATGAACAGACACTTCCCAAAGGAGACATTTATGCAGCCAACGAACATGTGAAGCAAAGCACTGGTCATTAGAGAAATGGAATTCAAAACCACAATGAGATACAATCTTACGCCACTTAGAATGGCGATCATTAAAAAATCAGAAAACAACAGATGTTGGAGAGGATGTGGAGAAATAGGAATGCTTTTACACTGTTGGTGGGAGTATAAATCAGTTCAACCATCGTGGAAGACAGTGTGATGATTCCTCAAGGATCTACAACTAGAAATACCATTTGACCCAGCAATCCCATTACAGTGTATATACTCAAAAAAATATAAATCATTCTAATATAAAGACGCGTGCACACGTATGTTTATTGCAGCAGTGTTCACAACAGCAAAGACTTGGAACCAACCCAAATGCCCACCAATGATAGACTGGATAAAGAAAATGTGGCATATATACACCATGGAATACTATGCAGTCATAAAAAAGGATGAGTTCATATCCTTTGCAGGGACATAGATGAAGCTGGAAACTATCATTCTCAGCAAACTAACACAAGAACAGAAAACGAAACACCACATGTTCTCACTCATAAGTGGGAGCTGAACAATGAGAACACATGGACACAGGAAGGGAAACATCACACATAAGGGCCTGTCGGGATGGGGGGCTAGAAAAGGGATGGCATTAGATCACGGGTTGGTGCATGTACCATAGCATGTGTATATGTATGTAACAAACCTGCATGTTCTGCACATGTACCCCAGAACTCAAAGTATAATTTTAAAAAAAGAAATTTGCTTTTAATTAAGCTTTTAATAATAGAACTTGTAAAGAAAATCCTTTTGAATCTCTTACTACCGCATCATAGCTGGGACAAACTGCAGATATTTTAAAAGTAACACAAATATCAAACAGAAAGAACTAGACTTAGGAACCAAACTCAGGTTTCTGTAGTGAACAGGGCAGAATCTTAACATTGGGTCGCCACCACTACTCCTTCAGTTTGGCCTTGGCTAGCAGAAGATGCGATCACTTATGTTAAAAAAAAAAAAAAAAAAAAAAAAAAGGTTAAAAAAATCATTTCTGCTAACTGGAATTTTTTTTTTTTTTTTTTGCAGCCACATGAGTTTTAGCCAATTCAGAGGCCTTGTTCCCCACAATTTGGAGCATTCTTTGTATTTGACCAAGACAGGAAGAGATGGGAGAAAAGTGAAACAACAACAACAAAACCCCAAATATAAACAAACAAAAAGAGTTAAGCAAAACAAACAAATGCACAATTCATATGATTACTATGATTACTGAGTGTTCTAATGGTAAGGAAAAATTAAAAGCAGCTGGTGAGTAATCTTAAATTTTAGTCATTAAGGAAAAATTTTAAGACAAAACTCTAATTCAGCTACTTACCTGGAAATAAGGCTCAGGCTGGTGATTGTTCTCTGCCATCTTAGAAGCTGGAAAAAACTTACACTCACCTTCCCTGTCAGAAGCAAGCTGAAACTCAAGAAAGGAGGTGCCTGCTCTCCATCGTCATGGAAGCAGGAAAATTTGACTTGTTGGAAATAAGTAAAACTTCAGAAAAGGAGTTGTATAGCAAAATCAACCTTAGATCTCAACCAAATTTTGGGAGATCAGGGATTCTCTGCAGGGGAGAAGCTCCCTAGCCTCGGCACATTATCCTATTGGTTTGGGCAATAAAGATAGCCCAGGTTGGTATCAAGCAATAATGAGATTTATCAAAGGTCAGGACCACCTTTGTAATCTCCTTCTCTGTATTGCTTTTTTTTTTTTTTTTTTTTTTGAGACGGAGTCTCACTGTCTCGCCCAGGCTGCAGTGCAGTGGCGCAATCTTGGCTCACTGCAAGCTCCACCTCCCAGGTTCATGCCATTCTCCTGCCTCAGCCTCCCGAGTAGCTGGGACTACAGGCGCCAGCCACCACGCCCAGCTGATTTTTTGTATTTTTCGTAGAGACGGGGTTTCACCGTGTTAACCAGGATGGTCTCGATCTCCTGACCTTGTGATCCACCTGTCTCAGCCTCCGAAAGTGCTGGGATTACAGGCATGAGCCACTGCACCCGGCCCTTTGTCTTTTTTTTTTTTTTTTTAAATCTTTATTGGTGTGGTCTGTTTTGTCAGAAACTGGGAGTGCAACACCTGCTTTTTTTCTGTTTTCCATTTCCTTGAAATATTTTTCTCTGTTCCTTTACTTTGAGCCTATGTATGGCACTGCATGTGAGATGGGTTTCTTGAAGATGGCATACTCCAATGGGTCTTGGTTCTTTATCCAGCTTGCCGCCTGTGTCTTTCAATTGGAGCATTTAGCCCATTTCCATTTAAGTTTAGTAATGGTATGTGTGGATTTGATCCTGTCGTCATGCTGTCAGCTGGTTTTTTTGCAGACTTATGTATGTGATTGGTTTTTAGCATCACTGGTCTGTGTACTTCAGGGCATTTTTGTAGTGGCTGGTGGTGGTCTTTTCACATTTAGTGCTTCCTTCAGGAGCTCTTGTAAGGTAGATCTGGTGATAATGAATTCCCTCAGCATTTGCTTGTCTGAAAAGAATCTTGTTTCTCCTTCATTTATGATGCTTAATTTTGCGGGACATGAAATTCTGGGTTGAAATTTCTTTTCTTTAAGATGTTGAATATCTTTTCTGGCTTGTACGGTTTCAGTTGAGAGGTCTGCTAAGTCTGATGGAATTCCCTTTGCAGGTGACATTGCCTTTCTCCCTAGCTGCCTTTAACATTTTTTCTTTCATTTTGACCTCAGAGAATCTGATGATTATGTGTCTTGGGGATGATCTTCTCATGGCATATCTTACTGAGGTTCTCTGGATTTCCTGAAGTTGAATGTTGGCCTGTCTGGCTAGGTTGGGGACATTCTCATGAATGATATTCTGAAATGTGTTTCCCAAGTTGGTTCCATTCTCCTCATCTCTTTCAGGTACATTAATCAGTCATAGATTTGGTCGTTTATATAATCCCATATTTCTTGGATGTTTTGTTCATTCCTTTTCATTCTTTTTTCCCCCATTCTTGTTTGCCTTTTTTATTTCAGAAAGCCAGTTTTCAAGCTCTGGGATTCTTTCCTCTTCTTGATCTATTCTGTTGGATGGTCTTGCACATGAGATGGGGCTGGTCTGACCTCAGCCCTCCTTAGTCTGCTTGCCTCTCCCAGGACCCCAGCCTGGCCACACCTGCTTACAGGGCACTCTCAGGTGCCCACACATACTACAACAATTTTCATAATGCAATCACGCACAATCACCATGTGACTGCGTTATGAAAATTCTTCTAGTGTGATTTACAGCTCTGTCAGCTCAGTTATGTTCTTCTTTCTACTCGCTATTTTGTCTTTTAGCTCCTGCAATGTTTTACAATGATTTTTAGCTTGTTTGTATTGGATTACAACATACTTCTTTCACTCAGTGAACTTTGTTTCTACCCATATCCTGAACTCTGCTTGTATCATTTCAGACATCTCAGCCTCAGCCCAGTTCTGAACACGTGCTGGAGAGTTGATACAGTCATTTGGAGAAAAGAAGCCATGCTGAATTTTTGAGTTTTCAGTGTTCTTGCATAGAGTCTTTTTCTCATCTTTATGGGCTTATCCACCTGCAATCTTTGAGGCTGCTGACCTTTGGACAGGGTATTTTTCCTTTATTATATCTGGTGACCTTGAGGATTTGACTGTGGTATAAGGTGGATTCAGCCAACTGGCTTTGTTTTTGGAGGATTTTAAGGGGCCAACGTGCAGCACCCAATTCCTGGACTGTGTGCTTTAACTCTGGGGAACTTGTATTGGGCCACAACTTTGTTCTCTGGCTCCTCGAGGTTTGGAGTCCACTGCACTGAGGGGACCAAAGTGCGGCAGCTATGGCAGAATGCTAGCGGATGCAAAAGTCCCTGCCTCCCTGTGGGCATTCACCCAGTGGTGGAGGAAAACAGCTGGGGTGTGGGCCAGGGGGCCCCCGCTGACTGTGTGTGCTGTTGCACTGGAAGTAGTGCTGGTTTGGGGTGGGTGGCTGGCCAGTGAAGGTCTGGGTGCCTTCTCTGAGCCCCCACAAGCAACAGTGGTCACTCAGGGTATAAGAAGGTCCTTTTTCCTCTGCACAGCATTACCTCAAGGGTGAGATGCTGGCAGGGGTGGGGTTTTTGGTTCTGTGCCTGCCACGGCTTCATCTTCAGTGGCAGTTGGTGTGGGTTGGGGTGTGTGCTGCATTCCCATATACTGTTAAGGCAAGTACAACAAAACCCACCTGTGTAAACACACAGAGAAAAGTGATGTAGGAAGTTTCCATATAAAGGGCTGCAGTGTGGAGAGGTAATGTGCAGGCTGGTGCGTGGCTGTAGGGGCCACCTTGCTGCATCTCTCCACTGATCAGGCACAGTCCACTGGTACAGAAGCTATGGTGTGGGCACCCGAGAGTGCCCTGTAAGCAGGTGTGTCCTGGCTGGGGTCCTGGGAGAGGCAAGCAGACTAAGGAGTGCTGAGGTCATACCAACCCCATCTAATGTGGAAGACTGCCTAGAGAGATCAGGTCTCAGAGGAGAACTCTCTCAAAAGTGAATCCTCAGCACAGCACAACTGCTCTACACAAACGTGGCCAGACTTCTTCTTTAAGCAAGTCCCCTTTTTTAAGAAGGGAACTCTTAGACCTGATCTGTGCTGGGCAATCTTACACATGAGATGGGGCTGGTCTGACCTCAGTACTCCTTAAGTGCTGGGATAAAGTGCCTCATAAGAGCAAGTGGAGCCTAGAGACGTAGCTGTCCCTGCCCTCTGGGCTCCACATCAGCTGACTTGCCGCTCTACCACTTTCCTTGTCTCCTGGGGGCTCCACCCCAGAGAGGTGTAAGTTAGCAGTTACTTAATGTAATCACCCCACGGTGGAGGGTCTGTGCTGTGGGCCCAAGCCGGGATTCTTTGTCTGGTGATGAGCAGTAGGGGGTGTGTTGTAGCTGTGGAAGATGGACGGACTTCTTCCTTGTGTCAACTGCAGCTTGTTGGAGGTGTCAATATGGCACTTAGAGTCTTTGCTCCCTTGATATTCTGAGGGTAGCAAGGGCAGTTCCACTGCAGAGGCAGTGGCAGAGACGATTTCTGTTGCTCCTGGAAGCTCTGTCCAGGGAATTGCTGAGTTGCTACTGGCTTGACAGCTCAAGTGGGGGGCTGGCTGGAGATCCAGACCAGGGGGACCTGCCCATTGAGGAGATATGGAAACGGGCACCCACATAACAGTCTGGCCACTTTTCTGTGGGGCTGCTGTGGTATGCTGGGCATCCACTCCAGTCCCCAATTGCCTCATATTTTCCAGTGGCTGAAGGTATCAGCAGTGAAGCCTGTGAAAAAGCAAAGACGATAGCCTGCCCTTTCCTCTGGGAGCTCTGTACCTCTGAGGTATGAACCTGTTGCCAATCTGAACACATCTGTAGGATGTGGCTGGAGGCAAGTTGAGAAGTCTTGCCTAGTCAGGAGGAACAGGAACAGGGACTTGTTTAAAAAAGAAGTCTGGCCACATTTTTGTAGAGTGGCTATGCTGTGTTGGGGGTTCACTTCAGCCCCTGGTCACCTCAGACACTCTGAAACTCTAAGACTGACCTGGCTGAGTAGTCCAAACAGCAAAGATGACAGTCTTGTCCTCACCCTGGGAGCTCTGACTCAGGAAGGCCTGAAACCTCTGTCAGCCAGAGAACAGCAGTGAAGGTGTCTGGAGACCCTGGTTGAAAGGCTCCACCCCGTGATTAGAAATGTGGTTGGGGACTGACTTAAACAAGAGTCTGGCCACGTTTTCACAGGGTGGCTGTTCTGTGCTGAGGTACCACTTCCACCCCTGATCAGCCTGGGCTCTCCAAAGCCCACAGGCCAGAAGGGCTAGTTGCCCAAACAACAAAGGTGGTGGCCCACCCCTCTCTCTGGGAACTCTGTCCCAGGAAGGTTTCAAATCTCCAATGGCCAGGGAACACTGGTGGGGGTAGCTGGAGGCCTCAGGTGGGAGATCCTGTCCAGTGATGAGGAATAGGATCAGGGGCCTGCTTACAGAAGCATTCTGGCCATGATTTGGTAAAGCAGCTGTGCTATGCCACAGGATCTCTTCTGTCCCTGGTGGGTTTGTACCCTCCAAAGCCCGCACGCTGGAATGACTAAGTTGCCCAAACAGGAAAGATGGTGGCCTGCCTCATCTTTTCTCTCAGAATTTATCCTGTGTGATGGAGCTTAATTTTTAGGCTGTTAATTTTACTGTCAGCATTAGAGTTGTTCAGAAAGAATCTCACTGTTATCTTTTAGGTTAGATATATGAGAATTCATTTTCTCCTGTAAATAAACCTGTTCATGTTTGTTCTCTGGAAAGAAGTCCCTTTCAGCTATCTGACTTTGATCACAATCATGTAGCGCAGTAGTCAGTCTACAATGACATGATTGAATTTCCATTTCCAATGTTTCCTAGCTGTGTCTTACATTCTCCAGTTCAGAACTGAGCATTCTCAGTTGTCAGAATGCTAAGCTGTTCACTGTACTTAAATGTTGATTTTTGTTAATGCTTCTGCATTCAATTTTATAGCCTCTAGAAGTTTACCAGTCTTTTCTTTCACACTTTCAATTTCCTCAAAAATTTTATTTTCCCTTAGCTGGTTCTGATGTTTTATTTCATCTAGTTCCAGTCTTAGCATGGCAATTTCTTCCTGCAACATGCTGTTTTCATGCAAGAGATCTTCTTTCTTATGACTAAGAGAAAACTAAGTAAACAAAGGGAACTTTTAGTTAGCACTCAATAGAATGACATATCATGATTTCTTCTAAAATTAAAGAATGACATTTATATTTGTATAATGAAATAATTCCCATAGTGGATATTTAACTGGAAAAAAGTTGGACAAAACTTCAAATCTAAAAGAGTGTAAATTCCAAAAAGTTGAAATATTTATCTAAAGACCATGAAAAAGAAATCACTAGAGGATTTTTAAGAATTTCAGAATTGGAAAAGCCTTTCTCTGAATTACAAAAAACCCAGCGGCATAAAATAGAAGATTAATACATTTGACCACATTTTTAAAATTGGGTTTACACTCTGATAGCTAACCTATAAACCACACCATCTTAAGAGCCTTAGCTATGCATATATTAGGACAGAAGCAATTTCTCAAAGTTCTTTAAGTTCCTTTTTCTGAGGAATGTTTTATCAATATACTGCTTTTCTAACATTTTTACAGTCAATTATAAGAATTACATTTATTCATAACTGTTAAATCTAAGCATTGTACCCTTCTACAATGTACACATCTGCATCTAAGCATTGCACTTCTACATACAACACTGAACTCATTTAAGATCACGATTCTTAAAAGGAGAGGTAACAAATATATGCAGCCAGGATCAGTGGCTCACATCTGTAATCCCAGCACTTCAGGAGGCTGAGGCAGGAGAATCGTGTGAACCTGGGAAGCAGAGGTTGCAGTGAACTGAGTTTGTGCCATTGCACTCCAGCGTGGGTGACAGTGCAAGACTCCATCTAGAATACACACACACACACACACACACACACACACACACACGTATATATGCAATGTGCAGGATTTTCGCCAGGTCTTCTGATGCTACTGCTAGTGGTCCTCCACAAAATCACAGTAACTTCTGTGGTGTAAATATATAAATACAAAAGAAGCCTTTTATTTCAAAACACAAATGGTAAATAAGATATAACTTACAAGGCTTTTCTTAGAAATCATGAGATTATTTGCCATTGCAATAACTTTTCTTTCCTCTTTATAATGTTTGAAACAGTAGTAAGTGTGAAATAGGGGAAACATACTGAACTATTCAACTGGGAACAAAACACTTATCAATAAATTATCACTAAATGTGTATCATGGCATGTCATTGTTTTCAAAGCTCTTTGCACTGAAATGAGAAACTACTTGGAGCAAACTGTTCCTCTCCTCAAAAGCAAGGATAATGACATCCACAATGTGGCCTCTGACCCAGCTATACATTTCCTACTTTCCTATTAGTGAAAATAACAAACTGACTTCTCTATTAATATTTTAAAAAGAAGAACTAATGTCTCCAAACTAGCAAATCTGTTGTTAGTAGCAAAACTTATTTTTGATATTGGAAAGATCATCAATTCTTATGAAAAATATCAAATGCTTTTCCTTTGGATTGAGGCCATTGTGAAGGTCACTACTTGACTGTTGCAGGCAAATGCAGTTGAATTAAGAACATGGCTTTATCCTATATGTACACATATAGATATATGACCAAGGATACTTTCCAAATCCTTTATACTTTCCAAAATAAAGCTTTTTTTAATATATACACATATAAAAACATTTGAAAATGACTAAAGAAAATACCTCAGAATTCATTTTCTTTTCAGCCACTTCTATCTGCTTTTGTTTATTCATCAGAATCTCATCTTGTGATATTCCAGTGTTCTGCTCTTCGGAAAGTTGTTTCTGGGTATCATTTTGTTTGTCACTAGAAGAAATTTTAATTTTCATGAAATACTGGAGGTGTCTCTAAAATGATCTACAGGGCAAGATGGCACCATCAGATGTCATTCGCACAATGTGTATCTGCACATTAATCCAAGACAAGGCAAAGGGGTCTCACATCTGTTAACTCTGCTCTCCCCAGTCATGTTGGCACCAGGGACTAGTTTTATGGAAGATAATTTTTCCATGGACCTGAGGTGGGGGAAGGTTCCAGGATGATTCAAGCACATTACATACATTGTGCACTTCATTTCTATTATTACTAATACATAATGAAATAATTATATAACTCACCATAATGTAGAATCAGTGGGAGCCCTCAGCTTGTTTCCTTGCAACTAGATGGTCTCATCTGGGGGTGACAGGAGACGGTGACAGACCATAAAGCATTAGATTCTCATAAGGAGTGAACAACCTAGATCTCCTGCATGAGCAGCTTACAATAGGGTTCAAGTCACACTCCTATGACAATCTAATGCCACCGCTGATCTGACAGGAGGAGGAGCTCAGGCGGTAATGTGAGTGACAGAGAGTGGCTGTAAACAGATGAAGCTTCACTTGCTCACCTACCACTAACCTCTTGCTGTGTGGCCCAGGTCCTAACAGGCCAGGGACTGGTACTGGTCTGTGGCCTGGGGATTGGAAACCCCTGTGTTAACCCATACTTTTTATGTTTATTTTTTGGAAACAGTTTCCACTTATATTCTTGATTCCTCTGTAATTTATAGACAACTTAGAAATTCCCTTTGGAACAAGACAGGGTCTAATATTGTGTTTTTAACATAGAACTCTGAATTAACTTTATCTGTGTATGAGAGAGAGATGTGAAATAAACTGATCATTAATCGCTTTCAATTTTACTTTTATTTCATGCATATTAAAAATAAAACTGGGAAGCCCTAGGCAGAGCAATTGGGCAAGAGAAATAAAGGGCATCCAAATTGGAAAAGAGAAAGTCAAACTATCTCTTCACCAATGATATGATCTTATGCCTAGAAGACCCTAAAGATTCCTACAAAACACTCCTAGATTTGATAAATGAATTTAGTAAAGTCTCAGAGGTTACAAAATATACAAATACCAATGAATAGTACCACTATACACCAACTACAACCAAGCTCAGAGTCATATCAAGAATCCAATCCCTTTTACAATGGCTGCAAAACAGTAAAATACCTAGGAATATACTCAATGAAGGAGGTGAGTGATCTATAAAAGGATAACAGGAAAACACCACTGAAGAAAATCACAGATGATACAAATAAATGAACATACATCCTATGTTCCTGGACTGAAAGCACTGATATTGTGAAAATGCCATAGTGCCCAAAGTAGTCTATAGAGTCAATACAATTTCTACCGAAGTACCAATGTCATTCTTCACAGAGTTATTTTAAAAAGCTGCCATTCATGTAGAACCACAAAAGAGCCTGAATAGCAACAGAAATACCAAGCAAAAGGAACAAACATGTTGGCATCACATTACCTGACTTCAAATTATACTCTACGGCCACAGTAACAAACATCATGGTACTGGTATAAAAGTACATACACAGATCAATGGAACAGAACAGACAACTCCGAAAAAAAGCCACTTACAACCAAATGATCTCTGAGAAAGGATACAAAAACATACACTGGAGAAAGTACACGTTATTCAATAAATGGTGCTGGGAAAAAAAGATAGCCACATATAGAAGAGTAAAACTGGATCTCTATCTCTCACCATGTAAAAAAATTAATTCAAGATGGATTAATGGCCTAAACCTAAGACTTGAAGACATTAGCCTAGGCAAATAATTTATGATGAGGACCCTGAAAGGAAAAGCAACAAAAATAAAAATAAATAAATAAATAAATAAGACCTAATTAAACTAAAAAGCTTCAGCACAGCAAAAGAAATAATCATCAAAGTAAGCCAACAACCTACACAATGGGGAAAATATGGGCAAATTCTGAATCTAACAAAGGATTAATGTCCATAACCTACCAGAAACTCAAACAAATCAGCAGGAAAAATACAAATAATTCCATTAAAAAGTGGGCACATGACACGAATAGACATTTCTCAAAAGAAGATGTACAAATGGTGAACAAGAATATAAAAACATGCTAAATATTACTAGTCATCAGGGAAATGTACAATAAAACAACAGTGAGATATCACCTCACTTTAGCCAGAATGGTCACTACTAAAAATAAAAAAACAGCAGATGTTGGTGTGGATGTGGTGAAAAAAGAACAGTTATACACTGCTGGTGGGGATACAAATTAGTACAAATCTATGGAAAACATTATGGAGAGTTCTGTTAAAGTAGATCTTACCATTCTCATTTCTGGATACCCACCCAAAATAAAAGAAATCATACTCTCAAAAAGACACCTACATACGTATGTTTACTGCAGCACAATTCACATATGTAAAGATATGTTATCAGCCAGTGTCCATCAACTGATGAGTGGAATAAAGAAAATTTTATATATATATATATGTATACCTGAGACTGGGTAATTCATAAAGGAGAGAGGCTTAATTGATTCACAGTTACACATGGCTGGGAAGGCCTCAGGAAACTTATAATCATGGCAGAAGGTAAAGGGGAAGCAGGCAATTTCTTCAAAAGGTGGCAGGAGAGAGAGAAGTGAAAGGGAAAGAGCCCATTATAGAATTATCTGCTGTTGTGAGAACTCACTATCACGAGAACAGCATGGAGGAAATCGACACCATAATCCAATACCTCCCAGCTGGTCTTTCTCTCAACACCTGGGAATTACAATTTGACATGAGATTTGGGTGGAAACACAAAGCCAAACTATTGGGGGGTGTATCCTTATTTTAAAATATCTAAATGTCATTATTTATATTTCAAAAATAGCAATTGTTATTAGTAATGATTTTGTTTGAAAATAAAATGACCTGGTAAATTTTCTTCACTTTTAGCCTAGTATTTAGTCAAAATATAAAAAGCTGAATTTGCCAGCAGAAAACTGTAATTACTTTTAAATGAGGTAAAGATGTATAAGAATATCACTGTTACTGTACAGAGAAGAAAGTGAACAAGAAAAGGAATTTAAAAAGAGAATATCACTACCATATACATACATGAACTGACAAAGAGACTAAAATCTCCTACTGGAGATTATGTTAGGACTTGAGCAAAAGCTTCTAAAAATACCAAAAATGGAAAGAAAATAATTAATTTTAAGGAATAAGTTATACAGAGAAATACGTATTAAAAAAAAAGAAGTTGCTTATCAGCTTAAGGAGATTTTGGGCTGAGACAATGGGGTTTTCTAGATATACAATCATGTCATCTGCAAACAGGGACAATTTGACTTCCTCTTTTCCTAATTGAATACCCTTGATTTTCTTCTCCTGCCTAATTGCCCACAATGAGATACCATCTCACACCAGTTAGAATGGCAATCATTAAAAAGTCAGGAAACAACAGGTGCTGGAGAGGATGTGGAGAAACAGGAACATTTTTACACTGTTGGTGGGACTGTAAACTAGTTCAACCCTTGTGGAAGTCAGTGTGGCGATTCCTCAGGGATCTAGAACTAGAAATTCCATTTGACCCAGCCATCCCATTACTGGGTATATACCCAAAGGACTATAAATCATGCTGCTGTAAAGACACATGCACACGTATGTTTATTGCAGCATTATTCACAATAGCAAAGACTTGGAACCAACCCAAATGTCCAACAATGATAGACTGGATTAAGAAAATGTGGCACATATACACCATGGAATACTATGCAGCCATAAAAAATGATGAGTTCATGTCCTTTGTAGGGACATGGATGAAATTGGAAATCATCATTCTCAGTAAACTATCGCAAGAACAAAAAACCAAACACTGCATATTCTCACTCATAGGTGGGAATTGAACAATGAGAACACACGGACACAGGAAGGGGAACATCACACTTCGGGGACTGTTGTGGGGTGGGGGGAGGGGGGAGGGGGGAGGGATAGCATTGGGAGATATACCTAATGCTAGATGACGAGTTAGTGGGTGCAGCGCACCAGCATGGCACATGTATACATATGTAACTTACCTGCACATTGCGCACATGTACCATAAAACCTAAACTATAATAATAATAATAATGATAAAAAAAGAAATTAAAAAAAAAAAAAAAGAAAACCGATCTTCCTGAGAGCTATTATTAACCAATTCATCTTGACCAAAATTTTAAAATGAAGTCTACAATTCTGGAATATAAAATAGTTTCATTTTGAACATAGTTAATTGAAGGGAACTTTTATACAGAAAATTTTTGGTTAAAGTTGACTCTAACTTAGGAAAGAAATGACCTGTACCAATGGTAACAAGAAGCCACCCAGAGCCAGTTTGAAATCTAGTCAATCAATCAATGACCACTGATCTTGCTCACCAACCAATATCAATGTGAGCAGCTTGCTTCTGAAATACAGCCATGCAGCAGCACCTGCTCCATCAGCATAGACAGTGCCTGACCGGTATTCCTCTTACTATAGGAAGCAAAAAATTCCAACTCTGTCTCTTTATTTCAAACACCAAAGGTTCATAATCCCTTGAAAAGAATTTGTAAGTCTATTAAATGTGCCACCTTACTTTTTTAAAAAATAAAATACTAGTGGCCAGGCTCAGTGGCTCATGCCTGTAATCCCAGTACTTTGAAAGGCCAAAGTGGGTGGATCACCTGAGGTACAGAGTTCGAGACCAGCCTGACCAACAGGGTGAAACCCCATCTCTACTAAAAATACAAATATTAGCCGGGCGTCGTGGCATGCTCCTGTAATCCCAGCTCCCTGGGAGACTGAGGGAGGAGAAATGCATGAACCAGAAGGCGGAGGTTGCAGTGATCTGAGATCATGCCACTGAACTCCAGCCTGGGGGATACAGCAAGACTCCATTTCAATAAAATAAAATAAAATAAAATAAAATACCAGTAAAGTTTGCAATTCCTCTGACTCAGTTTGCCATAATTACAATTATGATTACTAGTAAAAGAATAAATAGTGAATAACCACAATATTGGGCTCTTCTCTCTAAATAAAAAAATTAATATAAAGAATGTAGCTTATTATAAAGAGCCAAAACAATTTTAAAAATGCATGTAATTACTGGGCAAAACTGTTAGAATGAACCATGTCAAACATTTTTAAAGTGAGAATTAATCAAAAAATATATCCAGGATAAACCTGATTCACTCATTTAATAAGTATTTATTAGGTAGCTTCATCCAATATGCTAGGCCTTTTTCTAGGCAGTGAGGATATGGTAGTGAAAAATAAAAACCCTATTCATGAGAGTGAGAAAAACACACAATAACAACAGACAGATAAGGCAAAATATACAGTATGTTAGAGGAGAAAAACTAAAGCAGGAAAATGAAATGTTTATGTGTTCGATGGGGAGGGTGGTGGGAAAGTTGGGATGGTCAGAAAAGTCCCTGCTGAGAAAGGGGATTTTTTTTTCTAATACAAAAAACCTTTTATTTGTATATCAAAGACTCTAAGAAATGATGACATAAGGTTAACAGCGTTGATGTCAAGATGCAAATGGGTTTGAAGTTACAGATGATAAATCACTTTGTTTCACTGAACCTTCCCTTCATTACATTAGAGAGCATCCCTGGTAGGCTCCCAATTGAACCTTAAGCATGACGCATCTGGGTAGCACACGGTTCTTCCTCAGAAAGTGGTTGTTCCTTAATGTGTTTCTTTTTACCCTTTTTCCTCTTCTTCTTAGAAAGGGATTTTTAAATAAAGAACTGAAGGAATGGAAAGAGAAAGCTAGGAGGATATCTGGGGAAGAAGCATTCCAGACACAGGGAACTGCCAAGCACAGAGGTTTGCCTGCAGTCTTTAAGCACTAGGGGTAGATAAGGGATGGCAAGAATTCAGTGTGGCTGAAGCAGAGCAAGGGAGATAAATTAGGAGGAAATTTGACACGTACTCAGAGTGAAATGGGAGACAATCAGAAGGGCTGGGGCAGGGGAATGACACAATTTGACTTATGTTTTAAATACATCCACTGAGTTAAGAATTGATAAAAATGGAAGTTTTTAAAAGCCAGGATGATCAATTCCCAGTCTATGACACTCATCTAGACTGCGGATGAAGGTGGCTCAGATGTACAAGATATGACTGGCTTCTGGACATATTCTTCAGGTAGACCTGACAAGATTTACTGAGAGATTAGATGTGAGGTATCAGAGAGAGAGAGAGAGAGAGAGATGAGTCAAGAATGACACCGAGATTTTTGGCAGAGCAACTGGAAGAGTTGCCCTTAACCAAAGTAGGAAAGACTACATGAGGTGTAGATTTCAGGAAGGACATCAGTAGCCCAATTTCGGATCTGACAAGTGTGTGATACCCAATAACTAACCAAATAGAGATGTCACATAGGCAGGCTGATATAGAAATCTAGAATTAGGGAGCAAGATCTGAGCTGGAGACATACATTTGGAAGTCACTAGCATATACACAGTAGAAAAAGTCACGAGGGGCCGGGTGCAGTGGCTCATACCTGTAATCCCAACACTTTGTGAGGCCAAGGCAGACAGATCCCCTGAGGTCAGGAGTTTAAGACCAGGCTGGCCAACGTGGGGAAATGCAGTCTCTACTAAAAATACAAAAATCAGCCGGGCATGGTGGTGCGCACCTGTAATGCCAGCTACTCAGGAGGCAGAAGCAAGAGAATCGTTTGAACTCAGGAGGCAGAAGTTGTAGTGAGCCGAGATCACACCACTGAACTCCAGCCTGGGTGACAGAGTGAAACTCTGTCTCCAAAAAAGAAAAAGAAAAAGTCACGGGAAAGAAGATTGAGGACTGAGCCCTGGGAAACAACAATGTCCAAAAGGGGAAAGATGAGGAGGAGCAAGCAAAACAGACCATGATGAATGGACTAGAAAGGCAGGAGGAAAAGCCTGAGGGAGTGAGGTCCTGAAAGCCAAGTGAAGATGCTGTTAGGGATGAGATGCCCTCCATTGGCTCAAATATTGCTGACAGATTAAATAAAATGAGGTGGAAGAAAAGTGCCTAGATTTATTACAGAAAAAAATTAGTGATAATCTTGAGGAAAAGCAACGTTGGAGGACTGCTGAAACTGAAGACTTACTTGTGTGGGATCAAGAGGGAATGAAAAGAAAATTTGAGTTCGTGAGTGTAGACAGTTCTTTTAAGGACATCATACTTAGGAGTCATGACTGAGGATGCTGTAATTTTCTTCCACAGTCAAGGAAAAGTAATAGACAAATAGTTTCAAATTTTATATAACAATTATATATTTTAAAGGTTATAAAAATTATACACATGTGGCATTAAAAATGCGAGGTGTTAAATTCTTAAAACTATAGAACTAAAAGTCGCCTTGAACATTTCTAGATTACATAAGCTGATTATCATTTTGTTCATGCTTATACATAAAGACCAAGAAATACTGAAAGTTTCAAGGAGACTATTTCTTGCTTGATAAAAATCAGCCAATTTTAGGACAGTTGATACTCATCAAATATACAGAGTAATTGATCACAATAAAATACTGAGTTCTATTAACAGGAATAAAGTGGCAGAAATGCAGAAAATAATCTTATTTTACAAATGAAATTTTAAAAATTATATGAAGTCACTGTGGAAAAATATGGTGAGGTGAATACTGAAATATATCCTTTTCTCAAAGGAAAGATAATGTCACACATGCCGGGCACTTTTACAAATAAGAGTCACTGCATTAGCAGCACCTTCCTTTTAGCACAAGGGTCAGCAAATTAGCACCTGTGGGCCAAATCCAGCCCACTGCCTGTTTTTGCAAGTAAAGAATCTTGGAACACAGCCATGCTTATTCACTTTACAGTCCATAGAGTCAATTAGCTGGGTGTGATGTTGCACACTTGTTGTCCCAGCTAGTAGAGAGGCTGAGGTGGGAGGATCACTAGAGCCCAGAAAGTCAAGGCTGCAGTGAGCTGTGATCACACAATTGCACTCCAGCCTGGGCAACAGAGATCCTGTCTCAAAAAAATATATATATATAGTCCACAAAGCCTAAAATATTTACTAACTAGCTCTTTGCAGAAAAAGCTGGCCAGCTCCTGGTTTAGCAGATGAAAGATCCTTTGATATATTTTAATAAAAGTTTTACCCAATATACTCAAATGTTTATATTAAATATAGATCCCCATGTACAATCCCTTGGCAATATTCAGATTGAGGGTGCAATATTTTGGCACTCAGGCACTGACAACAAAAATTTAATAACTAGCAATCTCATTGCTAACAAGGTACAGTGTCAATGTAGCATGTAGCTTCCATTTGTAACACAGCAAATATTACAAGAATTCTAACAAAATTATCTTAAGATGTGTTACCAAACTAAATGCTTTAAATACATTTTAATTGTGAAATAGTATACTCTAGATCTAACCTCATTTGTAAAAAATGGTTGCATACTGTATTATTTTCTGGGTATGAAAATTGAGCTATTTCCTATTGGTAAGGATTTACTTTTGATAATGATAAATTCCTATTGATAAGGATCCCTCTTTTTGATATAATAATGCTGTAAGAAACATCCTTATATGTAAGTATATATGTGACAAATCTATACAAATATCCTTAACATACATATATATCCTTACTATGTTATATATGTGTGTGTGTGAATATGCTACTAAATTAATGTTCAAAATGTATTTACCAACAGTGTATGAAATGTCTTTTTCAATGAGACCATTTCCTTTGCAGCAACACACATGGAGCTGGAGGCCATTATCCTAAGCAAACTAATGCAGGAACAGAAAATCAAATGCCACACATTCTTACTCATTAGTGGGAACTAAACAATGAGAACTCACGGACACAAAGAGGAGAATAATAGACACCAGGGTCTACTTGAGGGTGGAGTGTGGCAGGAGGGAGACAACCAAAAAACTATCTTTCGAGTATTTTGCTTATTATGTGGCTGATGAAATAATCTGTAGTCCAAACCTCCATGATACAGTTTACCTATATAATAAACCTGCACATGAACTTCTGAAGCTAAAATAAAAGTTCATTAAAAAGAAAAGAAAATGCCTTTTCCCTCACATTTGCCAATACTGGTTATTTTTCAAATAAATTAATGACTGGAAAAAACGGTAACTCATTGTTTACTGATTTTCATTTTTCTGATTAACAGGCAAGGCTGAATATTCTAGTAAAAGTATAAAATTTGTTCATCATGAATATTAGTCCAAATTAGGATTAGTTTGACAGCATATACTTATCTCCTGTTAAATGTTGCCATAGGCTTACCTGTGATACTCTTCATTCTCAGTGTCAGGAAATTGCTGATTTTCAGGTGTTCTGCTCTTCCTTTGTGGAATTGATCCATCATCACCATTGCCAGCACTGGCACCATTAGTCAGGTTTTCTGGTAATCCCACATGATTACTTCCGTGCTTCTCCATTTCTTCCTCAACCTTGAGTGGAAGTTTGATATTAAGGATGGTTATCACTTTATTGAATAAAAATAACCTTTTTAATTGATTTTATCAATTGACTCAGTTTGTCATTATTTTAGTCATTAAAAATATTTCACACTTAAATTTGGTCATATATACAGAATTATTACCATATAATTTTAAGATGTAATTATCGTGTCATTAGTATATCATTGAAATTTTTGTAAAGTTTGCTTGATTGCTGTTTGACTGAATAAAACAGAATTTTCCAAAATTCAAAAAGGGCCCTCCTTCATTTTGTGCTTTTATTCCCAAAAACTCTTCAGAATCTTATATATGAATTTACCCTATTTGACTCATGGGAACACAAAAATAAAAAGACATAGACACAAAATGTGTCTTCTGTCTTTACCACCTAGATTTTACATTAAACACTCAGATGTAGAGGATGAGACACTGTGGGGCTTCAGGAATAGAAAGGAAGATTGCCCTTTTCTGCACTAAGATATTCTTCTCCCCCACTGCCTTTGATCGTTCTTTTTTCATTTGGTTCCTGGATATCAAAAACATGATGGTGCTCACTGAAACATGAAAACCAAAGTTTGCCACAACACAAGGAGCAGAGTGAAAATGCTGAGGTGCAAGTGTAGACTTCCAGAAAATGAGATGCTCCCCAAATTTCACATTCAATAGCTATACAATTTTCTAGCTGGAAGTTACAAAGAATAAGTAATTATCTTCTTTAGCCACATTATCTAGTGATAATCAGACTAAAACCAAGAAAGATAAAATGATTAGTCCAAAGCTCCTAAAGTGGCATTACCTAGCATTTTATGGTGGCACCATTCAGGATTGTTCCATAATAATGAAAGAATCTCTCTAGGATTTGTATCTCTTGAAAACTCAATGTACAGAATTCTTTCTGAGTTAAATATTAAAATTTTCACTGGTGATTTATGCTACTTACATGATAGGATCATGTATGCCTACACTTACTACACTTTGCTAAACAACATAACATAAAAATCTAATTCAACAGGAACATTTGAACATAAAGGTATATCTCTCTATCACAGTCCTTATTTATTTCTGGTTCTTGAGACATTTTCTGCGGATGCAAAAATAGAAGGTTAATTTGCTTGTTGTATTTCTGTGATGTCTCCTCTTTTGGAATGCATGTTAAAATAATTTTATTCTTAAGTAATCAAGTATGGACATGAAAAATTAGAAAATAAAATTAAAATTTAACTGTTAAAATAATTAAATAAATAAATAATTAAAATTAAGAATTAACTTTTTAAATCTGTGTTTAGCTACTGCCACGCCATTGGCTTCTGACTAACATGTGAAAAATAATTCACCTTAGACAAAGGGAGAATAAAAACATGAACCAGCAAACTTAACTTTGTCACCATTTGTTTGGACTAAACTTAATTTGTTATGTGTTAAATCTACCAAAAATGAATTAGCAGATGATTTGCAGTGTTCCAAAGGCTTCCTCACTTGAAAAGAGTATATCTCACAAAACCCTAACTAGTGAGCCCCTATAGTGCACTGAAGTGCTTTTTTAAAAGATTCCTCACTGGATTTTAGGCACACTTTAAATTATTAGCAGCTGAAATCAACAACAAACAGAAAGAAATGCAAATTCTTAAATTTTAATTGAAATTATATGCTGTAATATGATAGTGTTATGTATCTAGATTATCTGCTGAAGTCCAGTTCTAATATATTCTAATGTGTAATAATTACAGTGGATAAAATTTTTTAATAATCTGTACTGATTTTCTGCAACTGAAATAATGTAGAAGGTTATTGTGTTTGTGCACTAACACCAAATGTCCCATTCTGCAAGATATGATTCTTGTAATAGGCAGTTGGGTTGCTTTTATGACCTGGTTCCCTCCCTGAACAGAAACACTGAGGTCAATGAGAGACCACAAGGCAGAATATATCTTTAACCTTGGTATCAGTGACTGACAATATAAAACTGCAGATTTTCAATCACTGGCCATGATTACTCTTTAACTATGAATCCAGCTCAGGGACCATCAGTGTTACATTGTTCATAGTTCTATTGCTTAATAATATAATCCAATAATTGATGTTACTTTCTTTATCATGTTAGGGTGTTGTAAAAATAAAAGAACAAACAAAGTTCTGGAATATGTTTTTGCCTCTATTCCAAAAGGAAAGATTAGCTATAAGCTAATCAAAAAGGCAGATAAGAATATTTTAAATAAGAATACTATAAAATAAGAGTATTTTAAATTTTATAGTGGTTATGTTTTTAAGCTAAATATCAAATGTTAAATTAGAATTTATTGATTCTTCTGTTAATGAGATTGCTGAATTTATTAAAATAAATTTTAAGAATCTATTAAAAAATTCTTAAAAAAAAGAATCTGTTGATTCTTAAAACCTAGTCTGAAAGGTAATTTCATTTGGACTATCTAATATTATTAAAGCAAAGAAAACAACATTAAATCAAAAATTTAAATTTAAAATTTTCCATGCCTCTGGCTGGCTATTTTCACTGACTTTAAGCCTTTGCGACTCTTCCTCTGATGTCAGCTTTAAGTCTTGTTCTGTTGAGAAATCCATATATTCAATTAAAATGAACCACTTAGAACAGTTAAAAACTATTGCCTTTATAAAAATAGATTGAAGACAACATTTTATTTTATTTCATAAACTGAGTGTTTAGTCTTTCATGAAATAGTTACTTAGGAAATAATTCTCCAAAACTTCAACAAACCACTTGGGGAGACACCTGATGTGATTCATTCACAAATTCATCCACCCAACATAAATGAACAAAACCACCAGAGACACAACTTTAAAATACAGTAGAAACATATAAGGTAACTCAGTATGTTGTTCACTTCCTAATAGTGAAGAAGTAGATGTAAAGAAAAGGAAATTTAGTTTTAAAGAGAAACAAGTTTTCCTGCACTTAGCTACTCTGACTCTAAGGATAGTAACAGGCAGGGCCCAGGAAAGGTTGTGGTGACCCTGTTTGAGAAGCCAGAGCCCACAGGTATGGGCTCGAGACATCCAAGAGCAAGGTTAAGAAAACAAATTCCTTTACCATCTCCCCTTCCCATCAGCATTTACTCATAGCTATTTTTACAAATGCAAATATTTTGCAAATTCTTGTTTTCCTTCAATGCAGCTGCAAGGTCACAAGCTATGCTGAGGTTGCAAAACTGTCACTATATGATTAACTGCCTTTGTTCTGCTTCTGTAAGTTTGCCTATATAAGCCAACCCCTGTCTTTGTTCAGGGCTCAACTTTTTGATGCAAATCCACTGAGCTGGTGCACACCTAAATGAAATCCTCTTGTTTGACCCACTGGTCTCTCCTGCCTCCTGTTTTCTGCAACAATAGTACCTTATAAATGATTTCCAAAATTACTGCTGACACCTTTATTAGTGTACAATGTCTTCTTAACATCTAAAATATTTCTGTCCACTATTATGACAAATTTATTTTCATTTTTCTTTTTTGTTTGTTTGTCTGTTTGAGCCAGGGTCTTGCTCTGTCACCAGGCTGGAGTGCAGTGGCACAATCTCAGCTCACTGCAACCTCTGACTCCCTGGTTCATACGATTCTCCTGTCTCAGTCTCCTGAGAAGCTGGGATTACAGGCACACACCATCATGCCCAGCTAATTTTCGTATTTTTAGTAGAGATGGGGTTTCACCATTGGCCAGGATGGTCCTGATCTTTTGACCTTGTGATCCACCTGCTCCAGCCTCCCAAAATGCTGGAATTACAGATGTGAGCCACCACACCCAGCCTTATTTTCATCTTTTAAAACAATGCTATGGGAAGTTTTCCTTGATTCTGCAGGTCTTTCCCCAGATAAACAGGTAACTCCTTCCTTGAGGTTGCCTTAGTACTTCACTGATTTTTCTACTGCATCTTTACCACCTGAACTGTACATTATTCCTCCACATGTCTGTCGCCTCTGCTCCAAGACTGCAGAGGACAGTCTTGCACATCATCTTTGTAACAACAGTCTTTATTTTACTCAGAAATTTCTTACTGAGTCCTGCTACATACATGCTAAGTGTTAGGGTTTAAAAAGAATGAAAATAAAGCCTGCCAGGGACGGCTTTTCTAGAACACCTGCCCAAGCAGAGATTTAAATATTGAGGCTAGCAAGATTAAAAGGGGTAGAGGGCAGGAAAGGGTGACAGCATGCCAGGCAGCAGCAAGAGCAGGAGCAAGGCCTGAAAGAGTGAAAGCATTTGCCTACAATAGAAGGAGGAGTGAGTAGGGCATTACCAGCAGCTCAGTAATGCTAGAGAAAGGGCACACAGGGAAAAGGGCTAAAGATGTAGAGTAGGGCAGAAGTCAGATTATGAAAGCCTTATGTGTAATTTTAAGATGCTTAGACATTAACGTTCAAGAGTGGTCCCTGGTCCTATCTGCATTTAGATGTAGATCATTTTAATGCCAAAACCAATATTCCTAGTGAGCCATTATTCATTAAGACAAGGTGACAGCTAGCTCATGTGGACACAGCTGAGATGATATTATGTAGCAAATGCTCAATAATTTTCATGAACACTTGGAAAGTCAATTCTGTAATAAGTCATAGAAATTATAACAAATCACTTAATATTTGGGAAGGTGCTTTATAAAGTTATAGTGTATATGAATATAACTAATAGTTGTGAATTCAGAGCTGTGACAATAAAGCAAGAAAACCACATTGTGTTTGAGTCAGCAATCTTTAGATTTCTAGCTAGTCTTCCTACCCAGTCCTTAAGTTCTAAGTATAATCCTAGTACTCACTCTCAAGTTTACGTTAAATGCTAGCCTATACAAAAAACACTCTTTCTCTTACTTCTTTTTTATTATTTATATGTTGCTTTGTTTAAAGGAAGAACACAAAAATGCCCGGCTAAAGGGATTCTGTTTGGCTGCAGGCTGCAAGAGGGGAAAAACACAAAGCACATTTTGCAGAAAATGATTTTTTAGAAGTCAGAACTATGACATGAAGTCAAGCAGGGCACTCTAGGATTGACTTAGCTGGGCTTCCTTAATATGCTCCTTGCTCTCTTTCTTTTCTGGAAGCTGTGACTCACACAGGTCATGGACAGTATCATTCCCTAAGAGGAACACAACTCTGATATTCATCTTTATCCATTAAGTTCATCTGTCCCAATTCTGTGTTCTGTGGATGCTGACTTTTGATCATTGATGGTGATACACATGAAAATTTATCATCAACTTTCAGATTCTCGGATCTTTGACAAGTCTTATTACTGAGAGTCAAACTAGTAGGATGCGAGTTATAAATGCTGGTTATCCAATTACCTACTCAAAATATCCTACATGAATATTCCATTAAACATGCACAGAAAAAAATAGTCATTCCTGTTGACCTGCTGCTCTTTGCTCTTCTGTATTCACCAGAAAATTTCCTACTCCTTCCTCATCTCCAGGTTAAATACTAGTGTACAATGTAGAAACCTGTAAATTATCTGACATTTCTCTCTGTCCCCCAAACCTTTCTCATTCAATTATCACTAAATCATATTGACTATACCTCTCTTCTGCCTCTGCTTTATATTACCACTGCCACTGAGAACATAAACATTTACAAAATGCCTTTCATTACAAAAAGCCCTGGCAACTAGTAATGTTATTTCTTACATGAAAAAAATTAAGCAAAACAAATGAAAAAAGTATGACATCAAAAAAAGGCCAACACATTAAAATGAGTAACTGAGATTCCAAACTTTATTTCACCATGGACAGGTGAAAACCTTATAATACATTGATACTAGTCCAAGGATGTGTGACATGGAAACTATAGCTGACTATAAGCAAAAGCTTCCTTTGTCTCCTGGTTTCTTTACATGGTTATCTTCCATCAGTCCCAGCAAACTATAGGCCACAGGCCAAATCCAATCTGCCTTTTGGCTTTGTAAAGAAAGTTTTATAGGAGCTCAGTCATGCCTGTTTGCTTATATAGAATCATGGTGGCTTTCACACTACAACAGCAGACAACAGCAGGGTTAAGTAGATATGACAGAGACCACATAGTCTAAAATATTTCCCACCTGGTGCTTTACAGAAAAACCTTGCTAACCCATTTTACACCATAAGCAGAATATGCCTTAATACTCATATTTAATCTTGTGACTCCCCTGCTCAAATTTCTGCAATGAGCCCCTGCAGCACACATTGTTGGCTCCCTACCAATAGCCATTCCTTATTCTTTCTTGCAGAAGAAACACAAGTCTATTGGGATATTTATTATCCCAATCCCCCTCTTCAGCCTCAGAAAGATAAATATTTATTCTAAGCTAGTCATGTATTTGCCTTCCCAGTGCCTGGTTTGGGAATGAGCATGTGGTGTGACCCAGCCAATGAAATGTTACAGGAAGCCCCTTGCATGCTTCTAAGTTTTCTCCCTGTTTAAAAGACACACGTGAAGAAAAGCAGCCCTTGAGATGTTGTGCTGTGAGAACAAGATGTTTGGAGCTGTTGCGGATTAGCCAACCATGAAAGGAGACATGAATAAAACACTGCCAACAGCACCGCTGAAAGAGGGACAAGTGGGATCCTAGGATATCACTGAACAACCAAAACAACTCTGGTTCCTACTGTTTCAGCCACTGCTCATCTAGTATTTACAGTCCAAAGCATTCTACTTGGTAAATTTCCCATGGCCCACAGGATAAGACCTACTCATTTCTATAGTATTAAAAAAGTCTACCATAAACTTGCCTTAGCTAAGTATTCACCTCATTCCCAACCTCTGGTATCTCACACTTTTGGTACTAGCAAAAGCAAACTGCTCAGAAACCCTGCAAAGTTCACTCAGCATCTTGTCTTTTGCACTTGCTGCTCTTCCTGACAAACAGGCAATCTCATTAGATGTTCTTCTGGCAAACACACAATCTTGTTGCATGTTCCTTCTGCCAAACATTATTCTTCTGCTTCTCTACCTAGAAAAATTCTTCTCACTCTGCATGCTTACGTTGAATCATACCTACTTTTTCCAAACTTTCATTCCTCATCACATATGTCTGGCACATAATTAATATATAATAAATTATAATTATAAGCTTCCAGTGGGCATCTAGCACACAGTAAGCACTGAATAAAGTAGTAAAATAATAAAAATGACAATGATAATAACAAACTCCTTTCTGTATTTTTAATTGTGTGTGTTCTGTAGCATTAGAAAAATGGTAAAAGACATTTGATAGTTATTTGTTAAGTGGACAAGTGAAAACATAGATAGAAATGTTTTCTTTGTAAATTCTGTTGAAAAAGCACAGAAATGAAATAGAGACAGCTCTATTATGAGTACCTTAAAGATCAAAACTACATCTATTCCATCTTTGTCTCCTGCAATTTATAAAACCTAACTTACAGAAGCTTTTTGATAAATAGATGGCTAAATTAAAGGTGTCCTCATACAGTTTGGATTACACAATGTATTAGGTGTCCACAACCAGGTGGCATACTAGTATTTTCATTATTGTGAAACATTTTTCTACTTTTATTATAATCTGCTGAGCCTAGAGTTGGGCAATTTGTATATTTATTATGACAATCTTTTGGGAAATGGTAGCAGAGCATCTTGTGCTAACAAAATTACTGTTATCAAGACAATTGACCAGCAGGTAGAAGAACACATCTTGTTCCCACAAAGTAAATGTATCTATTTCCAACTGCAAATGAGGAGGAATGAAGTCAGTAATAGTGAGACCTCGTTGGGACAAGGATATGTAACATGACTTGTGCTTCGGCGTTCTTTTGTGATCAAAAATTCCCTACTTTTATTTTTTTATCTATGATAGGACCACCCAGAGCAGGGGTCTATAACTCCCAGGCCACAGACTGGTACCAGTCCATGGACTATTATGAACCACACCACACAGGAGGAGGTGAGCAGCAGGCAAGCCAGGGAAGCTTCACCTGTACTTACAGCCACACCCCATGGCTCATATTACCGCCTGAACTCTGCCTCCAGTCAGATCAGTGATAGCACTAGATACTCATTGGAGCATGAACCCTGTTGTGAACTGCTCATCTGAGGGATCTAGGTTGTGTGCTTCATAGAGAATCTAATGCCTGATGATATGTCACTGTCTCACTTTGCCCCCAGATGAGACCATCTAGTTGCAGAAAAATAAGCTCAGAGTTTCCACGGATTCTATATTATGGTAAGTTGTATAATTATTTCATTATATATTACAATGTAATAATAATATAAATAAAGTAGCACAGTAAATGAAACATGGTTGAATAATCCTGAAACCATCCCCACCTTCCCCCAGCCCATGGAAAGATTGTCTTCCACAAAACCGGTCCCTGCTGCCAAAAACATTAGGGACAACTGACCTAAAGTAATTCATTATCACAAGTCTTACCTGGATTGCTGTTTTCAGAAGAGATTTTTAGCATCTGTTTTTCTTTATAGTCAGAAAGTAATTCACAAATTCTATGTATAAAAATGTAATAAACCAAATTACTATTTTAATACTGATATAAAAAATACTTACCAAATGTAAAATTCTTAGAGTATTTCAAACAATATCATAATATCAGAACTTAACAGTATTATCCCATCCACCTATGGGTACATTCTATAAACTTCTCTTTAAGCTTCTAATTAAAGAAGAAAAAAAATAAGGTGAAATGCTCATAAATCAAGGGCACTGTGACCCAGCAAATCAGCTTGCATTAGCATGACATAGTAGAAAGTGTCCCAACTCTGCATAAGTCCTAGCTCCATAATGAACAGCTATTTGTTCTTGGACAACTTGCTTCTCTTAGGCTCAATGTCTTCTACAAAGTGAGGACTTTGCTGCCTTATTTCACTAGGTTGTTATAAAGATTTAACAAGATAACATTTTTTAATGCTCAGACAAATAGTAAAGCAATGGAATAATCTGTTCCTAAACTTTATGACTAAAATTATCTTGGAATTCCAAATAAAACCCAATGTGTATTTTGTTCATAGGTTCTAATATGCAAATGTTGTAGTTTTCAGAAAATGTTATTAAGTCCTGATTTTGCTTCTTAGTTGTCCTACTCCTTATGGCTTATAATTCAGGGCATCTCAACTATGTCATAGTTTGTAACTAAATTTTTTCATAAATATCTCATTAAAGTAGATAATGTGATTGTTCACTATTACGGAGTTGACCAATTTGTTATGCCAAGGGCAGAAAAACCAATGGATGTTAAGACCTGGCTTGGACCAGTGATCCTTCTCTACAGACTCAAACTCTGAGCCAGCAGATGTTTGTCGGGATAATGCTTTATATTGATGTTCAATTCCAGCTGACATGGGAGACCAAAACTCTACTTTTATTTTTTTTCAGTTTTCATGAAGAAGCTGCAAGTTGGCATTCTCTAATTTTTGACATACATACTTATAATATATTTTGCACTGAACACATTATTCAGCTCTAAATCATCTCATAGACCATCATCTTCCATGATTATTTTTGCAGCACAAATCACAATTTCAATATTTTGGTGGCACCCATTTTGCTTTGATTCACACTGTTTCCTTAGAGCTAGTCAGCAAGTAGTCAAATGACCTTCCAGTGACTGCATGAAATATGGAATGCTTCAAAAAGTTGTGCTGCCTCCTTATGCAGAAGCCATGCTAACTTTCTCTGTATTGTTCCAATTTTAGGATATGTGCCGCCGAAGCAAGCACATGATTAGTGATGAGTTATGGACAAGGTTTGGCTCTTGTCCATGACTCATCACTACTTACTTAAGATTCTGAGAATTCTCTTCAATGGCTTCCTGCGAGGTACAATTTGAAAATATTTTAAAATCTTGAGCTAGAGATGGAAGCAGCTTGGACGATTTTCATTATCATGTAAATCACATCATTCAAGGGGCCAACCACAACTGGGAGCTACTGTTCAGGGAAGGCTCATATGGGACTTTCTACTGCCTAAGTTTCTATACAGGATATAAAGGTGTCTCACAGTACAGATCTGGTAGCAAAGAAGAAACAAACACTAATCTCTTTCTGCCACATTATTTGAGCCCTTCTGACCCTTTAGAACAAGCCCACCTAATATCTGCTAGAGAAAAGACCAACAACGGCCTGAAAGGATCTCTTACCATGAAGGTCTCAGCTAATTCCTGGCTAAGATGTGGGTTCCACATTAGGTTCTGAATACGGGAGGAAGGGTCAATTTGCTCACTTTGTGTGCGGATAAAGTCAGGATGCCCAGCGACCAGAGCAGGGTGCTGGTGCTTTGGGAACAATGGCTGAGCATACAAGCATAGGTAAGGGAACTAAAAAATGTTGTAACTTCAAAGTCACTGTATGAATTGCCATGAAGACTTGAGGGATCTGAATCAGTAAGGGCATCTTGGTGTCAAAGGTCAACAATTACCAGGAAGCAGGACCAGTTTGAGTGGCAACAATGCAGCAACAGAAACAACGGAAACAACAGAATGATTGGAATGTCCTTTTTTTTCTCCTCCTTCTGACTTGATAAAAGGGACTGTCTTCCTTGGATTTAGTGAACCCCTTCTGTTCTTGAAAAATTCAAGGAGAATGTAGGAGATAGTCCCCAGAAGACAGTACAAGACTTTCTGCTAAACTGGACATTTCAAGACCCAAATAACTAATCAGAAAAATCAAAGATGTGACACTCTTTTTTATCCCATGCATAGATGTTATACTTGGATGAAATGAACAATATTGGGGTCTCTAAGGATAAAGGTCTTAAAAGTCCTGAGGTAAAGAATCCTGCACCCATTGGTACTTCTAACTTGTCTTGCTTTTTGTCTGATTTCTGGCTGATGCAGGGGACTAACTCACTGCCACTCGAAAACTACCTGAACGAAACTATGACGTCTCACCTGATATGTAAGATGCAACTGTTATAATTATTTTAAACCTCAATTTAGCATTAACTAGCCTTTTAATGTAAACACTTACACATTATGATGACTGGAAACAGCATACTCTCTAGCCGTCTGTCCAGATAGGTCTTGAGAAGATACATCAATATTTTGCTCAAGTAGAAGGCTGACTGTACTTGCTGATCCACAACATACAGCAAGTATGAGAGCAGTTCTAAAATGACAGAGATAGGAACCATAATAAAGTTATTTCAAAAGCTAATTTGATATACTTTACCAATTTCACATCTTGCCTGTCCATGCAGAATCAAACATTTACATGCGCTAAAAGACATAAGTATCTTGGGTGCTCCAGAGTTCATCTTTGTAAAATACTACCAAGGTTAAAAGGAAGGGACAAAAAGGAAACCTTTTATCTCAGTGGGGTATTGCATAGCAGAAGCGACTAATTTAATGTCCTTTGATGGGCAAGAAACAATGCTAGGGCCACTTATCTGAAGTGGACAAAGATTTAAGTGAAGATTTTGTCACAGCTTCCCTAGACTGATACGCTGTAATAGAAAATTAGCTAGGGGGCAAGATAAATAAGAGCTCTCTGCATGCTGAAAGCAGTAATATTAATAATAATGATAAGAATAGCAGTCACAGGAGTTTCAGTTAATGATGCCAATAAGCATGTGCTAGGCACTGAATTAAATGCCACATATATCTTTCTTGCTTATGCACAGCCAACTTTGAAGGATATATTCTCCTACTTTTCACATATGACAACATATTGGGTGGTAAATAACGTTCCTAATGTCACACACATAACAAGTAAGAAAGTTAGGAATTAAACCCAGTCTTGTGTGAATCCAAAGCCTAGCTCTTTTCTCTTTATCACCCACCTACGGCTTGCCTTCATTAAAGGAAAAGTGTATCCACTTAAAACTATCTTCACTCCCTCTCTCCATACCAACTAAAAATAAAAACATCAAAATACACTGGAAATAAAAAAGGAAAAAAGCTGTTCAACCCACAGTATGTGGGAACAGCAATTAATTGTCATGTAGGGATAAGCTAACATTAATATTCTTCAAAGAAAGCAACTTAAAGCAGAGTCATTGAAAAGACAAAAGGATTTTCAACTCCTATTTATGTTTAATACAGCATATTTAGTGGAAAAGCATATAAGACACAGAGGTTAGAAACTACTAGAAAAGGTTAAGAAGTTCAATACTGAGTCATAAAGTAAACAAAGTTAAAGTTCAAACTTCATAAAATTAATATGAAATCCCTTTAGCTAACATAAGATCATGTAACCAAAAACATCATACAACAAATAACATCAGTCAATATAATAAGAGAAGATGAATCCTACTAAAACAGTTCTTTATGTTGCCCAGTCCAAATAATTGCTTTTCTACTTAACTGATTTGTGTTGATACTGATCACTATATCCCAATAAGTATAATTTAGTCTTATTAATTTATTATTTATGACTTGAGTGACTATCAATCTAGTACAACACACAGATCAAAAGAAATAACCATACCTTCCATATCTATCAAGTGCATTTAAATTAGCTTTTTTCTTGATTAAAAATTTCACCACTTGCTGTTTTTGTCCATGTACGCCAAGCAAAAGTGGTGTGAGGCCATACTGTAAAACAATATAAAACAAAAACAATATGTAATTCAAAAAATTATGTATTTGTCAACTGAATTGGAAGCTTTATATAAGATCCTATGGACTTACACTCATAGAAAGTAAATAAAATGTAGTCGCTTCCTTCTCACTTTTCTGTACTTTCCCACATGCCACTCCCCTTGGAAACACCCCTTCTCTGCCTCACCACATTAACTCTGATCATCTTAAAAACTCACTTTATTTTTTTATTTTATTTTTGTTCAAAAATTTTTTTTATTATACTTTAAGTTTTAGGGTACATGTGCACAATGTGCAGGTTAGTTACACATGTATACATGTGCCATGCTGGTGTGCTGCACCCATTAACTCGTCATTTGGCATTAGATATATCTCCTAATGCTATCCCTCCCCCCTCTCCCCACCCCACAACAGTCCCCACAGTGTGATGTTCCCCTTCTTGTGTCCATGTGTTCTCATTGTTCAATTCCCACCTATGAGTGAGAACATGCGGTGTTTGGTTTTTGTCCTTGTGATAGTTTACTGAGAATGATGATTTCCAATTTCATCCATGTCCCTACAAAGGACATGAACTCATCATTTTTTATGGCTGCATAGTATTCCAAGGTGTATATGTGCCACATTTTCTTAATCCAGTCTATCATTGTTGGACATTTGGGTTGGTTCCAAGTCTTTGCTATTGTGAATAGTGCCGCAATAAACATACGTGTGTATGTGTCTTCATAGCAGCATGACTTATAGTCCTTTGGGTATATACCCAGTAATGGGATGGCTGGGTCAAATGGTATTTCTAGTTCTAGATCCCTGAGGAATCCCCACACCAACTTCCACAATGGTTGAACTAGTTTACAGTCCCACCAACAGTGTCAAAGTGTTCCTATTTCTCCACATCCTCTCCAGCACCTGTTGTTTCCTGACTTTTTTGATGGGGTTGTTTGCTTTTTTCTTGTAAATTTGTTTGAGTTCATTGTAGATTCTGGATACTAGCCCTTTGTCAGATGAGTAGGTTGTGAAAATTTTCTCCCATTTTGTAGGTTACCTGTTCACTCTGATGGTAGTTTCTTTTGCTGTGCAGGAGCTCTTTAGTTTAATTAGATCCCATTTGTCAATTTTGGCTTTTGTTGCCATTGCTTTTGGTGTTTTAGACATGAAGTCCTTGCCCATGCCTATGTCCTGAATGGTAATGCCTAGGTTTTCTTCTAGGGTTTTTATGGTGTTAGGTATAACATTTAAGTCTTTAATCCATCTTGAATTAGTTTTTGTATAAGGTGTAAGGAAGCATTCTTATACACCAATAACAGACAAGCAGAGAGCCAAATCATGAGTGAACTCCCATTCACAATTGCTTCAAAGAGAATAAAATACCTAGGAATCCAACTTACAAGGGATGTGAAGGACCTCTTCAAGGAGAACTACAAACCACTGCTCAATGAAATAAAAGAGGATACAGACAAATGGAAGAACATTCCATGCTCATGGGTAGGAAGAATCAATATCATGAAAATAGCCATACTGCCCAAGTTAATTTATAGATTCAATGCCATCCCCATCAAGCTACCAATGACTTTCTTCACAGAATTGGAAAAAACTAAAGTTCACATGGAACCAAAAAAGAGCCCGCATCGCCAAGTCAATCCTAAACCAAAAGAACAAAGCTGGAGGCATCACGCTACCTGACTTCAAACTATACTACAAGGCTACAGTAACCAAAACAGCATGGTACTGGTACCAAAACAGAGATATAGATCAATGGAACAGAACAGAGCCCTCAGAAATAACGCTGCCTATCTACAACTATCTGATCTTTGACAAACCAGAGAAAAACAAGCAATGGGGAAAGGATTCCCTATTTAATAAATGGTGCTGGGAAAACTGGCTAGCCATATGCAGAAAGCTGAAACTGGATCTCTTCCTTACACCTTATACAAAAACTCACTTTAAACATTTACTGTTTCCAAGACTCTTTGCTTCTAAACCAGCATTTGGCATGGTACTTTTGGATGATAATTTTTTTTTCATTTAAACAAAGAGCTTCTTGAGGGCAGGGGCTGTATCTTTTATCTCTATATTATCCAACCCTAAGACAAAATTGTTGTGTATAAAGCAAGAATTTGAATGTAAAATATTTCTTTAGTTTCACATGTCTTACCAAAAGTTCAAGCTCCAACGTGCAATAAAAATTGCTATTAATACTCATACTGCCCATTTCAAGAATTTTTCCAACATTCATTCATTTAAAATCTATTTGTATTTAATTTTTCCAGATTGTTAACTAGACAGATAATCAGTTCATAGGATTACTGAAACTAACAGAATTCCTATCCGTATTCTTAATAACTCCATGGTTTTTAGTGTTTAAACATGCCATCCTGATTAAGCCAAAGCTCTACAAACTTAAGAGACATATGGATAGTCCATAATACAGCTTCAATTGACAAAAAAGGTTTAGAATTTGCTACAATTCTAACTGAGAAAACTCTGCTCTTAACAACGACTTACTGAGCTAAGCACTTGAATGATTGAACAAAGGGACACAAAGTCCTGAGAGGGCCATCCTCTACTTATTGGAAGACTACTCACTGCAAATTTCTAAAGACCTTCTGAATGGCAGTGAATAACTGATGGTAGAAAGGAAAAGGTATTATTCTGTAAGCTGATAGATAGTGCCAATAATATTCATTCTAATGTCTCAATGACAGAGATAAGTCAGACTAGGCCAGGAATGGTGGCTCACACCTGTAATCCTAGCATTTTGGGAGGCTGAGGTGGGTGATTCACTTGAGCCCAGGAGTTCAAGATCAGCCTGAGAAACATGGCAAACACCTCATCTCTACTAAAAAAAATATATAAAAACAGATTGGAGGACCACCTGAGCTTAGGGACGTCAAGGCTGTGGTGAGCTGTGATTGCACCACTGCACTCCAGCCTGGGGAACAGAGTGAGACCCCATCTCAAAAACAAACAAACAAAAATTTAGATTAATGTTATTGGAAAGGAAAGATTTAAAGGAATTAGCACATATCCAATTCCAACTCTTCTAGAAATATCTGAAGTTTCTGAGATATAAGAATTTACATATTACACTTATGTATTCAGTGGTTCTTAAGCAGGAGTGTATCCGGATTTCGAGAAATTTGTCGTTGTTGTTATTGTTGTTAAAGACAGGGTCTCATTATGTTGACCAGGCTAGACTAGAACTCCTAAGCTCAAGCAATCCTCCCACCTCAGCCTCCCCAGCAGCTGAGACTACAGCCCTGCACCACCATGCCTGGCTTCAAGGAAACATTTTTAAACATACATATCCAGGCTTTATTAGACTTACTCTATCAAAACCTTCAGGGAAAGCCTAGACTTGAAGATTATTTAAAAATTTTCCTGAGATAACCGGAATGTACAACTCTAGCTGGAAGCTAGTGCAATAGACAATTATTTCAGTCTCATCTCTCATTCACATAAACAATTCCCTTTATCATTTGAGGATTTGGCCAAAAAGAGGAAAGAGTAGGAGAGAGACTCATTTGCTGAAAATACCACAAAATTTTCCCTGGTAAGAGTAGAACAAGGTCTAGTGAACTCAAAATCCAACCTGATCTTGTTACCTGTATACAAGCCCCTTATCTCCCACCTTCCCACCAAGACATTCCAGAATTGAAAGCAGAGTTGAGACTCTAATTGGCCATTTCTACCAGAATAGGATACTAAGTCTGTTAATTACTTGTTATTCCTTCTGCTCAAGGGTTTCCCACTACATTACCACATATTCACTGCCAATCTGGTTCCTCAGAGCCCTCCTAAAATTGATCTCTAGGCAGTTTACAACCCACTAACTCCCTCTTCCAAACTGAAAACTGTCATTCTCTAAAATGGAAAAGAACCTTGTCTCACCATACAAAGAAAACAAATGAACAACAACAACAACAACAACACACACACACACACACACACAAAACCTCTTCATGGTCTTTTCCCCCATTACCTAATTTCTAAGTTGGCCTTGATATTTCGGATTGCTGCATTTTTCCCTTTCCATTTCTGCCTCATGAGCAATCAGAAATATCTTAAGCCTTGTCACTGAGAGATACATCACCTCATATCTATTAGTGTTTTTTTCAGGAATTTGCCAAAGCAGCAGGATTACTATTCACTGAAACTTGTTTAAGTTTTCTTGGAGTTTTAATGTAAAACCTATTTCCAGGGCAAATTTTGTCATTTTACATTCATTAGGGAAAAAAACTTGGCAGGGAAGAATTGAAAAAAAAAAAAAGTATTACTTTTTACAAATTCAATGTTTTTTAAAAAATGCTTTAACCACAAATGCACTGAAAAAACTGTACCCTCTAATGCTTCTTTAAAAGAAACAATATTAAAATAAAGTCTTAGAAAATTAAGTCATTTCAAAATATTTTCATTCAGGTTATGCTTGAGCTTCCAAATATGGAAAACTAGCCCTTACACAGGTCAATGTTAACACGAATACATTTCAGTATTTTGAAGATAAAATTGGTAGATCTATACCTTGTTTTTTGATTCAATATCAGCACCGTATAAGAGCAGTGCTTTGGCCATTAATTTATCTTCATTGTAGATAGCATAGTGTAGAGCGGTATTTCCATACTCATCTGGAATATTTGGATCAGTGCCATGTTCCAGCAACATTAACGCACATTCATCTTCCTGGCATTGTACGGCCTGTCATTATTAGACCAAAAACAAATTATAAGTCCTAGGAATTCAAAATAACCTTCCACAGCTTTCACCAAGTAGTTACATTTAAATGAGAAAACTCATTTTTATGCTATCTATTGAAATCAAACCCATCTCACGCTGATATAGTTGACTACTGCATACCTTTATCAGAGCTGTCCTTTTTTTGTTGTCAAGGACATTAAGTTGACATCGTCTGTCCAACAGGAGTTTTACTACTTCTGAATTTCCATTGGCAGAGGCCAAATGTAGAGCAGTCCTATGAGAGTGAGAAGACTTTTTAGGAAATTGTAGTGCACTAGCTACAGCCACATCAATGATTCATGTAATTGTAAACACTGAATAGCCTGCTATTACTCTGCCTTCAAAACAAACTTAATTTTCCTTTGAAGAAAGCACACTACTTATTACCTCTCATTACTCACTGTATTAATGAAAGAACAGCCTATTTGAATAGAAAGAGCATAGCCCTTGGATGACATTCAACTTGGGCTGGAATCCTACTTGAAGCTCTGTTGCTTCCTAGCTGTTGCTTAGCCTTTTTGTGTTTCAATTTCCTCATCAATAAAATGGGAATGAAAATAGCCAATTTCTCAGAGGAAACCACTGTAATGCTTAAATAAGACTCTACACAAAACATAGAATAGTTTCTAACACAACAGCTCAAAACTTTAAGATATTATAATTTTTACTAATACCACTAAAGACAACATTTGAATTAAGAGAAATGATACAATTATACCTACACTTTCAGATACATTTTAAAGATTACAGGTAGCATTGTATTGTATTTTAGTGATTCTAAGATGATCATTGTCTCCATGTTTTAACATTTCTTACACTGAAATACCACTTATAATTCATGATTTACTATAACTATAATTGGCAGCATTTAAATAATTCTCTTAGTGAGACATAAAATAATGTGGCATCGTACAATCCCTGGTGCCTTACGTTAAGTACAATATGTTATAATATAACAGGTCTGGGGCAGTTCCAGTCAGATGACTAGCATTTAGATAAATTTTAGTTCTTAAAAGAACTATGGAATAAGAGGGCTGAGGTGAAAACAAAAACAATTTGCTAAAATAATCTATTTCTTACTTTGGTTTTCAAAAACTTTAAGCCAAAGAAAACTTGAAATTCAAATGAATAGCATTGGCTCATTTTTTTCAATACTTAGATTTATACAATGTATGTACATCAGATATTTCCAATCATCCATATTAGGATTTAAGACTGTTATAAATTTTCTCTTTTTAAAATGGATTTATGAAACTATTTGTGGAGCTTTTTTCAACTTTTACATTCGGGGATACAGGTGCAGGATGTGCAGGTTGGTTAACATAGGTAAACGTGCACCAGGGGGGTTGGTTGTACAGATTATTTCATTACCCAGGTGTTAAGCCCAGTACCCATTAGTTCTATTTCCTGCTTCTTTCCTTCCTCCCACCCTCCACCCTCTGATAGGCCCCAGTGTGTGTTGCTTCCCTCTGGGTGTCTGTGTGTTCACCTCATTTAGCTCCCAACTATAAGTGAGACCATGCAGTATTTGGTTTTCTCTTCCTATGTTAGTTTGTTAAGGATAATGGCCTTCAACACCATCCATGTCCCTGCAAAGGACAAGCTCTTGTTCTTTCTTTTATGGCTACATAGTATTCCATGCTGTTTATGTACCACATTTAATTTCTTAAAACAGCTAAAAGAGTCTTTACCCAGGACTTATAAATTTTCAAAAGGGCAGTTAAGGGTTATCTTTTATTATTTTCTACCTTCAGAAATGCTTTTGTTTGAAAGGAGGGAGGAAAAGCTTCAATTGAGATTAAGTCCTAATGCCCCAATTTTGAATCTCTCAGCTTGCTCAGGCCCAGCAGGTAAACATGACGTTCTCAAAGGTGGAAGGATCCTGAGAGATAGCGGAATATGCCTGCCATATAATAGGTGTCTGGCTTATGTTTGATGACTAAACGGATTGAAATAATGGATAAACACAGCTTGGAAGTTCAATATTTTTGAAAGAAAACTCCTGTTGAGTAGAGCAATACATTTGCAATAGTAATGATCATTTATATTTGCTATTTTAGTTTTCATAAATATATAACTAAACTAAAATAATTAATCCATACTATTTATACATGTTAATCTATATATAATGAAAAGATAATTATATAATAAAATGTATTTACAATAAAATCTACCAGAAGAGTTAAACAGAATCCCTCTACTTCTGAAGAGGGTAAAAGTTCACAGAAGATAGCCATCCCCAGGTATAAACATAAATAATAGAATGTGAGAAATTATTTGTATCTATGCAAGTAGCATATTCCTTCTCTTTCCAAGGATTATTTCATTACTAATGAAACTTAACTAAAACTTTTCAGATGTTCATTGCAGAAATCACAGACAAGAGAAAGGGAAAAACTTCACTTACAAATCCCCAGAAATAAGTTTGATTGTATTTTCTACGTATTTTCAGCTAACACAAGAGCAGATTCTGTTTGTGTATATGTATAACAAACTGATTTTTTTCTCACTTGATATAGCAAAGTACATCTTTGCATGCCGACATATTTCTGTATCTACTGACACCCTCAATGGTTACATGTTCTTCCATCCTATGGATGCACTGAAATTTGTTCATAAAATCTTTATATGAGTTCTTCTCAATACATGGCTATTTTAAGCAATACTAAGAAAAACAGCTGTGTCTGTTTCATATAGATATTTTAGTATAATGGAATAGATGGGTAAAAGGCATACACATTTTAAAAATGTGGTTCTTACCATCAAAGTGTCTATTTGAAAAGTCACAGCAACTTAAATTTTCAGCAAGTATATAAGTACCACTGTTCTTCACCCTCACAAACTTTGTGGACAGAAAACAGTATTTCATTCCTTTATATTTATTTATTTATTTTTATTTTTTATTTATTTACTTTTTTGAAATGGAGTCTCACTCCATCACCCAGGCTGGAATGTAGTTGTGCAATTTCAGCTCACTGCAACCTCCGCCTCCCTGGTTCAAGCAATTCTCCTGCCTCAGCCTCCTGAGTAGCTGGGATTACAGGTGCATGCCACCATGCCCAGCTAATTCTTTGTATTTTTAGTAGAAACGGGGTTTCACCATGCTGGCCAGGCTAGTATCAAACTCCTGACTTCGTGATCCACCTGCCTTGGCCTCCCAAAGTGCTGGGATTACAGGCATGAGCCACCGTGGCTGGCCTTTCATTCCTCTTCTTAAACAGAAAACATTCTTTCATTCCTCTTCTAACTTAAATTCCTTCTCTTACTAGGAACGCTATGTTTTCCTATGTGCACAGGTCACTGGTAGACATGCAAAAAAGTACCTTGCCCAGTTTTAAATTGAGCTTATTTTATTATATCTGCATATATATGCCGGTTTCAGTGGCTCATGCCTGTAATCTCAGCACTTTGGGAGGCTGAGGTGGGTGGATCACAAGGACAGGAGTTCAAGACCAGCCTGGCAAAGATGGGGAAATCCCATCTTGGTTAAAAACACAAAAAATTAGCCGGGCATGGTGGCGAGTGCCTGTAATCCCAGCTACTTGGTAGGCTGAGGCAGAGAATTACTTGAACCGGGAACCGGAGGTTGTAGTGAGCCGATATTGTGCCACTGCACTCCAGCCTGGGCAACGGAGTGAGAGTCTGTCTCAGAAAAATAAATAAATAAATAAATATTTGCAAGTATAAATAGGCATTTGTGTTTTCTTCTGGTACTTTTCTCCTTTCGTATATTTAAAATTTTTAATCTATACTTCAGGAACTTATTTTTGTGACATAAAAATCTAGGTAGTTTTCTCCAAACAGCATGCATTTAATTTATGAATAATTCATCTTGTTTTACCAATATGAAACATCACCATTATCAAGTGCTAAATTCTTACATATATTTGGGTATTTCTGGATTTCCTGTTCTGTTCTGTTCATTTATGTCTTTTCAGCTGTTAGTAAACAATTTGTGGAAATAGCACATGCACATTTTGATATCTGGAAAAGCAAGTCTTTTTCCATTCTGTTACAAAAAATCAATTTATCACAATGATAAAATACATCATGTGCAATTTAAAGACACTAAGACTTTGCTATTTTTATTTGGCTTACATAAAAGTGATAAACACAGAAAAAGCTCACATCTTAAGAAAAACGAACCTTCCTATTCAAAGATATGAACCATACTTCCCATTTCAGTTTCATTTTAAGGTTACTCAGTAAAGAACATATTTACATAGGGTACATCGATATAAAATCCATATTGGATTTTATTTGAAAAATATTTAGCCCAGAAGTTGATATATTATGAGACTTAGTTCTCAATATACACTTTTCTATAATGTATAGAACATTGTTTTAAAATGTGTACATTAAAAATAATCTGCAGCATCGACTTAATTTCGCGAGTCAAATCACTTTAAAACAGTCTATTAGTGTTCTATAAGGCAAATTATAATTGGATTGGAAATCAGCTAAAGTTTTGTTTTTGTGTTGCTGTTTATAAAGGGACCTGGGCCCTGACCTCTCTGAGGTTTCCACACCCAGGGTGGTGTGGGGCCTGCGGAGGAAGAGAAAGCCTGGCTCATCCCTCCTAGCGCCAGGAGGGTATGTCCCCATCATCCCCCCATGTCCCGCCTCCTCCCAGTCCAGGCCCGGTTACCTCTTTTGCTTGTCCCTCTTGTTCACGTCAGTGTCCCTGAGCATGACGATGAGATCCTTTCTGGGGACTTTACCCCACCAGGCAGCTCTGTGGAGCTTGTCCAGATCTTCTCGACAGAGGTGGTACCTCGGCTCCTTGAAGGCGCTGTCGTCGTAGTCTCCCCAAGCGCCCACGCTGCTCTTGCCGCTCCCGCTGCAGCAGGGGAAGCGGTGACGGCACCACTTGCCCATCTGGCTCCTGAGCGTCTTCATAAAGGAGTCGTCATGGTCTCCAGAAGTGCCCACGCTGCTCTTGCCGCTCCCCCCGCAGCAGGGGAAGCGGTGGCGGCACCACTTATCCATCTTGCTCCTGAGCGTCTTCATAAAGGAGTCGTCATGGTCTCCAGAAGTGCCCACGCTGCTCTTGCCGCTCCCCCCGCAGCAGGGGAAGCGGTGGCGGCACCACTTGCCCATCTTGTTCCTGAACGTCTTCATAAAGGAGTCGTCGTGGTCTCCAGAAGTGCCCACGCTGCTCTTGCCGCTCCCCCCGCAGCAGGGGAAGCGGTGGCGGCACCACTTGCCCATCTTGCTCCTGAGATCAAATGGCTTCTTCGCAGCAGAGGCAGCGGGCATGGAACCAACCTCAGCCACCATCTGCTTTTAACAGCCAGGGGAGGCCGGTAGTAGCGAGCAGATCGCCTCTACCAACCAGTTTCACCAACTAGCAGGAAACTCTGGGTTTCCAATCTGTTTGAAGAGAAAGGTCAATCCCAGCCAAAACCTGCCAACCCCAGCAAGGGAGCCGAGCCCACCCCACCCAGGGAAAACCCACGCCCACCCGGGGGACCCCACGCCCACCCCCAGGAAAGGCCAAGCCGCCCCCCCCCCCCCCACCAAGGAAACACCCAGCCCAGTCAAGGGAATGCCAAACGCAGCAGAGAAAAGGTCAAGCCCAGCAAAAGAATGTGAGGGAGGAAACGCCAATCCAAGCAAGAAACACCAGGCAAAGCGACTAAGGCCAAGCCAAGCGAGGAACGCAGAGCGAAGCCGTTATGCGCGTGCGGCGTGCGCGCCTCAGACGGCGTCATCGCACATGGTGCAGGAAGTGGCCGATGTGTGCAATCCGCGTGCGCAAGCCTTGGCGCCACAAATGTCAGTGACAGCCTTGCGTTACTGGCAAAGTTCATGGGAGTTGGCCAAGCTTTCTGGCCATTGAGGAGAAGCCTGTGGTGGGAAAAAGCCTCTTGAAGCAGGACTGGGGCTAGAGCGCCTGGAGCTTGAGGATGCTGACAGCCTCCTCTGAAGAAAGCCCCCAAGACACTAGTGGTGGTGGTGCTGCTGCGCGTGGCCGCCGCTGCAGCTCAGAGCTCGGGTTGGCGGAGCTGGATGCACATGGCCTCAAAATCTGCGAGCACAAGACGCCCGTGGAGCCCAGGGCCTGCCTGAGGCGCCTTCCACACCTGCTCCTCCTTGGTCTGCACCCAGAACACAGGGCCATCAGCAACGGGGCACTCGGGGCCGCAGAATCGGGGCTGGGCTGCTAGCTCCTGCTCTAGTGCCCCCTGCCTGGTGTCCAAACCAGGGCCAACAGCTGTGGGGCTTCTGGCCTTGGGTGCTTCGCTTCACTGGCATGCAGTAGGGTTGAGGTGCAGGCCGCTGTCTCCCGGCCTGCAAGAGGGGGCTTGGAGGAACACCTACCACTGACGGGGAGATGCAGGAAGGCACCCCCACGTGCAGATCCTGGGAACAGGACACTGCTAGCACCAGGGAGCCAGATCGGAGCCTCCCTGGCAGCCTCTGAGCTGGACCCAGGCAGTGGCACCTCTACCCTCCTGCGGGGACCCTCCTGCTGTGCAGGCTTATGCAGCCAGGCTCCAGGCTGCTTCATCCATACTGCAGGTGCTTTGGTGTGGGAGGAAAAATGCATTCTGACCGGGCACTGTGGCTCACCCCTGTAATCCTAGCACTTTGGGAGGCCGAGGCGGGCGGATCATGAGGTCAGGAGATAAAGACCATCCTGGCTAACATGGTGAAACATCATCTCTACTAAAAATACAAAATACTAGAAGGCATGGTGGTGGGCGCCAGTAGTCCCAGCTACTCCGGAGGCAGGAGAATGGCGTGAACCCGGGAGGCGGAGCTTGCAGTGAGCCGAGATCGCATCACTGCAGCCTGGGCTACAAAGCAAGACTGTCAAAAAAAGGAAAAAAAGAAAGAGAGAGAGAGAGAGACAAAGACAGAGACAGACAGACAGACAGAGAGAAAGAGAGAAAAATGGATTCTAAGCCTGGGACACCGACCTGCTCTTGCCAACAAATCAGAGGGGAAGCCAATTACAAGTGCAAAAAAAAAAGTTTTTATTTCAGTGGGATGAATGCCCAAGTGTGCAGTCACTGGAGTAAACTTCACTGGGACATGCTATGTAATCCTTTGTGTACATTGCTGAGTTCTACTGCTAATGTTGTTAAGAATTAGTGTATCCATGTTCAAGAGAATTACCGGACTATAGTTTACTTTTTTGTACTGTCTATTTTGATATCAGAGTAATGTTAGCTTCATAAAATGAATTGGGAAAGAGTCTCTATTTTCAGAAAAGATTGTGTGTATTGGTGTCAACTCTGTAAGCAGTACATTAAATTCTTTAGTAAAACCATTTTGTCCTGGAGATTTCTCCTTCAGGAGTCTTTAAAATTCGAAATTAAATGTCGTTACATTTTTAGGGCTATTAAATTATCTATTTTAGATTGGGTGAGTTTTGTGGTAGTTTGTTTTTCATGAAATTGGCCCATTTTCCCCAAGTTGTCAAATGTATGTGAGTGGAGTTGTTCATGACGTTCCTTTATTATCATTTTCATGTCTTCAAGGTCTGTAAGGATAGCCCATTTCATTCACGAAATTGGTAATTTATGACATCCCTTTTTTCTTATCATTATTAGTTAAGGTTCGTCAGTTTTATTGATATTTTCAAAGAACCAGCTTTATTTCTTTGCTTTGATTTCTTATTTTCTTTTGGCTGTTTCATTTATTTCTGCTCTTATCCTTATTATATTCTTTCTTATATTTGTTTTGGTTTTATTTTGCTACTATTTTCTACTTTCTTGATGTGATAGCTTGAATTTTTATTTGAGAAATTTCTACTTTTCTATTATATACATTTAGTGAAATACATTTTCCTCTCAGCACTGACGTTAACTGTGTTAAATCAAGTTTGATATGTTGTATTTTTATTTTTATTCAGTTTAATATATTTAATTGTTTCCCTTGAGATGTTCTCCTTAGAAGTGTGCTTGCCGTTTAGCACTATTCACAATAGCAAAGACATGGAATCAACCTAAATGCCCATCAGTAATAGACTGGATGAAGAAAATGCGGTACCTATACAACATGGAATACTATGCAGCCATAAAAACGAAGGAGATCATGTCCATTGCAGGGACATGGATGGAACAGGAAGCCATTATCCTCAGGAAACTAATGCAGAAACAGAAAGCCAAACATCTAATGTTCTCACTTATAAGTAGGAGCTGAACAATGAGAACATATGGACACAGGGAAGGAAACAACACACACTAGGGCCCGTGGATGGCGGAGGGAGAGGGAGAGCATCAGGAAAAATCTCTAATGCATGCTGGCCTTAAACCGAGGTGATGGGTTGATAGGTAGGGAAAACCACCATGGCACAAATTTACCTATGTAACAAACCTGCATATCCTTCACATCTACCCCAGAACTTAAAATAAATAAAAATGTAAAAAAAAAAAAAAAAGAACTAAAAAAGTATGCTGTTTATTTTTCAAGTATTTAAGATTCTGCTGTTTTTTTTATTTTTAATTTCATGCCATTTTGGCTGGAGGATACATTCTACATGATTTCAGTTTTTTAAAAATTCTTAATGTTTGTTAAAATCCAGGATACAGTCCATTTTGGTTTATGTTCTGTGGGTACCTAAATGTTCTGCTGTATTCTGCTGCTAGGGGGTGGAGGCCTTTTTTTTTTTTTTTTTTTTTTTGAGGCAGAGTCTCGCCCTTTTGTCCAGGCTGGAGTGCAATGGCGCATTCTCGGCTTACTGCAACCTCTGCCTCCCGGGTTCAAGTGATTCTCCTGCCTCAACGTCCCGAGTAGCTGGGATTACAAGCACGCACCACCACACCCGGCTAATTCTAGTATTTTTTTGTTTTTTTTTTGTGATGGAGTTTTCACTCTTGTTGCCCAGACTGGAGTGCAATGGCGCGATCTCAGCTCAACACAGCCTCTGCCTCCCAGGTTCAAGTGACTCTCCTGCCTCAGCCTCCCGAGTAGCTGGGATTACAGGCATGCACCACCATGCCGGGCCAATTTTGTATTTTTAGTAGAGATGGAGTTTCTCCATGTTGAGGCTGGTCTCGAACTCTTGACCCCAGGTGATCGGCCTGCCTCGGCCTCCCAAAGTGCTGGGATCACAGGTGTGAGCCACCGGGCCCGGACTTAATTCTAGTATTTTTAGTAGAGATGGGGTTTTGCCATGTTGGCCAGTCTGGTCTCGAACTCCCGACCTCAGGCGATCCACCCACCTTGGCCTCACAGAGTGCTGGGATTACAGGCGTGAGCCACTGCACCGGGCTGTTTTTGTTTTTGTTTTTTTCTATTTTCATTACTAAGACTAAATAATAGTTATGTGACTGAATACAGTTGATCATTTTACCAACTCTTTTCAGCAAATTTATTTTTTGTCATTTTAATTAAGTATAAATTTAAGATGTGAATAAATATAGATACTATAGCACATATATTTCCCAAAACATAATATATTATGTGTGTGTGTGTGCATGTGCGTGTGTGTGTGTGCGCGCGCACGCGCATTTGGGAAATAAAAGAGTATTATATTTTACTCAAACAACATCAAACATGCGGTCAGGTAAGTTTGATGAAGAAGGTAATATTTCAGCCTAAGAATGAAAATTCTGTAAGACAATATGTTACTTTATAGTATCAGTTATGTGACCCTTCCACACTGATATTTTGGGTGCAATTGCACCCTCTTTGCCATATACTCTTGGGAGAATAGAAGATTCTTCACACTTTTCCATTCATCGTAACTTCTCCTGTAGGACAGCCCACAAATACATTTCCTGGAATATATTGAGGAAAGAAAAACAAACAAATATGAGAAAATAAGAAAGATAAGTGTCTGGGAGGGTGAGAAATCAAATTTAGTGGGGTTTAAACTACATCCCATACAAGTACCCCAAAGTTGTGCTTTTGGAGAAATTCACCTTGGATAGAGACATGGTCAAGTGATATATTCCCTTTACCTTTTTTAAAAAACCATACATAGCTGTATCCTTGGAAGAGAGGCAAGGAGTGCTGTAGGGTGACTGTCTTTGATTTCTGCTGTGGTTCAGAGGAAGTGTAACTTTCTTAAAAGATACCTTGACTTGTGTCACATTTAGCTATTCGTTCCTTTTTATTTAGGAAAAAAGTCTGAACCTGCTGTGGCTCCAGCTCTTATTACTTTTTCTTGGGCTTCTTGGATCTCATAAATGATAACTCTACTTTTATTGTTGCCTTCTCCAAAGGAAACTGAATACCAGCATCACCTTCATTTACCCTAAAGCATGATTTTCTGCCTAAGAAAACCCCTATAGTTGACATTTATATTTACTCTATACCTCTCTTAATCTTTTGAGGAATGCCTCTCTACCTATTCTGCATGGTAAAGTTCTGATTACTTACAACTATGAAACAGATATTTCCTTCTTTTTGTATGTTTTATATATTGAATTACTTTATTATTGCCAAGCACAATCTGCTTTGCTAAATTATTCATAAGCTTGCCTCTTCCATTAGACTTTGGAATTCCTGAGACAAAAATTACGTTTTATTCTGAAAGTGTGCTTAAATCAATGGAAAGATGGTTTGTCCAAACAGGATATAGAGGAATAGAGTTATTCTGTACACAGCCACCCTTAGTTGCAAGAGCGGCTAGAAATAGGAGTTATGCTACCTTTTTAAAGACATGACCTCAGCCGGGCGCGGTGGCTAGTGCCTGTAATCCCAGCAATTTGGGAGGCTGAGGCAGTCGGATCACGAGGTCAGGAGATCGAGACCATCCTGGCTAACACACGGTGAAACCCAACTCTACTAAAAATAAAAATAAAATAAAATAAAATAAAATAAAATAAAATAAAATAGCTGGGCGTGGTGGTGAGCGTCTGTAGTCACAGCTACTGGGGAGGCTGAGGGGGAGAATGGCTTGAACTCAGTAGGCGGAGCTTGCAGTGAGCCGAGATCTCACCACTGCACTCCAGCCTGGGTGACAGAGCAAGACTCTGTCTCAAAAATAAATAAATAAATAAACAAACAAAATAAAGGTAGGCTATACTAAGTTAAAGATGCTGGCTAGAACCCTAGAAGCACCACAAAATAAAATAAGGTAAAATACAGATATAGTAAATAAGCCACTAGTGAAGATAAAATAGATACAATGAAATTAGAAAAAAATTAAAATCCTTTAAAAAGCCCCATTTGCCTCTATTTTTCTAATTACCCAAAGGAGGCAAAGTGTGAAAAAGGATAGATCATGTTCCTCTAAGGTCCCATGTCAGCTATCTGTGGAATGCAGGCGGTGAAGGAGAGTGGGAATGGGTGGGTGCCCAGCGTTGCTAAAGCTGTGGGGTGTCTTCTCGTTTTTAAAGAAATCCAGAAGTGCAGATCTATTCATTCATTCATTCATTGATGTAAAATCTTGTTTCTAAGGTGTTCAGTTTGATGACTAATATATGTATACTTTACCATCAAAATCAAACTCACTCACATTCCCATCACCTCGCAGAACTGCCCTCTTTCATGTGTGTGGTGAGAATAAGATCCACCTTCTTAGCAAATGTCAAGTATACATCGCAGTGTTGTTAGCTATATTCACAATGTTGAACAGTAGATCTCCAGAACTTATTCATCTTGCATAACTGAAATTTTATACCCTTTGACCAACATCTACCCATCTCACCTTCTCCCGGCCCCTGGCAACCACTCTATATCCAGCAATCCCATTTCTTTGGGGATACAGCCAAAGAAAATAAAATCAACATCTGGAAAAGATATCTGCACTGTTATGTCCATTTGGGCATTTTTAAAATAGCCAAGTAATAGAAACAACATAAATGTCTGTCAATGGATAAATGGATAAAGAAATGAATACACACACACACACACACACACACACACACACAGTGGGATATTATCTAGCATTAATGAATGAATAAAAAAATCCTGCCATTTTTGACAGCATGGACGGACTTGGAGAACATGCTTGGTGAAATAAGCCAAGCACAGAAAGACGAATAGCACATGGTCTCACTTATAGGACGACACTGCGCTCATGTTTCAGCCACCTCTGCCACACTCACCCATGCAAACACACCCACCTGTCTCAGTTCCTGCCCCTGACTGGCGGACAGGGTGGGCACTCTCTGGCACATGTTCCACTCATGCTTCCCTACCTCCAGCTATTTTTGGCTCTGACACTGAAAATGAAATTCTCACCAAGACTGGTCCAACTCTGAGGTTGTGTGGGACTAGGGTGTCCTCTACTGTCTTCTATAATGATCACAACTTTGTTTAATTTCATTCAATAAAGAGAAAATGCTAATGAAATAAATGGGAATTCAACAGATAGCCCATTATTTCTCAGCACAAATACAGAATTCAGTAGTAAAACAAAAATCATTGAAATGGTAATAAGTACTCTTCTAGCAATGTGAGTTTCTATAAGCTTCTGATAGGTCTTATAATTCCACTATCCCTTTGGGGCGGTCCATCTAGCGTGAGGCTATGTTATGTTACATAAACACTAGGAGGAGAGAGTAGGATACTATTTCATCACAGGGAGGAGAAAAGAATTTAAGCAACATGCTTAAATACAATGTTAAAGTGTGACTCTAACTTAAGATACTTTTCATATGTTCAATAATATGTGTTGTGTTGACATAAAACTGATAGAAAGTGTGCCAAAAAACATAGAAGTTTTAAACATAATCCACCAAAAGAACATATTCACAGTCGACATTTCTTTCATTATTAAGAATCAACGTCCATAACCCTCGCTAAGACAAAAGTCATCCCGTTTGTCTACATTTTTTTTCTTTGCAAACACACACTGAATGACTTTGTGTGACATGCTGTGAAGTTTTACCAATTCTTCAAGCTCTTTGATTTGCATTATGCTGTTTAATCCTGAGAGAAGAGCAGCTGTCGCTGGTAATTGTAAGTCTAGAATTCCACCACCTAATACGTGAAAATTATAGTAGACTGATCATAAAACCATGTTGTTAACTTTTTAAAATTTAATGACTACCAAGGAATTTCATCTTAGTGATACATCTTTTGAGAAATTAGAAAATGAAGAAATGCACGTGTTCAATGACCCATTTTAGAATTTAAAAAGTCTTTCAAATGAGCATCTTATTCATATATTGTGAAGAACCACTGGAAACAGTTATTTAATAATGTGGCTAAGCACGTATTCAGAGGAATGCTTCCTGTATATTTGCACATTTGTATACTTATGTCCTGCTCCTGGAATAGATTTACCAGTTTCCTTTTTAGAAAATTTCAGAATTTCTGGAATGTGCTGAAGTACTAGTGGGTAACTTAGATTTGGAATACAGTGTATTAGGTGTAACTGGAAAACTGAGAGGCTTCCTACACTGGAAGGTCAAAGATCTTTCCTGGAGGGGAGTTAAGAATTTGCCTTTACTTACCATTATTCTGTTAAAAGAGAATATAAACAATGCAGTTTCACAAAAGGAAGGGGACAGTGGTGTAAATAAACCTCCCCGTCATGTTCTCCTGCCTTTCCTTTAAGTCTTGAACGCTTTCCACTGGGTGTTACAGTCGAGAGGCCCCCACCTCCTGACGAAGCAAGACCCCGAAACCCCGAGACGATGGGATGTGCTGCTTTGGCCCCATCTTGCTTGTGCTGTTTGAAGGGGCCCTGCTGCCACCCAGTTGTCATTAACGCCACCCTCACCTCCCAGGAACTGCATCATTCGGACGGACAAGACACCTATGTAATGACCAAAGTAAGACCCCATGTGCGTGGCTAATGAGGCAGTGCCCAACGTGGCTTGGAAGCCCTGCTAGGGAAATCCCGCCCCGCCACCCCAGATGCGCCACCCCAGACCTGCTCTCGGACCTGCGGCCCCGGGCCCCTGGCCCTTTCCCGTTGCCACCGAGGCTTCTTGCTAGGAAATGGAACTTCAGAAAAGCCCCAAATATATACTGCATTAAGTAAGGGTTTCATTCTAATGGGGTCCCATGTGACCCTGGCTTTCCGTCCGGCAGCAATGTACTCCTGTCTATGAATGAGATGAAAAGGGTGCCCACAACAAGCCAATTTCTTTCAGGAGCGACTAAGACATGCGCATGTCCAGGGGTGCCTCAGGGCACCCGGGAGGGACTCAGGCCGGGGCAGGGAGGCGGGGCCGGCCCTAGGGGAGCAAAGCTCTTGAAACTGGCTTCTGTTGCCGGGCTCCTGACCCTGCCCTCCCATCCCTGCACTACAAGAGGACAGCGGCGACTACAGGAGGCGCCGAAGACGCTGCTGAAGGCCCTAAAGAAACTTCAGCAGAACCGGAACTCCCCTTGCAGGTCCAGCCGCGGGCCCTGCGCCCTCCCGCTCAGCCGAGCGGGGCCGAGGGCGCGTTTGCTGGGTGTCTGGTGGCCTCTACCCAAGCGCCTCTTCAGAGGGCTGTTCCTGCGGCCCAGAGACTGCTTGAGGCGCTCGGGGCGTGGAAAGCAGGCGCCGGTGCGCCGGGGGCTCTGCGGGGGACGGCGCGGAGCTGACTGCAGGGCCGCTGCGATAGCGCGGGGCGCAGGAGCTGCTCCACCCGGGAGCGCCGGGAAGATTGGCGCTGGCAACCTGGGGAGGTAACCCGGCACCGGCCTCCAGCGCCTGCCAGCTGGGCGAGAGCAGGCGGAGGAGGAGGATGCACCGTCACCTATGGCTCGCCTCCACCGGCCGGCGCGCAAGGTGAGCTCTGGGTGCGCCCGGCGGGACAGTGAGGTAAAAGGGCGCGAGCGCGGGAGAGGACTCGTGGCCCCGGCTCAGCCTGCACCCCTCTCCTCTGGGATCCCGAATCGCGGGCTGCGTGGCGGGCGAGGAGACGTGCAGAGCAGGCGGGGCGCCGCCACCAGTCCGGAGCGCAAACATTCCCTGGCGACTGCAGGGCTGAATCTGGGCGCAGGAGAGCGCGGGGTCCCGGCTGCTCAGCCCTGCCCGGCGGGGTACCTGGGCGCAGCGCGCATGGGTCAGCTGGTAGGAATTGCGGGATGGGGGACACCCAACGCCACCTTCGGGAACCGGAGGAGCGAGATGGACCACCTGGAAGGCCTGGGTCAGCCTTTGGGCTCTGAGGCACGCGGGGTCCCGGCGCTGGTCGCAGGGTGGACTCGGATCCCGCGAGGGTGTAGCGCTAGTCGCGGGGGCTGCTTGAGGCCGGGGGACTTCGAGCTGCCGCTGTACCACTCGCTCCCAGCCGAGAAGGAAGGCGCCGGCCGGCGTTGCGCTCTGCTGGGACTCAGGGCAGGAGCGGGGGAGGTCTACGAAAGCCGGGAGCGAGCCGGGGAGGGCCCGCGAACTGGAGAGCCTCGGCGCGCCGCTGCGGACGCGGCGGATGGCCGACCACGGGTGCCAGGGGAGGCCCAGGCTGCGGCTCCGCAGGGCAGCCCCCGCGCCCACCTGCCCTTGCGCGCCGGCCCTGGCGAGCCTCTGTGGGGGTCAGGGGACCGTAGCCTCTCCTGGGGTTCCTGACTAGCGAATGAGGGGCGGCGGGAGGCGCCGCTCCGGTTTCTCGCATGCAGCGCCGCGCGCTCGCCGCCTGGTTTTGCCCGGGTCAGGCAGACCAGCCTCAGGACGCGCCCAGGCGACCACCGCATGGCAACCTGCCCTTCTTGGCAGGAGTCGCAGAGGGCCTTCGCTTCTGAGGTGGAAGTACCTGTTGTGTCTCCCAATTCCGGAGTTTGCGGGGGATTGGGCTGGCGGGGGGCTCATTGGGAAAATGCTTTTCAAAGCATTCTGTTTGGCAGCCGTGAGCACCTATTTGCGTTATGCGCATATTGAGAAATGTGTGCTTCTACTAAGGTTAGTCGCTGAGCCCAGGGACAGTGTCGGCCTGGATTTCAAATGCATTAATTAGGGTCCAGCACCCAGCCTAGAGACTTCCACAAATGCAGTATTTATTTAGTCACGGGGACCGAATGCCGAGAAAGTAGCCACACTCTGTTACAGGCAGCTGTTATACCCTTGTGATCCCGCAGAAAACCTGTTTCTTAAATGTGCTTCCCCCCTCTTTCTTTCTATGTACTTTCAGTGCCTTGCCTAACGAGGAGTAGCTTGCTGACTTTGAACACGTGGTAGATATTTCAGACAGGTAAAATTGTTAGGCTTGTGGATTTGACAGATACAAAATACAGTTGCTCAGATAACTAAAGCGTTTATTTTAATAATTGGACTAATGTTTCATTTGATAACATACTAAAAAATAAAACAGAGGTTGGGCGCAATGCTCACGCCTGTAATCCCAGCACTTTGGGAGGCCAAGGCCGCGGATTACGAGATCAAGAGATCGAGACCATCCTGGCCAACATGTTGAAACCCCATCTCTACTAAAAATGCCAAAATTAGCTGGACGTGATGGCGTGCGCCTGTAGACCCAGCTACTTGGGAGGCTGAGGCAGAATTGCTTGAACCCGGGAGGCGGAGGCTGCAGTGAGCTGAGATTGCACCATTGCACTCCAGCCTGGCAACAGAACGAGACTCCATCTCAAAAATAAAATAAAATAAAATAAAGCAGAGTATTTGAGACATGGAAAACAATAAATTACGATGACTCTGCACTCTGAGTAGAAGTAAAAATAAGCCAACTTGTTAATCTTTTTATGTTTCAACTTACTGCCCGGTGAGCGTGGTGGAAAATTCCTTGCGTGCAGCTGTGCCAGGGAAGGACAGCCGGCTTCCTTTCTCTAGGTTACAGCAGGGAAGGACAGCCAGCTTCCTTTCTCTAGGTTACAGCAGGGAAGGACAGCCAGCTTCCTTTCTCTAGGTTACAGCAGGGAAGGACAGCCAGCTTCCTTTCTCTAGGTTACAGCAGGGAAGGACAGCCGGCTCCTTTTTCTAGGTTACAGCAGGGAAGGACAGCCGGCTCCTTTCTCCAGGTCACAGGATCTGCTCTGCTTGGATTTGATAGGGTGGTTAGGGCAGCCCATAGTCCAATTGCTGCAGCAAAAGTTGCTTGAGTCTTTGATAGGAGAGGGCACTTGAAGGCAAGAGATGAGAAACAGATTTTGATCTTTATGTAGGAGCTCATTGTTCCTGACTCTCTCCTGGGATAAAGGACAGGGAATAGTGGACTTTTTTGCACTTCTAGGTCCTTCTCCCTGTAGCTGTAGTAGTAGCAAGTAAAGGGGTTGTACTGATGCTTTTTAAGGCATATTATCAACATACAGCCATGACTTGTCCAGAGAATCTCACCTGACAAAAAACTCAGAGAAGAAAGAGAAAGAGGATGAAATGGCTGGTTTTCAGGTAAATGTGTCCCAGTTCAAGGACTGTGACATGGATAGACTGCATAGTGGTGAAGTCAGGGCTTTTAGGGTATCCATCACCAGAATAACATACATGTCTCTGAATTTTGACATTAGCCATCCTAACAAGTGTGAAATGATATGTCTTCATTGTTTCTATTTGTATTTGCCTAATGATTGAAGACGTTGAGCAGCTTTTCAAATACTCTTAGTTTACATCTTCACTACAAAAAATATTTCTTTACCTGTCTTTTAATCATGTTATCATTATTGTCATTATTATTGTTGTTTTGGTTTTGTATTTGTTGGATATTAACCACTTAACAGTGGTTTGCAAATATTTTCTCCCAACCTGTAAGTTTTCTTATTGTTTTCTGTTTAGAAGTTTTTTAGTTTGATGTAATCCAACTTTTTTATATTTGCCTTTGTGGCGCACTGTTTGTGTCAGATCCAAAAAAATACTGTCAAGACCAATATAAAGGAGGTTGACCACATCTCGTTTTCTTTTAGGATTTTTAAGAATTCATGTGTTTTATTTGTCCTTATTTTGAGTTAATTTTGGGATATGATGTAAGAAAAATCATCTAATTTTATTCTTTACTTGTGGATATCCAATTTTCTTAGCTCCAGATGATAAAGAGATTTCACTTACTGCATTGTGCATTTTCAGTATCCTTGTTCAAGATTAATTGATTTTATAGGCATAGGTTTTGTTTTGTTTTTTTCTGGGCTCTCTACTGTGTTCTGTGGGTTTTCGTGTCCATTTTTATGCACATGCTGTCTTGTTTTTATTACTATAGTATTGAATATAATTTAAAATCAGAAACTATAGGGGCGGGCATGGTGGCTCAAACACCTGTAATCCCAGTACTTTGGGAGGCCGAGGCACGTGGATCATGAGGTCAGGAGTTCGAGACCAGCCTGACCAACATGGTGAAATCCCATCTCTACTAAAAATATAAAAATTAGCTGGGCGTGGTAGCGCACGCCTGTAATCCCAGCTACTTAGGAAATTGATGTAGGAGAATCACTTGAACCTAGGAGGCAGAGGTTGCAGTGAGCCGAGATCGTACCATTGCACCCCAGCCTGGGTGACAGAGCAAGACTCCATCTCAAAAAAAAAAAAAAAAAATCAGAAACTATAATGTCCTTAGCTTTCTTCTTCCTCAAGATTGCTTTAGCTATTCAAAGTCTGTTGTAATTTCACATAAATTTTAAGCTTGTATTTTCTGTTACTGTGAAACAAGTTATTGAAATTTTTATAGGGAGTTTATTGAATCTATAGACAATTTTGGATAATGTAGAATTTTAACAATATTTACTCCTCCAATCTATGATAGCTTTATATTTTTTGTCTTCTCCAATTTCCTTTATCAATATTTTATTTTTCAGCATAAAGATCTTTCACCTCAGTTGTTAAATTTGTTCCTAAGAAATTTATTATTTTTATTTTAAATGAAATCATTTTCTTCCTTTTAATTGGATAGTTTGCTGTTAGGGTATAAAAACACAATTGAGATTTGTATGCTATTTTTATATTCTGAAAATTCATTGAGTGCATTTATTAGTTTAAATAGGTTTTTGGTGTACTATTTTTGGTTTTTGTATATAAGATCATGTCATCTACAAAAAGTGACATTATTTTTTCAATTTAGATGGCTTTAAAATATTTTTTTCCCAAATTGTTCTACTTAGGACTACCAGTAGTATGTTAAAATAGAAGCATTAAAATTGGCAGAAGGTAGCTTCATTGTGAATCCTCTCTTATTTTGAGCAGACTCAACTGCTTTCAGAACTTTGATCTGTAGGGCAGATGCCAGGGCCAGGGTTCTGAAGTTGGTTTTGCATATGGTGGCCCTGACAGTAGTTGTGTGTGGATGAAGTGTGGCTTCTGCTGAGTACCTGAGAGGGTTTTCTCTCCCTGTGTGGGTCCCCTGCTGGGCAGGACTCTCTGTAAACTATGGTGAAGAGGGCTGAAACTGAGTCACAGACTTGCTTCAGAGGCTACAGTAAAGGCCAAAGGCTAAGTTCTGTAGGTCTGCCTCCATGGCCATGAATGAGTGCCTCTCCCCAGTTCTCTGTGTGGGAAGGACTAATTCCAGACCATAATGGGGAGGCATTGGAGATGGTTACAGAGTCACTTCAGGATTCTCAGTGTGACTGAGTAGGGTGGGTCAATTCCTAGTCTGTAGACAGGATCGGGGTTCTCAGGTTTGCCCCCTTAATCAGGGCCTGCCTTCCCAAAACAGCCCTCCTCGGTCTTTGTTTTTCACAGGGTGTCATAATGCCCTCTCTAATCCCAAAGCTCCCATAAAGGCACTTTTGTCCATGGATGGCTGCAAAAGTATTGTAACTGTGGGAAGATAAATAAGAGTGATCCGCTTATTCTAACATCCTTGCTGATGTCACTCTCCTTATATAGTTTCATTTTGTATTTTGCTCTATTACAAATTTGTCTGTCATTTTAGACTCAAACACTCAGAACAATATGCTATAATTTCCACAACATGTAAGAAGTAAATCAGACAGTAGGCACTCCGTAGTTATTAAAATGTTCATTTGTACGTTACAGTTAACTGAAGTCATATAGGAATCATTAACATCTTTTTCTCAACCTATACCTAAATGATAAATTACAAAAAATTATTTCAAAATCTGTACATTGTATATAACTCATATTTTACGACATACATGGTTTTACTTTATTTCAAAATCTAATGCTTTGCTTCTAAAGAGTGAATTGCAGCCTTTTTATTTTCTGTAAGAATAGCATCAATATATTAATAGTAAAAAGTTATCTTTACTCTTTAAATATTTATTCATTAAAACAATTTACTAGAGCATTTTCTTAATGTCTGTAGTGCATTTTCTGTACAATTTTACTGCCATACAGTAGACATCAATGATTCCAAGTATGTGCGCTCCATAGGTGCACAATCACAGGTGAACTCTGTAGTTACCTAAAAAAAGATGTTATAATGGTATATCAATGTTGCATACAGAATTTTATAGGTAAATGTTTATCTTATGTTCTGTCTTGCAATTCCTAATTACTGTGTTTTTATTAAGGATACATTTATATTGTTTCTGTTTTACCTACGTATTATAATTTTGAATGACGATTTGCAACTCTGTATACATACTTTAAATCAAGGTGGGGTTTAATTCAAAGATGAATTAACCAGCTGTCTTATCATTGTTAAATTATACATGTCTATGTGCATGGTTGCCTGTATAACACCAACTTTGTTCATGGTTCATCTTGTGTATTTCTCCTCTTGGCTGATTTTTTTTTTCTTTTTTCTTTTTTTATTTTTATTTATTTTATTTTATTTTATTTTATTTTTATTTTATTTTATTATTATTATTATACTTTAGGTTTTATGGTACATGTGCACAATGTGCAGGTAAGTTACATATGTATACATGTGCCATGCTGGTGCGCTGCACCCACTAATTCGTCATCTAGCATTAGGTATATCTCCCAGTGCTATCCCTTCCTCCTCCCCCCACCCCACAACAGTCCCCGAAGTGTGATGTTCCCCTTCCTGTGTCCATGTGTTCTCATGGTTCAATTCCCACCTATGAGTGAGAATATGCAGTGTTTGGTTTTTTGTTCTTGTGATAGTTTACTGAGAATGATGATTTCCAATTTCATCCATGTCCCTACAAAGGACATGAACTCATCATTTTTTATGGCTGCATAGTATTCCATGGTGTATATGTGCCACATTTTCTTAATCCAGTCTATCATTGTTGGACATTTGGGTTGGTTCCAAGTTTTTGCTATTGTGAATAATGCCGCAATAAACATACGTGTGCATGTGTCTTTATAGCAGCATGATTTATAGTCCTTTGGGTATATACCCAGTAATGGGATGGCTGGGTCGAATGGAATTTCTAGTTCTAGATCCCTGAGGAATCGCCACACTGACTTCCACAAGGGCTGAACTAGTTTACAGTCCCATGAACAGTGTAAAAGTGTTCCTATTTCTCCACATCCTCTCCAGCACCTGTTGTTTCCTGACTTTTTAATGATTGCCATTCTAACATTCCATGCTCATGGGTAGGAAGAATCAATATCGTGAAAATGGCCATCTTTCCCAAGGTAATTTACAGATTCAATGCCATCCCCATCAAGCTACCAATGACTTTCTTCACAGAATTGGAAAAAACTACTTTAAAGTTCATATGGAACCAAAAAAGAGCCCGCATTGCCAAGTCAATCCTAAGCCAAAAGAACAAAGCTGGAGGCATCACACTACCTGACTTCAAAGTATACTACAAGGCTACAGTAACCAAAACAGCATGGTACTGGTACCAAAACAGAGATATAGATCAATGGAACAGAACGGAGCCGTCAGAAATAATGCCACATATCTACAACTATCTGATCTTTGACAAACCTGACAAAAACAAGAAATGGGGAAAGGATTCCCTATTTAATAAATGGTGCTGGGAAAACTGGCTAGCCATATGTAGAAAGCTGAAACTGGATCCCTTCCTTACGCCTTATACAAAAATCAATTCAAGATGGATTAAAGACTTAAATGTTAGATAAAACCATAAAAACCCTAGAAGAAAACCTAGGCATTACCATTCAGGACATAGGCATGGGCAAGGACTTCATGTCTAAAACACCAAAAGCAATGGTCACAAAAGCCAAAATTGACAAATGGGATCTAATTAAACTAAAGAGCTTCTGCACAGCAAAAGAAACTATCATCAGAGTGAACAGGCAACCTACAAAATGGGAGAAAATTTTCGCAATCTACTCATCTGACAAAGGGCTAATATCCAGAATCTACAATGAACTCCAACAAATTTACAAGAAGAAAACAAACAACCCCATCAAAAAGTGGGCGAAGGACATGAACAGACACTTCTCAAAAGAAGACATTTATGCAGCCAAAACACACATGAAAAAATGCTCACCATCACTGGCCATCAGAGAAATGCAAATCAAAACCACAATGAGATACCATTTTTTTTCTTTTTTATGTTTTGACGGAGTCTCGCTCTGTTGTCAGGCTGGAGTGCAGTGGTGTGATCTCGGCTCACTGCAACCTCTGCCTCCTGGGTTCAAATGATTCTCCTGCCTCAGCCTCCCAAGTAGCTGGGATTTCAAGCGTGCACCACCATGCCCAGCTAATTTTCGAATTTTTAGTAGAGACGGGGTTTCACCATGTTAGCCAGGCTTGTCTCAATCTCCTGACCTTGTGATCCACCAGCCTCGGCCTCCCAAAGTGCTGGGATTACAGGCATGAGCCACTGTGCCCCGTCTCTTGGCTGTTTTTTTTTTTAATACTTTAAGTTTTAGGGTACATGTGCACAATGTGCAGGTTAGTTACATATGTATACATGTGCCATGCTGGTGTGCTGTTAATGGGTGCAGCACACCAGCATGGCACATGTATACATATGTAACTAACCTGCACATTGTACACATGTACCCTAAAACTCTGATTTTTAATTTTTTTTAAATCTAGCCTAGGTGAGTAGTCAGGAAAATTATCTTAATTTCTACATCTATTTATTGACGAATTCATATTTTTGTGTGTGTGAGAAAAACACTGTGACGTAAAGGTAGTTCTTGAAAAGCTTCATAACTCTGTCTTAGGTTTTATTGTTTAGTCCCAAGTGTTTAAAAACATATTAAATTGACAATCTTAAATTTCGCGTCTGTGTGTCAGAATTTCACTCTGTCGCCCAGGCTGAAGTGCAGTGACACAATCTCTGTTCACTGCAAACTCTGCCTCCTGGGTTAAAGCGATCCTCCCACCTCAGCCTCCTGAGAAGCTGGGACCACAGGCATGCAACATCACATCTCACTAATTTTTTCATTTTCAGAAAAGATGGGGTTTTGCTATCCACCTAACTCGGACTCCCAAAGTGCTGGGATTACAGGCATGAGCCACTGTGCCCTGCCAATCTTAAATATTTTTAATGTATAGTTTAGTCATGTTAAATATAGTGACATTTTGTGCAACATATTTCTAGAATATTTTTATCTTCCAGACAAAAACTCGATACACATGAAACAACTACTCATTTTTCCTGTTACCTTGCACTTTCAAATATTATATATGTGTATATATGTATGTGTATATATATGTATTATATATGTATGTATATATATGTGTGTATATATAATTTTTTTTTTGAGACAGACTCTTACTCTGTCACCCTGGCTGGAGTGCAGTGGTGCAATCTCGGCTCACTGTAACCTCCACTTCCTGGGTTCAAGCGATTCTCCTGCCTCAGCCTCCTGAGTAGCTAGGATTACAGGTGTGTGCCACCCAGCTAATTTTTGAATTTTTAGTAGACAGGGTTTCACCATGTTGGCCAGGCTGGTCTTGAACTCCTGACCTCAGGTGATCAGCCTGCCTCAGCCTCCCAAAGTGCTGGGATTACAGGCATGAACCACCGCGCCCAGCCCCTGCCAAATATTGTATTATTTTTTGTTTTTAGATATCCCATATAAGTGTATTCAGACAATCTGTCTTGTTGTGACTGCCTTTATTTAGCATGTTAAGATTTTGATTTTATATGTTACATATGCTGATTTTGAAAAGCTGAGCAATATTCTATTTTTATATTCCAAATTATATTTATTCATTTAAGAAAGTTTAAGCTGCTTTAGCATGTCAGCTTTTGTTGATAACGCTGCAATAAATATGGGTGTGCAAATAACTCTTCATTTGACCATATATGTGCAGCTGTATTTCTAAGTTTTCTATTGTTTTATTGTTCTTATTGTGTGCATTTATGCCAGCACCAAACTCCTTTAGCTACTGTAGCTTCATAATGTATTTCAAAATCAGGAGGTGTGATGCTCCCAATATTGTTCTTGATATTTCAAGATTGTTGAGTCTTCTTGGTCTCTTTATAGTCTATATAATTTTGGGGTTGCTTTTTTATTTCTGCAAAAATAAACTGAGACTTTGGAAAGGACTGCAGACAGTTTATGTAGTCTGGATATCTTCATAATATTAAGTATTCTCACCCTTGAAGAAAAGCATGTTCGAGGGTGTATCGTTTAATTTCCATATATTTGTGAATGTTTCATTTTTTATTTTATTCAATTTTGGTTATAAATAATAAGCAATAATATTTCAATTTAAAAACAGTTGTTAAGACTTGTTTCATGGCCTAACGTCTTCTATCAAGAATGTTTTCTGAAATGTTGAAAAAATTGTGTATTTTGTTGTGTGAGGTTTTCTCTATGCATGTTGAATTTGATTTTTATAGTGTATTCAAGTCTTCTGTTCACTGTGTATTTCTTGCTTCAATGTCATCAATGTTTGCTTTATAAATTGGAAACCCTGATGTGTGATATAGCTGTAGATATAGGTATAAGCACACACAGGAATCCACACACACACGTATACAATTGTTATAAGTTTCCAATGAATGACTCTTTTTGTTATTATTTAATGTCTTTTTTTATCCTGTAGTTTTGAATTAAATTTCATAAAATATGATAATTGATTTAAAATGTTTTGTAACGGTGACTACTTCTGCTTTCATTTGGCTCACATTTGCATGGAATATCTTTTTCCATCCTGCTTTTAGTCTATCTTTGTCATTGGATCCAGTGATTCTCCTGTATACAGAATATAGTTGACGCTGTTAATACAATTTTTATAATCTCTTCATGAAATATGTCTTTTGATTGGGAAAGTTAGTCCATTAATATTTTTAAAGTATTCTGAAATGGAACTTACTATTGTCATTATATTAATCATTGTTTCATTATTGTAGCCATTTCCTTCCTCTTTTTCATCTTTCTTGCTGTCTCACTGATTTCTGTGGTGACATGGTCTGATTTCTTTCTCACTTTCTCTACTGTATTTCTCTAGTATTTGTGGTTGTCATGAGGATTACAAAAATCCTCTTAAAATTACAATATATTTTGAATTGGTAAGATCTTCAGATGCATACAGTTTTTTTCAGTATGTCTGCTGTCAACTTTGTTAGTAATGTCACAAATTATATTGTTATATTGTGTTTATAACTATTTTCATGTTTTTGTCGATCAAATTTGAAAATAATTAGAATTGTTTTCTGTGTTATAATTTTAATACTACAATTTCCTGTTATGTGCATGTCTTTAATAGAGTTATGTTTTTTTTATGTAACGTAGGTTTTTCTCTAGAATTTTATTTTCAATGGAAGAGACTCCCCTAAGCATTTTTAGTAAGGCAGATATACTAGTGATGTACTTTTACTGCATTTTGTTACTTTGGAATTTTTTTTGGAAGAATTTTCCTAGTTACAGTATTCTTGCTTGGAAATTTTTTGTTTCAGCACTTTGACTATATCACTTAACTTTTTTTCTGGCCTGCAAGGACTGTGTTGATAAATCCACTGCAAATCTCATTGAAGCATGCTATAGATGACACATCAGGTTTATCTTACTGCTTCCAAGATTCCTTTTGCCTATGAGACTTTTAAAATTTTGCTTATAATCTGTCTTGTTATGAGTAACTTTGTGTTTATCTTAGCCAAAGTAATTTAAGCTTCTGGACATTTTACAAGTTTTTTTCTGTTTGATAATTTTTCAGTCTTTATGACTTACTGTATTCTTCAGTTCCATAATTTTTGAAGGTTTTTATAATTTTTTTGTGATATTATCATTTTGCTGCTTTCATTTAGTTGTCTGTGTTCCCATTTCATATACTGGGCATCATTTAGATGGTTATGTTGAATATTTTCAGGTAATTTGTGTATCTCAATTTTTTAGGGTTGATATCTGGAAATTTATTGTGTTTTTTTGGCCATATTACTCCGGTACTCTGTTGTCATCTTTCATTGAGATTTGAGCATTAAGCTGTCACAGTCCTTATAAAGTGGCTTGGAGTCTGACACCAATTGACCACGCTAGAGATTCTGGAGGCTTCTCAAGCCTGTTGTCAGGATGTGTCTACTCTGGGATTGTGTGTTTATTTTCTTTCTTCAGAAAGAAGTCAGAAGTTTACTTCTATAAGCATCATGCTGCATTGGAGAGGAAGAAGGGCTGTGGTGGGTAAATGCAACAAATTTTCCTTCCTCTACTATTTGGCTATTGGCATTGTGCTTACCTGCGGTGCTGCAAACTCTTGATTTTTAAACTTATCACAATGGAATTTTGTTCAGTGTATTTTTGTTAAGTGTATATGTATATGAAGAAATTAGGGCCTATGATTTTTATTATGCCATTTTGCTAATGTGCTTAATATAACTTTATACATTAGGTTTCTAACACATATTCACCTGAGTCTAGTAAGTGAGGTAATTTATTTTCCCTTCTTCCAGATGTGTCTTCTCATTTTATGGAAGACATGTTGCCAGAGTAAAGCACAACAGATTCATCTCGAGATGTAATACTGAGAAGATATGGAAATTATAGAAGTTGTGGCCTTCAGAATTTACACTTACGGAGAGACTAGAACAGTGTGGGTGGGTGTAAGGGGCAGGAAGCATGTCATAATGGACTTAACCAATTTTCATCAACTATTCACAGTAAAATCTTTCAATGTAATAAATTTAATAATCTGATAAACAATAAGCAAAATATTTGAATAGGCATTTTTCATAAGAAGACGTACAAAGGGCAGACAGGCATATGAAAAGGTGCTCAACATTTTTGATCATCAGACAAATGCAAATCAAAACTACAATGAGGTATTATGTCACTCAGTTAAATGGCTTATATCCAAAGGTAGACAGTTAACAAATGCTGGAGAGAAGTGGAGAAAGGGAGCCCTTGTATGCTGTTGACAGGAATGTAACATTTTGAAAATTCTTCAAAATAACTAAAAATAAAGCTACCATATAATTCAGGAATTCCACTCCGGAGGATTCACTTACTAGAAAGGAAATCCATACATTGAAGAGATATCTACCCTCCCATGTTTGTTACAGCAGTGTGCTCTAGCCAATATTTGGAAGTAACCTGATATCCATCAACAAATGATTGGATGAAGAAAACATGGCACATAGACACAATGGAATACTATTTAACCATAAAAAATAAGATCCTATTTTTGCAACAACATTGATGGAACCAGAGATTAAGTGAAATAAGCCAGGCACAGAAAAACAAACTTTCCATGTTCTCACTTATTTGTCAGAGCTAAAAATCAAAACGATATAACTCATGTAGGTAGAGATAGTTGCCAGAGGCTGGGAAGGGCAGTGGGGAATGTAGGGGACGGTAGGGATGGTTAATGAGTACAAAAAAAGAAAGAATTAGTAAGACCTAGTGTTTGATAGTACATCTGGGTGACCATAGTCAATAATAATTTTAATTGTACATTTTATAATAATGAAAAGAGTATAATGAGATTGGTTGTAACACAAAGAATAAATGCCTGAGGGGATGATGGATACTCCATTTTCCATGATGTGATTATTGCTTTCTATGCCTGTATTAAAGTATCTCACATATCACATCAATATATCTCCAACTAAGTACCCACAAAAATAAAAAATTTAAACCAATTCAAAATGCCAGAATTTCTATACATTAACTATAAACTACACGAAAAAGTCAAGTAAACAATGTTATTTATAATAACTACAAAAAGTTTACTCATAAATGTAGCCAAAATGGTGAAAGATTTTTATATTAAAAACTAAAAAACACTGGGTAGAAAAACTTTCTAAATCACAAATAAATGGAAAGATATTTCTGGTTCATTGATTGGCACAATTAATACTGTTAAAATGTCTACACTGAGCAAAACAATCTACAGATTCAAAGCAGTCTCTATCAGTATACAAATGAAATTATTTAGAGTATTTCAAAAATTCTAAAGTTCATATGGCATCACAAAAACACTAAACAGCAAAAGAAATTAAGCACAAATAATAAAGCTGGAAGCATTACACTACCTTTGAAATACACTACAAAGCTTTAGGAATTGATACAGTATGATACTGGTTTAAAAAGAGAAACATAAGTGAATAAAGCAGAATGCAGAGCCCAGAAACAAATTCATAAATTTTCAGGATCTTACAAAAAGGTGACAAGAACACACAGTGGGGAAAGGACAGTTACTTCAAAAGTGGTGTTATGAAAACTGAGTATCTCCAGGCAGAACAATGAAATGAGACCCTCAATCAACATAAATCAAAGACTCAAAACTCTGGAACTGCTACACAGAACAGAGTGAAAGCTCCATGACACTGGTGGGGAAAATAATTTTTTCTTATTTATTTCACCTCAAAATCCCAGCAAAAAAAGTGGAAGTAGACAAATGAGATTACTTGAAAACTGAAAAGCTCCTACACAGCACTAGATACAACCAACAGAAGAAAAATAACGTATAAATAAGAGAAAATATTTACGAGTTATATATCTGATGAAGGGTTACTATCCAAAGTAGACAGGAAACTCAAACAACTATAGAACAATAAACAAGTAACTATTAAAATGGGTGAAAGATGTAAATAAACATTTCTTAAAGGAAGACATACAAATGGTTAAAAATATATGAAAAAATGCTAGGTAAATTATTATAAGGCTAATCTAAGGTTAAGGCTAATCTAAGGTTAGGGCTAATCTAAACCTCTATTAGACAACAACTCACTATTGTTAGAATGACTATTAATAATAAGCCAAAAAAATAATTATTGGCAAAGATGTGGAGTAAAGGGAATGCTTGCACACTGAATGTAAATCAGCATAGCCATTATACAAAACAGCATGGAGATTTCTCAAACATTAAAAGCTGAACTATCATATGATATAGCAATCTCATTATTGGGCATATATCAAAAAAATCAAGTATGTGAAAGAGACATCTGTGCTGTTATGTTTATTGCAGCACTATTCACAATAGCCAAGATATAAAATCAAACTCAGGGTTCATTATCAAATAAATTGATAAAGAACATGTGGCATACATACAGAATGGATTATTATTCAGCCTTAAAATAGAAAATCTTGTCATTTTCAATTACATGGATGAACCTGAAGGAGATTATGTTAATTGAAATAATCCAGACACAGAAAGACAAATACCTCATGATTTTGCTCCTATGTGGAATTTTAAAAAATTGATTGCATTGAAGTAGAGACTAAAATAGCGGAACCAGAGGCTAAGATATTCTGGAAGGGGATTGGGTAGATGTCTTTCAAAGACTACATAATTAGTTAGATTAAAGGAATAAGTTAAAAAAATCTGTTGTAAAGCCTGGTGACTATAGTTAATGATGATATACTGTTATGTTTTATAAATACTGATATAGTCAATGTTAAGTGTTCTCCATCACAAAAATGATAACTATATGAGGTAAAGCATTTGTTAATTAGCCAGAATTTAATATTAGACAATGTATGCATGCTTCAAAACCACATTTTACATGACGAATACATATAATTTTATCTGTCAATTTAAAAAATTTAGAAACATGAAAAGGTAGTGTTTCAAATAAGTCTGTGTCTTATTCATAAGCTTAGCTGAGTAGTATCAAAATATATAGTTTTTGTGACGTTTTTGTCATTTCATTTGTCAGTCATAAGCATAGAAACTCTGATATTTACCAGCATGTGCAAGAATCAGCACAGTGCATGGGAGAATCCTATGTACTTTAGAGCTTTTACTTTGAGCTCCAGGCACCTGGAATTCCAAGTATAGAAGACACTAAAAAGGCAGGTGCTGCTAATGGTTTCACCTCTGGCCCTTCTGTAAACACTGAAAACAGGTTTGCATCCAAAACCACTGAGAAAATGTTTTAATCCAAAAGCCTGCCATTGTCTTTGAGATTTCTCTAAAGAGAACGATCTAGAATTTGGCTGAAATTAGGTGACTGAGAATAAAAACTGTGGACTGTAACTGTGCCCATTCAAATAAAAGAAGTTATAATAATATGAGTGAGAAATTTCCCAAGATTGCAATACGAATCTGGAAAAAAGATTATTCCAAATTTTAAACCCACAAAGGTTCTTTTATTATTGTCCAAAACTTATTATACCCACTCAACAACAGAAGATTCTGCATGGAAACATAAGCAGTGGGATAAATATTTCATAGAAATTTGAATGTAAAATATTTTACTTACCACTAACTCTCCTTAATACTTTATTTCTAAGACACGTCTCTAATGAGATATCCAAATTTTGATTTGTTGTCTTACGTAGCACTAATAATACATGGCCCACTGGTATTAATACTTCACTTAGTCTAATTTGATACTTACCATTCTTTGTGTTATAATACAATAATGTTTTTCTTTAACAAACAATGCTATCTGTCCAACGATCCAACCCATGGATACTGCATTATCTTACCTAAATTAAGTGACAAGAATGTTGCATTTGTAATCTATAAATGACCTCAAACTCTCCAGCTACGAAGAATTTTTAGGCACATTAAAAATAATTCTAAGTCGTCCTCAGAACCTGCAGAGTACTGTGTGAAATAACACGGGGCGGGGAGAACAGCGAGCAAGCTGTTGCCATAACACAGGCAAAGAAGCAGAAGGGCTGTAATGCACATGTATTTGGGGGTGAAGATAAAAAGACAGTGAAAGAAAAACTGAAGATAATTAGAAAATAAAAGAAGCAGAATTTATCTGTCTAAATTTAGAGTTAGTTGTGCAGCCTGGCTACAGATTTCCTCTCTCACCATGCAAAACCAATGCCACTTCTTCACTCTGGGTGTTTTTAATCTCTTATATGAAGATACAAGCTCACTCGAGCAGAAATATTTCCTGATAATTGTAAAGCATTTGTTACACTCCTAGCACCATCTTGTGTTTGTTTACTTGATACAAATGACAAGAAAATCCCATGGCTTATGAAGCCTCCCGAGTTTTTACCTTGAAAACATGGCTCAATAAATTCAATAATTATATCAAATATATCTACTATAAAACATGAAAGAAACAATAATAAAAACATTTTGCTTAAATAGAATTCTCTAATTGAAAAGATTAAATATACTAATTAAATAATAAAATTTAACTTAATATACTCACTGCCAAATTATTCAGATCTTCAAATTATTTAGTTAGCACCATTACATTTTACAGAAAGAGCTATAATCATTAGGCAGGTCACGTAAATAATACTTCATGAACTCTGAAAGAAGAAAATTATACATTAGGTCTAGCATGAATAGAAGGCAAGCTAGAACAAAGGGTTTGGATGGGGAGATTCTGAACCATAAGAGTTTAGAGATGAATGGAAGGCAGAGGAAATACATTTGCTTTCAGAATCTGTGAGGTTTTAGTTTGCTAGTGTATCATAAACACTCATGAAATCATCTGCTTTGTTCTGATATATTTTTCTACTCAGAAAAGGTCCACACTCACACAAAAACAATTACTTCACCAATTCTTTTACATCTAAAGTTTATCTTTAGAGTAATATATTTAGAAATTTTACACCATGTAAATTAAAACTAAAATTTTGTGTTTGTAGAACCAGAGATAACATGTTCAAAAAAATGTAGGCTGAATTTTCTAAATAGTTATTCAGAATTCAGAAATGTAGGGCTTTTGATTATACTCCTATATAATCTTCAGTATAACCATCACAATAACCTCACAGTTACAAAATAAATAATGTAACACGTGGGAACAATATTCTCTAAATTATTTGAAGTATAAGGCCACTGGGAAAAAGAATCACTACGGGTGTTATTCCACCATATTACTTAATGGTATAGTCTTACCATGTTTTACCTACAAGCCTGAGTAAGGTAGAATAAGTTAATGTTGGCAGCAGGATGACACTTCAATCAATGCACAAAACCCTTAACATATTAAAAACATTTTTTATTTGTTAAAACAAATAAAGTTTACAAATAATCTAAGAGACATATCAAAATCCACTCTATTTTATTAGCTTAATGTGCATTTGGTGAAACAATTTTCTTCTAAATTTGACAGTGTTTCTTTATTAATAAAATGCAGAGGATATTGCACTGAACCTCATGCATCGCTTACAACACTGTTATCACTTAACCACAAACAGCCTCTCCACTGAGATTTTCTTCATGTATCTTACATTTCCAGGTCCTTAATCTTTTATGGAGAAGTATATAAATGATGACCACCTAATACAGAAGGACCGCTCAGAGCTGTAATGCATCAAAAGTTGACCACATGCTTCCACATAAACATAAGGAATAAAGGCAAAGCACTAAGTTATTCGAAAGTTTAATTATATCAATACTTGCTTTTCAAAACATTTAAAATTACTTTAATGCAAATAATATACACTCTGAATATAATTTTAAATCTTCAAAAAGCAATCTCCTACTACTTTTATCCTACATACAAATAAATTATCCAATTATTTTAACTTTGGATTATTCTCTATAATCAACACTGAATAATTTAACTCATGACAGGATTCATAAAATTAACCTTTTAAACATTTGTCTTACAGTTTACATCACATTGATTATCCTTTTATCAGATCTCAGTAGCACCAAAAACCTGACAATGGTATAGACACTGCCCACTAGCCTCTAGACACCACGGTCATATGCCCATGGCAGGGTTGAGGAGGTTGAGATGATGAAGTCCATCTTATACATGCCCACCAAGAAACTCACCGGCAGCAGGATGCGCTGATGGCCCTTGCCTCTGGAAAGATCCTTAGGTAGAGGCTGGGGCTGTGAAGGTACCAGGATCTCCGCTAGTTCCTGAATGACAGTCATGTACACACTTGAGCACAGCATTATTTGTTTAAGAAAAACATCTCTGAATAATGACAGAGTGAAAAACAGTCCTCTGATAATGGAGTTTATTGGGAAAAGTGAACAGTATTTACTGACATGCAGATTGGTCTGGGATACATTGGAAGAAGCCACAGTGTAAAAGATCAGGCTACTACTAACAGGAAAACTGAGACCATGAGACCAAATGGAAGGTAAAAATGGTGGATTTCCGTTTAAACCTCACCAACCAGGAAACGCTGAGGCTGATGGTGACGACCTGCAGCACGCCCAGGAGGCAGGTGGTACAAATGGAGAGGCCCCTCATCACCCTCCTCAGGTAGAAAGATGCCTCATATTTGAAGTCATTCTGAAAACTCAGTGATTCAAAGAGCTGTGGAGACAAGAACACCGTGGTGAGAAGGACCACCGTGTGGACAAGGGCCACATGACAGACTGCTAGGTAAGTGGGCTCTGGCCTGAGAAAAAGCAGAAAAGGAGAAGATGCAGAAAAGAAGGAGAAAAGTGTTGGCTGAGATGCCAACACCAGCTTAGAAATGAAAGGCATTTTTCACGAGAACACAAGTGCAAAGTAATCATCTAAATTACAGACAAACATACTTTGTACATCAAAATATGAAGTATAAAAACATATTTTGTACTTCACATCATCTGTATTATATATTCTATGGCCAAAATTATCATAATTTTTATTCCACTAATTTTTTTCTTAATTAATCCTATCATATAAATCCTTGATATATATAGTGTATGTGTGCATGTATGTATATATAATTTGATGTATAATGTTGAGAATGTATTTTGAAGAATTTATATGAAAAATTGGCTCACTTTTTACAAAGCATTTCTTAATGAAGAGTGATGGTTACATAACAATAACTCACGTTTGTATAGTTGAGCTAAAGTAAATTTTATGTTAAAGGAAAATAATCACCTAAAGAAAAAGTTGAAAAAAAAGTTTAACTGACTCACATCACAGCACTCAGTTTCTCTTATTATTTCTCTCACTTTTAAGAATGCTTATAATTACATTAGGCCCAAATCTGTAATTCAAGTTAATGTTTTTGTTTTAGAGTCAGCTGGTTATCAACCTTGATTTCATCTGCAGCCTGAATTCCCATTTGTCATATACCATAATACATTCCTAGAACCTGGCGGTTAGACATGGGGACCTTTGCGTGGCATTATTCCACTTACCACAAGTCCTATTAAACGAATCTCCTTAAAATAATTCTGGCTCTGTTCAAGTTTTGTTTTTATCCCAGAGAAATCTCATGAAAGCTTTATTTCATCTCAGGAGGAAATTGCTAAAATCCAGTTTTCAATGCTAAAAGTACATGGACTACCTTTTTCTACTTTATGGGATCCATGAATTTGCATTAAGTGATAATTTTCTTGATGCTTCACTTTATACAGAGATACCCTTCCATGGAAAGATGCCTTTCCAAGCCTTGGAAAAACACCAAGGTCGCTAACAGTAAAGATAATTCTCCATATCTTAATCATGATATCTCTGTGTGAGAACCCTTCATAAAATTTTATTGAATAATTCTGCAATTACTTTCTTATTTGCCCTGAATACAGTCATCACTATTGTATCCAACTAATTCAGCCCACAGCTTAGAATAATAGAGGTCTGGCTCATGCCTATAATTCCACCGCTTTGAGAGGCTGAGGCAGGGACATTGCTTCAGCCAGTTTGAGATTAGCTTGAGCAACACAGTCACACCCTGTGTCTATCAAAAATAAGAAAGAAATTAGCTAGGCATGGTGGCACGTACCTGTGGTCCCAGTTACATGGGAAGCTGACATGGAAGGATCACTTGAGCATAGGATCTTGAGGCTACAGTGACCCAGTGAGTTGTGATGGTACTAGTGCACAAACCACAAATATAAATGTGCAAGGCAATGAAGATGATTTGCCAGTATTTTTTACCTCATACTCAGAAATTAACATCGGAGTTAGAAAACTGCTAACCAATTTTAAACCACCTGATATGGATGAGTTTACAAAAAGGAAATTGCATAGTTTATATATCAGTTTTTATTTTTTCTCCTAACACATAATCTAGTATAAGTACACATTTATCTCAATGTCCAGAACCAAACAATGGATAGTTGCCACCAAAATATACTGGTGCCATAAACATGATATGGTTCTTTTGTCATGTTAAACCTAAAAGAAACTCCAGGATAATATCAGATTAAAGCCATAATAATCTCCACATATTAAATACTGCAGTCTAGTTCCAGAAAATAAACATGGACAATTAATATACAAATAACTACTTACTACTTATGTGGAAATCACTTTTACTAAATATACTGTATGTATCATAAGTTGTATCACAGAAAGAGATAATTCAATTAGATAAAACAACATAGGTAAGAATTCTATTTTTTTCTCCCCATAAGGTATCCAGATCACACGCTTTAATTTATGCCACACCCTCTCTAATGACTACTACATACCGCAAAAGAATGTATCTGCTAATTATCAAACTTTATTTTTCTCTAATGAAGGTTTTCAGGTCATTAATGCTGAGTCTGGAGAAAAGAACAGTGGCTCCTATGAACAAGGATTAACAAATGTAACACACTTGGTTATATTTGAATTTCAGGTAAATGATGAATTGTTATTAGTATATACTTCAATAATTGCTTACACATATTACACCCAGATATAAAAACATTGCATAGCTATACTAAAAAGTTATTTGTTGTTTATCCCAAATTTAAATGTAACTTATGTTTTCTCTATTTTATGTCACGAATCTGTCACAACTACCATAGAACTATTGTATAATTTGGAACAACACGTTACAAACATGGGAAAACAGAATAAACGAAAAAATATCAAAGGTCTTATAAAGGCTGCGTGCTGTGACTCATGCCTGTAATTTAAGCATTTTAGGAGGCAACAGTGGGAGGACTGAGCCCAAGAGTTTGAGACCTGCCTGGGCAACATAATGAGAACCCATCTTCACAAAACAATTTCAAAAATTAGCCAGGCATTGTACCACCTGCCTGTAGCTCTGGCTGCTCGTGAGGCTGAGGCAGCAAGTTCACTTCAGCCTACACGGTAAAGGCTTCCAAGAGCCCTGATCAAACCACTGCACTCATTCCTGGGTGACACAGTGTGAACTTGTCTCAAAAAAGTATCAAAACATGAGATGCAGCAAACTGTTGAGAGAAATTCACAGCAGTAAACACCTACATTAAAAATAAACAATTCTAAATTAATAACCTAATGTTTGGCAAAAATAGTTAAGGGCTAATTAACTACTCATCACACCTTGGAGAAAGAATATCAGTGGGGCAAGCAAAAGTCATGTAGAATATCTAAGAGAAAAGACTGAGGAGTGAGATGCCTGGGGGATTCGGGCTTTGAAAATTATCCACATATTCCTGAGAATCCAGAAGCCCATAAGCATGCTCAGGGTCAGTCAAGGGACAGGCAAACGCTCACAAAGACCTAAGAAGCTGTTATCTCTCATGTCTGCTTTACCTTCAAGCACCACACAAGCAGGAAGAAAAGAAAACAGCAAAGTTGTAATCTTTCTGCCTGAGTAAACCCAACTGCAAGAACTAGTAGATTTATATTTGATGTGAGCAGGCATTTGAGAAAATCTCTGTCAAATAACTAGCTCATGTGAAGCTAATAAAACAGAGATTTTTATTGCTAAACACGACAAAAGGACGATATTTTAAAAATAATTTTGAAAACTCACTAAACAAACAAGTAAAATTTACAATAAGCAACAAAAAAACCCAACAGGATGAGACAGAATATTATTTCAGGGTTGTTGTAATAGAAAAAGTCTAGTTTTCAGCAACAGCAATGAAATACAAAGCGTGCAAATAAATTAATGAAAAAATAATGGCCCACTAATAAGATAACAGATATTAACAGAAACAGTCCTAGAGGAATCGTAGGCATTGAAAAATCTAGAAAAAGTCTTTAAATTACCTGTCTTAAATGTGCTGCAAAGATAAATAACATCAAAAGGAAAAACATTAGAGAAGAATAATGTCTCATCAAATAGAAAATATTAATAGAGATAGAGATTATAAACTGAAGACAAACTCTAAAGTTGAAAATTAAGGTAACTAAAATAAAAAATTCACCACAAAGGTTCAACAAAAGATTTAAGCAGATGAAAGACACAATCAGCAAGCTTGAGGTCACTTCAATTCGTATTATCCCAACTAGCAGAAATAAAAAATAATGAATAAAGACAAACAGAGCCTAAGATAACAATGGGATACTATAAAATGTGCCATTACAAGCATTATGAAAACTCCTGAAAGAAGGGAGAAAGATAAAATGGGGCAGAAAGAACATCTGAAGAAATAATGGCTAAAAAGTTCCCAAGCATGATGAAATACATGAATCTACACATTCCAAAATCTCATTGAATTCAAAGTAGTATAAACTCAAAGAACTCTACACCAAGACAAATTACAATAAAACTTTCAAAAGCTAAAGAGACAACTTTGAAGAAAGTTATGGAGAAAAGACTACTATTTGCAATGCATCTACACTGACATTAACAACTCACTAAAAACTACACAGTCCAGAATATAATTTCTCACTAAAAACTATGGAGTCCGGAATATGATAGGACAATATATTTAAAGTGTAGAAAGAAAAAAAAAAGCCAACAAAGGACTCTATTTTCAGCAAAATTGCTCTTCAAAGATGAAGGACATCTTTGAAGACCTTTGAAGACACCAAGAGCTATATAGATCAAAACAAATTGAACAGCTTGTCACTAGTAGACCTGGTCTGCATTAAATGACAAAGGTTATCTTTTGGGTTGAAATGAAAAGACAAACTAGGTAATAATGCAAGGCCATATGAAAAAATAAAGAATGCCAGTAAAAATGAGTACATGGCAAAATATAAATGCCACTATTAAAGAATATTTTGTAACTTTTATTTTATCTATTGTTCTTTTTTACATATAATTTAAAATACTAATGCATAAAATAATTATAAATCTTTGTTAATGTCATACAATGCATAAAGATGTAATATGTGACAAAACAACATAACATTGGAGGAGCAGATCTCTATTGAAACAGCTTTTAAAATAAAACTGAATTATGGGTGGTATTAATTTAAAGTACAGTTACATGGTGATGAGATTAATTGTCATCCTTAAGGTAGCCACTAAAAATATAACTAAAGAAAGAAGTGAAAGAGGAAATGAGAAGGGAATCAAAACTGTTTTGGAAAAATACTAGAACATTAAAGATGTCAGTAATATAGGAATTAATTAACAAAAATATACAAGACTTTAGAAAACAACTAGAAAAATGGCAGAAGTGTGCCCTTCCTTATAAATAGTTTAAATAGAAATTAACATCTACAATTCCAATGCAAAGATTGGCAGATGGTTTAAAAACAAACAAAAACATGAACTAACTTTATGTTATCTACAGGAGAATCTCTTTAGTTCTAAACTCACAAATAGGTTGAAAGTGAAAGGATGGGTAAAAAGATTTCACAAAAATAGTAAGCAAAATAAGCTGGGGTGGTTACACTTAGACAAGATAGGCATTAAGACAACATTGTTATAATTAATCGACATAGGAAATTTTATAAATGTTAAAAAATTATAAATCTATCAAGAAGATAAAATAGTTTTAAATATGCATGTACCTAACAAAGACCCCAATATATGAAGCACAAAATGACAGAATGGTAGAAGTAGAAAATTCTCAGTGTGAACTGTTGACTTTAATATACCAACTAGACCTAACGGACAAATTCAGAAACACCTAATCAAAAACCTTGAAATGAGCAAAAATTGATTGCATTTTCAGATTGTTTGTTTTCAGCAAGCAATTTAACCACCTTGCTATTTTATGGCATGCTTATTTTTTTAAAAAAATTATGATGAAATATGCATAACATCATACTCAATTCAATGTTTCCGGTATATTTATAATTATGCAACTATAGCCATGGTATAACTTTAAAATATTTCCACTATCAGGACTAGACAATCATTACTCTACTGATTTGCCTTTTGTGGACATTCCGTTTTATTACCTTTATTGTTTGGTTTGGTTTCATTTTTTAGATGGAGTCTCTGTCATGCAGGCTTGAGTGCAGTGGTGCGATCTCAGCTCACTGCAACCTCTGCCTGCCTCGCGGGTTCAACAGATTCTCCTGACTCAGCTTCCTGAGTAGCTGGGATTACAGGCGCCCGCCACTGCACCTGGCTAATTTTGTGTTTTTAGTAGACTTGGTTTCACCATGTTGGCCAGGCTGCTCTCGAACTCCTAACCTCAGGCAATCCACCTGCCTCAGCCTCCCAAAGTGCTGGAATTAAACGTGTGAGCCACCATGCCCGGCCTGTTTTTATTACCTGTTTTAACTATGTTATTGTGGTATGATTACTATTTTGTATAAATGGAATGATACACTGCATTATGTTTTGTGTCTGGTTTATTTCACTTAACATAATGCAGGTGAGGTCAGTTATGTCATTTTTTTTTTACTTTTTTTTGTATATTTTAGAAAATGCATTTAGAAGAGAATAAAAAACTTTTAAAATAACTTCCATATTTCTCAATGTTGTGCATTTTTTTCAAAAAATAAGCAAATATTTTATTTTTTTGGTTTCTTTGAGACAGATCTTATTCTATCACCATGGCTGGAGGGAAGTAACATGATCATGGCTCACTGCAGATTCTACCTCCTAGGCTCAAGAAGTCTTCCCACCTCAGTCTACCAAGTATCTGGGACCACAGCTGCACACCACCATGCCCAACTAATTTTTAAATTTTGTGTGTAGATGGGATCTCACTATGTTGCATGGGCCTGTCTCAAACTCCTGAGCTCATGAGATTCTCCTGCCTAGGCCTCCCAAAGTGCTGGGATTACAGGTGTGAGCCACCACACCCAGCCTATTTTTTTCTAAAGACAGGGTCTCACTCTGTCCTCGGCTCAAGTGCTGTGGCGTAATCATAGCTCAATGCAGCCTCAATGTACTGAGCTCAAGTGATCCTCCCTCATTGACCCAAAGTGCTGGGATTATAGGCATCAGCCACCATGTCCAGCCTGAAACAATATTTTAATTAAACATTAAGAAAAATAGAAGAAATAAGATCTAGTGTTTCGTAACACAATAGGACAACTATAGTTAACCGTAATTTATTGTATAAAAGATAGAATATTCATAATGTTCTTAACATAAAGAAATGATAAATGTTTGAGGTGATAAATATTCCAAAACCCTGATTTGATCATTACAGATTGTATACTTGTAGTAAAAAGATCACATATACCCCATAAATATGTAAAATTATATATCCATAAAATCTAAAATAAATGAGCAAAATAAAAATAAAAAAGAGCAAAAAACCATTTGGAAAGTACATAGAAAAAAAGAATGTTGAATCACTTACAAAACAGAACCTCAGAGAGTCTAACAAAAGTGTAGTTTGAGTCAACATTTTCTTTTTTAAATTTCTTCTTATACTTTACATTTCAATGTACAGGGACATGACAGCTGCAGCAGAGGTGTGAAGTTGGAGGAGTCTTCAGGAAAAGTAGAGAGATTCTGTGTAGTACTCTGGCAGGGTTTTTTTGTTACTGTTATTTAGTTTTTATTTTATAATTTAAATTCTTGTGCATGTGAGAATATTGTATTCTGAATTTGAGGAATTTTTTTCCTAACATCTTTGTGGATGCACAAGGCCTTTTGTCAGATCTTGTGAAACAGCACAAGTAACAACCATTTTCAATTTTGCCCTCATATGTCTCCCTATGCTGCAGAAAGATGTTTCTGCATTGGGTGGCCATATGATAGAGTTCTGGTCAACAAGATTTAGAGAGAAGTGCCCAGAAAGAATGGCCTTCTCTGAATTAAAAACAATGGCTTCCAATCTAATTTCCTAGGATCTATCAGCTGCACATTTCCTCCCTTTTGCTGTTTGCAATGTGGTTTGAGAAAATGGAAACAAACTGGTATCCCATAAAATCACTGCACTATTTCATTAGTCCTGGGATGCTAATTATTTACCTTGTACATTAGAAAAAATACGGCCGGGCACAGTGGCTCACGCCTGTAATCCCAGCACTTTGGGAGGCCGAGGCAGGTGGATCACGAGGTCGGGAGATCAAGACCATCCTGGTGAACACGGTGAAAACCCATCTCTACTAAAAATACAAAAAAAAATTAGCCGGGCGTGATGGCGGGCACCTGTAGTCCCAGCTACTCAGGAGGCTGAGGCAGGAGAATGGCATGAACCCAGGGGGCAGAGCTTGCAGTGAGCTGAGATCGTGCCACTGCACTCCAGCCTGGGAGACAGCAAGACTCAATCTCAAAAAAAAAGAAAAAATACACATATTATTTCTGATACTATACAACAGTCTTTTCTTGGTATAGCTAAACATAAACTAATAGCTACAGAATGAGATGTATTATTATGTTTGTGTTTATTATAATGTCCCAATAGTTACAAAAAATATTTTAAAATATAAATACAATGTATGAAATCAATAACTTGTTAGAGTAACAAATAATAACTTATGGAATCAACATTCTCCAAATTATATTTTTACCACTAAGGGTAAAAAATGCTAAAAATAGCATTGATCTAGATAACCCAATAGTGTATCATTACCATTTACTACCTGGAATCTTGAGCAAGGTGGAATAAGTTAACATTTTTGTCAGGATAAGACATTATTCAATAAACAACAGTGTTAACAAATTAAAATACATTCCATTTTATTCTTAAGAACAAATTAAGTTTACACAGACTGAATAAACCATTTCAAAATCCACTGTTTTCTCAATCATCAAAATATAGACTGCAAACATTCAAGAAGCATTCTTATTCTGATACCACGACCTATGTAAAAAAATGCGGTCTCTATTTTCTTAAACTGAGCCTAAGTATTTAGAGAACTGAATAATCCATGTTCTACCAGAGAGAAGTTATTTGAATCATTCTCTGATATTTTTGATATTTCTGTATTAATATAGTTATCACAGTAGTTAATATTCAGGACATCTAACTTGCTACTATGAAGATACATCAGAATATTAACGGGCTAGCAAGACTTCTTCTTTAATGGGTAGTTGGTAAAACTATTTATATCTAAAATTCAGAGTGTTTCTGTCTCACACTTCAGTGCAGAACAATAATATTCTGAACACCTAACTCATACATGACTTAACACTGTTGTAAGTCAAACAAAAAGAGCAACTCTATTTAGCTTACATCATACATCCTATATGCCAATGCCCTTAGTCTTCCATGGGAGACTTTATGTGGATGATTGCTACCTAATATAGAAGGGACTCTCATGTCAGAGACAGCAACAATCAACCACAGTGGGAAAAAAAGGTAATCTGAATTTAATTACATCAACAATACTTTCTCAATCTCGAATACTGTGATTATGAAAATAAGTGAACATTGAATATAATTATGCCTGTCCAATGTCGTCACTCTTTTTAAACATACAATTTAATTATCTAATTGGGTTTGAAATATTTGTTATAATAAACACACTAATTCAGAGTCGTTTACAAAAGTGTTAGTACCTTAGTTCTTTCTAAGGTGATAGTTCTGATTTTTATTTAGACTTTATTTTTATTAAATACTTTCTCACATTTATTGTACCTATAAAGTTTCTTTCTAGCATAAACTCTGATGTTATCTAAGGTATATGTTTTGAGTAAGGCCCTTTTACATTTATTACATTTGTATGTGCTCTCTGCTATGGGAATTCTTTGTCAAGTAAGATTTACACAATAGCTAAAGGCTTTGCTAACTGCTTTACATTTGTACAAATGTTTTTTAGTATAATGTGGTGTTTTCTAAGGTATTTATTTTGGATCAAGATGTTTCAAAAATCATTACCCATATGGGATTTCTAACCAGTATTAATTTCCTAATGTTGAGAAAGGTGTGAGCACCAGTTTAGGGTTTTGGCACATTCTTTACACTTCAAGGGTTTCTATCTGGTATGAATTATTTGATGTTGAGTAAGGGTTGAGCGTCTGTTAAAAGCTTTGCCACATTCTTCACATTTGAAAGGTTTCTCTCCAGTATGAATTCCCTGATGTTGAGAAAGGTGTGAGCTCCTGGTAAAAGCTTTGCCACATTCTTTATATTTGAAGAATTTCTCTCCAGTGTGGATTCTCTGATGTTGAGTAAGGTGTGAGCCCTAGATAAAAGCTTTGCCGCATTCTTTACATTTGAAAGACTTCTCTCCAGTATGGATTCTCTGATGTCGAGTAAGGTTTGAGCCCCTGTTAAAGGCTTTGCCACATTCTTTATATTTGAAGTGTTTCTCTCCAGTATGGATTCTCTGATGTTGAGTAAGGTGTGAAGCTCTGTTAAAAGCTTTGCCACATTTTTTGACACTTTAAAGGTTTCTCTCCACTATGAATTCTCTGATGCTGAGTAATGTATGAGCTTCTATTAAAGGCTTTGCCACATTCTTTACATTTGAAGGCTTTCTCTCCAGTATGGATTCTCTGATGTTGAGTAAGGTATGAGCCTCTGTTAAAAGCTTTGCCACATTCCTTACACTTGACAGGTTTCTTTCCAGTATGGATTCTCTGATGTTGAGCAAGGTGTGAGCTCTTCTTAAAGGCTTTGTCACATTTTTCACATTTGTAAGGTTTCTCTCCAGTATGAATTTTCTGATGTCCAAGATGTAAGCCCCGGTAAAAGCTTTGCCACATTCTTTACATTTCACTGATTTATCTCCAGTGTTAATTATCTTATGTCTCTTCAGATGTGACTGACTAAAGACTATTATACATTTTTTATTACATCTTTGTGAGCTCTCTCCAATATAAGTTCTTCGATGTTGAGTAAGTTTTGAGGATGGGTCAGAAGTTTCACCACATTCATTAGGGCTGTAAGGCTTTTCTTGAATATGGATACTTTGAGGATTGATAAAACACTTTCTCACATTCATTACATTTGTAATAGTTTTCTAGAAAATGAGTATTCTGATGTTTACTAATATTTGAGTCATGGTTAAAATTTATCTGATTTTTATTACAAAAGACAGATTCCAAAAATTGATGTTGATATTTACTCACAGGAATACACGGTTCTGTAGGAGTAGGTGGCAGAAACTGAGTCTTCTTGTGAAATATTCTATGTTCTTCATCTCCTTTCACAGTTAAATTTTTGTTATGAGAAGTTGTCAAATATTGGCTACATAAATTATAACTTTTTTTTTGTCTTTCACCTATACTTTCCCAGTTTTTCCAAAAGCATAAATTTTCAAGGTCACAGCTCCCATATCTTCCCAGTGTTGCTTTTTTGAATGACTCTTCTATGCCTTGCTCTGGTAAAATGCCTTGGTTGTAATAAGAATACATAGCTCAAAGTAGTAAAAATAACTAATTATTCTACATACTGAATTCAGCTGAATATACTTTACAAATCTAATATGAAATTTTACCAAGCTGAGAACATGAGCACAATGCCATAGTAGAAAACCAACAGAGGACAGAGCAAGGTGGCTAAATAGAAGGCTCCAGTGATCATTTCCCCTGCAAGGACACCAATATAACAACTATCTATTAAAAAACAAACAAACAAAAACCTTCATAAGAATAAAGGCGAGCACTCACAGTACTGGTTTTAACCCTGCAGTACTCAAAGAGGCACTAAAACAGGGTAGGAAAGACAGTCTTGAATCACTAATGCCACTCCTCACTCATGCCCTGGCAGTAGTCACATGCTATGTAGACAGAATCTGTACACTTGGGAGAGGGAGAGCACTGGGATTGTGAGCATTGAATTCAGTGCTGCCCTATCATAGCAGAAAGCAAAACTGGAATGAACTCAGCTGATGCCTGCCCACAGAGGGTGTGTTTCAACTGGCCCTGGACAGAGGGGAATCACCCCTCCCAGTGATTGGAACTTGAGTTCTGGCAAGCTTCACTGCCATAGTCTAAAATGCTCTGGGGCCCTAAACAAACTTAAAAGCAGTCTAGGTCACAGGGACAGCAACTCCCAGGTGAGATGTCATGCTGAACTGGGCTTAGAGCCAGTGGACTTGGGGGACATATTACCTACTAAGATACAAGCTGGGGCAGCTAAGAGAGTTCTTATACCACCCCTCCTCCAAACTGAGGCTGCACAGCTCACAGATTCAAGAAACCACTTCCATCTACTTAAGAAGACAGAAAGAGTAAACAGGACTTTGTCTTGTATTTTGGATACCAGCAAGGCCACCAGTCAGAGTTATGAAACACCCTTTTCAGCCACGAGCTCCTAATTAAAATTTCTAGGTACATACTGGACCATAAGGAAATCTGCTGCCTTGAATGAAGAAATCCAGTACTGACAAGACCCATCAACTGCTAAGTAAAGAGCCCTCGGCCTGGAATAACCTGCAGTGATAACCAGGTAGTTTGCTGTGAGCTTTCATGGAGACTCTGAGGCTTGCTAGAATCAGGTGAGACTTGGCACATTCACAACTGTGGTGGCTACAGGGAGACACTGAAAAAGGTAGAGGAAAAACTAGAGAACTTGATCTTGCAACTTAGGTCCCAGCATGGCCAAAGAGAGAAGAGCACCAAGTGGGCTCTTGGGGTCCCTTATTCCAGGCCTTGGCACTTGGATGGCACTTCTGGACCTGCACTGGGACAGAAGGGACACCACTGACCAAAAGGATGAGTACCAGGCCAAGCATCGTTCACTATAAGTGAACTAAAGAGCCTTGAACCTTAAGAGAACATTGGTGGAAGCCTGGCAGTATTCCCCCATGGGCCTGCAGTGATGGCAGCAATAGGATAAGGCCCCTCTGCCTGTTGAGTAAGGAGGGAAAAGTGGGAAGAACCGAATTTCACGGTTTAATTGCTAGCTCTATCACAGTACAATAGAACACAAAGTAGACTCCTAAGGTTGTTGACTCCAGCCCCTGGCTCCTGGATGGCACCACTGGGCTTGCCCAGAACCTGTGGAACTCACTACTCTGAAGGAAAGGATACAAACCTGGCTGGCTTACCACCTACAGATTATAAAGCCCCAGGACCTTGAGCAATTACTGGTGGTACCAGGTAGGGTTACAGCTCACCATGGGTGTGATCAAGTGCTGTGCTGGTTTCAGGTCTGACCCACTGCAGTCCTACTGATAGCAACAGAAGACAAACTCCTAGGCAGACAGGGATGGGTCATTGGTGAAACTCGACCTTCAAGGAAACAGTCTAAAAAGCCTGAAAACTGATCTACCAGTTCCAGAAAGAATTCATGCACTAGAGTGAGAACTTCCATCCCTGTCTAACCTGCTCTCTATTGGTTCTTTGAGAATGATGCCTTTTAACCAATTGAATAGTGTTTTTTCCAAGCCCATCCATGAACCAATCAGCATGCATTCTCCTATTCTAAACCCATAAAAATCCCAGACTCAGCCTCACAGATGGCTAGCTACCTACTTTCAGGTCCCCTCTTGCTGCTGATAGCAAGACCAGAAAACAAATAACAAAATGGCAAGAGTAAGTCTTTATATAATCAATAAAAACACTGAATGTAAATGGACTAAATTCTCCAATCAAAAGACGCAGAGTGGCTAAATGGATACAAAAATTAAGACCCAGTGATTTGTTGCCTACAAGAAACACACTTCACCTATAAACACATAGATTAAAAAGATTTTTAAAAATTCCATGTCAAAGAAAACAAACAAAAAAAGCAGTAGTTGCTACACTTATGTCAGACAAAATAGATTTCAAGACAAAACTATAAGAAGAGACAAAGATGGTCACTCTATAATAATAATGAGGTTATTTCAGCATGAGGATGTAAGAATGTCACATACATATGCATCCAACACTGAAGTACTCAGATATATTAAGCCAGTATTATTAGAGCTAAAGAGAGAGACAGGCTCCAATATAATAATACCTGGAGAATGCAACATCACACTTTCAGCATTGGATAAATCTTCCAGACAGAAAACCAACAAAGAAACCTCAGGCCTAATCTGCACTATAAACCAAATGGACATAATGGATATTTACAGAACATTTTATCCAATGGCTTCAGAATACACATTTTGCTCTGCAGTGCATGAATCATTCTCATGGATAGACCATATGTTAGGTCACAAAACAAGTCTTAACACATTTTAAAAATTAAAATAATATCAAGCATCTTTTCTGACTACAATAAAAAAACCTAGAAATCAATAACAAGAAAAATTTTGGAAACTATACAAGCACAAAGAATTTAAACAATATGCTCCTGAAAGGCTAGTGGGTCAATGGGGATATTAATAAATAAATTGAAATATTTCTGCAATATGTCACAATGGAAATACATGAAAACTTAGGATTTACAGTAAAAGCAGTACTAAAAGTTTATAACTAAAAGTGTCTATATAAAAAAATTCAAATAAACAACTTCATGACTGATTTAATGCAATTTCCATGAAAATACCACCAGTATTCTTCACAGAACTAGAAAAAAAAACCCTAAAATTAATATGGATCAAAAAAGTGCCTACATAGCCAAAGTAATACTAACCAAACAAATAAATAAAAAATATGGGATCATCACATTACCCTACTTCAAATTATACTACAAGGCTATAGTTACCAAAACAACATGGTATTGGTATTAAAATTTACATACAGACCAATGAAGCATAATACAGAATCCAGAAATTAAGCCAAACACAGGCAACTAAACTAATCATCAACAAGGCATATAAAGACACAAATTGGGGAAAGAACACCCTATTCAATAAATTGTGCTAGGAAAACTGGCAAGCCACATGTAGAAGAATAAAACTGGATCCCCATCTCTGACCTTATACAAAAATCAATTCAAGATGGATCAAATATTTCAATCTAAGGCCTGAAAGCATATGAATTCTAAATGATAACATACGAAAAAAAACTCTTCTCAACATTGATTTAGGCAAAGAATTCATGACTAAGACCCCAAAAGCAAATGCAACAAAAACAAACATAAATAAATGGGACCTAATTTAACTAAAAAGCTTCTGCACAGTAAAGGAAATAAGCAGCAGAGTACACAGACAACCCACAGAGTAGCAGAATATATTTGCAAACTACACATCTGACAAACAGCTAGTATCCAGAATCTATAAGGAACTCAAAGAAATTAGCAAAATAATAATTCCATCAAAAAGTAGGCAAAGAAAATGAATATATATTTTTCCAAAAGAAGATATATAAACAGCTAATGATAACCTAAAAATGCTCAACATCAATAATCAAGGAAATACAAATGAAAACCACAGTTAGATATCAAATAACTCCTACAAAAATGGCCATAATTCAAAAGTCAAGAAAACAACAGATGTTGGCATTGGATGTGGTGAAATGGGAACACTTAACAAAATAATGTCATTTGCAGCAACTTGGATGGAGCTGAAGGTCATTATTCTAAGTGAAATAACTCAGAAATGGAAAACTAGATATCGTATGTTCTTACATATAAGTGGGAGCTAATCTATGAGGATGCAAAGGCATAAGAATAATGTAAAAGACTTTGGGGACTTGAGGGGGAAGGCTGGGAGGCGGGTGAGGGATAAAAAACTACATATTAAGTACCATGTACACTGCTCAGGTGACAAGTGCACTAAAATCTCAGAAAACACACTAAAGAACTTATCCATGTCATGAAAAACCACCTGTATTTCCAAAACAATTGACACTTTTTTTAAAAAAACCTAATGATGTATCTTAGAGAGCTAGAAAAACAAGAGCAAACTAAACCAAAAATTAGAAGAAAAGAAATAATAAAGATCAAAGCAGAAATAAATGAATTTGAAATAAAATACAAAAGGTCAATAAAATGCAAAGTTGTTTTCTGGGGGAAAAAAAAAAAGAAACCTGACAGACCTTTACTCAGACTAAGAAAAAAAAAAAAAAAAAACCTCAGCAGGCAGTGGCTCATGCCTGTAATCCCAGCACTTTAGGAGGCTGAGGCGGGCGGCTGGATCACCTGAGGTCAGGAGTTCAAGATCAGCCTGGCCAACATGGCGAAACCCCGTCTCTACTAAAAAACACAAAAATTAGCCAGGCGTGGTGGTGGGCGCCTGTAATCTCACCTACTCAGGAGGCTGAGGCAGGTAGAATTGCTTGAACTCGGGAGGCGGAGGTTGCAGTAAGCTGAGATCGAGCCACTGCACTCCAGCCAGGGCAACAGAGCAAGACTCCATCTCAAATAAATAAATAAATAAAAGAATAAAAGGAAAAGACTCAAATAATATCAAAGATGAAAAAGGAGACATTTCAACTCTACAACTTATACTGCAGGAATTCAAAAGATCATTAGTGGGTACTATGAGCAGATAGATGCCATAAATTGGAAAATCTAGAACAAATGGATAAATTTCTAGACACATAGAACCTAAGAAGATTGAATTATTAAGAAATCCACAACCTGAATACACAAACAAGACGTGATGAGATCCATAATACCAAGCCTCCCATCAAAGAAAAGCCTGAAATCTGATGGTTTCACTGAATTTGACCAAACATGTATAAAACTAATAGCAATCCCACTTAAACTATTTCAAAACAGAGGAGGAGGAAATACTTCCAACCTCGTTCTGTAAGGCAAGCGTTACTCTCATACTAAAATCAGACAAATGCATTTCAAAAAAATCTATAGGCCAATATCAGCAATAGATGCAAAATTTCTCATAAAAATACTGGCAAGTAAAATTCAGCAACAGATTAAAAGTTTATTATTCCTCATGATCAAGTAGGATTTATCTCATGGATGCAAAGATACTTCAACATATGCAAATCAATTAATGTAATATACCATATCAACAAAAGAACAAAAACCACATGATCATTTTAATTGATCCTGAAAATCATTTGACAAAATTTAATATCCCCTCATGAAAGAAACCCTCAAAACTATAGAAGAAACATACCTCAGCATATAAAAGCTATATATAGATATATGTATCACATATTGTATGATACTAAATGGGGAAAAATGAAAAGCTTTTCCTCTAAGATTGAGAACATGACAGGGATGCACACTTTCACTACTGTTATTCAACACCTGGCAGCTAGAGCAATTAGCAAGAGAAAAAATAAAGGGCAACCAAATTGGAAAGGAAGAAGTCAAATTATGTTTGTTTGCAGATGATGTGGTCTTATATTTGGAAAATCCTAATTCACTAAAACACTATTAGAACTCACAATTTTAGTCAAGATATAGGATTAAAAAGTTAGCAGCATTTCTATATGCCGACAGTGAACAATGTGAAAAACAAATCAAGAGAGTGGTCCCATTTACGATAGCCTCAAATTAAAACTAAATACCTAGGAATTAACCAAAGACGTTAAAGATCTCTACAATGAATACTATAAAACATGGATGCAAGAAATTTAAAAAGACAAAAATATGTATTTTATGTTCATGAATAAGAATCAGTATTTTTAGTGTCTATATTAACCAATGCAATCTACAGACTTAATGCAACCCTATCAAAACATCAATGATACTCTTCACAGAAACAGGAAAAACAATCCTATAATGCAAACAGAACCACGAAATACTCAGAATATTCTTGTAATAAAAAATTTTGTCTTTATGTGTCTGGCTTATTTGTCTTACCACATGATCTCCAGTTCCATCCACGTTGTTGCAAATAACAGGATCTTATTCTTTATAAGTGAAAAGTACTCCTGGGGGTGTATATGTACATTTGCTTTATCCATTCATCTGTTGACACGCTGCTTCTAAATCTTGGCTATCGTAAACAATGCTGTGTGAAAGGAAAATAAATCTTTGGACCCCAAAATCACTAAGCTAAAGGGAAAAGTCAAGTTGGGAACTGCTTAGGGCAAATCTGCTCTCTCATTCTATTCAGTCATCCCTCTGCTCACTGAAAGTCCTATCAGTACACAGGAGAAAATTAAAAAATGAATAAAAGCAAAATAATTCAATGAAAACAAGCAACTGTCATTATCTCCATAAGATGTGACTGTGTGGGTAGAAAATCCAAATGTAACTGACTAGCTGTTAGCTCAACTGTACAAAACACTATTAATATTCCTAAATTCTATGCATACTTAGAAAATAAAATACAATAGCAAACTTCACCCGCTCCACCCTATATTACTCCCTATGTTGATAACATTTGAAATGTCTCATGTAGCTGATTTATTTAAGTATTTGCACTAATCCAGATTTAACCAAATTTTACTATTATTTTTACTTCTTTATTTTTGCCAATTATTGGTTATTATTATTATTTTTTTAAGACAGTCTCACTCTGTGGCCCAGCCTTGAGTGCAGTGGCACAATCTCAGCTCACTATAACCTCTGCCTCCTGGGTTCAAGTGATTCTCCTGCCTCAGCCTCCCGAGTAGCTGGGATTACAGATGCACATCACCATGCCTGGCTAATTTTCGTATTTTTAGTACAGACGGGGTTTCACCATGTTGGCCAGGCTGGTCTCAAACTCCTGACCTCAGGTGATCCACCCACCTCGGCCTTCCAAAGTGCTGGGATTACAGGTGTGAGCCACCACACCCAGCCTGATTAGTATTTTTAACGCATTTCTTTGAATTCATTTTCTTTTCTTTATGGAGTGCATCCTCCAGTTTTGTATTTTTGGTTTTTTTCCCCTCACAGAGTTTACGGGTAGTCAGTAGTATATACTTCTGAATAAATTCTGTCTTATGTTAGTTTCAGTGATAGTTTGGCTGACTGTAAATTTCTATTTCCAATGTTCTTTTCTATGAGAACTCACTATTGATTTCTGCACTTCTTTTTGCTTCTGGTATCACCACCCTGATCAAATCAAAAGTCCCTCTCATTCCTTTGAAGCAAATCAGTTTATATCATTCTGGTGATATAAAATGTGACCTTCATGTTTCTGGGTATGCTTTTTGTTTTCGTTGTTTTCCATTTATCCATTTCAACATAACATGAAATTTTATAATAAAAGCACATTATCCTTTTCCAGTTTATGGAAGTTTTTCTCAATTATTTTTGTTACTAATTCTTTGAAATTTATTAAAACTGGCTTTATGCCAAGTAAAGTGGTAACTATTACATATGCAATTGAAATGGCTGCATAATATTCTCTAATCGCTATATATGTCCATTAAAATCAAAGTGGGAAATAATCTATTCAAATCTTCTATATCCTTATCCTTTCACTTTATTTTATGCTTTCTACTTGTCTATTTTATCTAGTTTTTTCCCTCTCTCTTCCTGCTTTTCTTTTGAATGTACTTATTTATTTATTGAGACTGAGTCTCACTCTGTTCCCCAGGCTGGAGTACAGTGGCATGATTTCAGCTTACTGCAACCTCTGCCTCCCGGATTCAAGTGATTCTTGTGCCTCAGCCTCCTGAGTAGCTGGGACAACAGGTATAAGCCACTACGCCCAGCTAATTTTCTTCTTTGTATTTTTAGAATAGAAGGAGTTTCACCATGTTGGCCAGGCTGGTCTTGAACTCCTGACCTCAGGTGATCCACCTGCCTCGGCCTCCCAAATTGCTGGGAATACAGGTGTGAACCACTCTGCCCAGTCTCTTTTGAATAATTTAAATCCTTCTACCCTCACCCACCAATTCCATCTTTTCTCCTTTGATTGGTTTGGAAATTAAACCTCTATTGGTCTGGAATCTTTACTATTCTTTTAGTTGTCTTCCTTGAAATTTTACACTGCATTTTGCATTACAACTTAACAAAGCCTAAAATTAAGCTAATTTTAACTCCCTCCACAAAATAATGCAAGCACTGTAGAATGCCCTCACTCTGATCACCTCATTTTTGTATTTATTTTCAGTTGTTCACTTAGACTTATTCTGTCTTATTTTCTTTAATTCCACCAACCACAAACAGAAGTTGTTTTACATACAGCTTTCTTATTGTTGCAAATACATGATTAGAGTTTCAGATGTGTCATCTGCTTACTAGCTACTAGATTCTAACTATTCATAACTGCACTCCTTAATCTTTTCCTTTCTTGCTAACCTTCTCTATTAACATCTCTTTATTGAAACTGTGGTGGTCTTAAATGCTCTTAAGTCTTAAAGATTATATTTTTCTGTAAATGACTACCTCAATTTTATTTATTTATTTATTTTTGAGACAGAGTCTCACTCTGTCACCAGGCTGGAGTGCAGTGGCGTGACCTCGGCTCACTGCAACCTCCGCCTCCCAGGCTCAAGTGATTCTCCTGCCTCTGCCTCCCAAGTAGCTGGGATTAGAGGCACCTGCCACCACGCCCGGCTAATTTTTGTATTTTTAGTAGACACAGGGTTTCACCGTGTTGGCCAGGCTGGTCTCGAACTCCTGACCTCAGGTGATCTGCCTGCCTTGGCCTCTCAAATGCTAGGATTACAGGCATGAGCCACCGCACCCGGCTCTCACCTTCATTCTTGAAATACGACTCTACAGTTCTTCACTGGTAAAGATTATTGCCACTGACTCTCCTTCATGGTGGTTTGTTTCCTGTCTACAGTTTTCCCTGGAACCTCTGCTGCTCCTGGTATGCACCACTCCAAACTCACCGAGGCCAGACTCTGAGGACACACCCATCTTTTGTAGTCACTCTCGTGATTGTCGTTATTTGATGAATTTATTTTTTAAATTAATTAATATATTTTTTTGAGATAGAGTCTTGCTCTGTTGCCCAAGATGGAGTACAGTGGCACGATCTCAGCTCACTGCAACCTCCGCCTCCCAAGCTCAAGTGATTCTCCTGCCTCAGCCTCCCGAGCAGCTGGGATTACAGGCACCCACCACCAGGCCCAGCTAACTTTTGTATTTTTAGTAGAGATGGGGTTTCACCACGTTGGCCAGGCTGGTCTCGAACTCCTGACCTCGTGATCCGCCCACCTCAGCCTCCGAAAGTGCTGGGACTACAGGCGTGAGCCACCCCACTGGCCATGAATTTATTTTATGGAAGAAGATAAACATACTAAAGATTTCATAATTATTTTTCACTAATGTTATACTAACGAAGCTATATTATTAATTGCACTAATACTGGTGCTCAATATTAGATAGTAGTACAGTTACTTTTTTTATTCCTCCCATATAAATTTCTCAACTATGAATTTGTCTTGCCACAAAAGAGGCCTAAAGGATAAATCCATTCAGGCAGATTTGAGAAGAGTACTTGACTCCCCAAAATATACATTTTCCTATTTCAACATCATTGTTAATGCAATGAAGTGGCAGTACTCACCTGGAAGAAAACACTTGCAAAACACACATCCAACAAAAGATCTGTAACCAAAATATACAAGAGCTCTTACTGTTCAATAGTAAGATGATAAATCACCCTAATAAACAATGGGCAATGGTTGAAACAGATGCTTCACCAAAGAAGACATAGAGACAGAAGCAAGCACAAGAAAAGATGCTCTAGATTGGGCGCCGTGGCTCACGCCTGTAATCCCAGCACTTTGGGAGGCCAAGGCGGGTGATCACCTGAGCTCAGGAGTTCGAGACCAGCCTGGCCAACATGGTGAAACCCCATCTCTACTAAAAATACAAAAAATTAGCTGAGCATTGTGGCAGGTGCCTGTACTCCCAGCTACTTGGGAGGCTGAGGCAGGAGAATCGCTTGAACCTGGGAGGCGGAGCTTGCAGTGAGCGGAGATCGCGCCGCAGCACTCCAGCCTGGGCGACAGAGCAAGACTCAGTCTCAAAAAAAAAAAGGAAAGATTCTCTACATCAGTAGCCAGTAAGGGATATATATATAATGATATAGCACCGCATATGTATCAGAATAGCTAAAATTAAAGACGGACCATACCAAAGCTGGTCAAGATATAGAGCAACTGAAACTCTCATACACTGCAGCTGAAAATGGAAAATGGTTCAACCACTTTGGGAAACAACTTGGCAGTGTATTAAAAAGTTGAGCATGCACTTACCATATGCACTAGGCATTCCACTACCAGGTATTTACCCAAGAGAAACAAAAGAATATGCCTACAGAAAGGCTAGTTCACTACTGATCGTAGTCACATTGCTTGATACTTGAGGTCCACAGGATCAGTAATAGTGACTAAAATTTTCTGAGATTTACTAAGTTCCAGGTATTATTTACATATATTAATTCGGTTAATCTTCATTAACATTTCCATGAGGAAGCAGTGAGAGAGGAAGGACATCTCTCCGGCCAGCCAATTTCCCTTAAGTCAACCATCAATCACTTACCATCGAGGTCGAGTTCATCCTCCTCCAAAGGAAGGCTGAAGATACTGATGGAGGCTCAGTTATGGTATTGCTCAGGGAAGGGAAAAAACTGGCTTCTTCCCTAGAGAGTGGGGCCATGATCAATGCGGCCGTGATTAATGACACACGTCCTTTTCATGATGAGTTTCATGATGCGTCGCATGCTAGCCTACAGACTCTACCTTTCCACTCTTCCTGTTTCACTTTGCAATGATAGTCACTAGAAAAAGGATCTTTTTCTGGACTAACAGGCAGCCAATCTTCCAGCAAATGAACTGCGTCGCTTAATCAATAGTGATGCAGAGCTCTTGATGATCAGGTTTGTAGGCTTACAAAGACAGATCAGTAGTTCTTTGTGACAAAGAACAGTAAATGATTATGATCAAAATTGTATTCTTATAATCTAAAACACCAATATTGTCTTTTTATTTTATTTTATCTTATTTTTTTTTTGTATGTTTCCTTTTTATTTTTTATTTTTTCTTTTATTATTATTATTATTATTATTATACTTTAGGTTTTATGGTACATGTGCCCAATGTGCAGGTAAGTTACATATGTATACATGTGCCATGCTGGTGCGCTGCACCCACCAACTCGTCATCTAGCATTAGGTATATCTCCCAATGCTATCCCTCCCCCCTCCCCCCACCCCACAACAGTCCCCGAAGTGTGATGTTCCCCTTCTTGTGTCCATGTGTTCTCATTGTTCAATTCCCACCTATGAGTGAGAATATGCGGTGTTTGGTTTTTTGTTCTTGCGATAGTTTACTGAGAATAATGATTTCCAATTTCATCCATGTCCCTACAAAGGACATGAACTCATCCTTTTTTTATGGCTGCATAGTATTCCATGGTGTATATGTGCCACATTTTCTTAATCCAGTCTATCATTGTTGGACATTTGGGTTGGTTCCAAGTCTTTGCTTTTGTGAATAATGCGGCAATAAACATACGTGTGCATGTGTCTTTATAGCAGCATGATTTATAGTCCTTTGGGTATATACCCAGTAATGGGATGGCTGGGTCGAATGGAATTTCTAGTTCTAGATCCCTGAGGAATCGCCACACTGACTTCCACAATGGTTGAACTAGTTTACAGTCCCACCAACAGTGTAAAAGTGTTCCTATTTCTCCACATCCTCTCCAGCACCTGTTGTTTCCTGACTTTTTAATGATTGCCATTCTAACTGGTGTGAGATGGTATCTCATTGTGGTTTTGATTTGCATTTCTCTGATGGCCAGTGATGGTGAGCATTTTTTCATGTGTCTTTTGGCTGCATAAATGTCTTCTTTTGAGAAGTGTCTGTTCATGTCCTTTGCCCACTTTTTGATGGGGTTGTTTGTTTTTTTCTTGTAAATTTGTTGGAGTTCATTGTAGATTCTGGATATTAGCCCTTTGTCAGATGAGTAGGTTGCGAAAATTTTCTCCGATTTTGTAGGTTGCCTGTTCACTCTGATGGTAGTTTCCTTTGCTGTGCAGAAGCTCTTGAGTTTAATTAGATCCCATTTGTCAATTTTGGCTTTTGTTGCCATTGCTTTTGGTGTTTTAGACATGAAGTCCTTGCCCATGCCTATGTCCTGAATGGTAATGCCTAGGTTTTCTTCTAGGGTTTTTATGGTTTTAGGTCTAACGTTTAAGTCTTTAATCCATCTTGAATTGATTTTTGTATAAGGTGTAAGGAAGGGATCCAGTTTCAGCTTTCTACATATGGCTAGCCAGTTTTCCCAGCACCATTTATTAAATAGGGAATCCTTTCCCCATTTCTTGTTTTTCTCAGGTTTGTCAAAGATCAGATACTTGTAGATATGTGGCATTATTTCTGACGGCTCTGTTCTGTTCCATTGATCTATATCTCTGTTTTGGTACCAGTACCATGCTGTTTTGGTTACTGTAGCCTTGTAGTATAGTTTGAAGTCAGGTAGTGTGATGCCTCCAGCTTTGTTCTTTTGGCTTAGGATTGACTTGGCGATGCGGGCTCTTTTTTGGTTCCATATGAACTTTAAAGTAGTTTTTTCCAATTCTGTGAAGAAAGTCATTGGTAGCTTGATGGGGATGGCATTGAATCTGTAAATTACCTTGGGAAGGATGGCCATTTTCATGATATTGATTCTTCCTACCCATGAGCATGGAATGTTCTTCCATTTGTTTGTATCCTCTTTTATTTCCTTGAGCAGTGGTTTGTAGTTCTCCTTGAAGAGGTCTTTCACATCCCTTGTAAGTTGGATTCCTAGGTATTTTATTCTCTTTGAAGCAATTGTGAATGGGAGTTCACTCATGATTTGGCTCTCTGTTTGTCTGTTATTGATGTATAAGAATGCTTGTGATTTTTGCACATTGATTTTGTATCCTGAGACTTTGCTGAAGTTGCTTATCAGCTTAAGGAGATTGTGGGCTGAGACAGTGGGGTTTTCTAGATATACTATCATGTCATCTGCAAACAGGGACAATTTGACTTCCTCTTTTCCTAATTGAATACCCTTGATTTCCTTCTCCTGCCTAATTGCCCTGGCCAGAACTTCCAACACTATGTTGAATAGAAGTGGCGAGAGAGGGCATCCCTGTCTTGTGCCAGTTTTCAAAGGGAATGCTTCCAGTTTTTGCCCATTCAGTATGATATTGGCTGTGGGTTTGTCATAAATAGCTCTTATTATTTTGAGATACGTCCCCATCAATTCCTAATTTATTGAGAGTTTTTAGCATGAAGGGTTGTTGAATTTTGTCAAAGGCCTTTTCTGCATCTATTGAGATAATCATGTGGTTTTTGTCTTTGGTTCTGTTTATATGCTGGATTACATTTATTGATTTGTGTATATTGAACCAGCCTTGCATCCCAGGGATGAAGCCCACTTGATCATGGTGGATAAGCTTTTTGATGTGCTGCTGGATTCTGTTTGCCAGTATTTTATTGAGGATTTTTGCATCAATGTTCATCAAGGATATTGGTCTAAAATTCTCTTTTTTTGTTGTGTCTCTGCCAGGCTTTGGTATCAGGATGATGCTGGCCTCATAAAATGAGTTAGGGAGAATTCCCTCTTTTTCTATTGATTGGAATAGTTTCAGAAGGAATGGTACCAGCTCCTCCTTGTACCTCTGGTAGAATTCGGCTGTGAACCCATCTGGTCCTGGACTTTTTTTGGTTGGTAAGCTATTGATTATTGCCACAATTTCAGCTCCTGTTATTGGTCTATTCAGAGATTCAACTTCTTCTTGGTTTAGTCTTGGGAGGGTGTATTTGTTGAGGAATTTATCCATTTCTTCTAGATTTTCTAGTTTATTTGCTTCTCGGCCTTTTGGCTAAGATCAAGTGTAGTATCTGTTCTTATCAGTTTAATTTTTTTTTTTTTTTTTTGAGACAGAGTCTTTGTCTGTCACCCAGGCTGGAGTCCACTGGCGTGATCTCAGCTCACTTCAATCCCCGTTTCCTGGGTTCAAGCAATTCTCCTGCCTCAACCTTTCAAGGAAGTAGCTGGGACTACAGGTGTGTGCCACCACGCCCAGCTAATTTTCTGTATTTTTAATCCAGACGGGGTTTCACCATGTTGACCAGGCTGGTCTCAAACTCCTGACCTCAGGTGACCCACCCACCTTGGACTCCCAAAGTGCTGGGATTACAGGCATGAGCCACTGCACCTGGCTAATGCCTTGCAGTACACATCTAAAGAGAGCATTTGACTTTATCTAACAAGTGCTTGACTCTGAAATCTGTTAACTGTATGTCTTCTATGTCTGAAAGTATTTTTTTTTCAATTCCTATGCTAAGTGCTGTATTTACTTCCTTATCTCATGTGAACCTTACAAACCATATGAACGTATTTTTTAGAAATTTTCCTTGAAACTTTAAGAAAGCAAACGGCAATGTGGTGTGTGCTTTCTTAAACTTCCTTAAAACTCTATTCAGTGTATCCTCTTCCCATCCTCACTTTTTGTGACTCTTGGCAATGACTGCGTCTTTCACACCATAGAAAATAACCTGCTCTGAAACATCAAGGCTCACAAGCTGGCCTTACCAGAACCTCCATGGACCAAACACTGCAAAGAAGCCTCAGAATCACAGATGCATAACATCTAGCTAGCCTGATAACACTACACAGCTGTTTATTTTTTATTTTTATGTCTATTACTTTTAGTGTAGCAGTTTTCTTATACTCAAATGTCTAAACATTGAAAACTCAGCCAATGCAAAGCTATACAACAAACGCTTTGACAGCCTTCGCACATTTTAACAGTATTACTTTTCTTAAATGAGCCAATTCTGAGACACAAATTTCATAATTCTTGAGATTTTCTTCCACAATAGAAGTTTTGGTTAAAATGATTTATTTGACCTGAATCAAATTATGGAATTATGTTCTAAAACTAACTGTATTCCATTTATTACATCTATTGGCCCTTAAGCCAAAATTCTGCCAGCCATTTCTCGTCTTCGTGCTGTGCTCACAAGGACCAGCAGCATGTACTAATACTGACTGTCTGCCCAGTAACATGCTAGAGTACGAGGAAGGCACCTCAGGCACATGGAGGCAATAGCTGCAACTGCATCAAGGCACATGCCCTATTTTTTCATCACTCACACACTCAGAAATCCACAATGGGGAATATGCATTTTGCATGGCAGAAGAAAAAAATGACTCAATCCCAGCTAGGGGGATTCCCACCTCACTCCCTCACAGCACTCTCTACCCAACCACCCTCCCTCGCCACACTCAGACATGCTCACAGCTACACACAAGGATGATCTAGCCACTTCTCCCATCAATTCACCACTCCTAGAAAAACTGTATTTGGCTTAACTTTATCAAGCTGTCTGGCTGCCTGAAGATTTATAGATGTCAAAATAAAAAACTAATTACAACTCGGAATACTGCAGTAGCACCTGATTTAATGTCTAAGGCAGCAGGCCAGTGAACATACTGAGAAAGGGGAACCCTCACACACTCTCCATAAAGGAGCCATGATGGGGATCAGCATGGAGGATCCTCAGAAAACTAAAACTAGAGCTACCATATGCCCACAATCCCACTGATGGGTATACATCCAAAAGAAACAAAAAACAATATATCAAAAAGATATCTGCACTCCCATGTTTATCTCAGCCCTATTCACAACAGCCAATACATGGAGTCAACCTAAGTGCTCATAACAGATGAATGCATAAAGAAATGTGGTATGTATACACAATGGAATACTATTCAGCCATAAAAAAGAATGGGATCCTGTCATTTGCAGCTACAAGGCATAACCGGGGATCATTGTGTTAAGTGAAATAATCCAGGCACAGAAAGAAAAATATTACATGTTCTTAGTCATATGTGAGAGCTGAAAAAGTGGATCTTATGAAGACAGAGAATAAACTGATGATTACCAGAAGCTGGGAAGGATTTGGCAGGGAAGGGCTCAGGAGGCTGAGGCAGGAGAATTGCTGGAACCCGGGAGGTGGAGGTTGCAGTGAGCCAAGATCGCGCCATTGCACTCCAGCCTGGGGGACAAGAGCAAGATTTCATCTCAAAAATAAAATCATAAAATAAAATAAAATTTAAAAAAGTTCCTGGTTATCATGTTGTTGAGTACTACTTAATCAGAATATACTTGAAAACAAAAGATTCTTTGTGGTTTTTTAACTCTTGGTAATTAATCCATTGTAGGCAGTATTAAAAAAATGATGTAGGGCAGGGAAACCAATATGAAATGGGTAGTCTGAAAAGCAGTTACTAGATATTGACCATCATTTTAGGAAAGACAGGCTATTTACCCCGCTATATGCTCCCAGGTAAACTTGTCTTCAATTCCTGTTAAGTCAAACGGGAAAAACCAAACTTGCCATCTCTCTATATTCACTATCATTTAAAAAATTCTGTTAAGAGACACCAAAACATACTATTTCTTACCTCCTCGCAACATAAACAATTGGCTTCCCAGCTTTGGAATTCCCAGCTTGGTAGAAAATACTTAATGTTTTATGTTTTCAAAGCCTTGATCTCTTCTTTTTCACGTACCTGATGCCTAAAAGAAAAAGAACAGGGTAACTCTGAGGCTTTATGTTGTCTACTGAGTATGTAAAACAGTCCATAATTGGATAAACAATAAAATGCTAAAATGAAAAATTATTTTAAAAGCAACAGGCATTCTAGAGGGTAATTTGACAACATGCACAAAAAATCTCAAGGTATTGCTCTTTGAGCCACAAAAGCACTTTTAGGACTATTCTAAGAGAACTACTGGATAAGGATATTAACCATAGGATTGTTTTTACTCATGACATCTTTGTGCCAGACAGAAGTTTATGATTTTTTAATGAATTCATTTTATTAATCTTTTCCTTTCTAGTTTATGGATTTTGAATGGATGAAAAAGGCCTTGCTTTACCCATTTTTTTTTTTGATTTATGGGAGTTTATCCTCATAAACAGTATGAAAATATTTTTTCAGATCATTACTCAGTTTTATCAACACCATTTATTGGAAGTCCATCCTAATCTTGATTTCAAATACCACTTTTATCATATATTATGTTCCCATATGTATTAAAGCCTGGTTTAATTTTTATATAGTCTGCTCAAGACTCAGTATGCTTCTTTAACTTCAAGATTCATGTCATTCATCAACTCCAGAAAACATTCATCCTTTACCCTTTCAAATATTTCTTCTTCCCATTCTCACTGAGCTCAACTTCTAGGGAACACCTACTAGACATATTTTGGGACTTCTCATATTCTATCTTCTGCATCTCTTAATCTCTTTCATATTTTCCATTTCTTTGTCTGTAATGACTGTATGCTAGGTAATTTGCTTAGAAACTACCTTCAGCTATAAACTTAATTAATTAATTAGTTAATTAATTTACAGATGGAGTTTTGCTCTTGTCGCCCAGGCTGGAGTGCAGTGGCGCGATCTCAGCTCACTGCAACCTCTGCCTCCCAGGTTCAAATGATTTTCCTGCCTCAGCCTCCCAAGTAGCTGGGATTACAAGCACCCGTCACCATGCCTGGCTAATTTTTATTTTTCTATTTTTTTAGTAGAGATGGGGTTTTGCCATGTTGGCCAGGCTTGTCTCGAACTCCAAACCTCAGGTGATCCACCTGCCTCAGCCTCCCAAAGTGCTGGGATTACAGGCGTGAGCCACCGCACTCTGCCTAAATTTTTTTAAGTATACGTATTTTCTTTTACACCTAGTGTATCTATGAGTATTGTGATTTGGGAAGGGGACTGTATTAACTCAGCCCATCATGCTGCTGGTACCAGGTCAGCATTTAAAAAATATTAATGGAAACAACCTAGATATCATTTGATAGGAGAAAAACATATACATGTGCATAGATAAATGACTGGGAGACTATACACCATATGTTAACTGAATTATTTCTGAGCAGAAGGATAAACAATTTTTAATTTTTTTTACTTTCTTTAGATTTCTATATTGAGTAATTTAATAATTTTTTTTTTAATAAGAGAATATTGGCTGGGCACGGTGGCTCATGCCTGTAATCCCAGCACTTTGGGAGGCTGAGGCGGGTGGATCACCTGAGGTCAGGAGATCGAGGCCATCCTGGCTAAAACGGTGAAACCCTGTCTCTACAAAAAATACAAAAAATTAGCCAGGCGTGGTGGCGGGCACCTGTAGTCCCAGCTACTTGGGAGGCTGAGGCAGGAGAATGGTGTGAACCCAGGAGGCAGAGCTTGCAGTGAGCTGAGATCATGCCACTGCACTCCAGCCTGGGCAACAGAGCGAGACTCCGTCTCAAAAAAAAAAACAACGACAAAAAAACCTGAGACTATTATAAAGCTACCTTCATTTTTTTAAAAAAGAAAATGCGTCTCCAAAAGCATCGGTGGAAATTTAGAATAAAAATAAGATCTAACATTTATTAAACACTTTAGAAGTACCAGATACTGTCCTAAGTATACTATATATATTAGATCACATAATCTTCAAAAGCACAAAAGACTGCTTTGTAAGGAAAGGTAGGATGTTAGAAAAAAAGGAGTAATAAAAATATTTTCCTAGAAAAATAGAAAAATGGCCAGGATGCCCTCAGTGATGTTAAATTTAAAAATTGTTTGTTTTGATGTACTCATTTTTATATGTATTTCTATTTCTAGTTACTTATTTTTTTTACTTCTTTTAATTTATATTTTACTTATTTCTTTCTTTATAGACAAGTCTCATTCTGTGGCCTAGGCTGGAATGCAGTGGTGCATTCCCAGTTCACTGCAGCCTTGACCTAACCTCTCACCTCAGCCTCCCAGGTAGCTGGGACCACAGGTGTGCACCACCACACCTGGTTAATATTTTATTATTTGTAGAGATGGAGTCTTGCTATGTTGCCCAGGCTGGTCTCAAACTCCTGGCTCAAGCGATCCTCCTGCCTTGGCATCCCAAAATGCTGGGATTACAGACATGAGCCACAGTGCCCAACCTATTTATTTATTTATTTATTTATTTATTTAAAAAAGACAAGGTCTCACCATGTTGCCCAGGCTGGTCTTCAACTCCTGGTCTCAAGTGATTCTCCAACCTTGGCTTCTCAAAATGTTGGGATTACAGGTATGAGCCACCATGCCTGGCCTAAAAATAATATTATATTTTTGTATTATATAATGTTCAATTAGGTAATATGAATATTCTGTACAGAAAATACAGAATATTTCTGTACATATATAAAATATGTCCTTAATTACATAGGAATAAATGTTTGCTACACTGAGAAAAATCTAACAGAGCTAAAAATAAAAATTGATTTGGAAAGGACATTATATACCTATACATTCTTATGTTTATACATTCTTTCATAAATTCATATATTCTTTTAACAGTATCAATGGTTTGGAGTTATGTGTACAAAACCATGACCTATATGTAATACAACTAACAACAGGCACTTACAATTCAAGGCATATTATATACAAAGCTTTAACTTCCCATCATCAGATTTTGTTTTTTTCTCTCTGTTTTGACAGATACTATGAACACAACATTCAACTCACAGACACCATGGAGCCCTTACTAAGCATAAAGTACTGTGAAATGTACTTTAAAAGATTCAGCAAACTACTCTCACTGTATCATCACAGAGTAAGTGTCTAACAATGAGGATATTTTGTTCACAAACTAAATCCCACTAAATGGGATTCAAAACAAACGTCCACAGAAATTTTATAGCAATACTGAAGTAGACTATATTTTCTGAGCCTTAATCTAAAAGAAGTTAAAACCATTCATCTTTATGAGGGTTCTGAAAAGTGTTATAGTGTAGTAGTAAAGTTCTGCACTTAAAACCAAAAGACCTATGAATCAGGCGTGGGATCTCACAAAGCCAATTATTCACACTGAGTTGCATTTTCCTTAACTATCATCTGAAAATAATGTTGTCTTCACTCCCTGGTAAGTAGTAAATGTGAAAACTTATGAAACCAAGATGATAAAATATGATTTGTTACTACTATTATGGCAATCAACATATAAAACACTCTGTCTTTATATATAAATAAATAATATATAGAATAGGAGAAAAGTTGGATCCCCAAACATGGCAATGTGATTATTAGATGCATCTTTCCTCATAGTCTTCTATCATATCTAACAAGTGGCCTAGTGGTAAACTCTGCTTCTCAACCAAAAAGAAAGCAATCTACATTTCAAGGTTGTACTTTACCTCATCACAAATTCCTTAAACTTTGAACTGGTAAGGTTAAGGCTGGACCGGTATGTATCTGCCACAGGTTTGTGCTCTGGAGGACCCAGGTATACAAGAAGTGTTGCCATTTATCAAAAGGTCATCTTCCAACAGCTTTATGATCCCTAGATATAGCAAACTACTTAGAAAAAAGTAGCAGTTCACATTTAGCAGTACACATTTCTTTAACTTGTAACTGGTTGCTTTTCCTTTAACTATCAGCTGGTGGTCCCTGTTGATTTGTAAACAGCATCCAAAAGACCTCAGGCCCATGCCTACTTCGATCCATTAATAATGCACAGAAGATTAAAATGCCCTGTGGTTTAAACTCCCATCTCCGAATTGCTTACCCTTAGCTTCACAGTCCACTACTTTTCCGTGAATGTGCTAACCACTTTTATTGCCATTTAAAAATCATTTGGACTCATTTTTCCTTTGTAAGGAACTCCTCATACATAGGAATTTGGTCCTTTTACAAGTTTATATAACTAGATGGGACAGCAAGTAATTTATGTTACACAAGAGACTAACAAGAGTTAATGAAACAATGCCCAAATTAATAATTTCAATTTTTAAGTATTTTTTCTTTCTTTTTTTTTTCCCCTGAGATGCAGTTTTGCTCTTGTGGCCCAGGCTGGAGTGCAATGGCGCAACCTCGGCTCACTGCAACCTCCGCCTCCCAGGTTCAAGTGATTCTCCTACCTCAGCCTCCCAAGTAGCTGGGATTACAGGTGCCTGACACCATGCCTGGCTAATTTTTGAATTTTTAGTAGATATGGGGTTTCACCATGTTGGCTAGGCTGATCTCGAACTCCTGACCTCAGGTGATCCACCCGCCTCGGCCACCCAAAGTGCTGAGATTACAGGCATCAGCCACCATGCCAGGCCAGTATTTTCTATATAAAGCTTTATTTGCATATACTTAGAGTATCACAAATGAGTTTATCATAGAATTGAAACACTGACAATATTTTAATTACTGAATTCCTACGAATTAGCTGTTCTTCAGATTCAAATGTCTACACTAATTTGAACTTCTTTGGGTCTATGACAGTTTGCAAGCCATACAAACCCAAAGAGCTAATCTCTGATTTCTTAACTTGAGAAAATAATAATAATAACCACCACTGGAATCTACATAGGTTTGTTGATTATTTAATATGACTTAACCTTTTGTTTGTATTTTTTTGAAAAAAAGACTTTCTCTTTCTAAACCATAATTTTTAGTCCAAGAATTATGGACTATGCAAAGTAAAAAGCACTATTCATGACCAATAATTTTATTAATCTAAATTTAAATGGAGAATGTTCACTATCCTCATGACTGGGAAATCTTACCTGTTGCTAGAAAGACACTGGCCGATTTTCTCCTGATTGTTCCGGAGTAGATGATGTAAAGCGAGCACATTGCCGTCACTGCTGAAGGAAAGGCTATGATTTACTGCATCACTTGTAGGACAATCAGATGCCATATCAAGAAAAAAACATTAGAAAATGCAAAGTCACTAGAATTTTCAACACCAGAGACACCCCATGTTTGAATTAAATTTATACGAAGTAACTTTGTGAAGCAACTGAGATGACAATTACAAATATGGAGGGCTTGTTCCCAAAACGTGATTTGTCATTAGACAAAGTTAAAAGGACAAGGAGAAAGTTGGCTTTCCATTTCTGATACCTGGCTTCAGCTTCTGTAGTTAAACAACAACAAAATTGAGATGGATGAAACTTTGGAAAGAGGCTGGTATTTTACAGATAAGGAAATGAAGGTCCAGACAAGAGACCTCCCCAAAGATATATAGTCTGTTAGGTCAGAGCCAGGATTAAAACTTTGTTCCTTTTAACTTTCTATGGGTCCTCAGTCTGCCAGAATATGAATCCTGTGCTGACATTCACTCTCTTTCCAACATGGCTTGTCATTCAGCAATATATCTTTTAAACTCTAATTTTCCTAAAAGAATAAAAGTCAGTAACAATTAAAATGATGATAAACTGGAAGAGAGAGTTGTACAAGCCTAGCTTAGATGATAAGGATCAATTAGATTCACACTGCACGAAAAGCAGAATTCCAGACATAAATTTACAAAGCACTTTCTTATGAATTATCTCATTTTTTTTCTCTAAAAACAACTCAGGCAAAGAGTTTATCCCCACTTTACAGATAAACCAATAACTCAGAGAAATAAAGTGAAATAACTGGTTATGGAAATCCAGCAGAAAAGTTTTCTAAAATCATAAACTTCAGTTACTCATGAACAAAATCTTACGCGTTTGCATTACTTGGTTAAAAAGATAACATTTTAGTTTAGATACACTTCCAAATTTAAGTATCACAAATATTCTGATACCAATAAAAACCTTATTAAACATTCTTATGCATTATCAATACCAATTTGGTTTTAGTTTTAAATAAAAGAAATCCTGTTTCTTCCTTATCTCCATATTGCACCATCCTCAAATCCTTTACTTAACTAGACATGTCCAAAATGCCTCTTGGTTTTCAAATATGAAGATCACTACCAAATTATAAAAAATATTAATTTATTTCAAGACTGTCTTTTATAGTAAAATAAAATAAGACAAGCTATGTCTTGACCTAGAGCAAGAAGAGAAAAAAACCTACACAGAACTTCATGTAAAACAGGATTTATGTGAAACTGAAAATATTTCATTCAAACAGAGCAAGTGAATAAGTGGCAAGTAGTTTACCTTCACGCTGCATCAAAGCTGCTTTCACAAAATCATTGAAAGGCCGCATATGCTCTTCTTTTGTGAAGAGAACATGATTGGCAATACTCTGAAGTATCTACACAATAAAACAGCATTATAAATAATCAGATTATTTATTGTATGAAGTCTATACATTAATATAGTCTTTAAAAATATGAATTTTCTCGATATAATTTCTGCTAGTAGTTAAAATCAATCATTTCTCATTCTATAAATTATTTTAGGTAGTGTTTCTATTCTTCCTAAATATAATTATATTCATATAAGAATACATATTAAAAATGTTTAATGTCTTTTAAAATAAAAAATCCTATAGCCTTCATTCTAGTCTGTTTCAGAATGTCTAGAATGATTACGCAAGAAATGCTCTTCATGACACAAGGCATCTGCTATAATAAAAAGTTTTCTCATGAAAATAAGGTCCATCAGGTACCTAACCAATGAATTCCTTTGTAATATAAACAAAATAAAACAAAAACACATAACTGAAAACCACAGGGTATTTCCAATATAAATGTAAGAGGAAGTACTGTAAGAAAAGCTGAAAATTTAGTTGGAAGGGGAACTTAAGATAGCTAGATTATCAAAATAATTCACCTTTGACATTAACTTCAAGCCCCTTCAGATTCTAGGTGGTGGCTTTTTATCTAAAATCCCTGCTTCATACAGTGAGACAATGGCAGGATTCATAAATCTGAAGAACATGGCACTTCCTACTGCACTGATACTGTTCTGAGGGAAACGTTGGCTAACCACCGAAAAACAAGTTGAGAATTGAGTATAAGGTTTGAATTAAAATAGGGGCATGGGAACAAAGAGTTCAAAGGTCAAAATTTGCACAGAAACTCTGAGTCAATCAGTCCTCATGAATGACACATTTCTATTTTTTTCTTCTCCCAAAACATGAGAAAATAAAGTTTCCTCTCAATTCTAGTCTTGTATCATATTAAAGTACAATTTAGGTATCTCAGAGGAAAGAAAAACCTCATGGATGAGATGGGTAGAAGAAACCTGAAAAAAGATCTTCACTGTATCATCACCTATACTGCAAGTTTGAGGAGTCATGAAAACAGACCAAATTTTCACACAAAGATGATCATAATTTACTAAGATTAACAGACACGAAAGTGTGGTCAACATTATAAGGTGAAACTAAATTTTCAACAGCACACCCCCAAAACATCCTATACCTGATAGTACATATTTATGTTTTGTTGTGTACCAGTTACAACTGAATTGAAGAAAAAAATGCTTGCTATAAAAAACAAAATCTTAGATTCCTATTGAGGAAAAAAAACTTACAAGTAATGTTATTGCCTGTTGCCAGCTTCCTTTATAACAACCTACCTATTATTTAAACCATGGAGGGATGGGAATTCTTGGGGACCTAAAAGAAAAAAGGATCTCAACAGAACAGTGAACCCCTATGTCTACCTCAATTTATAATTCTGTCAAATAAAAATAATTTAAGAATTCAAGAAATGGTTGTCCAGCCTAAAAAGTAATGTGAACCCAATATTTAAAGTGGATTGATTTTCTCTTTATAAAACATTCTACATTAAGATAAAGTAAAAGGTACCTTAGGCTGGGAAGAGTGCCATAAAACTGGTTCAGCCCCCATCCCTTCCCAGTGTCCCCTGCTTTAAATCATGTTATAGATGAAAATTATATTATTTTGGAATTTACATTTTTATATATACTATATATATTCATTTTTAAAGAACACTTAATGTAACATTTTAATCTCTACAGCTATTCTTGCTTAGTGTGGCTAACTGCTGTTTAAAGTAGCACTGATTACAAAACTGTAGCATTCCACTCAATATTTTGTGATTCCAAGGATAAACCTTCCTTTCAAAGGATATTGGTGTGGGGGACCCAGATTTACATGCAAAATATCACATAACTATTTTTTGCATAATGCCTCAATAAATTAATATTTCCTGTCCTAAATTCACATGGCTGACTCCAGATTAACTCTGGAATCGGGATTATTTCACTTCATCCTGTTCAACACAGTGCTTCACGCAGTCCACATTTTAAATGCATTCTTATCACTGCTTATAATCTTAAAATAGCTTTCTGTAATCTCTAATAGGAAGTTAGTAAAAATTAGATTTTAGAGAATAAAGTATTTGTAAGCGGTGAGCTGTAACAATATAGTCCCACCTTCAGTTACACTGCACACAGTTCAGGAAGCTTTCTTTATGTTACAGTGTTTATTGCATGAAGAACAACCTTAACCCTTCAATAAGGGGAAACTGGTGAAGGTGGCTAAATATAGCTGCTTTATTAGAATGGCTTTAAAACCTAAATACCATTTATTTTTAGCTGAAATATATAAATTTAGAATTAGATATAGAAGTTTTAGCTAAAACCATAAAAAGATAAAGAATTAAGAAAAAATTTGAGTGCTTTGACTATTCCAATATAGTGTTCAACCTTCTGGGGATGAGGAACCTCTTTGAAATCTGATAAAGTTTAGAAAAATGGATGTATGCTTTCACACAAATTTCTTCACATGATTTTAGAATATTCATAGGCCATCACTGCTACTGAGTAGTTCTCTTAAAACTCCCAAATTTTAGTCTCAAAACAGACAATTCTCTGGTTGGGCACGGTGGCTCACACCTGTAATCCCAGCACTCTGGGAGACTGAGGCTGGTGGATCAATTGAGGCTAGGAGTTCCAGACCAGCCTGGGCAACATGGTGAAACTCCATCTCTACCAAAAATAGAAAAATTAGCTGGACGTGGTGGTGCACGCCTGTAACCTCAGCTACTTGGGAGGCTGAGGCAGGAGAATTGCTTGAACCCAGGAGGTGGAGGTTGCAGTGAGCCATCGTGCCACTGCACTCCAGCCTGGGTGACAGAGCATGCAGGTGACTGTGTATGAATAAGTAAAGTCATGGAAAAAGGAAAGAGGAACAGCCTTAACTAGTAACGGTCTCTGGAGGTAGAAGTCAAAGACACCTTTCTCCAGCCTGTCCCTGGATCTGAGGCAAATAAAAAGAAGGATACCTTAAAAAAATTACAGATATCATTAAAGAAAAGCGTATTTGTATATAACTTTTATAATTAAAAACAAATTTTAATGATCAAGGGGAGAAGTTATGAGGGCCTTGCTTTATGAAGTGTTAGCAAAAAAAAAAAAAAAAAAAAAAAAGAGCAGTTTTATGTGAAAAGATGATAAAACTGGTAGGATCCACTTCAGAGCTAACATGTTGCCCATCAGAGGATGTGATCAGAATTCGTAATAAAGGATCCAGGAGTTTTTATAGACAGGTAGCACCATATACCTATAGAAATGCATGAGTAGGACTTTATTATGCCTGCTCCATACATTTTACCTAAAAAGAAGACAATCAGCTCTGCACATTCTGTACATAATCATTACTTGACATACCTCAGCACACACACACAGAAAATGAATGATACAAACCTTGAAACAGAGTGTCATTATTTTACTGGCCAAACTGTTGCCTCAGAGGAGAGTCTGAATGGAGTCAGTCTGCCAATTCTACTTCTTTACAAAACATGTTCCAGAGCAGCTGGTAGAGTAAATGCTGAGAATCAAATAGAGTAACCAGAACTCAAGCCAGTTCATCCTGAGAACAAAACAAAATCAGGTTAGTGCAAACAATCCCATTTTTGTTCTCAGGTAGATAGGTGAAGAGTGGCAAAAACGTAAACCCAAAGTTGACAACCACTTGCTAAATTAAGGCAAAGGTGACTGATAAATATTTCTCCTGAGATTTATCTGCGTGTATTGTTTATGATAGATGACTATATATGATGTCTACGATAGCTGTTAATTCCAAGGATTAACTGGTGAAAGCTATTAAGAGAGGCCTAGGCTTTACCAGGAGACAAACTCTCCAAGATTCAGTTCAAATTACATCACAAAATGAAACAGAGCAGAAACAGAAGATGACAGCAAATAATTTAGTTTGATTTGTACAAGCATTTTCACAGAGCAGAAATAAGACTGATGATCAGAAGAGTTCTACTCTCTTTCTTCTCATACAGTCGGGGAACTCAGTGAATGCTGAACATAGACTAGGTAGAGACACGACAAAAACAGGAAGACTACAGGATTTTTGAGAAATCAGGAAGAAAAGGAACTGGGCATTCAGAACCCAGAGATCACCCAGATTTACAAACAAAGCAAGGGGACAGGGATGAGGGCTGAAATTCCTATTACCTAAATGACATCCTTTATAACTCCCTGTAGTAAAGCAGTTTGGGGTACACTCAAGAAAAATGATCTACTGGTAAATCACTGTTTAATCACAGGAAGAACTTTATAGAGAATAGGGGTAACCATAAAAATATGCCTCAATCCTCAAGCAGTAACAGCAGGGGCCAGGATCATGGCCCATAGCTCTCTAATTCTTGCCTGGTCCCAGGATTACAATAATGTGATAGGTGAGATCTGGCCTAATAGAAAATTCCTTCTCAAAGTCATTTCATATAAAACTCAACAACAAATTAAAGCTACTTGAACTTAACTGATTCTTTATTTAAAAAATTACTGAGTATTTTCAGTGCTAATCATAGGTAGATCCTAATAAGATAATTCACAATAGTCATTTTCAAAACATTTGAATGTTTGTGAAATAATTTTAGGCTTTAAGAAGATTTCAATGATTTGGGGCTGTTGCTAATCAATGAGTATAAAATTTCAGTTATACAAGATAAGTTCTAGAAATCTGTGGTGCAGCACTGTGCCTATAGATAGCAATACTCTATTCTACACTTAAAAATATGTTAGAGGGTAGATCTCATGCTAGGCGTTCTCATCAAAATAAAATACCAGAGGAGAAGCATTTCAGGTGGTGGCAGCAGCAAGGGTGCTTAAAGCAGAAACAAGTCTAACAAGGAGGGACAGAAAGGTAGCTGGTGTGGCTTTGGTGAACAAGAAGGAAAATGGCATGAGATGATGTTAGAGATGAGGGAGGGCCCAAATCAGGTGGAGCCTTGTAGGACAGGATAAGGAGTTTGAATTTTACTTTAAGTACAGGTATAACAAATATCCTACAGCTTTAAGCAGAAACAAATCTACAATGACAGATTACCTTATTAGTTATAATTTACTATAAGTAAAACCATTTTTGGTACACTAAAAAGGAAATACCCTTTTAATACTGGAAAGGAACAACCACGCTTCTCAACGTTTTCACATTTATTAGGAATGATGTGATTTTAGGAAAATTTTTCATTAAATTAAGAGAGAGACCTAATAGCCATATTCCAGTGTTTAAAATAAACAATATCATAATATCAAATGCAAATACAGTGCTTAAATTTTTAAAAATTGTGTAAGATATTATGGGGAAAAGAACAGCAAACTGGAGGTAGTAAACAGGCACAAATCGTGGATTCCAATTCCAGCACTGCAACAACTGACTAAAAGTAGGTTTAACCTAATTACCTTCTCAAATATATGAAGACACTGGAGTAGATCAGTGATTTCTAATCAGTGTTTAAACGGAATTTTTCAGTGGGATGAAATGATACAGAACACTAGTCAGGTCTAGGGTGCCAACCACTTCCCTACAGCTGAAAAGTCACCTAACTAAACATCTAAGATTTCTTCTGGCTCTAAAATTTTATTAACTAATTCAACAAACATTTATTGAACCAACATGTTCTGAAGGATTTGCTATGTGCCAGGCACTTTTCTTCCCCACTTACTCTATGCACTTACCCACTGAGAACAAGGAACCACACTGGCCAGATGTGCCATCGCTGTAGGGAGCTCTCCTTGATCACCCATCACTGTGATCAGTTCCACCAATCACTCAAACCCATCAGCCAATACCGTTTCTGAAGTATGTCAAATTCTGTGCCTTGTGGAGGGATTTTCGTCAGAACTTCCATAAATGCAGCTCTTGTCTGGAGATCCTTGTAGTACCCTAAACCTGATGTGGACAAATAGATGCAAATTTACTAACATGGCCTGGCTGAAGTAATTTTTGCTTATCTTACAAGCCAGTTCTCTGGGCTGTGTATTTCTATATGAAACTTTCATTTAATCTCACCTATGGAGTGCATGAGACCACCGTCTACGCTGGCACTGAGTAAGTTTGACATTGCAAAGACCGCACAGTGCCTCCGTGATGCCAGCCTCTGAGACATGCCACGTTTCCTGCCACCTGTTTGTGCACTTTCATCTTGAGCTTCACTTCAGGCATTCAAAAGGTTCATAAATAGTGTGAAGTATCTGAGAAATAAAAAGACTGACCTTTACATAGTGAAGGCCGTATCAACTAGAAAGCTAACCAGACATTCCAAAACAATCACATGTGCATGGTGTGACTGGCCCTGGATTAACTGCTTCTCTCCTCTCTCACGATAATCAGCCAGGGTGACTCATTATGAAGCACGCTGTGTTGGGCATGATTATACCTGATATAGCCTAGCATACCTTTCATAACATAAGCATCAAATAAATGCAATGTTTCCTGGTAAATGTGTCATTTTTAATGTTAAGTATATAAAATTAGTGGTCCAAACAGCTTACACAATGTCACTTTTGTAAATGACTTAGTGAAGCAATCTGGGTTTTATTATAAGCAAAATTTCAGGGATCATATTATTTTCTTTAAAAATCATAAAACACAGTTATGTTCCTACTCCTAGTCCTGAATGGGGAACATTTCTTTGTTTTTTTGTTTTTGTTTTGTTTTGTTTTGTTGTGTGTGTGTGTGTGTGTGTGTGTGTGTGTGTGTGTGTGTGGCGGTGGGGGGGCTTTATTTGCTTTTGCTTTGTGTTTTTTGGTGACTGAAATTACTTAAGAAATAACTGTCCCCTTTGGCTTCCATCAATTCCACACCATCTCCTTCCTCAGGCTGCACAGGGAGAACAGCTAGAAGTCAAACTACTGCTTCCATGCTTGCCTGGTCCAAATCTCTGGAAAAAAAAAAATTAGAGACCATAAATCTTTCAGGTTATTTCACTTCCTCTCAAATAAACCTCTTATTAACAGATATAAACTTTAGGAACTACCTGTTTCATTAAACAAATTATTAGCACAACCCAAATAATTTGAATTAATATGCAGATCCCAGAATACAAAATCATCTCAAATAAGGAGAAGGCAATACTAACTTTCTACAAATCTTGGCAAAATGACTATCTTCAATTAGAAGCATGTACAATTGGCCCTCTGTCTCAGCGAGTTCTGTATCCACGGATTCAACCAATCATGGATTGAAACTATTTGGGGGAAAAAAAAGTAGGGTTTCATCTGTACTCAACAAGTGCAGATTTTTCTTTGTCGTTATTCCCTAAACAATATGGTATAACAACTTATATTTATATAACATTTATATTTATTAGTTATTATAAGTAATCTAAAGATAATTTAAAATATATGGGAGGATGTGCGTAGCTTATATGCAAATACTATGACATTTTGTATCAGGGACTTGAGTCTGTGGATTTTAGTGTTCATGGGAGTGAGATGTGGGCAGGAGTTTGGGGGGTGGTTCCTGGAACCAATTCCTGACAGATACTGAGAGACGACCATATTAAAAAGCTAGGCTTGGTCAAAGAAACATATGTAAATGCTTATTATACAGTCCATAGCGTTTAATCACTTTCTGATATGTGTCAATAAGTATTTATCACTAAAACAGACTTAATTAGACTTAATTACTTCTTTTTTTTCTGTCTCTGGTGCCTGAATCAGGAAATCAATTATTTTTTAGAAAGACCAACACAATGAGTTCCTCAAATAATACCTTTATCTATCTAATCATAACATAAATGCAATCTGAGGCTTTATGTATCTTATTTCCCAATAACGGTAGACTATTCTTCATAAACTGACAACACTAACTTCCCAAACATACCGCTCTCGCACCTTTATTTTTACAGAAAGTCTATCAGTCAAAAAAAGTAGTAATTAAAGATTGGTATCTTTACATATTTCAACCACAAAAGTTTGACATCTAAAAAGTTTAAATACACATAAAATAAAAGTATAAAGCTGTAATGAAGTAGTTACAACTCTTACAGGAAAACCCACTAATACTTGAAGGTCATTCTCTTTTTTACCTTGAAAGACATTTTACAACATCATCTGCTGCTTGGTTTGATGTTCCCATAACCCAGGCTGTCAGGTATTCTACAATCTTATTCCTATAGAATGGCGGAGAAAAGAGAAACAGCAAACAATTTTTTTGAAGCCACACACACATCTTTAATTGTGTAAGATTTCTTATAGTGCAAATAATTTGGCAGATAACCCAGGTGACATGACGACTTTATAAAAGAGATACTGATATCACAGACGTAAAAGCCAGAAGGGAACAAGCAACGTGGATATTTATCCTCCAACATGGCCCTGATTTATGATATCAAATTGGAAACAGAATTAAATTCTTAGCTCAAGTACAGCACAGTTTTAGAAAAAGGGAGGCTCGCCACAGGCACAAAGCTTAGGGAAATTTGAGGAGAGACGTAGAAAAAAACAAACATGTAAATTGCTCTCTTTTTATATCTTCCTTTCTACCAATAACCAGATATCTACTCTATTTCTGTATTTCATTGAACAAATTAAGATTTACAAGACCCTACATTGCTCTTTTGAGAACTCACCTAAATTTCATCTCTTGGCAAAATGAGAGGTCATCTCTCCTTGCCATCGTTACTCCAACCAACTGACACTGTTTCGTTTTTATTTGAATTGCATGGACCATATTCCCAAGCACATGAACATACCTATACAGACACAGAGACAATAAAAAACTTATCAGATATAGACAAAAGAGAAAGCATTCAAAATACTTTAGTCATCAAATAAAATGAACTAAATGTAAGTCTGAAAACAATAAGATATTTATTTTTACGAGAACATACACAACTTCTGATTACCTTATTGTCACACCCTAGTTTGTGTGCAGTAAAGAATGGCAAATTATTTTATCAATTACTACCAATATCAATGTGTAAGAGGTTTTTCTTATCTCTTAAAGTATGTTTCTGCTACATTTCAGTAGAAAGCTTACCTGACCAGATGTAACATCATTGGTTCAATGCTAGCTTGCTCTAGATGTTCAGAGCTGCCTTCAGTATGATTATCTAGCAAGTTCTTCATTATAGCTATGGTTTGCTCTACAAATCGAGTGTTGGTATCAGTCAATAAAACCTATAGAAAGAACAAATATATTAATCATTTGCCATCAATGCCCAGAAGACAGACTTATAGAGAGATGAAACTGACTGATCTAAACACACAAACAGAGAAGTGCACCCACAGGCACACAGCCAAACAAGCATACAGATATATGCAGACACTCATACCCATACACAAGGCAGGTATACCCTCAGGCACACATACACACCAGAGTTCCTAAGAAGCAAGCTGACCCCTACATTGAGATGACTCTTCTTTCTGCAAGTTTTTGGCAATTTTTAAAAACTGTGAGCACCTAATTTAAATAATCGGAAAGAAAAAGGCTTCCTTATTTCAAACAAGGTGAAAAATAAAAAAGAGCACACTTTACCTGTCCTTGGGAGTCAAAAAACTTGCTGATGGCATTCTTCAGTTTGTTAAACAGCATCAGATAAAGAGCAGGACTCAATTCTAGACCCACCAGGTCCTTAACATTGGCCCGTATTTGAAGTCCCACTTTCTCATGGTTACACACCATTAAGGACAACAGCTGATCCATACATTTGCTGACAGGTGTACCTGCGTTTCCCTCTGAGGACATCACTGAAATCATGGAACCCTGACATTCACTGACTGGACCCATGGGTGGGCTATAGGTTGCCAGGCCAGAATTACTTCTCTGCTGGAGGCACACTCTCCCAAGGGCACAAAGGAAGCCAGTCATATTGATCCATTCCTGTAGGGAGTCTGTGTCAGACAAATCTGCGCGTCCTCCTCCACTCACATGGAACACTCGACTCCTAACAATGGTCATGTGAAACTTTCAGCAGCCTAAACACAAAATTTTTGTGCAAAGCATGAATTAAACCTAAATTAGTTGAGACTTGACAAATTACTCTTTATCCAACATTTCTTCCATGACAAAAGTACAAAAAATGTAAAAAACACATTAAAATCACCCCCCCAAATTACCATATACATTTTTAAAGAGCCACTGATTTATTTTTGTCATACACTAATATAATCGCCCAAGTATCAAATTTCTTTTAAAAAGCTTTGATTTCGGGGGGAGGAGCCAAGATGGCCGAATAGGAACAGCTCCGGTCTACAGCTCCCAGCCTGAGCGACGCAGAAGACGGGTGATTTCTGCATTTCCATCTGAGGTACCGGGTTCATCTCACTAGGGAGTGCCAGACAGTGGGCGCAGGTCAGTGGGTACGCGCACCATGCACGAGCCGAAGAAGGGCGAGGCATTGCCTCACTCGGGAAGCGCAAGGGGTCAGGGAGTTCCCTTTCCTAGTCAAAGAAAGGGGTGACAGACGGCACCTGGAAAATCGGGTCACTCCCACTCGAATACTGCGCTTTTCCGACAGGCTTAAAAAACGGCGCACCAGATTATATCCCACACCTGGCTCAGAGGGTCCTACGCCCACGGAGTCTCGCTGATTGCTAGCACAGCAGTCTGAGATCAACCTGCAAGGTGGCAGCGAGGCTCGGGGAGGGGCGCCTGCCATTGCCCAGGCTTGCTTAGGTAAACAAAGCAGCTGGGGAGCTCAAACTGGGTGGAGTCCACCACAGCTCAAGGAGGCCTGCCTGCCTCTGTAGGCTCCACCTCTGGGGGCAGGGCACAGACAAAAAGACAGCAGTAACCTGTGCAGACTTAAATGTCCCTGTCTGACAGCTTTGAAGAGAGCAGTGGTTCTCCCAGCACACAGCTGGAGATCTGAGAACAGGCAGACTGCCTCCTCAAGTGGGTCCCTGACCCTTGACCCCCAAGCAGCCTAACTGGGAGGCACCCCCCAGCAGGGGCAGACTGACACCTCACACGGCTGGCCGGGTACTCGAACAGACCTGCAGCTGAGGGTCCTGTCTGTTAGAAGGAAAACTAACAAACAGAAAGGACATCCACACCAAAAACCCATCTGTACATCACCATCATCAAAGACCAAAAGTAGATAAAACCACGAAGATGGGGAAAAAACAGAGCAGAAAAACTGGAAACTCTAAAAAGCAGAGCGCCTCTCCTCCTCCAAAGGAATGCAGTTCCTCACTAGCAACGGAACAAAGCTGGACGGACAATGACTTTGACGAGCTGAGAGAAGAAGGCTTCAGACGATCAAATTACTCCGAGCTACGGGAGGATATTCAAACCAAAGGCAAAGAAGTTGAAAACTTTGAAAAAATTTAGAAGAATGTATAACTAGAATAACCAATACAGAGAAGTGCTTAAAGGAGCTGATGGAGCTGAAAACCAAGGCTCGAGAACTACGTGAAGAATGCAGAAGCCTCAGGAGCCGATGCGATCAAATGGAAGAAAGGGTATCAGTGATGGAAGATGAAATGAATGAAATGAAGCGAGAAGGGAAGTTTAGAGAAAAAAGAATAAAAAGAAACGAGCAAAGCCTCCAAGAAATATGGGACTATGTGAAAAGACCAAATCTACGTCTGATTGGTGTACCTGAAAGTGACGGGGAGAATGGAACCAAGCTGGAAAACACTCTGCAGGATATTATCCAGGAGAACTTCCCCAATCTAGCAAGGCAGGCCAACATTCAGATTCAGGAAATACAGAGAATGCCACAAAGATACTCCTCGAGAAGAGCAACTCCAAGACACATAATTGTCAGATTCACCAAAGTTGAAATGAAGGAAAAAATGTTAAGGGCAGCCAGAGAGAAAGGTCGGTTTACCATCAAAGGGAAGCCCATCAGACTAACAGCGGATCTCTCGGCAGAAACCGTACAAGCCAGAAGAGAGTGGGGGCCAATATTCAACATTCTTAAAGAAAAGAATTTTCAACCCAGAATTTCATATCTAGCCAAACTAAGCTTCATAAGTGAAGGAGAAATAAAATACTTTACAGACAAGCAAATGCTGAGAGATTTTGTCACCAGCAGGCCTGCCCTAAGAGAGCTGCTGAAGGAAGTGCTAAACATGGAAAGGCACAACCGGTACCAGCCGCTGCAAAATCATGCCAAAATGTAAAGACCATCGAGACTAGGAAGAGACTGCATCAACTAACGAGCAAAATAACCAGCTAACATCATAATGACAGGATCAAATTCACACATAACAATATTAACTTTAAATGTAAATGGACTAAATGCTCCAATTAAAAGACACAGACTGGCAAATTGGATAAAGAGTCAAGACCCATCAGTGTGCTGTATTCAGGAAACCCATCTCACGTGCAGAGACACACATAGGCTCAAAATAAAAGGATGGAGGAAGATCTACCAAGCAAATGGAAAGCAAAAAAAGGCAGGAGTTGCAATCCTAGTCTCTGATAAAACAGACTTTAAACCAACAAAGATCAAAAGAGACAAAGAAGGCCATTACATAATGGTAAAGGGATCAATTCAACAAGAAGAGCTAACTATCCTAAATATATATGCACCCAATACAGGAGCACCCAGATTCATAAAGCAAGTCCTGAGTGACCTACAAAGAGACTTAGACTCCCACACATTAATCATGGGAGACTTTAACACCCCACTGTCAACATTAGACAGATCAACGAGACAGAAAGTCAACAAGGATACTCAGGAATTGAACTCAGCTCTGCACCAAGCAGACCTAATAGACATCTACAGAACTCTCCACCCCAAATCAACAGAAAAAACATTTTTTTCAGCACCACACCACACCTATTCCAAAATTGACCACATAGTTGGAAGTAAAGCTCTCCTCAATAAATGTAAAACAGCACAAATTATAACAAACTATCTCTCAGATCACAGTGCAATCAAGCTAGAACTCAGGATTAAGAATCTCACTCAAAACCGCTCAACTACATGGAAACTGAACAACCTGCTCCTGAATGACTACTGGGTACATAACGAAATGAAGGCAGAAATAAAGATGTTCTTTGAAACCAACGAGAACCAAGACACAACATACCAGAATCTCTGGGATACATTCAAAGCAGTGTGTAGAGGGAAATTTATAGCACTAAATGCCCATAAGAGAAAGCAGGAAAGATCCAAAATTGACACCCTAACATCACAATTAAAAGAACTAGAAACGCAAGAGCAAACACATTCAAAAGCTAGCAGAAGGCAAGAAATAACTAAAATCAGAGCAGAACTGAAGGAAATAGAGACACAAAAAACCCTTCAAAAAATCAATGAATCCAGGAGCTGGTTTTTTGAAAAGATCAACAAAACTGATAGACTGCTAGCAAGATTAATAAAGAAAAAAAGAGAGAAGAATCAAATAGATGCAATAAAAAATGATAAAGGGGATATCACCACCAATCCCACAGAAATACAAACTACCATCAGAGAATACGACAAACACCTCTACGCAAATAAACTAGAAAATCTAGAAGAAATGGATAAATTCCTCAACACATACACTCTCCCAAGACTAAACCAGGAAGAAGCTGAATCTCTGAATAGACCAATAACAGGAGCTGAAATTGTGGCAATAATCAATAGCTTACCAACCAAAAAAAGTCCAGGACCAGATGGGTTCACAGCCGAATTCTACCAGAGGTACAAGGAGGAGCTGGTACCATTCCTTCTGAAACTATTCCAATCAATAGAAAAAGAGGGAATCCTCCCTAACTCATTTTATGAGGCCAGCATCATCCTGATACCAAAGCTGGGCAAAGACACAACCAAAAAAAGAATTTTAGACCAATATCCTTGATGAACATTGATGCAAAAATCCTCAATAAAATACTGGCAAACCGAATTCAGCAGCACATCAAAAAACTTATCCACCATGATCAAGTGGGCTTCATCCCTGGGATGCAAGGCTGGTTCAATATACGCAAATCAATAAATGTAATCCAGCATATAAACAGAACCAAAGACAAAAACCACATGATTATCTCAATAGGTGCAGAAAAGGCCTTTGACAAAATTCAACAACCCTTCATGCTAAAAACTCTCAATAAATTAGATATTGATGGGACCTATCTCAAAATAATAAGAGCTATCTATGACAGACCCACAGCTAATATCATACTGAATGGGCAAAAACTGGAAGCATTCCCTTTGAAAACTGGCACAAGACAGGGATGTCCTCTCTCACCACTCCTATTCAACATAGTGTTGGAAGTTCTGGCCAGGGCAATTAGGCTGGAGAAGGAAATAAAGGGTATTCAATTAGGAAAAGAGGAAGTCAAATTGTCCCTGTTTGCAGACGACATGATTGTATATCTAGAAAACCCCATTGTCTCAGCCCAAAATCTCCTTAAGCTGATAAGCAACTTCATTCAGCAAAGTCTCAGGATACAAAATCAATGTACAAAAATCACAAGCATTATTATACACCAACAATAGACTAACAGAGAGCCAAATCATGAGTGAACTCCCATTCACAATTGCTTCAAAGAGAATAAAATACCTAGGAATCCAACTTACAAGGGACGTGAAGGACCTCTTCAAGGAGAACTACAAACCACTGCTCAAGGAAATAAAAGAGGATACAAACAAATGGAAGAACATTCCATGCTCATGGGTAGGAAGAATCAATATCGTGAAAATGGCCATACTGCCCAAGGTAATTTACAGATTCAATGCCATCCCCATCAAGCTACCAATGACTTTCTTCACAGAATTGGAAAAAACTACTTTAAAGTTCATATGGAACCAAAAAAGAGCCTGCATCACCAAGTCAAAAGAACAAAGCTGGAGGCATCACGCTACCCGACTTCAAACTATACTACAAGGCTACAGTAACCAAAACAGCATGGCACTGGTACCAAAACAGAGATATAGATCAATGGAACAGAACAGAGCCGTCAGAAATAACGCCGCATATCTACAACTATCTGATCTTTGACAAACCTGAGAAAAACAAGAAATGGGGAAAGGATTCCCTATTTAATAAATGGTTCTGGGAAGACTGGCTAGCCATATGTAGAAAGCTGAAACTGGATCCCTTCCTTACACCTTATACAAAAATCAATTCAAGATGGATTAAAGACTTAAACGTTAGACCTAAAACCATAAAAACCCTAGAAGAAAACCTAGGCATTACCATTCAGGACATAGGCATGGGCAAGGACTTCATGTCTAAAACACCAAAAGCAATGGCAACAAAAGCCAAAATTGACAAATGGGATCTAATTAAATTAAAGAGCTTCTGCATAGCAAAAGAAACTACCATCAGAGTGAACAGGCAACCTACAAAATGGGAGAAAATTTTCGCAACCTACTCATCTGACAAAGGGCTAATATCCAGAATCTACAATGAACTCCAACAAATTTACAAGGAAAAAAAAAAAACCCCATCAAAAAGTGGGCAAAGGACATGAACAGACACTTCTCAAAAGAAGACATTTATGCAGCCAAAAAACACATGAAAAAATGCTCACCATCACTGGCCATCAGAGAAATGCAAATCAAAACCACAATGAGATACCATCTCACACCAGTTAGAATGGCAATCATTAAAAAGTCAGGAAACAACAGGTGCTGGAGAGGATGCGGAGAAATAGGAACACTTTTACACTGTTGGTGGGACTGTAAACTAGTTCAACCCTTGTGGAAGTCAGTGTGGTGATTCCTCAGGGATCTAGAACTAGAAATTCCATTTGACCCAGCCATCCCATTACTGGGTATATACCCAAAGGACTATAAATCATGCTGCTGTAAAGACACATGCACACGTATGTTTATTGTGGCATTATTCACAATAGCAAAGACTTGGAACCAACCCAAATGTCCAACAATGATAGACTGGATTAAGAAAATGTGGCACATATACACCATGGAATACTATGCAGCCATAAAAAATGATGAGTTCATGTCCTTTGTAGGGACATGGATGAAATTGGAAATCATCATTCTCAGTAAACTATCGCAAGAACAAAAAACCAAACACCGCATATTCTCACTCATAGGTGGGAATTTAACAGTGAGAACACATGGACACAGGAAGGGGAACATCACACTTCGGGGACTGTTGTGGGGTGGGGGGAGGGGGGAGGGATAGCATTGGGAGATATATCTAATGCTAGATGACGAGTTAGTGGGTGCAGCGCACCAGCATGGCACATGTATACATATGTAACTAACCTGCACATTGCGCACATGTACCCTAAAACCTACTGTATAATAATAATAAATAAAGAAAGAAAGAAAAAGAAAAAAAGCTTTGATTTCACATGGATGAACCTTGGAAACATTATGCTAAGTGAAAGAAGCTAATCACAAAAGTCCACATATTCTAAAATTCCATTTACAGAAAAGATCCAGCATAGACAAATCTGCGGAGACAGAAAATAGATTCATGGTTGCCTAGGGCTGGAGAAGCCGGGGGAAGAGAGACAAGAAAGTGGCGGGCAGGTGGGGTAGGATATTAGAGGCAGAAATAGCTAAAGGATACAGGGGTTTTTTTCCTCAATTGATGAAATTGTTCTAAAACTGACTGTGGTAATGGTTGCACAACTCTGGGAATATACTAAAAACAGCCACTGAATTGGACACTTTAAATGGGTGAGTTGTACGGTATGTAATTATATATTAAACAGTTATCCCCCCAAAAGCTTTCATTCTAAAGCTACATGTCCCCTCCAAATAAAGCTATTAGGTACACAATTTTGCTTCATAAAAACATAACACTTTTCTTATTGCAATTAAGTATGACAGAAAAAAACATGGGGGAATAATCAGTTTTTATAAATCGCCTAATAATGAGAGGAATATGAACATTACAAATCAATTACACACAAACACCAACTCATCAATTTCCAGAGTAACAGATAATATAGTCAATAGTAATAGTTGAATGAACTGTCCACATTTTAAAATTTCATTTTATCTATGGGTTCAATCTTTTGCCCAAGACATTCCTTAATTAGAATACTTAACAAAATAGCAAAGTGAATTGTTTCCATGTTTTTTTTCTCTACCTCTGTTGCTCCTTTTCTGAAAATTCTGTGAAACACCCTGATGAAGGGATAAAGAGCAATAAAAGATAAAGAAATGGTCTCTGCAACAGTCTCTAGCAGTGTTGCCCAGTATTTCTGTGATGATGGAAACATTTTCTCTCTCTGCTGTCCAGATTGTCATATTTGGCTACTGGGTACTTGCAATGTGGCTACTATACGATTGAGGAACTAAATTGTATTTAATTTTCATTATGTTAATAATGAACAGCACAAAATAGCTATTCCCACCTATAATTTACTCAAAACATATGCCAATATGCGTAAAACTTCACTATCTACAACTTAGGTGGAGTAAATTACATGATCACAACTGATACAGCCAGTTATTTTTAAAACGTATAGCATATTAAAAACTCAGTGGGAGACTATTTCAAATGCTTTTTATTTTCATCTTACTTTGTTCAGAAAAGGATTTCAAGTAAGCTACTTGAATTTCCCCTGTAAACTTACAAAGTAGTAACCTTAAATACATTCTCACAATCAGATGCCATGTGCTTCAGGCAGGTTGAGTAAAAAAACAACTATTCACATTTACCTGTTGACATCACGTTGCTGACAGAGGCAAACTCCATGAATGTGCTACAGTTGGGCAAGAGGTTATGCACTGACATTTCATCCACCCCACACCAGGTATCTGCTTCCTCACAGAGGTGGCGGAAACAGGATATGGCAACCAGAACAGCTTCAGTGTCAGGGTTCCACAGAAACATGTACAACACCACACTTCTGGTTTGGTCTGCCCTTGTTGGCAAATCAGGGAGGAGGGGGCGCAGGGGCGGTTGCGCTTCATCCTGCTGCACTATCCTGAGAGTCAAAGTTGGAAGACATATATTTGCAACTTGGGTAATTTTATGTATAAAACCCAACAATGCAATAAACTGCCTGTGTGTGTGTGTGTGTGTGTGTCTCAGCATACAATAACTTACAAGAGTTTTCTCCTTTAATCATCAAAGGAATTTTTCAAACTCTCGAGTATCTTGTCCAAATGAGAAATGAGATTATCTGGACCAACATAAAGCTACTATTTGTCCAATTTCAAATCAAATAGGTATTATCCTATTCCAGATTCCAGAAACGTAAACTGATTCTAACATAAACAAGTAAAACACCGTAACATAAATCTGCTACAGTAATGATATAATGTACTTACCAGTCAATTAGAAATGACAAAAAAAGAAGTAGGCCGGGCGTGGTGGCTCACGCCTGTAATCCCAGCACTTTGGGAGGCCGAGGTGGGCGGATCACGAGGTCGGGAGATCGAGACCATCCTGGGCTAACATGGTGAAACCCTGTCTCTACTAAAAACATAAAAAAACAATTAGCCGGCCTTGGTGGCGGGCACCTGTAGTCCCAGTTACTCGGGAGAGGCTGAGTCAGGAGAATGGTGTGAACCCGGGAGGCGGAACTTGCAGTGAGTGGAGATCGCGCCACTGCACTCCAGCCTGGGCGACAGAGTAAGACTCTGCCTCAAAAAAAAAAAAAAAAAAAAGCCTAGGTTTTAAAGACCAATAAAATAGTAAACATGAACGAGGAAAAAAAGAAATGAGGAAACAGTTACAAACATAGATACTGAAGGTAATTATATGATAATATAGAAATAAAATACAACCTTTATGTAATTGTACAAGTAAAATATATAAATATTATATACAACTCTGCACTGATAAAATTGAAAAACATGTTTTCTAGGAAAGAACAAACCATCAAAAGTGACTTTAAAAATAACAGAAATTCTTCAAAAAATTAAAAATAGAATAACCATATGATCCAGCAATTCCACTTCTGGATATATATTCGGAAGAATGAAAGCAGGGCCTTGAAGTTATTTGTACACCCATGTTCACAGTAGCATTATTTATAATAGTCAAAAGGTGGAAACAACTGAAAAATCCATTGGGAGATAAATTTAGATCAATAAAATGTTGGTATATACATACAATGGAATATCATTCAGCTTTAAAGAGGAAGGAAATCCTGATATGCTACAAGATGAATACTATTTCAGCCATAAAGAAAGAATGAAATCCTGCCTTTCAAGGTAACATGAATGGAACTGGAGGACATTATGCTAAGTAAAATAAGCCCATGTCAAAAAGACAAATGCTGTATGATTCCACTTATGTGAGGTAGTGAAATTCAGAGAGATAGAAAGTAGAAAGACGGTTGCAGGAGTTGCAGGCAGGGAAGAATGGAGAGCTGTTGAATTTGTTTTGCACGATGAAAAGGTTTTGGAGATTGGTTGTACAACAATGTGAAAGATAGTGCTACTAAACTGTATACTTAAAAATGGCTAAGATGGTAAATTTTATGTTATGTGTATTCTACCGCATAAAAACTTTTAAAGAGAGACAGAAAAACTACATAGATCCATAAGGCAGCTCAAATAAAAGGTGATGAAAGAGTTATTTTAAATAGACAATAGATAGGCTAGTTCTAGAAACAGCATAAGAAACCCGCAGTAGTACTTGACTTAGGAAGAAAAGTATAAACTGAAGGTCAAGAGGGAGCAGGAAGCTTACTTTTCCACTGAATTCCCTTCCTGATTATAGTGAAAATTTCTATTATGTCAATTTATTTTGTTCTTTAAAAATAATAAGCAAAAGTCAAAGGAAATCTTAAGAGGTTCTAAACTTGATGATTTTACAATGAATTTCTATCTAATCAGATAATTTCTATTACTTAAATTACTCCAGGCCATAGAAAAGACTGATAGTTCCCAAATTCATATTCTAATTTAGCACAAATAAGTGCTAGAATAACTAGTTACTTTCAAAAGTGATAATGCATATTATGTTAAATATACACGTTCTAAGAATCAGAAAGCTGAAACACTGGAAGGAAATGTTTTATTAAGTAGCTACCCAGTACATTTGCCAATAGCCAATCAAGTTTACCTCACACACACACACACACACAAATGAACATACTAAAAGTAAGGATTTCCAAACATATCTCCGCTCCAAATTTAAAGTGAAAGTTTAAATAACATATAAACCATCTGACTGGATACAATTCAGCTCTAAAGCTAGAGTTCAGGGCCCTTTATCTTTTGTTCATTATTAATTTTAAAATTTTTGATGTATTTATTAGTATTTATGAAGAACATAGTAACATTCCCATAGATATGCAGAGATCAAATCGAGGTAATTAGCATATCCATAATCTCATTTAACATTTCTTTGTGCTGGGAACATTCAACATCCTCCTCCTAACTCTTTGAAAGTGTGTAACATATTGTTGTTAATTACAGTCATCTTACAGTGCTATGCAACACTAGAACTTGCTCTTCCTATCTAGCTGTAATTTTGAAACCTTTAACAAATTGCTTTCTACCCTCCCTGCACCCTATGCTTCCCAGCCTGTAGTATTCTGTTCTACTTTTTACCTCTATGAGATCAATGTTTTTTTAGCTTCCACAAATGAATGAGAACACACAGTACTTAACATTCTGTCACTGGCTTACTTCACTTAATGTAATGTCCTCCAGTTCAATCCATGTGCCTCAAACTACAGGATTTCATTCTTGCTTATGGCTGAATATTATTCTATTGTGTATATATACCATATTTTCTTTATACATTCATCTGTTGTTAGATACTTAGGATGATTCCATATCTTGGCTATTGTGAATAGTGCTGCAATAAACACGGGGGTGCAGATGTCTCGTCAATATACTGATTTCCTTTTCTTTGGACAAATGTCCAATAATAAATTGTTGGATCATATAATAGTTCTATTTGCAGTTTTTTGAGGAACCTCCACACTGTTCTCCAAAGTGGCTGTACTAGTTTACATTTCTACTAGCCACATTTAAGTGTTCACTTTTCTCCACATCTTTGCCAGCATTTGCTATTTTTTGTCATTTTGATAGTAGCCATTCTAAGTGGGGTGAGATGACACCTCATTGTGGTTTTGATTTGCATTTCCCTGATGACTAGTGATGTTGAGCTTTTTTGGAAAACATATTTGTTGGTCACGTGTCTGTCTTCTTTTAAGAAATATCTATTCAGGTCATTTGCCCATTTTTTAGTTGGATTCTTTTTTTTTTGCTATTGAGATGTCAAGAGTTCTTTGTGTATTCTGGATATTAATCCTCTGCTGGATACATACTTTGCAAACATTTTCTCCCATTCTGTAGGTTGTCTTTTCACTCTGCCAATTTTTTCCTTTGAGTTAATATTAATTTTTTAAAGAAAAGTAACTTAAATGCTTGACAATATGGAATTAAAAATACAGTATCTTCAAGCTGGGTGTGGTGGTGCGTGCTTACAGCTGCAGCTATCCGAAGGCTGAGGCAGAAGAGGACTGCATAAGTCCAGAAGTTTGAGACCAGCCTGAGCAACATAATAACAAGACTCAGTCTCTTTTTAAAAAATGATATATTCAATTTGGGGACCACCATACAGCAGTTAAAGACAATAACCTAGATGAACAATGGTTCTCAAACTTCAATGTGCATCACAATCACTTGAAGCACTGACTAAAAACAGCTGTGTGCCAGCCCCAGGGCTTCTGATGCAGCAGGACTAGCATAGGGACCTAAGAATTTGCATTTCTCACAAGTTTCCAGGTGATGCTGATGGTGCTGGTCTGAAGACCACGCTTTGAGAAACACTGAAATACATCCCTATCTGTCTATCTCCCCATTCTCATAAAAATATAAAAGCTAGACTAGAAGAATACACACAACCCTTTGCAGTGGCTGTCCCTGAGAAAGAAAAAAAAGAAATCAGTGGGATTTGTAATTAAGCAAGAATTTATGGAAGTATTACTTGTTCCCAACTCTTAAAAGCCGTATGAGGACTAAGCTCCGATTTTTTAACTTGCCCAAATTCCTACCAAAGGGGTCTAGGGAGTCATGCCCTACAAACCATAAATTCTCATCAGATGGGTTTTATTTGACCCTATATATCATGACTTACTTTTCAGTCTGACTCTGGCATAACATTATGAGACAAGGAGAAAGTATTTACCCCAAAATATATTTCCTTGCCATATCTTGAAACTGCCCTGCAAAGTCTCTTGTGGGAAAAATCCACATTCTACAGAGAATCCCCTTTCACCTTTGTTTTCCTCCCTTTCTTCCCAGATCCAGGAGATCCTAAGAGCCAGGCACCCTTTTAGGTCTAATAAGAAACAATTTACAACCTGCTCTCTCTCTCTGAAGTCCGCTGAGAGATTCCTCTGCCCAATAAAACTTGGTCTCCACAATCCTTCATCTTAACCTGGACATTCCTTTCCATTAGTCCCAAGTCTTCAGATAAACTCAACCAACTGTCAACCAGAAAAATGTTAAAATTTACCTATAGCCTGGAAGCCCCAACTTTGAGTTGTCCCGCCTTTCTAAACCGAACCAATGCATTTCTTAAATGTATTTGACGTTTCATGCCTTCTTAAACTATATAAAACCAAGCTGTACCCCGACCACTTTGGGCACATGTTCTCGGGAGCTCCTGAGGGCTGTGTCATGGGCCATGGTCACCCGTATTTGGTTCAGAATAAATCTCTTAAAATATTTTATAGTTTGACTCTTTTCGTGGACACATATTAAAACATGAGCAATATATCAAAATGTTAATAAGAGTATAGGGAACTGTCACATTCTTTGTACATTTCAAATATTTCTTTTTTAAAAAAGATACTATACTCCAAAGAAACAGACTAAAAATGTAGGACTACTGCTCTTAATATACAAAAAGTTTCACAAATTCATAAGGAACTGGAAGCAACATAACAGAGTAAGTAAAGGAAGTCAACAGACACTTGCAAAAGAAGACATCCAAATGGCCAAGAAACATATGAACTATTTTCAAACTCACTAACTTTAACAAGAATAAAAATTACAATGAGATACTATCTTTGTTCTCAATATTTATTTGAGAATGTTAATTAGTGATCTCATTTGGAAAATCAATGTTTAAGTCATTAATGCTTTTTTCTATCACTTACTAAATATGAATTATTTTTAATTAGCTTTAAGGTATAATTAACATATAATGAATATCAGCAATTTGAAGTGTACAACTTAATGAACTTTCAGAATAGTCACGTAACCACAACTATGATCATGACATAGAACATTTCAAACATCACCACAATCAATCCCCTACTGTTCCTTTGCAATAAATTTCCTCCCCTAACTCCCACTCCTGGCATCCACTGAGCTGCTTTCTGTCCTGAATTTTGTCTTCTCCAAAAATTTTAAAAGAAATCACATAGTACGTCATCTCTCTTTCACTTAGTATAATATTTTTGAGATTCACACATGTTGTGAGTCAGTAGTTAGGTCCTTTTTATTGCTGAATAGTATTCCATTCTTTCAAGGTATCACAGTCGGTTTATTCATTCACCAGTTCATGGACATTTTGGCTGTTTTCAAATTTAGGCTATTACAAATAGTATGTGTACTCAAGTATGCATCCTTGAGTGAAGGTATATGCCTTTGTGTGAATTTTTATTTTCATATTATAGGTACACATAATTTTCATTTTCTTGAAGGTTGAAACTTGCCTTTAAGAGTTGTATACATGGATTAATATTCACAGATATAAATGTTCAAACCTATTCACACACATTCTTGTTCCTTGTCATTTTATGCTTGAAAATTTATTACATATTTTTAACGCTAGTATCTACTGTTTGCTTCCTTTCTGAATGACATTTTTTCAGCTTTATTGAGGTATGATTGAAAAATAAAAATTGTATATATTTAAGGCGTACAAAACATGATGTTCTGATAAATGTATACATTCTAAAATGAGTACCACAATCAAGGTAATTAACATATCCATCATGTCACACAGTTTACCTCTGAAAGAGAAGGTAAGAATACTTGAGATAAAATACTATCTTACCTTATTAGTGTGGCAAAAGTTCTAAAGATTGAAAAACAGGTAATCCTGATAAAAATGCAGGAAAATAGGCAATTCAGTGGGGATGAAACTGTGACCTGTTGCAACTACTGGGGAACATAAATCTAGTAATAACTATTACAAATTTTAAATGTAAATGTTCTTGACACAGAAACCCCAGATTTGTGATTCTAGTCTATAGAATTAAGAGCATCAGTTAACAAGAATATATGAACAAGATATTTACTTACGGCTTAGCTATAGTGTCAAAACACTGAAAACATCCGAATATCCACCCATTCAGTGAAATGGTTGAGTAAATGAGGCGCATTAGTGTAACAGAATGTTACCTAATATTGAAAGGAATGTGTTAGATCTCTATCAACTATTTTGAGGAACAGCTAAAATATTTTCTTAGATAAATAAAGCAAGATGCAAAGTAATGTGCATAAAATAATTTCATTTTAAAATACAACCACCACCATCCTATGTATGTATATGTGTATTTTGCATTTGAATGTATGGGTAAGTAGATGTGAGTAGAAGGATACACACCAGCCAATAATACTAATAAGCTCAGTGGGAATGTGAGTAGAAAAGGGTAAGAATACTATTTTATTATTTTATTTTTTGTTTTTTGAGATGGAGTCTCGCTCTGTCGCCCAGGCTGGAGTGCAGTGGCATGATCTCAGCTCACGGCAACCTCCACCTCCCGGGTTCAAGCAATTATCCCTGCCTCAGCCTCCTGAGTAGCTGGGATCACAGGTGCCTGCCACCACATGTAGCTAGTTTTTTTTTTGTAATACATTTTTTAAAATACATTTTTTAGCCAGGCATGGTGGCTCACACTTGTAATCCCAGCACTTTGGGGGGCCAAAGCGGATCACCTGAGGGTAGGAGTTCGAGACCAGCCTGACCAACATGGAGAAATCCCATCTCTACCATAAATACAAAATTAGCCGGGCATGGTGGCACATGCCTGTAATCCCAGCTACTCGGGATTGCATGCAGATCCACTGCAGGGCCAGGGTTCAGACCAGGGCCAGAGCAGGGCCGGGGCAGGGCCAGGGCCAGAACCAGGAAAGGGCAATGTCAGGACAAGGGCCATGGCAGGACCAGCAACAGGGCTAGGGCGAGGACAGGGACAGGGACAGGGTCAGGGCTAGGGCCAGAATAGCATGCCAGGGTAGAGCCAGGGAAAATTAGGACCAGGATAGGGTCAGGATCAGGGCTGGGCCAGGGTATGGCCGTAAGTAGTGAAGGGCCGGGGCCAGGGTCCATGCCAGTGCCAGTGCCGGTCCAGGGCAGGGGCAGGGCCATGGTCATGGCCAGGGCAGGACCAGGTTCGGGGCAGGAGCAAAACAAGGGCAAGGACACTGCAGGTTCTTGGCACAGCCAGGGTCCAGGACAGTGTCAGGGCAGGGCCAAGGCAGGGTCTCGGCCATGGTAAGACCAGCGACAGGGCTGGGGCTAGGCCAGTGACAGGACCAGAGTCAGGGCAAGGGCCAGAGCAGTTAAAGGCCAGGGAAGGGCCAGGCATTTCAGGGTCATGGCCAGGGGAGAACCAGGGCAAGGTCCCAAGCAGGGAAGGGCCAGGGCCAGGACAGGTTCAGGGCAGGGCCAGGACAGGTTCAGGGCAGGGCCAGGACAGGTCCAGGGGCTGCGTTAGGGCAAGGAGAGGGCCAGAGCAAGGTAAGGGTCAGGGCCAAGGCCAGGGTAGGGACAGGGCAAGAAACATGGCAGGACCAGGGGCAATGCCAAGACCAGGGCTGGGCCAGGCCTGAGCCAGGGCTGAGTCAGGGCAGGGCAGGGCAGGGTATGGTATGGCCAGTGCGGGACAGGACAAGAGTCGGTCCACAGAGAGAGCAGGGCTGATGCCAAGAAAGAGCCAGGCTAGTGCCAAGGCTGAGGCAGTGTCAGGGCATGTCCAGGGCGGGGCCGGGGCCAGGGCCAGAAACGAGCCAGGGCACAGCCAAGGCAGGGTAGGGCAGGGCAATGGCATGACCGGGTCAGTACCGGGACAGGGCAGAGCAGGGCAAGGCGATGGTCGGGGCAGGGAAGGGACAGGCCAAGGCAGAGCCAGGTCACTCCAAGGCCAGGACACCTCCAAGTCCAGTTCAGGGCCACAGCTATGGCAGGACAAAGACTAGGGCCAGGGTCAGGGCCAGGTCTGTGCTAGAGCCAGGTCCAGAGCAGGGCCTAGCGAAGACTAGGGTGAGGGCCAAGGCAGGGCCAGGGCAGGGTCAAAGCTAGAGTAGGGCCAGGGCAGGGTGATGACACATCCAGAGCATGGCAGGGCAGGGTGGTGCCAATACCAGAGGCAGACCACTGCCAGCTCAGGGCCAGGGAAAGGCCAGGGTAGAGAGCCAGGAAAGGGTCTGGGTCGGGGCCAGGACCAAGGCAGAGCAGGGCCAGGGCCGCGGCAGAGTCAGGGCGGGTCCTTGACAGGACCAGGTTCCAAGCCAGGGCAGCAGCAGGGGCAGGGCCTGGATAAGGGCAGGGCCAGGGATATGGCAGGAATAGGGCAAGGGCCAGGGCCAGGCCTGTTCTGGTCGCCTCCACGCAAAGGGCCCTGTCCCCCATGGTGTCTGCTACTCCATACCCAGTGGTGCCTGGCAGCCTCTGAGGCAGAGACCCAGAGTGCACGGGCCCAGGAACCACAGTGGGCGTGGGGGCTCTGCCATGCTCAGGATTCCCACGGAAACACTGTGCACCTGCCATGCTCCAGTATGAGCAAGAATAGGTCGCCCTCTGGAGTGTGGAGTCCAGGGAGAGGAGAACCACTCCTTCCTTGGATGCCAACTCTGCTGACCGCTGCCAGCAGTGCAGCCCCTGATAGCACCGAACTCGCCCCCTCTCCACGGCTAGTCCTGCCCTCAAGAGCGCCCCCCACCTCCGTCCCCCAATGCCGCCAGTAGCGTATACCCGATAGTGCCCTAACCTGTCCTCCTCCATGGGCATTGCAGCCCCAGAAAGTGCCAATAACCCACCCACCCACTGTGGGCAGTGCAGCCCCGTACAGTGCTGCCAACCAGTACCCCTAATGCAGGCAATGACACCCTGGATAGCACCCCCAACCCACCCCACACTGCGAAAAGTGCAGCCCCGATAGCCCCTGTCCTACCACTCTGGTCATGCTGCAGTCTCTGTCACCGCCACCACCAACCACAGTGAGGCAAGCCAGTGGGCCACAGGCTCTAGCACCCAGCAGCCAGGCACGGAGCAGCTCTCGCCGATGGCCGGCTCCTACCACTCTGACCAGGCTGCTGTCTCCGTGGCCATCTTCTTCGACTACAAAGGAATAAAACTAGGTATCAATAAGAAGAGTGATTTTGGAAACAATACGATCACATGAAAGTTAAACACTCCCTCCTGAATAAATGACTAGCGGGTCAATGAAGATACTAAGACAGAAATTGAAAATTTTCATGAAACAAATGGTAATGAAAACACAATATACCAAAACTTGTTATGTAGAAAGCAGTACAAATGCACAGATTTATAACTATAAATGCCTACCATCCAAACAGAAAAAAAACTTCAAATAAACAATACATCTTAAAGAACTAGTAAAGTAAGAACAAACTAAACCCAAAATAAGAAAATAAGATCGTAACAGAAATACAATTCAAATAAAAAAATACACAAGATTAAACAAACAGTTGGTTTTCTGGAAAGCTAAACAAAATTGACAAACTTTTAACCACGCTAACTAAGAAAAAAGAGAGAAAATTCAAACAAATAAAATCAAAATATAAAAAAAGGAGATATTACAACTGATACTTCAGAAATTCAAAGGATCATAACAGGCTAGTATATGCCAATAAATTGGAAAGCCTAGTAGAAATCAACAAATTCCTAGACACATACAACCTACTTAGGTTGAACAGTGAAAACATCCAAGACCAGAACAGATTGGTAACATGTAATGAGATTGAAGCCATCAGAAAAAGTCTCCCAGTAAAGAAAAGCCCAGGAACTGATGTCTTCACTGCTGATGGCTTCACACCAAACAATTTAAAGACCTAGTATGAATCCTATCGTATTTTGAAAAACAGGAGGGAATACTTCCAAACTTATTCTATGAGGCCATTATTACCCTCATACCGAAATCAGACACAGACATCAAAGAAGGAAACTACAGGCCAGTATCTCTAATATTGATGCAAAAATCCTCAACACAATACCAGTGAATCAAACTCAGCAATACATTAAAAAGATAACTCATCATGATCACGTGGGATGTATCCCTGGGATGCAAGGCTCATTCAACATACAATGTGATACATCATATCAACCAAATAAAGGACAAAAACAGTATGATCATGTCAACTGAAACTGAAAAAGCATTTGATGAAATTCAACATCCCTTTGTGCTACAAATCCTCAAAAAAACGGGTACAGAAGAAACATACCACAACATAATAAAAACCACATGAGAGACACCCACAGCTAGAATCATATGGAATGGGGAAAAATGGAAAGCTTTTCCTCTAAGATCTGGAACATGATAAGGATACCCACTGTCACCACTGTTATTTAACACAGTACTGGAAATCCTAGCTAAAGCAATCAGTACAGCCCTTGATATGGCCCCCAACCCACCCTGCCCCCTGCCACCAGCAGTGTAGCCCCCCCACAATAGCGCACTCAACACAACCAAACTGCCCCGCCTTCCCGAACCACGGGCATTGCAGCACCCCATAGCACCCTCAACCCGAAACCGCCACCCCCCCCACAGCCGTGCAGTGCAGCCCTGGATAGCACACTTAGCCCACCTCACTGTTGCCAGCAATACAGTCCGGGATAGTTTCCACAACCAGCTCCCCGCCGAGGGCAGTGCAGCCCCGGTTAGGGCCCCCAAACCACCACCCGGTGCAGGCAGCACAGCCCCAGATAGCACACCCAACCAGCCACCCAAGGCGGGCAGTGACGCCTGAGATAGGGCCCCCAACCCGTCCCAGGCCATGGGCAGTGCAGCCCTGGATAGTGCACTTACTACGCTCTGGCTGGCTGCAGTGTCCATCGCTGCCACCAACCTCAGCGGGCGAGGCAAGCCAGCGAGGCGAGGCCAGGCGAGGCAAGCCGGCGAGGCGAGGTGAGCCAGGGAGGCCAGCCACAGCCCCACAGGCTGCAGCCTCCAGCGTGCAGTGGCTGGCACCTCCTACTCCAAGCTGGGAACAGAGCAGCTATGAAGTCAAACGCGGACGACGCTGGAATAGTGGAACTTGCTCCCTTAACATGCTTTATATACCGAGATTATAAACTACATGTTCTGATTGGATGAGAGGAAAATGCTAGGCCTACTCTGATTGGGCTTTATTGTCACGTTCTGATTGGTTAGCCTAACACTTGTTCTCATCCAATCAGAACATGAAAATAACGCCCAATCAGAGTAGGCGTAGATGTTTTCTCTCATCCAATCAGAACGTGAAGTCCGGGAACCAGGCCGGCACAACCCCCAGTATATAAGGTATGCTAAGGGAGCGTCGTGCTGTTGCAGGCTCTCGCGTGTTAGTCTGTGGTTTTACTGCGCAGTTGAGAGAAGACGGCAGCGGAGTCTGCAGCTGCAGGCTGGAGCCTAGAGCCTGTGGCGCCAGGGCTTGACTTTGCATGTGTGCAGTGGCAATGGAGAGAGACAGCTGGCAGTGAGAGCTACTCCGTGCCTGGCTACAAGGAGGAAAGAGGGCCAGAAAGCACCTACCGTAGGCTGGAAACTAGAGACTGCGGGACTGTGGCTGGTCTCGCTGGCTCGCCTCGCTGTGTGGTTGGTGGCAGCGACAGACACTGCAACTGGCCAGAGCGTAGAAAGGCGATGGGGTAGGTACGCTATCCGGGGCCGCCCGCGGTGGAGGCCGGTTGGGGTGTTATTCTGAGTGTCACTACTTTGGGTGTACTAAAGTGTTAATTCTGGGCGTCACTGCTTTTAGGTGTGCTATCCGGGGCTGCACTGCTCTCAGCAGCAGGGGGTGGGGGGGCGGGTGGGGGGCACTATCCTGGGCTGTATTGCTGGCAGCAGTAAGGCTGGTTGGGGGCGCTATTGGGTGCTGCACTGCCCGCGACAGGGGCCAGGTTGGGGCTGCTATTGTGGTTGCACTGTCGGCGGCGTGTGGGTGGGAGGACTGGTTAGGGCGTGGACTGGTGGGGGCGCTTCCTGGTCGGGCTTCATTGCCGACAGCGGGGTGGGGATGGTATCTGGGGCTGCACTGCCCATGGCGGGGGCTTGTTGGGGGCGCTATGTGGGGCTTCAATGCCCATGGCAGGGGATAGGTTAGAGGCAGTATCAGGTGCTACACTGTTGGTGGTGGGGCGGGGCAACGGGGGGTGCCGGTAGGTGCTTGGACGATGTGATTTCGGGTGCTATCGGGCCAGACTGCCCATGATAGAGGGCAGGTTTGGGTGTGCTATTGGGGGATACACTCACCACAGCAAGGGGCAGTTTGGGGGCGATACCCGGCCGGTCGTAGGCGGGGTGGTGGGGTGGGCTGTGGGCCCCGTTCGGGGGCTGCACTGCGGTCAGTGGCGGGGGGGCGAGTTAGGTACTCTATCAGCTGCTGCACTGTTTGTGGTGGGGGCTGGGTTTGGTGCGCTATCGAGGACCATATTCCTGGCAGCGGCATACAGGTTGGGGTGCTGTCGGAGGCTGCACTGCCCATGGCGGGGTGCGGGTGGGGTGCACTATCCAGGGTATCATTCTTGGTGGGTAGGGGATAGTTGGGGGTGCTATCTGGTATGTAGGGCTGCACTGTTCGCCGTGGGGAGGGGGTTGGGGACCTTAAGCATCCATGGCTGCACTATTGACGTAGGGGAGCAGGTTGCTGTGCTCTCCGGAGCACCACTGCCCGCAGTCAGGGGTTGGTTGGAGGTCCTATCGGTGGCTGTATGGCCCACGGCAGGCGGTAGGATAGGGGAGTTATCTGGTGCTGCGATGTCCAAGGCAGGGACGGGTTGGGGGCGCTATTGGGTTCTACACTGCAGCGGCGAGGGGCAGTGTTGGGGGCGCTATCCCAGAGCCAACAGCAGGCAGCGGATTAGGGGCGCTATCAGGGGCTGCCTTGCTGGTGGCGGCAGAGCTTGCAGCAACGGGGTCTCCAAGGAAAGGAGCCTTCTTTCTCTTCCTGAATTTGACTCTAGCGATCTCCTCCTGCTCCTGCTAGAGCGCAGCGAGCGCACGGCGTTTCCGCAGGAATCCTGAGCACGGCAAGGACCCCCTTAGCCGCCGTGGTTCCCGGGGCCACGCCCTTTTCGCTGTATGTGGCGGAGACCACCTGGGACCCCTAGGCACGCTGGACACGGTGTGGCGGACACCACGGGGAGACAGGGCTCTGTGGGTGGCGGCATCAGGATCGGGAACCGGCACTTGAGAGGGAGGGTTGGCTGGGTCTGAGTTCCTAATGATTCTGCTCCCCAAGGAGCGCAGTCCTGGTGGGCCCAGCGGTTCCTGTGGATTGGAGCCGGGCAATGTGGTGTTGCCAGTCACCACTCCAAACCCCCCAGTTCCTGGCCTGCTTGGGCCGAAAGGAGAGGCTGGACTTCGGAGGGTGGGTATCAGTGCCTTCACTGAGACCGGCCCCTGCCACCTAGTGGCCAGGATGACAAAGTGAGGCTCTGACGCTATCACTCTGCATTCTCCTCTAGGCTTTTTTGGCGTTGTCTGCCTAGCTGTTTCATGCCAGGAGGAGGAGGAGTTACATGCTGGAAGCTTGCAGATGGCCTGGGGCTGCCACTCGCCTTGCTGCGGTTGGTGGCAGCTACGGAGACTGCCTCGCACCAGAGCGGTAGGAGGACGGCCAACTGCGGCCATGGCAGGGGCAGGGCTGCGATGGTGGCCAGGTAGTGGGAGCTTTGTAGGGTGGGCCAGTGCATTGAGGGCAACAGCGACGATGGTTATATTGACATCTGCGCTAGTGGTGGCAGCAGCCGCAAGTCCAGGGGCCGGGAAGAGGGAGTTAGGAGCATTGCCGGGCCTGCCCGGCCAGGCCTGGGATGGGAAGGAAGCTTCGGGTGCTGTACCACAGGCCTGGGTGGAAGTGGTGGAGGAACAGCCAGCGCAAGGAGGAGTTCTCCCCCTTCTCCTGCAGTCTCTGAAGGGCGACCTCCTCCTGCTGGCGCATAAGCCAGGTGTGTGTGTCAGCATATTATCTCACTCTTTCTTCCAATATAATAATAGTCATGCACTGCATAACATTTTGCCAGTGATGGCCTGCATGTATTAAGGTAGTTCTATAAAATTGTAATGAAACTGAAAAATTTTCATTGCATAGTGACGGCATAGCCGTCTTAACCTTGTAATACAATGCAATACTCACGTGTTTGTAGTGATGATGGCGTAAACCTCCTTAGCCCCTCGTTCTGTAAAAGTGTAGCACAAATAGGCCAGGCGTAGTGACTCACACCTGTAATCCCAGCACTGTGGGAGGCCGAGGCGGGCAGATGGCAAGGTCAGGAGATCGAGACCATCCTGGCTAACAGGATGAAACCCCGTCTCTACTAAAAATAGAAAAAATTAGCTAGGGGTGGGGGCAGGCCCCTGTAGTCCCAGCTACTTGGGAGGCTGAGGCAGGAGAATGGGGTGAACCTGAAAGGTGGAGCTTGCAGTGAGCCGAGATCGCGCCACTGCGCTACAGACTTGGCGACAGAGCGAGACTCCGTCTCAAAAAAAAAAAAAAAAAAAGTATAGCACGTGTAAGTATATATAGTACATAAAAGTTGATAATGATAACTGTTACTGGTTTATGTATTTAGTATACTATGATTTTTGGCATGATTTTAGAATGCATTCCTTCTACTTACAAAAAGAAGTTAACTGTAAAATAGCCTGAGGCAGGTCCTTCAGGAGATATTTCAGAAGAAGGCATTGTTACCATGGGAGATGACAGCTCAATGTGTGGTATTGCTTCAGGTGACCTTCCAGTGGGACGAGATGTGGAGATGGAAGAGTGGTATTGATGATCCTGACCCAGTGTAGGCCTAGGCTAGTGTGTGTGTATTTGTGTCTTAGCTTTTACCAAAACGAAGTTTAAAAAATTTGTATGCTTATTTTTTGTTCTGAATACTTACAAGATGATACAACTTACAAGGAGAGGAAGCATCGAGGCACCTTAGTGTGTGTTTTTAACACTGACATTATCATTGAGAAAAAAATTAAAACACAGAAAAAGCTATTCTTAAAAGTTTGAGTGTTTTTAAGAAATCTATGAATTGATTTGCAATTTCATGGTATCTTTATTGGTAATGTACCTTCAACAATGCAATTGTGCAAATACTTTACTGAGGAGGCGCTTAACGCAGGCCGAATCGCCTATAGATATGTTCAACTGGTTACCTGTGCCTGTCAGAACACACGAGGTTCCTAACTACCTCTCTTAAACTCTAGTGATGTATCAATAAGTAGAAAGCTATGAAGCAAATTGAGACAATTATCTCAATCATCCTAGCAGAAATTCCCTTCTTACCTGGAATACTAGGCCAATAAAATATCATTAATTTGTGGAACCTGTGAAGTTTGCCTCTGTTCAGTTAATTAGGAAAATGAGTCTCTAAACAAATTAATAATGTAAACCAGCAGATTGTGGTTTCCACAAGAGTCAAGGGCAAATAACTGCTCTCAACTATTTGTAAATCCAGTCAAGGAAAAATAGTTTTGTCATAATGAGTATTTTATTATAAAATTTGTTATATAAAATGTATTAACATCACATTAAATTAATATGTTGAGGGAAATTAGATTTTGAAATATTTTATTCTCATTGCTCTGAACTATATTTATTTGAATGTTCTAGTAGCATGTAGAATCTAATAAAATATCAACTGTATAGGGACCTGAAAATACATTGTAGTTATTACTTATCTTTGCGTTTTCAACGTCAGAAAGTTATTGTCATAGGTAACCTAGTAAGCATAAATTAATAGTTCTTCTGAATTTAATTAATTTAAATAATTGTATCATGTACATTAACCAGTTCATGTAATCCAAGTTAAATTTTACATGCCTATGGCAAGAAGTTCTAAATCCGTAATGTACATCTCTAAAAAACCTGATTTCTTTCCCCAGACTTATCTCATCTTTTTATCTATCCATCTTTTTCTTCCACTAACAAAAAATTCTATGTCAATAGCTGTAAATCAGTTGTATCACTAGTCCCATTCCATCTATGAGAAAATTCCAGTTCAGGGATGTTAAGTGACTTCGTTAATGCCACACAGCTAATCAGTAGGAATTAACCAGGAGTGGAGGCTAGGAACAAATCCAAATCTATAGTCTTAACGTTGCACTATGTTTGCCAGGTACTCTGACATAAAAGTCATGAAAGTATTTCTCAATTCTCTGGGAAATTTCTACACTCCACTCTTGCTCAGCCAGAGCCCATCACTTATGTCAGCCTTTTGAATTTTACAAATTTTGTTAAAATAAGATACCATTCTTGATGCTTTTTCCAGTTCTTCTAAATATAGAGTGATTTTTATTTTTGTGCAATTCTTAACCATTGGACTTATTCCCTTATGCCATTTGTCATTTACCAGCATTGGTTTTACATTTTTATAGGTATTCTCTCTTCCACTAATTTAGGGGTTCTTTGAAGATAATAATTACCTTGCTATACTTTAAATATACCAAAATTTGTTATGATAGCTGAAGAAGTAAAAGTAAAATCTACCAATTTTATTCAGTTCAAATAGTGGCATGCCTCAGATATTGTGGATTCAGTTCCAGGCCACTGCAATAAAGCAAGTTAGACGAAGTGTTTGGTTTCCCAGTGCATCTAAAATTTATGTTTATACTTCACTGTAGTCTAGTAAGGGTGCAATAGTATTATGTCCATCTTATCATTTCTGTCTATTCGATATATTGGCTATGGATTTGTCATAAATAGCTCTTATTATTTTGAGATGTTTCACCAATACCTAGTTTATTGAGAGTTTTTAACATAAAGGGATGTTGAATTTTATCAAAGGCCATTTCTGCATCTATTGAGATAATCATGTGGTTTGTGTCTTTGGTTTTGGTTATGTGATGTATTGTGTTTGTTGATTTGCAAATGTTGAACCAGCCTTGCATCCTAGGGATGAAGCTGACTTGATGGTGGTGGGTAAGCTTTTTGATGTACTGCTGGAATCGGTTTGCCAGTATTTTATTGAGGATTTTTGCACTGATGTTTCTCAGGGATGGTGGTCTGGAGTTTTCTTTTTTTGTGTCTCTTCCCAGTTTTTGGTATCAGGATGATGCTGGCTTCATAAAATGACTTAGGAACTTCTCCTTTTCATTTGTTTGGAATAGTTTCAGAAGGAATGTTACCAGCTTCTCTTTGTACATCTGGTAGAATTCAGCTGTGAAATCCACCTGGTCTTGGGCTTTTTTTGATCAGTAGGCTGTTAATTATTCTCTCAATTTCAGAACTTGTTATTGGTCTATTCTGGAATTCAACTTCTTCCTGAGTTAGTCTTGGGAAGGTATATGTGTCCAGGAATTTGTTCATTTCTTCTAGATTTTCTAGTTTATGTGCAGAGGTGTTGACAGTATTCTCTGATGGTAGTTTTTATTTCGGTAGAGTTTATCGTTTTTTATTGTGTCTATTTGATTCTTCCATCATTTCTTCTTTATTAGTCTAGCCTAGTGGTCTATTGATTGTGTATTTTTTTTCAAAACACGAGCTCCTGGATTCATTGATTTTTTGGATTTTTTGGAGAGTTTTTATTTCTGCATCTCCTTCAGTTCTGCTCTGATCTTAGTTATTTCTTTTTTTCTGTTAGCTTTTGAATTTGTTTGCTCTTGCTTTTCCAGCTCTTTTAATTGTGATGTCAGGGTGTCAATTTTAGATCTTTCCCACTTTCTGATGTGTGGGCATTTAGTGCTGTAAATTTCCCTTTTAATACTGCTTTAGCTGTGTCCCAGAGATTCTGGTACATTGTCCCTTTGTTCTCATTGGTTTCAAAGAATTTCTTGACTTCTACCTTAATTTGGTTATTTATCCAGGAGTCATTCAGGAGCAGGTTGTTCAATTTCCATTTGATGGTGTGGCTTTGAGTGAATTTCTCAATCTTGAGTTCTAATTTGGTTGTGCTGCCGTCTAAGAGACTGTTACGATTTTAGTTCTTTTGCATTTGCTGAGGAGTGTTTTACTTCTGATTACATGATCAATTTTAAAGTGCCACGTGGTGATGAAAAGAATGTATACTCTGTTGTTTTGGGGTGGAGAGCTCTGTAGGTACCTATCAGGTCTGCTTGATCCAGAGCTGAGTTCAGGTCCTGAATATGTTTGATAGTATTCTGTCTCAGTGATCTAATATTGTCAGTGAGGTATTAAAGTCTTCCACTATTATTGTGTGGGAGTCTCTCTTTGTGACTCTTTGTTTTATGAATCTGGGTGCTCTATATTGGGTGCATATATATATTAATAGAGTTAGCTCTCCTTGCTGAATTGAACCCTTTACCATTATGTAATGCCCTCCTTTGTCTTTTTTGATCTTTTTGGTTTAAAGTCTGTGTTGTCAGAAACTAGGATTGCAACCCCTTCTTTGATTTCTATTTGCTTGGTAAATTTTCCTCCATCCCTTTATTTTGAGCCTATGTGCGTCTTTACACATGAGATGGCGCTTTTCAAGACAGCATAGTGATGGGTCTTGGCCCTTTATCCAGCTTGCCTTTCTGTGTCTTTTAATTGAGGCATTAAGCCCATTTACATTTAAGGCTAGTATTGTTATGTGTGAATTTGATCCTGTCATGATACTAGCTGGTCATTTTGCAGAATTGTGTATGTGGTTGCTTCATAGTGTCCCTGGTCTGTGTATTTCAGTGTGGTTTTGTAGTGGCTGGTAACAATTTTTTCTTTGAATTTTCAGTGCTGCTTTCAGGAGCCTCTTACAAGGCAGGCCTGAGGGTGACAAATTCCCTCAGGATTTGCTTGTTTGTGAAGGATCTTATTTCTCTTTTCTTATGAAGCTTGGTTTGACCAGATATGAAGCTCTAGGCTGGAAATTATTTTCAAGAATGTTGAATATTGGCCCCCAATCTCTTCTGGCTTGGAGGGTTTCCGTTGAGAGGTCCACTGCTACTCTTACGGCTTTCCCTTTGTAGGTGACCTGGACTTTCTCTCTGGCTGCCCTTAACATTTTTTCATTTTGACCTTGGAGAATCTGATCATTGTGTCCTGGGATTGATCTTCTCATGGAGGGTCCTACTGGAGTTCTCTGAATTTCTTGAATTTAAATGTTGGCCTGTCTTGCTAGGTTGGGGAAGTTCTCCTGGATGATATCCTGAAGTATGTTTTCCAACTTGATTCCATTCTCCCCATCTCTTTGAGGTACCCCAATCAGTCGTAGGTTCTGTCTCTTTACATAATCCCATATTTCTTGGAGGTTTTGTTTAGTCTTTTTTATTCTTTTATCTCTATTCTTTTTTGCCTGTCTTATTTCAGAAAGATAGTCTTCAAGCTCTGAGATTCTCTCCCCTGCTTGTCTCCATTTTTCTCATGAGGTATTTTAACAAAATTTAAAGAAATTACCACACTGTTTACAATTACTGTGTATATTTGTGTTTGTGTGCACGTGTGTGTATGATGAACCCAAGGAAAGAATATTCTAAAATGAGGACCAATAATGTTATTTTCTACGGTTTCTTCTTAATACTGAACCCAATAAAGGAATATCAAGAATGTTTCAGACAGTAGAGTAAGATAAAGATAAATCCTACAATTGCCACTTATAATCTGGGTAACTGTGGGAAAATTACCTTTCTTTGAACTTATTTTATTAATTTTTAGAATGAGAATAGTAAAAATAACCTCCTCATAGGACAGTGGTGAAGATTAAGAGAATTAATATAAAACACAGCATGGGGCTAAGCCTATATATGGTAAGACCTTAAGGAATTTTATTTCATTAATTATAAAACACAACATTTCTCCCCTACATTTTAACATCTCAGTAGAGAAAATGTCTTACAATTTGTGTTCTTATATGAATCTTATAGTTGATGAAGCAAGGATTCTTACGTAAGTACATGATTTATAATTGAAACATAGTTTTTTGTTTAAAAATGTTAGAAATCAACACTATGAACTCAGATACCAATTCTGTCAGTGGGGATAGTTTGCAGTGAGGGAAGTAAAATGGAGAATTTTGCAAATTAGGACAAAATTAATATATGTTCTCTTTATTTTGAGTTTATTCATATTTATTCCACAAACATTTGAATGGATAACCATGTGCCACATTCTGTGTAGGACAAATTTCATAAGATGAATAACACATTTGTCTTCAAAGATCTAACACATGTTCATGGAAGACAACAGAACCATATAAGTACAGCATCAGTTATAAATACCTAAGCTAATGGTTTACATAGAAGAAAGACTTAATTCATAGGAGAGGAGAGGGTGGGGAAAGACAAAATGAAAGATGTGATTTCTGAACTAAGTCTCAACAGACTGGTAACATGAGCCAGGTGAAAGGTGAGAGGAAGTACCCTCTAGAAGGAGGAATTAAAAAAGGACTTGGGAGAAGAAGAGAGAAGCATCTTTCTTTCTCAGGAAACTACATGATATTTAATTTGGATGAAATATTTGCAGAAGGAGTTAAAATTCTAAGCTAGAAGTTAAGAAGGGTCAGCTTACAGAGGACCTTGCCTGGTTATGCTGATGGGCTTGAACTGTAACAGGAGTTAAATGGAAATACTCTGGAACAGTTTAAAATGGAGGGGTGATACACTCACAATTTTATTTCCAAACTGTTGTTCAGAATGAATTAAAGAGGGTGGTTAGGAGCTTATTGTGATCATCATTAACAGTGGTATTGGAGATGTAAAATGGGCAGATTTGAAAGATTATGAAGGTGATAGAATCTATAGGACTTGATGATTAATGGAATTTGAAAAATAGAGATAGAAGTTAAGTTGTAATAACCACATCTCAGTTCAAATGATAAACAAATGCCATGCAGATCTAGAGCAGGGGCCATGTTCCCAAACCGTTTGCCTGAGCCATTGTGCCTGACACAGTGCTGAGTCCACAATAAACCAATGCCAAACAGTTGTGGATTGATATATCATCCATTCCTCTGGAAATTCTTTGAGGATTTCACATACAGATGTCCATATTGAATTAATACATAATTATCAAGAGAAAAATATCCCTGAGTCAACATTCTAGAAATGTTCAATTGTCTAGAGTGGATTTTCTCATTGTCCTTTTCCATAACAGCATAGTGACTTGGAATATAACATGGCACTAAGAAATAGAAGAATAAAAAGGGTCTTTGAAGCAATTCCTTTTTATCTTGCTTTATTCTTAACAGCATTTCTCTGGTCTTAATTCTTTTATGGTTCCAGGAAGAATTGAGTTTCAAATTCCATAATTGCACAGGAGAATTGGAGTCTTGTAAAAATTTAGAGTACTTCGTTCAAAGGCAACTTTTATTATCAACTGAACCTATGCTGTGATGCAGCCAAAGAAATTGTTCAGAGCATCATTACAATAACCTTTTTAATACGACTGCTTTCTCTTGAAAAAGTTTAGCACTCTCTTATTTAATATTACCGTGTTACAATTGACTGTATATTTGTTGAAAGTCTTGTGGTATTTAGTTTATTGAACCAGCACAAAATATACATGAACTTTATCAGTTTTCGTTTTCCCTTTTCAAACCAAGAACAATATTAAATGGCATTTTCTGGCACTCGATAGGCATTTAAAATTTGTTATTGCAGCTCTTCAGTGAACCATAAAATGCAAGTGTAACAGTGTGGCTGTGCTTTCCTTATGAGAAATGCAGACAGGAAACATTTAAATCAGCATCATTTTCCATCAATGTCTTGTTCCTGATTCTCTGCCAAGTTCATTGTCTCCTCTGTGCCTAAATTTGTCCATATGAAAAATTAGGAGAAAAAAGAATAAATTAATACTTGCCTCTAAAATGATCTGAAACCCAGGGATGGAAAATCTTACACAAGTTTAAAAGCCTGGTTTATTCACTGCTGTCCTCATTCGTTTGAACAGACTACAGTGTTCTATGGGAGGGTAGCTGAGAGACTGATGAAATAGTCCTTTTCACACCTTCCGTCCATAAAGAATTTTTTTATTTGCAGCTGAAGCCATTATATCCAGAGCCTATGGCTGTTTGGCTCTTTTAACGATGGACATTTTAAAAGAGAAACAGCAAGTAAAATGTGAAAATGTCCTCTGGGATATTATTTCATTACTACATGTCCCTTATTTAGCAAACTAGATGCAATATAAAAAATTAAGTTTGGTGCCTGGTTGGCAAAAAATCAAATAACAGGTACTAAAGAAATAATGGTGAGCTAACCTAAGCTCTGTGTGTGTGTGTGTGTGTGTATGTGTATGTGTGTGGGTGTGCGCACGCCATAAAGCCAAGGTGGAGAGGTGAATGAAAAGGAGAGGGAAAAGCCGTATCACTTGAAAAAAGCACCATGGTATCATGGTTGAAGAATGGGCTTTAGACGCTGGCAAGCTTGGGTTTCAATTATGGCATTTTGTAGTGTGCTATTGAGCATTAATTTCTACAATGAAAAAATACATAATATCATAGGGTTTGAAGGATCAAGTGAGATGATTGAAATAAAGTATGAATCAAGATGTCTGTCATATTAATTTTCTCTTTTAATCATGGGAGCTGTTGACAGTGCAAAAGGTGTACCCAGTAGTATAGCAGTAGAGTGATAGTGTGTCTCTTGAGATAATGTCAGGTTCTTCGCTAATGCCTTTTTCATAGAAATATTGTTGAGCTGCCTTCACATGGAACATCTGGGTTACAACCACTTTGCAGAAAAGCTACCAGGTATATAGCTTTTGAAATTGCCTGCCTGGGTTTAAATTACAGTCTTGTGGTAACTGGTGCATTTTAGTAACTGCTGAACCGTGTGGTGTTGAGTCAGTCACATTGATCGGAAAGGAAATTTAATGCATCAGAGAAGAGAAAGTTACCAAGGTTAGTAGACATAGAATGCTCTTAAGTTAGTAAGTTCATGGTAAGTTATGCAAGTAGAGGAGATCATAGATAACTAAATAGCAGGGAAACTGCAAAAAGACTAGCAGAAGTTGGCCAGGCATAGTGGTTCAGGCCTGTAATCCCAGCGCTTTGGGAGGCCAAGGCAGGTGGATCACGAGGTCAGGAGTTCAAGACCAGCCTGTCCAACATGATGAAACCACGTCTCTACAAAAATATAAATTAACCAGGCATGGTGGCTGGCACTTGTAATCCCAGCTACTCGGGAGGCTGAGGCAGGAGAATTGCTTGAACCCAAGAGGCGGAACTTACAGTGAGCCGAGATCGCGCCACTGCACTCTAGCCTAGGCAACAGAGTTGAGACTCTTGTTTCCAAAAAAAGAAAAAAAAAAAAAAAGACTAGCACATCAGTTGTTACTATTCTGTAGGAAGTTCAACCAGAATGTATCTCTTTGCTCTCTATTACCTATAAACCACATTCTAGATCTTACAGCAGGGGAAGAAGTACACCTCTCTGAAATATCCTTCTTACAGTTGTAACTTACAGATTTGGTTTGGTGTCTACATTGCCAACATTATTTAAATGTTCACAACTCCACTGTGACCTGTTGTCACTGTTCATGTAGTTGATTTCATGTACTGTATATTTTATGTTCTATTACATTTCAGAGATATATAAAAGAAATGTCCTCTTCTATGCAGGAATATTTGTATTTTATGTTGGAATTAAAACACAGACATGTTTTAATGTAAAGTTAGGTATCCTTATAAAATATTAAATCATTACCCCACAGCATGAATTAACCTTTGTGCCTCTGCTCTTACAACATCATTAACATAATCATGATAGGATATAGAACACTCATCTTCACCCCTGCTCTTGGCTGTCTCTGAAGGAAGCCAGCTTCCATATCATAAAAAGAGGCCCATATGGAAAAAAACAGAGGCTTCTTGCCTGGAGCTAGGAGAATTAGCTGTCTTGGAAGTGGATGCTTCAGTGTCGGTAAAGCCTTCAGCTGACTGCTGCCCCATCTGCCATCTTGACTACAACCTGATGAGACCATGAGCCAGAACAATCCCAGCCAAGACTCCCCAGGATGCCTGCCCTTAGAAATTGTGTGAGATAAATTGGTCATTTTTAGCTATTAACTTTTGACATTATCTGTTATGCAGCAATAAATAATCAATACAGGAGGGTCAAGGGGTCAGGTGTTTCTCGTTGATACTCACAACACTTGAGATCAGGGAGTAAGTAACAGACCTTCTAGAACAAGGGTTGATTAAATTTAAACCAGGAGAACAAGGCTCAGTCAGTCAAGGGACCTTGGAAAGGCAACTGAAAAGTCTGGAGAGTTGAGAACAAGGCCCTTAGAAGTGACTCATGGTGTGAATAAATTCCAGAGAGCAAGAGCAACTGCCTGCCTGTTTTCTTGCATTTTCACAGCTTGCATTTGGAAAGGGGGGCTTGGTGCATTCAAATGAATAAAAACAAGATGGTCGTAACATATTATGAACAATGTATAGGCAGGCACCTTTCCCAAAGTAATAATTTGAAATAGAGGTTCCATTGGTCAGTAACAGGCAATTCCCATTTTTGAGTGCTTTCATGATGTGTTCAATATTCCCAGTTATTACTTCCCAGGCATTATGCTTTATAGACAGGTACCTATTTCTTAATGACTGGATAAGCTGGGCCTTACAATCCACTTCAAACGTGTTGTTCTATTTGCCCATGAGTATACAGGCTGCTCTAGGCAGGAGGACATAAAACTACAAAATGGTGATAATCTAAAAAACCTTACGTAATTGTCTTACAGACATAAACTCAGAATAACATGCTTGTATACCTATTGGAGGTAGTATGAAGGCATGGACCAAGCCATATATATGTATGTATTTGTATAAATATACATATGCATGCAGTCGTATATATATATGCATGTATGTGTGTATATTGAGAGAAAGAAAAGGAGAGATATCTAGCACAAGAGCATATTTTGATAATTGAACTCCCAGGCATAAAAAGGAAATGTGGACTCTTCAGAGACTTTCACTTGAATGATATTGCTCCACAGTGAGGCCTTTGGGGAAATCTCTGCACACACTGCAAACGCTGTTACGGTAGAAGGAAGCTTTCTTCTCCCTGTTACTATTAGAGAGTTTGTCACTTATCTTTGGGTCTCTTGGCTCATATCTAAGTGTGAGGAAAGAAACCTTAGCAGTCTTTGATAGGCAGAGGATAACATTGTAAACCCTAGAGCTGTGTTTTAAGAGGAAGTTAGTACCAGTAAGAGGAAGGTTTATTTATTAAGACAAACAGATGAACCAGCTGAGTAAATGCGGGAGTTGAAGGTTTCCCAGTACTCTCCAGCTCCAAGAAGGAGGATGGAGTTAATTAACTGAGAGCTGAGACTGCGCTGTGGGAAGAGCAGAGGAACCAGAAGGGACAAGGTCAAGGAAGTGAATGGAAAGGAGGGATGTTGCTGGACTCTGTTGAACAAATAGGAGAGTATAGGAGAGTATGTGTCTATTTTGGTAATCTATTAGTTACAATACTGTTACATACAACAAGGAAAGTCTAATTCAGGCTTGTTGAAACACACAGGAACTTTAATGGCTACCATGAAAGGAGAGCCCCGTGGTAGATGGACGTTAAGGCTGTACTTATTCTGTGGCTGAGAATTATCAGTAAGAGCCATATTCGTTTTCGTGTCTTTGTCCTGATCCTACTGCCTGTGGAACCAGCTTAATCCTAAAGTCTGGGTCCCCATCAGAGTCACAGAATACAAAGCATTTGTATGTTGTATGGAGGAGGAGTAAGTGTTCAAATAAAAACTGGGCAAGTCTCCAGGCGGGGGGAAAGCAACTGGTTTTGTTGGAGAATCAGTCACCTCCCCACACCACCCCCCACCTTCCCCCGCCACTGCCCCAATTGCTGTATCATTCTATGGAGATGCCATTTGCTTATCCAATAGACAGAGTAAAAACAAACCAACAAAATCCTAGGTATAGATTACTTCCTACCTTTCCCAGTATTAAGGGTATTTTATAAAAATATGTGTGTATGTATCTTTTCGTGAAAGAGAGTAAAAAATATTTGCCAGGAATTGAAAGAAATCGGTGATCCCAAAATGTCAAAAATTACAAATTTAGGTAAAGTTTCAAGATAAATTGGTTCTTCTCTTCTATTGTTTCCCCAGCTTACATCCACATCACAAACACAAAAACAACTCAAACCTTCTCCTTTTGTCATCCTACGCCATGTCATGCCTCAGGTTATCTGACCATGTCACTTCCTCTGCCTCTTCTGCCTGGTAAGTCTTAACTCTGCCTTTATGACTGAATTCATGTACAGCCTCTTCACTGGAGCTTTTCTTTATTGCTTTCTCTTTGTGAACAGCAGATCCAGCTCTTTTGTACCATAAACATCCCCTGACAATAAGTGCATACTTAGCAACGTTGGTACTCTTTGTTTGCCTGTCCTACTCCCTAATGAGACTGTAAGCAATTTACACACAGGATTTGTGACTTTCCTATTCATCTTTTGGTGATCTGTGCTGGCCTAGGAAACTGTTGTTCAGTGAACACAACCATTGATAGGTTTGATTTTCAGCAAAGTGGCAATAGAGAACGTGCAGGAGCTTTGTTGTGGTGTACTAGTATTATTGTTGTTGTTAGTACTATTTAATTTAAGAGAGGTTTTTCTCCTTGCTTAGGACCTGAAAACCTACAGGGCAATATGATAAAAATAAATCTCGAGATAAATGAAGTGATCTCCTTCAATCTCGGGGAGTCACACATCACGGCCCTGAAGCAAGCTAATGAATATAATTCTTAAGTGCTAACATTTGTGGAGTGCTTTCTGTATACCAGGTACCATGCCTAGTGTTCCACAGACATTATTCCATTTGATCTTTACAAAAATCTCAGGAGATGAGTTCCATTATTATTGGTCCCGTTTTATAGAATGTTAGGATTTGCAGAGAGTATATACATCATCCATGTCACACTATCTGTTCATTAGAGGAGGCAGGATTTGAATTCAGGGCCTTCTAGCTATAATTAAGCCTTTCAGATCAGTTAAAGATTATGCTTTAAGGTGCTCTGTGTGCAAGGCAAAGTGCTACAAAATTTATTATGAACTGTTCTTTAACTCTTAACCATAATCCTGCAAGGTAGAGATTATTGTTCTGGTTTTAAAGGTGGGGAAACTGAGTTTTAAAGAAGATAACTAAGTTTGCCTAAAAAGTATAATCAGTAATGTTAGTGCCACCCTTTGACAGTAGTTTAATTCCTGAATTCATGTACTTTTCAGTCAAAACCAAGGAAAACCGAGAGCCAACTGTATCCAAGGAATTGTTGTGGGAATGGAGGGTGGGCAGCTGGGGAAAGCTGAGGCTGTTATGAGAAAATGTCTCTGCCATGTGGGGATTTACAACACTGTCAAGATGGTAGAAATCTAGTATTAGAAAATGGCAATAGCATTTGAGGTCATCTATGAAAATAATGTGAAAAGTTAATTACCAATGAAAAATTTAAATAGCAATTCAGCACAAACCTAGAGAGAGATCTCTGGATAGAAGGTGATTAATTCTTTAGTAAATTAGATGGAATAATTATTGGCATAGCCACTAGAGGGAGGGAAATTTGGGCTCAAAATTTACTCACTGTCTTTGAAGAAGCTACTCCTCTGAGCATCTGTAAGTTACCTCACTGCAATGTAATGTGATTGTCAATGTATTTGTAGATCAACCCCACTAGACTAAGTTACATGAGAGCAGGTGGGGCCATGTATTGGATTTTTTCAGAATTTGACCTAATTTGTTGTATTTAGTAGGTACTACCATCACTTCAACTAGGAGGGCATGGTCAGAAGGACCATCATACAGGAAGCAAGTACTGAAGCGAGAAAATGTTTTTGACAGTTTAAGATGATATGGGAAGTCCCTTTAGGTGTATGAAATGGTGTGAGCCACTTGATGTTGTTGGGAGAGCATCACAGTGGGCGATCTCTATTCCTAGCATCTGCCTGGTCCACTGGTAGTGGGTGGCCATTGCTATCTGGAAATGGACCTGCAGAGAGGGCACAGGCACCAGGAGATGTCAGAGTGGCATTATATAATGTAAGATATTTAGCCTTGATCTTGAAAGATCACCTGCTGCCCTGTTACCTCATCTACTTGGTCCATGAGGCCATTTGAAGACACTTAAAATGCCTATTTCTTTCCTCGCTGCATCTATGGCCTTATATTGCCTTGTCATATTCAACCCTGATGCTGTGGCCTGCACACATACAAGTCACAAGGATGCCTTTTGGCATTTATCAAGTGTGGGTTTCTTGGATCCATCCTGGATTCTGCCTCTTGCCTAAGAGCAGAGTATGGCTCTGAAATGGATGCTAACCTCAGACCAACCAGCTGAGTGGATGGAAAGGAGCCAAAGGAAAACCGCAGAAGATAGTCCAGAAAGAAGGTAGAGTCTCTTATATCTGTGTTGTTCACATCAAAATCTTCACTTTCTTTGTACCTTGAACAATTTGGAGTCCACTTTATCTTGAACTTACACCGAAATGCCTCTGTATTAGGGTGAGCAGGGTGTGAAAAAGGGGAGGGGATATGCATTGGCAGAGAGATGATCTCCTGGACGTTGAAGTGTGTCACCAAGAAAGTCACTGCATTGCCGATGAAATTCAAATAATTAAAATATATGTGAAATCCCTTTCAAAAAATGCTATATGGAAAGTTATGTGTTGTAATTAAATGGTTTTATTGACAGAGTTTTACATTAAAGAAGCATTCTTCTAAAAAAAAATCTAAATCTTTTTTTCATTAAGAACTATGCTGCTTGTTCTGGGGAAAACAAACCACTTTTATTTACAGAAGAAACAAATATAGTTTTTAAAAGTCCAGAAAATTGGAAATAGGCTTTTGCAGAGTTGCTAAACACACATAAGATCACAACTGGTTTTATAATACATCTTAATAAAAGGAGTAAATTACTTTTCATTTTCACAGACATAGTTTGAATGTGATTTCCATTTACCTTTATATTAAAATAAATGGAAATGAAAAGGTCAAGTTTCTTTAGAAAATTGTTAGCTATCCTTGGGAAGAAAATAATTCAGCATGTGTGATTTTAATGAGTTTTCATTCATTATTAAAGCTCACACAGTTTAGCTTGATTTCCATGGGAAATGGAAGTGGTGACTGGTATTATAGGCACGATAAGTATACCAAAGCTAAAGTCCTCTAGATAGTATGGTTAATGAAGCATATTTGTCTGGTTCCATAAAATAGAAATGTTGAAATTAGAAGAGCTGCTGGGTTAATGGGAGCATATTCAATTCTCAGTCTTCATTATTCTCAATGCCAAGAGGGAAAATTTGACTCAAACACACTGGGCTGTTAATCAGAGTAGTTACAGAGTGACTTGGGACAAGCTATGAGAGAAAGAACCCAGAAGTGGGTGATATGGGGGCAATATATGCCCCAAAGAAGGGAATTGGGCCTTTTTGCTATTGCATCCCACAGAGCCAGGCTGTACCACATGCTTTTGCAAATTTTCAGTTAGCTCTTTATATGTGCTAGGGACCATGAGGGCAACAGGGCAAGGCTGGATGATGTTATGGTGTTATAAAGATTAGGAATAAGACATTGCTCAGAATGATGTATTTCGGAAAGAAATTCATGCCCATAAATGCAATCCAGATAAAGATGGAATTAGGCACTGAAACTGTAATTGTGCTGGTGATAGACATGCTGGCGATAGCACTGGTGTTGGTGATAGACAATCAAAGATGGAAAGGATCTGTGTAGCTTGAAATAAGATGGATTGGGGAGAAAGAAGGTCTTAGTCTGATAGTGAAGTAAGGAGAGGAATTGAACAGGTTGATTGAATGTTCATTCCAGGCCTCAACAGGGATGCAGAGATAGGGATGCTACGTGATAGATGTGTGTAGATACTAGCCTATTTTGCTACAGCTAGTAGGAATGTATGTGTTGACATATTTGATTGACAAATGCAAGTTGTACCAGACTACACAAACCAGATAGTTAATCGTTATCTCAAAAGAGGATGTTGACAGATTTCAACTATTTGCAGGGTCATTATGGCCAAACCTTTGGAAAATTACCATTGGTATCCCTCAATAATAATCTTTTGCAAATTGGTTTTTAAACGCTCTCTCTCCCTTTTAGGTAAGGGTGTACCTATGATAGATTTCAAATGTAGAGTTATACCTACAGGGTGAGAAATGTAATGGACAAAAAGGGGGGTTATGGACTGAATTGTATCTTCCGAATAATTTATATGTTAAAGTTCTAACCTGTGATGTGATTGTATTTGGAAATAGGGTCTTCAAGTAGGTATTTAAAGTGTTAAGTAAGGGTATAGAGGTGGAATCCTAATTCTGTAGGACTGGTGTCTTTATAAGAAGAGGAAAAGAGAGTGCACATCCTTTCCTCAGATAGGAAAGACTATCTGAGGACACAGTTAGAAGGTAGCCATCTAGAAGCCAATGAGGGAGCCCCTCCTCAAAACCAGCCCTGCCAACACCTTGCTCTTGGAATTCTAGCCTCCAGAATCTTGAAAAATGTAATTTATATTGTTTAAGTCATCCAGTATGTGGTATTATGTTATGGAAGTCTGAGCAGACTAGGACAAGAGGCTGTGGTCAAGTAGTAATTCTACAATGGCAAAAAATCAAAAGGCAAATTGAGCTGGACCTCTTCATAGACCCAACTGGAGAGCCATGACTTTGTCAAGAGAATGGAGAAAATTCTTATCTTAATACGACATAATCTTTTTTCCCAGTACCTTTTAAATAGCCTCGTTATACTGGATGCACTATAAATTTATCTTAAATTTAGCACTTTGGGGGAGGATGTTTTAAACTACGTTTTTTGGTAAGTTTATGAGAACAAAAGGAGTAGAATATATACATTTCATAAGATGTGTATGATGTATGTGTACATAAGAATATGCATGTGTATATATTTGTTTCATCTTAATTTTTCCATAAAGAATTTATAACTCATATCTGTCTTAATTTACTTTCCTTGATCACCATGTCTATTAGTTGCCAAAAGGAAATGGAAAACACCAATATATCTTGTTATGTTTATACTGAGAATATTCTGTCAAACTTGTTGGAAATAATACAAGAAAAAAAGCTAGAAAATACAAAGTTCTACAATATCAAGGATTTAATAACTATTGAATTTATAAATGATAAAAAGAGACCATGAGGACAAAAAAGGGAGAGAAGAGTATACCAACTAGGAAGGCTATCAGTAGCAAGTGATAAAATATCCGGTATAAGCAGGCTTAAATAATATAAGGCTATATTTCCCTAATTACCAAAAAGATTGAAATTATGTTTCAGGTGTGGGTTGATCGCGGTGGCAATTCTTTATCTATATTGTTTGCATAGGTCCATGTATCAGCTTCATCCTAAGGCTGGCTTGTCTCGTGGTAGTAAAATGGCTCTATTGGTTCCAAGGGTTCACATGAATTTCCACACTGAGAGGAGGAGAGAAGCGTCATTGTTAGTAGGTTTATGGAGTTATCTATGCTGCCCCCATGGGCCATTTGTTAACTTTGTGCAGACTAGCCTTCTAAAGAACCTAGCATATCTGAAGAGTATCTTAAATTACAGTGCAAGTTCTAAGTCAGTGAAAGAAGGAGCTGCCTGGCCATATCCTTTGGTTCTAAAGTTGTGTAGGACAGAATCAGCACATTTTACAATTTGGTTTAGAATTATACAAGCCTGACTGGCATATTGTGGCGAGAGGTGTCCTTGACGGGGCCTAACTTAGAAAGACAGACAATAATATTTTGTATTGACACCCAAGGCTGCTGAAATAAATGACCAAAACCTTGATTGCTTAAAATAACAGGAATTTATACTTTCACAGTTCTGGAAGCCAGAATTAAAAAATAAGGTGTGAGCACGGTTGGTTTCTTCTGAAGACTCTAAAGGAGAATACATTCCATGCCTCTATCTTAGCTTATGGGGGATTCTGGTAATACTTGGCATTTTGTGACTTACAGACACATCCCTGCAATTTCTGCCTTCATCTTCACATGGCCTTCACCTTTAGGTCTCTCTCTCTTCTTTTCTATTTCTTATAAGAACATTGCATTGGATTTAAAGCCCACTGTTAAGTCTAGAACCACATCATCTTGCGATCATTAATCTAATTTTACCTGCAAAGACCCTATTGCAAAGTAATCTCACATTCACAGGTATTGAGGGTTAGGACTTGGATCTATCTTGTAGGATCCACTATTCAACCCACTACAGATCTCTTGGAGGAAATTAGCACAAGTGGTGAAGGTCCAGGCAGTGGAGGAGCAGAGTTTCTAGGCACACCTTAATTCTTGCAAAAAGAAGAATGTCATTTAAAGCAGCAGTCTCCCAAGGAGGGGGAGATGAAAATATGTTGGAACTTCATTTTATAATTTTCTTCATCTATGGAAATAAGAAAGAAATAATTTTTCTAATATTGGGCATACAGATGAATACCATGGGCCTTGCTGGGTCTGTGGGTCTTGCAGGCACATGTCAGGTACAAGAGGCATCCTGACTTTGGGAGGGGGACGCCACACAGATGGGGTGCCAACAGTCATGCACTTTTTCGTCCTTTTGTTTTCTGTGTTTCAGGATCCATTGCTGTTTACATGGGCCCATTAGATGGAGTTATGACTATTTTCTAGTTTATCTCAGTTGATCCTCACAATATGAACAAGTACCTTTAAATATTGTTTCTAATTAAAGGCAGTACTAAGAATGCATAAATAATAGAAAATAAATAGGAAGAGCTGACAATTCTACACTTAAGTATGGGCTCTTACTAGCCCAAGTAGGAGGTAAAATTATGGTAATCTAATCAGATCCAAGAAGTAATTAGATACCAAATTTCAAATTATTAGACAGTAAATATTTGTATTATGAATTTGTATCCACTGTTCTTACCATCACTTAGGTCCATGATGTGTATCGAGACAGTAGTTATTAAATGGATATATTTGGGGAATGTGAACTTAAACATATTTTATTAGTGGAGCAAAATTTATAAATTTTGGAAGCCATTGGTTTCATGGAAATAACTTCACCATTTGGGGTTCAATAGCTCTGCTTGAAAATCTCACTAAAATGTGAGTCATGAGAGTATTGCTAGCCCTTTGGGTGACAAGAGAACAGAACCATAGGTTAGCAATGCAAGGTAGGTCAGCAATTAGGTGCCCAGCTTAATTTCTGTTCTGCTTGCCTGCTGTCTGTTCTGCTATCCAATGCCAATCAAGTACAGCAATGGCCACAGTAGTGGACCGACAGACTCTACTCATGTGACAATTCACCATCTCCATACTGTGAAGCAGAATTCCATGCACCAGTGTCAATTATGGAAAGGGGAACACTGTATACCAATTTCCAATCCCAGGACAGGACTCTAAAACCTTGCCAATTTCTACAAAGGTTTCTAAGTCTGGAAGGAGATTTTTCACAAACCCAGCTGCCAGAATTCTACAAGAGTTCTTGACTCTGGCAGGGACTCAAAGGGGACACAGCTGTTTCAGCAGTCATACCTCTACTACTAGCATTCTTAGCTCCAGTTTGCTAAGAAAGAACAATCATACGAGTCAGGCAAAGCAACTTTATTATCCAAGGATAGGCAGATAAAACAAACAGAAGCCTAGAATCCATGCTGAATCAGTTCCCCGAGTCTCAGGAAAGTTGCCCAGGGCAGGTGGAGCCTCATCTGTTCATGCCCACTTCATACTGCAGCTGAGGGACACCAAAAGCAATCCACTATGGTTGCCCCTGGGTTGCTAAGCACAAGCATCACAGGACATCGTGTTCCAGGAGGGATGACAAAGCCTGGGCTATTCTAGGTGGTTTCTCCTTATGTCAGGACACTGTATCCTCAGCACATTCTACAGTTTTCCCAAAAACAACAGGAGGGAGAAGAACTGGGTAAGCCAAGGCTATCTGGGGCCCTGCCTTCCTGCACACATTTTTCCCCTGTTCCCACCACCAGCACTTACTAATGGACACTATAGACAGAAAACTGAGCACCCTGGTCTGGACGAGACAGTGCTCCAGAGGAACATTTTGTAATTTGGTTGCAACTGTGGCTTAGGTGTACATCATTGTGGTAAAAGAAGGAAGGAAAGAAAAGTAAGAAAATAGAAAAGGGAGAACGTGAAGCTAATGTTGGGTGTTGAGAAAAGTCTTAACAGCATTCCTTTAACTCATTTAGTCTTTTTTTTTTGAGTTGGAGGCTCACTCTGTTGCCCAGGCTAGAGTGCAGTGGCACAATCTTGGCTCATTGCAACCTTTGCCTCCCAGGATCAAGCAGTTCTTCTGCCTCAGCCTTCCGAATAGCTGGGACTACAGGCGCGCTCCACCTTACCCAGCTAATTTTGTATTTTTTAGTGGAGACAGAGTTTCACTATGTTAACCAGGCTGGTCTCGAACTCCTGGCCTCAAGGGACCCGCCCGCCTCTGCCTCCCAAAGTACTGGGATTACAGGCTTGAGCCACAGCGCCCAGCCCCATTGTTTACTCTTTCCTGGCCGTACCTCTTATCACAAGAAGCTGGCCCTTCAAGCCAATTCCCAGGCTCTTCTGTCAGCTGCTTGCATTCGACCAAAGGGGGCATTGGCAGGAGATTGGAGGGAAGAAAGACAGGAGGGGCCCGGATACTTTCTTCCCCTCTCTGAGTCTTAGTGCTGCATCTGCTCTGTGATCTGCCTCTTGACGTCCAGGTTCATTTTGATTCCATTGGCCTCTTTCCTCTCTCTCCAGCCCAGGTGTGGAAGCAGCCTTCTGCTATCTCTAATCTCTAACTCATTTTTGGTCTGACTCATTTTTGGCTTGTCAACTTCTTAATTACCTGTGTAAAAAATGCCCTTAAATTTCCTCCTTTTAAATATAATAATTAATTTCTATTTTCCTGGTTGGACACCAGTGTGTCCTTTAAGGTAGAAGTGGATAGGTGATCATCATCAAATATTGTATTTTATTACTTAATTGCATGATGTTTTCCATTTGCCTATGATTTTATTTTTTAGCTAAGACTTGTTCTATACCTTTTTCCCCTTTGCCTTAGGAAATTGCCAAGAATTAATTTCATTTTTGATGTCCTGAAGGGATATTATTAGAAAAGAGATGGAGTTGATTGATAAAGCAAAAATACAAATTTATAATTGGTGAATTGCAGATCGGTCTATATGATGGGAATACATTCTAATAAGATTTTTTGTCTCATTTCCTTTTTGCAGCTGGATCCCTGAAAGCCTGTTATCTTTAATAGAAAATTCTTATTTATTATCTTTAAAGGTTTGGAAGGATGAGAGCTTTAAGGGGAGGTTGAGTAGAGAATGAGATTAGGAAAGGATTTCACGCAGAGAAAGATATATAATGCAAACCATAGTATGGTCTTCACATATGCAGACAGAGCATCTGAGCTACTTTCAGGAGGCCACACTCTTGAGCTTTTCCAGTAATTCATTTGCTCTTCCCGCCAACTCCACCCTGTTAGAATGCAAATAGTTAGGACTAATGTGGGGCATGGTATAGAATAGATGTTGGCAAACTAGTAAGGCCTGCGGGCCAAATCTAGCTCACAGTCTGTTTTTGTAAATAAAGTTTCATTAGCACATACCTATGCTTATTCATGTGCTTGTTGTCTACAACTGCTTACATGCCACAAAGGCAGATTTGAGTAGTTGCAATAGAGACAGTGAACCTGCAGTGCTGAAGATATTTACTATGTAGTTCTTTCTGAAAAAGTTTGCTAATCCCTCCTATAGAATAAGTTGCTTGCTTTTAAGAGGATTACTTTGATCTTTTTGCTTTTCAGATGAAGCATTTCTGGAGCACCTACTGTGTGCCAAGTACTGTGCTAGATGCTTTGTAGAATAAAAGCACAGGCCGGGCACAGTGGCTCATGCCTGTAATCCCAGCAATTTGGGAGGCCAAGGCGGGTGGATCACTTGAGGTCAAGAGTTTAGACCAGCCTGGCCAACATGGCAAAACCCCGTCTCTACTAAAAATACAAAAATTAGCTGGGTGTGGTGGCACATGCCTGTAGTCCCAGCTACTTGGGAGGCTGAGACAGGAGAATCCCATGAACCTGGGAGGCGGAGGTTGCAGGCAGTCGAGATCATGACACTGCACTCCAGCCTGGGCAACAAAGCAAGAGTCCATCTAAAAAAAACAAAAAAATTAAAAGCACAGATATAAAATGCAATTAAATTTTTCATGTAGTAGGATAAGAATGACACCTGCAAATTTAGGTAAGACAAGGGAATAACATGGAAGCTTAGAAGATGCAGACAACAAGGTTGTTCCAGATGACAGAAACTGCTTTCAACTAAGAGAACACAATAGCAGGCATTAGATTTTTACTTTCTTTTCAAACTAGGAAAGACAAAAGATTGCCATCCTCCTGTGTGTATGGAGAAAACAAAAACTGAACACAGTTATTTGTTCTTTTAAGTTCAGCCTGTTGGACTGATATGTTTTCAAGGAAAGCAGTGAAAAAGAAGATTAAGGTCAGGAAAAAGGCAGTTTTGGATGATCATCAATTCATTTATCCATTTACCCATCAATATTTGAGTGCCCTCTCTTCCAGGCATGGTATGACGTGCTGGGCATAGACAATAATTGTGGCAGAGGAGGTTCCTGCCCCCAGAAAACTTTTATTCTGGTAGGTGGCATAGGGTGAATAGATATAATACATACTGCCAGCTCAGCAGACTAACAAGGATTTTTATCTGAATTCAGAAGATTTAGGAGGATCTTTTAAATAAAAGTGCAAGGAGAATGTGTTGAAGATTCAGGAGAGTGGAGAGTTTGAGAATATGGGTTCAGGATCCAGCTGCCTGGGTTACATCGGGTGGCCCTTCAGGGAGGTTACAACTCCCCTTTTTGGGAAGTTGCTGAGTACCTCTGTGATTCAGGTTCCTCGTCTTTAAACTGGGATAATAATAGAATGTACTCATAAGACTGTTTTAAGTATTAAATGAGGCCCTGTCTGCAAAGTGCTTAAAGTAGTCGGTGTTTGGCACATAGTAGGTGCTGTATTGTTTACTAATAGAAGAACCAACTTGATCCTTTGTCTGAGACTGTCCACATTTTAATTATTTTTTATCTTTTGTGATAGTTGCAATAGGATAAGTGAACAAGTCTAAGGAGAAGTGTTTTGCTCTTTATTTGTATTTTAAATGCAAGTACTTGAGGGTCATAAAATCAAGCTAACAAGAAGTTACAATTAGCAACCATTGTTTCTCTACTTTATGTGGAATAATTAACTTCATGTATACAAGACTGCTGCTTCCAAAGATCTCAAAATATCTTCTTTGAAAAATGCAATTTCCACTGAAATATGAAGAATAGAAAGCCAAATTATAATAATTATTATCACCAAATATTTATCAAATGTTTATGATATACCAGTCACAGAAAGTGGTCTTACACATTCTGGCTAGGCACGGTGGCTCCCAACTGTAATCCCAGCATGATGGGAGCCCGAGGTGGGCAGATCACCTGAGGTCAGGAGTTCGAGAACAGCCTAGCCAACATGGTGAAACCCTATCTCTACTAAAAATACAAAAATTAGCCGGGTACTGGTGCACACCTGTAATTTCACCTTCTCGGGAGGCCAAGGCATGAAAATTGTTTGAACTCAGGAGGTGGAGGTTGCAGTGAGCCAAGATCATGCCACTGCACTCCAGCCTGGGCGACTGTGTCTCAAAAAAATAAAGTGGTCTTATATATTCATTAACTCTTTTTCTTAATTATAGAAATCCATAAAGCTGATACTTTATCCCCATTTTTCAAATGAGAAAGCCCAGATGGGCAAATAGCTCAGATTCTATTCATATATCACACTAGGCATGAGGGTAGGACTCTTTCTCAAGGCTACCTGACTCCAAAATGTGTAGTCTTTCCTCTCCCTTACGTGATATGGTCTCAAGGACACATATACTGAAAGGCTGACATTTAGAACACCTACTACATCTTCTTTCAAAAAGAAGGCATTAGTAGGCAAAATTGTAAAATGTATCTATCATTTTATCATAAAAGCATTACATATTTATTAGAGAAATTTTGAAAAGTTTAGAATACTATGAAATACATATCAGCCGTTATCCTAGCCACTAGAAATACCCATTTTAATTATTTTATATATTTTTAAAATTTCTTTTTATACATACACACATACACTTCTAAATGATTTCCTACTGCATTATATGTTGTCAGGCTTTTAATTTAACATGTCATTAAGAGTTGTATAATATTATTTCAAAGTGTACATAGAAAATTTGTATGGCTATAGTACAATAACACTTAAGCAGATACCTTGAGTGCTTGTAAGTTTTTATAATTATAAATAATTTTGTAATAAAATTCTTTTTTTTTTTTTGAGTTTTGTTCTTGTTGCCCAGGCTGGCGTGCAATGGTGTGATCTCAGCTCGCTGCAACCTCTGCCTCCTGGGTTCAAGCAATTCTCCTGCCTTAGCCTCCTGAGTAGCTGGAATTACAGGTGTCCACCACCATGCCTGGCTAATTTTTTGTATTTTTAGTAGAGATGGGGTTTCACTATGTTGGTCAAACTGGTCTCGAATTCCTGACCTCAGGTGATCCACCTGCCTCAGCCTCCCAGAGTGCTGGGATTACAGGTATGAGCCACCGCACCTGGCCTAATTTTGTAATAAAATTCTGATGTAGTCTTTCAGTCTTTTATTATTTCCTTAAAATAAAATGACTACGTTAAAGGGTAAAATTATTTTAAAATTACTGATATGTATAGACAGATTGTTCTCCAGAAAGAATACAAGTAAGTGTTAACTTAGCTAAAGCCCTATCTGAAAATAAAAACATCTATATACTTTCCCCACTTAACCATTAGGCACCTTACTAATTTTCAGGTTATACTTGGCACCGAACTGAACAACACAAAAATATTTTGAGTAGCATGTCACTCACCTTCTAACTTTAAACGATATATGATCCAAAATAAAATCATTCAATCTATGATTCCCATACTCAAAAAATGTTTGCTTGCTCATCATTTTCAAAAAGAAAAATAATAAAGATGGGTGCTAAAAGTAAAAATTTGGCCGGGCACAGTGGCTCACGCCTGTAATCCCAACACTTTGGGAGGCAGAGGCAGGAGGCTCACCTGAGGAGTTCAAGATCAGCCTGGCCAACGTGGTGAACCCTCATCCCTAGTAACAATACAAAAATAGCTGGGCGTGGTGGCACATGCCTGTAATCCCAGCTACTCAGGAAGCTGAGGTGGGAGAATTGCTTGAACTCAGGAGGCGGAGCTTGCAGTGAGCTGAGATCACTCCACTGCACTCCAGCCTGGGCAACAGAGAGACTGTCTCAAAAGAAAAAAAAAACAACAATAAAATAATAAATAAATAATTAAAGTAAAAATTTTAATCTTTGCATGTATTCCTGAGTGAGTGAATTTGTGTGTGTGTGTGTGTGTGTGTGTATGTATGTTGGGGAAGGTTGAAGTGTAGTGATGTGGAGTATTCTCAGGAGTTGCCTAACGTCATGAAATCTATGAATGTGACAAGCATGCTGGGTATAAAAGCATCTCCAGCAACATAGTGGCAGCGAAAGTTTTTTATAGGAAAAATAATCTGCTTCCTAAAATGTAGAAATTAATTTCAAAGTAACATTTTCTAATTCTACACTTTATTAAATTAATGCTTTACAGCTTGGAAGTAGATAATCAAGTTCTGAACCATGTAGCACTGAAACATTAGTGAGAGCTGATGATGTCAGAGGAGGGCCTTTGCCTTCCATGACAACAGAAGCAGGAACAAAGAGAAGCAGAGACAGAAGAGTCAGTGATTCAGTCATACTGATGGCTCTAAACAGAGAAAAGCCTGAACAACACTCTTAGGAAGGAAATGAGGATGAGCTTTCTTGGCCCAGACTACCTGGTCTGGCTCCTTGAAAGTTCTTGAACCAAATTCTAGTTTCTGAAAAGCTCATGGCATATTTAGGGTTTAGTTATTTTTCTGAGACTATTTGTAAGGTTCTCTCTGGGTTTCTTTGAGACCTAGATTATGGTAAATCTCCATTATTTGGCACAGTCTGAGTAAATCTATGATTTTTTTTGTTACAAAAATAAACTAATAAAGCAAAATGATTCTGAGGGTTCTGAAGTATCAGACTTTTCCACATGTGATACTAGATCATTAGGAAGACTGAACAAAGAAACAAAAGAACAGCCACTGAGAATGAAAAAGAGAAAAACATTGATCCTGTTTCATAATGGGGTTGCTGTCTCCCTAGAAAGACAAAAGTCACTTGAAAGAATCCTTTTCAAGTTAAAATCATGAGTATATTAATATTATGGCACATTTCCTAGCCCCTACCTATCTGAGCTCCTGAGAACCATATGGAGATTTGACAGCAGAAACAAAAAATTACAGGACCATGAGTCTTTCTGTTATCTGTGAGCAGAAAATGCGCTCTATGAAAGGATGGCAAGAGGCCCTGATCCCGCTTGAAATTAAGACAGTAATTAAGCACCAAAGTAAAGGTAACAATTTAGAAGGAAATGTCGTCTGGTGGAAGATTCTCAGTAATTCAATTTGTATTGATATAAATAATGTTCCTCAATTTTCTTTTGAATGATATATAATTTTTTAATGGCCATGTTGTCAGTAGACAGAAAACTAATGCTTTATTCATTGAAGAGGGTTGAAAGTGAAAAAAAAATCAATATTGATGTGTTTAAGGCACTCTTTTCCACATTTTTGAAATAACTTTGTCTCATAAAAGACAAATATTTTATTCTTCTAGGAAAAAATTCTAAGACCTTTTACTACAAATAATCTGAAAAATATTAAACCTAGGTACCACTATCTGCCTACTGAAACTCCCTGAAATAAAGTACATGTTGAAAATTAAAGCTTATTATTAGAATAAAGCTACTGTTAATCAGAATGCAGCTAATCAGAATTTTTAGTTAATTTAAGAAATTAGTTTGTTCTAGTACAAAAAAGCAGGGTATACAGTCACACAGAGACACACACATCCAGACATCACCTCCCCCACACAAAAAGATATGGCTGGTATATTGATTAATGGATGACTATTAATATTTCACTAAAATATAAAATAAAGAAAATACACTTACGGTATGATCAAGGACATAATAAATATGAGCGAGTGAGCAACATTAAAAAACAAGTTAAGATGCTACCAGATTACCAAATAAGTGGTGTCGATACCTGGTTTTTATACTGGACTTGAAAAACATCAAAAATAGTGCGCTAATATTAGCAAAATTCCTAAAGGAAATGTTTTTTTTTTTAACAAAAGTGCTTAAGACTTCCAGAAAATCAATCAGCTGGCCTCCCAAATATTTAGGAAAATAAAGTGAAGATATGAATGCTAGGAAATATAAGAAAGAAAATTTAAAAGGAAAAAAATAAGAAATTTTTAAAAATGAAATAAATTAGAATTACAGCTAGCCTGCTTAAAATTGCATACTGAAGTGTTTGATATAAGAACCAAGTTTTTGGTCATGTATGACTTGGTGGAAGTTTAATGCCTTTAATATAAACAGCAAACACTATTCCATGTGAAGACGTGAACTAAAACACATCCTGTGTCAACCACATAGTGGGTCATCTCTTTTTTACTCTTCTGCATCTAAACCCCCCAAAAATAATATAATACCCTGTAGTGTCTTTCCTTATTCAGTAGAACTTTATTCATATACCAAGCTGTAGACAGGAAACTGGGCTTGGTAAAATACTTTATGTAGGACAAGAAGGAAAGTAGACCACACCTCAGTTATATAGCAGTTTGACCTAATTGGGCAGTCCTCCTCCTTTGGGTGTTCTAAGCACATCTTGCTGTATACAAATAAAACTGTGATCTTGATTATGTCCTTAACTGGTTGATCTTCCTTGTTCAAAAGATAATGAGTTAAAGTAGATACTTTGTAAGGTCTCTAAAAAATCATGATATTGTAGAAGTGTAAGGTTGATCTTCCCTGTTCAAAAAAATAATGGGTTAAAGTGGATAGTTTACAAAATATTCTCTAAAAATCATAGTATTTTAGAAGTGTAAGTGTATTTGAGGAAGCGTAACCAGTTATTAGCATCATTAACTCCATTTTATACTTGACCCAATATATCGAAGACAGTTGCCTACAGTGGCACAACTGTCACATTTCTTCAAATATAAGACGTACACAGATTTAAAACAGAAACAAAACTGCCACTTGAGAAGCAGAGAAGACTTTTGTTACAGAGCCAGTGCTGCCTATGCCTTTGGAAGTAAGCCTTGCACAGAGGGTTCATCCAGTCATCAATGCAGTTAATTTTCCTGGCAGAACCACCATTATATCTTAACTTAAAATTGTAATGGAAATGTACATTCCCATAAAGATTTCTTCAAAAACTTCAATTAGGAGACAACCTTGCAATAAAAGGTGATTGTGTATGGAGAAAACAGCATGCCACATGCCAGGCAAAACAAAGGCCATAGAAAGTGTCAGATCCTTCAGGGTAGGTCTGCAAATTCTCAGACTGTTTTGTGATAGATCTGTGTGTCACAAAAGACTCTCACTTACACATAGAGCATCTGTCAAAACCATTTTGCTGTTATACCAAAACTATTTAACTTAATTTTTAGAAATATATAATTAAATCAAAGAAAGACAAATGAAAGTATAAATTTTACCAAATAGGAAATGAAGAGGAAACCCTGCAATTGTTCAATACAACATCAGTTCTAAAGCAGTTGAAAATGTAAAGATTTATAATTTGGAAGACTCAAAAACAACTTGACCCTGTAAATCTTTAAAAATAATGTATAAGATTTGTTAGATTATATTCTTGGGGAATTTTTAGATAATGTTGCTACAGAAAATAAAAATGGTAGCCATGTAATGAATGCCATAATCAGCTGAAGAAACAGTTCTTTCCCACACCTCTACCTCCCATCTCCTGACGCTATTATTAAATCGGTGGTGAATTTTACATAAAATAGTAATTTAGGATTAGAGAAAATAGTAATTGATGATAAAGCTGGAGCTAGAAATTCAGGGCTTCATATTTCACATCCAGTGAACTGCTAAAGACTTTCATAACTACTCTGTATTTGCAAAGAGTCTTATATACATATCTCACCTCTGATGAGATATGTTGTAAGAAATCATTGCTATTTTTTAAACAAACTTTTGATATTTGCTGAGTTGTATTTATTACTATTCTGATACACAGAGCTAGCATTGGAGAAATTATCTCTTTCCATGTTTCTGGAAAGGCTTGCACCATCTCAGAATAGTTTGTTATCTAAAAAAAAAAAAGGACTCCACAGTTCAACATAAAAATGAAAGTTAGTGGTTTTCAAATATTAAATCTTTCTCTATAATAGCTATCATTACCTTTTGATTACCCTTTGTTATTTGTGTTACATATATCCCCAGTACTACAGCGTTCAATATGATAGCAACTAGCCATATGTGGCTGTATATATTTAAATAATTGAAAGTAAAAATTTTGTTCTGGCTGAGGCAGGAGAATCCCTTGATCCTGGGAGACAGAGGTTGCAGTGAGCCAAGATCGCACCACTGCACTCCAGCCTGGGTGACAGTGAGAGACTCCGTCTCAAAAAAAAAAAAAAAAAAATGAGTTCCTCAGTTGTACTAGTGTCACTTTCAGTGCCCAGTAGTCCCATGTGGCTAGAGGTTATTGTATTGGATACATATAGATTGTCTGCATCATCACAGATAGTTCTACAGGACTCTTTTTTGACATAAGAACAACGTTTTTGGTCACAGGTGACTTGGTAAAAGAAGTTTGATGCCTTTAGTAGCAGTAAACAGTGCCACAGTTTAGTTAAAAAAACCTGTTCAAGGATTCTTGGATGCTATTTAAAATGAATGTTAAGGAAAATGATCTGTCTCAGGTTGTAATCAGTAGATGTAGATACATGTGTGCTAAATTTGTAAGGTGAGCTAGTCATAGAATTTTATAGCTGTAAAGACCCTAGGAGGTAACTTAATTCAACTCGTCTTATTTTATTGTTGTGGAAACTGAGGTGCAGAGAGGCTAAGTGTTCTTTGTAATGTCACTGGGGATTTTGTGACAAAGTTTGATCATCAGCATTGGTATATATTTATTTATTTCAACATTCTCAAATGTTGAAACAATAAATGTTGAGGCCCAATTCCAGTTTGTCAGAAGTTTGGCTTCCTGATGGCTTTCTATTGCGTTTCCATGAGCTCTGGGTCTCTTTAATATGATTTTGTCTTTTTAGTTAGATAACTTATTAATTTTCTGTAATTTGCAAATTAAACATTCATATTGAAACGAGCTAGTAGTGACAATCTTAAAAGTTTACTGCTAAGGTTAAAGGACAAAATAAAGATGTCATCCCCTAGAAATCTGGCAATTCTTAATGTTGTCAGTTATATTTGGAAAGAATGAAGCTAAATAAAACTTACTTTCCTAAAATTATTGGAAACAAAAATATTTAGGCTTAAGATAAACATTTGAGTTTTCTGAAATGCTCAATTTGTCTTCTACAATTTCTACCACATGTTACAAACCGTGCTCAGAGAACATGAGCTTGTGGAAAGAACAATTGTCTAAGTACCAGGAAACCTGGGTGTTAGATCCACTTCTGTAGTAGAAATGACTAGTGCTCACCCATATCTGGTTCTCCTCTACTTTTTGGACACATGAAATATACATTTCTTGGACCCTTAATAAGGATCATATTACACTTCTGGCTGGTAGGCTGTGAGCAGAATTTATACATGTCATTTTTGAGCTGCAGCTATGACTGGGCTGGCAACTCATTCACATTCTCCACCTATCACAGTGATTCTGAAAGGCACATGTAGAGATGATGAAGCCGCAAGATGGAGAATGTAAGGCTGTATAAAGTTATGTCTAGGAAAAGAGCTGCCCTAGAAAACTACCCAAATTGCAGCAGACTTTGCATTAACAAGAAACACTTTTAAGGGCTAAGTCACTGTTTATATGTTCTACAGCGTAACCTATGCCACCCTGACTACGTAGATTTCCAGTGCCTGGATAAAGAAGTCACTGCTTTTCCCTATGCTGTGACTTCTTCATGCATCTAAATGAAGAAGTGGGACTTCATTGCCTCTAATGGCTCTTTTAGGGTATACATTCATTCTATAATTCTTCTCTGCCTGCCCTACTTACCTTGCAGATTTGCTGAGAGGGTGCTTTGAAACACCCATTGCATGGGCCTTCCCATTGCATACTTATAAACAAAAGATTTTGTCAAAGTTGACAGTTTCCAAAAGAGATCTTGCTATTTCTCAATTAAGCATTTGGGGTGACATCAATTTTAATTTTTAATTTGGCTATGTGCAAATCTTTATCCTTTTTGGTCAGAAAATTTGAATAGACTTTTCTCCTTGTTTTGCCAGTATTCAAAAGCACAATTTTGAGAGTGCAAAGAAGCATAACTGACTTAACAAGTCTTAGTTCTGTTCTCATTCTTCTTGACCTGCTTCTCTTCATCACCCAACTGTGAATCTTACTTCTTGGTCACTAGCTAATATTCTGATTCTACAGATCAGCCCTGCCCAAAAGTGGCTGCCCGATAGTCACCGCCATGACTTGCAGGCATGCTTCTGTAATAATGCACACATATGGTCTAGATAGAAAAGAATCTGCTAGATCCTTCACACTCAGTGATGATTCCAGAGATAAAGATCAAAATATCACCTTGGAAATCACAGGTTAGAAAATAGTAGCTGGTTGGTGACAATATTTAATGATTTGCATCCAGACAACTTAAGACTCTAGTTCTGAATCTGCCACTTCCTATCTGGGCAACTTTTGGCAAGTTACTTAATTCTGTAAACTTCAGCTCTCTTGTGTGTAGAATGAGTTAATAGCAAGTATGTTATAATGTATTAGAGAAAATAAGACAGCTTCTGTAAAGGACCCAGAATAATGCTTGGCTCATAACTAGCTACAAATGCCAGTTTTCTCATTTATCTTATATGAGGGAGGTAAGGGAAGATTATAGATGGTACTGACCAAAGGGAAAGGCCTGGATAGACGGAATTATAGGAGTAAAGCTATGATAAAGTCCCTGAATATGGAAAGGAGAAACCAAGAAGAAAATTTATAATTCTATTTTAAATAAAAATGGCAATTCTTATAAATTATCTATTGATAATTTTGCCCTAGACTAGCACTACACTATTTTTATCGAGAATGATGTTTAAAATTTCTTCCATTGGACTCCTGCTTCTTACAGATTTTTCCCAGTTGAGTTTCAGGTAAAGCAGGTCTGAGGAACAGAGATGGCAAATATCATTCTTTTTTAAAAAAGGAGTTCTAGAGAACCTAAAGATTTTTTGATTGTTCAGTAGTTAGTATCCAAACCATTAGAAAAACTCAGGTCTTAAAACAACTAGTCAACAGACTATTCCTACCTATAAAGCCACCTTTTCACTAGGTACGGTGGTGTGTTGGTCATCAGGTACACAGATTAACAAGACAATTCCTGCCCTCAAGGGGATGAAAATTGGGTAAGAAAAAAAATATTTTTTCAGTCCAGCTTGTTAAATACTATATTGGAGATAAGCAAAGTTGTCAGTGGAACTCAGACATGGGGCACTTAAGCTATCAATGAAAGAAGTGTTCCTGTGCACATTCATGAGATGGAGGTGGGAAGTCAGACAAGTCTTTCTGGCAGAGACATTCCCTAGCTCTGTCCAACTAGTTTAATGTTAGCTGGCTTCTCACATTTGGGTAAGGTTTATGATCATCAAACTTCTGGCCTCCATTAGGAAAGGTATGAACAATCCGTCTGTGCTTCTAAGCTTGATTCCTTTTATGTGTTTTCAGTTTCATGAGAACTTTGTTAAAATGCAAATTCCTCATAAAAGTTTAGCCTTATCAGTCAGCACCATATGGGAATGAATAAGCATTGTGGGATGTCTAAAGGAAGAGCGTTAAGAGAGGGGCTCAAGCAAGGAGATGGTGGTAATTGGAAAGATGTACAACAGTTCAAAGACAAACTGTATTAAATTCTCTTTGTGGACCAAGGTTAGACAAGACTTCTCTCAACCAGTTCAGGGAATCTTTGGCTCAGTTCAACCCTAACTTCTCTATAATAAAAAGTAAGAAAAGTGAAGAGTTCATTAGTTCAGAGCAAGTTAATCAGAAAGGATTAAAGCACATCAATCTATTTTCATATGTGATAGCGGCCCTCATTGAGGTTTGTGGGGCAACGATCAGGTTCTTATTGAGCCCAGCAGAGAAGGAGGGACCCAATCATGCTTTATTTCTCCCCCTTCCCTATTTAGTGCTTTTTTTTTTTTTTCTTAAACTGCCCTTTCCTTTGTTCAGTTCCTCATTTTGTTCGACAAGGAATTAAAAACCTTCAGAAAGAAAATTTAAAAAATAATTTACAGTAAATATTAATGACAATATGTCACATCTAAATAAAAATGTTAATGACTGAATCAGCACAACAATAATGTTAGTAATTTGAACTCTGGAAGTCATAGAGTTTAGCCTATAGGTAAATCACTCCTCTGCACACCCATATAAAAGGATAGGCCCAACAAAATAATGAAACTGGGCATTATAATGGGATCTTGGCCATGAGACATGAGGAAAAGAAAATATATTTTTTACATGGGTTGACGGATGTCTCTATTTCTACCAAGTCACTGATGTTGGAAAGCCAAATGAGAAAAGAAAACAAAGTTTTTAATCTAAGAAATGTGAGCCCCTTTAAATTATCAGGCCCAGAGAGGCATTAAAATGTGACAACAGTCACATCTTACTTCCCCTCTATGCTTAACGATTACCTCTTGAAGCCACTTGCTCCATAGGCTCTAGATTAACTGATGCCAAGTAGCAAGTAGCCATAAAATGCCACACACTGGACACCATAACTCATAACCTATAAATGTATAATCAATCACTAATCAGTGTTATCTCTGTATTGTCCAATAGACCGCCAGGATGGCTGCATAGTAGAAAGGAGAGCTTTATTGGCAATATCAGTTTGGAAACCAGGAAGAGACAGTCTGTGGCATGTACCTAAGGTGCTCTATCTTCAAAGAGTTAAAAGGCAGGTTGATTTTTATACCTCACACGGTCTGTATTACACAATAGACTCATACATATTCAGCAGGTTTGGGGGGTATGAGGAGAGTCAAGCACATGTACAAGGGGTAAACATATATGTAACATACATGCCATGTTCACTTTGAGGTGGAGTTTTAGCATTAAAACAAGGTGGAATTTGGCTCTTTACATCAAAGGTGAACTTTAGGGCACAAAGACAGTTTGTATGCAGCCTCTAAAAGCTGCTTGAAGTTGGATTAAAGTCTGGAGTTGCTTAAGAGGAACGAATGTGTGTAAGGCCACTCCCCTGTCCAATCAGGGTTGTAGTGATCTGGGTTATAAATAAGAGGTAGAAAGGGAGTGACAGTTTGTCTGATAGCTCCTATTATTAGGAAATTTAGCAAGAGTGTGGTGGTATTTTTTTTTAATTTTTTTAATTTTTTTAATTTTATTTTTTTAAGCTGTGGGAATTTAAGTTGCCATGCCGGCTGAGCTCTGCATCCTCGGCCCATAGATAATATTTATTTTCTTAATCTTGGGGTCTGTCTTAGTTGATAAAGGACCATCTATTTTGGTTTCTCAGATCACATTTGTAAACCAACGAAAATTCCTGTGAAACAACTTCATATCAGCCTCCTCTTTGTTCCCTTTTACCTTTGAGAACCTGCTTGTGACAAGCCAAATGCAGCATTTCCCAGGGCAACTTGGAAATGTGTCCCAGCCATTATCCTTCCTTTGGCTCAAGTAAACTCTTCCATTAAAATTATATTTGATGCCTCAGCTTCTTTCTTTAGGTGGCCATAAGTCATTTCGAACTCCTCTCCATCCACCACACTACATACATTCAAACTTTTACCATGTTCTTCCAATTTTGAGTGTGACATGCTTCTTGAATCAATTTTTCACCACTTTCCATCACCTACCACCTGTGCTCTGCATCAAGCTGTCTTCTGCTCAAATCAGTAGAATAGTTCCTTACATGACCTTCCTACCTTTAGCCTTGGCTCCCTTAGATCCGTCTTCCCCAAAGTTTCCAGGTTTCAAAGGCAACATCTGATGATGCAAATTCTCCTTCAGTAGCTCCACATCTTCTTTAGATGATGATGCTCACAGCTTCTCCCCATTGCATCCAAAGTTTTTCATAGAATGATGATAAAGATGGCCAATTTTTACTGAGCCATTACTATCTTCCAGATACGTTGCATTAGATCTTTTCATGGACATTACTTAATCTCTCAAAATAGTCCCCTAGAATAGATGTGATTATCCTGCTTATGTCTCTTTTACAGAAGAAGAAACCACTTTCAGAGTTTGCCTGGCTAATAAGTGTTGGAGAAGAGATGTGGTCCAATGCCAGTCATTAAGTCTTCCCCTGAGTATGTGCTCACAACTAGTTTATTACCGTTCCCTACATCTCCTAAACCAAAATGACAAGCCAAAACATTTTAGAGACCCAATGTGTAAGAATAATTGAATGGAAGTGATTTCAGCAAAAGTTCTTCTATAATTCAGTTGGGAAGAGGAAAACTAGCCAGCCATACGGTTCAGATGAACCAGTGATTGCCTCAAATTGATGTCCCATGCCCCACTCCCCAAGGTAAATAGCAATGAGGAATGGTTTTACTGACTTCCTTAACTTGTCATAAAATTCACACTTTTATATGTTGTGGAATGACACTTTTAATACTACTTTTGTAGAAGAAATCCAGGTTTCCGAAAAGCCAGTGACAAATATTTTAAGTTAGGCCTGGTGGCACTGCACTTAAATCGGTAGTTGAATTTAATCATATTCATTTTTGCATTGAAATATTTGTTTGCGTAGCTATTGAAAAATTTTACTTTGATGTTTTTTTCTTTAAATGATTTTTTATTTCAATTATGGAAAAATAGAAAAACCTTCTGAAACCTATATCTGTCAGAAATAATCGTGGAAATCATTGGGCATGTCAATAGCAATGTTTTAACATCAACTGAATGCCCTTTAAGTGTGCCACCTGTGTTTTGAATTGTCCAGGAAAAACAAAATTTCAAGAATAAGCTCATTTTTCCTGGAAATATTTCATAAAAAGTTGTGCTCAAAGAACAAAGTATCATTAGAATTTTTAATATTAAGCTGTGTGCCGATATTTAGAAAATTGGGATGACAAATTCAAATGTTAATAGAGATTCATGGAAGTAGCAGTTAACCAGCAGTTAACTCGTGGGCCTCTTATTTCAAATGCCACTCATTGTTTGTTGTTAGCACATTAGTCAGTCATATTACATTCTTCTTTCTTTAATTGCTTTAATAGAAACAATTAATTGCAATTTCTTGAATTGCTTTAATATGATTACACAGTAATATCTAAATAAAAAGTTTTTTAAAAAACTGGGGAAACTTTTTGAATCAAACGAGACTAACAAAGGATTAATAGCCTACACACACACACACACACAGACACACAAACACACATACACACTGACAGAGAGAGAGACCTAAGAATTAACAAGGAAACAAAACAAACCACTCACTAAATGGGGAAGGGACATAAACAGGCAAGTTATATATATGTAAATCAAGTTGACGAGTAAACATAGGAAAATAGATTCAATTTCCAGAAAAATCAAAAAGTTTAGAAGTATGACAATGCATTACTATTACATATTATCAGTTGACAAAGTTTAAAAATTTTAATATCAATATTAGAAAAGTCACGTAAAACACGTTGGATGTGAAAACTGGCACGTATTTCCTGACAGGTGATTTAATGATAGAGATCACTAAACAATAAAAGGCAAAAATGTCCATTTATAATAGAAAAAAATCTATAGAAAAATTTTACTGAGATCTTTTTAGGTTATGTATGTTCTCAATACAGAGATTTCAACCTGTTTTATCAATTCTGTAAAATATTTGTTCCAATCACAATAGTCATCTTAATAAAATTCTAGGTTGTTTCACTTCTTATAACTGAAAATTAAAATTACATGGTATCTGATAATAAATTTTTATTAATATTTTTATTTTCATTAAATAAACAGGAAAAGATTGCTACAATAGTTAATGAAATTGATGGAGATATTTCTGACCATTATACATAACTAATTAACTATTCCCCCAAAACTTAAAACTAGAATTCAAAATATAAGTGTACATATACTCATAAAAATATTATTTATCATACTTCTGCCTACTAAATAACTGAAAGATATAGTTTCACATATAACATTGAATTATTGTAACTTGTTTTAAAACTAATAATAAGCATTCATTAATTACATCAATTGCCTTTAGTAATCTATAGGATGTTTTCAATCCTTAATTTTTTAGTAGTATTCATTGAAAATTTCAATAGTGTAATTGAGAAATTACATGTTTGTTTGCTTGTATATGTTTGACAGAAGGTAAATCTGATCTGGTTGATTGGCTTGACAATGAAAAGCAGCTTTAGGAAGTATGTTTAAAGTTATATAAAGTTATATAAAGTATATATACTTCAGGAAGTATGTTATATGGTAGATATTTTTCCAAAATTGAATTAGTTAAATCTGAAGTTTCAAGACTTTAAAAATATTTTAAGACATGCAATAAAAGTATTTTATTAAAAACAAATACTGCTGGTGTTTAGGAATTAATAACATTTTAAATCTCCCAATACTTCCTGATTATATTAAACATTTTTTAAATTTTTTAAAAAATTATCAGTAATTTGATATAGTTCAATAAAATTTTTCATATTTTTTCCAGAAAGTGAGAAAGTGAATGATCCAGATGCAGTGTTTTCAGTTATTTCTTTTTAGCCAAGTTTAAGGAGAACCAAATAAAATTGTCAGCTATTAATTTATAAAAAAACCTTTTTATAACAAATACTTTATTTTGGACATAAAAAAAAAAGTTTATAAATTCTCATTGCTTTAAAAGAATTCTTTTCCCATCCTTTAATTTACTTAAATATGAAGTTTCAGTGCTTGGATTTATAAACCACAACAAAATCAAAACAAATAGAGAAAAATCGATGTTGAACCTACATAGTTTTAAACACTATCTACTGAAAAACACACACATTGGAAAAGAATATCTTTTTATTGCATTTCAAATAATTTTACCCTTAAAATATTTATCAAAATTTCTAATATATAGTTTTTAATCAATTGCATACAAACATTAATTGAAACCAAAATTCAGAATTTTCTAACTTTTTATTCTAAGATCATTTTAGACATTACAAAATGCTGCAAAAATAGTAAATATAAATCTTGTGTATCCTCTGAGCTTTCTTAATGTTAACCTTATATACATAACCACAAATGCAATAACAAAAATCTAGAAATAAATATTGATTTAACACTAAGCAACAGAGATACTATTCAAGTAGCTCCCTCTATCTGACTCATTCTTTTTCTGGTCTAAGATCTAAATCCTGGTCACACATTGCATTCAGTTAGCACATGCTCATAGTTACCTCTAATTTGGGAGAGGTCCTCATACTTTCTTTGTCTCCTATTATCTTAACACAGTTAAAGGACATAGACAACTTATTTTCTAAAGTGTTTCCTAATTGGGGTTTTTATAATATTTCTCCATGATTAAATTCAGGTTATGCATTTGGGGCAGTAATGTAATAGAACTGATGCTGCATCCTTCTCAAAGCATTGTATCAGGAGGCACATGATGTTAATATGTCTAATTATTGGTGTTTTATTTTAAAATGTTAATATGCAAATATCTTTGCAAGTACTTACAATGAAAAAATTAACGATCAATTGAAATATACAAGGGGTGGATGTATAGTTTTTCAAAATACTTTTAAAAATGTTTTAAGATCATAGTGTAGACAAATATTTTTAGATATTTATAATGTGAAACACGTTGGATGCAGAAAAGGGTGTGGTCAAGATAGTGTTTAAAAAAATTTTAAACATGTTTACATATTATAATTTATTTTTTAGTTTTTATATTTACATATATTATCTTTATCAATAATTTAAAATATTAACTCCATTAACATTTTTAATAAACTTTTTAAAGATTTACTGTTTACACGAATAAAACTTTTTTGCTATTGGGAACGTGTTTGTTTGCTAGTGGGAATAATGCAATAAAAGGCAGAAATCCATTATTTTAAATCATTACTTATAAGAAACAAAATTGTCTGTTAATATGATATATCCACAAATCTTCTACGTTTTAAAAAATTTTCATTATAATGGTTGACATATGTTGTTTACTATTTATGTTTAGTGAAAACATAACATTTCAAAATAACATGTAGAATATTAGTGTACTTTTTCAGTGTGCATGTGTGTTTGCTTAGAATAACTTATAGAAAATGTTACTGTATTATAAAGTTAAACAATGAATCTCTCTGCATGATGAACATATATAGTTATAGTATTTTGTATTCTCAGTTTGAGAATTCAAAATAAGCAAAGCCTTAATGCTAGTTAAAAATTGAATATTTAGACTATAACTATGTGTATGTTTTAAATGTTCCCAATGAAAATACAAATATTTTTCAAATGGTAAGCTTTTTCTTTCATCTAAAGAACAATAAATATTCAGATACATTATCCATGCTTATATAGAAACTATAATCAATACAGTAATTTTATATCCACCAAACATTTTACGTACATTAATTAGGCACCAGTTATATTTTTAGGTGCTGAGAACACAAAGAAGAATGTTATATAGTTAACAGTAAAAGTAGGCCCAAACTTATATTACACAATATGCCTTGATGGACTAGATACTGTAATAGACTTAACTAGAATTCAGATATTCTTACCTGGGCTTCACACACATTAGCTTACTTAGTTTTCTTATGATGACACTGACAAGTAGGTAAGTAAGTAATCCTTATATTTATTCATAAAACCAGAGTTCAGAGAGGTTAAGTGATTTTCTTCATTTCATAGGCTACAAAATGGTAAGGCTATGATTTTAACCTAGATCTTCAAATTAGAACACACACACTTAAGTGTGAATAACATTTTTATCTGTATTCCTGAAACCTGGCTATTGTTCATTTTATGAATGATGGCTTTTGGAAGATTAACTACATATTCAATACTCGTATTGATGTTAGTAGTCCTTTGTTTGTTTAACATAAAAAGTTTTAAATGGAAACATGACAATTATTTAATGCTTTTAACTGTCATAAATAAATAAATGGAGTCAATTTTTGGACTTTCCACATTTAATATTTTTCCTTTATTCATCGTGCTATGAATGTACTCCCAGCATAAAACTTGTAACATTTGGTTTAATTTATTTTTTGGTGACTCTATCAGCTCCTTGGGGGAGGAATTACTTCATATTAATCCTTTTTCTTATCCTTTAGATTACTCTCTGGCATGCATTATATGCTCAAAAGTTGTTAAATATTTGAATGGATCCCTAGGACCTAACTACATTACATTATTACCAACAAAACATTAAAGGCACAGTGATGTTTCCTATGTCTAAATTTCAAATTACATGCTTTATTAAAAGAAAATCTGAAATGTGTGTTTCTTGAAAGATTTTCCTTGATTTACTACTGAAATTATTATTTAATTTATTGTATTTTATAATTATATCCTTATTTTGTTTTCTTGATTTGAACTTCTTGGTGAAAATCTTAACTGTTACAAATATTTTAAACATTGGAATTACATGAGAATATAATTCACTATCATCCAGATGTTAGAATATATCAGAAGTCAAATCATGGCTCAAATAGGCCAACCACAATTGAAAGTGAATTTACCCTACAAAGCACCCTTCACCAAATTTATAAAGGGATTACCTTGTAGCTACGTATCGGGGAACCTGCCCCAATATTCACGTAGCTTCTTTTCTATTTTCCTTAAGCACCAGCCAGCTTGAGAAATAAAGGGACAGAGTACAAAAGAGAGAAATTTTAAAGCTGGGCATCCGGGGGAGACATCACATATCGGTAGGTTCCGTGATGCCCCACAAGCTGCAAAAACCGGCAAGTTTTTATTAGGGATTTTCAAAAGGGGAGGGAGTGTGTGAATAGGTGTGGGTGACAGACATCAAGTACTTTACAAGGTAATAGAATATCACAAGGCAAGTGGAGGCAGGGCAAGATCACAGGACCAAAGGACCGGGGCGAAATTAAAATTGCTAATGAAGCTTCGGGCACCACTGTCATTGATAACATCTTATCAGGAGACAGGGTTTTGAGAGCAACTGGTCTGACCAAAATTATTAGGTGGGAATTTCCTCTTCCTAATAAGCCTGGGAGCACTATGGGAGACTGGGGTCTGTTTCACCGCTGCAGTCTATAGACCATAAAAGACGGCCACGCCCATGGGGGCCAGTTTAGAGACCCACCCCCAGGTGTGTATTCTCTTTCTCAGGGATGTTCCTTGCTGAGAAAAAGAATTCAGCGATATTTCTCCCATTTACTTTTGAAAGAAGAGAAATATGGCTCTGTTCCACCTGGCTCACCGGCGGTCAGAGTTGAAGGTTCTCTCTCTTATTCCCTGAACAATTACTGTTATCCTGCGACATACATCCTCCTCAGCTGACAGGATTAAGAGATTAAAGACAGGCATAGGAAATCACAGGGTATTGATGGGGGAAGTGATAAGTGTCCATGAAATCTTCACAATTTATGTTTAGAGACTGTAGTAAAGACAGGCATAAGAAATTATAAAAGTATTAATTTGGGGAACTAATAAATGTCCATGAAATCTTCACAATCCACGTTCTTCTGCCGTGGCTTCAGCCGGTCCCTCCGTTTGGGGTCCCTGACTTCCCGCAACAGCTATGAGCACATTTAAGTGGATTCACATCTAATTGGCAATTGAAAATGCAGTTACAAATATAGGTGCTTTGAGATTGTAGTTTTGGAAACCCATTGCAAAATATAACCCTTAATTACCTTAATTCTTAAAAAAGCAATCCAGTGTAAGCTAACACATTTTTTCCCAGTAAAGAAAGCCTAGGGAAAGTAATTTTATTGACCTAAAAGTAATGTGTGTCCATGAAGCAAGAAAATAATTATTTTTTTCAAAGAATTGTTCCAGGAAACAGAGAAGAGATTAAATTTAAAAATCCTCTTAAACAGGTCATGGAATGGCAATAACAGGAAATCCAAAGAGATTTATGCTAATCTACTTTCTTGGCTAAAACTGAGGATGTAAGAAAAGTGATTTCTATAATGGGTGGATAAAATAGATTTTATTCTCTCAGTGTTGTGTTGTTTTGAGGTGGAGTCTTGCTCTGTCGCCAGGCTGGAGTGCAGTGGCGTGATCTGGGTTCACTGCAACCTCTGCCTCCTGGGTTCAAGTGATTCTCCTGCCTCAGCCTCCCGAGTAGCTGGAACTACAGGCATGTGCCACCATGCCTGGCTTATTTTTTGTATTTTTTTTAGTAAGACGGGGTTTCACCATGTTGGCCAGGATGGTCTCGAACTCCAGACCTCGTGATCTGCCCGCCTCGGCCTCCCAAAGGGCTCAGTTTATAGGTGTGAGCTAGCATGTTCGGCCGTTGTGTTTTGTTTTATAGAGAATATCACTGTAGGTGATATTTACATAAGATTTTATTCAGCCCTCTTACATCGTATTAGGTAGACATTAAGGAGCATGTATTTGTTTACAGAGTCATAAGGAATTCAGTTTTGGACTCTGTCCCCCAAAAATATTAGGCTAGTTTTTGATGCCTCCCTTATTCTGTAGTGACACATGGGAATTGCAGGTTCCAGGTCTTTCTCCTTAGGCCTTAGTGAAGCATTTTTCCCTAGCTCTAGTAGCAAAAGTGGAGTAAAAATATCGAGTGAAGGTACCTATTCATACCTGCTTCAATTCAGTAACCTGTCTTACTTTCCTGATATCAGCTTCACCTTAAGTGAGATTCTTTATATTCCTGCATCATGCTGTGCTCTGCTGTACCTCAGAATTTCAGCACAAGCGGTTCCCTCTCCCTGGAATGTCTTGACTGCTTTATATATTTCATTCCCTTCTTGCATATTTCATTCTTCAGGTCTCAGATGAAATGTCAGCTCATTAATTGAGTTCACTCGATGTTACTTACTCTCATTTTCATTAACTTACCAAAAATTTTTAAAACATTTTCTTGATTACACCACACTTGCCACTGATTTAATTACTTGTGTTATTGTTTGTTACTCTAATACAACTCCTTTCTGACCACCCGAGGACTAGCACTATATTTGGCACATAGTTGGGGATTGACAAATATTTATATGGTTAAAACGGATTTCTAAAGGTTTTTTTCTTTTTCTCACATTTTTCTTTTTCCTCCTCTGCAAACTCCCCCCTACTTACTCTTTTGCAGCAATGTAGTTTCAAAGGTAGAATTAAATTATTATTTTAAAAAGTTTGTAGCCCAAACTGTTACATACTGGCTATGCGCAAGAAAGCTTGAGGTTTAGCTCATATTCCCACACTGAAAACACATTATATTTAATATAATGAGAACTAACTCTGATTATTATGTACTTGAGATATGAAAGAACTTGAGATATGAAAGAACTTCACATTAAAAAGATGAATTATAATCAGTATACTGTTGTATCTTCTATCTCCCATTTCATAATGTGCTTCACATGAACACATTACAATTGTCGTTAATCTTCCCTATTGTGTGGCACATGATACATAGTAGATGTTCAGTAAATATTTCTTAAATGCATGTGTTGATACATAAATTGTGGAATTTAAGGCTGGAGAGCAGACAAGTTTTCAGAAAAATGTCTAACCTCAAGGATTGAAGCAAAAATCTTTTCTGATTAACTTAGTTATTTGGAAAATGCATTTTCCCACTTCAGTCTCAAAATATGTTTTAGATATAGGTTGTAATGTGATTTTCAGTGATGTCTTAATTATATTGGCTGAAAATAAAGTGCATTTGAAGCAGAAAATGTGATGTCACCAGAAGCAAGTTTTTTCTGTGGTTCAGGGAAAGATGTGTCAAGTACCACTGAATTGAGTTTGAAACACAGTTTTGACCATATTGTCTGGGTCCCTGGGCAGGTTACTTAGCCTCTAAGCAAGTTTACTCGTGTTCAAAATAGAGGTAACACCACACCTGGTATATCTGATTACCTGGAAATAACTTCAAAATCCCCATAGCTTCTGGATGGTCTCCTGGAATATTAAGACATTGTCAAGACCTACACACTAAAGGAAATACGGCAGTTTAATGAGATAATTAATAGCAACTTATGACAAATCATTTATTTAAAACTAATTTTTCCAAAAATGGCATTGAACTAACGTTATAGCAAGTATGATTTCAAGTTTAAAATTTGTCTCCAAGTGAACCAATAAATAATTATGTATTGCAAATATTTTTTAATATTTTGGGACCACATATATGCCATTTCTAAGAAAAGACAGAAGGCCCTTTTGTGTGTAATAGTAATAACTTCCATGATGGGAGTTTGAAGCTCCGAATAAAAGGTCTCCATTCCCTAAAATATCTTTGATGCTGACTACCATGAGCCTAATTCCCTAACATAGCCATGCGTTGGATTTCCACTGTTTATATGCAAATTTCAAAGTGTAAGGCTGAAGCACATGAAATTGATGCAGTCTGAGCATGAAATTGATGGCCAAATATGGGCAATTTAATATGGCTCAACTTTTATATTTAATCCATAATTAGGCATTAACATCTATGTGAAACTACTTGCAATGGTATCACAAAGCAAACACTAAACAAATAAATAAAAATAAGACAAAATAACTTCGTTCTGTGTGAGTTTAAAAGAAGTCAAAACCAAAGGTTTGGGGAAAAGAGAATCAAGAAAAGGGACTCATAGGTTCTTCATAAATTTTCTTTGATTAGACCTTAGCTAGACATGGCATTCATGGTACCATCTATCACATATTGATGAATTTATCTTTGAAAAATTGTGTTAGATTAGAAAGTGCAGGCTGGGTGGCCGGGTGCGGTGGCTCATGCCTGTAATCCCAGCACTTTGGGAGGCCGAGGCAGGCAGATCACAAGATCAGGAGATGGAGGCCATCCTGGCTAACACGGTGAAACCCCGTCTCTACTAAAAATACAAAAAATTAGCCAGGTGTGGTGGTTGGGTGCCTGTAGTCCCAGCTACTCAGGAGGCTGAGGCAAGAGAATGGCATGAACCCAGGAGGCGGAGCTTGCAGTGAGCCAAGATCGCGGCACTGCACTTCAGCCTGGGTGACAGAGTGAGACTCCGTCTCAAAAATAAAAAATAAAAAAATAAAAAATTAAGTGCTAACAAGACTCTCATGCCTTTTTCAGCACTGGCATATAGAACACATACATAAAGCTGAGACTTAAAAAATAATAATCTATAAACCTGACTTGAAAGAAAATGTAATTTTTGCTAAAAAAAATTATAGTATCTTCAATGATAATTAAAAATAGCAAGCTGTAGGTTATACTAATGATTCATATTTTCATGAAAAAAATTTAGGTATATTGAAGGATTGAGTGTTTCTTTCCTCTGATTTCCCAGGGCTTCCCTTTCTTGTTTTCAATACATACACACCCGCACACACAACAACCACCTTAATATACATTGTTTAAAAAGTGGGTGAAGGTACTGCTGGACCTAATTAACATAACAATATCAGAGCAAGCCAAGTTCTGAATAGCCTTCCTCAAAACTTCCTGAAAGTTTTTCTATTTCAATTCAGCACATGAAGTCTGGAAAAAAAAAAAAAAAGAAAAAGGAAAAAGTTGTCAGGGTTTTACTTTTCCTACCTGAGTTACCAGTACCATTCCCTTTCTTTCCACCGAGGCACAGGTCCATCTGTCTTGCCACTGCTAAATTTAAAGGCTAGGGGGTATTATACACATCTGCCCTAGGAAACGCAATCAGCGTTTTCTCCACAAACACAGATTCCCATGACAGCCAAACAGAAAAGAGGGGGAAATAAATGAGAAGCTGAGGGTATTGAATTTCTCTTAGACCTACCACCTGATTCTCATTTGACCCACCCTCTGGGTCTTACAAGCACACCTTCATCACTTTTTATTCACATGGCTCTTTTACCAGCTGGGAATGTGAAATTCTAAGCCTTCATACTTTTCCAAGTTACTGCACAACAATCTTAGCAGGACAAAAGAATATTTAAGAAGTCCTTTCTATCTTTTTTTTAGGTTGTTGGACCCTTTTTTAGAGGCTATCAACTCCAACTGTGTACCTCCAGCACCTAGTACAATGCCTTCCACATAGTTGGTCCTCTGCAAATATTTGCTGAATTGATTTTAAGTTTGAAGTAAACAGCACAGGATTTCTTGGGCTGAAAAGTCACATTGCAGGTGGCACACTTGTATTGCTCAGTATTGCTGCACCAATGCAGCAAGGCATATTGCTGCAAATTCGTCATCTAAATGATGGAGCTACAGAGGGAAAGGTTTTCTAAAAAAGATGATCCACAAGCTAAAGCAACAAGAGAAACAGACAAATGCTTATAGAATTTTTCCCGTTTATTCTGTCCATCTGGTGGCACTCTCAAATGTGTTTTGACCTATGGGATAATGATTTGTGTATCACAGGGGCAGATGAGCAAGTGTGGACTTGAAATAAAGGTAGAATTCAAACAAGCAGAAGTGAATGTTTCTGGAAATCTTAAGACATGAAAAATGGTGTATGCGAAGGGACGAAAGACCATGAAGCGTAGAAACAAATAGGGTGGATGACAGTAGCTTTTGTGCAACGAGGCCTTGTCTGTATTGTGAACTACAAATGAAACGTGCATTGGAGACCTAGCCTTCCAGATTCAGTCCAGGGGAGAACAATAGGGCTTTTCTTCAGAGCACGTTTTAAAGACCATTACTATAGCCTGAATTTATGACAGAAGAATCATTTTGGGATATGCAGTGATTCCACTCAAAGTTAAGTATCTCCTTCTGCCAAGGGTAACCAGATTTAACTAAAAGCAACAACAACAAAGATCATTCAGTTAAATTTGAACTCTATAATTGATGAATAATTTTCTAGTGTAAGAATGTCCCAGATCATGCATGAGGCATAATGCAAAAGTGCTTTTTTAGTGTCAGTATGCTCCAATCATATTACATGGGACATACACTAAAATTCTGCTACTTGTCTGGAATTCGAATTTGACTAGGTATTCTATATTTTATCTGGAAATGTTATTCCTGCCTCATCAGCCTTCAGGGGTTTTGCTTAGTTACTTTTAGGCTTGACAAATCTCTCCAAGCCTTGACTCAAAATACCAGCTTCTTTAGCTTTCAAAGGTAATTGCTGTTTTGAATTTAGGTGTTAAGAGGGACTTTTATAATTATTTATTGATGTTTTTCTGAAAATTTTCTATATCTAAGTTATGGATTAAAACTCAAATCTTTATTTCTAGTTTAGATTATCCACTAAAGTAACTAAAAATAGTATGTAATGATCTAACATGAGTTCAACTGTGCTAATTTTTCTTCATTGGGCACTTTAAAATTTGAGGCAAAATCTTCAACAAAATTAAATCATGTAATGTTTCCTGAACTCCTGAATTTCCTCATTTCCCTTTCACGATGGTCCTGTGAGGTATTCCACAGAACATAAGTGAACAAACAGGCTCGGGGGAGTTTGGGGGGGGATGCACTTCAAAGTCCCCATAACTAACTAATGGTATTAACTTTTGTACCTAGAACCCATGATGGCAAATTTAGTCAATTTATTTACACTATAACTGTCTCACAAACAGCAATAAACATTCCTTGTCATCACTTTTCAGTGATTCTCAAAACTTCCAGATATGCAAGTGAAAATGAGTTGTTGCTTTCTGATTATTTATGTGAATATTCTCCCTATGTCTTTTCTCTTTTGGTTAATAATAAAAATGACTGACAATATTTACACTTGTTGCAAACACTGCTAAGCATATTAACATGTTGCATTTTACTTGATGTTATTAAAATGTCATTAAATGATTGTATTCAATAATCAGGAATTCCGTAAGCCATTGGAAGTAAGAAAAACGACAGCAGTTTACAATCTTCTGACACATGGATATAACCTTTTGGCAGGTACCACAGGAGATAAACTTTTACATCTTAATGTTCTCTATTTGATGGACAGATGGTGCTAGATCAAGAAACAGACTTTGAAGTCTGAAAAAGAACAATTCTCAACAACAGGAAAAATGGTATTTATTCTCTGTGAACCAAAAAAAAATATTAAAAAATATTAAAATGCTGAAGTATCAAGAATTTGTGTTGGTGGTTACAGATGTTTATAAGAAATTATTTTAATATTGGAGTTAATAGAAAGGAATCCTGTAAATTCAGTGAACAAATAGAAAATAGCAGCTGATTCCAGAAATTGCTAAAAAACTCCCAATGATTCCAGAAACTGCTAAAAACTCACAACTTTGTTTGCAAAGTTTTCAAAGCTCTGGTCCATCATCAGTTACCCTCTAACTCTGAAAGTTGGTTACATCATCACAGACACCTTTCTTAGCTTTTTTCCCTTCCTGCTGCCTGCCTATCTGTGGGGAGTGAGAGGTATTTTCTCACCATTCCAAGGAATTATTTGGTTTCCCCTGTATCCTTTGTGACCTACCACCCAATCCAAAAGACCCATTTCAGAGCTCCTCTTGGTTCCCTCCCGTCTTTATTCTGAATGGCTGGCCTTAATCAAATGCAATGGATTGTATAGGCAGTATGATGACCAATAAATTACCTCACTTGTCAGAGCTCACTTCACATATATGTAGCACATAACAATGAAAATATAGGGGAGTAGCCTCCTTAATTTTAGGCCAACATAATAATGCGTTAGCCACACAATTGTCAGAGTACTTAAGCCAATTTTATGCACATATAGTAACTGGAAAATAATGTTCTTTCACTAGATAATAAAAATAAGAAATCTATTAAGATATTTTCTAGTATAGGTAGTGAAATCTGAGTTACTTAGAAGTGACATAAAAGGTAATGGCCGCCTTTTGATATATTTGTGAATCACTCAATAGGATGGCCCAAATAAAGAAAAAAGCCTGGAACAAATAGAGAAAGCCAAACAAATGATTCATCACTGAATTATTTTTGTTGGAATTTCTGATCTTAAAGTTTATGAAATAAAACAGCACTTTATAGAAAGTGAAATTTTGAATGAAAAATTTTTAAGCTGGAGCAGATTGTTATACATTATAGCAAAATTTCACTGAGAATTTTAAAGACCCAAATGAAACAGATCATACAGTAGAGATAGAGGATTGCTAGAATGGAAGATATGTCTGTGATCTGACATTTGCAAGTGATGCCATTCAGTTTCTCTTTGCCTGCCAGGTCTCTCTTTGTATGAAATAGTTGCAATGCTGGGATCTTCTGTCCACCTCCAATAACTTACTAGTCTTACTTCTAAGTTCCACATCCCTGTTAGGGATACATTCAAAGATATGCTGTCCATTGGGAATATTGTTCAAAGAGATGCTATCAGGAATGTTAAGAGGATTTCTGCACCGGTTTTGAGTTGGATTAGAATCTCTTAAGTTTCTTTTAAATTTCAGTGGCTTATAACTGTATTACGACTTTCTTCTAAATAATAGATATTTTTGTCAAAGCACAGTAAGACTGTGGCTATACAATGCAGATTAGCAAATGAATTGCTGTCTCTGCATAATAGCGTTATTGAACTTTTGATGAATAATTAATTATGATCTTGATTTCAGTTGTCCATGAAACATAAATTTTGTATTTCCATAAGGGAGCATTTAACCTCTATTTTGAACACCAACATAGGCAGTTCCATGAGTATGTTAATTTCATTTTAGGACATACCTTCTTCATGAAACTCTTCTAGACACATCAACTCCAGACTAAATGGTTTTTTGATCTATATCAGGCATGACAGCAGATGTAGATCTTGGTTTATAAACTCAAGCTTTTAATTTATATTTATCATATTCTTTATATGTATTTAAAATAAAAGCTAGCATAAAATTCCATCTTAGGCATTACTAAAGTTTTCTCCGCAAGTATAATGCTTCTTGAGCCTCATATAGCAAAAAACACCGGCAGCCATCCTACCCGCTTCAGTGGTGACTCACCTTTCTACATTATCAGTACAAGACTCTCTATCGCTGCTGAACTCTTCTGATGATTCTGCTGCTTCTATGCTTGAGGCATGAATTTTTGTTATAATGTTGGCAATCCCTATGTCTAGAGTTCTGTCTCCAAATGCACCATACCCCCAATGACACCACATGCAGCTATCTGAGGACTTGCCATCTCACCTGGAGACTGTCACCAGCTGAACATGAATCTCTGCTATATGTGGGAAAAAGCTGACCATCAGCTTCTTTATAGTTTAGCAGAAGTCTCTCTTCCTGCTGTCTACAATTGTATTTTTCTCTGTCTGGTTGTGGTATTCCATCTCAGGCCTTTTCTGCCTAGCTACTTGCTTAAAGAAGAAAAAATAGAGATATGCCAAATGTAAACTAATAACTCAAGAAATAATTCTTCACCAATACCATTGGGCCATTTATCTCTAATGAACGCTTGTTATTTCCCTGAGAAAAATGTACTGTATTATTTGTTCTAGTCATCTTTCACCTGATGTTTCTCACTGCTATCTATGTAACTAATATGGGAAATATATGTGCCAGGGTTTATGTGATAATAAATCAATCTTCGGTATTCAGTTTGTGAGGGTTGTGGGGAGGAAAATGTCATAGTGATTCCCGTTACACAACATTTAGCACTTATGTCTGGTCTACTCTAAAACTGTTAAACCAACAATATTTCTTTAATTTGATGAATAATTTGTGTGATGACAATCTGTTTAATAAAAGGCGGATAAGCCCAAAATAAGTAGGTCACTAACCTTTCGTGTTTCTCATGTAAGACATGGCATTTCAGCAGCTAATTTTTGTGTTTTTAGTAGAGGTGGGGTTTCACCGTTTTGGCCAGGGTGGTCTTGATCTCCTGTCTTCGTGATCTGCCCACCTCGGCCTCCCAAAGTGTTGGGATTACAGGCATGAGCCACCTTGTCCGGCCTTTTGTTTTGTTTTGGTTTTAGACTGTGTCTCATTCTGTTCCCAGACTGGAGTGCAATGGTGTCTCAGTTGACTGCAACCTCCGCCTCCCGGGTTCAAGTGATTCTCCTGCCTCAGCCTCCCGAGTAGCTGGGACTACAGGCACCCATCACCACGCCCAGCTAATTTGGTATTTTTAGTAGAGCCGGAGTTTCTCCATGTTGGTCAGGCCAATCTCGAACTCCCGATCTCAGGTGATCCGCCTGCCTCGGCCTCCCAAAGTGCTGGGATTACAGGTGTGTGAAGCACTGCGCCCAGCCTGTACTATGATTTTTATAGTCATAAACTTATCTCATACCTCAGTAACTCTCTAAAGTAGGTAGTTGTATTAGTTACTGTAGGCTAACTGCCATAACAAATAACCAAATATATTAGTGGCTTAACACAATAAAAATTTTCACTCATGTCACAGTCCAACATAAGACAGTAAGGTGTGGGTGGTGGGGTCCAGAACATTGCAATCCAGGTTTCTTCCATTGATGGCTCTGCAGCCTAACATCTTGAAGTCCTTCACTGGACAACCGATTAGCAAATAAAGTATAAGAAAGAATGAATTACACATAGGAGGTTTTCAGGATCAGGACCAGGCTGATAAATGGCTTACCTACTTTCTGTCACCATTTTATTAACTAATTCAGTCAAATTACTCCAACTAATTGCAAAGGAGGCTAGGAAATGTAGGCAGCCAGTCTTCCCAAGATAAAAATGACACTGATTTTGGTGAACATACTACCTTTGCTGCAGTGTAATTAAATTAATTTTATGTGCTGAGAAAACTGAACCTTGGAGAAGTTAAATAACTCACTCAAGTCAATGTAGCTAGTATGTGAGAAGACTGGTTTGTCTACCTAGAAAATCAATGAAATTTCTGTAGAAAAATATGAGAAAGGTACATTTTCAAACTTAGTAACTAATGAAACTGTATAAGGATGTCTTGACAGCAGAAAACGTCAGGATATTTTATCTTTTAGTGGACAATTCTAGGCAAGTCTAATATTACACTGCTTAAGTCTAAAGACTGAAATATGTATGATACACACATAAATTATGTATGTCTTTGTCTGGCATTCATTATTTCCTCTAAATCGTTCTATGGCTTTTTGGAGACATTATGAATTAGGTTATTAAGGTGCTCAGCCAACTTTCTCACCGTGTTAACCATTTATGTAGCAATTGGATGGATATATTATCACCATACTTTCTTCCTAATGTCTCATGATAACAGGCTAGGTTGTGGGTTTTATGCTGGCATGAAATTCAGATATTATAAATCTGAGCTGTTGACTCAGTAACCTTAATGTGGAGGCAAAGATGCTGACTGATCACTTGTGTAATAATCTACTGTATTCATTCTCCATGATCCATTTGTTTCACTCCTAGAAACAAAATCTTTTTTTTAAAAGGAATCATTTGACCCTAGCGAGTGTTGAATTTCAGCTTTCCAGTTTTCTGTGACTTGAGAATTGTATAAAATATACAATGAAGAATTATTAAAAATCAAACACCTTGATGTGGAAAACAGTTTTTACATCCCAAGAATGTCAATAATATATTTAGACGTCTACAATCTGTTTTAATAGTTACTTTGGCAGAATGGAAAGTACTGTGCAGTTGATTTGAGAAGTGCAAAATGTGGGTTCTGGCTCTGTAAGCGTTGGCTACAGGTTTTGGTGGACCGATTCATTTATGCAAAGCAGTTCATGCATTAATTCATTCAGCACATGTCAACTGAGTTCCTACAATGGATCAAACACTGTGATGTGCTGCCAGTTACAAATAACTTAGAAGCAAAGAAAATAAAAAGAAAAAAGTTTCTTTCTGTTAAAGTAAGCACCTTAAGATCTACAAGCATGTAATAGACCAGAGTAGAACTATGTATAGATATCTGAAGCAAATGTGTTCTCAGGAATATTGATTAGCAGAAAGAATGAAGTGCATAAATAAGGAAAATGTGTAATATAAAATTTTATATAACTATTCTTTAGAATGTTGAATCTGGGCTGAATGGTAGAGGCATGTGTCAAAACATCTTAAGCTGTTGAATTAAAGATGAAGGCTATAAAAGCATATCCTTAAGAAAGAAGAAATTATAAGATAAGAGGACAACATGGAGAAACCACTATATCCACCTCTATTATCTTGGAGTCTATGTGTATAGACAGCCCAAAGTTGTAGTTTGGGAAGTTCTGAACGGTGGGTAGTAGTACATGAGAATGACACCCATCAGCTTCTAGAGAGCATCTCCTGGTAATTAGGCCAGTTTGAAAGGATACTGTGTTACAATTTAGCTATATTTATAGTTGTTTTAAACCATACCTAAATCAAATATAATACATTTTTATTATCTACTTAATGTCAATGGAGAGGACAGGAGACAAAGACCATCCTGGCCAACACGGTGAAACCCCGTCTCTACTAAAAACACAAAAATTAGCTGGGTGTAGTGGCGCATACCTGTAATCCCATCTACTCGGGAGGCTGAGGCAGGAGAATCCCTTGAACCCAGGAGGCAGAGATTGCAGTGAGCTGAGATCGTGTTACTGTACTCCAGCCTGGTGACAGAGAGAGACTCCATCTCACAAAATAAAAATTGAAAAAGCATAGTACAGTTTAACAGAGTCAGGTACTTAGTCTCAGCTTAGTTCCACTTCCTCTTTGTTCAGCGTAAAGATCCAAATACGTCTAGCCTTTACATATCAACTTTTACATTTGACCGTTTTGCGATCATGTGTAAAAGAAGGAATATTTTCTAGGGATACTAACTCACTTTACAATAATAATGTGCAGTAGTTTCTTACAGTATATTTTTTGTTATTGAAATTATAATTTCATTTTCCCATCCAACTCTTTTTGACACATGCAGACAAACAATTTGAAATACAGTTTGGAGACCTAATACAATTCAGAATGTCATTTGAATTTATGCCCTAAAATGTAAACTCCAACTGGGAATTCTTTATGGGTACATTAGAAGGAATGTACATTAGAAGGAATGTATAACTCAGGTATATTTTGTATAACTAACAAAGGATACATGTGACATCTAGGTAGCCATTGCTTTGTGCTTATAGAAAATGAGTGGGATGGGGAAATGACTGTTGACAATTTAATTCTTATTGAAAGTATATGTAAGTTAATTCCAAAATAAGTTGGGATGCTTTGGTCTATTTAAAAAATGTATTTGGTCTATTAAAAAAATTCTAGTGGAAGATGAACAGTGATAGAGTCATTGATCTAGGCTGAGAGAATTGATGGTCTGAAAACTTCTAAAGTTTGTTTTAAATTACCCTGGTTACATTTCACATTTTGAAATGAGGATCTGAGCAGCTTTATATATACATATATACTTGGTGGCTTGTTATCATTAAGTCAACTCTTCTTTTTAGAGGGTTTTTTGCAGAAGGTTTAGGCATAATCTCTACATTGAGAACAGAAATGTTGCGGAAAATTTAGCTGAACCTTTGCAATACAAGTTCTCAGTATCACTTTGCCACTGGGTCACATTATCTAAATCTCACTTTCATTGAATACTTGCTGTCAACCTGCCTCATAGGGCTTTACAGATCTATTTTATCCACTTCTCATGACAACACTGTGAAGTAGATGACAGCATCAATCACAGTGTTGTCCATGAGAAAACTAAGACTTAAAGAGGTTAAGTTACTGCTCTTGCTTCTAAATCCCATGAAATTTTTTATCCAAATGAGACTTGCCAATATTGAGCACACAGGTTATATATCTGTTATGGTACATTTCTGTTGCAAATAGAAAATTGCCCCTTCTTTCTACTCTGTTATCAATGGGGTATGTGTGTCTGTGTTGCTATCTGTTGATCTCTTTTCCTCCTCCTTACCTCCTTTAAGCATGACGGTGGACAGTATGTGTGTACGTGGCAAGAAAACACCTCCGACAGTTTTTATTACACGTATGTGGCAATAAAACACCTACAGCTTCACAGAGCTTTGATTATCAATTTGGATCTAACGCCAACAGTGCCCACAGCTCTAGACCCTCAAATGGTGAGTGTCAACAAGCCACTTCAGATTGTCCTTGTTGAAGAGATGCTCCGATCCCCACGTGACCCTTGTTAAGTCCCTTCTCTCACACTTCTGAAGCAACACCTGAGGCAGTGGTGTAGACTCTACAACTCAAAATGTGTACAATTGCTTAGTTCAAATTCTTTAACCACCAATGTGACATTGTATATTGGATTGTGTCACAATTACAGTCGGTGGTTTTACTGTAAGTCCTAACATCTTAAGTGCTGCCTTGACATTTTTGAGCCTTATAGAGCCCCAAACCCCTAAACGCAAGTTCCCTTACTCTCCCCACTCAAGGGGAAGGCTTCCCACCTGGCTGCACTCCACCCACACCAGACCAGCTGCACTCCACCCAGTCTTCAACCTAACAGCTTTCACTTCCCTGGTAGCCCATGAAATGATTCAAACATCCAATTGCATCCTCCCTCAGGAATCAGTGGGCACCACCCCTCCTGTTGTGACAAAACCTATCTCCAACAGCCTCTTTGGGTCCCCTGTGTGGCCCTGAATAGCATGAAATGTCCTCCCCCAGGTGATGAGGGTGACTGATAAACTGTTGTCCATCTCATCTGTCCAGTTTTGGGCATCACATAGTCAGCCACCTCATCCTATTTAGGGTAGAAGAATTTCCCTTTGCCAATAGGGGGAATAGAAGAAAACCAAAACAGTAGTTCCTAGCATTTAGATTTTACAAGCACATTTCTGTTAAAAACAAAACAAAAAACGTTACAGTTTACTACATAGAAGATAGAAGAGAAATGTTAACCAATGTATTTAGGACTTAATCTCAGAATAACAGTTCTTTAAGTTGAATAATTAACTTAAATAATTTATTTTTATGGAAAACTCACTGCCCTGTCTTTATTTTTCTCATTGTGCTGCACATTGGCGAAAGCTTAAGAACTGATTGGCACAGTCTGTGGACAGATGTGTGAGAAACGCTGACTCCTGTGTCTGGAGTCTTTCACTATGTTTGGAAGTGAACTGATTTTCTATTTTTGCTCTTGTCCACAGCTGTGTAAGACCTTGTATTGTCCCAACAGCTGCCAAATTTTGGTAAAACAAAGGATGTAATATTTAGGCCATTATTAGTACCAAATCAAATTGTCAATCAATCTGGGAGTCCTTTCTATTACCTGTGACTACAACAGTCAAACCATGGAGTATTTTACTTTTTATAGATACTGCCTTAAACTCATTCTATGTGAAGATTTCCATATCTGTTTAATTCATATGAATGATTAAATATGACATTTAGACCTCAGACCAAAAGTATTTGGCACATAATTAAAGATCTCATCAAGGGGTAGATTAGGTTACTTTAAAAAATGTTTATAGACACCACCCAACACAATTATACATTGGAAAATTATGTAACCATTAAAAAGAATGAAGTAGATCCTTACTTGTTGGTATGGAAAGGTATTCTAGAAAGATGGTACATTGAGGAACAGAATGTATAGTATACCCTAATTATATAAGAGAAAAGATTATACAGACATGTGAAGATTGTTTGTATATGCATAAAAATTCTCTGAAAGAATTAAAGAAGAAATGGATAAAATGCTACCTCTTGAACAATGGACAACTACCAAGTAAAGATTTACTTACAAGTGCCTATAGTGCAGCCAGTCAGTGCTGTTGATTAAATAATACCCATATAGTTTAGATTTTATTTCTGTGGAGTAGCAAAGTTGGCACTTTCTTAGGAAAATATAAAAGCTTAAAATAGATTATTACCTCAAGATAGGTTCAGCCAACCTCCCAAAGGGCTAAGATACTATACTAAGGGAAGGTCTGGGAATGTCAATGTGTTCTTACTAAAAAGGAAGTTTTGGTCTACTCTCATTCTACCTGGAAAGCTCAAACTTACACAAAATTGTGCATGAAGAAAAAATCGAAGAAGAATGTCACTGTGGCACATGCACAGTATCTGAGTTTATATAGCATCACAACTATTTATTTATCCAACAAGGCAAGTTTTACTGCATCATGTAATTCTCAGTTGTTTTAATAAAGTAACCTGTTACGAGAGCTTTCTTATTCTATCCATTTAACCATTTAGGAGTCTCAACACAGAATTAACAATTTAGTGTTCACTAAATAGCTAATGCAGAGAAGATGTTCTAAAAATACAAGTTCAACTACTTAAGGATAATCTAGACCCATGATAGCAAATTCATATTTTCCAGGTAACCTGGGCATTCTCTCTCATGCATAATTTATTAGAGAGGCCATGCCTGTAATTCTTTTTTTTTCAGTAAAAACACTTCTGGTTACCAGCTGATGCATAGCAAACCTCTCCACACTTCTTGAAGTAAAATAGCACTGTTTAGTCAGGCAAGGTGGTACACATCTGTAGTCCCAGCTACGTGGGAGGCTAAAGGGGGAGGATCGCTTGAGTCCAGGAGAGTGAGTCCAGAATAAGCAACATGTGAGACTCTATCTCTAAGAAGACAGACAGACAAAAACAACACTCTTATTAATATCTCAGATTCTGTGATTCAGGGATTTGGATACGAAAAACTAAGGATGACTTGTCTTGGCTCCATGATGTTTAGGGGTGGAATCATCTGGAATAAAAGTCAGCAAACTCCTTAAAGAGCCAGAGAGTAAATATTTTACTCTTTGGGGACCACATACAGTCTCCATTGCACATTTATCTTTTTAAAATACTGCTTTAAAATTTAAAAAATAAATTTTAACTCATGAATGTCACAAAAACGGGCAGCAGGCCAGAGCTGGTCCACAGGCTGTAACTTGCCAGCTCCTGACATGGAGGCTTTTTCACTTTTATATCTTTCCACTTTCACTTTTATGTCTTTTCACTTTTATGAGAGAGAGAGAGAGAGGAGATTCACATGTCAGTACTTGAAGGTAAGAAGGCTATGATACCATCTTATAATCAGATCCTTTATGTATTTAACTCACTTCCTGGATCTTCCCACATGATGAATTCTGTTCATATGTCAATATTTTTTGACTTAACTTGTTTGAGGATATCATCCATATTTTTAATGTTCAATATTAATCAGAAGTGCCTCATAAGAGTAAAAATTAAAACAATTAGTCTGGAGAAGTTATGACTTCCAGCTCAAATTGCTGTCCCTGTTATATTTGGTTTATACTAGCATCTGTTCTCCACAGACCTTGAAAATGGTTAACTCTTTCAAGTCATACAAAGTATTCTTTCAAGTTGATCTACCTTATATTGTGTGCAGCAATATATACTCCCCATTTTCTCATAATGGGCAGGTAGGTACCTCTCAGCCGCTCAGTTTTGGAGACCTTTTTAAAGTTTGGAACATAAATTAAATATTTATGCCAAAACAAAGACAGATAGCCACAGAAAATATTTCTCTTAATAAAATGCAATCACTGTAACTCAAACTGTTGTCAAAAGGATAAATGCAAGTTAACTTTCAAAAACGTTTTGCTTCATGATCCATGGAATTAATAACTCATGTCATGAACTTAACTGAGTGCATCTTAACATTCTTTGTTACTTCTTTGTGTTCTTGCAAGTGTTTTCTAATTTAATGTCCATCTTTCTTGCAAGGGGTCCTTTGAGAGTTAAAAATAGAATTATATTTTCTCATCTAATTAAAATGTCAATCAGTTATTCTGGCTTATTAAATATAATGGCTGCTACCCAAGTTTTCATTTAGATCCTGATTGTTTTGCCATGTCACTCAAAAATCTATGCTTTGCAACTCATCCGATACTTTTTTCTCTCATTAGCGTAAAACATGTTAAGAGTCCTGCTGTAGCACTACTTCAGTGCAGGAAATGATTTGGATAATAAACAGCTGAAAAACAAAATGTTATGTACTAGCAGAGAAGAAAAACAGATTAACAGTTAAACAAAATGAATATAAACTTTTCTCTACCATTCCTTGTAATTTTATATATTGAAATTTAGAACTGAAAAAAAAGTCCCAGAAGTTTACCAGAAGACAGTCTTATTAGACTTTCTCTTTCTTTTTGTCTTTCTCTTGCCTTTATTTTTTTCCCACTTGTTCCAATTTTCTACTTTACTCTCTCCATCTTGTCTATAAAATGTAGTGGTTGGACCAAATGAGATGTAAAATGATTTCTGGCTTTAATTTTTGTGATTTGCATTAACTTCTGAATATATTTTAGAGGTTCCAAGGTAGCAGATCCTTAAAATTGAAAATGCAGCTGGGTGCGGTGGCTCACACCTGTAATTCCAGCACTTTTGGGAGGCTGAGGTGGGTGGATCATGAGGTCAGGAGATTGAGACCATACTGGCTAACTGGTGAAACCCCATCTCTACTAAAAATACAGAAAATTAGGCGGGCGTGGTGGCGGGCACCTGTAGTCCCAGTTACTTGGGAGGCTGAGGCAGGAGAATGGCATGAACCTGGGAGGCAGAGCTTGCAGTGAGCCAAGATCACGCCACCGCACTCCAGCCTGGGTGACAGAGCGAGACTGTGTCTCAAAAAAAAAAAAAAGTGGTAAGGGACAAACTGGATTCTGAAATACTGTCAGTTGTGTATTTACTGTGAATTAATTTTGGATTATGGAGAGCAGTTTTTTTTTTTTAAGTAGGTCTTGCCATGTTGCTCATGCTGGTTTTGAGATTACAGGCATGCACCACTCTACCTGGCCCAGAGAGCAGATTATAAAAAGAAGGAAACTTGATGCAGGGTCCCCTGACTGTAGTGTCCAGATCAAAACACTCATTACTATTTTTGATTGTGCTCAAAGCAGTGACAGCCCAGTTTGTGCCTCTGTGACCAGTAGCTTAAGGATGGTTTGAGAATCAAATTCTTTTTGTTGCAAGTAACAGAAATGCCCTTGAGCTGGGAAGACAAGTGAGGTTAAATTATTATAGGAATACAGGGTGGCTGGAGACATTCTTCAGAAAAAAACATGAACCAACTCCTCACGGTACTACAAGATAACCCAGCAAGTCCTCTATCTTTCTGTCTCTATGTTCATTTGTCTCTGTTTCAATCTTCTTCGCCGGTAAAGACTGGCTTTCTCTGTTTTCTGGATTCCACAGAAAAACCCATTACCATAAATAGTTACTAGCATACATCTCTGTTCTAAAGTCAGCCACACCTTAGAATGACTTGAACTCTGGAATCTTAGACTCAATTTTAAATCATTAGCCTTGTTGAGTCATTTGAGGCCATGGGGGAAGATCATATTGGGGAGGCAAGCTGCTATCATTATAACCATGTAAATAGCAGAGGGAAGGATGAAGTTACCAAAGAAGAGAAAATCATTGAGAACTGGAGACAAGCCAATTGGGCTCCACTCTAAAGAGGAAAATATTTTCCAGGAAAACCTGGGTAATTCATGGGTCTATGATTCTTTGGTTCTTTTCTGTTTCCTTCAGAAGTCTCCTGAGGAAAGATTTTATTATTCAGATGGCAAGCATGCAACACAAACCCTCAAACTATCTCTAGAAAATAATTTTAATGTTATCATTGTGTTGAATCTACCTGTATCCTTCTTTCTAAACAGGCTTTGCAGCAGCTTACGAAAAGGAAATATGATTTTCTTAATGTGGATATGGCTATAGAACGTAAAATAATGTGATCAAATTCACTATCAATTTTGGTGCTAAACCTGATTTTAAGACCCACGAATCCTTACTTTCTGGTTTTCTAACTTAGGAGAACAACACATGAAATGGAACAGTGAGACAAATGGAACCATGAGACAGTAGATGAACTGATCCGTTTATCAAATAATGAGTTATATATCTGTATAATTTACGTGAGTCAGGAGAAACCTTTCTCATGCTCAGTAAGCACAAGAGCCCCTGAAAACTCAAATCACAATGAAATTCTATCTGCAAAATATTTTTAGTTTCATGGTTAAAAGGCTGTAGAATTCAAGTATAAGCACATATGGTGCCAGAAAGTACTTGGTTCTGCTTGCTTTCATTCATTTATTCATTTACCCAATAAATATTTACTGAAAACAATTACTGTGTGCCAAGCGCCATGATATAAGTAATAGGAAGGAAAAGACACAGCCTCTGATTTCAAAACTAAGGTTACTAAAACAAGGCAACATGTTTGATAGTACAATAGATCAAGTACAGAGAACCAAAGATGCATAAAGAAGAGTCTTGGTCAGGATGATTGAAGGAAGTCTCACCTCTGAGGAGTCTTCATGGTGGTCTAATAGAAGCAAAAAGTTAGGAAACGAATTTTCAGCAAGAGGTAGAGCAAGTTCAAATTGCTGGTGTGGTGAGAGAACAAAGAGAGCTGAAGGAATTATATAAATCATTAAATACAGGCAGAGCATAGGGTTTCAGAGAAGACAGCAAGCCATTGTGAGAAATGAGACTGTCTTCTTAATCATTCTTTTGAAAAGCAAATATTCATTCCATTAATAAATATACATAAAGCACCCATTATCTGTTCTCAATATGTATTCACTTAGAGATCCTATTAGGATAAGGTATTCTAAAAAGGAGTACACTCTTAGGTCCCACCCTCATCAAGGCTTCTATAAAACTCAAGGCCCTTACTTGTAACCAGAGTCCCTAATCCCATCTTCCTGGACCCCATGTAAGCCCTTACTCAGTGCCAAAAGTGTTCTCATTGACTTGATTACAGGAACCAAATTTCCATCAATGGCAACTCTTCTTGGAATCAATTACCCATAGATTACCAAAACACCAAAGGGCTTTGTTACCTTAGGATATAATATGAACGAATGCTAAGCAATGTTATGATGTAAGGGTACTTCCCAAATTTTTCCACAGATGTGTATCATCCTGTTAATCCTCCAATATGTATCATGGGAGCCCTCAGACCTACCACCACTCCCTATCAACTGCTCAATTCCCTCACAGTTCATCTATACTTCATTCCTTTTGAAATTTCTCCCGCAATCTGAGTTCTGAATCAATTCATCACCAGAATCTTCAGTCTCATGAAGCTCAGTGTTCTTTAATTTGACTCACAAAAGCACTTTAGTCGATCAAAAACATTTTATAACTTCAGAATTTTCTGTCCCTCAATAACCCAGCTCAATCTCCATCATGTTCACCCAAATTATTTTATACTCACCCTCGTCAGGCCCCAGATACAAATCTGTCCTTCATGCATTACATTCAATAATTACTCAAATAAAAGAAATTATAAATTTATTTTCCCACTTATCAAAAATAATTCACCTCTTAATAGCTTTCTGCCAATGGGCCTTCTAGTCGTCATGATTAATATAAGTACTATTTCAACATTGATTTGATATCCTTCTAGCTAAAAAGAAAGTGACTTGACATTTTCTTTAGCCTGGACTAGCTTGTCATAAGGAACAGTAAAATTTCCATCAAGACTTTTTAAATGCAGATTATAACTCAAGCTTCCTTCCTTTTGCTAATATGGTGAAGTCCAGGCTAATTAAAAGCTATTGAAATCTTCAACCTGTACAGACATGCAGGACTTTTATGCCCTGCATGTCCATATTTGAAAAACGTAAGAGTTTTCAAGAGATTTTCCAAGATTAAGTCTGACCTGAGACAAGAGGGGTTTGCATTTTGTAAAAGCAATTTTTTCTCATGACAAAAGCAATACGTATTCATTGTAGAAAACATATTCAATGCAGATAAGCAAACAAACAAAAATACAAATCATACATAATACCATAACCAGGAAACCGTCATTTTGGCACTCCTAGCTTATCACCTTTTCCAGAAGATGCCTGAAGAATAACATTCCCAGTCAAATATGTTGGAGACACATGGTGCATGCTGGGGTCTCCGAAAGGCACTGGGTAGGGGCCCACTGGTCTGCACTCTCGCAGACCATCAAATATAATTCATTTTAACAAAACACACATATGCATAAATAAACACACATATATATACATATATACCGTATTTTAACCAAATAATGCTTTGTAACTGTTTACTACAATGGTACCGAGGGCACATCCATAGGCCTCAGGAGAGTCTACCCTTTGCAGGTGAGCCCACCTTCAGGCTTGGTTTGAGTCCTTCCCCACGGCCCTTCTGGCTCCGGGTATGACAAGGGTTGTACATGAGGGAAAGGTGATTCTGTAGGAGGTGGCTGTGGCTGTGTCCCTTGGGCAGAGCAGCCTTCTCTGCAGGGCCCTGCTGCTCCTGGGGGTCCCCTGCAGCATATGTGCCTCACTGCCCATGGGGGTGCCTGTGGGCAGACTCATCCTTATCAGCTCAGAGTCAGGGCTTATGGGGCTCACTTAACAGTGCCAGAGGATCCCCCAGCTTGTAACAACCACTGAGGCTGCTGCAGGGAACATACCTTAGCAAAATCAAGCCCAGAGCTCCTGAAGGTTGGCCCTGCAAGGGAAGCTCCTCCTGGGGTGGCCAGGCCTCTTGAGCCCTTTCTGCATATTCCTCTCCTGAGGGACACCTTCCATGGGGAATTCTTATGTTCTGCCTCTACACTGACTTTAGGGGAAGGTGTCCCTACTGATTAGTATTGCCTTTGATCAAGCCTAAATGACCCTGATTGACACGAAAAAAAAAAAAAAAGACTTTACTAAACCTTGAAGAAAACAAGATGGAAATGGACACATAGAAGTGAACTGGAATGAGTCAGGACAGCCAGGGAGTCCAGCTCACAGCAGAACTGATGCATCATCCCTCTGTCCTCGCCTGGGCTGACTATGTCACAGAAAGCTTCTGTAACCCCTGTCCCACAGGAGTGAGGCCTGGAAGGCAAATGCTGCTTCCCCCACGGCCTCCCTGAAGCTGTTGTTCCTAGGCAGATTCCACTGGGAGTTTCTGTCTCTAAGGAAGTGTACAGCCTCTTCAGGGTAAAGAGGGGATTCGTCTAATGACAGACAACATGTCAAGATAAAACAACATAAGCTTAGGGTCTGCCCATCCACACAGAAACAGCAGGACCAGTTCTTTTAGGGAGCAGAGTGAACACACCATCTTGACCTGGTGGACACCATCCCATCTCTGTCTCCTGGTAATGCATTATTGGGCCTCATGCCTTTTGGAAGAAGTCTGTGCCACATTGAATGTACAGTTGAGCCAAAAACTAAATCTGGACTCTATGAAATAAATCTGAATTTTTTAAATCTTAGTTTCTCTGATGGACAATCTACACATCTCTGTTAACTGGATTATGCTCACTAATGTCTGGGAAGGACCCAGCCTTGCATTCAGGGAATTTTTTCTGCCTACTTTCGATCTGTCAGCCCCTCAGCCCAATTCTCCAACAGTCTTGAACCTGAATGTGGGTGTATTTGGAGATAGGACCTTTAAAGAGGTGATCAGGGTTAAGGGAGGTAATAAGGGACCCTGGTCCATATGACTGCCGTACGTATAAGCAGAGGTGATCAGCACACAGACGTTCTGTGATGACACAGCAAGAAGGCGGCCATCTACTAGCCAAGGAGAGAGGTCTCAAGAGAAGCCAGTCCTGCTGACATGTTGATGCTGAACTTCCAGCCTCCAGAACTGTGAGAAAGTAAATGTCTGTGGCTGAAACCACCAGGGCGCAGTGTTTTATTATGGCAACCCAACCTGGCTTTGGAAGATTCCCCTGTTTGCATCCCCACCGGCCAGGCTTTCTCATCCTCAGCATTTGCTGCCTACAGCCATCCACCCCCGATATCCCCAGTAGAAATGGGTTGAGCTGGCCCTTCAGCTCCTGGTTCATGGGGCCAGCCGCATGTCCCCATGTGTTGCCAAAAGTGACTGTGAGGAGGCTCCAGCTCTCACCTTCCACCGTGTCCATCGCTTAGCTTTCTTGTGTTTCTGTTTAAAGCAGAATCACCACATCTTTCAATACTCTCACTCTGGTCTAAAGCTGTCTCCTGGCTTCTGATCTTTAGACAATAAATTCAGATTTATTCCTCTGGGCTTTTCAGGGTCAGAAGTTGATTGACTTTCCTGCGCCTGTGAGACTAAGGTTTCGGTGGGTAAAAAGCAGGTGGGTGTACCCTGCCTCAGCCTTCATGTGCTTCTTAAATACTTAGCACCCTATATTGTCTTCCACCCAATTTAGCAAGGGGGGAAATACTATATTATTAAAAATATGTCACTAATGCAATAACTCAAGAAGTAACTAAACCAATCATAGAAAAGAGGGCCAGCTTGGACCAGACCAGTGCTGGAACATGCCATAAATCGAGGTTGGTTCTCTGTTTAATTACATGGGTATTATGTCTAAAAAAAAAGAACAAAGAGGAAGTAATCCCAACCAAAGCATATCTGATTTCAGATTCATTCTGGCAAAAATGAGAATCCTACTAAAATATCTCCTGATGCCCACACACTCAAATATGAGAATCTTTCTGAGGTCAGAGAGCTGATCTAGCTTAGGTGCATGCATTCAACTTTTTTCTCTTCTAAATAGGAGACTAGGTGAGTCATTTCAATTAAAAATGATAATTGTGTCTATTTTTGATGGATGAGCCTTCAGATTGTGTTTTATTCATGCAAATAATGAAAGCAGTTTGTTTTCTGTAGCATTCTGCCACTGATAGGGAAGGTCATATCCTGGAGCAAGGTGCTAAGAATTTGGGAGAAACCTCAGTCCCTGTTTTAAACTATCAGTGTCCATGCACACATCCCCCCTTCATCTGTGCTGCAGGTAGTGCAAAGACTGGCAGTGTTCTCTTCCCTTCTCCATCCCTCCCCAGCCTGCCTGCTGTGGTCTGGAAGGTGGGACCCAGGCCACCAGGCCAGAATGAGGTATACTTGGCTTCTGTGGGAAAGTCTGTCTTAGAGTACTGTACTTTGAAGCCTGCAACACCTCCAAATACTGGACTGACCAGACAGAGGTAGAGAATGTTCTGGAAGGGGCACTGCACCTCTGTGGCTGCAAGTTCTGTGGCCCTGAGAAATGAGCCACATCCCCATTGCATCTCTGTCCTGCCTGGTTTCTGGGTCTGTCTCATAGTAATTGCCACTTTATTTTACAGCTGGTTCTTGTCTTCATGACATCAGTGTCCCTGCCAGCATCTGGGTGCATTTTTATTAGAGAAGAATCATTCCCTAAAATGGTTATAAAAATATCCCAAAAAGCCAGATATGGGTGGCTCTAGAAGATTATTTTCCAGGTTGTCTGCCTTATGGTTTCAAGTTGACTTCTTAGTCTGTCTTCTCCCTTGTCCACCTACCCCATATCCAGACCTATTGAAAAGTTTCTCCCCCCAAAACAGCATCTATTGCTAATTTTAGGAATTTCCATGATAAAAGCATATGATCATTATGTGTTATGTGGGATCAGTCAGTAGGTACAAAAATACACAAACTCCTTCTTGTTTTACAGACCTCTCATTTCCATGAGTTCTTCAAAGGAAGACATGCAAAAGTAACAATAGCAAAGGAAAGTATTAGAATATGTTACTATTAACTGTGGCTTTTTGTTCCAATCCCCAATAGTAAATATACTAATCTAGATTAAACTCTGGGAAATTCTTCGTGACTAGATCAGGGGCAGCTTAGAACTAAAGGTTAGAAAGCCTTTCATTTATCTTCACTCAAAGTCAAACTGTCAGAGGTAAGCTGGAGAGTCAGCTCTTAACCGCACTTCTGCCTGGTGTGCCCTGGGCTAGGTTCCACACCTAGTACAGAATTAAAATCTTGAATTTTCCAAGGTTTTCACCAACAATAGAAATTGCTAAAAGTTAACATTATAACGTAATTAAAACTACCAAAGAAACAATTTTACATGCAAGGTATGTAAAGAAAGTAAAATGTGTTTTTGGTAAATGATTATAAGAAGTCATGGGAATGTGGATTTTTTTTTCTGCCTAAAGTGTTAAAGGATTGCTTTTAAGTAAGAAAAAAAAATCTAAAGGCTTAAACAAGTTGTGGAAGATTTATAAAAATTAATTGTCAGAGATTCTGTGTGTAAACACATTGGCTAAAGTTAAAAGGGTATTGTTCAGTTTTTTAATTAATTAAACATTGACATAGAAAAACAAGTTTTTCTTAGAGCACTGATCTGCTCTTTCACACACACACACACACACACAAAAACGTAAAGGGTTATAAAAGGTTTCTAAGAATCTTACCTTATGGTTAAACATTAAAAGTGGGTATATGTGTCTATAAGGTTTTATTAAAAATTAGTGTAACATTAGTAGTACATTAATGTAAAGGTGAGATTTGGATTATTTACTACAAAAATCATACAGAAAGCATTGTCAAATATAAAATGGTGTTTGGTTTTCTTTGGGCTGTATTTATATACATATGTATATAACACATATATGTATGTGTTATTGATATATATTCCAAAATTATGAGAAACTCTTCTAATTCTAATGTAACTTAATGTATGTTATTAATAATTGTGATGTAAAATTTTGTGTGCCACAGAAGTAACCAAATTTCCTTATCAACTGTGGCTGTCCTAAGACCTTCTGCCATCCACAAACAATTGTTACCTTGTTTTAATCCTCTTTAGAAGGTGATTTATAGTCAATTATAGAACTCTAACAGGTGTCCTTAAATGTAGGTTTTCTGATAACTTTGGAGATTGTGACATCAGAATAGAGGAAAAAACTTTCAGAACTCTCAGAGAGAGCTGAAATGTTCATAACTGTCAAACAGATGTTAACTACGTGGACTAAACTGAAGAAGTCTAATCTTTTTTAAGTTTGCTTAAAATGCCACTGATGCTTTGTTTTGCTTTTCAGAGTCAAGGAAACTTTTGAGCTATTTACAGCTCTTAGCAATTGAGTAAAGTATACTCCTGTGAACAAAATTTGGAGCATATTTTTTTCTCTCTACCTGATTCCTTCAAAATTTGGCAACTGTGAATATTCTTAATTTGGGGCAATATAGTTATTTGCATAAGTGCAATAAGAATCTGTTTTCTTTTGTAACAGGACACAATTGGAGAAATTGGTTATTTTACCAAGGCTTTGACTGGAATGTGGTGTTCTTTCCTTTAAGGAATCCAACTTGACTTATAGAGCCGATATAAGTCCTGTGGGAAACTGGCCTCATACCTTGCCTACAACAGCACCTGTACAGGGTTTCTGACCTGTACTAAGTAAAGAATGTCACTTTCAAACAAGTCCAGGAGCTGCAAGTTATCTTGGAACCTCAAGAAGAAAGAAGTTGACCCAACTCCTAGATATTTGAGGGTACAAACCCGTGGCTGAGTTTGGCTTTACAAAGTCTTATCTGAGATTCTTCTAGGGAACAGAGTTCCATCAAAACCAATTTAAAAAGAGCTTATGTGGAAAATAGTTATTCTTGCTGCACTTTATACAAATAATCATGCCAAGTGTAATTAAACAAATCGGTCTTACCACAATTTGTCTTTAGTAAAAATCAGTAACTTGAGAGTTTGTTTCAAGAACTATGGTATGCTTATTATTAAATTCTAGTCTCATTAGTTTTTAAGTTTGTTTCTGCAATGTAGCCTAACCCTGCTTATTCCTGTGAATCTACCAGTGATTTCTGACTGCTGCTCGGAGGAAACAAAAGGGATAGGTAATATAAAAATCTAGATCAATATTCTAATTCTCAGCACATTAACAATCAGCTAACCACCCCATATCAGCTTTGGAATAACTTTGCTTTACTCTTGTAGAATATATTGCTGTTACACTCTTTGTATAGAAATAGAGAACAAGCTTACAGAATGTTTTCTTAAACTAAACACTTATTAATCTTCCAGCTGTCACCTCTTGTTGAAACTCAAGAGTCATGGATGGCCCTCACCATACTGATGCTTTCTGAGCACCCTCTACCCTGAACACAAGAGACCCTAACAGTTAGGCAGGAATAGCATTGTCCCTGTTCAGCCTGAAAAAGTTGCAGAAGATGGATCTTCATCTCTCTGCAGCTGTTAGGATTAAGGGTTCTCTTATAAAATGGAGGGGACAAATGTCAGAGGCACGTGAACCAGAACAACCCCATCTTGAATAGTAGCTGGGTAAAATGAGGCTGCAATCTACTGGGCTGCGTTCCCAGATGGTTAAGGCAGTCTAAGTCACAGAATGAGACAGGAGGTTGACACAAGATACAGGTCATAAAGACCTTGCTGATGAAACAGTTTGCACTAAAGAAGCCAGGTAAATCCTGCCAAAACCAAGATAGCCACAAGAGTGATCTCTGGTCATCCTCACTCCTACACGCCCATCAGTGCCATGACAGTTTATAAATGCCATGGCAGCATCAGGAAGTTACCCTATATGGCCTAAAAAGGGGAGGCATGAATAATCCATCCCTTGTTTGGCATATCATTAAGAAATAACCATAAAAATGGACAACCAGCAGCCCTTGGGGCTGCCCTGTCTATGGAGTAGACAGTCTTTTATTTACTTTCTTAATAAACTTGCTTTTGCTTTGCCCTGTGGACTTGCCCTGATTTTTTTCTTGTGCAAGATCCAAGAACCATCTTTTGGGGTCTGGATCTGGGCCCCTTTCCTGTAACATATTTCTCTGTCCTGTAACAAAGCCTCAGATCTTACCTCCTGTGGCCAATCAGAGAGAGCCTGTCAGGCAGAGGAAATGGGCCCTACGGAAAGAGAAATTGATCCCAATGCCTGGCACCCAGCTGGCTAAGTCAAAAGTAGACAAAGGTCTGGCTGAAAAAGAAGAAAATGATTGATCTTTTTTACTCTTTGAGAAGAAGCTTTCCAGTTTAACTTTTAAGATTTGACAAGACAGAAAAAATGCAGGGGAGGGCAGTATGACCTTTGCATGTTATGAGAGTTCTACACTTGGTCTTTTTGGCCAATCATTGACTTTTAGTTTTTAGTCTCATCCTTGGAGAAAAATAATGAGTCTATATTTTGGAGAAAGGGGCTGGACAGGGTCATGGCAGAATGAGAGGAAGGTGAAGAGGTGCAAGGAGCCTTGAGTTTTTCCTAGAGATCAATGGTACTGACCCAGTCTGTGTCTCAGAACTGGGATCACCGCTCTGAAACAGAGCCTGGAGTCTGAGAGCAGTAAGGCTTAGGGCTTGTGCTGGCCTTTGAGTCCTAAGTTTGGTCCAATCCCAAGTTGCCTATTTGCTGCCTTACAGAGAGAATGACAGAGAAGGAAGATGGGAAAATGCCTCTTAGTGATGATGTTGGGACTGGCCTACCATATGTGTTACTTTACTTGAGGAAGCTGGAAACAGAGGATAGAAAAAGCTACCAGAGAACTAGAAAAGAGGGAAGGAGGAAGATGCTGTTTAAATATTCTGCCTGTTTCAATTTTTGGCCTTAGCAAGTTTTGAAAAAATGTCTGACTCAGCATGGGAAGAAGTTATTTTCTCTTATATTTGAGTCACTTAGTCCTTCAATCAGCTATCAGCTGTCTGAGTGCCCAGAGTCAGGCCATGTATGAGGCAAAGGTGCGGGGGAAGAGGATACCTCCCTGGGCCTGGGGTGCCCATCCAGGTAAGCTCTATTCCTGTATTACTATTTTAAAAATACTAAAATATAGGCTGAACATAACCATATGGGGTTATATATTATATACAGAGAATATCAGGGTTGCTTGGTTTTAGGTGACAAAGCCACTTTCACTAATAAGTAAAAAATAAACCTTTGCAAAGATCAGGAGGAGCTGATGAAAGAGAAATATGGATAACTTAGAAAGGAAAACAACCACACTGGCTGCAGGAGCTGAACTTTTAGACACTAATGATAGTCCTCTTAGGGTGTCACAGGATGAATACAGCTTCATCCTGGCCATTCTTTCTGTCCCCGAACTCAAAACTCAAATTCCAAAAATGCAGTATCTGATTGGCTGCCGCAGGTCAGAGCAGGGGTCTTTGTGTGATGGCACCACGAGAACCTTACCCCATGAGGGAAGACACCCCCACCCCCTCAACGCACACACACACACATGAGAGGCATTAACAGAGGACAGAGCTTTCCATGCCAGGCAGGTACAAGGCAGACATGTTGATAATACGTGATAGGGGTGTCCCAGAGCCCCTCCTCATTAGATGCTATAACACTGAAAACAGTTTCTGCTTCCTGTACATCATAGAGTCTCTCTAGATTGTTTTGCTTATTTTCTGGGGATTTCGCTAGTTATGATCATAGTCAAAGGATCAGAGAGTTGAAATGGTGCTCAAAGATTGTCATTTTAGGCCATGCATTCTCAATAGGGTCAATATTGCCCACAGTGAGAGAGATTGGTTGTTAGAGGAGATGAAAAAATTTAGATATTACAATGGATCGTGTCCCTCTAAAGGGTCACAGTACATAGATACATAATATATATCAGTGCTTTAAAATTTTATGAGAGCAGTAGAAGTAATTAGGAAAATATACACCTAAGAAGGCTCTTTAGGGCAGTGATTATAAAAGAAAAATTAAAAGGTTAAGAAACACCCTTCTAGACCACTAGCTCTAAATGTTACATGCAATCAGAATTTCCTGGAGACATTGATAAAAATGTAGACATGTGAGTTTATGTCTACAATTCTGATGAATTAATCTAAAGTATGGCCTGGGTATCAATTATTTTTAAACATTGCCAGGTGATTCTGAAACCCATCCAAGGCTGAGAACCATTGGTCTAGATTTTTGCTATAGACGATGTGGTAACTAGACCACCAGCAGCAACAGCCATTGGGAGCTTGTTGTAAATTTTAGGTGTAAACTCCACCCCGTGCTGCTGAATCAGAATATGCATTTAAAGAAGATGGCCAGGTGATTCATATGCACAGGGTATGTTGAGAGCATTGAAGTGGACCAATGGTTATCAACCTAATTGACCACCAGAATCACCAATCACCTAACTATACAGCAGCCATAGCCCACTCCAGAGCCCTCACATCCAAATCGCTGGCCTTTGGGTAATAGCTCTGCTGCTTTTAAACATTTCCATAGATAATTCTGATGAATATTCCTGGATGAAATCTAAGGACTGGATCTAAAAACATGATATTAATTAGAAGTAAAATGACTTATCCAGGAGTTCTAGCCACTTTCTATTCTCCCCATTGTTCAGGACGGAATTCCCACTCTAAGGTTATGGGTGTGGCCAAACATGTGGCCTGGAAGTGGACAGATGAGACCCACGGCCATAGATTAGTAACATACTCATGGCCAGGCAGGAGGACACATGACTCATGCAGGGCCACATGGGGGTTGTACAGAGTGAACAAGGAGGGAGGCAGGCTTTATAGTAGCAAGAGGGTGAGGTGCCCCTGGTTCCTGCAGGAAAAGTGTGACTGGCTTGTTTAAATAATGCTGTGGGCTGGCAAGGAATTAAATGCTGCTAATCAGGAATATGCAAGGACTGCTAATTATCTTCCTGACAACGTAGATTGTTTAATTAGGAAACCTTACCTGCATGAGCAGAGCAGGGTGGTGGTGACGGGCGACATGGGCTGAGGCTATGCAAGGCCCTCCTAGTTCCAGATGTCAAGGTGGCACATAGTATTTATTGAAACTTAATGTCAGACCTTACACTATAATTGGCCCTTTGATGCCCTGACCTTAGTTTAAACTATGGTGTTTTCTGATCTCATAGGGCAAACCCCAAAGTTGGGGTTCAGCCTGGGAGGCCACATGGGTTCTTGGCTTCACACAGGAAGGTATTAAAGAGTGAGCCAACTTTAAAGTGAAAGGAGGTTTATTAAGAAAGTAAAAATCTAAAGGGTAGCTACTTCATAGGCAGAGCAGCCCTCAGGGCAGCTATTTGGCTATTTTTATGGTTATTTCTTGATCATATGCTAAACAAGGGGTGAATTATTCATGAATTTTCTGGGAAAAGGGTGGGCAATTTCCAGGACTGAGGGTTCTTCCCCCTTTTTGACCATATAGGGTAATGTCCCCATGTAGCCACGGCATTTGTAAATTGTTATGCGCTGTTGGGAGTTTCCTGTAGTTTGCTAATGTATTATAGTTAGTGTCTGATAAGCACAACCAGAGGTTGCTTTCCTTGCCATCTCGGTTTTCGCGGGTTTGAACCATCTTCTTTACAACATCTCATTTTACCAGCAGGCTCTTGGTGACTCTGCAAAACCAGTCCTGCTGAATTTGTGCCTCATTCAGACTCCTGGAAAGTAGAAGTATCTCCCTAGGGAGTGAAGCGGGTACTAGACCAGGAGGGTGAGGGCCACATGGTGGGGCAGTTGTCAAAAACAAGGTGTCTCTTGTTATGACCAATAAGGGCAATTGAGGGAACTGTGTGGCATTGGCACAGTGAATGCTTGTCCCCGGGAAGCATGAATGTGATTCGAGACTAGTCAATGCCCTTGACAATAGTGACACCCAGCATTACACCCATTTGCTACTTTGTACCTTAATAAGAGTTCTTTGAAGAGTTCACTGTGTCTCAATGAAGCCAACTTCTCAGGGCCTGCAGGGGAGGTGAAAATCCGAACAAATGGCTTTTTCAAGAGCTCAGCATTAGGCACTCTGGGGAGTGAAATGAGGGCCTTGGTCACTGCCAGTAAAGTATAGAACTCCATGGGGATGAGGAGTTTCCTGCTAAGGCCTTGTTCTGCCACGCTTAGCATCTGTAGAGGCACCCATTACCTTCATTTGTACTGTGGGTATCGGTGACACAAGAGATCCCAGTGTTCTTTACCCCAAAGGAGGCAACTCTTAATCAATGGGCCAAAAGTTTCTAACTCAGGAACAGACAGAACAGCCAAAGACTGCTTGAGATAGGCTTCTCAGTCGCAAGAGGATGGAGTGCCCCTGGTTTCCAGGGAAGGACCACTTGGCTTGTATGTGTAACTGCAGGCTGGCAGGGAGCATAAGGCCTCCTCTCAGAGATAAACAAGAACTGTGCCTAGTCCCTCGATAAGGAGGTTTGTTTGACTAGGAGGCCCTGTTCACAGAGTCAGAGTGGGGCCGGAACTGCATTGGAATCTTCAGAGCTGTCGTGGTTTCACCAAATGTCAAGGCAGCACATCTCATACAGTTTTAGCTTTAGTTTTAGGCTTTATACCATACTGAGATCAAACACAGGCCTAAATATTGACAGAAGGAGCTGGAGGGAAAATGGGTTGGTACAAAAGTAAGTGTGGTTTTCACCATTGAAAGTAGTGGTAAAGCCGCTATTACTTTTGCACCAACCCAATACATTACACTATTCTCCCACTACATAGCTCATAGTCTTCAAGGTGGATAGCCTCCCAGAACACATCCTCAGGCCAGATCCAGAGAAGACAATGGAAGGCACAGTGAATTCACAGTAGAAGTTGCCCACTATGTCAGTTTAGCTATATATTGGATTAGAGCCCTACGGTGTTTCCTTGTTCAGGTAAATTACACTAACATTTTTGTTGTTTGTTTACTGAGGTAAAACTCATGTAACATAAAGAACAGTTTTAAAGTGTAAAATTCAATGACATTTAGCACATTTACAAGGTTGTGCAATCAGAGCTCTGTCTAGTTCCAAAATATTTTTATGATCTTTTCAAAAGAAAAGCCCTTTACCGTTAGTCACTTTCCATTTTTTCTTCTTTCTTCCTGGACACTAGCAACCACTAATTAGTTCTCTGTATGGATTTAACTATTCTAGATATGAAACTATTCATATCTCTGTATGGATTTAACTATTATAGATAAATGAAATAATATAGTACTTGATTTTTTGGGTCTAATTTTGTGCACATTATGCTCAAATAAGGAACACATGATGAAAATTACACTAAGTGAAAAATTATAGCATGTATCTAATACTTCATTACTTTTTGTGGCTGAATAATATTCCATTATATGAATAAACCGCATTTGTTTATTCATTCATGCATTTTATTTTATGTTATTATGTTGGAATCTCACTCTGTTATCTGGGCTGAAGTGCACTGGCACAATCATAGCGCTCTGGAGCCTTGAACTCCTCGGCTCTAGCAATCCTATCTCAGGTTCCTGAGTAGCTGGGACTGTAGATGTGTGCCACCATGTCCAACTAATTAAAAAAAAAAAAATTGTAGAGGTGACGTTTTGCTATGTTTTCCATGCTGGTGTCAAACACCTGGTCTCAAGCAACCCTCCTGCCTCGGATTCCCAGAGTTCTGGAATTACAGGTGTGAGCCACTGTGCCCAGCCCCATTCATGCATTTTAATCGAAGTTGGTAAGTAGCATTTCTAAGTGGCAGAATACCCAGAAGTCCCCTCACCTCAGCAGGAGGGGGAGGTCAGAGCATGCGGAGTCTCCAATTTTTACCAACACTGCATTCTAACAAAGAAAGGTAGCGGCCTGGGCGTGGTTAGGTGGGCAAGTGAACACTTTGCTTCTCCTCTCTGTCCTCAGCACCATCATCCTTTCCGAACTGCCCCTAACCCTGAAGAAATGCAGTTTATCTGAGATGCTCAAAACCTATTCATTAACCTTTATTATTCATCTCCTCATCCCAGGAAGTTTTCTGGGCCTTAGTCTGAGGGCTGAGGACAGGCTGGGCTTTTCAACTAGCAGACTTTGTCTGGAGGCCCTGATTACCATATTGAAACTCTCCTCATCCACAGCCAGAGAAAACAATGAATCGTGTTCAGAATCAGTTATTTTGAACTGTTCACTGACATTCTCATTAAATCACCCCTCAGCCAGGCCTACTTCTCCCAGAAATGTGCACCAATATCTTCAGGTCACTAGAGTTTTTCCACTCAGGTTACAAACCTGTTCCTCTCTTTGGGTCCATTGGCGGGAGGCAGATGATGGAAGAGAGATGGGAGCATCATGCCAGTTACTACTTTAAGAGACTCTTAATGAGGCTGTTGCATGAGTGATGGGCTGTACAAAGCAAGATGTATAAAGCTATTTGGATTTTAATTGAAATTGTGAAAAATGTGTGTTTTGTGAGAAGTGTTGTTGCCTGATGTGAAATTGTAAGATGTTTTCCTACTCAGATTAAACATATAAATGGATGAAGAAAGGCTCTAATATGGATTATGCATGTTAAGATGATTTTAAGATACGGAGCTATGTGCAGATACTGTATGTAGGAGTGGACAGTGGTATTCATATCACTCCAATCTATAGTGCTTATACACAGTGCTTTAAATCCATTTATAAACATATCACACAAAACACATCTTGTATAAGGAGGTAGAAGGTAATGCTTCTTTATATTTAAAGGTAAATCTGAAGTATGGAGAAGGCAAAAATCTTCCATTTCTTACCAAGTCAGGATAAAAAACAAGGGGTCTTGATTTTGACATGGTGAGTTTCTATTACTCATTGCCCTGCCTAGATAGGTAACTTAGCTTGTTTTTAAAATAGCAGTAACTTGGAATGGAAAATGGTCTTTCTTTGAAAATATATATATTTTATAGAACGATAGATATGGATTCAGAAAACAAGCCAGTAATATTGCAGTGAAAAGTATGTATGTGTGTGTGGTGGAGGAGGTGGTAGGGGAGAATAAAATATGTATTTAATGACCCAAATTTTATTCCTATTTTATCACTGTGGCAGTCAGTGTACTTAGCTCACTAATTAGGCAATCACAAGCACTTTTTTTTTTTTTTTTTTTTTACTTCACTATAGGGCCTGGAAAACTCAATAATTTTCCTAAGCCTTTTTGGCAGTAGAGGTAGTGATGTGTCATTTTTCAGACTAATGAATTATATGTGATTATTGGGGGGTCTAGACCATTTTTTTCCAAATTGAAGAAATAGTTTAAACTAATGAAATATATTTGTATTTTTCTGCTGTGATTACAGATACAACATTGAGTTGCAGGTACTATGTTGTCATGATGAAGTCAGGAGCATAAAATAAAGGCCAACAGAACAAAGAGAGATCAACACCAGCTAGCTCTAAAGTAACACCATCAGCTGCCTATCCCTAGGTTGTGCACTTTTAGAAAATAATACCTCCTAATTTAAAGCTGAATGTATGTTAAAATTCTGGAGCCAATTGGGTAATTTGTGAATTAAACTTGCAACTAAATCTCCCAGATCTGGTGTTAAAATGGGAAAGATCCCATTTTAGAGAGCCCAGTAGAGTTGTCAGGACAATTAGCTAGGAAATCTCACCGAAGTGGAGAAAAGTGGAGCCCCAGGAAGGGGTGATGTGTGCTGCATCTCACCGTTTTCTTCAGTGTTTTCTCCCACTGCTGATCAAAACCTAATTTGTTGTTCAGACCGTGTGTATGACTTTCTCTAAGTACATTTATTCTGATATGAAATCATTTCTATGAGCACAGGTGATATTGTTGTAACTGTTAGTTACTGAGTGCATTATCTTTTTTTTGCAAAGGGTTATGACCATCTCTACCCAAATCAACACTTTGCCTGATTCCACCAAGCAAGGGCCTAGGAAAAACAAAACAGGAAGCTTAGGCATACTCATGCTTGCTGACATATGCTTGTGTGTGTATATACAAACATAAGTATACATTTATGTATATATTAGATACCACGACATCTAGAGGGGAAGTAATCAAGGGATTGGCTGGCGATTGATGTATATATTTTGATTTGCTAAGTTAATTTATATCTCATCTTATTTCATTTTCAGAATAAAAACATTTACCTGAAGGTTGATACTAAGAAAGGAAATGAATATAATGAATATCAGAACGAAAGAAACCAAGAGGCATTGTAGTGTATCAGCTTAGCTGAGGAATATTTCCTTGCTCTAATTAAACATCACACGGGTCTCTGAGCTTCCTTCCAATAGAAGCAAGTGCCAGAGGCTCTGCTCACACTGCCTCTGTGAGGGGCTTGCAGTCACGGTCTGGGTGGAGGATTTGGGCACTTCAACATGGAGAGCTGCTCCTTCCTCCACTGCCCTGCCCAGCAGTGACAAAAACTTGCTTACAGCAGACTGTAGTGAGCAGAACCAAATCGCAAGGACAAAGAGTCAAACACATTTGCCTGAACTTTAACTGTTTTCTAGAGAAAAAAAGGGATGAGCAGTTTTAGAGTCGAGTATTTTTAGATTAAAAATACTTTGTTATGAGTGGTGACAGTAGGGAGAATAGTGCTTCACTGAATACTTGTTACCTGTTCTCTGTTCATCAGGCATTATTTATATGATATCAACTCTTCCCAACAAGCCTAAAGAAATTCCAATGTCATCATAGAGTGAAGAAAACTGAGGCTTTAGAAAGGTTAAAGAATTTGCTGAAGGTCATCCAAGTGGTAAGAAACAGAACCAGGTTTCGAACTCAGATCCAATTACGCTCCTCTGGTTTTATTGATTTACCTGCAGAGCATTCTGTGTGCCATAACAATGGGGCAGAGTCTCACTGCTGATGATGACACACGCATTTGGGATATTACATAGAGATCCAAGCCCTGTAACACCAAGGCCTCACAGTCAAAAGAGAGAACTATGTAAGGGAGAGTCTGTTCTAACAGAGGTCGTGTAAGGGAAATGCAGCAGGCCCAGGGAATCTGTTGTGTCCAGGGAATCTTAAGCCCATACAAGGACAGCCTGGCTGTTCCATTTTCTATGAAGCTGGGGAATAGTACTGAGTCCCTCAGATCATTCTTCTCCTTACTCTTTCCTGTAATTTCAGAATCATGCAAGAGTCAAGGGATTTCACAGATTTCAGACTTTCCTGCCCCCATATCTATATTTATATTTGTATGTCTGTATATCTATATCTACATCTACATCCGTATATCTGTGATCTATCTGGCTATTTCCCTATCATCTATCATTATCTCTCAGTCATCTATCTATCATCTACCTATCTACATTATATATGTAGAGAGACAGAGATACATACTCTCCAGGTTCTCTAGAGAGCCCTGGCTATTACAGGTAGTTACTAAATATGAGGGACAGGAAGCATATTTGCAAGGGCAGAGGAGCATCTTATTTCCCAAGTGTAGTGTGCAGTTCCGTGGAGCTCTAAGTGAGCGAGTGTTTCAAACACCCCTAATGCACTGTGTTCAATGGTTCCCAAAGAGACATCATCTGTACGTCTGGCCTGCACTGCCGCAACAAGGCTTGAGGCTTTGCATCAGAAAGGGCCTCCAAACCAGGAGGGCTGCGAGAGGAAAAGGGAACTGCCTTTTCTTGGGATTGGTGGGAATAAACTAGCTTAGAATCTGGATTTAAATAAAAAGGCCACGTGGCTGCATTCTCTGCAAGGTTTGAATTTGGTCCAAACTGAGAAGTGGATGTGCCTCCCGGAGCAGGTTGATCTTGAAAAGGAGAAACAACTGGGGTTAAGCTGAGTCTCTCAGGAGGCCAAGAGTACTTCCTTTCTGGGTGCTGCTTGTGTTGGGTTGGCCCCCAGGCAGGGGTTCAAGTGGCATCTCACTCCCCCATCTCTCCAACAAGTGGGTCAGCATCCACGGTCCTTCCTGCTTCTCTGCTCATCATGGGGATGATCGACTCAGTTCAGAGCTTTGGCCAAGAACTGTCTCAGTAGGTGACAAGGGCAGCCTGCGCAGTGTCTCAGGAAATGGGAAGAGGCTTCATTCCCTGCATTTGGAGGGATGGGCTCAGCCTGAATTCTGTTTAAAATACTACTGAGAAAGATCACTGGAGTGGAGTTTGACAGATGCTTATAATAACTGGACGTTCTCTCTCACACTACACAAAATCAGCAACTGTCTGTGCAGGAGACTGGCTGTCTTCCATTTGCTAGAAAAGAAGCCAGAGAAAATAGTCCTAAAAACCAGTGTGGAGAGATTGGATCAGCCAAATGAGGTCTTTTCTGATGTGGATAGACAAAGCCTTTTTCAAGAAGAGGGAGCACCTCCTGCTTGGTGTCCCTGGAGTTGGTCTCACCTCATCTTATAAAAGATCTTGTCAGAAAGGACCAAGAATGAAGCCCCCACGCAGTACACGGCAGACCCATCCTGGACCCACGCAAGGTGATTTATGTGTGGTCACTTTTCTGCATCTGGCAACAACCCTGAGAGATGATGCAGGTGAGAACCTCAAAGATGACTGCACAAGGTTGCATAATCATACACACAGGAAGATTGATGGTTCACAGTCACAGGGCCCTGGTGATTTGCCAGGAAACTGTCTAAGCAGGAGTGGGCAAGATAGAAGTGGTGACCTTCAAGCCCAGGTGAACAGCTGCTACTTATCTTTCCCTGGACACAGCGACCCCCTACTGGATGTAAGCCTTGGGTAGAAAATAAAGTCTGCAGGTGAAGTGGAAGTGAGTCCCAAATAGCCCTACATAGGGACCCTTCTCTGCAAACAGAAAAAGGAAGACTTCTCTTTGTTCTTCAAGAACATCCCTTATCCTTCGGTGAGACATTTACAGACCAGTAGGCAGGAGGTGAGGCCAGAGTTTCCAGCCCAGGCCGCAGGAGTGAGTGTTGACAGTCTAGAGTTGAGCGTTGCATGTGCATCAGTTGGAGCTGCTTTCAGCAGCTGATGAAATAATCACTGGCCAGCAGTAGCTTAAACAAATAGCACCTGCTATTTTTCACATAATGAAAACTCAGAGGGTAGGTGGTGGCTCAGTGGCCTCAGATCCAAATCTCTGCAATTCCTATGACTTCTTCCGCTATTCTTGTCATATGGTTGCCATGGCCCTGGACATGACCTCCTCACTCAAGGCGGAGAGAAGTTGAGGGAGGAGGAGGGTTTTTTCTTTATCAAAAAGGCAAATGTTCCCTGGTATCCGTGGCTAAGGGTTGGGTCACATGGTGAACCTGAGCTCTGAGGCTGGGTGGGTGGCCTCCTAGGCTTTGTAGTGAAGGTCACTGGGGGAGAGCAGGCGGAGAATGGGCACTGGTCAGTCATCTAGGAATCCTAGACACACACAGGAAAGTCCCAAGAAAATGAATTTTACAAATGGCTGAGCTCCTGTTAACTAAGGGAGGATAGGAGGGGAAAGTTGAGTCGTCTTCAGTTTAGACATGAATGTGACCTTATTTGCCTCCCCTCTGCTACAGAGACTGGGCTCTTGCCAAAAAGCCAGTTCTCATCATCTTTAAGGGTGAGCCCTTCCAATGTACTAAAAGGGACAGCCTGTCCCTGCCTCCCTTCCCTCATTTCCTCCTACTCGTTGATGCACTCATGCTCAGATTGCCTTCACCTGGCAGGCAGGGCTCTGCATCAGCCTTCTGGCTGGTCATCTTGTGTCTAAACTTACCCATGTTAGCCTGCCCTGTGCATGATATCCAGCTGAATCTCACTGAAATGCAAATTTGACCATGTCACCCTGGTACTTCAAATACCTCAGCACCCCACTCTGATCTCGTTTTGAGGGTAAAGTCTAAGCTCATGGGCATGATGCACAGGCCCAGTGGACAAGGTCTCCCCCACACACTTTCCCTTCTGTCTTGGCACTCAGCACAGCAGACAGCAGTGTGCCACAAGACTCCATTCATGCCACCGATCTGTGTGTTGTTTCGAAAACACCTATGCGGGGAGACCCATGCTGAGAGCCAGGATCTGGTGTTGGCCCGGCAGGGTTTGAAACCTGGCCCTGCCTTACTAGCAAGATGACTGAGGGCAAGTATTCCAGCTCTCTATGCTGTAGGTTTTGCATCTGTTACCTGGAGACAATGTTTTCTCTGTAGGCTGTTTTAAGGATTAAATGTATTTAGTCAGCTAAGGCAGCAGTCTCCAACCTTTTTGGCACTAGGGACTGGTTCCATGGAAGACAGTTCTTCCATGGACAGGAGGGTGTTTCTGGGTGAAACTCTTCCACCTCAGATCATGAGGCATTAGATTCTCATAATGATCACATAGCCTAGATCCCTGCATGTGTGGTCACTCCTATGAGAATCTAATGCCATGGCTGATTTGACAGGAGGCAGACCTCACATGGTAATGCTTGCTCACCCACCGCTCACCTCCTGCTGTGCGGCCTAGTTCCTAACAGGCCACTGACCAGTACCAGTCCACGGCCCAGGGTTAGGGACCCCTGACCTAAGGCACTTAGAGAAAGCATGACAAGTCTTCATTGGCGGGGGGAGGAGCCAAGATGGCCGAATAGGAACAGCTCCGGTCTACAGCTCCCAGCGCGAGCGACGCAGAAGACGGGTGATTTCTGCATTTCCATCTGAGGTACCGTGTTCATCTCACTAGGGAGTGCCAGACAGTGGGCGCAGGTCAGTGGGTGAGTGCACCGTGCGCCAGCCGAAGCAGGGGCGAGGCATTGCCTCACTCGGGAAGCGCAAGGGGTCAGGGAGTTCCCCTTCCAGAGGTGACAGACGGCACCTGGAAAATCGGGCCACTCCCACCCGAATACTGTGCTTTTCCGACGGGCTTAGGAAACGGTGCCCCAGGAGAGTATAGCCCGCACCTGGCTCAGAGGGTCCTACGCCCACGGAGTCTCGCTGATTGCTAGCACAGCAGTCTGAGATCAAGCAGCAAGTCGGCAGCGAGGCTGGGGGAGGGGCGCCCGCCATTGCCCAGGCTCGCTTAGGTAAACAAAGCAGCCTGGAAGCTTGAACTGGGTGGAGCCCACCACAGCTCAAGGAGGCCTGCCTGCCTCTGTAGGCTCCACCTCTGGGGGCAGGGCACAGACAAACAAAAAGACAGCAGTAACCTTTGCAGACTTAAATGTCCCTGTCTGACAGCTGTGAGGAGAGCAGTGGTTCTCCCAGCACGCAGCTGGAGATCTGAGAACGGGCTGACTGCCTCCTCAAGTGGGTCCCTGACCCCTGACCCCCGAGCAGCCTAACTGGGAGGCACCCCCCAGCAGGGGCAGACTGACACCTCACACGGCCGGCCAGGTACTCCAACAGACCTGCAGCTGAGGGTCCTGTCTGTTAGAAGGAAAACTAACAGAAAGGACATCCACACCAAAAACCCATCTGTACATCACCATCATCAAAGACCAAAAGTAGATAAAACCACAAAGATGGGGAAAAAACAGAGCAGAAAAACTGGAAACTCTAAAAACCAGAGTACCTCTCCTCCTCCAAAGGAACGCAGTTCCTCACCAGCAACGGAACAAAGCTGGACGGAGAATGACTTTGACGAGCTGAGAGAAGAAGGTTTCAGACGATCAAATTACTCCGAGCTACGGGAGGATATTCAATCCAAAGGCAAAGAAGTTGAAAACTTTGAAAAAAATTTAGAAGAATGTATAACTAGAATAACCAATACAGAGAAGTGCTTAAAGGAGCTGATGGAGCTGAAAACCAAGGCTCGAGAACTACGTGAAGAATGCAGAAGCCTCAGGAGCCGATGCGATCAAATGGAAGAAAGGGTATCAGCCCTGGAAGATGAAATGAATGAAATGAAGTGAGAAGGGAAGTTTAGAGAAAAAAGAATAAAAAGAAACGAGCAAAGCCTCCAAGAAATGTGGGACTATGTGAAAAGACCAAATCTACGTCTGATTGGTGTACCTGAAAGTGATGGGGAGAATGGAAACAAGTTGGAAAACACTCTGCAGGATATTATCCAGGAGAACTTCCCCAATCTAGCAAGGCAGGCCAACATTCAGATTCAGGAAATACAGAGAACGCCACAAAGATACTCTTCGAGAAGAGCAACTCCAAGACACATAATTGTCAGATTCACCAAAGTTGAAATGAAGGAAAAAATGTTAAGGGCAGCCAGAGAGAAAGGATGGGTTACCATCAAAGGGAAGCCCATCAGACTAACAGCGGATCTCTCGGCAGAAACCCTACAAGCCAGAAGAGAGTGGGGGCCAATATTCAACATTCTTAAAGAAAAGAATTTTCAACCCAGAATTTCATATCCTGCCAAACTAAGCTTCATAAGTGAAGGAGAAATAAAATACTTTACAGACAAGCAAATGCTGAGAGATTTTGTCACCACCAGGCCTGCCCTAAAAGAGCTCTTGAAGGAAGCGCTAAACATGGAAAGGCACAACCGGTACCAGCCACTGCAAAATCATACCGAAATGTAAAGACCATTGAGACTAGGAAGAGACTGCATCAACTAACGAGCAAAACATCGAGCTAACATCATAATGACAGGATCAAATTCACACATAACAATATTAACTTTAAATGTAAATGGACTAAATGGTCCAATTAAAAGACACAGACTGGCAAATTGGATAAAGACTCAAGACCCATCAGTGTGCTGTATTCAGGAAACCCATCTCACGTGCAGAGACACACATAGGCTCAAAATAAAAGGATGGAGGAAGATCTACCAAGCAAATGGAAAACAAAAAAAGGCAGGGGTTGCAATCCTAGTCTCTGATAAAACAGACTTTAAACCAACAAAGATCAAAAGAGACAAAGAAGGCCATTACATAATGGTAAAGGGATTAATTCAACAAGAAGAGCTAACTATCCTAAATATATATGCACCCAATACAGGAGCACCCAGATTCATAAAGCAAGTCCTGAGTGACCTACAAAGAGACTTAGACTCCCACACATTAATAATGGGAGACTTTAACACCCCACTGTCAACATTAGACAGATCAACGAGACAGAAAGTCAACAAGGATACCCAGGAATTGAACTCAGCTCTGCACCAAGCAGACCTAATAGACATCTACAGAACTCTCCACCCCAAATCAACAGAATATACATTTTTTTCAGCACCACACCACACCTATTCCAAAATTGACCATATCCTTGGAAGTAAAGCTCTCCTCAATAAATGTAAAAGAACAGAAATTGTAACAAACTGTCTCTCAGATCACAGTGCAATCAAGCTAGAACTCAGGATTAAGAATCTCACTCAAAACCGCTCAACTACGTGGAAACTGAACAACCTGCTCCTGAATGACTACTGGGTACATAACGAAATGAAGGCAGAAATAAAGATGTTCTTTGAAACCAACGAGAACCAAGACACAACATACCAGAATCTCTGGGATGCATTCAAAGCAGTGTGTAGAGGGAAATTTATAGCACTAAATGCCCACAAGAGAAAGCAGGAAAGATCCAAAATTGACACCCTAACATCACAATTAAAAGAACTAGAAAAGCAAGAGCAAACACATTCAAAAGCTAGCAGAAGGCAAGAAATAACTAAAATCAGAGCAGAACTGAAGGAAATAGAGACACAAAAAACCCTTCAAAAAATAAATGAATCCAGGAGCTGGTTTTTTGAAAGGATCAACAAAATTGATAGACCGCTAGCAAGATTAATAAAGAAAAAAAGAGAGAAGAATCAAATAGATGCAATAAAAAATGATAAAGGGGATATCACCACCGATCCCACAGAAATACAAACTACCATCAGAGAATATTACAAACACCTCTATGCAAATAAACTAGAAAATCTAGAAGAAATGGATAAATTCCTCAACACATACACCCTCCCAAGACTAAACCAAGAAGAAGTTCAATCTCTGAATAGACCAATAACAGGAGCTGAAATTATGGCAATAATCAATAGCTTACCAACCAAAAAAAGTCCAGGACCAGATGGGTTCACAGCCGAATTCTACCAGAGGTACAAGGAGGAGCTGGTACCATTCCTTCTGAAACTATTCCAATCAATAGAAAAAGAGGGAATCCTCCCTAACTCATTTTATGAGGCCAGCATCATCCTGATACCAAAGCCTGGCAGAGACACAACAAAAAAAGAGAATTTTAGACCAATATCCTTGATGAACATTGATGCAAAAATCCTCAATAAAATACTGGCAAACAGAATCCAGCAGCACATCAAAAAGCTTATCCACCATGATCAAGTGGGCTTCATCCCTGGGATGCAAGGCTGGTTCAATATACGCAAATCAATAAATGTAATCCAGCATATAAACAGAACCAAAGACAAAAACCACATGATTATCTCAATAGATGCAGAAAAGGCCTTTGACAAAATTCAACAACCCTTCATGCTAAAAACTCTCAATAAATTAGGAATTGATGGGACGTATCTCAAAATAATAAGAGCTGTTTATGACAAACCCACAGCCAATATCATACTGAATGGGCAAAAACTGGAAGCATTCCCTTTGAAAACTGGCACAAGACAGGGATGCCCTCTCTCGCCACTTCTATTCAACATAGTGTTGGAAGTTCTGGCCAGGGCAATTAGGCAGGAGAAGGAAATCAAGGGTATTCAATTAGGAAAAGAGGAAGTCAAATTGTCCCTGTTTGCAGATGACATGATAGTATATCTAGAAAACCCCATCGTCTCAGCCCAAAATCTCCTTAAGCTGATAAGCAACTTCAGCAAAGTCTCAGGATACAAAATCAATGTGCAAAAATCACAAGCATTCTTATACATCAATAACAGACAAACAGAGAGCCAAATCATGAGTGAACTCCCATTCACAATTGCTTCAAAGAGAATAAAATACCTAGGAATCCAACTTACAAGGGATGTGAAAGACCTCTTCAAGGAGAACTACAAACCACTGCTCAAGGAAATAAAAGAGGATACAAACAAATGGAAGAACATTCCATGCTCATGGGTAGGAAGAATCAATATCATGAAAATGGCCATCCTTCCCAAGGTAATTTACAGATTCAATGCCATCCCCATCAAGCTACCAATGACTTTCTTCACAGAACTGGAAAAAGCTACTTTAAAGTTCATATGGAACCAAAAAAGAGCCCGCATCGCCAAGTCAATCCTAAGCCAAAAGAACAAAGCTGGAGGCATCACGCTACCTGACTTCAAACTATACTACAAGGCTACAGTAACCAAAACAGCATGGTACTGGTACCAAAACAGAGATATAGATCAATGGAACAGAACAGAGCCGTCAGAAATAATGCCACATATCTACAACCATCTGATCTTTGACAAACCTGAGAAAAACAAGAAATGGGGAAAGGATTCCCTATTTAATAAATGGTGCTGGGAAAACTGGCTAGCCATATGTAGAAAGCTGAAACTGGATCCCTTCCTTACACCTTATACAAAAATCAATTCAAAATGGATTAAAGACTTAAATGTTAGACCTAAAACCATAAAAACCCTAGAAGAAAACCTAGGCAATACCATTCAGGACATAGGCATGGGCAAGGACTTCATGTCTAAAACACCAAAAGCAATGGCAACAAAAGCCAAAATTGACAAATGGGATCTAATTAAACTAAAGAGCTTCTGCACAGCAAAGGAAACTACCATCAGAGTGAACAGGCAACCTACAAAATGGGAGAAAATTTTCGCAACCTACTCATCTGACACAGGGCTAATATCCAGAATCTACAATGAACTCCAACAAATTTACAAGAAAAAAACAAACAACCCCATCAAAAAGTGGGCGAAGGACATGAACAGACACTTCTCAAAAGAAGACATTTATGCAGCCAAAAGACACATGAAAAAATGCTCACCATCACTGGCCATCAGAGAAATGCAAATCAAAACCACAATGAGATACCATCTCACACCAGTTAGAATGGCGATCATTAAAAAGTCAGGAAACAACAGGTGCTGGAGAGGATGTGGAGAAATAGGAACACTTTTACACTGTTGGTGGGACTGTAAACTAGTTCAACCCTTGTGGAAGTCAGTGTGGCGATTCCTCAGGGATCTAGAACTAGAAATTCCATTCGACCCAGCCATCCCATTACTGGGTATATACCCAAAGGACTATAAATCATGCTGCTATAAAGACACATGCACACGTATGTTTATTGCCGCATTATTCACAATAGCAAAGACTTGGAACCAACCCAAATGTCCAACAATGATAGACTGGATTAAGAAAATGTGGCACATCTACACCATGGAATACTATGCAGCCATAAGAAATGATGAGTTCATGTCCTTTGTAGGGACATGGATGAAATTGGAAATCATCATTCTCAGTAAACTATCGCAAGAACAAAAAACCAAACACTGCATATTCTCACTCATAGGTGGGAATTGAACAATGAGAACACATGGACACAGGAAGGGGAACATCACACTTCAGGGACCGTTGTGGGTTGGGGGGAGTGGGGAGGGATAACATTGGGAGATATACCTAATGCTAGATGACGAGTTGGTGGGTGCAGTGCACCAGCATGGCACATGTATACATATGTAACTTACTGCACATTGGGCACATGTACCATAAAACCTAAAGTATAATAATAATAATAATAATAATAATAATTACAATAAAAGAAAAAAAAAAAAAAAAAAAAAAGAAAAGAAAGTCTTCATTGGCAACCACCCCCTGTGGCCGGCACCTTTCTGCACTGCAGACCCTGGCCCATGCAGCCCTCTCAGCCTTGGCCAACTCCTGCTCAGAGAGCAGGGCTGAAGAGTGCAGTTGGGCTCAGATGGACTAAGACTTGAATCCCAGGAGCACCTGGTACCATCAAAGTGATCTTGAGTTGAGCTTCAGTGTCATCAGCCATAAAATGTGAATAATGATAATTCCCATCTCATAAGGTGGTGGTGGGAATAAAATGAGAACATGTGTTTAAGCACTCAGCACTGTGCCTGGCTCACAGCAAGGGCTCAATAACCAGTAACTGTCCCATTCATATCAACGCCATGGAGGACTGCACTGTGGCATCTTTTTCAGGAGGATTTTCCTCCCTGCAATGGCTGTTTCCCTTTGCCTGTGCTGAAAGAGCCCTCTAGTGCAGCCCTTGTCATGTTCCAAAGGAAATGGGCTGCATGTTCCTCTCTCCTACCAGAGCGAGACCCTAAACACCCCCAGCGCAGAGACCTTGGTGGATTTGGCCATATCTTGTACTCATAAAATAAGTGTTCTGCTGAACCAAAAGGAATTTCTCCATCAAGAGCAACTTAATGAAATCTTCTGATCAAGTGAGGCCCTTTATATTATACGGTAGAAATGTCAGGGAAATAAATCTTAGTAATACATCTGTCTCTTTGCTTCCAGACCTTCAAACAACCAAGCAAGCAAACAACATCAAACAACCCAGAAAGTTGTTTGGCATAAGGCTCAGGAATGGACAGTCTCCTATGTAATTCTTAGAATTGATGCCAAATAATAGGCTGTGATTGTGCTGATAAAACATATGTAAAACACACTTACAAATGCTTTTAGTATTTACTTGACAATTGCCCAATTGTTGGTTTTTGGAAAAGCACCACACAGAGTCAGTGTAAAGTGTGGAACTATCTTTTTTAACAAACAACATAATATTTACACTGAAATGTATTTTCCTTCAAAAGCCTCCCTGTGAAGACCACTCTTATAATCATGTGGGGACCAGCTCCTTTGACATTGCCCTCAGCAGCACATTAGGTCTTGTCTTCAGGCACAATTTTACTTTTTTATGGGGTGTTTGATTTTGGGAAATAGTCTAAATCATCTGGTGCCAACTCAGACAAGGTGGGGAATCAGGATGCCAGACAGACATGATGAAGAGCCGGATGTGGCCACAGAGTGATGGGGCTGGGCTGTGTGCAGCTGTTAAAACCGATATGGGAGGCTTGTGTGAAAGAAAGTCTGGGATGACTGGTTGAGAGTCAGTGTTGAGTAGGGAAGGAGGTTCACTGCAGATGGACAGAGTCAGAAGCCTGAGCCTGCCATCCACAAGCTGTATGACTTTGGGAAGCCCCATTTCTCCATCTTAACAGTGGGGATAACATCACCTTCCTGCAGCATCATGTCATGAGTTAGAAATAAATGTGTATACATGTGTAGCATGTGTTGGTGCTAAACACAAGTAATTAATTTTAAAAAGTTATGAGTGGCGTCATTGGAGTTGTGTAATTTTTTAAAAGGGTGATTCTCAAAGATAGCATGTACTTAGTTATAACATTTATTCATCATCTCAGTTTTTCAGCAATTGTACATTGAGTGCTTATTTTAGACCCAGTACAGTTTTAGGGTAGGATATAATAAAATTATAATGAAAATAAATCCTTTGTCCTTCTATAAACAAAATAATATAAAATACTGTATCAACAAAACGATATTTAAAAACCTAAAATAGAATGAGGAGGATTAAGAGGAACAGTAGGAGAGCTCCTATTTTTATATAGGGTGGTCAGGGAAGGCCTCCCTAGGCAAGGAAAATGTGAGCACATTCAAGGAACAGGCAGAGATGAACCATGTGGACCTCTGAAAGAAGAGAATTTCAGGTTAAGGAAAGAATAAGGACAAAAGCTTTGAATATGTTATGTTGTAATAAATGGATGGATGCATGAATAGATGGATGCATGGATGGACGGATGGATGAATGGATAAATGGATGATGCATGGATGGATGCATGGATGGATGGATGCATGTATGCATGCGTAGGTGGATGGATGGATGCATGGATGGATGGATAGATGCATGGACGGATGCATAGATGAATGTATGGATAGATGCATGGTTGGATTGATGGATGGATGGATAGATGCATAGATGGATGGATGCATGGACAGATGTGTGGACTGATGCATGAGTGGATGGATGGATGGATGGTGCATGGATGGATGCATGGATGAATGAATGGATAGATGGATTATGAATGGATTCCTAGATGGATGCATGGATGGATGGATGGGTGGATGGAGGCATGGATGGGTAGACAGATGCATGGATGGATGGATGGATGGATGGATAGATGCATGGATGGATGGATTCATGGACGGATACATGAATGGAATGAATGGATCCATGGATAGATTCATAGATAGATGGAAGGATGCATGGATGGATGGATGAATGAATGGATAGATGGATGCATGGATGGATTATGAATGGATTCCTAGATGGATGCATGGATGGATGGATGGGTGGATGGAGGCACGGATGGTTAGACGGATGGATGCATGGATGCATGGATGGATGGATGGATGGATAGATGCATGGATGGATGGATGGATTCATGGATGGATACATGAATGGAATGAATGGGTCCATGGATAGATTCATAGATACATAGAAGGATGCATGGATGGATGGATGGATGCATGAACAGATGTGTGGATAGATGGATGAATGGATGGATGGGTTATTGGATGCATGGATGGATGGATGGATGCATCAGTGGGTGGATGGAGGGATGGGTGGATGGATGGAGACATGGATGGATTCATGGATGGATAGATGAATGGGTGGGTGAGTGGATGGATGCATAGGTGAATGGATGGATGGATAGATGGATAGATGGATGGATGGATGCATGCATGGATCCATGAATGGATAGATGGATGGATGGATGGTTGGATAGATGGATAGGTGGATGGATGCAGGATGGATGGATGCATGGATGGAGGGATGCATGGATGAATGGATGGATGGATAGATGGATGCATGGATGGATTCATGGGTGGATGATTGGATGGGTGGATGGATGGATGGATGGATCAAAGGATGGATACATGGATGAATGGATACATGGATGGATGGATGCATGAATGAGGAATCAGAGAGACAGAAAAATTGTTGAAAGGGATTACGCTGTGTATGTAAACTCTAGATGGGCTGGTTCTGCACTCAGAATCCCTGGGATTATGGAATGCTGTACCACGCTGCACTGTTTTTGCTGCCTCAAATGGGATGAAGTTATTGGAGGGCAGTTGCTAATTCTCATCACTATTCTCCAAAACAGAACCGTGGACATGGCAAGTCTTCTCGTTTTTGTAAGTCACACACGTTTCACTGTCTGGAGAACCAGCAATCTAAATGTCAACGTCCTGGTGGCCACACTTTTCTAGTATTTCCAATGTACTTCTCCAAGCCCAGAAGGATCAAGGCTTGAAAGAAGCATTCACCTCACTTGGTCATCCAGCTCTGGAGACGATGAAGATAGTCCCAGCCCACCTCCCACTCAGACGGCAAGCCACTTCTCTAGAGAGCACAGGGAAGTATTGAGGAGAACACACTCTGTAACCACAACCAATGAAACCACACAACAGCACAACAGGGTCTGCACTGAAGACAAAGGTAACTGTTGACTTGGCCTTTGTTTCTATTTAAGGATTTGGAAAACACAGACCCCAAAGGAAGAACCTGTGTGGGAGTTAGGAACATAAGTTCTGTTCCTTGGGCAGTCACCTCTCTTCTCCAGTCATTGGTGTCCACATTTATACATAAGTCTGCATGCATATGGAGTAGGCTTTGGGGTCAGACAGGTCTGGAATCATATCCCAACTCTATCTCCTGCTAGAATTTGGAAGGGAACAAGTATCTTCACCTCCATGAGCCTCAGGTTTCTCATCTGTAAAGTGGAAATAACAGTGCTTACCTGGTGGGGTCACTCTGTGGTTTGGAGATACGGCCAAGGGCGTGGCATGGTAGAGCCTGGCGTGGAGTGGGTGCTCAGTGAGGAGTATCCACGTACAAAAGAGAAGGAGCCCAGCCCTGCCAGGGGCCTCAACTTATGCTTCTGTTGATATATCAGGAAGGCACAGAACCTTGTACTTCTGATGGTCATTGGGACTGGCAGTTACCAGAAGACAAGAACATGTGTGAATTGCCCTAATCAGAAGACAGGTTGCAAAAACAATAGCCATAAGTAATAATTATCATAATAATAGTAAACCTTTATATAACATTATTATGTGCCAAACACAGTTGTAAGTGCTTAATTTATATTAATTCATTTAACCCTCAACATTGGTTGGCATGAATTCACTTGTATTTTACAGGTGAGGAAACTGTTGCACAGAGAGCTTAATTAACTCATCAAAAGACCACAGCAATCTGTGCCAATCATCAAAAGACCACAATAATCTGTGCCAATGTTGGGATTCAAAATCAAGAAGGCCAGTTTCAAAGTTTATGCTCAAAGCCACTACCCTTGATTGCCTTTTGAAAATGACATTTGTGCCATACTTTATGATTTGTAAAGCTCTTTCCCGTCATCTCCCCTTTAATCCTTTCATTAATTTTGCAAAGAAAACAGAGCAGAAAATATTGTCCCAGATACACAAGAAAGGACACTGAGAATCTGAGTGTATATAGTCTCTTATGCAATATGACCCACTATGAGAAAGGCACAGGGAGGATTTGAAGCCAGTTTTGTCTGAAACCTGTAACCCAAGTCATCCGTTCTCCATGAAGCCATGCAAGCATTCCTGAGGTCCCAGCTCTTCAGTCAGGAACCCCTCTGAAGGACTGAAATTATTCCCCAACAATGGCTCAAACCTCCACCTGTCTCAATCACCTGGAGTGCCTGTTAAAACAAGATTGTGGGCCTTCCCCCCCCCCATAGCTTCTGACTCAGTAGACCTGGGGTGGGGTCCAAAAGTTTGCCTTTCTAATGAGTCCCCAGACGATGCTGATGCTGGTGGCACAGGAACTACACTGAGAACCGTAGCTGTATGTCAAATGAGTGTCCACGTGCACTCAGTCTAATGTCTCAGTTCTGGTCATAGCCAGAGATACAGTAGAGCAGGAGCAAAAGTGTACCTGAAAAAATGTCTGGTGAGCTGTAACTGAAAGAATGTCTGCTGTCCAGCCACCTCCAGCCAGGAGGGAGGGCAAAGATGAATGGAGAGAAGGGCCCAGCAGGTCAAGGCATGACCTTGTCAAATGACTTTGTGCTAATTCCTTTCAAACTACCACCTACTATACCCACATAGCCATTTCTCAGAACCAGAGCAGAGGAGCTGACAGATCACACAAATGAGGCAGAAGTGCAGCTGATGTGGAAAATATCATGGTATCCTAATGGCCCTGCCATAAGACACAGTCATGGAGGAAATCTTGCCAGTACTGTTCCTGGCCATCACCAAGGAGTTACCTGGTTCACCTTCTTCCTGGAAGGGTGGGATGTCAAGGCTTTCCTTAATGCTTTGTTTCTGAGCTTCCCAGAACAGAAGTCTCTGGTTCTGGGCCCTCTGTCCCTGGAGTTACAGTGCCCAGCCCAGACACTTGTCTTCCCTTGGCCAGCTGCCCTGGAGGAACAGAGGGCATAGACAACACAGCAGTCACCAGCCAGGGAGGGTCTCCTTAGACTCAGGAGCCACCTCGGAGACTCAGAGACACATTGACACCAATGTGGATAGACAGACCCTATCAGAGATGCCTGGGGGAAAGGTCCCTCGGTGGGGTCAGCTTGAATCAAGATCTTGTGTCCTTCTGTCCAGCGAGCATTGCTGAGTTTGCTCCATGCATTCTTCAGTTGGACATCATAGTACGCAGCCCCTCTATCGCTAATGTATATGGGCATTTCTGTAAAGCACTGCTTTACAGAAAGTATGGAACATAAAGTTTATCCATTGAGTATTTAATTCACTTATTCATTCAACAAACACTTTTAAGCTCCTACTATGCAATGCTGACCAGGTTATTGGAGATACAATAATGAACATGACAGACAAAGCCCCTTCTCTCATGGATTAATACAGGTTGATTGTTGTCACCTGACATTTTTTCATCCCCATGTGGCTCATATCTGGCTGTTTGCCTGCGTTCACAAGGGATAAACTGGGGAACCACCATGTGAAGCCAGCTATCCAAGGTCACCAGTGTGTGTGGAGCTGGTCTAATCCCAGAAATGAGCAAATGGCATTGAACTCACTCTTCCCAGGGCAGTTCTCTTGAGACAGAGCACAAAGCATGAGTCCTTCCAGAGCTCCAGGGCTGTGACTCACAGGAAAAGACTCTGTGAGCTGTCCCTGATTGCCTCTGCAACACAGAACCAAGCACGTCACACTCATCAGCACAGACCACCCACCCTCTCAGCCATGGTGATAGTGGGACTGAAACAGAAAATCCAGCAGCAGTCTTTCAGCAGCCAGTCACCCAGAAAACCCGTGTCAGCTCCTCGAGGCAGTTCTGGGGTTTTCATCTATTTCTCCACAGGCCTTATGGGCATGGTTACCTGTGTTTGGGTGTCTTCTTCTCCTGAGTGAGAGCAGTTTTGCTTTACATTCTGTTCTTTGACCCCATTTTGTTTGTTTCTTTGTTTAAGTCAAGCTGACTATGAAGGAAGTTAAGCATAATAATAGTTTATTCTAAGAGTTCGACAGAGCTTTCCTGTCATGCAGAAACATTGAACATAGGAGAGAAAAATCAGGAAAAATGTGTAACTTCAGAGAGAAAGGCATACAGAATGAGTAAAAGGAAGACGAGAAAGAAGAAAAATAAAATTTTTATATTGACAGTATTGACAGTGGGGTTGTGATATGGCTTTTTACTCCTGTTTTTTTACACGCGTTATTCCAGCCCAGCACTGAAGCCCAGGGATGTCCAAGTAAGATGGATGGATAATGAATGACAGAATCGACTGCACAAAGACAGTGTGGGATGACTAGCGAGGTTTCCATCACGATACAAGGCGCAGATGGAGAGAGGGCTGTGATGGACCACGGGCAACTCTGGGAAGCAGGAGATGGTCTGTCTGGGTGGGTGAGCCAGGGCCGGGCTGAATCAAGCCCACAACCCTTAGAGCAGCACCTGTCATTGGAAGGATTCCTTACAGGAAGTTTGAAAAAGAGCCCATCGCGTGGAGCATCTAGGATACATCCAGCACTGTGCCAGGTGCTCTCTCGTAAATAATAACCACGTGGGTGGTTACCAAGTACTGCAGGATGCACCAGGCACTGAGCTAACTGCTGTGTGTCTTATCTCCACTGGGTCACTGCAGTCCCTGAGGAAATGTCCCAATTGCTGTCTCAGAGAACCTGAAGCAATGGGGTTCACCAGGCTGAGGGACTTACCTGTTTGCCAAACTAAACCCCCATCTGTCTGTCTCTGAAGTTAGTACTTTATCTGCCTTCATGGCACTGACTCCTGTGGAAATGCACAGAAATCAGGTGGCAAGAATGGAAGAGGGAAGGTGCATTTCAAACAATGAGAATAGGATGAGCCAGGCAAGGACCCACAGGAAATCACTTGGCAAACCAAACTGTTGGTGTAACTGAAGAACCGAGAACACAGAGAGGGTGCTGGGGGTGAAGCTGGAGAGAAAGGCAGGGCTGGAGACTGTGAGTCTGCAGAAGCGGGGGCTGGCCGTGGCGTGGGAAGGAGGGGTTCGCTGATGGCATTGCAGGAGGACCATGAAGAACATGGCCCTAATCTGTAAACAACCTGCACACATGCTGAACGAACTTATGGATGAATGACTCAAATGTCTTTTATTTATTTTTAGTTTAATTTAATTTATTTATTTTTCTTGAGATAGGGTCTTTCTCTGTTACCCAGGCTGGAGTGTAGTGGTGCTATCTTCCATGCCTTGCTAATTTTTATATTTTTTGTCGAGATGGGGTTTCACCATGTTTCCCAGGCCAGTCTCGAACTCCTGAGCTCAAACGCTCCACCTGTCTTGGCCTCACAAAGTGCTGGGATTACAGGCATGAGCTACCGCATCCAGCCTCAAATGTATTTTAGTGCAGGAACTGGCAGTGGTGTGGAAGCTGGTGAAGCATGTGGAGGCCACAAGACCTGCAGGAGTAGGTGTGATATGGACCTTAGGAGTCAGGACCCTGCTATGGTACAGATCTGACAAGTGGCCGGCAGTCAGCAAGTGTCCAGGAAGGCTCCACCCAGTGTCACAGCCAAGCATTCTGAGCTCCAGGGGTACAGAGATAGAGAGATGTATGGGGGAAGCAAAGAGCCAGCTGCTGGAGCATTCATTCTGCCTCCAAACCTCACTCTCAAATCCTGCCTGTGGGTTTGGTATCATCTGGAGCCATGGGCTGGGGTGTACCAGGCAATAAATATCCACCCCCCTGCCTTTTCCAGAAATGTAACTGGAATAGATGTTAGATGTGCTCTGTGCAATTTACATGACCACCTCCTATCCACACCCAACAATCCCCTCAAAGAGTTATTGTATCACTGGGTAACAAGAGTCTCCAACCTCACTTGGCTTGCAGTGTAGTCCTCTTGGCTCACGGCTCACTGCAGGGAGGAAGGGGATGGGGTGCTGAAAGGAGTTCACTGGCACCACAGGCCAAGTACTGAGCACAGCAGACACAGAGAAGAACCTAGCCACGCCACCGGGGCCTGAAGGGGACTCATGGAAGCCACCTCTTGGCTCTCCCTCCCGGGTGTGGATCCCACATCCTCAAACGGGCTCCCGCCTGTGCCTGCAGGCCTCCTGCTGTGACGCCTGCAGGACCCACACCCCACCTTGCAGGGGCTGCCCTGGACTTCCATAGCTGGGTCTCTGGAGTGTGAAGTGGATTCTCTTGCCTGCAGCCATCTGGCAAGTGTTCATATTGAGGGGTGGCAGTGAGAGAGCCATCCTGTTCAGCTATGGAAACAGACAAAGGAGATTTATGCTCCAGTGAGCGTCTGCTGTACTTTGCAATAGCAGACCAATGGGGTATCCATTGAGGATTTTGGAAGAGCCAGTGACTTGGTTTGTTAAGGGGTGTGGGTGAGCTGGATTGGGGGCTGTTGGTTTATGTGACCCCAGAAACACCTAAGCAGAACCTGTCTGGGCCACTTTTCTCCATGAAGGTGCTCCCACAGCGCAGCCCAGGCCTTAGAGGGGGCATAGTGTAGCTTCAGCTCCCCATTCAAGAAGGACCCGCTGCTCCGGGCCTGAGGAGCCTGGAGAACAAACCTCCAAATGTGCCGCACTTCCTGGCTCATGCCCTGCTCAGTGTCCCCCGACCCCCACGCCTGTACTGGTGGCCAGGCTTGGCTTCTCCATCTTGGATGCAGTGTCTCTCTCCATCCACCTTGCTGATGACAAGAGTGAACATCCTAAAGCCCAGCACTGCTCTTGCTGCTGTGCCCAGAACCCACCATGTCCTCCACTGTCCAAGAGCATTCAAGCCTTTCCCAATCTGTTCCAACCTTATCCCTTCTTTCCCCAGACCACAGCCAGGGCCCAAGCCTTATTTCCCAATGCCGTATGGGAGCGTGCACCCGCTGCCAGGCTGAACAGGGGCCATGTACTCTGGCCTATTCTGTGTTGTCCCACAACTTTATTTTGTATTTCCTCATCTCCACTCCAAACCCCCAAACACTCCATTTCATATTCTTTTTTACTTCATTTCTTTTTTTTTTTTTTAATTTTTGTATCCTTAGGTTATCTCTTTTTTTAAAAAATTTATTTATTTATTATTATTATACATTAGGTTTTAGGGTACATGTGCGCAATGTCCAGGTTAGTTACATATGTATACATGTGCCATGCTGGTGCGCTGCACCCACTAACTCGTCATCTAGCATTAGGTATATCTCCCAATGCTATCCCTCCCCCCTCCCCCCACCCCTCAACAGTCCCCAGAGTGTGATGTTCCCCTTGCTGTGTCCATGTGTTCTCATTATTCAGTTCCCACCTATGAGTGAGAATATGTGGTGTTTGGTTTTTTGTTCTTGCGATAGTTTACTGAGAATGATGGTTTCCAATTTCATCCATGTCCCTACAAAGGACATGAACTCATCATTTTTTATGGCTGCATAGTATTCCATGGTGTATATGTGCCACATTTTCTTAATCCAGTCTATCATTGTTGGACATTTGGGTTGGTTCCAAGTCTTTGCTATTGTGAATAATGCCGCAATAAACATACGTGTGCATGTGTCTTTATAGCAGCATGATTTATAGTCTTTTGGGTATATACCCAGTAATGGGATGGCTGGGTCAAATGGAATTTCTAGTTCCAGATCCCTGAGGAATCGCCACACTGACTTCCACAATGGTTGAACTAGTTTACAGTCCCACCAACAGTGTAAAAGTGTTCCTATTTCTCCACATCCTGTCCAGCACCTGTGGTTTCCTGACTTTTTAATGATTGCCATTCTAACTGGTGTGAAAATGCTCATCATCACTGGCCATCAGAGCAATGCAAATCCATTTCATATTCTTAGGTAACCATAAAGTGCAATCTTTCCTAGACAGTTCTGATATAATTGTTAATAGCATCCCTGTCGTTCACAAAAATTTCCAACTTAGATGACAGATTCTATGGGCATTCTACAGACACACCCCTGACCCGTGGCCCCCTCCAGGCCTGTGAGCAAAGGGGAGCCCTGCTCTGTGTCCTGCCCCACTCCCAAGGCCCAGCCGAGTGCCTTCCCTGGCACACCCTCCACTGCCTGCAGCCATGATCTCCCCATTGCTGACCCCAGGGTGCTGTGTGGCAGGGTGGCAGGGGTGAGAGCACACAGTTGATCATTCTTCTGAAGTGCATGTAAAAGGCTAAGGTTATGGAGCATCTTTCCGGGTGCTCGCCCTATTTTCTAAGAATTGGTCACCAAAAAAAGTGCTCTGTGGTCACTCAGTCAGGCCAGGTGGCCCCAGGTCCTAAGCAGGGCCTTCAGCTGAGGGCAGGGATGGCCTCACATATCAGGCCCTTTCTAGGCTGCAAGACCGGACAATGCCACAGAGCCAGGGTCATGTCCACCCCAGCTCCTCACAGGCCACCAGGGCAAATGTCTGAAAGCCTGTGGACCCTGCTTAAGGTCCCAACCTTTCTGTCTGCTCCTGAAGACAGGCAGGGCCAGGGCAGCCTTGCAGATGCACAGGGAGTGCAGCTGAGGCAGGCATTTGGGCTTGGTTAAGCCCAAGACCTGCTGAGTGCCACCAAGTGCTCTGTGATTCTCCAGGAGGATCCTGGAGGAGCCAATGGTTGCATCAGAACTGCCCGGGTCCTTCAGGCCACGATGAACTTTGGGAAGCCTTACAGGCTGCTTGTTGTGCTGGACTCAGACGAGGTGCTGGCATCTAGGAATGGGAAAAGAGAAGGGAAAGAGGATACTTTTCAGGACTGGTTCACCTGTCTTCCTGGTTCCCGCAGGACCCATTACTCTCCCCAGCTCCACCTCCACAAAGGTCACTCACTCCATTTCTATCCAAGAGGCCTTTGCCACAGGCTTTAGCTTTTACTGAAGGCCTGTTCCCAAGAAAAGAATCTCAAATGCCTGGGGAGGCCTCTTTGGGAGAGAAGCACTTGCCAAAAATCACTCAAGTCTCCCCAGCTGCCCTTAAGCCTAGACATAAGAACACAGGGCTGCCAGGGGAGTCAGCCCTATCCTTGGCAGATGCCAATGGCTCCTCTGTGCCCAGGAGGCCTGGGCAGTAGGAGGGGGTCTCTCACCAGCTACCACCCCAGGCTCATGTCCCAGATAAGACAGGAGGTGATAAAGCTGCCTGGGCTTGCCTTCTGCCAGCCTCTCCCTCAGGAAGGGGAATTTAGTGGGCTTGGATCTGGCAGAAAATGACTTCCCAGGCTCCTTGCACACCTTTCCCTCCACACAGGAAGCCCAAGCAGAGCTGGGAACTAAGGCAGAGACGGGTCTGGTGGGCCATGTTGGGGAGCACAGCCCTCACCCCCAGAGCTGCAGTGTGGGGAGCAGGGAGGAGGCTGCGGCTCTGAATATGCTTATGGAGGATCTGGTGCTCAGCTGAGATCCAGAAAATGCTTCCCTGTCTTCTAACCCAAGCCCATCTGGTGTCCAGGGCCCCTTGCCATGTCTTTCCCTTGTGGAAGTGTCCAAGGTAAGCCAGGTGAAGCTAAGAAAAGAAGAGCACCTGAGTTGGCATTTCCCCATCACCAGGTGTGTTTCCAAAGCCCTGCTCTGCTTGCTTTTCTCATCAGCTGCTCCTGGGTCCAGCTGCTCAGACTGCACAATGCAGCTCTCCCAGAAACCCAAAGGGACTTAAGTATCATGACGAGCTCCAGAAGGAAGTTATTTCATGGCTGTAAGATTGGAAAAAAAAAAAAATAACTGAGCAGAAAGGGAACTTGAATTAAGCATTTCATGAAAATGAGAATACTGCATATGGATCATTCAACCACAGTGTCCTCATGGCCCATCTCAAAGCCTGGAAGCTCACCTCATCTTAGCTAAGCCCTGACCCAGGGCCTGTGGCTCTCAGAGTCCCTGAGTCCAACACTGCAGAGGCAGGGGACCTCCAGGACACTGCTGCACACCAGTAGATCTCGAGCCCACCAGTGGTTCCTGCTGTGCTTCTCCCGTGTTCCTGGGCATATCTGTCAGAACCCCAGCATGGCCCCACTGTCCCAAGCCCACAGTGACTCTGCAGTCTTACCAGCCCAGGGGCGGCTGAGATAGCAAGAGTGTAGGGTTTTCACAGAAAGTACATAATGGCAGGTTTGATTTTTTAGTTTGTCTCATGCAATTATTGAAATATATGTATACAAAAACTAATTCATTATCTAAAATTCAAATTGGAATTGGTGTCCTCCGTTTGTGTTTGGTAAATCTGGCCATGCTGCAGGTGCGGGAACTCGCTCCTGAGCACACACTGCTGCTCATTTGCTTCTGCCAGAATTCTGTCCCCATGAGACAACCCTGAACTTCTCCCCCAACGCCATGCTCACCTCAGCCCTGGATGGTAGCAAGTAGAGAACAAGTGGCTTGCTTTGCATGGGAGCAACTTCCTCTACTGGCATCTGAAATGGCTCTGCTTCTGGTGGGCCAGGGAGTAGGGAAGCTGCCCTCAATCTATTATGTGGGACTAAACCAGACTGGCAGAGTTACCTGTTACCATGGACACAGAACAATTAGTGCTTTTCCGAAAAGGGCAGGATTTAAAAAAAAAAAAATTCAGTGGAGTACACTGTTTTTGTTAAACAGGGTGTTTGAATGAATTGTGAAGATAACACAATAGCATTTTGTAGGTGAGTAAGCAGAAGCCTGGGTCGCCTAGCTCCTGCACTAAGCACTCTGCCGGCCCATACTGCTCCCTGAGTCTCCCTGCCGGGCCTGGGGTGGTGGGAGGCAACCGTCGCAGCCAGCAGAACTCTACCACAAAGCTCTATGGATGCTTCTAGATCCTAGACCATCAGACTCTTCTCTCCTGAGATCCCTCTGGAAGCTCATCTGTCTTATTCCCTCTCTGCCACCACTGCCTGTGGCTTCTGACTTTGACTACCAAAATGCAATGCCTCTGGCTTACAATCTCCCTCCGTGCTTCAATGAATGTGCATCTTCTCTGAGTTTGTTATCGTTTCCTGTTCAATGTGCTCAGCAATGAGAAAAATCAGAGCATTTGAAGCAAGGAAAGCTGCAAAGGCTCACAGCAAGCGCTGTCTCTGGTGTTCACAGAGCTGGAATGGAGAGTCCCCTCCCTGGTCTTTCCTCCCCCTGGGTGTGGTTTCTGTTTGTCTGGAGAGCTGCCATCACCTCCTCCCTCAGCCCTTATGTACAGAATCCTCTCTTAATTCCCACACCTGGGCTAAAAGGACTCTCCCACTCCCTAGAGCTCAGTCCCTGCCTGACCCTGTGACCCATGAGAAGTGGACATCCAGGTGGGCAGTGGTCCCCAGGTAGGCGCGGGGACTGCAGCAGCGTCAGGAGAGGTGGACAGGGAGTGTCCAGCTCCTTAGGAAGGGGAAGATGGACCTGTGGCAATCAAGGGCCGCTGGCTGCAGGAAGTGACATATGCAGGTTGCCATACAGGGTCCGGACTGTCAGCGACGCACAGAGAATCCCAGGGAATGAACCTGAGAAGGATTCTGTCTATAAAAGACGAGACCTGGCACCTTCCCATTGGCAGCAGCTGACTTTAAATCTTGGTCTCCCTGCCATTTAATTAGCATGTCTTTTTGAGTACCAGACAAGAGTCTAAAAACCTAGGGGAAGAGAGATATGGGTATAAAATTAACATTAGAAAGTGGAAAAGCCTTAGACGTGAACTGGGATTCCCAGGACTTTTGTTCAAAATTACCCACAAACACTCCCTGAAGGCGGTTGGGGCTGCAACATTCACAGGTGAACTCACTTTTTAGCATTTCCATATGCAAACTTGTAACTGAAGAAATGTCCTGAGCTTTGTAAAGGTCCCCTTCCACTGTGTTTCTCTAGAAACATTCCTGTGCTTAAGGAGCTCACCATCGGGCTGGAGAGCCAAAGCCCACACTTGAAAGAGCTGATTACTCTGCAGGGAGCCCCCATCCTCAGGGCTACTATTTTGGCCAGAGGGCACTGTGCCTGATTCACCATTCCAAAGCTCTGGGACCTGGTGAGATTTGGGAAAGCCTGAAGCATCTCCTCCCCACTTCCACCTGATCTCATCCTTTGGACTAATGGCTTTACAGCCCCATCAGTGCTCTGCAAAGTGGGGTCACAGATTAACTATTATCAAGAAGTAAGAAGAAGTGGCAGCCGATCAATACTGTTCCTGCTCTCCCAGCGCAGACTGACTTTACTGGGCTTTATCAATCTTCCTGTGTGTATGATTATGCAACCTTGTGCAGTCATCTCTGAGGTTCTCACCTGCATCATCTCTCAGGGTTGTTGTCAGATGCAGAAAAGTGACCACGCATAAATCACCTTGCGTGGGTCCAGGATGTGCCTGCCATGCACTGCGTGGTGGCGTCATTCTTGGTCCTTTCTGACGACGTTTTTTTAAGATCCTGTGAGACAAACTCCAGAGGCACCAAGCAGGAGTTGCTCCCTCTTCCTGAAAAAGCCTTTCCCTGTCTACCCACATCAGAAAAGACCCCAATTGGCTAATCCAAACCCTCTATACTGGTTTTTAGGACTATTTTCTCTGGCTTCTTTTCTAGCAAATGGAAGACAGCCAGTCTCCTGCACAGACAGTTGCTGATTTTGTGTAGTGTGAGAGAGAACTTCCAGTTATTATAAGCATCTGTCAAACTCCACTCCAGTGATCTTTCTCAGTAGTATTTTAAACAGAATTCAGGCTGAGCCCATCCCTCCAAATGCAGGGAATGAAGCCTCTTCCCATTTCCTGAGCCACTGCACAGGCTGCCCTTGTCACCTACTGAGACAGTTCTTGGCCAAAGCTCTGAACTGAGTCGATCATCCCCATGATGAGCAGAGAAGCAGGAAGGACCGTGGATGCTGACCCACTTGTTGGAGAGATGGGGGAGTGAGATGCCACTTGAACCCCTGCCTGGGGGCCAACCCAACACAAGCAGCACCCAGAAAGGAAGTACTCTTGGCCTCCTGAGAGACTCAGCTTAACCCCAGTTGTTTCTCCTTTTCAAGATCAACCTGCTCTGGGAGGCACATCCACTTCTCAGTTTGGACCAAATTCAAACCTTGCAGAGAATGCAGCCACGTGGCCTTTTATTTAAATCCAGATTCTAAGCTAGTTTATTCCCACCAATCCCAAGAAAAGGCATTTCCCTTTTCCTCTCGCAGCCCTCCTGGTTTGGAGGCCCTTTCTGATGCAAAGCCTCAGGCCTTGTTGCGGCAGTGCAGGCCAGACGTACAGATGATGTCTCTTTGGGAACCATTGAACACAGTGCATTAGGGGTGTTTGAAACATTGGCTCACTTAGAGCTCCACGGAACTGCACACTATACTTGGGAAATAAGATGCTCCTCTGCGCTTGCAAATATGCTTCCTGTCCCTCATATTTAGTAACTACCTGTAATAGTCAGGGCTCTCTAGAGAACCTGGAGAATATGTATCTCTGTCTCTCTACATATATAATATAGATAGGTAGATGATAGATAGATGACTGAGAGATAATGATAGATGATAGGGAGATAGCCAGATAGATCACAGATATATGGATTTAGATGTAGATATAGATATACAGACATACAAATATAAATATAGATATGGGGGCAGGAAAGTCTGAAATCTGTGAAATCCCTTAACTCTTGCATGATCCTGAAATTATAGGAAAGAGTAAGGAGAAGAATGATCTGAGGAATTCAGTACTATTCCCAGCTTCATAGAAAATGGAACAGCCAGGCTGTCCTTGTATGGGCTTAAGATTCCCTGGACACAACAGATTCCCTGGGCCTGCTGCATTTCCCTTACAAGACCTCTGTTAGAACAGACTCTCCCTTACATAGTTCTCTCTTTTGACTGTAAGGCCTTGGTGTTACAGGGCTTGGATCTCTATGTAATATCCCAAATGCGTGTGTCATCATCAGCAGTGAGACTCTGCCCCATTGTTATGGCACACAGAATGCTCTGCAGGTCAATCAATAAAACCAGAGGAGCGTAATTGGATCTGAGTTCGAAACCTGGTTCTGTTTCTTACCACTTGGATGACCTTCAGCAAATTCTTTAACCTTTCTAAAGCCTCAGTTTTCTTCACTCTATGATGACATTGGAATTTCTTTAGGCTTGTTGGGAAGAGTTGATATCATACAAATAATGCCTGATGAAGAGAGAACAGGTAACAAGTATTCAGTGAAGCACTATTCTCCCTACTGTCACCACTCATAACAAAGTATTTTAATCTAAAAATACTCGAATATAAAACTGTTCATCCCTGCTTTTTTTCTCTAGAAAACAAACTTCAGACAAATGTGTTTGGCTCTTTGTCCTTGCGATTCGGTTCTGCTCACTGAAGTCTGCCGTAAGTAAGTTCTTGTCACTGCTGGGCAGGGCAGTGGAGGAAGGAGCAGCTCTCCATGTTGAAGTGCCCAAATCCTCCACCCAGACCGTGACTGCAAGCCCCTCACAGAGGCAGTGTGAGCAGAGCCTCTGGCACTTGCTTCTATTGGAGGGAACCTCAGAGACATGTGTGATGTTTAAATACAGCAAGGATATATTCCTCAGCTAAGCTAATGCATGACACTGCCTCTTCATTTCTTTCATTCTGATATTCATTATATTCATTTTCTTTTTTAGCATCAACCTTCATGTAAATGATATTATTGTCGAAATGGAATAAGATATAAATGACGTTAACAAATCAAAATATTCCTGATTATATACATGAATCACCAGCCAATCCTTGGATTACATCCCCTCTAGATGTCGTGGCATCTAATATATAAATATACGTATACTTATGTTTGTATATACACACAAGCATGTGCCAGCATGCTTTAGTATGCCTAAACTTCCTGTTTTGTTTTTCCTAGGCCCCTGCTTGGTGGAATCAGGCAAAGTGTTGATTTGGGTAGAGACTGTCATAACCCTTTGCAAAAAAAAGATAATGCACTCAGTAAACAGTTACAACAATATCACCTGTGCTCATAGAAATGATTTCATATCAGAATAAATGTACTTAGAGAATGGCATACACACAGTCTGAACAATAAATTAGGGTTTGATCAGCAGTGGGAGAAAACACTGAAGAAAACGGTGAGATGCAGCACACATCACCCCTTCCCGGGGCTCCACTTTTCTCCACTTGGGTAAGATTTCCTGCCTGAGACCAGTGCTTTCATTGCACTGGTGGAGGAGAAGAGAGAAAAGGCGTTAGCTTCAATTCCATAAAAATCCATAGAAAGAATCAAGAAAAAAGCTGAGGGCATGAAATCTGTGCACACCAGCTTTGATTTTATGGTGGTGACAGAGTTGAAAATAGTTGATTCACAATAAAACAAGAAAAAGGCTACTCAATTGCTAAAGAAAAAAAGCTAATGATATTTATTTTTAAAAATCCACTCATTTTAATCTTGTTTTCTCTTTTCTCCAACCTGAGTAAACTCAGTTTTTCTCTCTAGACTTAGACCTTTCTTCACTAAGGTGCTACCTAGTTAGCCCTGTTTGTCGCTGTCCAGTGCTAAAAACGGCTCCCTTCCCGACACTGATATGTCAGCAAGAGTTATATGATTAGCCTTGAAAAATCAGCAAATTGAGTCTTGGCTCTTGGAAACAATTTTTTTCTGCTTCAAATAATATGGACTCTTTATAACCTATAAATAATGAAGACAAAAATCATAAAAGTTTAGGCCATCAGCATCACTTTAAATCTTCATAATCAAGGTTGTCAATGCATCACTAGAACTGCATTAAAGAGAAGAGTACCCAAGCTGGTTTTTTTTTTCTTTTTATTATTATTATTATTATTATACTTTAGGCTCTATGGTACATGTGCGCAATGTGCAGGTAAGTTACATATGTATACATGTGCCATGCTGGTGCGCTGCACCCACCAACTCGTCATCTAGCATTAGGTATATCTCCCAATGTTATCCCTCCCCCCTCCCCCCACCCCACAACAGTCCCCGAAGTGTGATGTTCCCCTTCCTGTGTCCATGTGTTCTCATTGTTCCATTCCCACCTATGAGTGAGAATATGCGGTGTTTGGTTTTTTGTTCTTGCGATAGTTTACTGAGAATGATGATTTCCAATTTCATCCATGTCCCTACAAAGGACATGAACTCATCATTTCTTATGGCTGCATAGTATTCCATGGTGTATATGTGCCACATTTTCTTAATCCAGTCTATCATTGTTGGACATTTGGGTTGGTTCCAAGTCTTTGCCAAGCTGGTTTTGTACTTAAACAATGCTTCGTCTTAGCTCAAGCAGATAGAAAATGCAGAGTAGCTGTCTTTCTTTTACTTCCTGTAAAGTAAGACATACAAGTGCCATCATTTACCATCCAACAGAGTACTGGAAAACATATCTACAAAATATTTGTTCTGCCACACTTTAAAGCCCGTCTAGCATCAGGAATCTCCTATTCAAATGTAAATACTTCTAGAAAAAGAAAAAATTAAGCTTTAGCCAGCATATACACATTTTCACATGTACACACAACCTGAGGAAGGATGGTGGCACCCTGCTGAGCTTTAAGATATTCTTAAGTGCTCATGTGAAGGAGCTAAGCAGGGTGCCATAATAATTAAGGTGAAGGAAGGGTCTAGAAAAATATGATGAATGAGTTCTATAGACAAATATTACCCAATTCATTTTTCTTATTTATAACTTGAAAGTCTATTTGTCTTTCACTCATTCATCCAGCCCAAGTACAAATCTATGTCTGATCTTGAGATCTGCCCAGCAAAGAATTTTTTGCTTCATTTAGCAATGCTGTGGGTATACTAGTCTCCCAGGAAGGAGGAGGAGGTAGTAGTGATGGAGAAGAAGGTACCGAAAAGTCTCCTCTATATCAGCCTCTGCCACAACCTTGTGCATATTTCTTAGCTAATTGTCCTGACAACTCTATTGGGCTCTCTAAAATGGACTCTTTCCCATTTTAACAACAGATCTGAGAGATTTAGTTGCAAGCCCAATTTGCAAATTCCACAATTGGCTCTAGAATTTCAACATACATTCAGCTGTAAATTAGGAGGTATTATTTTCTCAAAATGCATAACCTAGAGATAGGCAGCTGATGGTGTTATTTTAGAGATAGCTCATGTGAGCGATGGTCTCTTTATTCTATTAGCCTTTATCTTATGCTCATGACTTCGCCATGACAACATGGCACCTCCAACTCAAAACTATATCTGTAATCAAAGTCTAAGTAGGGAAACATCTTACAGTTTCACATCAGGCTACAACACCTCTCACGAAACACACATTTTTTTCACAATTTCAACTGAAATCCAAATAGCTTTATACATCTTGCTTTGTCATGCAACACCCTCATTAAGAGTCTCTTAAAGTAATAACTGGCATGATTCTCCCTTCTCTCTTCCATCATCTGCGGGTCGGGGCGGGTCATGGAGTCCCTGGCTCCCCAACGGGGTGCATGTCTCTCCTCGAGGGGGCACCCTGAAGCGGCAAGAAGTCCCCCGGGAAACAGGGAGAAGCGCCCAGAGTTTCATGGGGAGGCTGAGGCAGGTGGCGAAAAAAAGCAGCGAGTCCGAAGAGGAGGCCAGGGATCCCCCAGCAGAGCTCAGGGTGTTCCCTGCAGCCCCCTAGCCCGACCCAGGGCGGGGATCGTGGAGTCCCTGGCTCCTGCCCGGGGTGCTTTTCTCCCCCACGGGGGCACACTGAAGCGGCAAGAAGTCCCCCGGGGGATGGAGACAGGCGCCCTGGCTCTCCAGGCGAGGTTGAGGCAGGCCGGGGAAAAAGCGGCCAGGCCTAAGAGGAGGCAGAGAGTCCGCCAGCAGAACTCCGGGCCTTCTATCCAGCAGCCCCCGAGCCTGACCTGGGGGGTCGTGGAGTATCTGGCTCCCGCCTGGGATGCATATCTGTCCCCGCAGGGGCACCCCGAAGCGGCAAGAAGTCCCCCGGGGGACCTGGACAGGCGCCGAGGGTTTCAGGGGGAGGTTGAGGCAGACCACGGGAAAAAGTGGCGAGGCCTAAGAGGAGGCCGGGGGTCCCCCAGCGGAGCTCAGGGCCTTCCCGGCAGCCCCAGCGCCCGATCCCGGGGGTCGTGGAGTCCCTGGCTCCCGCCCAGGGTGCGTGTCTTTCCCCGCAGGGGCACCCCTTAGAGACAAAGAAGTCCTTCAGGTGACGGGGTGTGGCGTCCAGGGTTTCAGGGGGAGGTTGAGGCAGGCCACGCAAAAAAGAGGCGAGGCCAAAGAGGAGGCCGGGGATTCCCCATGGAACTCAGGGCCTTCCCGGCAGCCCCCGCGCCCGACCCTAGGTGGTCCGTGGAGTCCCTGGCTCCCACCGGGTGTGCATGTAGGGCCATGGCCATGCCTACCAGAGCCCCACAGTCCAAGGCCCAACAGGTGGAGGAGGTGATGTTATGGAGCCATCTGAAAGGAACGCAAGGTCAGAAGCCTTGAGCTCATCTTTATTTTCACTGTGGAAAAACAGAAGGCATGTGTGCACCGCTTCCAACATGGGCCAGCGGTCCCCAACCTTGCATGTCTCAGGATCTGCAGAGCTTGGAAATGTATAGATCCTTGGTGAAAGTTCTGATCGAGGAGGTTAGGTGAAGCATAGATTTCTGTAGTACAGAAAAATAAAAATTCCATAGATGGGTCTGATGTTCAGCCAAGATTTATAAATCACTAAGATAGACCATTGAAAAAGTCTATCTTACTGATTTTAAGGATATGGGTATGGAAAAGGATTTAGGAGATGCCCTGACATTCTCTCCCTTCCAGAACCTTATTCGTTTCTTTATAAGCGTGTGCCACGATTGGTAATGTCACATTAACTTGTTTTGTATATGTCTCCCTCACTAGAATGTCAGCTTTCTAAGGGCAGGTATTGTGACTGCTGTATTCACACCTACACTCCTGGTAGCAGTGTCTGGTAAAGCACAGTACCCAATAAATATTCACTGAGTGAATGATGAGGAGCTGACTTTATGTACTTTTTATTGTCTTATAGTTAAGATAATGGCTAGATTTCTTTTTTCTGTAAAATAGATACAAGCGTACAAATGTGGTTGGGAAATCTACGAACACTATTATTACAAGTGGTTAGTCAGGTGTGGCTGGGGCAGGAGAGGGCTTTCCCCCCGCCCCACCAGAAATTTCAGGTAATCATCAGGTGGTTGTTCAACAACTATTACATTGCCTCTCTAAAAATCATAGTTTGGCAGCTGGTGTCAGGGAGAGACAATCTCTTGATGGTCCACAACTGTCACACTAATGTGTTAATTGAATGCAAGCCCCAGGGAGAAGCAACTTCCCAAACAGAAAAAGACATTTGAGTTTGGTAGTAAAATCTCAGATACTGGGCAAGTGAGCCTAGGCAGGTGCAGTAAGAGACAAAATGGCACAGTATGACCTTCTAGAGGCTGGGGAAGAATCAGTAGCTGCCTCCTTCCCAAGCTGCCTGAGAATGCCCAGGGCATCTGTTACAGAATTAAACTGCCGTCCACTCACCCAGTGCAGTAAAAACAGATAACCTACATCTTTCTATCTTTGCAGTGATAGAAAGAAAGGCATTTTATTGCAGGGCATCAAGCAAGGAGGATCTGGACAGCTCCTGCTTAAGACACAAACTCCCCAATGGCTCGTAAGTAAGGGATTTTAAAACCAGGAGTACATTTCAGGAAAGCAGAAGCTACAGGCAAAATCACAAGTCAATACACAGAAGTTACACATTGGTTTTGCTCTAAAAGGATGGGGTATTTTGAAGAGGGGCACACAGGTCATAGGTAGATTCAAACATCTTCTCATTTGCAGTTGGTTAAGGTAGGAAGCTTTGTTTAAACATTTGGGGACAGTAGAAGAACGTTGACTGGTTATGGGGAGTGACTTTCTCTAAGCCCCTCAGGAAGAAACTTAGAACCAAGGGTCCAGTAGATCCATTCTGTGGGGGTCTTCTGTGGGGATCTAGGCCTCTGAAAGACAATCAGGAACATATGCTAAGAGGTTATCTTTGGTTTCTATAGGGAAAGATAACATCTCTGGGACTCTAACTTCTTTAGCTATTGTTTTATCCTACTGTTACCTTCTTGTTTAACAAGCCACCTATTTACTTCTCAGGGCTCACTGGTTGCCTGGAATTTCCCTTGAAGGAACTTAGGAGTTTCCTTTATTTCATGCTTGAGGTCCACAGGCCCCTTAAAAAGCGAGTTCTTCTTTCTTTTGTCTCACACCCCTTGCCCTAGCTTAACATAGTCAAGAATCCCATAAAATTCAATGAATATAAAACATCTGTGTGTCTCACTTGGGAAGAGACGACTATGCAGCTTCAGAAGCCACAGCTGCTCTCAGGTGAGCCTCCTTCTTGAGCTCTCCCCAAGGACTGTTGTAGGGCACCTGTCCCCATTCTAAGGACTAGAATCCCAACTCGCAAGACACACCAGGCCACTTTCTAATTCCATGGGAGGTCTTGCATTTCTCTTGCAGACCTCACCTCTGGAACCTCTCCCTTCATGCCACCCCTCTAGCAAAGTACCCCTTCCCAACTATATGGCCATAACCCCCTGTGTGGCTGTGACTCTTCAGACCAAGAGTCCAGTGGGGGTCCACTGTGGGATTCTGCCCCTTTCCTCTGAGCCTGGCTCAGCACAGGCTGCATGGCAGACACCATCTGCCAACCCATCAGTTTGTTATTGGAGAGGGGTCCTGATCCAGACCCCAAGAGAGGAAGAATTCAGAGTGAGTCCACAGAGTAATGTGAAAGTAAATTTATTAAGAAAGTAAAGGAATAAAAGAATAGCTACTCCATAGGCAGAGCAGGGCGTTCCTGAAAGCAAGAGGAGGAAAATGTCTGCCTCAGTTCCAATGCCTGTTTATATACAAGATAGTAAAGCAAAAATCATGGGACAAGGGGAATGTGCTCCACCATGAGGGCTTGTGACCACGATGAAAGCATTGTTCATCTTGTGTAAATACTGTCTTCCACAAGAATCTATTTTGTTATCTTTAAAGAGAAACTTATTTGTAAATTAAGAGTACTTTTGCTCTTAAGCTATCAGGACATCAGGACATTTCCTGGGTCTGTGAAGTCCTGGATCTCTTTAGTAAACATTATTAACTTGTTCCCTTAGCTGCAACCATTTTGTAACTAAGAACGCTTAACCTCCTGGGAGTGCAGCCCAGCAGATCTCAGCCTAATTTTTCCCACCCCCTATTCAAGATGGAGTCTCTCTGGTTCCAACACCTCTGTCAATTTCACACTTATCCTCAGCTGCTCCCTCCCCAGCCCACAGAGCCTGAGGAGAAGCACAGGGGGTTCCTCCTGGGTTTCCTGCCCACACAACCCTCCTATAGTCTCAAAACAAGGCAGTTTATTAAAGGATTCAGAGAGCCCCATCTTAGGTGATTCTGTTCACAGCCTGAGGACTGTAAACCAAAACCAAACAAACAAAAATTATAAGCCCCTAAATTGACCAATGGATCTTCCCTTCAGCCAAGGGCACTCCAAAGTTAACCTGAAAAATTAGTTCAGGCCATGATGGGAAGCGAGTGTTAGACATGCCTCATTATATTCTCCCTTTTGGAATTCAGGCCCAGCTGACCAGCATCAACATCAACACAGAGACCTTAAAACTGATAGAACAGACTCTAAGTCTGATAAGAAACATTTACAGTCTATTGTCTCTGAAGCCTGCTACCTGGAGGCTTCATTTGCATGACAAAACCTTGGTCCATACGGCTTCTTATGGTAACCCAGACATTCCTTTCTCTTGATTCTAGGTATTTAGTTAATAACCAACTGCCAATTGGAAAGTCTTTGAATCTGCCTATGGCCTGGAAGTCACTCCCTGCCTTTTCAGTTGTCTCACATTTCCATACAGAACCCAAGTACAACTTACATGTGTTGATTGATGTCTCACGTCTCCCTCAAGTGTATAAAACCACGTTGCAGCCCAACCTTCTTGGGCACATGTTCTTAGGATCTCCTGGCACTGTGTCACAGGCCATTGGTAACTCATATTTTCCTCAAAATAAATCTCTTCAAATATTTCAGACTTCAACTGTTTTCGTGGACAGAACTAAACTCTGACTTTTTTTCTTCTTGCTCAAATTCCTATCTAAGTGGTCTGGGGAGACATGCCCCACAGACCATAAAATCTAGTTAGGCAGATTTGTATTAATCTGGTACAATGTGACTTATTTCCACTCTGATTCTGGTATCACATCACGTGACAGCCGACCATGAAGGAAATCAAAATATTTTACCCCAAAATATATTTTTGATATATTTTGAAATAGCCCTGCAAACAGTCTTTTGTGGGGGAAACTTGTGTTTGCAGAGAATCTCCATTCCTGCAGCCAGGCCTCCCTTTTCAGCCCTTTTCTGGGTCTAGGAGAGAGCCTGACATACCTTAAGGTCTAAGCAGAGCCATTTACCATCTATTCTGCCTGAGGAACACCATCTATGAGGCTTAATCTATGTAGCAAGAACCTTGGCCCCACAGCCCCCTTACCTTACCTCAGGCATTCTTTCCTACCTCCTTCAAGTCTTTAAGACAAAGCTTAACTCTGTCAACCAATTGTCCACTAAAGAATCCCTAAAACCCACTTATGACTTACAAGTGGTGCCGCTCTACCCCACTAGGAGATGTCCTGCCTTTTTGGAATGAACCAATGTATACCTTCCATGTATATATTTATGATTTTATATGCAATTCCTATCTCTCTGAAATGTATAAACCAAACTGTAACCCGACCACCTCGGGCACATTTTTCAGGACTTTTTGAGATTGGGTAACCCCAGGCTGCATTCACTGATGTTGGCTCAGAATAAACCTCTTTAAATATATTTTGACACAAACTGTCTTTTTACATCATCAAACCTAGGCATGAGCTTTTGCCTCCTCCTTCTTGCCAGAGAGACACAATCTTTTGGCAAAATTACCCAAACAAGACTGTTTTGACACTTTTCTTTCTTTTTTGAGACAGAGTCTTACTCTGTCACCCAGGCTGGAGTGCAGTTGTGGGATCACAGCTCACTGCAGCCTCAACCTTGTGGACTCAGGTGACCATCTCACCTCAGCCTCCCAAGTAGCTGGGACAACAGGCATGCACCAGCACACTCATCTAATTTGTTTATTTTTTGTAGAGATGAGTTTTCAGCATGTTGCCTAGGCTGGTCTTGAACTGCTGAGCTTAAGAGATCTCCCCACCTCAGCCTCCCAAAGCGCTGGGATTACAGACATGAGCCCCCATGTCTGGCCTTTGATACTTTTCAAAGAAGTTCTTCTACAATCTAGGGGCTATTTCTGCTTCTAATTGTTCTCTCAGGAGGTCCCGCAGTTCTTTGTAGGGTAAGCTGATGTTGTCTCTCTACTGCTGGTGCCCAAACAGGAAGAGTGATTAGTACTTCTTCTTAGATCAGGACAGTATTTTCATCCCAGAGGGGCCTGTGAGGGCCTATGGGGAAGAACCTGCCTGCTCCTTCCCAGATGGATCCTGGGGAGAGTCTCCCAGCTCTGCAGCTGGCACTCAGAGCCTCGGTGTGTGCAAGATGCTGTCAGCACCTGCCTGCTCTTCCAACTTCAAGTGAGGGCAAAGGTTGTTGGTGAGGTCTCCAGGACCAGATTGATGTCTGTAAACTAGGCAGGATCCAAAACCACCATGACCAGAAGGCCCGTGTGTGAATGCACACTTGGCATCTGATGGCCTAATTAAATTACATCTTTGCAGGGAGGTACTGGAAAATTGCCTTGAAGGGAGGACTAAAGGAGCAATCAATTAAGAAAACCACTCACCTCCAAGGATCTGGAGAAAGCAATTTATTCCCTGCTCCATATTCTGGCCATAACTGAACTCTGTATCCCAGGTTTCCCCAAGTTTTGTAGGAAGCCTTTGCAGCAGAGATGTGAGTAGCTCATCTGGGAGAGGGGCAGGCACCAGTAGCCCTCATGAGGCTGTGGGCAGGAGGGTGAGGTCACCAGTGTGTGCAGGTTTGGCAGGTGAGGCTGGGAGGGTTCTGCATGGCTCCTGTGACAGCTGTCTCTGTCTCCAGGAGCTACAACCTGGCTGGCATCAAAATTCTAGCCACACCATGGCAGCTTCCCTCCAGCCAGCGAGGAGAGGGGCTATTCTGCTGAGTATGAAGCTGATTTTTCCATGAATGAACTTTCTGAAGGCAGGAACCCTGAAGGGCATCTGTAACTCAAAGCAACAGCAAGAAAGAGTGGGGTTACCACCCAGAGATGCTGACAGGGAGAAGCAGATGTGCTCACTTTGATACATTTCAGAGACACTTGTCCGGAGGCATTTCATAAAAATCCAGGAAGCCACAGCAGTAATTTCTTCTCTTTTCAAGCCTCTAAAAGTCTTTGTCAGTGCTCTACATTGCTAATCATCAGGGAAATGCAAGTTGAAACCACAGTATCACTTCACACCTGTTAGAATGGCTATAATGGCATGGAGGACAGTATGTAAAATCCATTAAGCAAGGCACAGAAAGACAAATGCTGCATGATCTCACACATATGTGGAATCTAAGAAATGATCTCATGGAGGCAGAGAGTGGAGTGGTGGTTGCCAGGGGATGGGTGAAGAAGAAATGTTGGTCAAAGGGTATAAAGTTCCTGTTAGACAGGAGGTATAAATTTTAGAGATTTATTGCATAGCATGGTGAACATGTTTAATAATAATGTATTATATATTTAATAATTGCCAAAAGAGTGTATTTTAAATGTTCTCACCACAAAATCATAAGTAGGTCAGGTGATGGATATGTTAGTTAACTTGATTTACTCTTTCTACAATGTACACATGTAGCAAAACAACACATTGTATCTGTAAACCCTAAAAATCTGAGACGGACTCAGTTAATTTAGAAAGTTTATTTTGTCAAAGTTGATGATGAGTGCCTGTGACACAGCCTGAGGTGGTCCTGATGACATGTGTCCAAGGTGGTTGGGGCACAGGTTAATTCTATACATTTTAGGGAGATGTGAGACATTAATCAATATGTATAAGATGTATATTGGTTCAGCCTGGAAAGGTGAAACAACTCAAGGTGAAGGCAGGACAACTATAAGTGGGAAGGGGTCTTCTAGGTCACAGGCAGATAAGAGACAAATAGTTGCATCTTTTGAGTTTCTGATTAGCCTCTCCAAATAAGGCAATCAGATATGCATCTATCTCAGGGAGTAGAGGGATGACTTTGAGTAGAATGGGAGGCAGGTTTGCCCTAAGCAGTTTCCAGCTTGACTGTTCCCTTTAGCTTAGTGATTTTGGGCCTCAAGATCTATTTTCCTTTTACATTGCCCTCCCCTCTTTTCTTTTCAAGATTTTTGGAGAAAGCATTTTAAAAGAAAATGAGTCTCTGGTCTCAGGTTTCATCTGATTTCTCAGGCTACGGTGGTTTATTCTTAGATGTCTAGTCTCAAGTTATTAGAAAAGCTCATTTTTAAAAAATTTAATTTCTTTGTTTTTTTGAAATGGAGTTTCCCTCTTGTTGCCCAGGCTGGAGTGCAACGGCACCATCTCGGCTCACTGCAACCTCTGCCTCCCTGGTTCAAGCGATTCTCCTGCCTCAGTCTCCTGAGTACCTGGGATTGCAGGTTCCTGCCACCATGCCTGGCTATTTTTTGTATTTTTAGTAGAGACAGGGTTTTGCCATACTGGGCAGGCTGGTCTCGACCTCCTGACCTCAGGTGATCTGCCTGCCTTGGCCTCCCAAAATGCTGGGATTATAGGCATGAGCCACCGCACCTGTCCTGAAAGCTCATTTTTAATGAGCTGAAAATGTCCTGCTTTCAGGAAAACCTGAAAGCAGGTTGTGAAGTCTTACATCCTATGAAGAGAAAATAGAAAGAGGAAGAGAGAAAATCAACAACAAACAAAAGAACAATCCAGGAAAATCAATATACGCATGTTACTCTTAAGCCCATACGTCAGTAGGCAGGTATGAAAGTGCCTTATGTATGTAAATAGGTTGCTGTTATTTTGTTCAGAGGTTTAAGTCATCTGGCTTCAGTTTCCAGACCTTTATGAAAGCACAGCTTAGTTTTCAGTAACTCCAAATTAGGAAAAATGGAGGAAAAAGAAAAACAAGTGTGAAAACCTTATTTTGAAAATTTATAGCCAACAAAAATTAGAATTCTATTTAAATTGTAGAAAATATCAATCAGGAAAACAGGAAGTCAAATTGTCCCTGTTTGCAGATGACATGATTGCATATCTAGAAAACCCCATCATCTCAGCTCAAAGTCTCCTTAAGCTGATAGACAACTTCAGCAAAGTCTCAGCATACAAAATCAATGTGCAAAAATCACAAGCATTCTTATACACCAATAACAGACAAATGGATAGCCAAATCATGAGTAAACTCCCATTCACAATTGCTTCAAAGAGAATAAAATACCTAGGAATCCAATTTACAAGGGATGTGAAGGACCTCTTCAAGGAGAAATACAGACCACTGCTCAATGAAATAAAAGAGGATACAAACAAATGGAAGAACATTCCATGCTCATGGGTAGGAAGAACCAATATCGTGAAAATGGCCATACTTCCCAAGGTAATTTATAGATACAATGCCATCCCCATCAAGCTACCGATGACTTTCTTCACAGAATTGGAAAAAACTACTTTAAAGTTCATATGGAACCAAAAAAGAGCCCGCATTGCCAAGTGAATCCTAAGCCAAAAGAACAAAGCTGGAGGCATCACACTACCTGACTTCATACTATACTACAAGGCTACAGTAACCAAAACAGCATGGTACTGGTACCAAAACAGAGATATAGACCAATGGAACAGAACAGAGCCCTCAGAAATAACACCACACATCTACAACCATCTGATCTTTGACAAACCTGACAAAAACAAGAAATGGGGAAAGGATTCCCTATTTAATAAATGGTGCTGGGAAAACTGGCTAGCCATATGTAGAAAGCTGAAACTGGATCCCTTCCTTACACTTTATACAAAAATTAATTCAAGATGGATTAAAGACTTACATGTTAGACTTAAAACCATAAAAACCCTAGAAGAAAACCTAGACAATACCATTCAGGACATAGGCATGGGCAAGGACTTCATGTCTAAAACACCAAAAGCAATGGCAACAAAAGCCAGAATTGACAAATGGGATCTCATTAAACTAAAGAGCTTCTGCACAGCAAAAGAAACTACCATCAGAGTGAACAGGCAACCTACAGAATGAGAGAAAATTTTTGCAATCTACTCACCTGACAAAGGGCTAATATCCAGAATCTACAATGAACTCAAACAAATTTACAAGAAAAAAACAAACAACCCCATCAAAAAGTGGGCAAAGGATATGAACAGACCCTTCTCAAAAGAAAACATTTATGCACCCAAAAAACACATGAAAAAATGCTGATCATCAGTGGGCATCAGAGAAATGCAAATCAAAACCACAATGAGATACCATCTCACACCAGTTAGAATGGCAATCATTAAAAAGTCAGGAAACAACAGGTGCTGGACAGGATGTGGAGAAATAGGAACACTTTTACACTGTTGGTGGGACTGTAAACTAGTTCAACCATTGTGGAAGTCAGTGTGGCGATTCCTCAGGGATCTAGAACTAGAAATACCATTTGACCCAGCCATCCCATTGCTGGGTATATACCCAAAGGATTATAAATCATGCTGCTATAAAGACGCATGCACACGTATGGTTATTGCGGCACTATTCACAATAGCAAAGACTTGGAACCAAGCCAAATGTCCAACAATGATAGACTGGATTAAGAAAATGTAGCACATATACACCATGGAATACTACGCAGCCATAAAAAATGATGAGTTCATGTCCTTTGTAGGGACATGGATGAAGCTGGAAACCATCATTCTCAGCAAACTATCTCAAGGACAAAAAACCAAACACCACATGTTCTCACTCGTAGATGGGAATTGAACAATGAGGACACATGGACACAGGAAGGGGAACATCATACACCGAGGCCTGTTGTGGGGTGGGGGAGTAGGGAGGGATAGCATTAGGAGATATACCTAATGTTAAATGACAAGTTAATGGGTGCAGCACAACAACATGGCACATGTATACATATGTAACTAACCAGCACGTTGTGCAGATGTACCCTAAAACTTAAAGTATAATAAAAAAAATTGAAAAACATTATGCAAGACTAGAATCTAACAACAGGTGCACTACAGTTTTTGAAACATAATTTTTCTCTCTCCAGTTTTGTATTTTTACTAACAATCATTGTAGGACTGATTTGCTTTACAACGCTTGGCTGGATTATTTGTATACAGTGCATCACGAATAATTATTTTTTTAAAATAGGCTTTTAAATTGGCTTTGATGTAACTTTGTTCCATAGAAAAAAAATCTCAGAATAGACTTTTTTTTTTTTTTTTGGCGGAGTCTTGCTCTGTTGCCCAGGCTGGAGTGCAATGGCCGTTCTCAGCTCACTGCAAGCTCCACCTCCCAGGTTCACGACATTCTCCTGCCTCAGACTTCCTAGTAGCTGGGATTACAGTTGCCCTCTGCCACGTCTGGCTAATTTTTTGTATTTTTAGTAGAGAAGGGGTTTCACCGTGTTAGCCAGGATGGTCTCGATCTCCTGACCTCGTGATCCACCCCCCTTGAAAAAAAGCTGACACCAGCCATGGATTTGTACCATCAAATACCTATGAGTTGGGTGATCGTCTTCTCTTAAGGTCCCAAGATAGACTTGGGGCTCCTGGGCCTGTCAGAAGTGACATTTTTTACTAATGACAGGTCAAGAACTCTGTACGTGGACTGCATAGACAAGGTATGAAACCAATTTTCCCAAGGGGATTTTATTGGATCCATAAGTCAAGTTGGATTCCTTAAAGGAAAGCACATCATTCCAGTCAAAGTCTTGGGAAAATAACCAGTTTCTCCAATTGTGTTTCATTACAAATGAAAACAGATTCTTATTGCACTTATGCAAATAACTGTATTGCCGTAAGTTAATAATACTCACAAATAGTATTTGTGAGTCCTTCATGAGTCCTGTGAGCTCTTCATGAGTCCTGAAAGTTTTTCTTCTATTCTAATGTTACAATCTCCAAAGTTATCAGAAACTTGAATTCAAAAGCATCTATTAGAATTTTATAGCTGATTACAAAAACAACTTCTAAAAAGAACCAAAACAAGACAACAATTGTTTGTGGATGACAAAAAGTTTGAGGAAAGCCATAGTCAAGGATATGATTGACAAGAAATTTGTTACCTCTGTGGCACACAATAATTTAACATAATGATTATAACTGTTACGGATAATGTACATTAAGTCATATCAGAATGATAGAAGTTTTTCATAATTTTGGAGCACAAACCAATAACATATTTCTAAAACCAACACCATTTATAAATACCACTTATAAAACCAAACATGATTATAAAACCAAACACCATTTCATATTTGATAATGCTTCTTGTATAATTTTTATAACAAATAAGCTATATTATATAATTTTTGGACTTTAGGGAAGCTAGTATCTTAAAGGATTAATTAGGTCAGAAAAAGACATACTTTATAATTTGATTTTGAAAAGTTTGTGAAATATCAAACTTGATATCACAGGTCGTTTCAAAATAAGTCATGCATTTGACCAAAGTGATAACTCAAGGATTCTGTAAAAAGACAAAAACCTTTATTCTTTGAGAGAGGAGACTTAATTTTCCAAACAGGATGGCCTAATAAAAACAGGATGAAGCCAATAAAATTTGCTTTTTAAAATTGTGTAAACAATCTATAAAATTTAAATATTGACAAGCTATAACTTCCATAAACTTTTTATAAACTTTATAACTTTTATTAAGGAATTGGTTAATACTTCAAGCAAACCTTGTTACTCTGACACAGGGGCTTATATGCTGGTGTTGCATCAGTGTGCTTTTGACATTAATGATTAATTTATAGAGAAACAGAACTTATTTTATCTCTCAAAATCAGTCCTTACAATCTCACATACCGACCTCTTCCACTCCTACTTTGTAGCTCTCACCTGCCATTACTCATGCCAAGGTCAAATCCTCTCACAGTACAAGGTAATCTCTGGTACTCCCAGAGCCAGAGTGGTTAGGACATGGAATACAGGAAAACAGAGCTTTAGATGTAAGAGGAATTTGCCCATGACTCCACAAAGAAAACAGAACACTCCAAAAGCGGTGAGTGGTGTATTTGTTCTGGATTCTTTAAAGAAGTTCTAGTCATTAGAAGCCTTCTCTAGATTTTTTGGTACTGCAGATAGCAAAGTGGGAAGGAGCTGTAGGGTAGAACAAAAGTAAATAAAAGAACGTTTGTTTTTTTTCTTAAGAGAGGAAGCAAACACAGAAACCAAGCACATGTGTGGTTTTTTTGTTTTTGTTTTTTTCTGTTTTGTTTATCTCTTTTGCGGCCGTGAGGACTTTTGGTCAAATTAGAGAGGGTTTGTTAACCATAATTTGGAATTCTCCCTTGGATTTGACCAAGTCAGGTAGCATTGGTTAAATCTGATGAGAGATAGACCAGAACAAACAACAGCAACAATGAAACCCAACAGTAGGATCACTGAGTGCTCTAATGGTAAGGAGAAATTAAGAGCAGCTGGTTATTAAACTGTAACCAAGACAAAACCCCAATGTAGCTACTTACCTAGGGATGGGTCTCAGGCTGAAGACTGCTTTATAGCATCCTAGAAGCAGGGGGAGGGGGGAAACAACTTAGAATTCATTTTCCCTACTGGAAATGAGCTCAAACTCAATAAAAGAGTTACCTGCCTTCCATTGTAATGGAAACCTTCCTTCAGGGGTGGGATTGAGGTCACTTGCACCCTACATACCTGTTCCACAATCCTGACACCTTTCCCTCCTGGGGTTTGCTCATCTAGCACATTCAAAATTGTTAGACAAAGCAGGACCAGACCCCTTCCTGATTGACGGAAACCTGCTTGGCATCATGCAACCCTTGCCTAGCCACATAATAAAATAAATTTGATTATTTAGCAGCAATAAAATAAAGATGCACTTTCTAATAAGGTGATTGCATGATTATTCTTTCTTTCAAAACTCTTCTGACTGAAAAATACATATAAAGATAATTCTGATAGATCAAATATATTTTTTAAGAGTAGTGAAATGATCTGTCCCCTGAGGAGCTGGGAGAGGAGCTTGGATGGAGGCGCAGGTAGGAAAGAAGTGGGCAGAGGCTTTTGCTTCCCAGGCTTTTGATGGTTCCAAGAAAGAAGAGCTTTGCTGTCGGGAGGACTTGAGAGCAGAAGTTACAATCAAGACATGCAACCAACTCCAGTCACAGAAGAAACCTCAGTGTGGTAAACAAACATCCCTCAAGGCAGTGACAGCTGACTGGGCTGAGGTGGCTGGAGCAGGTTGCTCTCCACCTCAGTGAGGGCACAGGCTACAGCTGCAGGGACTTGGATGAGACTTCAAGGAGGATTCTCACCCAGGCCTGGAGATGAGGCCCCAGCCAGCCCAGGAGGTCTGTGGCCAGGGCTGGGTGTGTCTATGGGTCCTGCCCATAAGTGGTGCAGGCATCAGCTGATCCCAGCAGCCCCTGCAAGGCTGTCTGAGGTTAAGATGAGGGCAGAGGGATTCACTTGAAGGCATGAAATTTAAGGGTTGTTCAGTTATTGTTCCTCTCTTTGACCTCATAATTCAGTTTCTGTGAGGAAATCAATAACTCAGGAAAGTGAAAAGAGAGGAGGAGAAAGGGTATGCGAGTCAGAAACTAGGAGCTGGCCCAACAGAGGGGCTCAGCTCTCTGTGGCAGGACGCACACATTGGCCATGCTGGGAGTCACTCGGGGCTGGCCACTGGCACCAGCTGGCTTTCTCCAAATGTCCAGGCACCCTGACTGCTTCCACACCCTCAGCCTCTTCCCAGTCTGATCAGGGAAACATGGCTGTCGTTCATGCTAACTGGAGCCATTGTGTTAAAGTAGAATAATATTTTTTGCCAAGTTCATGTAAAGTTGAAAGCCAAAAGTGGTATAATTCTGTTTAAAGTGTCATAGATAAAAAGCATTTCTGGAATGTTGAAGTAAGGATATCTGAGAGTCTAGTCCTCCAAGAAACCAATGAGAATACTGGCAAAAACTATTTTTAAAAATCAACTTTTCAGAGCATCAAAAATTAACCAAAGACTTGCCACAATCCAAAGATTTTCTGTTCAAGAAGCATGGGTGACTCCGGGTGAGAACAGTGAGCCTTGTGGTGCTGTAACTTGGCCTTTGTCATCCCCTTTCCCAGCACTGCAGTTGCCTTGAAAATCAATCTCATAACTAAGATATCTGGGAAAACTAGCAGCCTATCAATCGTTGGAGGGGCCAAATGAATCTGAAGCTTCCTCAAATCACCAAATCCAGAAAACTGTCACTATCTAATCTGTCTGGCAGCTCCGTGAAAAGGCTTAATCTCAACTTTTGTTTGTATTTGACCTCAGAGTTCCCTCTGTGTGAATGTCCTTATTAACAAGGTGTTTGTCAAAAACAATCAGTGAAAACTGTTTAAAGCCACAGTTGGCTAAAGTGGTAGCACCAACAGGGGCTGAGAAGAGGCTATAGGCAATACACCTTACAAGGGAAAAGGCATAGGGAACCTCAGATTTACTCCTGAAAATCAGGAAGAATACATACATTTGCAGGCTCTGTGCATGTCTAGGAAAGGCCTGAGAATGCCCCATTCTCTCCCCTCTGAGTGATCTTGAGCACCTGCATGAGCAGGATGTGAAAGGTAAGAATGGCTGAGCTGTAAGCTGCCAGCTGAATCACTGAAGGCATATCCCAGCACCCAGGGAGCCCTGGCTCCCCAAAGAAAGAAGAACAAGTTAAACTGAAAGCAAGATGAAGGAAGTAAATCATTAGCATTAGGGAAGAAATACATAATGTTCCAAACAAAAGCAAAAAAAAGAGAAAGTTAATTAGATAACATGTTGGTTCCTTGAAGACAAAAAGAAAATTGATATGTCTTTAGACAGTAAGACCCAGCAAAAATGAAGAAAAAAGCACTAATATACAGAATGAAATACAGGACCTCACTACTGATCTCATAACAATATGCCTGTAATTAGACATCTTATAGGAAGTGAGCCAATTCCTTAAAAGACACACAAACTATCAAAACTTGCTTGAAAAATAGATAACCTGAATTTTTATATGTCTACTAAAGAAATTAAAATTATAGTTAAAAATCTTCCAAAAAGAGGAAATTCCATTCTGAGATGATTCTTCTGGCAAACTATACCAAAAATTTATGGAATAAATAATACAGATTTTAAACATTATTTTCCAAAACATGAAAGAGGACGGGGTAATTCCAAACTTATTCTATGAACCTAGCATTATTCTAATATCATAACCAGAAAAATACAGTACAAGAAAATAAAATTACAAATGGATAACCAATATGGACATGAAAATGATCAATATAGCATTAGAAAACCAAACTCTCTCTCTATATATATATACACACACACACGTATATATACACATTATATATATATATGGAGAGAGAGAGAAAGAGAAAATTAAAGAGAGAAATAGAAAGAGAGAGAGAGAGATTATAGAAAACAATGAAGTAGAATTCATCTCAGGAAAGAAAGTCTGGTTTAACATTTGAAAATCAGTTATGTAATTATATAATCCAGTTAATATAATTCACCTTGTTAACACAGTAAATTAAAAAAAAATTGAAAACCCATGTCATCACCATATAGATTCAGAAAAGCATTCAACAATATTAAATATCCAGTCATGGTAAATGCTCTCAAGCAAATTAAAAATGGAAAATTCCTGAACTTAGTTAAGGACAACTATAAGAAATTTGCAGCTACAGACTTTTGGGTTTTGGTCTGCCGGATAAAGAGGTTGGAAGTCACCACTGTCATCCTCACAATAAGAAAATAATTGAACAAACAAAATCAATGACTTAAAAACTTCTGCTCCACAAAAGAGAATGTAAAGAAAAGCAACAGAGTGAGATACAATATTTGCAAGACATGTCTGATAAAGGACTTGTGTCCAAAATACACACTTTTAAAATTTAACTATAAGAAAACCAACACTCCATTTAAAGAATAAGCAAAAGATCTGAAAAGATACCTCAACAAAGATATACAGATGGCAAATTAGCACATGAAAAGATACTCAACATCATATGTCATTAGTGAACTGTAAATTAAAACAACAATGAGATATCACTACACACCTATCAGATTGGCTAAAATCCAAACAACTGACAACACCAAAACCTGGTGGGGTTGTGAAGCAACAGGAAGTCTCACTCATTGCTGTTGGGAATGTAAAATGGTACAGCCGCTTTGGAAGAGAGTTGGACAATTCTTTAAAAAATGAAACATACTCTTACTATACCAACCCACAGTCACACTTCTTGGTGTTTACCCAAATGAAATGAAACTTATTTAAAAAAAAAACCCCTTTTACAATAAGATTTATAGGAACTTGTTCATAATTGCCAAAATGAGAGCAATCAAGATGCCTTTCAATAGGTGAATGTATAAACAATATCTGTCTGGTACATTCAGACAATGAAATATTCAGAGATTTAAAAAAAAATGAGCTATCAAGTCATGAAACTAAAAGGAGCATTCTTAAAACATACTGTTAAATTAAAGAATCCAAGTTGAGAAGAATGCACACTGTTTTCCAGCTATATGACATCTTATGAAAGGCAAATATACGGGCATAGTATGGATATCAGTGATTCCCAGGGATTCAGGAGGAGGGAGAATGGGATGAATAGGCAGAATGCAGTGGATGTTAAGGGCAGTGAAATTATTCTGTAGGATCTGCTAATGGTGAGTGGCCATTATACATTTATATTAGTCAAAATCCATAGAATATACAACACAGTTTGAATCCTAATGCAATCTATAAATTTTAATTAATAACAATATAACAATATTGACTCCTCGATTGTAACATACGTACACCACATAATTCCAGATGCTCATGATGGAGGAAACTGCATGGGAAAGGGGACATATTGGAAGTCTGTCTACTTTCCACTCAATTTTTCTACAGAGCTAAAACTGCTCTAAAAATTAAAATCTATTAATAATAATAAAAAAATGAACATCGGTAATATCAGATTGAATGATGAGAGGCTGATTTTTTTCCCCGTAATATCAGGAACAAGGCAGGAATGTGGTTTCTCACTCCTTCTTTCCACTTCCTTCTACCGGAAGTCCTAGCCAGGGCAAGAGGCCAAGGGGGGGGAAAGCCATACAGAGCGTGAAAGTATTCAGGAATCAGCATCCATTCACAGGCAACACAATTGTCTATCTTGTAAACTTTAAAATATCTGCAGAAAGCTTCAAATAATAAGTGAGTTTGGCGAAATTGTTTCACACAAGGCCAGTGTACGAAAGTCAGTGGTATTCCTATAACAGCCTTTGAACCTCTGAAGTCCTTGTTGCTTAAGTGACTGTCTTTTTCACCTGGGAGAAGAAACCACTCTGTGCCTTGGCCTGGCCAGGTAGCCAGCATACAGGAGATGCTTCATAATTGTTTGTTTGGTGAATGACTTAATTAAAATACGTGCAAGGCAAGCAAATCTAAAAGGATTCTAGATCATTTTTCTGCCTACTTTTTAGAATGGGCAATATGTGCCAAGTACAAGGCCGATACAATTACAATCTTCATTTTGTTTTGTTTTGTTTGTGGAGAAAACTCTTTCCTGTAAAAAGTGAGATTTCACTTCCTACGTGTGCTGTCAGTAATGAACCCAATGGAAGCGAGGGGTCTGGGATCTCCCACTTAATCCAGGTTCAGGGAGCAGGAGCCCTTCTGAAACCAGGGAGGTGTCATTGCCTAACAGAACGCTGCTCCCTGATGAGGGTCTACGAAGAGAGGCAGCTCGATTTTTAAGCCATGCTCCAGGATGTTCACAGGCCAGGATGAGGCCCACAGCACTGTGGCTTTGAAATCAGGCCTGGGTTTGCTCACAGGTCAGCCTTTTGCTAGGTGAGTGGCATCAGGTTACCACTCAGCCTTTAGAGCCTCCTTTTAATCCTCCATCAAATAGGCTTAATTGTAACACATGCTTCAGAGAATTGCTGTGTGACTGGTTACCTGGAAGAAGCAAACACTCAGAACAGCACCTATTAATATTATTAGCAGAACCTTCTGATGTTAGGTAGTCAAGGTCCTGCTCAGCATCTGTGGACTCTGCTGGACTCTGGGGCAAGAAGGAAGCTCACACAGTGAGGATTAGAGGACTTAGATAAAAGCAGACTGTACCTTAAAAAAAAGTCATTATTTCCCCCAAGAAGATCTGCAAGCTTTCTCCCTGTGCATAGAGGGAAAGCCACATTTCATGCTGCTAAAGATAAAGACAGCAAGGGGAAGGGAACTGAAAATGCAGTCAGCTGCAGCCACCACAGGGCTGCTGCTCACAGTGCCCTCTTTCCTTAGGACCCGAGAAGGCCAAAGCACTTTCTAGGTCTGTATCAGAAACTGGAGCCTGAAGAGCACCCCTGCCCGGGATCCAGACAAAAAGCCTGCTGAGTACCCCAGGCTCCCTCAGAGGCCCCAGTGCCTCTACCTTGTACGCAGCCAGAGCCCTTCTACTCTCGCCCACTCCCTGTCACACTTGCCACCAGGAGCTCGCTCGGCCCTCAGTGGCCGGCGGCATGGGGAGCTGAACCAGTTGGATCACTGCCTCCCTTTGTATTCTTGCTGATTGAGTTTTAATTGGTCATTCTTATCTGTAATGGAAGCTAATTGCACAGATTCCCAAGAATTGTTTGTTGAGTAGAAAAAAAGAGGCACATCAGGCTTTTTCTGGAGGAGTTAAAGAGTTGGCACCATGCAGCAGATAGCAGATGGCACCACACTGGTCGGCCTGACAGAGGAAGGGCCTTTTGCAGAGGTGCTGCCACTGTTAGCAACAACACTGTTCCCACCCTCCACCTCTGCTCTGGACACTTTCAGAGTGAGCTCCCTGGCTGAGGCCCACCTCTGGATCTCCGTCTGAGTACCCAATGTGAGGACAGGTGTCAGGAGGGAGTGCTAAGATGGCCCAGATCCAGACAGCTGATGGGAGGTCAGCATGGGCGGCACTCTCATGCTTCTGTGACCCAGAGCAGAGAAAAAGCTCTGCTGGGATCTAGGGGTCCAGGGCCTCCTCCTAGAGCTCCTCCCTAGGACACAGAACCTCACCCCAGCTGGCTTTGGACACTTCACCTTACCTTCCCACACCTGTGTCTCCAGCTGTATAGTAAGGAAAGTGAACCAGACACAAGCACCGAGGATTCCCAGAGTGGCTGTGCTGCCGGTGGGTTGAGGCTGATGGAAGTGATGGACAGGGTCCTGGCCCAGTGCATCTGGGTGCCCTCTGTGTGCAGGGATCCAGGCCTCTGCCTGCATTCTCACCACCCTCTTGCCAACTCTATGTGTATGTATCATATTTCACAGTTATGAGGACACGGGGACTCAGAGAGGGTAAAACACTTTGCCAAAGTCATGTGCTCAACAAGTATCAGGTCCAAGTATGAACCCAACCTACGGCCTTATCACTGCTGGGGTAGTGCCCTGAGAAAGGGGTGGGAGGGGTACACACCCATTGTCCCCCTCTTCTGGGTTTCTCTAACCTGCCTTCTGTTCCCTTGTCTGCAGGATTCCACTCTCTCCCCCAATCCAGGTGAGGCACCTCCTGCACAGCTTTCCTTTCTTCCGTCTTCTCAGAGATGGCTCCCTCTCCGTTCCTTCTGCTTGGCACCTTCTCTCGGGGCCCTGAGTCTCTTGCAGCCTTGAGTGATTTTCAATGCCCTAACAGTGTTAACTTTTCTCCATGAATTCTCTGTCTCCCCTCAATGGAAGGGAGCAATTATAGGTTTTATGTGAAACAGTTACTTGTAGTTTGCTTTATGAAACAAAATGATTGATTGATTACTTGGTTTATCCTCACAGTTCTCTAGGTAGGCATTGTGTCCAAGTTCTGCACATGATAAATCTGAGACTGAGAGAAGCTGCTAACTTACTGTCAACCCAGATCATGCTGCCAGTGGGTGGCAGAGCTAGAGTTTAAGCCAGGTCTGCTTGTCTCCTAAGCCTGCAGCATCCCCGTTGGAACCTGGAGCCTCCTGGGGACTCCCATAAGGGCTTACTGAATAGTTCTGAAGGTAGAGCTCAGTCAGCCCTTCTTTGGGTCTTCAGCTCCAAAGGAGGCAGCAAGTTGCCTTTGTGCTCAGCACAATTTTTTGGGTGAAGGTGGAATAGAAGCACAAGGGAGGAGCCCCAGATTAGGCCTCCTGAACTGCAAGGGGGGTGCAGACAAAAGTCCTGATGCACAGTGCCCCTCTGCCCAGGGCAGCTCTCCTGCCAGGGTCTCGGTAGCCTTGGCTGGTCCCTAGACCTCTCTGGGCCTCAGCTCCCCATAGTGTAAAATAAGAGTTGATGAGATGAGTTGCCAGTGCTGCTTCTCTGTGATGCCGAATTACAGGGCGCTCTGAGTTCCTGGAGATTCCAGGAGGTTAGGGTGACAGTCAGCAAAGCCATTGTGGCTTCCTCACAGCTCAGGTTCTGGGGGCCGGGGCCTCTCAGCCAGCTGTGGGCCCTGTAGATGCTCTTTGTGCTTCTCTGTCCCTGTGTCTGATGCTGGCTCTGTCCCAGAACAGTCATCCTCACTGTGATGTAAAGACAGGAAACTGGGTACTAAGGGTGGGGGTTTGGCTGTAACAAATATATTAAAAATCCTAAGACTATGGAAGCATTTTGGAGCTAAGTAATGCTTAGAGGCTAGAAGGGTTTTGAGGTGTATGTATGCTAAAAAAAAAAAAATGGTGCTGGGAAAACTGGCTAGCCATATGTAGAAAGCTGAAACTGGATCCCTTCCTTACACCTTATACAAAAATTAATTCAAGATGGATTAAAGACTTACATGTTAGACTTAAAACCATAAAAACCTTAGAAGAAAACCTAGGCAATACCATTCAGGACATAGGCATGGGCAAGGACTTCATGTCTAAAACACCAAAAGCAATGGCAACAAAAGCCAGAATTGACAAATGGGATCTCATTAAACTAAAGAGCTTCTGCACAGCAAAAGAAACTACCATCAGAGTGAACAGGCAACCTACAGAATGGGAGAAAATTTTTGCAATCTGCTCATCTGACAAAGGGCTAATATCCAGAATCTACAATGAACTCAAACAAATTTACAAGAAAAAAACAAACAACCCCATCAAAAAGTGGGCAAAGGATATGAACAGACCCTTCTCAAAAGAAGACATTTATGCAGCCAAAAAACACATGAAAAAATGCTCACCATCACTGGCCATCAGAGAAATGCAAATCAAAACCACAATGAGATACCATCTCACACCAGTTAGAATGGCAATCATTAAAAAGTCAGGAAACAACAGGTGCTGGAGAGGATGTGGAGAAATAGGAACACTTTGACACTGTTGGTGGGACTGTAAACTAGTTCAACCATTGTGGAAGTCAGTGTGGCGATTCCTCAGGGATCTAGAACTAGAAATACCATTTGACCCAGCCATCCTGTTACTGGGTATATACACAAAGGATTATAAATCATGCTGCTATAAAGACACATGCACACGTATGTTTATTGTGGCACTATTCACAATAGCAAAGACTTGGAACCAACACAAATGTCCAACAATGATAGACTGGATTAAGAAAATGTGGCACATATACATCATGGAATACTATGCAGCCATAAAAAATGGTGAGTTCATGTCCTTTGTAGGGACATGGATGAAGCTGGAAACCATCATTCTCAGCAAACTATCGCAAGGACAAAAAACCAAACACTACATATTCTCACTCATAGGTGGGAATTGAACAATGAGAACACTTGGACACAGGAAGGGGAACATCACACTCCAGGGCCTGTTGTGGGGTCGGGGGATGGGGGAGGGATAGTATTAGGAGATATACCTAATGTTAAATGACGAGTTAATGGGTGCAGCACACCAGCATGGCACATGAATACATATGTAACTAACCTTCACGTTGTGCACATGTACCCTAAAACTTAAAGTATAATAATAATAATAATAATAATAATAAAAAGCCTAAATTGTTGTGAATACACTCTTAAAGGTAATTCTGGTGGAGGTTCAGTTAGAAAAAAAGGAAAACTGTAGAGAAATCTTCTGTCTTCTTACTGAGTACCAAAGTAATCATGCACAGCATGCTGGTAGGGACATGGACAACAGCAGCCAGTCTGATGAGATCTCTGATGGAAATGAACATGGAATTGGACAGTGAAGAAAGACGATCCTTATTACAAGTGGTGAAGAGTTTGTCTTACTTGTGTCTGTGCTCTAGAGTTTTGTGGAAGGTGGAACTTTTGAGCAATGAAATGAGATGTTTAGCTGAAGACACTTTTTTGTTTTTTTGAGACGGAGTCTCACTCTGTCGCCCAGGCTGGAGTGCAGTGGCGTGATCTCGGCTCACTGCAAGCTCTGCCTCCCAGGTTCATGCCATTCTCCTGCCTCAGACTCCCGAGTAGCTGGGACTACAGGCCCCTGCCACCACGCCCGGCTAATTTTTTTGTATTTTTAATAGAGATGGGGTTTCACCATGTTAGCCAGGATGGTCTCGATCTCCTGACCATGCTATCTGCCCGCCTCGGCCTCCCAAAGTGCTGGGATTACAGGCATGAGCCAATACGCCCAGCCCTAGCTGAGGACACTTCTAAGCAAAGTGTTGAAGGAATAGCTTGGCTCCTTCTGACTTCTTATAATAAAATGCAAGAGGAGACAAATGCATTGAAGAAGAAATCATTAAGCTAAAAAAAACTATTAAAGATTTGGAAAATTCTCAGCCTACTTATCAGGGAATAAATGAGAAAACATGTTTGGAACAGAACACTAAAGGTGTTCTTATCAAACACTTGGTTCTTATCAAACCAAGTGACTGTCTGATAAGAAGGCAAGTATAAATGAGAAACACAAGCTTAATCAACCATCTCAGAAAAAAGGCGAGGCACACAGATGGGATTACACCAACAGAAACATTGCCAACTGTGGCTAATAAAATCATAGAAAACTGGACAAAATGAAGGAAGACTCTCAGACTTCTTGTGCCCTACAGGACCAGACCACACATGTATTCAGTGGCAAAAATGCACCATTTTTTAAAACAAGGGAGAAAGGACTCCAAAGGCTCTTATCATCTCTTTCTTTTTTGGCAGTTCCTTCCACCATTACCAGAAGCCCCTTCTTTTTCTCTTTTCTTTTCCATCTACAAAAACATTCCTGATATCCCCATCCTCTTCTTTGTTTAATAAAGGATTTATTCACATATGGGCAGAGAGTGGTGTTTTCCCAGATTTTAATGAAATTTACACCTGTTCATTTCCAGACACATTTTGTAGACTGATAGTGTCACTAATTTAGTGTGGATAACAGAAAACTATGCATGTAATAATGACACAAAGCAAAAGCTTTGAAATCAAAAGGAACAAACATATCTTCTTTCACTAGCCAGGCAGCTGGTGACATCTTCCAAAGTCATTAATGGATTAATACCTCTCCCTACAGGCCTGTGGTTGGTGATCTGGCCACATGCGTCCCATCCTCAGGGGTTTCAGCAAGAGAACTTGGCTGGAGATGTACCCAGTATCCAGGCCAAGGGCTCTCCTGAGAGGTGTGATGGATGAGAGGTGGGCACATAATAACAATTTAATGGAGCTTACTATACTATTTTCTCTTTTATCTAGGACAGATAATTAAATCTGATTCTCCAGGGGTGGAGCTGTACTATCCACATATTTTAGAGTTCCCAGATGAGTCTCACATGCAGTTTAGACTGAGTATCACCTTAATAGAGAAACAAATGTAAGACATTATTTTGGAATCATTGGGGCTGATTCTCCAGCCCAGAATCACTTAGGATATGTGGGCAAGTGGCTCTATTTTCTATGAAAATGGATGCATAATCTAGCATGTTACAATTTGAAGGTTTAAAAGAAAAGTTGACAATCTTTTAGGTGTCTTCCTGGAGCAGCAGACATCAAATCAGTTCTTGAATTTTAGGAGCCAGAGGTGCCTCTGTGGTGGCCCTGTGAGTACTAAGCACAGAAGCCTGCCCGCTGAGAGCAGGGCATGAGATGCCAAAGGCTAGGTGTGGCACTGAAGGAGGGAACCTTCTGTCCTGAAAGAACAGCCTCCTCCCTGGCTGGAGTTTTCCTAGGTTTGAGGACGAGCCTTGGCCCTCTCTGAAACTGAGAAACAAGGTCAGTCTGGCCACTGGGAAGGGCAGGGTGAGGTCAGATGCTCCTAGAAGCTTCCCCTGCACTCCCAGTGCAGGCCCTGGGTCCACAGAATGGTGCTCATCTGGAAGGGGCCCCTGAGGAGCCTCTTTCCTGGAAGGCTCAACTCTACGGCAGCCGGGGATACTGCCAGTGTCTGAGTCTGAGGCAGGGGCTTACTAGATGGCCACTTGTCTCCTGTCTTGCTGCAAGGCCTGCGCTAGCTCATGTCTTACCATTTCCCAGCCACACTTAAAGAGCAGGACAGTTTCTGGGGCTACCTAGCTATGACTTCCCTCCTGCTCTCCCTCACCCCACATGGGCCATGCTCCATGGATTAGTCCATTTTCACATTGCTATAAAGAATTGCCTGAGACTGGGTAATTTATAAAGAAAAGAGATTTAATTAACTCACAGTTCTGCATGACTGGGGAGGCCTCAGGAAACTTACAATCGTGGTAGAAAACTAAGGGAAAGAAGGCACGTCTTACACCATGGCAGGGGAGAGAGAAAGAGAGAGCCCAGGGAAGTGCCACACACTTTTAAACAACCAGATCTCAGGACCCTTCTCAGACCCATGGAGATTACAATTTGAGATGAGATTTGGGTGAGGACATTCAGCGAAACCATATCACTCCAGAGGTCACTCAGTTACTGAGGTCAGGAACCAGCTAATTCCAGGCTGGCCTGTTGGTGAGCAGACTAGGCCACCTGAGCTGTTGAGTCAGGAGCTGGCAGAAACATCAGGATGTCTGAAATTTTATTGTCTATTCACATCATTAGTTATTGATTGCAATGTAACAATATTTGGCAGCTAAAAACAACACATTTCTTACCCCACAGTTTCTGCAGGCCTGGATCCAGGCTCTGGCTCAGGGTTTCCCGACACCGTGGTCAAGCTGGTGTCCGGGGTTGCAGTTGCCTGAGGAGCTGAGGACCCACTTCCAGCTCTCCCACGTGGATGCAGGTGGGGCGCTTTGTGCCTTAGTCCTCAACATGGACCCTTTCTTCAGCTCCCAGTGTCAGAGGATTATCTCCTGTGTGTGGAAAGGAGGAAGCTTTTCATAGTGTGACTTCATATGCATAAATTATTTAACCTGACTGCCCCCTGGGTGGGAATTCTGAGACCATTTGACACATTCAGGAAGCCAATGCCCTGAGAGGTGCCTGACAAGTGTCAGAGGGTCTGAGGACAGGGACACTTGCTCCAGACTCCACATCCCGGCCCCTCCACCCCTTCCCAGTGCCCGGGCTGTTACTCTTCACTCTGAACCTAAGAGCCAGGGAGCTGGCCTGGCCCCATTCACTGCCCCGCCATCAGCACATCACTCTCACCCAGGCCCTGCTCAGGGCTCTCTCAACCCTACTGCCTGGCTGTCACTTTGCATGAGACTTTGCTCTGAAACCCACCTGCTGCTCCACACCACACCCTGGCCCAGTCCTGCATGCTCGTGTTCCCTCAGTGATGCGATGGGCATCTTTCAGATCAGTCTGGCCAACCAGGGATGCAGGCAGATTTCTTCTCAGAAGAAAGGAGATTTCCAGAAGCCCCAAGCTCTACCCTCATTCCCACTGTCTAATAGCATCACCTCACATAAAACGCACTATTTCTTTTTTTTTTTTTTTTTCTGGAGAGGACTATGAAGAAACAGACAGGAAAATATTTTAAAAAATAAAAACAACCCATAAAAGTAAATTTCTAAGTTTCTTTCTTTTCCTGTGGGGGAATATGACAGTAAAAGTAAATGAATAAAAAGACTAACTTCCCAGCTAATCATAGTTTAGCTACCTTGAAGTTAAACAAATCCTTAAGATGGCAACTCATCCAGTTTGCAGAAGCCAAACATGACAAGAACATTACAATAAATATATTAAGCATAATTACTGTGTCAAAAGCAGTTGAGGGAGGTTGTCAGGGTTGGTTTATTGGTTGGTTTACACAGAGGTTCAATGACTCAATTGCACATTGCTGTTTTGTATCCTCGCCTTCTTCTGCCTTTCTGTTTGAAAAGCATCTTTTGAGGTTTTCCTGTCTCTGCAGCAAATCTGTGACAATGTGAAGGCCTGTCCTGAAGAAGCCCTAGGAACATGCCCTCGGTCCTCTTGTCACAGCATGAACCCCGTAATCAGGGTTCGGCATGAGAGGACACGAGGGTTCTTGCCTTCACACAGGAAGAAATTCAAGGGTGAGCTGACAAAGTGAAGTGAAAGAAGGTTTATTAAGAAAGTAAAGAAATAAAAGAGTGGCTATTGCATAGTTAGAGCAGCCCCAAGGGCTGCTGGTTAGCTAATTTCATGATTATTTCTTGATCATGTATTAAGGAAGGGGTGGGTTATTCATGAATTTTCTGGGAAAAGAGTGGGCAATTCCTGGGACTGAGCCCTGCAGCTCCTGGCATCCCAGTGCAAAGAGTCCACAGAAGCCCCTGCAGAAGGAAGTGCCTGGAGAGCCCCTTGGGTTCTTCCCTCTTTCGACCATCTGGGGTGGCTTCCAGTCATTGCCATGGCATTTGTAAACTGTCCAGTTTTGTAAACTGTAAACTGTTTTGGCTAGTTTCTTTACTGTCTCCTGCCTTATCAACGGGGACTTTGTGACCTGTATCTTGTGAAAGCAGGCCTGCTGAACTCCTGCTTCGCTGTGACTTCTAAGAAAGACATCAGGGTGTGGCCCAAAACCCCAGGCCAGGGTTTTCATGAAGCTAGAGGTAGATGACCCCAAGTAGGTCTGAGGAGTCCTGCTCCACTCCCCACCTCCCCACAATCTGCAAGCCACATGTTAGTGCCTAGTATCCTGGGCTGTTTGGAAAAATAATAAGTAAATAGAAGTAAAAGCAAAAACAAAAACAGCAAATGAAAGTGAGAACCCCAAGCTGAATCGTTCCCAGCTTCTCCCAACAGAGGGGCTCTGCTTCTGTCTCTCCCTGCTCTGATTGTTCCAACTGACATGGGGATGCTCGCTTGAGGAGATGAAATGCAGACAGAATGGGGGAGGCCCCAAGGGGCTCTCCAGACCCTTCCTTCTGCAGGGGCCTCTGTGGACTCTTTGCACTGGGATGCCAGGAGCTGCAGGGCTCTCTGTCTCCAGGACCTTGATGCAGCAAGAGCTGCTGACACCTTCATTCCGCCTCAGCCCTGGGCTGACGTTTCTTACCAGGTGACTTTCTGAAGCCCTTTTCTCACCTGTCATAAGGAACACAGCATCCTCCTTGGCTTGCCTTTGCCCCACTCAGCCTATCCAGGACCACTTTGGTGGCCAGGGAGCCCAGCCCTGGTGGATAAGCAGAGGGGCACTCAGGGAAGGTAGGCAGGTGGTGGCCCTGGGAATGCCAGTGCTGCACAGAAACCATGTTCTTGGTTTGCTGAGGACAGGGCAGGTCAAGGAGGGAGATATAGACCAGGCATCAAGGTTGTTTCAGACTCTTTAAGGACCTCTATCCCACATCTTTAATGTTTTGCCCTTAGAATTCAAACTCAACCAACAGACAGACACAGAAGAATGGGGCTTTCATGCCACTCCCATGAGGATCATTTAGCTTGAAGAGACCCAGAAAGCTTTTAATGCACTTATTTAATTTGCACTGGATTTTTCCCCCAACCATTTTATTCTGTGGTTACTGTAAGAAATATACTGTAAGAATATCCCCATTTCTGAGATAGAAGAAAAGTTAGATAATCAAATGGAATAAAAATTTTCCAGTAAGCCCACTTTTAGCATGTTGAAATATGGCATTATAGAGCATTTATTTCATATAAATTATCAGCTTTTAAAGTATACACTAAATTATAGATACAGTAATGTGGAATTTTTTTTCTTTGCCTCTTAGTGGGTAGAGATAAAAAAATGAAAGACTAAAATGGTCAGATAGAGATGGGGCCTTTGCCCTTGTTAATAGAAAAAAGCAAACTCTGTAAGATATTGTAAACAGGCTTATTTTGATCCAATGTGAGTGACCATGGCCCAGGGTATAGTCTCAAGAGGTTCTGAGAAAGCGTGCTCATGGAGCACACTTATTGTTATGTAGATGAAACCTCTTAGGTGACAGCCCTCGGAGAAAATAGATGGTGAATGTCTCTTTCAGACTTTAGAGGTGTGAGGGTCTCAGCTAATCTCTCTGAGATCTGGGAAATACCTAGAAAGGGAGGCCTGGCTGCATGAATGGAGATTGTCTACAGATGCAAATTTCTTCCACAAAAAACAGCTTTGCAGGGCCATTTCAAAATATATAAGAGAAATCTATTTTAGGGTAAAGTATTTTTATTTCCTCTAGGGTCTGCTATCTGTCACATGATGTCATACCAAAATCACGTTGGAAGTTGGTATCTCATTGCCACAAAGCTTCTGTTTAGTCAGTCTCAGGATCTCTCTTTTAATGTTAATACTGGTCAGTTGTGCCTATACTCCAAAAGGGCACAACAATGCATGTCCAACCCCCCTTCCCATTATGGCTGGGAATTCAGTTTTTCAGGTTTTCCTTGGCCTAAAGGGAGTCCATTCAGTCAACTGGGGCCTTAAGATTTTATTTTTCTTTTACACTCCATATAAGGGCCCTCCGTTTGCACAATGAGGCCAAGGGGATTGTGCCTTGATGGGGAGGCATGGTGAACTTGGGCCATGGGGAAGAACCTGCAAGAATAGCTGGGTGAGCACCGGCCTCAGGCCCTTTCCATGCAGCCACAGGAGTGGCCAAAGAACTGGAGGAAGAAGGTCTTTGGTGAACAACGTTGTTGCAGGAGCCTGGGCAGGACTGAAGCAGCCAGGCGGGGGCTTCAGAGACATGACTGCATGCAACACTGGAACAGCTCTGGCAATGAGTGAGAGGCTGAAGCAATTATTGGAGGCCAATAGCGGAGCCCCTGAGCCTCACCCCTTATCTTTTATCAGACTGCCTAGCCCACTGTTTCCATGGGGCAAAGGAAGTGATCAGGCTCATTTACCAGTGAAGACACAGAGGAGGCACAAGACTCTGGCACAACTTCTTGAGGTGTCAAGGGGAGACCAGCCAGGAAGCTGGATTTCTAGGAATCACCTTATCCAGGAGAGTGCAGGGCCTGGATTCCTGCAGCCCCTCCTGCTAGCTGGGCAAAGTTCCTTCCCTTTTCACAGGAGCCTATTCAAAACCATCAACCCCACCTCACAACAAAGGTGAGGGCAGCTGGGCTCCTCTGGAATACAACTCCACCTCTCTCTTCTGAGCACTACCCTGAGCCTGCACTGAGCTGCTATGCACTGACAGCTTGAATGATAAATAAACCACTGTCAACTTTGCAGAGCTCTCCATGTGGTGACAGACAACATGTTGACCAACAGCAATAATATGGTGGAGTCAGAGCTTATGGGGGGCTCATGAGCTCTGCCAGGGGCTTCTGCTGAGCATCACCATATTCTGCACTGTCTTCACTGTCAGGAGGCAAGGCATCCAAAGCACAAGTGGCAAATCCAGGAGGGAAGCCACGGGCATTCATGGGTCCCCACATGGCTCAAGCCCAAGTATTAGAGGTGGGGCATCTGCAGCTGGAGCCCTAAACTAACTCATCCTGTGCGCAATGTGAGAGTCACCCAAAATGAATATGTTACCATTCTAGTAGCCTGGTCTTAATTGATTCTTTGAGAGAAACTCTAATCCACCCCATGAGAAATCTATTCACCAGTCTACCCTCTTAGACCTGGGTACCTGGGATAACCCCACTGAACAAGTCCTATAGCTCCTCCTCGAGGCATCTGGTCAACCCCATGAGGGTTGGAGCTTGCCTTCACATGGAAGAAGTGGGTCCTGGTATGAGTTCACGGCATCCTGTTCAGAAGACACTGTCAGTCCTGGTGGGTCCTAACTACAGAAAGAGGATTTAAAAAATTTTGCTCAAGGCAATTCCAGGTCAGGGCCCCTGAGACATGGAGTTCTGGGCCAGGGCCCCACTTGCTTAGGTCTAAGGAGGTGCCCTCCCTGTGAAGTTATCAAGGCAGACATTCTGATCCTGTTTGATCCATGAGAACAGCAGGTGCAGAAGGCTTAAGAGTCCTGACTAAGTCGCCCAGCAGACCCACCCCATTGTGGATCTGTGACTGGAGTCTGGGTCCTCAGCCTCCTGCCCCTCTCTGCAGTGGTGAAGGTCTGAGCCACTGCCCTTTAGCAAGCATGGACTCCTGCCCAGTTTCATTGTGCAGCAATGGGTGTGTGTGCAGGTAGGAGTGACTTCTTTCCAGAAGGAGCTTGCTATAGTAAATAGACCAGGCTGATCATCAGAGAAGTGGGTTCTAACATCATACCTGACATTTATGTTCACAGCTTTCGAATATCTACCTTGAGTCAGTTGTGATGTTCATATGCTTCTTATTAATTCCTTGCAGCAACACAATTAATTAGATACTATTATGACCATTCTACAGATGAGGAGAGTGAGCTTCAGAGAGAAGGGATTTGTTCAAGGTCATGGACCAGCACGTGATAAAGCTAGGAAAAGTCACTCTGTCGCATGGGCCTCTGCTTTCTCACCTGCGTGGTGAGTGGGGGCCTTGGGGGCCCTTCATCCTTGAAGGCACATCCAGCTCCAACATCCTGGACTTCTGGAACTGTTCCACCTCTGCCTTTCATTCCCTGGAGGAAGTAAGGAAAGTGACAACAAGGGCTGGCAAATTTCTGCTTCAGGTAAAGGGACACCAGTGGGGAAAGCAGGAGTAAGGCCTGGGCTGTGGGGAAAACTCGAGTGATTTCTGGACTTGGGCATGGCTTGTTATAGCCTCTGGACTTGTTTTTCCCTATGTAACTCAGAAACCAAATGATAATATTGAATTTCTTGTTACCCTTTCATTCTCTGAACCCAAAGCCAAATAGATCCAGATATCTGGATAATATCTGGATAAATGCATTATCCAGATGAGGGCCACATCTATAAAAGTGTTTTGTGGACTCAAAAGTACTAAAAACTATTCTTTCAGGAGTCAGTCAGCATCTATTTATTAAGCTTTGGCTGTTTGCCAAATGCTGTGCTAGGAGCTAGGGATACAACTTATTTGAACAACATTTCTCTCTCTCTCTCTCTCTCTCTCTCTCTCCTCTCTCTCTTTTTTTTTTCTCTCTCTCTTTCTGTCTCTCTCTCTCTCTCTCATCCAGGCAGAGCCTGGGCACAGCCTGGGAGAGAAGAAATTCACTATAGCAATGAGAAGCAAGGGAGAACATTGATCAAAAAGACTCATAAGTATGATGGGGCCCAAAACCTCCAAAGTTCTCGGAGGAACCAACTCAGCCACCCCAGAAGCCTGCTTGGTGCATGGGTTGGGATCTCCTTGTAGATTTCCCTCCCTTCCTCCCTTCCTCCCTTCCTTCCTTCCTTTCCTCTCTCTCTCTCTCTCCCTCTCCAGGATCCTGTGAGATTCAAATGGCATGTTAGGTTTGAAAAACATTTGGAACAATAAAATCAGAAGCTCTAAGAGCAGGATCTGAACTCTTTTTTCTTAGACAAGTTCACAGATTATTTTTATATACAATTTAAACCTAATTGCTTAATTTCTGCTTTTTTCCCCCTCACAATGCACTTTTTACCTTTTTGTAAAACTGAAAAAAAATACCACCCCAAAATTCTGTATTTAAAAAAAAGAAATGACCGTGTGCAATTTGCCTTTGTCCAAACATTTCACCCACATGTGTGCAGCCATCCATCATCCTTTTCCATGCGGTTGTTGTCCTGGGCGCCCCTCCCTCATGAGCCTCTGCTTGGGATCATATCTTTCTAGCCTACTGTGATTCTGAAATTTGACATAAATGACAAGCGACTTTTTCTTCAGGTGTGTCAAATAAAAGTATAATTTTTATCTGTGGAGAAAAACAAGGTAGTAAACCACAAATTGTAGACTGGCAAACATGAGTGGTTGCCCCCTGCATCTCGATACAGCTAGCACAGCCAGGTGCCAGTGAGCAGTGGGGAAGCAGCCATACCAATGGGCTCCACAGCACTGCTGACTGCGGCTGGCATTCTCCTGACACACCCAACAAGTCCCATGGAGGAGAAGCATCGTCCCTGAGGGGATTGAAGCCCATTCAGCTCTTCTCTCACTCATGTGTTTATTATGCATTCATAAAAAATGCATTAATGGGAGGCCGAGGCAGGCAGATCACGAGGTCAGGAGATCGAGACCATCCTGGCCAACACGGTGAAACCCCGTCTCTACTAAAAATACAAAAAATTAGCCGGGCGTGGTGGGGGGCGCCTGTAGTCCCAGCTACTCAGGAGGCTGAGGCAGGAGAATGGTGTGAACCCAGGAGTTGGAGCTTGCAGTGAGCCGAGATAGCGCCATTGCACTCCAGCCTAGGCAACAGATCGAGACTCCGCCTCAAAAAATAAATGCATTCAGTTTAGACTGAAAGGCAAACCTCAGTGTGTGAGGTGTTAGGGAATGGTGGAGGGGAGATCTTAGGCCCCAGCTAGAGGAACTAAAATGAAAACACAGTCCCTGTCCTGGAGGAATTCTCACTGTAGTAACACTAGAAAACTAAATGCACTGGGATAAATTCTACCCAAAAGAGAAACTCACTCTGTCTGGGACAGTCTCAGTCAAGCGCAAAAATGAACTCAAAGAAGAAGTGGGTGTTTCCCCAGTGAAAAAGGGAAGAATGTGGGGGAACCCTTAGTCTTTTATATTATTCAGCAAC